>NC_133576.1:104114796-106514796 GCF_964106895.1 Numenius arquata | reverse complement strand
CCCTGTAAAATGGACAAATACTAATGCACTGGGGGAACTGAGTAATAAAAACCTATATCAGTTATTATTGTTACTGTTATTGCTGTTGGTATTAGTTTAATTTTGGGAGAAGATCTAGAAATTCTCCAAGTTGGTGGATCTGCAGAATGCCTGTGCTTATCCCGGAGCCATTAGATGGGTCTCTGTACTGCAAAAGATAAGTAAAATGCATCAAAACTGTAGCCTGCCCCGTAAACACTGTGTGACACGGGACAGATTTTCTTATTTTTATTCAAATCTGGAAGATTGCACTGGAGACAGTGATATTGCTTGGAAAGGAAGTTCAGTGTTAATATGAATAAGTGTGAAAGATTCTGACCTTTTGTTGTTAATGTAGTTATTAAACCATATTTTTCGAATATGAAAGAAAAATGCAGGTTCTCAGTGTGCTACAAATACCTAAACTGTAGTTATCTGCAGCACTTGTACTGACTTTATCTAACCTACAGTATAAATGTTCCCATATTTTTTGTCCCTGAAAAGCTTCAGGCATCAACTGTGTTTGTGACCTACGCGTAATCTCAAACTTGCTTTCAATTATTTCTAGCCCAAGAGGCCTGGACTATACAAACCTAGTTTGAAAACCTGAAAAAAAAACCATGTTTTTATTTTTCCTGTTTGATACAAGCTATACATAAGAGCCATTTCAGGGCAAAACATTTGTCTCTAATATCTGGCAGTCTAGTATTTCAGGTTTTATGTACTAGCCCAGAAGCTTTGTTGAACTTGGAGATTATTGTTGTAATTATTATTTATAGCTTGTGTTGCCACAATACCTTGGACAGTCAAGCTCCATTTCTGCTAGGTACTGTACAAGAAAAGCATAAAACAACCCCTCAACAAAGATCCCAAACCCTGGTGTGGTGTGGCCACTTCAGGATACCTTGGTACCTTAATTTTCTTTCCTATTCTGCACGTTACACAGGTATTGAGGATCCTTTGGAACAGAGAGAAGATGCACAGTGATGATAGAGTGCAAGCTTTTAAATAGGTGTAAATTGGTATTTTTATCTGTACAGTGTCTGTCTCTGAAACTTCACTTTATTTTAATTTGATTTGCCTCCTTTTTCAAATGAAACGTTGAGGTTTTCTGTGATATTTTTACTGACTGATGTATAAAATAGGATATATTGTATTTCATAACAGGTTTTTATGCTTGCCAAAATAGATTGTACAAAACCTAACGGTAAATAGAGATAGTTTAGTTCTGTCTTGAAGATAGAGTACTAAGAAATTGGGTCCATCACTGTCATTTTTCTCGGAGATTCCTCTCATCTGTCACAACACAGTAGTTATGAAAAATGAAACCATAAATTCAATTTAGAGGGCAATTTGCAGCTAATCTTTGGAGTAATTCCAGTGTGAATAATGCAGCAATTTGGATGCATGGTCAGTCAATTCTGTCTCTGATTTATTAGGATTTAAGAATTTTTTTTCTTTCATTAATGATAATTACCCAAGAAGAGAAAATAATTTCTCGAAAATTATCTATCTTCACATCTGTGGTCTCAGTTTTGAGAAAGGCTGCAATGTTGTTTAAACTTATTATTATAGAAGGGGGGGAAGCTTTTTACAAAAGATATATGAGGTATTTAAATTCTGAACTGTATCTCTTTACAGCACATGTGTGAACTGATCAGCACTGGTTTATGGCTGCTTTTATATGACTCCCATTAGAGCTAACATTTTGAATATCTCAGCATAAGGACACTGGGATTTGCTATTGATTTTCCACACTTCTTACACCTTGAAGATTGCATTAATATCCAGCTCAAGCTAGAGTGACATTTTTTGTTCCTGTTTAAAAGTCAAATTTATTATCTGAGACTTTTTCTACTTATTAAATCCCCACTTTCTCTGATACATTATTTATGCATATTTTTTTTCTATATCTTTCCATCAGTTCTCAAGGTCTTCTCTTGATTTTAACAGACAGCATCTACAACAGATACATAAAACAGATATTATCCATATGTTTGTGTCTGTGTATTTCTAATGGGGGGAAAGGCCAGAGGGAAAACCAGCTCATTTAACATTGGCTTTGTGCTTTAGTCAAGATTTTTAGACATACAGAGAAGTACTTCTCATGAAGTAAGTGCCTTTGAAGACCTCTAGAGGAAGATCTCAAGCTAGATGCCTTGACTTACTATGCCTTCAAAACCTCCTTCCTCTCTCTAGTGCTGATGAAGGGAGGAGGTATTTCACTCTGACTCTCAAGGCACCTAGAGAGTAGCTGCTACTTAAACAGATTGAAGTCTATCCTTGCTCCTCACATCGGACACATGGCCTTCTTCATTAGCTTTGGGTCAGGTATCTCTACTACCACACTATAGCTCTTTGTAGGGAAAGAATTTCATGATTACGACCAAGAAGAGTGAGGAGGGACAGACATCACACTCCAGTTAGACCAGGATGCTGCAGAAGGCTTAGCCCATGGACAAAGTTTTTACTATATATCCTTGTTCCTTCCAACCACGGATTCCTATTTCTACCAAAGTAATATTCTTTCAGGTTTTTTTTTTTTTGTCTTTGTCAAAATGCTGCAGAGTTAATTTACATCCAGGTTCAGAGCAGCAGGCTCTGAGCTACAATGCTAGTAAAAGCCTGAGATGCAATCCACAAACCTGTGCATCCTGGTTTTCCAAAATTAAGAGTGATGATTCTGTCGCAAAAGATGAAGAAATACTTTCTTCCCTGACAGCATTACAGTTAGGTATCTAAACAAGAAATCACATATGCTTGGCAATTTTTTTTTGTTGAAGCATTGTGTTGCATATGAATCAGGAGAATCTGTCAAGTGAAACATACTGTCATTTTCCCCATGTTATTAAGTATTTTAAATATTTAAAATGTGTTACTAAAGTTCCTCAAGCTTTGTTTTTATTTACAATTGTATTTAGGTAATTTTTAGTTGAATTTTGCACCTGACAGAATAGATTTCATCTAAATATGGGAAAAAGAAAGAAAGACAATTACCTATTTTCACACATTTCCTTACAGTAGACTATGAGCCTTTTAAAAAAGGCCTGTAAAACTGTGAACCTGGAAATGGTTTATGATTGCTGAAGAAAGTGTGTGTTTGCCTTCTCTGAGCACATCATCTTTTTATACCTGTGAGAAGAGCTTAAGCTGGCTTCACAGGAAATTCACACACTGAAAACAATTCTCAAATCATCATACCACAAGACTAATGTTACTTAAAAATAAAATATTTATTTTCTCTTTTGTTTGAATAAATTCCATGGTTTAGTTTTTATTCACTGAATAGGTTTCCAAGAATGTTCTTTTCTTACTATTTTTTTTTTTTAAACAGATTTCTTCACGGATGCCTTATAATCTACTGGTCCTTTTCACTTCCCCTCAGCTAAAGGTCAGTCCTATTAACAATTTTCAATGTGAAGATGTTAGAGAACAGTATTTTGCTGAAGTGGCACAACACTATAGCTTTAAACCTTCACAACTGAAAGATTCTGTGTAGCCTTCTTAATGTTGCAATTATGTTTGATAATAACTTCAGACTGCATCGCAACTTCCACCGTAATTACAAAAAACATCTTGGTGAAGCAGTATTTAATTTATTATTAGTCTATCTAACAAATTTCCCTAAGCATGTCTAATTTAAGATATGAAAAAATCATATTTATGTAGTTCCAGTTCACTGAATATTTCAAATCTTTTCCCAACTGCAGTGAAGTTGATGATCGATCTGTGAAGTGGGGCCATTTTGAAGCTACCTGGTAACTTCCAAAAACTGTGAGTTGGTTTTTCTGCCTCCAGCTCCTGTGTCAAGGACTTCTGATGACTTGTTTTGCCTGCGGTGCTGTTCCGCACACCTTGACAAACACATGGTGACTGCAAAGCAATGTGCACGTGCAATAAGTGAAATATAACCTGAGTACATCAAGCTTGCTGAGAGCATGCAGTGAACATTCATCCAGCAACTCAGCAGACTTCCCTATAAAGTCCAAAGCTTATCAGTAATAGTTAAATTCTGCAAATGATATGGAGGTGTATGGGCAAATGTGATGCTTGTGTAGGAATCTGGTCCTACATCCATATGTGCCCTCCCTAGCAGGCTGTCACAAATCAGAGTTCAAATTAAGTTTCAGGACCAAATTCTTTTTGTATTTCAGAACTCAGGAGAGGTCTGAAAACATGATGCACAGGCAGTGCGAAGACTAGTCATCACATTATCTATATGCTCCAGAGCTGCCTTACCCAGCATGGCCTTGAATGATCTGCTGGGCCACTCCGATGGGTGTCAATCTACACAGACTGACCATCAGTTCTCTTCCACAATACCTCTAGACTAAGCAGAGAGTGGGAGCTGGAAGCAAAGTAACCTTTGCATTGGAATCTCAAGGCAGGTAATATATTATACAGCCAGCCTACTAAAGATCTGGGCTTTGTGTTAATGCTGTAAGAGAAAATAAATGGGAGGGAGAAGGGGATGCCGCACAATGTTTTTCAATGTAATTTCTCTCCCCAATATATGTCACCTGCTAGGTTGCCTTTTTTCTAGTTGAAAACATTTAAAAAAAAAAATCCAGCAGAGTCTATGGCAAACTACCTCATAAAGAAATCACCGAAGCAGGGGATGAACTGCTTCTTTTAGTTCCCTGCCGGTTCTGTAAGGTCTGAACCAAGTGCAGCATGCAAACTCGGATTTACTGTGACTTTGTGCATTGTGCCGGTTGCTGAATAACCTCAAATTGCTCTAGGCAAATGCTTCTGGGAACATTACTCCTTTGTTCACTGATCGAAGGGTTTAAAGTGTTCATTAGCCAAGGGATAAATACATCTGTGGAATTAATTTATCAAATTAATACTTGCGTTGTTGGGCTGCATTCTTTCAATGACTTGAGGTGTGTAACCTAAGTGAGATTTGCTTACAAAAATACGAGATTTCTGTAGACACACAGTAGGCTTGAGATGGATTCATAGTGTGCATGAAATTACATGCAAAATTAAATTATGGATGGTAATGTGTGCATGGCATTCTCAGCTGAGTGTCCTTAAGTGTAAAATATAAAATTACATGGGCTATTTTATTCCAAAACACACATAAAGGCTGTGTTTTGTACCTAGACATCATCAGCTGATTGATTTTAAGGAACTGGAACAAGTATTTATATCACTCCCTAGTACAAGCTATGCAAATACTTGTACGTTAACTGAGCACAGTTGTTCAAAACTGAGCATTTCACCTTCACGTGAGATGTTGAGATTTTCGGTTTTCCCTGAGTCTGATTTTTTAAAAATCAAAGTTTCCTCCAAAGCCATTTGTAAAGCAAATTGCAATATTTTACAAAATTTCAGTTTAAAATTAAAGTTATTTTCAGAAGTATGCTTTTCTTGTTACATCTTTTATTATTTCACAATGCACAAACAGAAACGCGTGTTATTATGCTATAGTATACAAGATGGAATTAAGGAGAGGTTAATTTCTCCTTCATTTGGGTTGCAAGCATCCAAATCAGAGCTAGCTATTTAGAATCCCTTCAGGACTGGCAGAGGAGATGGGCACTTGTAGTGTGCAACAACTCTCAACTGAAGCTAGACAACTTCAGTAAGTTAGATGAATGAGGTAGGCACCCACCTCACTCTAGTATGTATTAAGAGAATCTAGATAAAATTTAAGTATTTTAACTTTTGTAGGTGTCAATGTGAGGTAAGATAAATTGCTCCTTACATTTTCTGCTATGACATCATATAATGACCAAACTATTTCAGTATAAATGTGTAGTTGCTACTTTATATATATAGTGGTACTTGAAATATATGGTACGTATAAAGCATAATTTCTTATTTCAAACATCCTCTTCTGAGACTTGGAGGATGAAAATAATGGAAGCAATCAGGTTTATGTTCATCTCATCTAACTTAAAGCATCTAACTAGTTTAACTTAATAATTAAGTTAAAAGCTTAATTGCCTCTGTAATCAATGGTGACAGGCATCTCCAGAGTCGCATCTTAAGTTGGTTGAATAATCCTCTGGAGGTACCTCTTTTTCTAGTGACTTTAAGGTAGCATAGAATAACAAGGAACATAACATCAGCTGAAATCCTTGCATATTAGGACCTATTTTCCTGAAACTCATTTAAATACCAGACATCAATTTAATCATCCAGATTTTCAGGACTGTCTAAGCTTAAGGCCATCTAAATTTATTAGTTAGCTCTGTACTTAGGTTGAACTTCCCTGGGCACCTAACTCTGGGGACCTATGCATGTTCATACTTGGAAGTTAAGCACTAATTTCCCACCAAAGCTCTTCTGCAATTCGTATTCAGACATCTAAGCTTTATCTACCTATATCACAGGAGTAACTTCTAGAGAAATCCGGAGTGTTAGATGTGGTTACCACCAATTTTTACCTAACTGCTAAGTAGTTAGACTGTTCATCATGGAAATAAAAGAGTTGGAAAGTAGGATCTCCTTATTCAGGAACCCAAATCCACATTATTTGTATTGTAGGAAGGTGTATAAACACCTAGGAAATAGTCTTCACAAATATATAAATGCACACTTTTTGAAACGGAGTCCCTGTGCTGCCAGTAGAGCAAGAGTTGGAGAAGGGAACTGAAGGAGGGCCTCTTGCCCTGATCTAATAGTGTACTAAGGTGGAAGAAAAGAGATGCAGGTAGATTGGACCGAAGAGCACAAATAATTAATATTTTCAATTGGTTTCTTATATTCATAGTAAAGGTATTGACAAGTCTCGTAAGCTGATCTGCTGGAGACTCCAGTTTTTTAAGAATAAAGGTCTGCCATAATTAGAGGATCTTTCTTTGCAGGCTTGCAGAGGTATCTGTTGTTTTTCTGTTATCTTCATAGAGAATATAGCTTTAAAGAATGCTATTTCTCCCCTGCAAGCCTTGCTGCCTATCACCCTGGTCAGCTAAAAGGTCTGTGAAAGAATTTACACATTAAATTACCCACAGATCCCAATTTAAGACTTTTGCTCCGGTGCCTAAGGTGGAGCAGGATGAATCTGTGCTGATGTACTCATCAGTGCAGAAGGTCCTTCCAAAATTGTGGTGTTGGCTGGGAATAATTTTTCTGAGATAGTGCGAGAAGCTGTTCCTTAGATTTATAAACAACCATCTAACTTTCTAGATCAAAAGCATGAAATTGTTTGATTACAACACAGATTGATCTAGAAAAAGAAGATGTTTCCAGCAGCACTGGATAATATAGGTTCATAATAACATTTCTAAAATTAGAATATTTTAATTATCATATTATTCATATTAGGACACATTAGCAGCAATTTAGATTGCCAAGTCATAACTAATATGACTGGAAATATATCCTTTATTTTATGTTTCTGTTTGTATCATGAAATATATGAATAAATTAAAAACCTTGATTTGCCATTAGATTATATTTCAAAATAAACTTAGAAAAATATTTTAAGGAAATATCCTAAGAAGAGTTCATCAGAAGTCAAAATACACTTTTGACACATCTGTTTGAATACTGGATTATGGAATTAATCTCACCAAAGGTAGATGTTTACATGTGACCTCATTCAGATGAGAATGTCAACAGCGAAGGTACCTAGGATGCTATTCATTTGCCTAAACATAAATGTTTAGCGCCACGTGACCTGCTGTAGGGTACCTGTGATAACACCTGTGGTGGGTTGACCCTGGCTGGATGCCAGGTGCCCACCAAATCCGCTCTATCACTCCTCCTCCTCAGCTGGACAGGGGAGAAAACATAATAAAAGGATCGTAGGTCAAGATTAGGACAGGGAGGTCAGCAACTACCATCATGGGCAAAACAGACTCAACTTGGGGAAATTAATTTAATTTATTACCAATCAAATTCAAGTAGTGTAATGAGAAATGAAACCAAATCTTAAACACTCTCCCCCTACCCCTCCCTTCTTCCCGGGCTCATCTTCACTCCTGATATCTCTACCTCCTCCCACCGAGTGACGTAGGGGGATGGAGAATGGGGGTTGCAGTGAGCTCATCACATGTTGTCTCTGCCTTCCTCCTCAGGGGGAGGACTCCTCACACTCTTCTGCTGCACAAGCGTAGAGTCCCTACCATGGGAGACAGACCTCCATGAACTTCTCCAACATGAGTCCTTCCAACAGGCTGCAGATCTTCACAAACGGCTCCAGAATGGGTGCCTTCCACGAGGTGCAGTTCTTCAGGAACAAACTCCTCCAGCATGGGTCCCCAAGAGTTCACAAGTCCTGCCAGCAAACCTGCTCAAGCACGGCATATCCATGGGGTCACAGCTTCCTTCAGACACATCCACCTGCTCCAGCATGTGGTCCTCCATGGGCTGCAGGTGGACATCTGCTCCACCATTAACCTCCATGGGCTGCAAGGAAACAGCCTGCCTCACTGTGGTCTTCACCACGGGCTGCAGGGAATCTCTGCTCTGGTGCGTGGAGCACCTCCTCCTCCTCCTTTTTCACTGACCTTAATGTCTGCAGAGTTGTTTCTCTCACATAGTCTTACTCCTCGCTTCCAGCTGCTGTTTTGTTGCTTCTGAAATATGTTATCCCAGAGACGCTACCATCATTGCTGACAGACTCAGGCTTGGCCACCAGTGGGTCTGTCTTGGTGCCAGCTGGCATTGGTTCTGTTGTACATGGGGGAGGCTTCTCGCATCCTCTCACAGAAGCCACGCCTGTAGTCCTCCCCTTCCCCCATACCTTTCTATGCAAAACTAATACAACAGCAAAGCAATGACATACACAATAGAGAACTATGGGATACCGTGATGACAGCTGCATATACTAGTCCACAATGGCACCTATGCTGAGGCTGTTAAATTGCACCTCCAAAATAAAATGAAAGGAATGGTACCCAATACGACTTCCCATCTCTTAAAATAAACAATATTTTTAGTATAGAAAATTGCAAACCTAGAGGTGCAGATTTTTAAGGCATCTGTCATGTCTGAATTCTTACTGTATGGACCAATAAAGGAAATGTACTCACTGTAAGAGTCAGAAATCAAGCTTCTACTGTGCCATTAATATAATTGCAGCAGATGGAAGGCTTTAGAACATGTTTTGCATTAAACAACCATTTTTTCAAATGATGATAAATGGAAAGTAGAATAGGCTTGGAGAAGGGCTACTAAGATGACCAAGGAGACAAAGAGCCTGTCTCCAGTAAGAGGAAGTTTAAAAATTTAGCTTGCTTACCTCAGACAAATGCATCAGAGAGGAGTAAGCAGCAGGGCAAAAAGAAGAGCCACTTAACTTAAGGAACAATTTTGGTGTAAGTACAAGTGTATATAAGTTGGTCACGAATAACAGCTCTAAACTACATGGGTGGTTTTTGATCAGAGTAATGATTTTCAGAACACCCTTCCAAGTGGCTGTCAAGTGGACTAGTGACATCAAAACTCCTTCCTCTCCCTTGTCTTTGTCCAAATATTTTAAAACAGAAGATGATGAATTTATGAATGAGATTATCTGCTGTGATTGGCTGTGGTAGTGGGCAGTGAAATCCCCTGCCTGCCTTCTTACTGCTAAATAAAAGAGGATCAGAGCTAGACTGGCATGGCCTGGCTCACCCCCTCATTGGTGAAGTTCAATCTCTCCTAGGCTCTCCACATGGCATGGCACTTGGCTTTGGTCTCCTCTGTAGCCCATGTGGTGCCCTTAGGAAAGAAAAGCTGTATTATGTGAGTTGTTTTTTTGTTTTTTTTTAATTTTCAGTTCAAAGCAACTCAAGTGACCTGAGTGATGTGCTGTAACCCACCAGAGTGATGTTTTATAGTATGAAATAGGTACGTGTTGCACACCTACGGGTTCGCTGCGCAGCACATTGTATCTGAGGGTGCAAAGCCTAATGAGGTTTTTTGGTTAGTCCTGGTTTTTGTTGTTTAGTTATGCTTAATTTACAAACCACATTTCAAGGCTCAGTACCTCAGTGGCGATCAGATCAGTGATAGAAAACTGGGAAACACCACATTTTTTCTGATGACTGTCCATACAGGACCTCATATGCTCTCTGCCAGAACTGTGGGGAGTGTGTCACTTCCAGGGGAACGTGGGTGGAGGACAACACGCCTGGTACAATCTCATCCAAGATATCTCCTGGTGTGAGGGATACCCCAAGTCTTCCCTTATTTTGGAGACAGCTAATTGGAGCAGCCCAAAGCAGAGCGGGTGAGGAAGCTAACAGGGAAGCAATATAGATGATTAGGGGTGTAGTGCTTGATCTTGTTCCCTGGATCTTTTTTGTACAGCTGCGTTAGTATAATCTCCTGGGTGAGATTCTTTATCCTCAACAGAAGAGTGCTTGAGAAATTCAGAAAAAGGTTTAATAGATACAGGTAATCTGGTAACCATGGTAAGTGTAAGGTGTTATAGAAAATATTCCTATTAAAAAAATACCATTAGTAAAAAAAATCACCTTCTTAGACTTAAAATTGTTGTCCTTATTTAGCCACTACCAGCCCTGTTGGTAGAAGATGATCGGTCTAAGGAGCTTTATCGATGCGTTCATGAGATTGAGAGTACTCCTTACGAAACATATGAACTTCTCAACCATAGGTGTTGATTTTCATTGGATTTCAGCACTGGTTTTGACAACAGAAGTGGCTATTAACTGTCCTTTGAAGGTAAACTGACTTGTTGTTTACATGTAGTTATTCCTTCTGTGCAGGGAAGCAGCAGTTTGCTCCTTTTGCTCAGACAGCCTAATGCTGTGGGCATGGTGCGTGTTAGAAACCCACTGGTGGCTTCAATTGGAATCTGCTGAAACTGGGAGCCCTGCCTTTCTCTCATGATCAGGTGAGTTCACACAGCTGGCATGTAACTTACCATAAATAACAAGGAACAGTGTTAAACCATAGAATCATAGAATGGTTAGAGTTGGAAGGTACCTTAAAGATCATCAAGTTCCAACCTCCCAGCACTTTTAGTTTATTTATTTTAAGAAATAGCAATTATATATGTATATAAGTTATATTCGTATATATATCATATATATCACGCAGGAAGGATCAGAGAATTAAAAGAATTAGTTACACTTGCAACAAGTGATGTGTTATATGGGGGTATGAAGGGCAATAGAGGTTGCAAGAATGACTTGTATTCTGACAAGAGAGATCAGGTTGTGTGCAGTGTTGTGTATCCAAAACTAGATGTAAAAACAGTACCTGAATAGAGTTTTTAATAAATGTTAGGATCAGAGATTGAAGTGAGCCGGTCTATGTCACTTTTTGCTGGAAGAAAGATCTTCAGTGTTTTTCAGGGAAGGCAAAGGTTAGGAAGAGGAGGAAAGAAAGAAAAAAATCTAATTTTGTGTGAACAGAGTTGATGAATGCATGAGAGTGAAAAACAGAAGAAACTTACACTTTTATGATGAGAGTACCAAATTATTGCAATAAAGAGTACAAAATTATTGCATTAATAACAATGGTTCACAGAACTGAATGAATGGCTGCAATGATTTGTGCAGTTGCCTGGATTACATATACTGCCACATACAGACTCAACATACTGAGGTGTATTAAAACTGTTGGTAATGTTGATGGTGAAACATAAAACTTGCCTTAAACCTCAGATATTTATCAAAAGGTTTGCTAAGGTTCATGGGCCTTTTGAATGAACTTGAAGAGAATTATGGCTTTGCAATGACATCATGAAAAATTTGTGGTGCAATATGAAACACAGTAAAACTCCTCACTTACAGAGGCAATTTTCAACCAGGCAGCACCTAATACCTCCTGCACGGTAGTGAGACAAGCATATCACAACCCTTGCGCCTTTGAGAAACTCTTTCTTCAAATAAAATAAGTGTTGCAATATAGAGCTTCTTTGCATCTCAGGTTTAAGTGGCAGATTGTAATTAGTGTTTAGAGCATGTGAAATGTGACTTGGGGAATCTGCTGTGTATCGCTTACAAATTCTGATTAATTTTACAAAAAAACCTGTTTCATTTGGTGCCTCCATATGTGATGAGTCACCTAGAGCTGGCGAGATTCCTGACACATATTGCCTGTCCTGTCTGAAAGATATCACAGATCTTCCACGGGAAGGTTGTTAGCATTAGGGACTGAGAAGTGGTAAAACAATGTGTGTGCTAAGGCAAAGAGTTAGAAAAATCTTGTTTGACAATGTTATTTGAGGGAATGGAAGTGGGGAAATATACGTTGAACCTCTACACAAGAACAAAAACCAAAGGCGTAAAAGCGGGTTTAAAAATATAAAGGCAAAAAATCACAGGATTTTTGGTAGCCCACTTCAAACTCAATGCAAAAAGACGTTGAGCTACCTTGCAGAGGGTGTCCGACAACACATATGATGCAGATCATTGCTATGTGATTAATTCAAGAGAAAAAAGAAACCCAACAACTGGATGATATCAATGATTTATACTAAAATAAAATCCGAGACCTTTTTTCCTTTCAACAATTGCATCCAAACTTGGTTTTGGTGCTTCACACTTTGAGACAGATCTGATCACACAGAGAGAAGATCATATTCAATATAACGGAAAGCTGACTAGGTTAGGAGATGCATGTGAACCAATTAGTACTCCAGAGATGTTATGAGGTGAAAGAGTCAGGAATGGTGACTTTTGAATTTGAAAACATACTGACACAAATCAGATATTTACTCAGGATTTGTCAGGAAGCTGATGCACGGAATGAGGAATAAGAATTCCATTGCTTTGTCTGGAAGTAAAAATATACACACATATTTCCTAAACTGTCTATGATTTAAAGTGATTATTTTCACAAACTTTGACAAAGTTTGTGTGGCACGTGTTCAACTCTTTCATCTGCTGGAGAATATAATCAGCCCTATACATCTACAGGGAGCATAGCCACTCCTGTAAAGTATGAATATAGATGAAGAATTGCACTGCAATATTTTAAAATACAAAAGAACAGAGGAGAAACCAATATTTATTTTTAAAACAGAATCTCCTTTCTGTGCATGTGGGGGGGGAAAAAGACCCCAAACATTCTCTTAATGGCAGAGGCACTTCATATGTTTTCAAGGCAAAAAAAACCCCAACCTTCTTGCATTTTTGTGTTATAAGAATAATCTTTTCCTGGTCGTGCATTAGCAAAGTGTTTCCTCACTCCAGGACGTAGACTAGTTCATCTGACTGAGTAGTCTTCAAAGTATTCTCAAGAAAATTCTCTTTCGTTGAAATATTTTTCCTTTCCTTATCTCAACATTAAATATCTTTGCATCACTCAGTCTACAGGGGTTACTAACAGCTCTCTCCAGAAAACAGTCTTGTATGTTTATTTCCATATTCTGTTCTTCATATGCTATCAGATAATGCTTGCTTGGTGTTCCATGGCTGCCTTTAAAAGAAGTGAATCTTGTTTAAAGTTTTCAATGTGGATTTTCCCCAAAGAAACAAACAGGAAATGTGAGGACCTTGTTGTGAAAAATCTGTCGGGAAGACAGGAGAAATGAAAGTTGAGACTTAAAGTATCTTGGGCTCTGTTAAGAGAATCCATGAAAGGTTAGTTTATCCTCAAAATGGAGTGGCAGTAGCAAAGACAGGACAAAGAAATGCCACATGTGTTTATTTAATACACCCTTAGAGCAGCTATTATTAGGGCGCAAATAACCCTTATATTAAATGAAGATGCTTGCCTTTGTACTGTATGGTCTGATTCTGACCACTGAATCATCTTAAATCTCAAATCTGAATCACGCTCCTAAACCTGGTATACAGTGTTGGCTTCTTGGAGATTAACACTGCTAGGAGGAACCTAAACCATGTAAAACACAATTTAGAACTGCAGGATTTTTTTTTTTTCCTACCTAGCCTGTTTGTATTCCTTATGAGTTGTTGTGGGAATTTTACATAAAGGGAAAAATTGAGGCATTTCATTTTGATGTTGAATTTTTTTTCACTACAAAATAGTGTAATACACAATTAAAATATGTATAACATGATAATTTTTTTAAAAGTAGATCTAAAAAATAAAAGACTGTGATCTGCATACACTGTCAAAAGAAATTCAACTTTCTTGACAATTTCCTGCCTTTTTTTACTTCCAAAATGGATTTCCTGATTTTACAAGGATTTTGATGGCACTGCATATTCTGATGGAAAAAGGCTCTTTGAGAGTGTCCCTGAGCAGCCCTGGTAATGAGCTTATCCATGAAACATTTGCTGAACAGGTAATGTCTACTGAATTGAATTACTGTGCTTCCTTTATAACACACTGATCTTTAGATTCATGATTTCATTTGTTTACTTTCCTGTTTTATGGCTAAAGTGAAACTAATCAAGGGATAAAAAAACAGGACAGAACACTATATTGGCATGCAGTTTACGTTTTCCTATTTGCAGATCTGCAAGCTTTTCAAAACTAAGGCAATAGAAAATTAACTGTTCTGTTGAAGGATGCTGGGAATTGCTCTCACTCCCACCAGGGAAAAGTTTTATCTTCTGAAACATGGCTTGACTTTAGTTTTAACTATAATTAACTCAGTTAATAGAAGGAGGAAAAAAAATACCTGTCAAGAAATTAGCTGTAAGACCAGACAGTTCATTAAAAATAAATAAATAAATAAATAAAATTCACCCTTTCTGACTCTGCAATATATCACAAAAAGGAGAAGAGTTATAAAGAGAATAAAGTGATTACTTTGATTCACTATAAGTTGGTGTAGTAAATTTTAGAAATGTTGTACTTCAAGTCATTCTAACAAAATAAAAGCCACAAGTCGCTCATTCACCTAGGTATATTCTGAATATTTCAAATTTATCTTTTTTAAGAAATGTATGGCTTTGCTGTATAACTTCTGATCTTTTTCATTGCCTTGAAAAGAAGAAAAATGGTAGAGAAAGATGTATCAAAAATAATTAAAGGAGTAATCCTCACTGCAGCATAAATGTCCTTGAGATACCACTGTAGGATACCACTAGTTCTTAACAGGGAATTCTTCTCCTCACTGCTTAACTGTGATTTTTTGGGGTCTTGCCTCCTAAGCTACCGTCCTCTCAAACTACTCACTGTCTGTGCAGCTCCAGCTGCAGGCAGGTAGTTGTGTGCTGCGTGTGGCACGAGCACAGTGCACGTACAGCCTCTGCCCTTGAGACCTTTCAATCAGATGGGGAACACGAGGACAAAATTTCACCTTGTTATTAGCATCAGGGTTGGCTTATGTGTAGCTTAATCACCATCAATTGTTTTCTGCCAGGAAAAAAGAGAACCTTAAAGAAGGACTCCCTGTACATCGTGGGTTTGGTATTTCTATGTTCCCATGTAATCTGCAGAGCAGACGTATCCTGGGAACGTTACGCAAGAAGGTTCAGTGAGATTAAGGTGAGTTCTGCACAGGTGATCTTGGAGAGATATCTTAACCGAAGTTATACAAAGCTGCTATAAGGAGGAAAGGAATAATCCAGTATCCATTTCCAGGATTGCACTTTGGTGGTGACACAGGGGACTTCCACAAGAGGAAAAACTCTATGCTAAGGGTAGAGAAACACTGGAGCTGAGTGTCCAGGGCAGCTTTGGAGTTACCATTACAGAAATTTAAAAAAAAAATAAATAAATAGGCCAAATGCCTGTTCGGAAAAACAGATATAATGTAGCAACAAAACCGAAGAATGGAAAGATCATCTCCCAGGACCGTTTCAAGCCTAGCTTCTATAACTCTAGAATAGCCATTTTATGAGCTTGTGTATGAGAGCAGAGGGAAGTGAATTCTTCCAACTAAGCTGCTGCTGCTCCCCAGGTCCATTTGAAGGAAATGCTCACTGCAGACGTGTAGTTGCTTCCCAGTATGTTTCTCTCCAGATAACCCAAGTTTGTTCAAGTTTGGGTATATTAGATGTTTTTCCAAAGTGGGTCCCTCCATGGCATGTCATGCTAGGCCCTGTGTCTTTTCTGCACTCTGCATAGTCCTTCTAGCCCTAGGACATAGTCCCTAAGTTTTCTTTGCCGGTGCAGGCATAATAGCATGATTGATCTGACAGCGAGAACGACCTGGAGGGGCCAGACCTTTAGGTAGCTTCAGAGAGCCTCAGGTATAACCAATCACCAGGCATGTGAAAGACGTTGAGTTCAATAACCGCCTGGCTGCGGAGCTTTGTAAAACCACTGCCTCACACTGAGAGGCAGATTGCCTTTGTCCAGCACAGGCTCATGGAAGAGCAGAGTCACTGCTCCCTCCTGGGACTTCCCAATTTAATTTCTCTTAATGGAGCTCCCTCACCACGAAGCGATAAGGGACATTGAATGAGGCCACCAAGGGGTTACTTAGAGTGAGATCCCACTGCAGCCCATTCTCCCAATCTGTTTCTTGCCTCCCAAGTGTGATAACATATTAGTATTGCCATTTTCTGGACAATTTTAATGAAGACGGAGGCTGTAACGGAGGCAGGCAGGCTTCCTTATCTGTATGGGCCTTTAGCAGCAACTTTAGTAATTTGGAATTATATGAGTCTCCTGAGACATATGTTAAATATTTTTCCTTGGGGTACTTCAGAGATGTATTATGCCCATAAATTTTGCTAGGGAGAGGGTAGGATAGCTTGTCTTTCTGTGTGATGCTCTAGTCTGCATGTTGGATTTCCATATGTTGCTCTGTTGACTTAACAATCTTCTCCTACTGAGACAGCTGCATCTCCTGGCTGTGTACAGCAAAAAATTAAGACTTGAATGAGAAGTGTGTGAGGGAAATTCAGCTTCTGTAGAAAGCAATATCAGGGGGCCAGGAAAACTTTCAAGAATGGAGTGCAAAGGAATATTTATCCTCCAAAACCAGACATTTTTGTCAGCAAAATTACTAAAATTAAGTTGAATGCCTTGTTGGATGTCAACTGCTTGTTTCTGGAATCAGCTTATTGGGCTGCAAATGTCCTGGCAGTAAAGACTAAGGACTGGGACTTTATTTCCCCACCCTTATCTTTGGCTATGAAGCCGCAATCTATTCTCCATACGCTTAACATTCTTGTCTTGCGTCTTCTGCTTCCAGGTAGAATCACTGAAGTGAGCTTAGTTTAGGGCTAGCAGTGAGACCGGGTAGGAACATGAACATCATATGGCTATTCTTAATGAAGATTATTCAATAAGAACTCCAGATTGTGCACCAGCTTTGAGTTTAGTTGTGGAAGAAGTTAATGGTACTAGTGTTTCTCTGTGACAACTTTAATCATTCAGACTAAAAGTATCCTGCAGGTATCCTTTTTTACACTTCTTTGACTTGGCAATTTGAGAATACATTATTTGCTCAGGTTTATAATTCTCCCACACATTTTCCTGGTACTGAAGCACAGAATATGTGTTAAAAGATCCTTTACTTCTAGAAGCACTTCTTTTTATTTTCTAGCAGCCCATACATTTGTTGACCTTCAGAACAGAGCTGTATGTATCACTGATTTTTTTTGGTTCAGTGGTTCAAACAACAAAAAAAGTCATTTGGGGTCAACCTGAAATGAAAATTTCTTTGGTTGCTTCTCTCCCAGCTCCTGTGAATCAAAACTGAAAATCATTTTGTATTGAAGGAAATATCTTTTTTGACCCCAAATAACATCAGATAAATTTTATGCTGCTTTAGTAATGCAGAGAAAATTTGGGAGAAAAGTACTGAATTCACAAGGGAAATTCATTCCAAAAAAGTAAATGTAACATGCCAAGTTCTTCTGTTTACCTCCTTTTTCTTGCCCCTTGAATCCTGTTTGCAGCAGCTTTTGGGGAAGTGAGAGATGAAGGTTCAAATCCCCCCTCTCTCTGATTTTAAATATAGATTTTCTATCTCTGTGGCATGCCTATTGGTGCATTTCAGTCTCGCTTGCTGAAGCTGTTCCACTTTTTGTAAATAATTGAGTATTCATTTTGACAGACAGGGAAATGAATGTGAAAGCCTGGTTCTTTAGTTTGCTGGTTATGACATTTTGGCTTAGAGGTATGAAAGTCAGTTGAAGTCCTTGCTTCAGTGATAGTTTAACCATTTCTGCTGGCTATGGGGGCTTTGAAAACAGCGCTCGTTCCTAGAAATATTGGAATGTGTAGTGGTAAGGTTACTTTTTGACTCCGATGATGAGGGAGACTCCGAGTTCAAGTTCTAATGCACTCATGGTAGAGGAGAAGTAGAAAACAGCCTGCTGGCCTCCAGCTGCAAGTGTCTTCATGAGCGGCAGTACTGCTCTGCACTACGTAGTTCTTGTGGGGCTGCTGTAGTGGTTTTGTAAAGTTCATGAAATGTTATGTTGCTTTGTCTAACCAACCAACAGTTTTTGTCTAAAATGGCTGAACCCACAGATAGTTTCAGCTGCTCCAAAAGTCATCTTTTGGTGAAAAGAGACATCAAAGCAATGTCTACCAGCTCTAGTTCAGAGCTCTTAGATTTAACTTGATAGATAGGATTTTTTTTTGAGGTACTAGTGGAATGAAGGAGAGGCTATATAAGGAAATTATCAGTCTGTGCAGCTTGACGAGGCTTTCTGTATAAGTGAATAACTCTGTGTGAATTAAAAATATTCCAGTTTCAGTCTTGTTAGTCTCCGAGACAGTCGTATTTTATAAATAGAAATAATAAATGTGATCAGAAAATGCTTATAAGCACTTTGAAGATGTAAAGTGCTAAAAAACAAAGAAAAAATAAGAGAAGTTCTAACTTAATGTCAAAGGAAAAGTCTCCAAAATTTTGACAGTTTGACAGGCATTTTCCATTCTGGGTGCTCCTGCAACTGATATCCCAGACTTTCCTTCAAAGGCACACCAAGCAAATGCTGAGTGAATACCAGTGAATTTGTCTAAAATAAGGAAAAAGTTTTAAAGACGACAGATAATAAGCTTCTGCACAATTATTTTGCAATAAATAACTGAATGCAAAATATTTTTAAAAGAACACATGTTCAATACCCAGAGGACTGACAAAGACTATATGGGTCACTGAGTCCACACACTAGCAGTCATATCAAATAATGAAATTATGCTATTGAGGATGGGTCCAGAGAACACCTACTTCACACATCCTTGTACCTGTTATCCAAAAATGCTTCCCAACATTCTTGTGTTAATTAAAGACCCAGGTTATAGGTATAACATTCCACAGGCCTTTCCCAGTGTTTTGCTTTTTAGGGACATCAGGACAGCTATATCTTGGCATTATGGCACATGCTTCAAAGGTGGTTCCTATCAATTTAAGCTGAGGAGAAAAAGCCCTCTGAAATTTGATGGTTAATTTATGCCTGAGAATGTCAATGAGACTACAGATCACAAACCACTTACCCACCTGGATCTTGTTTTATCACACCTTATTTTAGACATCTATCATGTAGAAGCCTACATTTGATCTAGTCATAACGACTACATTAACAGAAAGTGTATAAAACCAAACGTTTCTGGAAGACTTCCCTGTTCTAGTATCTAATATAGGTTGACATGGATTGTGCACAGGAAGTGACTGTAAAGGAAACGTTTGCTCTCAGCTCAAATGTAGGCATCAGTACCACAGGTGCCCAGGTTTGGACTGATGTACTCCACTCATTTTAATTAAACTTAGTTCATTACATACAAATAGCAGGACACCCACCTAAGATGTTTTTCCCTGGCACGACTGACCCATTGTACTTAAAGTTTCTTTGTATCATGTGTCCTGTCTTCATCAGTTTTGCCTCCTTTATTTTTGCCAGGTCAGGGCATAGCAGGCTAGCAAGTCAATGGAAGGGTTTATTTTACAGGGCATTGATTCTGAGAAACTCTAAGGTAATGCAAAAAAGAAAAAATGAAGGGAAAAAGAAGAAAATAGAAAAGGCAATAAACAGTCAGCTGTGTAAAATGTCCTATTATGTGATTTAAGATGATAGAGAAATAATAACCTTGAAGCACAAAATGTACCATTTTGCTTTATTGCTGAGAAACCCCAAATTTATCTGCTCTAGAATTTAAAAAGTCAATTCTTTAATGAACAAGAAACTCTGCTGGTGTTATATTCTCTCCCTTGTTTCTGTAGAGTTATATGCCAAGCTATTTTATTAAACTGAGAATGTAATACAACACTAGTTAAAATTTTGGAACCTTATTTTATTAAAGCTAATATTCAGAGGTTACTGGGAGAACGAGAAGGCAATTGTTTCAATTGCATTAAAGCAACGGTAATGTTCATTTCAACTTCCTTTTTAATTCTTGCCTTACCAGAACCCTATGCCAATCAAAGAAAACTCATTAATCCAGTTAACAAGCATAACAACAGTTTTTCTTGTGGAATCAAGTAAGCAGAACTCTGCTACATATTGTCCATTAGCCCAATGTCTTCTGCAGAGCTTCTAGCTCTGCTTGGTATAATTTCTTGAATTAATTTCATAAGGATCTGTTCCTGTCCCACTGTGCAACAGTGAAGAAAAGGACTTTTTGAGTATTTCACATAGGGTCTCTGCATTTTGTGGGCACAGACAGTATTCCTTCAATATGTCTTTTGAGAAGAGAAAAAACAGCAAAACATGTCAAAGGAGCAAAGGATGCAGAAAGAAGGAGCAATTATTCTGTCTCCTCAAATATCATCCAGTTATTCTGGCCAGCAGGGTATGGCTGAGGATGGTGCGTTTGTTGGAGAGGTGATATTTTTTGCATTCCCTACAGGTATGTGTGAGATGGCCCTCCACTACTGTGAAGACTCATCATCCAGGTAAGGAGTTTCACCTTGAAAACATAACTGAAAAATCAGAATGAAGATTTTAAAGTACCTAAAGATGTAGGACTTCAAGTCTCACTGGCTTTCAGTCAGGTATAGGTTGCTTTATGTAGAAGTCACCTCTTGAAATTTTTCCCATTTGCTTACTTCTGGCAAAATTGTATCCAGTTCCTCCAATTTATGCAGAAAATCTTCACAGATGTATCATTTGCAAAATTTCTTTTATTGAATCAAGTGAGGTCTTCTCAGACACACAAACTAAGCGTTCTTTAATATCCACCATGACATGAAAACACTCTTCATTTTAACTAGAGAGATCAGAAAATATGGCTGCAGAGGTTGATACTAGTGATTTCTTCCTTCAATAACGTAATAGTTGCTTAAAACTAAGTACAAGCTGTAAGTAAATTGTTGAAAATATTGGCCCAGCATTTGATAGATTCACATATTCACATTTCCGTTAGTGGGTTTTTCCCCCAAAGACATTTGAATAATTGAGTTCTACTGGCAGGAAAACAAATTCTGAACTTGAAAAAACAATATTGAAATTCACATACAGATGTACTCATGCCCAGAGTATATAAACACTCACCAAACTGGGAAAACTAAATAAAGTCACATGCTTTACCAGACCGATTACAATGTACTGACGGAGATCATGTAGCAAGCACTGCGTATCAAAGGCTCACAGGGAACTCTTCAGGCTCAATCCATAGTTAAAAATATTCACCAAAAGTGGTCAAATGATTTTGATTAATAAATAAACTAGAAAATAGATTCTCTAGCAGATATTCAGCAAGCAGAAAATGAGGTTACATTCAGCAGATGAATTATTCATTGTGAATTATTTGCTCAGTTCTAATAATTACAGCAGGGAAAAATTAATTAATGTTACAGCAAATACTTTAATTTTTATAATAAAAAGATTGATCATTGAAATGAGTCTCAAAAAGAGATTTCTAAATGAAAGAAAAAATGAGACATGATCAAGAATAATATGAAGCCTCAACCTGAATAAAATTTACACCTGTGAGTAATTTTACACATATATAATCTCATACAGATATAGTTTCAGTAAAGCTCTTGGAGACTTAAATAGTTTTTTACTTACTTTCCTTTGCATTATGTATATGAGAAATGTCCTTGTCTTAACCATGGTTTACAGATGTATTCACAGAATAGTATCCTAATTGTATTAAGTATAGGTTTAGCTCTGATTATTCTTCTGATAACTTTATTGTCATTTCTTTGCTTCTTGCAGTCACAGTCCTGGAAGCTTTAGTGAATGGAGGGATTCTCAGCAATGAAGCAACCATGAAATTAGGGTTGAAGCCACTAAACTGACAGCATGGATCTCAGTGGAGGCTATCAAGAGCCTGGTGACGGGAAATCTTTGCACTGGTGTGGAAGGAACACACTTATTCCATTTTAAAGGGAAATAATGGCAAACAATGACAGAAAAAGCTGCTTTATCTGAGCCAACCTCTTTACTGTTAAATCTTTTAAAACAATAAATAGGTTGTACTAGAGAAAAGAATGTCCACGTGGGAACAATTTAAAATAGGAGAAACAATATTTAAGGGAAAGACATTTTAATTATTTATATCAAAAGCCTTACAGAAGGGTTGTTCAGTTGTAGAGATTAATCTATCAGAAAACTAATGTGTTGAGGTATTTGCAACATTTATTGAACAAAAAGCTGCCTTTCTATCAAAGTGAAAATTTCCACAGAAAAACATGGCAACGAAATTTTTCATGTTTTCATGAAAATAGAAGATCTTTTTTCACTTTTGGCATCAAAAGTGATTAAAAACCATATGTTTTAGAAGAACTGTAATGATAATAAAATCTGTTTAGTTTAGGTTTGCTGACTTTTTTATCAAGTGCAAAAGCTTTTCCTGACCAAGGCTGATAGAATCCCCTAATAATTTCTGCAGGTTATTTAAAACTTGAATATAAAATGCTTTTTGTTGGTGTAGGGCTGATTGAAAGGGATAAATTTAATTCCTCTACTGCGTTGCTTAACTAACAGAAGTTCTGTGCCATAATATGTTATTAAACTCATAATTTAAACCTGTGTTCCAAAAATGCTTTGTGAAAATGTGGGTTACCATCAGCATCCAGCTGCTTTAGCGCTGAGTAACTGTTTTGTGGTTATGACTCAGGAGGGTGAAAGGCAAGAGCAGCGCCTGTCAACATGTGCATGCCCAAAGGTGTCCCATCAATACAGTGGTAACAGTGGGATTAGAGATCCACCGTGGTGAGAAGCCTAGCAAAGATGTCCCTGCCTCAAAGATTTTTCCACTATAATATAATCCAAAACCGCAGCATCGTCATGAAACGGAGAGGCTGTGCAGTGGAAGGCAGGGATAATAAAACCTTACAGGTGTAACCACACAAAATACTTACATGCCTAATTTCATAGGCTTATGTTTAAAAAGTGAAAAGTACATAAGAAACAAGGGACCTTAAATATGTCAGTATCCCTACTGGCTACCTGCCTAAATGTTAGTCAAAGTGCTTATTAATGCAGCCTGAATTCAAAGAGAGGCAAAAAGCTTCTTGAAATCAGAGTTCAAACAAATGCAAGGCAAAAGGGCTTTCTGCAGACTCCCTTTCCTTCTTTCCAGGGAAGCTCTGGCCCTTGGGTCTGTCCAAATTTAGAATACGAGAAAGTCATAAAATTCTTTTCTTTCTACTTTTTTTCTTTTTTTTTTTTTTTTTTTAATCTGTGTATATTTCCTTGTTTCTGTCCCTCGTGGAGCAATTAGCCTCATCTGAGCCCTGGTATAGTTTCCCATGGCAGGTCTCCACAGCAATCTCTGCAGTAGGTCAGACATCTGCTGAAGTCGCTCGCTTCTGTGGTTTTCGTTTAACCCTTTTCTTTGCTGCACGAGGCACTTATACGGCAGGGCACCAAGAGGAATCAGGAGCACGGGTGTTAATTCCACCTATCACAGCTCTTTGCAGAGCCTTGGATGTGATGCTTTAATCCTCTGAGCCTCATTTACTGGGTATGCAACCTGGCAATTCATGTTTTCAGTTTGAAGGTAGCGTTTGGACTCAGCAGCTCTTTTAGTCCTTTGCCTTCCCCCCTCTACCAGCCTCCTCTGTCAGCAGCGTGTGCCCTGCTGGATCCCCTCCATGCTCTTGTGAAGCACGTTGAAAGTATCTCTGCCTGTCTACTACATTTTTCCTTTTTGCATCGTTTTTTTTTTTCTTTTTTTTCTTTTTTTCTTTTTTTTTTTCTTTTTTTTTTTTTTTAGTGCAATTTTGCCTAGCCAGTGCAGCTGTTAGATCTCTAATTGGCAGTGGAATACCTCTCAAATTACAAGACTGCACCACAGATAAAATATCAGTGTTTCTGTAATATTGTGGCATGGCAACCGATACATTAACTTGGGAGGCTTTACGACATCAGGTGCTACAATTCATCCTTTTAATTTTCCTGAGAAAATACAGCTTGAGAGGGGAGAGTTTTCAATCACAAAGCTACACATTTCATTAGTATTCTCATTACAGTTCATACTATTTATTTATGGAGTGCTCAGAAGTGTGATAGATGCTATATGGCTCTGCAGACCTTAGGAGCAAGCTGTAGATATGACAAGGCGAGTGAGACCTGAACAATAGGTGAATCAGTCAATTTCTTTTTGTATTAATTGGATCTGGGAGGAAAACTGAAGGAGGTAAAAAAACCCCAAACCGCTATTCAGGTATCTCTAAAACTTTCACTGACTTTAATGGCATTAGTATTGAGGCCTTAACTACAGCCTTCTTCCCTTCGAGGAGCAATGACAATAATTTCTCACTAGGACTCTGTAAAACCTCCTGCTTATTTTTCCTTTCTACACCTTTTCCAGTAAGATTTCTGTGTCAGCTTCCCAAGCGTGCCCAGTGGGGAAAGCCTGATTTTCACTTTGGGTGGATTGCTGATGCCTAACTAACAATAATAAAAGCGGTTTGTGTCCCTGAACCCTCCCAGGAACATTGCAGCCTGAATTAGGTGTTATGCATTGCAGCTCGGCCTTTTGGAGGTGCCTATGGAAACAGAGCACACCGACTTGTCAGCCGCGGCTCAATTCTTCAATTAAAATGTGAGCTGTCTCTTTTATAGTTCTGTGTTTTGTCTCCATTTCTTATTGCGGCACTTCTACCTGATGCAGGTTATTTTAACACTTGCTTTCTGGCAGTCAGTTATATATTGAGGATTTTTTGTCCTCTGGGAGGTGTGCTCTGTTGTTTTGATTGATTTTCACTCTTTTTATTACCCGCAAAATACTAGATTCTGAAAGTAATAGCAACCATCGTTAAATAGTATAGGAAATAAAAGATACTTCGGTTGTCTTAAGGCTGTTTCAATCTCCTTTTCCCTTTCTACAGAGGCACATAAGTTTGTCTATGGCTTAGCAAAAAAAAAAAAGCTTTTTTTCAATGTAGAGATTTTTTTGTCCTTTAAAGGCAAGCTTGAAAGGATATACATTGTTTGAAGAGAATAAGAAAAATAAGTTAAGCTCCAAGAGTCTGCTTTATTCTGCCCACTACATTTATTCCTGCTGTTAGCAGGATTAAAATTTACTACTAGAGAGAGGCATAAATAAAGACATGTTCTTGGAAAATATATGCAAATGCGAACACACCTTTCAAAACCTCATTTGGCAGTTCAGATGCCTAAGTGCCTGAGCTAGAAGCTACCGTAAAATTGAGTGCAGGGTGGAGAAAAGGCATACAGAGTAAGCCAGAGGCAGAACAAGGCTGCAATCCAGGTCTATAGAGTACCAGTCTGGGGCAGCATCCTCTAGGCTACGTTGCCATATATTTGCCTCGGTTATGTTTGCGAGAGGGGCTCTTGTCTTTTCAGGACGGTCAAAATTTTGCTGGCTGGGGAGCTGGATCTGGATTTTAGGACACAGCCCCCCTCTTAGGATTTGCTCCCTGCTGTCCTTCCAGCCAGCGGTAAATAACCTTGCAGGATGTGCCAGGGAAAAGTCAGGTTGCTGTGGGGAGAGGAGGGAGACAAAGGGCTAAAGCTGCTTCCGGGAGGGGTGGGCAGCAGGTTGACAGCATCATTTTCCATGTCTGGTCCCAAGGGAGGAAGATAACTGAGGGCGGGCTGTAGAGTTTGAGTTTGGAGTCCTCCAAAATCAATAACGTACGTCTGTATTCAGCACCAGGATTTTCAGGGCAGGTAATTTAATATGGCTCTGAAATCTTCCCGTACAAACCTCCCAGCTGTGATCATTTGAAAATTGCCTGACATGTCAGGCCTCGACACGCACCATTGTTGGGAGCAGATTCTCCAGTGATTGCTTTAAATCATACCCAGATAATTAGCCCCCGGAGGGCTGGGCGTGCCTTTATCACACAGAAATGGTACGGGCTCTCCACGCCACTCCTGGCCTCGCAGGTAAACAGAGATATGAGCAAGGGAATGGTGTGGTGGCCGATGCACCCTGTTAAACAGGTGCTTGATCTCCTTTCTGGGCACCTTGCAATATTAAAGGCTGGTGTAATTTAAAACAGCCTGTGGAAAGCTCAAACATGGGCCAAGGGAAAGCCTTTCACAGAGCGACAGACCTTTTGCACAACAGCCTCAACCTATGCAATTTGATTGCACCTGAGGAACCGACCCTTTGAATGACAAGGGCAATGACCTGAACCTGGTTTGAAATAGACTAAAAGCTGGTTTTAGTCCTTCCATTATTTCCTCCCAGAATGATTTCTAATCAGAGGGGTCAACCTGTGAAAAGTGTAGCTAGTTAGCATATATTTCATTCTTCCTTATGTGTTTATTTGCATTGTTTTCCAGACATGTGAATGAATGATGTGAATAATGTGGTTTGAATGCTTCAGTGACTGGGTCTTTTAAATAAAACCAAGAGGGGATTGATCAGTGTCACGAAAGAGCCAAAGAATCCCTTAAGCAGCAGCTCACATAACTGTGGATTGCATAATTCAAAGCTGTCCTGGGGCATCTTTAAATGATGCATAGATTTTGTTTTCTTACTTTACATTTTTGAGAGGAGAAAGTTAGATGAAAGTTTTGTGTTGGCCACAGTGTCACTGACAGATGTGAAGTGTTTTCCTTGAAAGAGAAGATGCCTCGCCTGCCTGCTTGCTTAGAGTGAGGGGGGAAATTAGCTCAGCTACGTTCAATAAGAGACACTGCCTGAGCAACGTTTTCTCCCTGGTTAATTAAGATACGTGGTGAAAAGGTAATACAGGGAGACAAGTTCAAGCCTTTTAAAGTAACTATTAGGTATCGTTAGCGAGGATTGTGTGAGAAGTCCTGGTTTGCTGGGGAGGGGATTTGCAAACCAGATCGTGGTCTTCTGGTGCAGGAGGGCTGCCAGAGTCAGGCTGAACCCACTGAATGCTGCTCCGTGCAACAAAACCTGCAGTGCTGGACATCAGATGGTGCGAGGCAGAAGGTGCGGTGAGGAAATCCAGGATAATGATTTTATTTGTTCAGGACATTCGAGTTTTTTAAATCGGCAAATTAAGACAATGTAATTAGTTTAAAAACAAACCGTATTTGCTTAGCCCATGAGTCTGAAGAACTGGCATCGTTAAAATGCCACCTGTGGGTTACGTTTAATTACCGCATTTTGGAGACAGAGTTATACATTTTAATTTTCTGCCTTTTAAAACGGAAGTCAGAGTTTAACAAGTTGATATTTATGAGGGAGGAGATTTTAATCTATAGCCCGAGCCCTCCTGGTGAGCAGGAGCGGGCTTTTGCCCAGAAGCCACTAGGTGGCACAGCCCACTCACGATTCGCTCCCGGCGGCAGAGGCAGCAGCAGCAGCGGGGCTGGGGCTGGGGCTGCTGCGGTCCACGGTCGAGAGATGGGTAAAAACAAGCCGGGGAGACGGCCAGCATGAAAAATCATGATGGAGGCAAGAGGACCCTTCAGGTACGGAGCCGCATTCTTGACTCCCGCTGGCAAGCGGAGCCGGTGGCCTCGGTGTAGGAGAGAAATAAATGGTGCTCGTGAGCGGCGGCGTTCAGTTGAAGGGATGGAGGGAGAAGGTGTCTGCGTGATCTTGCACCACTGTCCTAAGATATTATATCTCGCCTGTGACTGGCAATGCAGTATTCAGTCACTGACTTGCTTTGAATCTGCAGTTTCCTTTGCTTAGAGATATTATAGGGGTCGATAAATCTCTAGTAATAAAGCCCCCCCCCCCCCCCCCCCGCCCCAAGCTATTGTGCATAATACACATCACACATCCTTTTTGGCATGCTACAGAATTGCAGGAAAGTGATACCGATCATATAGTGATCAGTTCTTGAATGTCCTTCCTGTAATCACTTTGGGGCAGAGAGTGGCTTTGTTTATGTTCAGGGCAGTGGTAAGTGTGCTGGCAGTGCTTAAATAGCACGTGGCATTTCATAGCAGAGCCTAATTTTAAGTACACTTCAGTGATACACTGACAATAGATTAACATGGGGGATCCCACAAAATTATACCCTGTAGCTCGTAATAAAATCCATTTTCCAAAGCATCATGCATTTGAAGAGAGGAGGGGATGGCAAATACACTTGTTTGTTTACCCATTTAAACAAAAAATATCCTTTCAAAACACAGAAAGGAACTTGGCAAGAGAGCTGATGGGAAAGGCCAGATTCCCCGATGTGTATGGGGATTGCTGCCCAGTGAGTGGGGCTATGGATCTCCTGTGGAGCGTCCCTTGCATGCAAGGAATCTCTTGTATCTCCTTGGATACAGGGGATTTCTAGACACCTCTGCATCTCTGTCCTGCCTTATGACAGCACGGAGAGTAGTCTGAGAGAAGGGAAGGATGGAGGCAAATCCCTGGTCTCTTGTAACAGTCATAGTGTCCCCGGGGGTAGCTCGCAGCAGAAACACCTTGAAGGGGCTGTCAGGCAGCAGCTCTGAGAGAGTTTCTGCATAGCAAATTGGGAGGGTGATCGAGGCACTGATAAGCTAGTTGTCTTCCCGTGGATTTGGGGCTTACTGCCAGACTGAACAGCCTGGGGTGTGCGTATCTGTCTTTCCCAAAACAAGTAATAGGGTATCACACTCGCACTGTTGCTTAGTTCCCATCAGTACAGGATTTCATCCTGTATTTTCTGATTCTGAAGGTTGTACTGCAGGTGGGTTAGGTCATTCAGGTGCAGACAGCAAGACAGGACCCTGAAACCAAGCCTTTTCCTCTTCTTCCTCAGAGACTTAGGGAAAAGATGAGTTCAGAGCTTTTGGGCATCTATAGTGCGGCTGCTGGCACAGTACAAACATCCCCACAGCTATCAAATATTGGGGTGACTGGAGTACAAGGACTGAGCCTGGCATGTGTGCATCTACACCCTACACAAACCTCCCATTTCCAGGCTATGAGGCACTCTGAAGTGAGTTCAGTCTTCACTGTTGAAGCTGTGTTACCAGGCAGCTGAAGAAAGACGAGATCCCATGGGCTAGCAAACACAAAAAAGATCACTGTGATGTGGCCCACATGGCAACACATGGGAGAGGTTGTTTTTGGATTGCAGACCTTCTTCAGGGTTTTGGTGGCTTTTTTTTTTTTTTTTTTACAGTGGCTGTTTCATGTAGAGCGTGTGCTAAATTTTTCATACTGTATCATGGACACGAGCCAGGAGCTCATCGGTCCATCCCTGGCAGGAACACCACAGCAATGTTCAGAGGAGGAATGGATGA
Source organism: Numenius arquata (assembly GCF_964106895.1). Classification (NCBI taxonomy): domain Eukaryota; kingdom Metazoa; phylum Chordata; class Aves; order Charadriiformes; family Scolopacidae; genus Numenius; species Numenius arquata. Next base: position 106,485,466 of record NC_133576.1, on the reverse strand, counting down.
CATCAGAAGTTGAAAACCACCTTAATCCTTCCATCGTTGTGAGAGCAGGACTGTAGCCCAGAGCTGCTAGCAAAGACTCCATTATAAAATATCATTTGTAGGCTATTAAACTTGCTTAGCACTCTCTCACGAATGCTGAAACTTTAAGTAGTAAGACCTACTTCATCAAAATGCATCATACCCTGGGTTTTAAATTTGCACAGTAAAATCAAAATCACGTAAAGATTTTTTAACACCAAGACTGGGGGCTAAAAAATGACTGAGACAAAGCAGAAAGAAAACCAAACATCAGACTGTATCACAATCAATCTTTTCCATATAGCTGAACTCACAAATTATACATTCTCTCACTTGCATATTGGAATTCTGTTTATGAGGATATCAAATTCACTAAGAAGTAGTTGCATTTACTGTGTATAGCTCCGTGGTTTCACAGCACAACTTACTGCATTGTAATTAAGGACTTCTTTTTTTTTTTTTTTTTTTTTTTTAAACAGCCCCACTAGTATTTTGCTCCTATGAGTATAGCATTTCAGCCTGTATTTCTTGATCCTGAAGACAAACCATCCTGGGCAGTGAGAAGGGGTTAGGCATAGATCAGTCAGGAATTAACAGGTTAGTTAATTTCAAGTGATTGAGCTTTAAACAGCATTTGGATTATCCCATGCAAAAGCACCTCAAGCTGTAAATCACCGTGGTAAACCACAGTGATTCCTGAGGGTATATCAATTGCAAACCTTCCCTAATGATTTTAAAATCTCCCAAATGAATTGGTATATTGACACAACTCTGTCCACAGTGGGGAATATTTGTAGTTCAACAGCTATAAATCCTAGAACAGTTGAATAATCTTATACTAAAACCAACTTTGTAAATGTTATACACATCCAATGTACGTTCTCCAACTGTATTAGCTTATTTAATAGCTCTAACAGAGAAATGTTATCTTTTTACTGTTGTCTCCGCTGGCAGGCTCGCAACAAGAGGACGTGCGTCTCAGGAAGCTGGAGCCTTCTCACCCCGTTCACGGACTGGGTAGCAACCGGTTGTGTAGGCAGGGGCTGCACCTGCTGGATGAAGGCGCTGGGAGGGTCCTGTTCCAGCTCTGATGGGGAGAGCAGGCATCAGTTTTATGTAAATATATTGTTGATCTCCCCTGCCTCCTGACAATTCACGTTTTCTGACTGAGTTCATTTGTTTTTATCCCAGAGTTCTTGCTCTAAACATAATTTTGGAGAAAAATAAATCCACTGTATATTGGGAGCTGTTAATTTATGCTATTTACAACAACTTGAGTGCAAATAGGTGCATCAGAAGTATTGCTGATATGAAAGAACCCTGACTTTGATGGAAAGAGGGTAGATTTATGCTGGAGGTTGAGGTTCTCGCGGTGCAGTATTCAGTTATGGTAGTGACAAGTGTTGATAGATTTAAAAGTGGCATCTTTCATAGTATGAGTAAGTGTAACATGCTGCATGTGGCTGTAAAAGAACATTTCTTCTAATGAAATTACATACATAATTAATGCTATGGACCTCATTATGCATGAACAGTGAAATAGTTCTGAACTACTCCAGACATCTGTCTAAACAAATCAATGAAAAGTCTTGGTGATCTTTACTAAAGAAACCTCTTACGATCTGCATGTAAGTTTTTCCTTTTACAAATGAGGATCCTTTTGCTGCTTTTAACTTTAACTTTTATAGAGAGTGAATTAACGCAGTAATGGCATCATCAAACTTCCCTGCATTGTAATTACAAGGATCTGGTAGGGGTATATCTTTTTTCTAAACAATGTCGCATCATTTTATGCTGATCCCTGATCCCACTTTCAATATATCTAGGATTACCGTACTGAACAGTACATAAAGCAAACATTCCCTGCAATCAATACTATAAAGGCCTGTCTGAGTCAGCTGTAAGTGCACTTTAGAAACTGCCTCTTCTTAAATCATGGCATGGCATTGGAGATCAAACAAAGCACCAAAGCCGCTAGTCCCTGAATTTACACCTCAGGGTTTCACAAAAGGGCATTTAAAGTGGAAGGCCCAGCAAAAACTCACATACCCTGCACTGTAAGAGAAATGACAAAGTCTGTTTATTCTTCCTTGTCCTCAAATGGCCTGAAGTTAATGAAGAGACTCTGACGCAAATTATGATGGGTTTTGGATTAGACATTTATTAAAATAAGTGTAAACATTTCTATTTTACTAATGTAAATTTTATCTAAGCAATTATACCTACCACATCCTCAAGGTGTTGAAATTTAAGGGTATAATTGAAGTTTATTAATTGTTTTATGTTCTGAGAATGTAGTGGCATTTTTGTTTTGTCTATCGGGATTTTTTACTCTGTGGTCCATGTAAATAAGAGCCATATACACAGACACTTAGATACTCTCTACTATTTGCACATTACCGTTAATAAATATCTTGCTCTTTCCTCTCCTTCTCCACATTAATTCTTCAGCATATTTCTTTACTACACAGGTAACAGCAAGAAATAAAATAAAATCTGATGATTGTCTTCTGTAATTAAAGACACAAATCTCAATAATATTGCTAAACAGAAAGTAGAACCTGGGTAAACATATTAAAAACATGTGAACAACCTCAAATGAAGTGTGCATATCTTCACTGAGGACATATGCCCTATTACAGGAGATGGTTGCTTACACTAACACATTGAGGTGTACAGAAAGTTCTCACATTATCTAGCCCTAGTCAAAACATGGAGCTTTCATCTCAAAGGAAACCCTTTCATTTCAAACTGTGCATTGCAAAGTTGAAAATTCATTATTATTTTTAGTGATGGGAGTACCAGCAAGCATTTGGTAGAGTACTATAAGCTAGTCTCCCTGGACTTCCCCCTGAGAAGGGTTAATTTGCATGCCTAATATTCGGTGTAATTCCTTCCCCTGGGCTAGACTTCCCAATGCACTGACAGGCCTCTGGCTGTTGCTTTGAGTGGTGTCTCCTCCACTCTCTCTGCTCCTGGGGGGATAAAGCTTAGTGGAGGATCCCAGAAAATAAACGAAACAGGACATTGACACTAAAGCTCTCATGAGGGACAGCAAGAGACCAGACAAATGCAGCTTTGTATGTATCACTCAGAGAGAAATATCTTACTTAGGAGTGATAAGTTGAAATATTATTTTAGCCTTCTTTCTCAAGAAAGCGCATCTTTCGTGACTCTGCTCATTGTCTGCCTACCCATTCATCTTTCAGTCATTTTGCCCAGAGCAATAAGTTTTGAACTTTTTTTGGCAATGTTGATCTTAGCACTAAAAAAAAAAAAAAAGAAATTTAAGTCCCTACAGGTTTCTTGAACATAGACAGCTATGTAGAGAAAGGGGGACTATGTCAGTGACCCACAGAGGGAGCATGTTGCTGCAAGGCAAACAGTTATCTGCCCTGTTTCACCATGAGGATGCCATCACCAAACTCATCAGTCAGAGCATAGGGTCAAAATTCTTCAGACAGTTAAAGATACTGTAAGGAGAAAGTGGGTAAAACTCAAAGAGAAAGGTAGGCTTAATATGGGAAAACACTGGGGGTATTGAATGCAGTTAAAGATTTTAAAAGAACACATGGATATGATATGAAGATGACTGGGAACATAAGAAATATATGGAAATATATTTCAGTAGACTGTTCACTCACTTCTCACTGAATATCATGCTTGTTTGTTGTATCCAAAGCAGTGCATTTAAACTTGAATTTAGGTATGTATGTATTTTTTGTTTTGGATCAGATTAACCCAAAACATGTTTTTATTGACCCAAACTGAAACATGTCACTGTAGATGAGCTTCATCTGACCAAGTATGAACGCCTACCGTGCAGAATTCACTATTAGCCTCAGCCCTCTGCACTGCCTTTTTAATCAGTGGAAGCTGTAGACCCTTCTAAGGAGTGATTCATGCTTCAGACATTCATTTTCGTAATGGAAAACTGGAAAGCTTCAGCACTCTTGAAACTCTCTGTCAGGCATTTAGAAAACTCTCAATAAACTCCAGTTATTTCTGTGTCCAAGGTAATGGTTCTCCGTATACTTCATTCTGAATGTGGGGTTTGTTAGCAAATGCTGAATTTCTAATGGCAACCACTTTATGTTCTGAGTGACATCCTTTAAAGTTCAGAGGAGGAAGATCTCCGTTTTGCATAGCAAAGGACTAGTCATAATTGATTGGTGTCAGCAGAAACAGGCAGACAGGCAACACAAATGTGGAAAATAACTGAATAATAGGAACACCGTCCAGAATTCCAAGGGAGACAATATCTCATAAAAATTGATGTAAGATGTATGAGGAGATGCACTCACCAAGCTCAGACATGAATCTACACAGACACTGCTGCTGTGTACCACTTTTACAAGAGCTGCAGTATGTTATCACTTCTGACCTATACCTGAAGAAGAAATAACACATACCCCATAAATTATAGTTCCATATGAGAAGAACATAAGTTATCTTGGCATTTATTTCTACGTTTGTTGCTGGACCAGCTCAATTTGTTACTGGATACGGATCCAGACAGCCTGGATTTTAGTACCAGACCAGGCACTGGCAGAAGTACTGGTCTTTCCTTAAACCAGCCTTGCAGAAATTCTCTTTCTGGAGAAAATGTGTTCATAGAAGTCAATACAAAAGTAAAACAGAAGAAAGGCAGCATACTCAACTACAACTTTCTTTTGAAAAGAGAGTACAGAGATTAAAAGAGATGTTTGCTTGAAACATAATACATACTAATACATAAGTTTTCATTAATACCAAGACTATCTCCAATGACATATTTGTTTTTCTCTACTTCTTTTTTTTAGCTGAAAGTAATTGAACATTAAGTAGGAAATACAGTAGTTGCAAGCAGAGTGAAGGTTTTGTTTTGATTAAAAGGAGAAATTATTTTCCATATATTTCAAATATTATTGTATTTGGAAAAAGTATCCTTAGGATTCCTTGTATTCTTTCAACAATTACAGTAAATTCTATTAATATGTTATGAGCTTCTTTTCTGGTGTGATTCAACATAATTGCACCAATTTTGGTAGCATTTTCAGATTCCACTCTCTAATTCCCACTTAAATGGCTAAGATTTCAGTGCCTAGCTGCTCATTGTCTTTGGTTTCCTTATGTGGGAGTCACCTCTTGGCTATCTGCAAAGAAATATTCCCATGCTCCATGAGCATAGATAATGTGTCTAGCATATGCTTTCATGCATCAGATGAAAAAAATCTCCCCATGTGGCTAACTGAAGATACCGGTCACATTTTCATTGCCTATCATAACTAATGCCAGCACCAAAGCCTGTTATTGTCATCCACCACAGGGAAAAATCTTAATAAATAATGGTGTCAAAGATGTCAGTTACTTGATGTGGATCTATCTGTATGCACACTCAGTCTTCATTCTTGTTTATAGGGTCTTAATGCAGGTATAAGCTACACTCAGTTCAAGACACTTCTATTATCAGAGGATGGGGAGAAAAACACTACCCATACATGCTTTAGTAGTATTTCCAGAGATCTGACTCCTGTTTGGTCTTACTACTGCTCCATGCTGTAACCATCTCAGAGAGAGGATACTGCACTCTTCACAGTCTTTCTTGTGGAGGACTTAAGCTTTATACAGATGTTTCACCCACCCTTCACTGTGACCTAAAGCTTCCATCCAACCTGGATAGGTTAGGGCTGCAGGACCAAAAACATTCTGAAGGTTTACAGTTTTGTGTGGACTTAGAAATGAAGACTGCAAAAGGTATTGAGACTTCACCACATCTCCCTTTTGGAACATGTCAATGGTTTCCAGCATTGCTGTCATTTGACTGCTGGTCTAGAGCTGGAAGAATACCAGAGTCCAGATTTCATGTCAATCACCTGTTGCTTCTGTTGATGATACACTGTCAGTGCAGAAGTATCCTAAATCCAAACACATGAGGTAACTACCAGCTCTGATATATCAATATTGTCACAAAGTCCATGATACCAGATTTATTCCCTGCTTTGCTATATTCTGTGAGTACCAGACCAGACCAGCTCTGCTCTACGCCACCTCACTTTGCATTTGTTCCCTCACCCCAGTATCTTTCATCACCACTCTAAATAAGGAGATAGATTAGTGTTGGACACAGCTCTTCCCCCACTTCCTCATTCACAAAATTTACCCCACCCCAATGAAATGCTGGAGCAGCCCTGCTCTGTATCTTAGGTCAGTTGGTCCCAGGAGGAGAACATATGGGAAAGGGAAGAATCTGGGCAAGGGTAAGAGAGAAATATGGACGAGAAAGTAGTCCTTGTGCAGTAACTTTCACACTAGCATACATTTCCTTCAGGACAGGTCTTGACTGCCCGATCCATACAGATTTAGAGGGACTTTTTACAAGGGCATGTAGTGATAGAACAAGGGGTAATGGCTTCAAACTGAAGGAGGGTAGATTTAGATTAGATATCAGGAAGAAATTTTTCACTATGAGGGTCGTGAGATGCTGGAACAGGTTGCCCAGACAAGTTGTGGATGCCCCATCCCTGGAAGTGTTCAAGGCCAGGCTGGATGGAGCTTTGAGTAACCTGGTCTAGTGGGAGTTGTCCCTGCCTATGGCAGAGGGGTTGGAACAAGGTGATCTTTAAGGTCCCTCCCAACCTAAACCATTTTATAATTCTATGATTTACTGTGGGGCAGCAAACCCTCACCCCGTTCCAAGCCTTTCAACACCCTACAGACCCCTTTGCCTAAAGGTTTACTGTGATCCCTGACATTCTCAAGAGTCTTTTCAGGTATCGTTATGTGGAAAGACTTTAGTAATATTGCCCATCACTTACAATTGTTCCTTAATTATCATATTGCACATTTGGTATTACCTTGGCCCCCTGACTACTATACTTATTATGCCAAATGGCTTCTTTTTGAAAAGTTCGCTGTGGCATTCAGCTGCACTGTCTATTGTGGTCTGAAAGAATCTGGACTGTGTTACTTGCCATCAGAAATACATCCAGGATTTTCTAGGATTTGAGAGAGTTTGAATTTGAGAATCAGGTTTTTCCGTTAGAATGATCCCTAGGTGCCAAAGGGAAAGTCTGAGTTTAGAGCTGCTGCTCTTCAAAGTTTGGCAGTATTTAAAGTGGATGTTTCAGGCCTAACTCTGCTTGTTATATTTCCCAAAGCTTTCCTGCCATTGTACATTCTGTGCTATAATAACCAGTGCTCTAGCACTCGACTGCACTACTTATAATGCTCCCAGTGCTACTTGACTCTGCTACTAAAAATGCACCTGATGATAATGCCACTTGCCCACTACTTCCTAATGCACCACCGGTTGGCTCATTACTGGATGCCTGGAGGCAAAGTGAACTGTCCCAGTCTTTCCCTCTACGTTGGCAAGGATAAGGGTAGCATAATAAATACCACTCAGCCATTCGATTTCCCAGTTCCACTGAGTTCACGCATTTGGAATAGGTTGTAAATTCTCTTGAACACAATCACCCATAGATTATCACTGATGCACATACACTGAACTTTGTGCTCTTTATTTCAAAACAAGCACTGTCTTCAGCAAAGCAGCTCAGCTCAGCTGCTTTCCAGTCTCCATGTGCAATAGATTGTATCTTTAACAAATTATTAATGTTCCTATTACAAACTGATTTGATTTATATTTTTGCTGCTAGCAATGGTCTAATTATTTTCGTATTACTGTGTGGTCATAATGATAATTGTCCTCAATTTACACACTGACTAAGCATTTACTTTCACAGATTTGGAGATTGTGAAATTACTGATGAGAAAAAGCAGAGAACATAGAAGTTTAATATAATTAGTTATAAGGGGAGTCTCAAATAAGGAACCATAAAACCTCAATTTTCATTGAAAGGATCATTTTACATTGTATGGGTTTTGTGTTGGTTTGTGGGGGTTTTTTTTGGTTTTGTTTTGTTTATTTTTTCTCCCCCAGGAGCAGAACAAGCTGATCTTACTGTCACAGATATTTTATTTGATCAGTCTGTTTATATGTCCTTTCAAGGTTTTTGGTTTTTAACTTCTTGTGGAGGACTATGACATGAGATGATAAGTAAAGGTTAATGCATTATGTTGAGGACTGGGACCTAATTGTTCTGTACGTTTTACGGTATTTAAGGGAGGACAAGGAATCCTAGCCCTGCCATCTTCACAGAGCCAGGATTTTGCCTTTGGACTGGTGACATACCCATACGTGTATAAAGCATCCAACAGGGAGAAAGGGAGGGATAAGATAACAACAAAATAAACAAATTATCACACAAGAAGTCTGAGCTCGCTAGCAGCTTGTCCATTGTCTGCGAGCCCTGTAGGTTTCACAGGGGAGGCACGTTGTAAATAGTGATTTGACAGTAATTACGTGGATTTGTGAAGGAATGTTTGCCATGCATATTGAAGGTGGCAAGTTAAAGCCTGAGCTCATCACCCTAAGGTCTTTTTATAGTTAATAGAGAGACACAAACATCTGCAAAGAGGAATTCATCTGGTCTTTGCTAGATTTCTGTCTGAGGTTGAGTACCAGCCAGGAGCTCTCTATTCCTCTCCAGTAACTCTACAGGAAGCAAAGGAGAGTTAGACTGTATTTAGAAAACTAAATTTTAGGTGCCTAATTTAGGCAAGATCAGTCCCACCCATGGAGGGATTACATTGCCCACATTCACTCTAAAATAGGGTAAAAGACAATGAAAGGAAGTGCTTTTTTGAATAGTTTCCAAGCAAAACATAATCATACTACTGGAACATCGAAAGTTTCAGCTCACTGTTCTGTCCCCTTTACAAAGGAAAAAAAATGATTTTATGGAAATGATTATTCATTCTGTACAAAATGAGTGTTATTTCTACTACATTATAGTTACAGAAGAACCTGAAATCATGCATTGTTATGAATATTGTGCAGAAAAATATTCAAAATATTTGTGTAGTAAACCCAGCATTTTGTCCTTATTCTAACAGGTTTTGAAGATTATTAATAGATTGTCTTATGTTCACCTGTAAATTCATAATGCTGGATTTTCAAAACTGCATATTTTCATCATGTGACATCAGAACCACAGTATTTAGGAAAACAGCACAGTCTATGAAGGAACAAGTAGTTGTAACACAAGTAACTCCATTAATTAGAAACCTAGTTTGACAAGTTATAACACTTCTTCCTAATTTTAATTCTACCTGGTGGATCTGTAGGAATGAGTTATTAATGCTGATATTCTGAAATGCCATTAAGGTCTTGTGTAATCAAAGAACTGTATTCTCTCAGAACACAACGGAACCCCTAGTGTGAATTCGTAATTAACATGCTGAAGGGGATATTTCCACCCATGTACTGAATACAGTTGTTGGGGCTAATAAACAAGCACAATGGATTCATCCTTTCAACATGATCAAAGAATACATAAAGATACAGGCACACGTAATTTTGGGAAGTGTGGAGGCATTGCTTAGCATAAGCTTATATCAGAAGAAGGATGTTAGATCTGTGTTTTTGGATATGAATAATTTCCAGAAGAGATAAAAAAACATCTTGCCTAGACTAGCAGCAAAATGTACTCTGTAGCATTAGACAAAAGACCAGGCAGCACCTTTGGTACAAGTGACACCTGGCACCACTCTATAGCCGTGCCTGTCTTGGAAAGATTGGGAAGACTCCTGAACTAACAGGATTATTTATAGCTAACACAAAGCTTTTAGGAAGAAAGAATATCTTTTAGCAGACCAACAAAACAGACAGCTTTCCAGGGACAATAGTCTTTCTTCAGGTCACTTCAGACTCGTGAGTCTATCTGTTGTTTGGCAGTTTGTGTTTTTTAAAGTGTATCAATCAGTAATAAAAGATATTGCCTCCATACAAAAATTGCTTTGCTTGTGCCCTTAGGACATCATGGTTACTCTATATGCCACCCTAATGGCTGCCTTACACAAACTGACCAAAGGCATAACTTGCCATGTCTTAGTTATGTTCCTGTAAAATTTAAGTCAAGCACAAAAATCACTGAAGTTTTTATCAGGAGGTGAACCACGGCCAGGGGGTGGCCTCATTTAGCTATCTCACAGTAAGAATACTGTAAAGATACAAGAGACTCGTCTTGCCTGCTGGATTTGAGAGTAGGGTGGCTACTCTAGTTAGCAGATATCCTGCTGACAGAAATGCTCACCATTTTTCAGTGAAGATACAGTCCAAAAGTGCTGACGTGAACCAACACCTATTCATAACAGCCTGTTTCATTTCTATAATCTCTACAAGAGGAAAAAATCTTGTGTTTAGAGGTAAGTTAGATTACTGCTTAATAATCAGTGTTTAAGATTCAGTCTAGGAACAAAATCATATTTAGGCGTATTTAGACATGCGCGAGTAACTGTACCGTACCTTTGAGAACTCTGGTTATTTTTAATCATTCTCCTATGGATAGTTGGTTACTGCCAACATTTGTAGAAAAAGAATTTCCAGGCTGAAAAAATGCATTTTCTCCCCTTATAGTAGCAAGCCAAAAATATTCCACAAGTCATATTCTGTACTTTAACTGTTGACCCTTGTGCTAGGTTCTAAGGATGTGACCTCTCTTCAAAATATCTACTAGTTATCAAAATAAGAAATCTCTAACATAACACATACTGGATATAGGGAAGGCTGATAAATTCTGCTCTTAGCTGAACAGTCAACAAAAGCTTGAAAAGTAAAAAAAGTATTTGAAAACCTAAATAAACAAAAGCCTTATCTATCGATCTATCTCCCAGCAAGCTAGCTACATAGTGCCTTAAGTTTTTTTTCAGTGTAGAGTATATTATCACACAATCTAAACACCTAACACTCTAAACAATATGCAAACTGAAGAAGCTGACAAAATACTTGCCTGGAACATTGCAAATCTTGCTATTTTGTGCTATGTTTGCACAGCTCATGCATGAATGCTCTCCCCATATTACTGAGATTTTGTTTGTTAAGATAGTGAGGATAAATGAGGAAATATATATTTTGTGACTTGAACTGAAAGTGCAGAAATATTTCCAGTGTTGCACACTGCAATTTATTTTTTATTTTTTAACTTAAAGGTTTATGGTAATGAAAACGAGTTCATGGACATTGCTTTCTCTGTTTTCTAAATCTTATTTTAATTATTAATAATTTTAAAACATCACAAAGCCTCAGTTTGCTACATGTGACATTACTTCTTCTGAAAAGAAAATCATGTGGATTGTTAAATTATCAATTCAATTGGTTTATCTTTGAAACTAAAGAGACCAGAAAGCAAAGAGGAGCCTTGGGGAATTCATAGTAAATCTAATCAGATACAAAAGCATTTGTAAATCTCTGTGCATCTTCATGCTATTTTTCTTCACGGTAACTGTGTTTTCAGGAAAATGGTTGTCATACACTCTTGCAGAACTAAGAGCAGTCATTCCTTATTCTGTAATAGGAAATACTATATATGTATATATATTTCTTCTCTATGTATATACTGTTCTCTTTCTGAACATTGCTTGTTTTGAGGGATCCCATAATGGTCTTTCTTAAGGAGGACTCGATTTGGAAGTTGTATTCAGCTCGTGAAATTAAATGCGAAAGATGGAGCACAATGCTATAAAGGTCATTACTCTGACTTTGAACACCTCCAAATTCTGTATGTTTTCAGTCTGGGGAGTCTATATGTACTGCATAAACTCTGGCTGGTGGGTGCTGCATGCTGCCAGAAGTGCCGTGGTACTCAGCTCCTCCACGCTCAGGCTGTGAGGCTCAAATGGCCCTCTCTCAGGCTTCAGCAGTTATGTACCTCAGAGTCAACTTCACACCAGTGGAGAAGAGGAATCTTCTTCGAATGGTTTTGCCATCTGTGAGATCCATTTATAAGTCATTTGCCTCTGCTGTTCTAAACCCATCAGCAGTTATGCACATGGATAATTTTATGGACTGGGATAGGTCCTTGAACGGGTAGAGACACACTCTGACAGTTAGGCTACGTAAGTACCAAGCTGTTTGTAGCAAGAAGGCTTTAGCCTTTAAGATTTTCTGGCAGGGACTATGTATTATGGATGTTTTTTACAGCTCCTAGTGCATATCCTCCATTTTTTTGAACACCCTTTTTGCCCCACTTCATAAATGTTCACCTGGCACAGAGATGGATACGCCTGACTCAGGATCCAAGTGATTTTGGCATGGGGAGCGTTTGGATTATGGACCACCTAATGAGCAGCAGTGTAATTAGAACAAATTCAGAAATTGCGGGTGAACACACGGAAAGTGAAAGAGTTGGAGAATTCTCATTTGGCCCTGTTGTTATTCATGGGCAGAGAGTAAAGATCTGTGTCTGTGACAATTGCATTGGTGTTTATCGGCAAGGCAAGTGTTTTTAAAATGAAGATTAAAAAATGGCATAGCCTGTTCATAATATCATATCAAGTCTATCTAGTTTTTTATGGTATATGTAAATTATGTTTTGGATTTGATGTAATCTACAAAAATATGATTAAAATGCTTCTTTCTGTTTATTTCATTCTATCATCCATGATAAGATGACATCCCTGAATTGAAAAGCCATATTCATTAATAAATAGTCCCATATTTTCAATAACTGTTTTGGAAAAGATGGGTTTTATCCAAACACCAAAGTAAAAGCTTCAGCAGAGTTTCATTTCCCTGCAAACGGGAAAGAAATCTTTGGAGTTTGCAGTCTCCACTCTGTGCACACTATTTCCACACAGCTGTGTTACCTCCCACAGACCGTCACTCTCAGGACCTGCCTTTCATCAGTTATTCTCCACTCTGTATTTATCTTCCCTGTCTATACTGACAGCAGAGGGCTAGATCACTCCCTCCAGAGGCAAACCCCACACCTATAGGTTGAATCTCTAGCTGGGGTCCCCCTAACCAAGCGCTCCCAGCATCTCTTCAGGCAGCACGGTGCACGCAAGGGTCTGCATTATCGTGGCTGTCTGTTTGTGCCTGCTTGTAGGACTGGAGGTAGGGCAGGCTCCAGGGAAAAGGCAAAGCAGCTGCAGTTTGCTGTTTCCTAGGAGATTCAGTTGAGAGCAATAAGGGTGGCTGAGCCTGTTTGGAAATCCTGGTCCCTCGCTGAACCTGCAAGACCTGCTCACACACAGCTCACCCTTCAAAAGCCCAGCACTGCTGAGGCTGCTTTTGTGGGAAATCTTGCTGCTCAGCATGGCCTGCTGAGACAGCTGAGCTTGGTGGCCTTGGACCAGAGGACCACTCGGAAGAGAGGATGACACACAAAGTCTGGAATAACCTGGAAGCAGTGACTCTAGCTTTTGGTGGAGCTACAATGCACAGCTAGAGCAAAACTGCACACGGTGTGTCTAAGAAAGGGATTAGAAATGGCCCAATAAAACCTAGTAATCTCACATTAGTTGTATATGAAGCTTAAGTACAACTTTTGAATGGTATTTAAATATATGGAGATGAATGAAAGAGGTGGTACAATGGCCCGTGAATTAGCAAGTGGATTGTGTCTGACTGAACTTTGGTAACTGAGCTTGTCTGGGGAGATTAATGTAGCACTTAATCTATTTGGATTCAATGCACATGGTAAATTATTACATACTTGGAATAAAGGGTGGATTAGCACAAGATCCAAGTGTGGGAACTACAGAATTTCTGCTAAAATAAAAGTGAATTGTTGGCTCTAATTCCTCTAAAATCAGCATCAGAACCAATGTTATGGAAAATATCAGCAGTATCTTGAGTACAAAAAATAGGAATGTGTAAATTTTTTTCAAGAAATACAAATGTAGCAGACATTAACAATATGGAAGGCGATCAGAACATCACATGGGAAGAAATGGATAGGCCTGAGAACTGGGACAACGTATGTGATTTAATTAGTTTGAAATGCGAGGTAATGAACACAGGGAGCAATGAGAATTTCTTCAATCACAACTTCTGCAATCATCCTAAGACTCACTAGTTGAAACAGGAAGACTTAGGGGTATTAGTCAGTCAAAGAATTATTATGCACTACCTCGGTGCATGTAGCAGTGAAAAATGGAAATACGATTCTCAGATGTATCCAGTGAGGCTTTTACAAAACGAAAGCATTAAGTATTAATTATAAGTTGCACTGGTGAGACTTTATCTGGTACAGAGTTTAGAATTCCAGTCATAAAAGCTCAACAAGTTAAACTCCTAATGGAGCAGGTTGAGAGATGAAAAGAGTTAATAGTACTGCTATAGGAACAGAAAGCCTGTTTTGTGGCCAAAGCTTATAAATTTGTTTAAAGTAGCAAAATAAATACCAGGACTACTTTTGGTCTATTAGTATAAAGGTATGATAAAAGCTGGTGGAAAAGAAAAAGAAGGGCCAGTAAAGCTAAGGGACAATTTTGACATAAATAGGACATAGTAAATGTTGCACAGAAATTGGAAAAAAGATGTTCTAGAAAAATCTTATAATAGAAATGGTGACAGCAAGAAACTGAATTGGTTTCAATACATTTTCAGTGAAAGGGATTTGATAATGTGATTGATTATGATGGAGGAGAGCTGGAGTCTGTGATGCAGAAGTGTCCCAAAGGAAGGGACCTCATGTTGAAGCTGGGAAAATGAAGCCAAAAAACATCAAGATCCTGATTTTAAAGAGACCTACATTGTCCTTATGCGTATAGACCTAATCTGTTGAAATCAAAAGGTAACATTTCACTGAATGAACCAGCAAAAAATGTGCAGCAATGAAACTGAAACTAGCAAAAGGCTAAGCAACAGAAAGGAAAACAATGCTAAAGAAAATATTCAGTGGAAAATAGCCACTTTAGTTTGGCATGTGCATATCAGGGAATGTATGCGTATGTATGAATGTATACCTATAGATAGAAATTTATCTGTATTGATACATCTACTTATATTAATTGTCAGGGCCCCATAGGTATCATTCCCCATCCCGGGGGCTGGCTGCCTGGCTTGAGGGCCACCTCGCAGCATGACTGTCTATCCCTGTCCCTGCTTTGCTGGTGTGGCTTGGGCACCTCAGGACTGTGCCCTTGCTGGGGAGGACACTGCCCCTGCCTGCCCCTCCACCACTCAACCCTGAATCCCCTTTCCCTGTGGAGCAGCCCTGACTTTAGCAACCCTGACACTGAACTACTTTCATAATCTGGTATTACTTCTTTGAGAGGAATGATTTTTCTGCTCTGGGGACCTTGGAAGAGTTTGCTGTTGTTCCTTTCTAGTCCATAAGTCCAGGTTTGCTCACAGTCTTGAGGAGCAGCAGGAGGGTAGTTGAGCAAGGAGTCTGGGTGGGATGTGCAAAGAAGCCTGGCAGCTGGGAAGCACTCTGGAGCTCTCTCTTTGGCAGCTGTCTGCAAGCCCAATACTTGATTTCTTCTGTCAATACCAACCTGGAAAATATCTAAGCAAATGAAATCCAGATGGTTTCTTCTGAGCGTGCAACTGAACCAGTTAGGAACACTGAAGACACAAATGCTTCACAACACAATATGCCAAAGCTCTCCCTGACATCCAGAAGTGCTGAAAACCTAGTCCTAGGGCTGATGAAGTGCTGGTGGATATAGCGGGGTTAGCAGAGAACACTGCAATTCCGCTACAGTCTCAGGAGCTGCAATGGCATGTGCCCTGGGTGTTTTACATTTTGTTTTGGATATTCCACATCGCTCTATTTGGTATGGACTCCCCTGCAGTAGCACTCTCATTTCAGCAAAAGCAGTACAGAAATGATTCACATTCCTAGGTAATTTCCCTCTGCGCTGCTGCACAGAGGAAGGAAAGGGAGTTCATTTTCCTTGGCAGTTACCAACACTTGAAACCAACCAACTTAAAAAAAAGATATAGTTTTTTCTTTTCTCTTTCTCTCTTTTCCCTCCTGGAGTGTAAAAAAAGAAGTTGTATTTGTGAAAATAAACAGCACGTTGCTATAACACTTCCCCAGTCCCAAGCATTTTCTCAGACTGCTTTTTTTCCCCCTGGAGATCTACAGCACTGTTCTGGTGTATTAGAGACCTCCCCAGGATTCCTGTATGTGTACTAAATTAATGAGTTCCATGTAGACCATAGAATATTCTGAGAATGCAGGAAATGTTTTAAAGCATTCTCCAAAAGCAAAATTCCTTCTAAACAGAAAGTGACTGAGTTCTCAGAAAAGTAACTCTTAAAGCTCAACGTATTTAATTTTTTTGAATCCACAGTTGTTAGCATCTGTGTGTATTTTGTTGTTTTTAATTGAATGCACTGATCATATATTAGTATTTGATTTATGTTGATAAAGATGGTAATTGAATGATAACGAAAGAGGGAAAGAGGAACCAACATAAAGCAAAAAATGCTGCTGGGGAAGAAAAAGACCAAGAGGGTTGGATCCATTTGCTCTTAAGGTCTTCAAGAGTGTTTCCACTGAGCTTTAGCTCTTGCGCTTAATGAAAAAAAGAGTGAGGTTCATTAACAGCTGTTATTAAATAAAAATTATTTAAAAAAAAGTACAACTCTCACCTTCCAGAGAGCTATGTGGAAAGAGAAAACAGAAATTAAAGGCTGTGTTTGTTTTTTTTAAAATGCAAATACTTTGAAACTGAAACTATTTGCTCAGAATTGCAGGAATGCCTGTGTTGGAGAGGGTTTCTCAGTTTCTTTACCTAGCTCAGAATAAGACAGGACCCCATGAGCTGGGGGAAGGACACAAAGCCCTTTCTCTGCCTCGTGCACCTAATTTCATAGTTACCATGGTCCCTGACATGTTGCTTGGTTGAGAACGTGGGCCCAGGCATGATCTGGAGTGGACCCGCATGCGCAGCACAGACGGGATGTTGCGGTTGAAGAAAGAGAAGTTAGCTGCTGGGACACTAGCTTTGCCTTTCTGCTTCCCCTTATGGCCAGAGAACAGACACTTTGACTCATTTTGTACACTAGTGTAGACATGCCCCATGAGTCCTGAAAACTAAATGCTTTACCCCTGTGATGACTTTTTCTGTATTCTTACTACCAAAGTTCCTGCCTGTTTTTAAATTGGCATAACACTAATGATGCCAACAAAGCAAATGCTTTGCCAGGGCTGCTCAGAGTTGTCAGTGCTCCCCTGACATAACACTGATTATTTATTTTGAAGCATTTTCAACATCTCGTCTTCTGTCTGATGTTATGTCAGCACTTGCAGAGTGTCATTTTTCTAATAAATTAATTTGTTATTTTGAATTTACAGAAGTAAAATATGAATGGGGTAGAATGAAGCAGACAAACAAACAGAGAAGGATGAAGAATGTTGAAAACTGTTTGGGAATACCTGCTGAAATCAAGGGATTGTAAAATATCTTCTTACCTGTAGTGTTACTTGAAAAGCAGTGTCAGCCCTAGCCTCTCAACAGATACAGGGCGATTCATGCTATAAAATAACTGTGGAATTTTGGTATCTTCTAGATCCATGGGTGGAGAGGGGCATCTGCATGATGTGGAAGAGTGTGGAGAGAAGGACTCTCATCTCCTATTACATGATGATGCATCCTAACGTAGAGATGGTAACTCCTTGGCTTTTGGCATGAGACTTACAACATGAAGACCCCAGAGTTAAGGATTCCTTTTGGCTTTACAGTAATTTTTCCTCTGTCTTGTTATACAGCATCCATACACACCCCTTTGATTGAGGGTAGAGACTACCAGGTCCCTTGGAGGACTCGGCCCTGAAGGCTTTGAGTTGTTGATATTCAGGCTGGCTTACACTGGGCCATGCTGGGGAAGGGTGGTAGTCTAACGGCTTCAGCACATCATGGTGCTAGAGGAAGGATGTAGTCTATTCCCAGCAAAGGGAATAACTGCAGAAGGGCTATAAAGCTGCCCTTCTCTTGCAGAAGTTGAAGTGACAGCCGTTCAATCCAGCTCAGCCAAGTGTTCTCAGGTCCCATTTAAAGGGAAGCAGAGAATGATAAATTGAACAAAGCAGGTGGGCTGGTGAGAGAGAACAATGGAAGAAAAAACACGCAACGGGGCAGAGCAGTCCTGCAGCTGTCTCTGCTTTGTCTCTTTTTTCCAGCGGTCCCACTTGAGGAAGAACATGACGTAGCACTCAGGAGAGGTGGTAAAGGCTGAGCATTATGTTGCAGAAATGTTTTTAAACTCCTTTCTCTCTTTGTTTTTTTTTTTTTCTTTTTCTTTTTTTTTTATTGACCCCAGCCTCAAATTCTCAATGATCTTTTAATATACGAGGAAAATAAGCAAAGCATTTGCACTCATGTCAATCTAAATGAAAGCCATTTCTATGGATATTTTTTTTCAGCATTTTGCAAGTATTATTTTATCGTTTCGTTTCTCTTTTAATCCCCCTTTGTTTCATTTGGCAGCCGCAACAATAGTTTCTAGCCTCTGGCAAGGAAAACAGATGAGCAAATATTCTCTGTCTTGGAAGTTAAATGCATCGCCCCAGTGACAGGCCTCTCCAGCTTTCCAGCTACCATGAATCCTGAGCCTACTCTTAAATTGGTAAGTCAGCAGCCATGCCAGCACAACACGTTGCCAGAATTGTTCCATCAGGCCAGTCTATATTGATTTATTTTTAAATGTATTCAGCATCAGTTCCTCTGTTTTCTGTCAGTTAGCTATACTGTCACAGGCTTTGATTCACCACCCCTTCTACTGCAAATCCTATGAACACATTATCAAACAGCCAGTGCACCTCGGATTTGAAGCTGACAATACAGGATCAATGTCCCAGGGGTTCAACCCTGAATTTCAATAATTCAATTAAATTCCTTGAATACTGGATTCAGCCAGAACATCGATTCCACATTGCTTGCATGTTCACGTACGAGGCATCCTCCACAGAGAACCTGCGTATAGTTCCCTTGTTGGTGTATAACGAAGGGAAAAGAGAAGATATTGAACTGGAGGAAAGATAATCAAGTGTTGAACCTGCTGAGCCTATTATGGGAAAAACTGTTCAGGAGGATGCTGCAGCAGCTGAAGCCACTGGAGGATATTGTATGTAAAATTGGGGTTCTATTAAAAATGTATAAACATATCCAGGATTTGGTTTTAAAGCTATTGCTACAGGTATGAAAGAAGCTTAACTGAGAACTCCTGGGTTCCCTCTAGACTCATTTACAACTAACTGAGGGAAAAAATAAACTCTTTTATTGCTTGAATAATTCTATGCTACCTATAACAGTAGTTAATAGTTAATAAGGATTTATGCCTCTCATAACTGAAAGGTGTATCTGGTTTCAGCAAGTGGGAAGGCTTATATTACAGATATCAGTAATTCATTGCCCATTACTTTGTTCACAAACAATATAGGAAGAAAGGAGAAAGAAAGAGTCTGTGCAAGCAAGTGTATGTGAAACCCCAGTTTATTACCACATAGAAAGGCTTTTCAAGGAATGCCCCAGGTTCCAGGCCCAACCTTGAACGATTCTGGAGCTGTTTCTTTGGATGGAGAAGTCTGCAATTGCATGGTGCCCTCAGTGAATGGTTATTCATGCCAGGTGTAAATGTAACAGCCTCCCTCACATCCAGCAAATGGGAGGCTGGCTCCTGCAAATCTGTAACTGCAGGATGCGCTGAGCAGTGATAAACACTCCTCCTTAGTCTGCAGCTGGAAGCTCCTTGGGACCCTCATTATCTCTTGGTGGGTGTTTGCACGAGGCCCAGAATGAGAAGTTCCAGTTTTATTTTAAGAAATAGCTTCAGCCCTTGCTGTAATGGAAGAAGGTAAAATAGCAGTAATTGATAGTAATAACAACTGTAAAATAACTGCCCTGACAACAGAAAGATTGCCGTGGCTAGAGTGCTTATACATTTAGAAGAGGACATTTGTCCTTATGGTCTAATTCACATGTCATTTTTCATTGACCACTAAAAGACAAGTCATTCCCTTTTTAACAATTTTACTGGGACCTCAATTAAGAAAAATTCCAATTGTTTCTAATTAAGCATTGTGGTTATTGAACATTTAAGCAAAACATCAAATAAGGTTCTGTGGCAAATGGTCCATATAGGACATAGCATAATAATACCCTGGAAAACAAGCATTTATAGGCCTCTCAATATCAATACTTGTCCTAGTAGAGCCAGCAACAGTGAAACAAAAGAGCACTGCGATTTTATAAGGAGATAACTTTTCTTTTTTCCTTCATTTTTATAAACTACAGCTATTTAAATTCCATGGGTTAGACTCCTGTATGACTGTCCTGGTTCTTATTCATTTATTTGTTATAGTAGCAGCCAGAGACCCATTCTGAACTGAGGTATTGTACAAACATCCAGAAAAACCACAAAAATTATTTTTACAAAATATGAATGAGGATCATGAAATTTGAAAAGGATAGAGCTTGGAGTAAAGACCATTATGAGATGGGTAAAACCATTTACATATAAAGCAAATGAGCAGTTTGGGTAAGAACTGACTGGGCAATAGAGTCAGCTTAAAATGTTGTTATTAACATGATGAAGGGGAGGAGGATAAATAGATGGCTATTGTGTTATTTTCAAAAGAAAAACAATTTTGTATTTATTTTTCAAAAATGCTGTCTGTTTTTTACCTAGGAAAAGTAGTCACATTTCTTTTTAAAAAGCTTTATTCCTTTTGTTGACATCTTTTCAAACCACGGTGAAATTTTCATTGACAATATCTCCAGGGACACCATTTTAATATCTTTTGACAGTGAGGACTTGCCCTCTGACTAGCTGGGTCATTGAGGGTAAGTCTCCCTTCTATATCATCATTCACCATACAGGTATTTTTTATTTCAATTGTTAGTTCACTGGTGCAGGGAGTTTTTTAAATTTGTGTAGGTAAAGTTAAAACATGTGTCTCTCTTCTTATTTGTGTCCCACAAACTGAATTGTAATGTTAATGCTAATAATAATACTTGCTTGAATAAGATTTCAGGATCAGTCCCCTAGTATACAAGTGTAGTGATGGTTCATTATAGAAATATGCTTGTGACATAGACTGTTGTCCTTTGTGGCTGAAGCAGAGCTAATCCAATTAATTTGTTCATGAAAGACAGGCTGGTTTTAAAACACGGTCTAGCACAAAGAGGAAAGGACAGTTTTTTATTAACTTTCTCCCTTGTCTCAAGACATATTTATTGCTTTCTGCTCAAGCAGAAATAATAAAAGCCTAAGAGTATGACCACTTGCATGAAAAATCTTTCAGCTCTTGTGCATGTAAATAGATAGGACTTTTGATTGAAAATACCCTATGCATTTCTTAAGGCTGAAACTTTAAGGACTGCGTAATTTGGAAAGATAACAGTACGTGCAAAAGAATGACTTTCATAATACATGGCAGCAACATTATTAATTAAAAAGGAGGACACTGCAAGGATATGTCAAAGCAAAATAACCTTCAGCTAGCAGAAACAGACTGGGCTATAGGTCAATTTTACTGCGTTATAGAGGCAGACGCTGTTT
The DNA here is from genome assembly GCF_964106895.1 of Numenius arquata. NCBI lineage: Eukaryota > Metazoa > Chordata > Aves > Charadriiformes > Scolopacidae > Numenius > Numenius arquata. The sequence continues at coordinate 106,464,102 of NC_133576.1, read as the reverse complement.
TTCACAATGTGTTACCAGAGATACCAGTGAGATACTCAAGACAGGTTTTTGCTAAAAAGAGAGACCACATAGAAAGCTTCAGTAGTGACATATAGAAATTATGTGGTGGAATGTGATGTGAGGGATATTTTAACTTCCTCCATCTATAAAGACTCTTGCCAATTGTACCTGGCAAGATACAGCTTATGTATCTCTGAAATAAAAGTTGAACACAGCAAAACAGAGTAAATTCACTGTTTAAAAGGGTTAATGTGCATTTAATCAGTCACCAAGGGACAACCATGTGTTGGCAACTGCTCTGTTGGGAGACTTGTGAGTTGAGTTGCAAGCTCATAGTCACAACAGCTGCACCCTCTCTGGGTGCTAAGTGCATACTCCTACAAGCTGAAAGCCTCCAGGAGGATGCTGTTAATGAAAGAGACTTTTCCCAGTCCTGAAAAGAAAGACAGATTTATCTGAGTGTCTGGCAGAAAGTTCTTGCCCTCCAGATTATGACACTCATAGTCATTAGCAGGTTTAAAAAGCGTTACATAGGCTAGCAAGGTAGGATGTACCAGTCACCTCAGGATACACCGAGGCAGAAGCTGGGGCAATATTCTCAAACTTATTATTGCGTTGAGAGATGGGGTCATGCTCAGAGAGTTTTATTGTCTGTCTAAAACACCTGCCTTGAGAAGTATTTGTCCAGTTATGAGAAAACTGGTTTCTCTAAGACTCATGGTCCTCCTTGACCTTTATATATTGCAGCTATAAACAGGACAGATCTTCACCTGGCTTTATTTGTCATGGGTACACTGATGTTCAAATACTTTGAAAATTTTCACCAGGCAAAATCTGCACTTCTGCTTAGAAAACATTTCTTTCGCGCAAACCTGCTGCACTGAATTGTGCTGCAGTACCAACTAATAATGCAGTCCAGTCTGGAATAGTGCTAATTAGCAACTGCTGAAAACATCAATCGGTCAATAGACAGCTTTCAGGGAAAGCTCATGCAAACCCACAATGCAGCCTGAAGTATGCTATGTTCTGCTCCCTGGAATATGATTTGGAGTCAGGTCACTTTCTCATTATAAGCTTTTGACCTGTATTGGATATGTCAAGTAAATATCATCAAAAATAATCCATACTGGAATAATCTTGTAGACTATTATGTGGAAATCCACATTTTCAGTTGCGACTAGTAAGCTTTCAGAAAATGGTCTTCTTGACTTGGAGGTAATAATGGAAAAATAAAACACTAGAGCTCATTAGATTGCCTATATCTGGGCATGATACTCTGATTTAAAAAACAAAAGGAAACAAAATAACATTTCCAGAACAAAATAATGATTTAATCTGACTGTGGCATATGAAAGTATTTACATGTTTTAACAAGTTGGAATCAGAAACACAGCAAAAATACAGAAGTTGATAAAAACATCAGATGCACAAATCTCTCGCTTGCCTCTTCGGTGATGGTGCTGTGTTTTCTTGGTGACTCTCCACTGGCTGAGAAGACCCACTCATCAGAAGAAGCTGGTCTTTTACAGGTGGGTATTTCTCGAGCTCTTGTGGGGGCCACCTCAGCACCCATGCACGTGTCCTCTTGCTTGGCTGAGGTCAGTGTGTTTTGGATAAAGCGAGCGAAAGAGTAAATGCTGTACTTAATGTGCAAAGTGTTTATCCAACCCCACCGGAGTTGTGCTGTGCAGAATCAGCCCTGCGTGTGATTCATTCCCCCTGTGCTCTGATCTGTGCCACTGTTGCTTTTCACTTGCACTGCCGGCTGAGGGTCATCAGCCACTGGTGATTGTTGAACATTCATTTTCCCTGTGCTTTCCACAGCAGCAAAGCTTGTCCAAAGCTTTACAGCAATGCACTTTCCAGCAAATGTATCCGCTTCTCTCCTTCTGTGGTCAGGATGCGCTTAAAAACAATCTCTCTGCTGTTAGCACTGCAGAGATGAATACTAAGGTTTAAAAAGTTTAGAAATGTTTAAATGGTTATCCTGGATGTACCTCATCATGGTAATCTTTCCTTATCTTATTTCAGGAAAGGTACTTTCCTTTTTACCTTCTTGCTTGCTCTCTTGGTTCATTTTATGCATCTTTTTTCTCTCTCTTTTTTTCATCTATAACAGCATCTTAGATCCTTCCTGTACAGATTTTTGTGAACATTTATTTTGACATCCTTCATGGCATATAACAAAATATGTAAGTACTCATTCCTGCATCTACAAGCTTTGGTGGATTGAAGAATATCTTTTACAAAATGTAGGACCTTTAAGTAGCAGAGGTTCTACCATGTCGCAAAATAAATTCTTCTACCGATTAATTGCTTTCATTGTTAAAAATCACTTATTACTAGTCTAAATTTGTCTAGTTTCATTTTTCTAGCCAGTGGAAGATGTTTTGTCAGTGTTTGCTGGTCAGAAATCTTTCCCTGGCATCCACAGTGATCAAACCTACTCATAACCTTTCCTATGTACATTAACAGAGCTGAGCACTAGTCTCCTAGAAAAAGTCAGATTTCCCAGGTCTCAGGAGACTCTTTTGGGTCTTTGTTAACATTTCCAATTTGTAAACATCCTCTTTTGCAGACCACAGAATTTTGTTACTATTTTATTAACATTATTAATGAGTATATACAGTGGAATAAACAGTTTGTGCTTATTCTCAGTATTATTTAGTATTTCTGAGTATGACTACTGCTTGGATTTTTATGTATTCCATCATACTGGGAGCTCATGTTTGGAACATCATCTATTTATCACTTCAGAAGTAGTGCTTTTTCAAATAGCGTTCTCCCTTCCTGCAACTCTGACCTAATTTCCACTTTCACAGATGCTTGGCCTTAAATTTGGTTGTTTTAAAACACGTGATGCTCAGATGGTCTCATCTTGCTAAGTGAACTTGATTACTCTGTAGAACTGACCTGTCCTTATCCTAATTTACCACTTCACTGATTTTGTGTAATTTACAGACCTTACTAGCAATGATATTTTCTTCCAGATCATTGATAACAATATTGACTAGCGTGGAGCCAAGAATAGATGATGGCGGGATCTGACTAAAAACATTCCTATTTGATGATGATTGCCAGTTAACAATTAGCTTTGCTATCAGTGAGTTTTAATCCATTGAATATATACCACATTGATTTTTTAAATTTTTTTTAAATAGAGCCAATTTATTAACCAGAATGTGATGAACCACTAGGTCAAAGTACGTACTCATAGGTAACTTTGTCAGCCATACTTGTAATCTCAACAGGACATAGTTCTTATTGATGAGATCTGTTTCCCATTAAGCGTTACTGATTAGCATTAATGTTATTGTGATTTCTTTTTTCATCCTGTGTGTACAGTGAACCTGAAACCCCACCCCTCCATTAATGTTCTTAAGTACCTCTTGGTGGGGGATAACGTCTCTGCTCCAAGAAGCTGATTCTAGGTTGAGATCGCATCCCTCCTTGGGTGAGTTTGCAGTAATCAAGTTGTAACACGGAATACAACTTCAGGGGGGAAAAAGAGCGTGAGGGGAAGTAGGAACTGGGGAAAAGGGTTACATGACAGTGCTGCCAGCATTCTGTCTTGTGATTTTATGTTCATTTTTCTCCTTGGTGAAGTGTGGGTTTGGTTGGTTTTTTCCCCCCTGTTAAATGCTTTGTGGATCTCATGTTCTAAAATGGGGACATCCATGACTTCTCATTGTTTTTTCTGATTCTTAACAGTCCATGAGAGTAAGTACATCATCACATCTGAATACTAACTAATTTATGGGATTATTTTTTTCTTGCTTTTTCTTGAGCTATTGTCAGCTATATCATAGAGGTTTCATAGCTACTGTGCAGACTTTAGCGAAAACACTCAATTCTTCTGCATTGTTTTATCACCTCCCCACCCACCCACACCCAATTAGCACTGGATATTACAGACTTCAATAGCTTTTCTTGAGTAAACAATCTACAAAAAACTGAATTACAGTAGTATCATAGAAATTTAGTATAGTTACTTTACAGTGGGCTCAGTAAAAACTTTCTATTTTAAAGACTTTTGGCTTCCCCCATTCTCTTAATAGTCTGGCCCCAAATACCACCTCAAAATGACATTTCTGGCTTAGGAAATCCAAAAGCCACAGATTGCTGGAGGCTGAGAAAGCATCATTGTATGCTTGACCTATTTTACTCCTTCCTGTTGGCATCTGTTTCTGGCCATTGTTGGAGATGAACTGCTGGGTATTTGATTTAACCCAGTTTGTTGTTCTTGTGGTCTCCATTTATCTGATAATTCATATATATTCTTTAGTGGTACCAGCATATTAGCTTTCTTCAGCTTTGCTGCATAAGTTTTCAAACTCTGATCGTTCAGGTTAAACACAGCAGCTATATTACTATGGTAAATAGTTGCATGATGCATATTTTCCCTTTTTCGGGTGCTACAAATGCAGTGTTCATTAAATACAGGAATATTCTGTTTATATTTTATGTTTGGGAAATCAATCTAGCCTCAAATATACTCAAATTCTCTTCATGTTTCTGCCACAGAGAATAGGCATCATTTGTTCCTTATGTATATTTCCAGTGAACAGAAAAGTTTTTCTGGGGAAAAAAGAGCAACTTAAAAGCTAAAAGCAACTAGTAGATTATATTAATTTATATTAACGGAGGGTATTATTAACCATCAAGCTTTTTAGAGTGCAACCTGAATAAAACATATGCTATGGAGTTGAAAAGGAGTAGTACTTATTATATTGTTTTTACTGTCCTTCAAAGTCTATGATTTTGTCCAGCCTAAATTACTTGCTGATGGATGCCTATATGAATGCAGTGATACCCCTAGATCGAAGCCTCGAGGGCACTTCTACATGTTGCCCATTGAGACAGTTTTCATGAAATTCAAGTCACCAAATGACAGTCTTTGATAAGATTCAGATGAAGAAAGTCTTCAGTCTTCTTTTTTTTGCACTACTAGTAGACCCATCTGGTTCCTTTCACTGTTCTTGTGCTATAGCCAGCTGAAAAATGGAGCAAATTCAGTATAAGTTAAATGGATTTATAATTGAATAAAAGAAATAGTCTGTCTCCTAGTTTCTATTTCACTTGATTGGAGATATCCAAGACACCAAGATATAAATACACTTAGCAGTATAAATTACCAAATTAAAAGAGCACACTTTAAAGGAAATGTAGCACAGCCACTATCTCACGAGTCCTTTGCAGTCCATGCTACTGGCTTGCAATCATACCTTTTGTTCTCAGACATACTGAGGTAAGAGTGTGACATTGCAATGGATCTGTACCTACCCAGGTGTAGACTGTCACACAAAGATATGCCCTAAGACAGCGACAGAAGCCAGCCATGAATTGAAATTGCTTTGTCAGTAGTTTTGATTGCTCCCCTTAGAGAAAGGAATGTTATGTTTGTTCTCTCCACATTTTCTCAAAATATTTGTCAGCATGCTGCTTAAGAGTCAAAACTTTTCCACTTTCTACACTTTGCATTCAAAAGCTGGGGTGGGGAACACAGCTGGATCTTCAAACCTGCCTCTCATACACATTGAAGGCGGCAGCAGAGTGATTTCTCCACAATATAAGGTTGTGATTTATGTCTCTGCTCTGCTCCCTTGCACCAGTGCCCAGGCTGTGTCATGCTTTCCTCTCGTGCAAACTGTAATCTATACAAAAGTCTCTGTTCTTGTATTGTTAACTATTCTACTAGTCTACTTCTAGCTTGGATGGAAGCAAATTAAACAATGGAGACCATCAATGTGAAAGATTGCACATAGGTTTATTTTCCTTCCTTAGAAGCCTCATACAGAGTTAAAAGTGTGGCAGCCTGGCAGAAGGACAAGAATTTTTAGCACTGCTTAATGAAATTAAAGCAAGTCAGACATAAACATGAGGTGGCTGTCCTGCAAATTATTATGCACATTGGTAATTACGTAATTGTATACAAATATATGTCTGCGTGTGCATCAAACATACGAGCTGCTTCACTGAAGCCAATGTGGATCTACTTGTGTGGGTAAGGTTTGGCTCTGCGGGTCCAGGGAGAAAGAGTTATGCTGTATCTTTTATGGATGGGAACTAAGAAACATCTTTGTAATCCCAAAATAGCCTTTGAAAGAAAAGCAGGATAAATCACTAGCCAACACCAGATTTCCTTTTTAGTTTCTTTGGTTTTGTTTTGTTTTGTTTTGTTTTCCTTCCCATCTCTCCCTTATCTCCAAAGCAGTAGGAGTAATCTTGATTTGGTGCACTACAAGAAAGAACGTTTATAACCCGGACATAGAGGTCCTTGCCTGGTAGTGGGAAGACAGATGCTGTAAGGAGTTCCTTTTCATGGTTACGAAAAGAGAGAAATATTTTTATTGAAAAAAGGTAGTTCTAAGTCTAATATAAAAAAATCAAGAGATTCTGGTTATGCCATAAAAGGGAACCTGATTCCTTCTTACTGATAGGGTGGTGTGTGCTGCTCCCAAAGGTATGGCATCTTTTACACTAAGCAATAATTTGGTCAAAAAACCTGCAATAAATCAAAAGGTTAAATATTAATCCTCCTCCGAGTTAAGTGCTCTGGCTATAAGGCTGGAGTTAGAGTCTTTCTTAACAGCTCTGGTTTTTTGTCTTTGGAGCATTGCTTCCTTGCTTTCATAGTAGCTCAACTTTGTCTACAAGAGAGCTAGAAACTAGTCATTTATGCAAAATACCCTATAGCATTGGACATACATGGTATGCAGGGTTTCAACACTCTCAGATCAAAATCTTAAATAATCTTTTAGGGCAAGTTTTGTAGTGAAAAACACTGCTGTCCTGTGGAGGTGCCTGGTGGTTTTACTCTCCCTTTGGTTCTTATTGTTTGCTTCCTTCTCAAAAATATGATGTTACATTTGTTTTGCAGTCAGCTATAAAAGTATGTTATTACTGAATAGAAAGAACAATTCCTGAAATGAGAATTTTAAACTGTAAGCAGTAATGTTTGCTTTGAATTACAGTAATTCATTTGTGGAAAAAATTAGCATCTGAGCTATATGCCAAATTCTGACATTCTCATTTCATAAACTAAATATTTGCCAGAAACGGCTGTAAAACCACATAAAAGCCACGAGTTAATTCTTATAATTCTTTGTTTACCATTCCAAAGATTGTTTTACTGTTTTTATAATGTGTATCTAATACTTGCTTAGGGGACTAGTCACTGACCATGTAACACTGAAGTGCGTTTTACATTTAATAATCAGAATTGCAATCAAATTAGCTTGTGTTTCAATGAAGAACCCAAGTTTCTTAATAGTCAAATGCAACTTCTTAAATATTTTCAGTTCAAATACTTCTTGCTGAAAGAGTTGAACTAAGATATGACTAGAATAAAGGCTAGACAGATACTGCTCTCAGGTTTTCAGACAAAGAAAATCACAGAAGAAAATAAAGCACCTATATTGCAAATGCTTAACTGAGAAATCCAAATAAACATACAAAACATCTGGGCTTAGGTCATTTTCAGAGACAATTCTAGGACTTCAATAGTTTCATGTGTTCACTTTGTTATTCTTTTGTTCTTGAAGAGTGGTATCATTGGTAAATGGTACCGCTTTTTATACAAAAAGCTTCTTGGGGAATCAGGATTTGTCCTTTACCAAGTAAGGATTTGAAAAAAGTAATAATACTAAAATTTTCGGTGTTTCTATAGAGCCGCAGTCACCACTGAGCTTAAATGAAATCAATGAAACAAAGCACCTTTGAAAATGCAGTTTTACAATCTCAAATTGGAAGCAAATTCTGAGGTATCCAAATTTCTCGGACATTTCTGACAGTTTTGGCCCATTATTTGAGCACTGATAATATAACACAAAAGAGAGAGGAGTTTTACTGTTCATTTGGAAGGTTTTTTTGCTTTTTTGTGTGTGTTATGTTTTGTTTTGGTTTAAATCTCCATTTATTGGCTATACTGAAAGATTTAGAAATAAGGAAGCAAACAAGTAAAGTGCCTAAAGATAGACTCCAAAGTAGTTTCCATTAACTTCAATGGCATTTGGTGGAGTCAAATGGCACTGCTGAAAGTCAGACAATTTCCTTAGCGTGATACCATGGGTCTACGAACCTGACTTTAGGCTCGTACTTATGAAAATCTTGTCCCGGATATTAAATTTGCATTTTAAGATATTTCTGTAAGTTGAAAAAAACAAAAATTAAGAATATTATCCAATATACCTCTCTCATCAGGCAGCTAAGTTAAGCAATCTTTTGAGGTAATGATGCCCTCAGAGGCAACGTTTTGCCTACCGGAAAAATGTTATTTTTCCTTGACAAAGGGTCAAATATGAGAATTTAGCAAACTGAAGATTTACCAACAATTTTAGACCTTTTTGTCTTTCCATCTTCTTATTGCAACACATTTTAGCTAACTTGAAAGGAGAATTAGGAGGCAGTGATGTTGCAAGCTTGAGACGCAGTCTAATTTTCACCATATGGTGTTTTTGTTTTTATCACCATCTTTAGAACAAAGGGTAGAACTTCCTAACTTGTTTGTTTTTATGCTAATTTTGTTTGGTTTTTTTTTCAGAAGTTCTAAATGGTTGACTTAAATCTCATAAGTTTCATTACTTTTTTCCCCCCTTTTTTCTTTTTTTTTTTTTTTTTTTAAGCAGCTTTCACATATTCAACATTGCATAAAATACCCATTTGTAATTATGTTTAACCTTTGTAAAGCCTCTGGGTAAAGTCTGCTCATTAATCTTTAACCTGACAAGCCTTGGGGGTGGTGGAATTGGCACAGCCATGTATTAGAGGCTCAGAGACCACAGACTAAAGGTACAAAGAGGGTAATTAAGAGGTAGTTTGAAAGGAAATGGAACAAAGCTAAAGGGATAGGATCCTATTATGGTACATGTCAGACAGTAGTAAGGACAATGGAATGCAAATTCCTATAGACACAAATCAAAAAAATAAACTTGGCAGTGTATTTTTCAAAACAAAACCAATTTAATGATCTCCTTTCTTAGTCAAGCAGAGATAACCTTCACTAAATTAGATCTCAAACATTGTAATAATCATACAGCATGGACACGTGGTTAGTTTTTAATAGTGTGCTCCTATTTATCTTTTATTTGTTCTTAACAAACATGCTGCCTCACAGTAAGTGCAAAAGGCACAAGTTAGTATATCTATCTCAATATGTCTCAGTAGAAAACAACATCACCTGGACAAGTGTCATCCTGTAACTAAGGGACAAATCCTGCCCCTGGCCACCAGACTGTGACGAACGCTTGCCTTCTGGGCAGCTGCTCTGTGCTGATCCCAGCTCCCTATGGGCTCACAGCATAGATGATCATCAAGGTGGCTTGGAGAGTCTGAGATGTGTTGACATCTGTGGGAAAGGAATCAGGGCTGGGATTCAAAACACTGACTCTGATGAGGCCTTATGGCTTTTCCAACACCTCAGTAGGAAGTACTTTGAAATCATGGAAGCTACTCTCTTTGCTGTTCCTAAAGGACAAGGTCCTGTCGTCTTTTTGACTTCACACTGAGACAGGTGTCTAATTTTAAGTTCATGAAAATTATTCCATTGACCACAGTTAAGACTCTTCATTTGATTAGACACTTGCCTTAGCACCTTTCTCAGTCTTCTCTGACCAATCTCTAAAGTGGTGGCATTAAGTGGTGATTTTCCCCCAGTCCTCTGCAGAAATCCTCATCACTCAGTTGTGATATTTAGACATGGCTGCAGGGACTGGGTTTCCTTTAAAGAAAATTTCATTTTATGCTTCTGTAAGCCTTCAGTGTATTACTGACTAAAACAAGATTGTCATGCATTCGTAAACTGGTAATTTATAACCAGTAAGTCCCACACTGGGGAAGGATGGGGTGCAACACAAAACCCAGCATTACCAACTTTGGGGTTTTTATATCCACTTTCACAAGTGATGATTACTTTCCTGATAGGCAAAGCTGCTTTTATCAAGAGGTTACATGAGAACTTTTGTTGACATCAGAAATAAAAATAAATTCTAAAAAGTGCTGTCTCTGGCCTTTCTGTTTTCATAGAAGTGCAGCAGCTGTTCAGAAGACGCAGCATGGTCTTCTGTACCTCTGTCCCTGTGCATGGAAACAAGGGTCCTTATGATCTCCAGCATACTGGAGTTGCAGTTTTGACAGTCCTTGCTCAAGGAAGGTCCTCACCTATGTTCAGTGAGGTAGGAGCCTATTAGAAACCAATCCTATATCTGAATACATATCTAAAGGTGACTTATGAACACTTTAAAGTGAATGTATTACAGGAATTTTATTTTAAGCCCCCAAGGATGATAAAATATTTGCACTTGAAAAAGGAAAAAGTCTTAAAGGGAGTATGTCCATGCTGTATGCCTCAATGTGTTTATCTGGTTAATCATGTTGGGTATGGGAAATAGAGAAAGATTGGAGGAAAAAAAAAGGAGAAAATATTTGTAATGGTGAAAAGAATGCATCTTAATTTGTCTTTCTCAAAGGCAAATACAAGAATTGCAAATATAATTAAAGTTCATTTTACAAAATGCAACAGAAACATGGGTAAGCTGGCATAAGGAGACTGCACCAGTTTTGGAAGGGGTGGCATGACGCACAATGTAGAAGTGGTCAACTTTACACATAGAGCACATAGAAGATCTGATAAATCAGACCCTGCAGTCTGAAAATGGTAGCAGAAAATAAAGGTTTAATGTTTTGGATTCATTTCTTTCTGCTTTACTGCTTACAAGAAGCATGGCTAACTATATTAAGTGGACAGAGGGCCAAATACTACCTCTTTTGTTAACAGTCAAAATCATCTCTCTGTTCCTTAAATTAAGGTACAGGCTTTTTTAAGGCTAGATCTTAATATTTTGAAGTTCCAGATCTGAAATGCACATTAGTAAGTCATTCTTATTATGGCCAATTAATGTGAAAAAAAATAGAATTCCAGAAAAAAAGTGAGGAGATCCTGTACAGTTATTATTTTAAATTTCATTAAGGCTGTAAACCTCATACACTGAGAAGTATCCAATTCTCTTTGTATGAACTCCCAAGTTTGCTTAGTTTAGTTACATTTAAACAGTTAAACCATAATGAAACTCATTTAACAATGTAGAGAATCATGCCCTGGCTTTTGAAAGATGAGTGTAAGTAGGAATAACACTTCTTCTCCTTTCTTCCCTTAACCCAGCACTTTTCATTCCTTGATGAGCTAGAGCACATGTGTAGGTCCTACTTGTAGGATTTGCTTATCTTTCTCAGTCCTTCAGGGCTCCCAAGATGAACTAAATCAGATCTAATCAAACAAATTCTTACTAAATTTAACAAATAACTAGGAGATACTGAAGCCAGAATAATGGATGCAACCAATACGTGAACTCAGGATATAACTGTAAGACAATTACAGGAAAGAAAAATAGGTCAGAAAAAAATAAGGCAGAAAATGCTGTGTTTTTAATGCTGTATTTATTAGCTGTCTGGGTCAGCTACTTTATCTTTTTCTAATCATCTGTGTAAATAAGACTAGCAATGTCATATTCTTTCATTCCTGCACTACACTGACAATTTTCAGTGCTTAATGAGATCGAATGTTTCTAGGTTCTACATATGTATACTCATTCTCTTCAATCCTTCGGGGCATCTTCCTTCCCATGATGAAAAAACTCATCAAAGAATAATAAACAGTTTGTAGTGAATTCAGCAAATAAGTAGGATAAGCATGCAATGCTTTAAATTTTCAGTTATAATAAAATTACACTCAAAACCCACAACATAAATCTCTGCGTGAGGTACAGTATGGCACGAATCAGTGCACTGGTCATTTCCTCTGGAGTCTACAGTATTGACTATTGTCGGATACAGAATATTGGATTTAATAAACATGTCTCAATTAACATAGTGATAAATACTGTATTACCTTAAACATAAGTAGTCTTTTTAGATAATGCAATTGCTTATATTGATGAATACTTATAATGATGACTTTCAAAATGGATAATATGATGCAAAATATAGCAGTATTCTTTCTCTGGCTTTTTTCCACATCCATGCAAGCAGTTTGCACATAACTTCCTTATATTTGATTCTCTTGCCCTTCTTAAAGTAGTGGTCCCACAGATAGAACAGCTCTTCTGAATCCCAAACCATAGAACTGGTAAAAACATAAAATGTCAGCCTAAAACAAGAATCTTTTCAAGACTCTAAGATAACATTCCCAGAAGCATCTTAATGTCAAGTTAACACATTATTTGTTTGGGGTGGAAGAGAAGTAGAAGGGGAAAAATTAAGACCTAAAGGAATACTAAAATAACACAGAAATCAGTCAAAAATCCAGGAGCTGCAAGACTGGGACTATTCAGAGTTGAACATTCCTTCATGGATGGACCTAATCCTTAGGAGAAAGGAGGTTTGAGCAAATTCACAAGGAACCCACTGTCCATAAGACATGAATATCAGCATTATGGGAATGCTGAAACTGGGAGCAGAGGGAGGAGAGAATGTTGCCTATGTTGGTCTTGTCTTAGTCTATTAAACAAAATCTCTTACGAATCACAGAAATCATGAATAATACATCCACCTTTTCACTTCTAAATATTAATTCCTGGAAAGTCTCTATAACACTGTTAAATGCAATTGGGGCATTTTTGCCAGGAACAAATGCTTCTTTCTTTTGTATTACCCACTGTAACCTCCATATTGTTAAGTTTTTAGGTTTTTTAAACACTGTCATCAAAGGCTAACTGGGTAATTTGAAATCTATGTAGAACATGAATGCCTTTTTGCTGTCCTTAGCCTACCTTTTTAATTTTTCCTTTCAGTCACTTTTTATTCACATGGATCAGTTAAATACATGAAAAGGGAATGATTTGTCTCTGATGATCCTGATTAAGTTGATGCATATTTCATTATCACATTTTATACCTACCTTTTAAAGTGGTTTTACCCACTCACTTGCCTAATGACTATGACTCCTAGATCTTGACCTAACTCCTTACTCTGGGTTTGCCTCCTTCTGCTCCATTTAGCAAGGTGACGTAGAGTTCCGACATCTCCTCTTTAGATTGTTGCCAATTTCAGCTTTACATGGCCATGTGTGATCTACTGTCCTGCCCTGTCACCGCTTTCACCCCTCCTTTTTTTCTTCTGTCACTGTCAACTCCATCATCACACTCCTGATCACTCAGCTCCATAAATAACCCATTCATTCCCTTTAACCCTTCCTTCTCTGTGGATTTGTACAGGCACACTACTTCCAAGTCCTCTGTCTTCCTCATTCATAGCATCTCCAGAATGTGGATTCCATTATTTCTACCTTCAGGAATTTAAGAGTTGGACATCTAAGTCACCCTAAGATCTTTTTATAATCACTGAAAGAAAAAGGCATATGTAGAAATTGATTCACCTCATCTATCTTAAACATCTCTTTTAGGTTGAGATTAATTAACCCTGACTGTGTCTATTCCTCTCCATACACTTAGGTGATCACTATAGGTGATCTGTTCAGACTTGGAAATTTAAAATGTCAAGATTTAGAGCATATGACTCCTAATCCTGTTGAATTTATTGCTTGGTAAATTGCTGGCCAAATTTACTACTATACTAAGTCAGAGATTGCCATACTACAAGTAATGGTAAATATATTTGTGCTGGGTTAGGAATACAGTTATAATCTCATCTCAGCAAAATAGACACCTTTCTGTAACCATGGGATGATCTTTCTTGCATTAGATTTCTTTCCACAGTGCACCCTCTGATTTTGGCTCCTTGATTGTAATTAGCCAGAATTATGGTCATATGGGATTTATCGCTTTTATTAATGATGTGGAAATAGATCTATTTCTTTAAGGTGTGCATGTCTTATGCAGAATATGTTACTGTGGAGAGGCATAGGTGATAACCTGGACAAAACTCTGTCAACTTTGTTTCTAGAAAAGCAGAGTTGCACCTTTTACTGAGTTTGCTTGTTTTTTATAAGATTGGAACACAAAAATTGGCATCATAGCATATGCAAGTATGTGACTGGTACTGTTGACAAATGCCTGCCTCAGCTGTGGCACAGGAGTTCTTTACGGGCATACTGATGTAAACTTGATGTAAACTTCTAGGGTCATACCTAAGGATTGGGTTTCAATCATACTGTTGAATTTATTATTCCCTCTCTCCCCTTTTATTTGCAATACAGATATACGTATAATAATGAAGCAAGGATTGTCCTTTCTGGACTAATCCAGAGAGGCTGTTCCTATATCATTCAAATCTCTCATGACAGGCTTGATGTTTATGATTAATCATGACCAAAGAAAATACATGCTCAAGTACAAGGTCACTTTGAAATCAGATCTATACATACTGCTAGTCTGTGACTTAATGCTCCCAGCCCTATGACCCTCACCTTCCCCCTTTTTGCTCTCTGACTACTTGCATCGCTTCACAAATTAGTTCCAGACTCCTTGACTGACTCTTCCCTTGTCCTTGGACAATGTCAGTGTTTGGTGCTTCTGAGTACTGCTATTCTGCAAATGAATAGAAATGAGAATATTGGATGTATATGGCCTAGGACGTGTAGCTAGAGTTCAGATTCTGTCTGGGAGGGGGGTTCATGAGCTTTGTCTTTCTTTATGCTCTTTTGGCCTGGTCTATAAATCTTTACTCATGTCTAAAGTGGCCTTACCTGTGCAAGAATGGGGTTGTAGCACACAAAGTTATGAGTCAAGTGATTTAACAGGATCTGTTGCTAATCAACAGTTTCATGTTATTTAAATGTGAAATGCAATTAAACTAAAGATGTACCTTTGAATCTTCAGTTCTCGTTTTTTCCGATGGTGGGTGGTGAGACCTAATAGGATTTTTCCTTCTCATCCATCAGAATGACCTCTTTGCTAATTAATGAGAGTGTGAGAATATACAGAACTTGTGACTAATGAGGATGCTTCATTTATCGGTGTATGTGAAAGCATTCACAGCATTAAAGCATCATTCCAGATGAACTTAGGTGAATGTTTGGCAGAAAAATTCCTCCTAAATGAACAGACTAGAACAATACCATTAAATCACATCCCTACTTCAGCAATAATGTGCAGCCTCATACCTCATTGCATTTTAAAAACTTCGTGTTGCTGCACTCTTGGACTTGATTGATGACACCACATAGGCCAAACTCCTCCTATGTACTTCAGGTACATAACCAAGGCAGCTATTGTCTTATGCTTTTTCTGTGGACAACAAAGAGAGACAGCAACTTATAGAAGTCAATCTAGACCTTAGGTGTACTACATCACTCTCTGGCATGGCCTGTTCTCCTTATTTAATAGAAGTCAAAGTTAGGGTGATGATGAAGGACCTGCTTCAACTTTACATGGATGCCACAAGAGCTGTGCAGCTAATAGGCCAGTGGAGCTCATCCTCAGCACCTTTTAGCACTCCAGCTGCTGTGTAGTTACAGATGTTAGGAACAGCTCTCCATTGTTCATCAGATCATCCTGATGGGAGAAAATGTTAGTACTCCTGTAGGTAAGAGCAGAGAGAGTTACATATTTTGCTGCTATTTACTACAAAAGTCAGTAGACGTCAACCTTCATCATACATATAGGAACAAATTGGGTCATTTAGGGTATGTCTACACTGCTGGGTGCAAGTAAGTGCAAGAACCTTTGTTCATGTTCTGAACTGCAAGTCAAGAAGACCTTGAACTATGGTCTTCTGGCTGAATCAGGAAGGAAGGAAGGTCATTTAGAGAAATATTAGTACAGATTATTTAAAAGTTATGTATGTGAGGGGACATACATGCCCTGTGTTTTGACCATTAAAACACTGATATTTTTGTGAGTTAGAAATAACTCCATGAAAAACTATCCCATAAACTACTGGAAAGTTTTTGGCACTTACCTCTGAAACAGCTTCTGCTACAGAGAAGCATGGACAAGATCTACTAGTTTAAATAAACCATCAGTCTGGTCTTTATTGGAAGTGTTTAAGAACAACTACTTAAGAACAGCTACTCTATTTAGTTTTCAACTGTTGTGACAAAAATGACAAATAGAGTAAAACAACCCTGTAGTTCCCAGAGAACCTTTTTAACATTGCTAGCTTTCTCCTTGACAGTCAAACCTGAGTGGGAAAAGCCCCCATCAGCTAGCAGGTGCTCACAGGAGGATGTGGGTGCACAAAGCAGTGTGTGGTACTTATACTCCTTTCAGTTAATTTAAGGTAATGCAAACTGTTGAAGTTTCATAACAAGCTGCATCGACTTGGCATTTTTCCCCTCTTTCAATCATGCCTGACTAGGGAAAAAAAGATGGAAAAAAAAAAAAAAGGAAGCAAAACATGCTAAATAATGAGATTTAGTAAGATGGGGCACACAGCTGTTTACGATGCTGTTGCCACCTAATTTCCAAAGGACAGCGTAAATATTGTGTTTTTATTGGAGTTAGACAAATCATCTATCTCTTATGCACACTTAAGTGACAGATCGTGTTTTAATTTTGGCTACGTGCAGTCAGTAGCATGGCCAGTATATTTGTCAGGGGGAAAAAAAAAAAAAGTTGTTTAGCTTACACATTCCTATAACTACAGAGTGTGGATTTCCTTGAAGAAAGAGAAGTGAATGCTTCAAGAAGAAAGGGAAAAGTTTAAAATAATGGATAGCAACAAATGCTTCTAACAAAAAGTACTGCTGCAGTAAAGACAGGCATCAGATGTTCTTGTCTCATTCCTCTTTCTGTGTGGCTCAGCACTTAAGTCTGCTCTACAACCTTTTCTACTCTTATTACCTTTAAAGGAGTGCAGGAAGTAGACTAAAAAAGTAGCACACACTGCCATGGACCTTGACCCACTAAATATTAGGGTGTACTTCAGGAGTGGCCCAAAAAAAGGTAATAGAGTCCTAAACTTTCCTGACTTCTGACTTCCTCTGGCCTTAGGAACAGGTGATTAAATGCACAGTTAGATTCAAACTGACTTCAGGCTATACCACCTAGAGTGCATGTACAGTTGTTCTAGACTAATAATCCCAGATGTGAAGCTCAGATTTATTACAGTTAATTGTAAAGGATTTAGCAGAAGTACCTAAATTAGAACAGTTTTCTTCATTGCATAACAACACATACCACCAAAGAATGACTGAGGTCTTAGACAACTGCAGATCTCTGATAACTATGCAGTCAACACGCACAATTATACTAACTTAAACATCTGATCTGAAAGTCTAAAACTTTGTGAGTGGTTTTAATGTCCTCCATTGTCAATCGAAATATTGTTTTTCATTAAAACTTACATCCAAAATAGAAATACAGAAATTCTCGGTTGATCCTAACTATCCGCATACTTTATTTTCAGTGCCTTCTTTATTATGATGACAATATATTACTAAGGCATATAACTATATAGTATAAACTAAAATTTGGTAAAAAGACAGGTGAAAAACCATTGAATTATTTCCTTAGAAATTCTATATTGATTGCTAATAAAAGGAATAATTTACCTTTTGAGGGTTTTAAATAAATAATAAAATTCTCCCTCATGTTCAACTAAGTTACAAACCTGGAAGGTGCTGTGGGGCAGTTGCTAACCAAGTAGCTTATAAAAGTTTACACTGAAAGAAAATGAAAATGACACGTAATTATTCCTAGATATTCCTATTAATTACAGTACAACTGTGAAGTTTGTAGACAGAACTGTAAGATTTTGGTTGTTTTGCATTGGTCATGATGAATTTGAATTTTAGTTTGAATTCTCATCTCACAAAGCTCCTAAAAAATAGGAAGGAATCACTGGAATTCAGTAGTACACAAGACTGGAATATGTAGACCAGTCAAGTACAAGCACCTGTCCCAGAGAATAACCTTCAGCAATATTTCAGGTGCCTTCTAGTCACATTGTATGCTCTCATTCAGCATGAACAACTTCAATCTAGTGGCAGGTCACGGCTAAATAACTTGTGGACATGATCGTCAATATGGTCCATCTCAGAAATTAATGACAAAAGATTCACGTTAAGAGAGAGAGACTCATTAGATCATGTACTCCCGACTGGGACTTTATTTTTCAACCGTCGGTTTTTTTTTCACTAAGAACATCAATTTTTCAAATCATCCTTGGTGTTGGGTGATGAGTATGAGAAGACATACCAGCCAAGTTTTTTATGTTAGTCTTTAGTCTGTATTTTTCATATTTAAGAATGTGTTTTCAAGATTGCTGATAACCTGCCAATTTACAACTAATTATCTTGTCAAGAGACTCAACAGAATAATACACTAAGGAAGAGAGTGGAAGATGGATTAAGGAGAAAGAGTAAAAAATAACAGAATGTATACCACTGGCCAGACAATGGCTACTAGAGGATGCAATATCTGTCTAGAAGTATTTGAATTGTGTAAACACCTAGGAGGCATAAGATTTGTTTACAGAGGTCCACGGGAGCATAACTAGGAATACCAGAATGAAAATGAGCTAAGAAAAATTCAGACTTTACATCAGGAAAACTTCCTGTGAGGTCTATTAGTCTCTAGTAATCTCCCCGAGGAAGTATTGGAAGCCCATCACTTGAATAATTTAATACTAGACTGGATAAAGCACTCAAGAATATATTGTAGGGAACAGTCGTGTACTGACTTATTACAGCTTATAGATGGATAATCTACATGCCTAAATTGCACAGAGTTCCCATGGATTTGAGGATCAGGCTGTTCAGTGTACGACAGGACTTCGGCCTAGGAAGCTATGCCAACTTTCTACCCTGCAATAAAAGCTCTCTGGGTCTCAACATGCATCCATCTGCTGTTTTCTCCTTCAGTATAGTCCATGACAGGAGAAATACTATCCTTTTTGGGTAAATTTCCTTCATTTTTTCCCCTCGATGCCTACAATGTTAAATGGGTGGTGTAAGACTATTCATATTGTTGACGTGTTAACTGTTCTACGTCAGTAATGAACTACCAGTCCTCCAGAGTTCAGTAAGATCCAGGAAAAGCTGTATTTAAAAGACTTTTATAAATCTATGATAAAGTTCTAAGCTGAATCCTGGACCCGCCAGGGAAAAAATTAACTATGTTTATAATATTGCCATCTCTATGTGCTCATTGTGAAAATTTAGATTTTTGCATGTTCTTATCATGTAGCATTTCTTTTTATAATTGGACTAAAAAGATTTAGAATAAATGAGGTTTGCAGTCATTGTTTTCTGTAGGCAGTACATATCTATAAAGTTATTTTGATATTACTGTCCATTAGCAATGATGTGTTTGGCCTTCAATTGTCTAACTTAAACTGTAAGCACACTTATAAAATCTCAGTCCCAGTTTGGCTTTTAGCAGAATTAAGAGTGCAACGTCTTTGACTTTGGAATATACAGTTCCAATAAAGCAATATTGTAAAGTTAGAGAGTAACAGGTTTGAAAATTCTTTTCTTGTCCTCTTTTTTGGCCTACCATAGGGTCCTGCATTTTACAGACTAACACAACCACTGTGGGTCACAACAAGCATGTGTTCAGTGTCTTACACTCCAGGGGTTCCTGGCTGGTGGAGAGGGCATTGAAAGGATGATGCAGCTGATGTGACTTTATGTAGGCTTAGGGAGCTTTGACTGTTGTGATGAGGAGGTCAGACCTTGAAGGACTTGTCAAGAGGGCAAACCAAACAAGCAAACCGAAGCACTACAAAAGTATATTTACAATTCGAGTTTTGAAATACTTTTGAGAAGCAGTTTAATCACAATAAGAAGTATTTCTTCCACTCTGAAAAAGAAATAGCTAAATATTGATTGCAGAGGGTACATCCAGGACCCCAGATGCCACTTGCTTCTTTGGTATAGTACTACCTGGGAGGAGATTGACCTATGTCCTTCTCAGTTCTCAAGAAAAATGTTACCATTTTTGGTATGGGATGCTTTGTCTGGATGTATTTTGCAAACAAAAATAGTAGAGATTACAGGAAGAATGGATGAATGGTTGCTTTCTAGCCTATGGCAAGAGAGATCTTCAGTTCCCTACAGGGTCATAGACTTGCTTGGTCTTGCAAGTAGACAAACAGGTCTACTTGCTCTGTTTGCTCTAGTTGCCCATCTATTAAATAAAGTTGATAATTCACAGAGTTGTATCATGGTTTAACCATGGTGTGCAGCTCAGCCCCACACAGCTGCTTGCTCACTCCCCACCAGTAGGATAGGGGAAAGAATAATAAGGGCAAAAGCATGAAAACTTGTGGGTTGAGACAAAGACAGCTTAATAGGTAAAGCTATGCATGCAAGCAAAGCAAAATAAGGAATTCATCCAGTACTTCCCATTGATAGGCAGATGTTTATCCATCTCCAGGAAAGAAAGGCTCCATCACGTGTAATGGTTACCTTGGAAGATAAATACCATCGCTCTGAACATCCCTTCTTCCCCCTTCTTCCCTTCAGCTTTTATTCCTGAGCATGACAACATATGGTGTGGGATATCCCTTCGGTCGGTTGGGTCAGTAACCCCCTCTGCATCCCCTCCCAAATCCCCGTGCACCCCTAGCCTCTCACTGTCTGGGCAGGTTGAGAACCCAAAAAGTCCTTGATGCTGTGTAATCACTGCTCAGCAATACTTAAAACATCCCTATGTTATCAGCACTGTTTTCAACACAAATCCAAAGAGTAGCAAGATATAAGCTTGTATGAAGAAAATGAACTCTATCCCAGCCAAAATAATACATTATTATGTTAAGTACATTAACTGTTGTGAAGTGCTTGGGCACTACAGTAATGGAAGCTGTAGCAAGAGATGAAATCTTTCTCATAGTCTATGAGAATTACAGAAGCTAATCCTTCTAGGAAATACTCTATAAAGATTATGATTCATTTTTTCAACCTTTATCTTGTCCTACATACCTGCGGTAGCTTTGATTAGATTTTATCTTTACCTTCAGGTGAGTTTGTAGCACGTTCAGAATATTCAGTAAACCATGAAAAGGTTTCCCCAAGCAGGCTGAATTTTTTGTTTTTATCAGAGCTTGGCAAAACCAGTAAATTTCAATAAGCAGTATATTTCTCCAACTGCTGACAAATTTGGAAGTTCAATGATATTCTCACTTAGGTTGTTTAATTTTCTATTACACAGGAAAACAGAGCACAAAGTTGAATGAAATGAACAAAACGGAAACTGCCTATGTTTTAAAAAACTTTTTTTTTTTTTACGGAAACATTTCTTGGATTTATTTTCTTGGTAGATTAAAAAAGTTTTAGAAACTGAGATAGGCATTTCTTTGCCCTAGTTTCTTAAGTGTTCTCTGATGGTTACAGATCTACTTGTAAAACTCCTTCCTCATATAGCAAGAAAAGTCTATTTCTATGAGGAAGAGTTTGCAGGGTCAAGGCTTATAGTTGTATTGGAATACTCAGACAGAACTAAATAACAAAGAATAAAGTGAAAAACATCAGTAAATTAAAATAAAGCTAGAATGCACTCAATTAGCTAAATTACTATTGATATCTGTCATTATAAAGTACCCAGGGCTGTATAATTTTGCTCTAATCCCCTAAATGTGCAACTAAGCAAGTGAGAGAACATATATTCCTACAACCCCCAGTGGAGACATTGAGATTATGCATGCTCTCACTAATTTAAAGAGGGACTTTCACACTGGGATACATTTTAAAAAGAGAACATTTAAATAAAAAGCAATTTGGTCTGCCTGTAATTGTATTCCCCTTGCTGTTATTGCTAATTGTGGAAGATATTTGTGCTTAAATGGGTGAACTCCTTTTTTTTTTTTTTTTTTCTTTTTACTTTTGAACAGCTCAGTTTCTACTTCCACTCAATCCTGCTGAAATCACAGGGTCAGGGTCTTTCTTTCATATTATAGTTTACCAGTGTCAGTCAAGAGAGCAAAGTCAGCACGCTCAAATGGAGGGAGTCATACAAATGCTTGACTAAAATCTGAAGCCAGTCTAAAGCCAGCCATATTCACACTAGAAATAAGATTAAAAAATCAAGTTTGAACAGTAAGGGTAACGAGCTCCTAGAACAAATTCCTCAGAGAATTTAGAGGATCCTTTCTCTATATATATGCCCCGATATGAAGACTGGGTCCTTTTTGTATCTCAACCTTTTAAATCAAGCTACATAGCCAAATACATGCTACTGGGCTCAACAGAGAGGTGATTTGATTATTTTTCATGTATAGGGAAGCTAATTATCTATTGGCCCTTTCTAGCCTGAGAACAGGCTGGTGTAAACTTTTACCTTAGTTTAGTGGAACTGAGAGGTGATAAGAAGTGCAGTAAAGATGATTATACTTAGAAACATTCATCCTTATTTCATTCTATGATTCATGTCTAATAAAAAATACTATCCCTTCTTTCCATACAGAGCAGAATAGCAGAAGGAAAGCCTGGTGATGAGTGTAGCCCTGTGATAAGAGTGAGAGTTTATTCCCATCTGAACTATGGACAAGGTTTTTGTAGACATTTTATATAATGTGGATGTGTGAATTTTGAGCATGATGGGCAACTGGGTGACTTCTCAGTAGTTTAAGCAGAATTCCCATGCTGGGGATACACCACATAAATATCAACAGAGAAGTCTTGGCTCAAAGTTTCTGGGTGAATCAAACTCCCAGCTGTGGGTGACAGTGGGATGCTCAGAGTTGATCAGACCAACATTACTAGGCTTCCCCTGTTCCCTGACATGTACTGGTCCAGTGATATAAGACTTTATAATTCTTTGATGGTGAATCACCCACAGAGTTCCCTTATTATTATTCTAAAAAGTGGTATGGATCTTATATTTTTCTTGCCATGTGAGGGTTTTCGAATGTGGTTAATAGGATCAGAGAGCCTGGCTGTCCTCCAAATTAATATATCTGAAGGCTGAATTTCAGAAAGCATATTTTTAATAAAATGTCCCAAATATTTCCTAACTGAATTACCAGATCTAGCAATGTGCTAGGATGCTTTTAAAGACACAGTCTGCTTTGCAGGCAATTAAAAAGTCCTTTATTAAAATAAATTGTTTATCCTGATCTGTTACACATATACTTCTATGCTACACATCTGAACACTTTCTCAATACATGCTTGATGACAATAATAATTTAGTAAATCACCCTGTTTCTCTTAAGGTACCTCATCTGGCTTTAGTTTTCTGCTACATTAGCCTCAGATACGGACATTAGATTATTTCTTAATACTGCAGCGATTTTATACCTCTGGTTATGTGGCTTAGCAATTACATGAACACAGTAAATAAACAAGAATTAGGGAATGTGAAATGAAAAAATTATGTGGTAGACTTGAAACAGCCTGAAAAAGTTACTTTTAGTAAAAATCAAGAGTAAACTGTAGAATTCCTTGCTATGTTAGGATGCTCAGACTAGATATGCTAGATATAGATATATTTAGACCATTATTTTTTGGCACTGAGGCTGACTGGCAAGGAACAGCTAGTACTTACACTAAACTCTCGTAGCTTCCAAGACAGAGTAACTGCATCCAAACTACCAGTTGGGAATGTTCCCAGCTTGCGCCTAGGTCCCAAATTGTGCCTGGAAATTATTTGAAAGAGTTAATTGGTACAAGCCAAAACTGTAAAACTGTGGTAGGGACGGTTATAACAACTTAACGGATGATCTAGTTCCAGTTTTGGGTTATATTTCCTGGCTCTGTTTAATTTCATAGCACTGATATAGCCTACCGATACAAAAAAAAAAAAAAAAAAAGTTAAAAAAAAAGATTCACAAATAGTAAAAAAAGATCTATTACATGCAAAGACGTATACAAAATAAGGACTACATTATCTGCAAAACCAAGAAGGAAGTCCCTTTAAGGAACAAACAGATGAAAACAAGAAGTATCCCTAAATCTTTGGGGATCTATTCTTGGCCATTGCCAAGAACAGAATATTAGGAACCACTAGGAAAGGTAAATCTTTGGGTTTGTGTTCAACAAATGCAGAGGCAGATGCAAAAATGGTTGGACTGAAGGTGATTCCATGACAGGGGACTTTCCCAATATCAGGGCATATGTTAGGTTAGAGGACAGCATGGTGTTTAACTTTGAAAAAAGAAATCTATCCTAGAGTCCTGGGAAGAAATTCTGCTTGTTGCTGATTTATTGCATCCAGCACATTAGATTGTGGAGCCAGGCAGTTGTTGTTGCGCAGTGCTGGGAAAATGAGTTGTACCTATGCCATGGGAAGAGAGCAGGAGACAAGGTGTAGTAGGTGGTGTATGAGAGGGGATTAAAGGTACATGGCAAATCTGTGCCTGGAGCTCTAGAAAAGCAATTATAGAGGTGAGCTGATCACTTACCACTACAGATGAACTGCTATAGCACATAACCCTGCCACTCTAATACTTTAAGAAGCAGCGGTATGGAAAATATGAGATAACAAGAATATCTAGTGACTAAAGATATAAAAAAATACCTAGATTTTCAAAATGCTGACATTTACCACTCAGTTCTTTGAAAATGTAACAGCTTTGGAAAGTGTACTCTCTGTCTGCCTGTATACACAGACATACATGTAAGTGTGTATATATATATGTATGTGTATATAGCTACCTATTTTTCTCTATATAAATAAAATGTACAGTCAAAAGCAAAAAAAAGCCAACTGATGTCATATAATATTATGTGATGGAAAGATGGGATATTGCACATTCTTTGGAATTGCAAAGAGAACTGCAGATAACATTCTTAAACAGAACAGTTAACCTCTGTATCTTTTAAGTAAACTTTACATTTTTTCATGTTAGATATGTTATTTGCATTCATATAGGGTACTTTTTACTTTCCTACTAATGTTCTCTTCTTTGTTTAGCCATTTAGTTTTCTGATGAAAGAAAGTATCCTTGTATCCACTGGTGTGGTTCAGGGGTGACGCTCTCAAACTCATTACAGCTGCACTAACCTAAAATCTGTGCACTTGTGATCAGAACTAGTCTCCCAAACTGCATCAATTTATGAATTACTATAATTTAAAAGGTCTCTTTATTAGCTCCCTCAGTAAACAGTCAATGTATTTACTGCTGATACAATGGAGGGGAGCAGTAACACTCATCAGAAGCAGATTTAACAAGTGCAGATGTTTGGCAAATTCCAGTGATAACCTGTGTTATATCCTATATATGCAGTTATATCCTATATGGTCTGTACCACACCTGGTATTTAAGTTTGATATTCCAGTTGTATCTCCTTTTTCAACAATGACTGAAAATTGTGCCTGTGCTTACCTGTACTTTTTAAACTGACAGGTATGAACGGATAATACGTGGTTGCTCAGGGACTGACAGGTGTGACTAACCAACCAGAGGAAAAAAAAAAATCCATAGCTTTTAGACTGATCAATGTTAGTCTTCATTCCAATTGCCTGATCTTGGTTGCTGTAAGAATGCGTCTGTAACCACTTTCAAAGGGGACGCTGCACATTTATTAAATCTGAGACAGCACCATTACAATCAACTAAAACTCGAGCTCTGCTGAACACTTGAAACTATAATTTCCAAATATCTTTCTTTTCTTTAATTGAAGTTTGTTCTGCTGACAGATGAATGCACCCTCAGCTGAATTTGAATAGAACTACTGCAATAATCAGTGACTCTACTTGAATGAAATAACATGTAGCCCAGCTCTCTGCATGGTTATGTCTAGGAATGTCTCTCAAGACAGACCTAACTCTTACTTTTCCTAATTAAAAGTGGTAATAACTGTTTTATTGGATCTAAATTACACTTTTATTTGACAAACTTAATTTAAAGTGTGACCTATCAACTTAATGACATTTTGAGGCCGGGCACAACTATACATAAATTAGAAGAGAGTGAGATGCTTTGCAATAAAGAGGTAAAGTGAAGAGAGAAACAAACAAGCCAAAAAAAAAAAAAAAAAAGACAAAAAACCCACCCCAAAATACAAATGAAGGATAAAACCACATCAAAACATTTTAGCTAACAAGGTTTGCAATTTGGAATGGAATCAGAGCTAACACTGCAGAATATTTCTTACCAGGCTAATGGCTAAAATCAAATGTAGGGAACTTTGAAGCTTCTGATAGGTGTGATTTGATTTCTGCAACATAAATGCAGGAAGCTTTATAATTGAATTTTTCAAATAAAGAATGAAAAGCTTGCCTTAGCAGTTTGATTTCTAGCAAGAAGAGTGTCTCCCTTTTTCATGTGCTTTTCATCCATAATTCTTAAAGCACTTTAAACAAACAGCGGAGCACCCTCATCCCCATTGTCCAGATGAGGGAGCTGCTGAGATTGTACTCCAACCAAGAACCTGATAATGTTACATTCCATGAGGGACAGAGATACTTTATAAGGAATTTTATCCACCGCAGCTTCTCAGCAGCAGAGGAAGATTGTTTAACCTTAAGAGTTAAACCTGCGGTAGGGATCCTGCTTACTAGAGTCAAAATATTCCTGATAGCACAAAGCCCCTTCAACAGATGAAATGTGATGGTAACAAATGTATAGAGAAATTGTTGGGAAAATTTATGTTGCAGCTATGTCAAAGTCCTAGGCTGACTTTTTTTTTCACGAAGTGCAGAATTATTGGAAGTAGTGATGGAAACATTTCAACGCATTCTCTGTTCCAAAGCAATTTTGGGAAAAAAATGTTGAAAACAGTTCTACTGTGACATTTGAATGTATTTTTTAAGTTTGAAGGAAAACTGATTATTTTTTTTTCAGTTTCTTCTGCAAAATATAGCCTTATGTAAGATTAAAAAAATACAGGAAATTAAAAATTATCTAAATTAAATTTTTCAAGTACTTCAGTAGAAATTTGGGCTATGGTTGGATTCAGTTTGCTAGAAGTTTTTAGATTTTGATTTACTACTTTGAAATAGGAAGAGAAAAATGCTTACAGTTCACTGAGATGCAACAGCCAATGTCAAACTGTAAGGACCGGTTGATATGATAGTAAGCAATCGAATTGCTGTGTTAGAGCAAGAAAACTTTTGTTAGAAGAGCTGTTGTCTCTGGCTGTGCAGGTACTGTCACTCTTTTTACTTTACTCCTGATGGCCAACTGAGCTTATCTGGAGGGTACAGCTGTAAATTCTGGGATCACTGATTACTTATGTGAATGAAACCCTAAAAACTGCAATGATTCATAACCATGGCAGACTCACAGGTCAGTCCACGCACATTGCCTGAAATATATCATCAGTGAGCTCTCTTTTTGCCTGTCTTGAACAAGTTCCTCATAAGAACATCATCCAGTTCAAGTTCTCTAGGCTTTTTTCCAAAGCTCTGTCATTTAAATCCCCTTTTAATAACAACACTGTGTACCAGCCACCTTGGTTTGACTTAGGGGGAAACATAGTGAGAGATTTAAGAAGTTATTACTATTATCCAAATTCAACATGAGAAGAAAGTCATTAGAGGCATTCAAAGGGCATCTGAGTGGTGAAAAGCAAAAGAAGGGTGACTTCATAAGAGAAACAGAATAGGTAAGATGAGGAGAAGGAATATAACGGATTAGATTTGTGGTTAGTAGTGCATTGTCACTTCCTATTTTAGCTCCCTTAATGCAAGGTCTAGTTGTCTCACAATCTTAAATCTGTATCTTCAAGATTCCCTTATGAAGAACAGAAATATTCTTCCCTTTATTTTATAATGGACAAATAAAGCACAAAAGCTGTGTATATACTGTTAACATGAACAACAGATAACGTGGGCTTGAAGACAAATATGCTGGTTGCTGGGGTTCTCCACAGGGACAATCTACAGAGTGTAGGTTGTTGGCCATTATGGAGGGAAAACACCCCAGGTGTGTTTTCCAGTTTAAAACACCCCCTCTTCACCTAGATTCCTGGGTTGCTTTCCAAGAAATGCAGAATGTTAAGTACTTCTGGAAAACAATTAAAAAACTAAAACTGCAAAGGAAAGACTAGACTTCATGATTTAGGACTTCTAAACTAGGAGGGCAGTGCCTATAGAACTAATGTGGATTGATTCAAAGGTCTTCCAAATCAATAAAAAACACTTTCCTTAGACCAGAAGGCATTCACTTGTTGAAATAACACTAGTTTTTGATGCTTCTGCAGTCACTATCATATAAATATTTGTTTATTACATATATTTCAGTGGTTGTCTGTTTTGTTTTATTATTTGTTCTCTTTTGTTTCATATCCAAAAGAAAAAAAAGAACAGCAAAAATGACAATATTGCATAGAAAAGATATACATTTTCACCTCATTTACCATCCTGCAGAAATAACAAATTGTGAGTAATCTGGATTGTGCGGCTCAGTGGGGCTTCACTGCTATTGCTCATGATATTTGAAGATGTCTTTCGGGAGTCTTAGGTTAACTTTTATTTTTACTGGCTGCAGTAGTCTTTCGATCATCCTTTATGCAAATATAGTAGAGTAGGTAAATCCTTGCATATTAAACTTAATTTATCCATTGCTCCAGTAAACCAATAAATGAACATGTTCAAACATCACCAAATGATTGTACGGTGCTAGGAAATGAGAGATCATTTCCTCCTATACATAACAAGACAGCCTTAACAGTAGGATGTTTGAACACATCAGCAAATCAGGAAACAGGAAAGTCTTACCATAGGTAGAGTATCAGTATGAAGTGGGATTTATATTACTGTTCATTACATGAGCAGGAATCCCAGCTACCCAGCTGAGGAAAAGATTGAAAATAAAATGAAATGTAATAGAGATTTTTTTTTTTTTTCCTGGAAAGCTCTGAAGACAAGAAAATGGAAACTAAATATGTATTTCTGTCTCCTCCTTTATATCCTTCTTGTTCATATGTTTGCATGTGTAGATAGAAAGAGACAAAAAGAAAAAGAATGAGATAGTGTGGATAGTATCATACTTTTATTAGTATACATTGAGGATGGCAAAGCTGGATTTTGGTAGAAGCAGATAGTTCTGCTCCCTCTTCCCGTACGTAGTCTTTGGCAATAGTTGCAATATCATGGAAACACAGCTTGTACTTTTGCCTGTCTGGAATCAGACCAAAAATAACCAAAGTTACAGAGATGGTGACAGGCTGAAATATTACGTCTTTACAGGGGAGCTATTCTGTTTTAGTACTCTTAGTACAGTGAGAGGAATCCCTTGCAGACTGTTTATAACAGGAAGGTTTGCAGTAGGAGTCCAGTGCATTCACCTTTCCTGGTTCATCGGTATATTCAATTTATAAGCACCTTCTGCTATTCATGTTGCTCTGGCAGAAAAGGGCACCTCACTCCATTCCTGGCTTATCAAGGAGACAAAAAATGTTTCTCTAAGCATGTATATGTGTACTTCTTCCTACTAATTACGTACCTAAGTGAGTTCGTATTCTGGGAGGTAATCTGAACATTTTTTTAATTTTGTTTCTTTAAGTTCACAATCCAGCCTAATTTCTACAACATTTATAACTGGAGGTAACGTATATATCTCTCTCTATATATATGTCTCTGTGTGTGTGTACATGTACGTATATATTAGATCAATGAGCATTAGTTTCCAGTAGAAACAATGTTTCTTGTTTACATTCTTAAGTACTTTGAAATATCTGCCCTGCAGAGTTTTGCAGTAATTCATTCAGTCATGTGTTCCTTTTCCTTCTCTAAGCATAGCAGCAACATGAAAACTTCTACCGTGATGCAATATTTGCTTTGAAGATACAAGTAGAGTTTTGCTACCATAGACAGATTTCACCAGTGGCCACTTCTTGGCCTCTGGTGAAAGATAAGGCCCCTGGGCTGGAAGATAAGGATGGAGAACAGAACAACTGCCCTGTAATCCAGGAGGAAGTAGTTAATGATGTGCTTATCCACCTGGACACGCATAAGTCCATGGGGCCGGATGGGATTCACCCAAGGGTACTCAGGAAGCTGGCAGGAGAGATCGCCAAACCTCTCTCCATTATCTATCAACAATCCTGATCAACAGGAGAGGTACCAGATGACTGGAAAGTGGCCAATGTGACACCCATCTACAAGAAGGGCCGGAAGGAGGACCCGGGAGACTATAGGTCTGTCAGTCTGACCTCAGTACTGGGAAAGATCATGGAGAAGATCATCTTGAGTGAGGTCTCACAGCAAGAGCAGGGCATTCAAGGGATCAGGGCCAGCCAGCATGGGTTTAAGAAAGGGAGGTCCTGCTTAACCAACTTGATCTCTTTCTATGACCATGTGACCCACCTTCTCGATGCAGGGAAGGCTGTGGACGTTGTCTACCTGGACTTTGGTAAGGCCTTTGACACCGTCCCCCACAGCATTCTCCTGGAGAAGTTGGTAAATCATAGTATAGACAAGTGTACTCTTCACTGAGTAAAAAATCTGGCCGTGCCCAGAGAGTTGTAATTAATGGAGTGAAATCCAGTTGACGGCCGGTCACCGGTGGTGTCCCTCAGGGCTCAGTATCAGGGCCAGTCTTGTTTAATATCTTTATTGGTGATCTAGATACGAGGATGGAGTGCACCCTCAGTAAGTTTGCAGATGACACCAAACTAGGTGGGAGTGTTGATCTGCTGGAGGGTCGGAAGGCTCTATAGAGGGACCTGGACAGGTTGGATCAATAGGCCAAGGCCAATGGGATGAGGTTTAATAAGGCCAAGGGCCAGGTCCTGCATTTCAGTCACAACAATCCCAGGCAACGCTACAGGCTTGGGGAAGAGTGGCTGGAAAGCTGCCCAGCAGAAAAGGACCTGGGGGTGTTGGTGGACAGCCGGCTTAACATGAGCCAGCAGTGTGTCCGGGTGGCCAAGAAGGCCAACGGCATCCTGGCCTGTATCAGGAATAGTGTGGCCAGCAGGAGCAGGGAAGTGATCGTGCCTCTGTACTCGGCGCTGGTGAGGCCTCACCTCGAGTACTGTGTTCAGTTCTGGGCCCCTCACTACAGGAAGGACATTGAAGTGCTGGAGCGTGTCCAGAGGCGAGCCACCAAGCTGGTGAGGGGTCTAGAGAACAAGTCATATGAGGAGAGGCTGAGGGAACTGGGCATGTTTAGTTTGGAGGAGGCTGAGGGGGGACCTCATTGCCCTCTACAACTACCTGAAAGGAGGTTGTAGAGAGGTGGGTGTTGGCCTCTTCTCCCCAGGGAATAATGACAAGACCAGAGGAAATGGTCTGAAGTTGTGGCAGGGGAGGTTTAGATTAGGTTTCAGAAAGAATTACTTTACTGAGAGAGTGGTCAGGCACTGGAACAGCCTGCCCAGGGAGGTGGTGGAGTCGCCATCCCTGGAGGTATTTAAGAGGCGTGTAGACATGGCACTTCAGGGCATGCTCTAGTGCCCGAGATTGTTGGTTTGTGTCTGTTTGTGGGTGGCTGTGGTGTGTGGTTGCGGGTATTTGTTTTGTGTGGGTTTTGTTTTTTGTTTTTTTTTGGTTGGTAGGTTGGGGTTTTTTTGTGGTTTGTTTTTTTTTTTTTTTTAGTTGGACTCGATGATCTTAAAGGTCCCTTCCAACGAAGAAGATTCTGTGATTCTGTGATTCTTCACTATTGTCCATTGTAAAGTAATGTAGAGAGGCGGTTTTGAACTCTTCTCCCAAGTATCAAGTGAAAGGACAAGAGAAAATGGGCTTAAGTTATGCAAAGGGAGGTTTAGATGGGAAATGAAGAAAAATTCCTTCACTAAAAGGGTTATAGAAGATTGGAACAGGCTGTCCTGGGAAGTGGTGGAATCGCCATCCCTGGACGTATTGAAACAATGGGTAGACATGGTGCTTAGGGACACGGCTTTGGGGTGGACTTGGCGGCGTTAGGTTGATGGTTGCACCCAACGATCTTCAAGGTCACTTCCAACCTAGATGATTCTAGGAGTCTATGGTTCTGTAAAGCTGCGGGAAAGCAGTGTGGCAGAGAAGGCACCAGGGGCCCTGGTGGACACCAAGTTGAGCAGGAGCCAGCAAGGTACCCTTGCCCAAAGGCAGCAGCAAGTGGTAGCCTGGGCTGCACTGGGCAAAGCCTTGCCAGAAGCTGGAGTGAGGTGACCCTTCCCCTCTGCTCAGCGCTGGCAGTGCTGTGCCTGCCGTGCTGTGCCCAGGTCGGGGCTCCCCACTACGAGAGAGACAGGGGCATACTGGGGAGAGTCCCCCAGTGTCCCCCCCCGGCCTCCACGCACAGACCCTCTCCCCCACTGCCATTCTTGGCACCACAATGTTGGAACCGGTGCTGGCCCGGCAACAACCTCACTGCCTGCAGGGACGTTGCTGTTCCAGCCCAGAGCGGCACAGGGGAAGAGTTCAGCTCTTGCCCAGTGTTCTTGTCACAGCACTTGTCTGTACCAGGAGCCCTCTTGGCAGCCTCGTGTGGGTCATAGAATCATAGAATGGCTAGAGTTGGAAAGGACCTTAAAGATCATCTAGTTCCAACCCCCCTGCCATGGGCAGGGACACCTCTCACTAGAGCAGGTTGCTCAAAGCCCCATCCAGCCTGGCCTTGAATACTTCCAGGGATGGGGCATCCACAACTTCCCTGGGCAACCTGTTCCAGTGCCTCACCACCCTCACTGTAAAGAATTTCTTCCTTATATCTAATCTAAATCTCTTCTCTTCCAATTTAAAACCATTGCCCCTTGTCCTGTCACCACTCTTCCTGACAAAGAGTCCCTCTTCAGCTCTTCTGTAGGCTCCCTTCAGGTATTGATAGGCTGTTATAAGGTCTCCCCGGAGCCTTCTCTTCTCCAGGCTGAACAACTCCAGCTCTCTCAGTCTGTCCTCATAGGAGAGGTACTCCATCCCTCTGATCATCTTCGTGGCCCTCCGCTGGACCCGTTCCAACAGGTCCATGTCCTTTCCGTGTTGAGGACTCCAAAGCTGGACACAGTATTCCAGGAGGGGTCTCACGAGCGCAGAGTAGAGGGGCCTGTCCTGCACCACCAGCAGGGCACTGTCCTGAGCTGTGTCTCATGTGAGGCTTCTCTTGAGTTCGTCAAGATGGGGCAAGTGAACTGCTGCCACGGCTCCAGGTGAGCTCCCGCCATGGCTCGGGGACACGCCGGCACAGCCGGGCCCCGCAGCAGCCGCCTTGCTCATGCTCAATGCCGTCTGCTCTGCAGGGTCTACTCTGAGCCCGTGCAGCAGCGCCTGCCTGAGGGAGCATCAGCCGAGCCGCTGCAACGGCAGCGCGTGCAGGTGACCCAGGGCCGTAGGACGAGGAAGAGGGACGTCCTCCTCTTCAGGGACACCTTGGTCATTGCCAAGGCCAAGTAAGACACGCAGAGCCCAGCTGCCTTTCCTCCCAAGCCCTGGCCCTGGCCCTGGCCCTGGCCCAAGGGCAGGGACACCCCAGGAGCAGCCCTAGGCCCCTGGCACCCTGCACCTGGCTGCCCCCATGGCTGCCCCCATGGCAGGTGGACGCTGGAGGGGAGCCACTGGGCTCGGCCACCTCCAGGTCACTCCCTCCCCGTCGCTCCTCTCTGCAGACGTAACAGCGCCCCACGCCCAGAGCTCTGCCTGGCCCTGGCCATGCTGCAGGTGTTCAGCAGCTGCAAGGGGGCAGCCAGCGATGACACCAAGGAAGAGGAAGGGGAGGACACCAAGTCCCTTGCCCTCATCTGGCCCTACGGCTCCTGCGTCCTCACTTTCTGGTGAGTCTTGCTGCCTCGTCCCACGGCAGGGCTGGGCAGCGCCTCTGTCCTGCCCCACGGGGCTCTGTCCTGCCTCTGGGGCCGTACCCACGGGGCAGGGCTGTGCCGCAGCCTGCCTCTGCCCTCAGGATGGGGAGCAGTGGGCACTCAGGCTCTTTCTCCTCTCTTTCTGTAGCTCCCGCGTGGTGAAGGAGCTCTGGCTCAGCGCCCTCCTTGGGTAAGCCCTGCCTGGCCGTGCAGCCTGGGCAACCCCTGCTCACCGCACGGGGGGATGCTCCAGGCGTAGCCCTATCACCCAGAAACACCGCTCCCCAGCTGGGGAGAGGTGCCCCCATGGCTGCGGGCAGCTCTCCAGCGGGCAGAGCTGGTGCAGCTGCTTCGCCCAGCTCTGTCCAGCCAGCACCTGCCCAGCCCCGGCCCCACCACTGCCGCTGCTCTCCGCTCCACTGCCGGCCCCTACCCGGCAGCTTGGGGGCAGCTTGGAAGTGCTCTCTGGGCTGGGAGGAAAGGGCCAAGGCAGCTTGGGCCTCACACAGCTCTTTCTCTGCCCCTTTTCCTGTGCACAGGCCACCAGAGGGAGTGGAGGGAGCCTGGGTGACCCAGCTGCCCTCCATCAAGCTCCTGCTGAAGGAGCTGAGGCACCGCAAGGCTGTGAGTGTGTCCCGGTTTGAAGTAAAACCGAACCAATTTTCTGTTCTGTAACTTTACATCCTAGCTAGGCCTCCTCTAACTCTCTGAAATTAACGGCATATTGTGGAGAAAACTGCTCGTTCTCAGAATGATAAGACCAATGTTTGTGCTCCATGCCAAGGAACGATATGCAGGGAGGCCCTTGCTTATACTTATTGCTATAACAACCAAGGTCAACCAATTTCGTTATTTGCCCCCTTAGAGGGTCAGAAATGGAAAAAACGTAGAGGGGTCACATCGGTGGGGAGGAGCGGACAGGACAGGTGACCCAAACCTGACCAACTGGGGTATTCCATCCCATCTGCCCCATGCTCAGTATAAAGGCTGAGGGATCAAAGGGTCAGCCCCCTTCCTGCGATGGCCAATGTCCAGAGAAGACTCTGTCTGTTCATCTGCCTTTGATCCCGATCCGTGTGTTCCTGACTCCAGAGCTGGAATCCAGTTCCCATTCGTCACTGAGTCCAGTCTGGGACTTCCCCAGTGCCTGCCGGTGACGTGACTGTCATCCTGGGAGCTTGATACGGTTTTGTATATATTGTATCTATTTCATTATTTTCTTCTTTATTTTTATTTTAATATTAATTCTTCATTAAAGTAGTTTAGTTCATTCTAAACTTCTGAATCTCCTTATCTCTTTCTCCTCCTCTCTCCTCTTTTGGGGGGGGGGAAGGGGGGGGAAGGGCCATCTGCCGGTCCGGTTTTGGTAAATTCAGCCGAAACCGCGACAGAGTGTCCCTCCTGTCCCTGCTCTGCTCCCAGAGCCTGCCCCAGCCCAGCGTCGGGTGCATGGCTTCTGACTTTCTGCTCTTTTCCCCTTGCCCAGGCAGGGACTATATGTGCCAGCAGCCTGGAGAGGCTGGTCAAGGGACAGGCAGCGGTGAGGATCGCTCGGCCTGCAATCTCAGCCCTCTCCACCTCTCACACACGGCCAGGGCCTGATGCAGCTCCCTGGCGGCCCTTTCTGCCCCAGGGCTGCTCGCTGAGTGCAGAGTATTTCTTTCAGGCTGGTCCCAAGCAGCAGCCGCCTCCCGTCCCATCTAGCAGCCAAGGTGGCCTTGGGCATGTGACTGGTGAGTTGGGAGAAGACGGGGACAGGACAGCCCTTCTTTCCTCCTCTGACAGGCGGGCACTCGTGCTGCACTGGGGCTGCTACAGCCGCCTTTCCCGCAGGGCATGTCTGACCCCTTTGGTCTGCGGCAGGAGAGAGCTGAGCCCTCAGGGCCCCTCGTTCCCAAACGATGCCTCTCCCTTGATTTTGCCCTTGGGGGGACAGTGCTGAGAGGGTGCGGGAGTGCTCGCTTGGTGCTTCTCCTCCATGGCTCTGTGCTCTCTTTTCCTTGGCAGCAGGCAAGACCCGCAGGAGGTGGTATCTGCCCTGGCCATTTGCACGGCGAGGGGCTTCGGCCGCCGCAGAGACGCCTGGGCCGTTGGGCTCTGGTGGCAGAGGGGCTCTCTTTGGCCGGCCCCTGGCAGCTCTCTGCAGCCAGGACGGCACGCTGCCCCAGATCATCCAGGTAAGCAGGCACGGCCAGGGCTGCCCATCCTTCTGGCTCCTTGAGAGAGATGGTGGCCCAAGCAGAGGGATGCCAGGTGGGGCTCGGGGACAAAGCCGGCTCTTCCCAATGTCACCCACCATCATCCTGCCCCACTGAGAGCTGAAGAGCTGTCCACGCTTACTCTTTCCCCAAAGGCAGGTTCACCTGCCCCAAGGCCTGTCTGCAGCCAAGCAACTCTCCTCCTCTGTGCCCTGCAGGACCTGCTGGCTCTCCTGCATGAGCACGGGCCATCCACGGAGGGCATCTTCCGCCTGGCGGCTGGCGAGCGCACCTCCCGGGAGCTCAGGGAGGCCCTCGACCGTGGAGCAGATGTCCAGCTCCAAAGCCAGCCTGCGTCCCTGCTGGCCGTCATCTTGAAGGTGGAGCCTGCTGACCTGGGGCGCAGCAGCACCCGGCTCTGTCGGTGCCGATGGGCACCTGGGAGAGCAGGAGCCAAAACCCAGCCGCCTGCTCCTGAGCCAGAGTGTCGGGGAGGCTGCCTGTGCTCCCGGCGGGAGTGCCCAAAGCCTCACCCGCAGCCCTTGGCATTGCAGGACTTCCTCCGCAAGATCCCCTCCAAGCTCATGGAGGCAGTGCTCTATGCAGAGTGGATGAGCGCCCTGCAGAAGAGCAGCAGGCAGGAGAAGCTGTCAGGACTGAAGGAGTAAGTGTGGCCAGTGGCCAGCCTGCTGCTCAGGGACTGGCAGAGGCCAGGACTTGCCTGCAAAGCCATGGCCTCTTTTGAAAAAGCTGTCTCTCCGCCAGCCACCTCTGGTTGCTATGGGGGAGAGGGGCACCGTAAAGTGTTTCTCCCCTTGGAGCACTTCCCACAGGCATTGGGTCTTGCTCCAGGAAGGGACTCTTGTCAGAAGGGCAGGGAGGGAGGTAGGTGGCCGTACCTCAGCAAAGGCAGTCCCTCTGCTGTAGAGCAGGCGTAGCCAGGGAGCCTGTCCTTGGCTGGGCTTGGGTGAGGTCAGCCTGGGTGACCTGTCCTGAGAGAGTCTCTGTGATGAACGTTGTGTTGCTGTTCCCTCAGGGGAAACAACACCAAAGCCAACCTCCTGCTCCTCAAGCACTTGCTGGCCCTGCTGCATAACATCAGCAGAAATGTGGCCACCAGCAGGATGAGTGCCCACAACCTGGCCATCTGCGTGGGGCCAAACCTCCTCAGCCCACCTGAGGAGCACACGCTCCCCCTGGACATCCTGGTGCAGGAGACCCAGAAGGTACGCTCTGTTTACCTGCTGGCTACAGCCTTGTGGGCCCACCCAAGCTTTGCTGCTCACTGGTACCCCGCTGCCTCCTTTCTTCAGCAAATGCTGGGGGACAGGAAGAGGTGCTGTGCAGAGCAGCCCTGGGCACAGCTGCAGCTTTCTGGGCAGAAGCGAGGGTGCAGAGTGGGAGAGGCTGTTTGACCTGTTTTCAGCCACCCAGGTGGAAACCAATGGTTCTCTGTGTGCAGGTGACACAGCTGGTGGAGTTCCTCATTGAGCACCAGGGGGAACTCTTTGAGGAGGAGGTGCCTGGCCTTGCTGGGTCCTCAGGCGACGAATCACCAGCACTGCAGCTGGAAGCCGACACAGCAGAGGTATGTCAGGGCCACAAACAACATGACAACAGAAGCCTCCCCCCTCAGAAGGTGGCACTGCTGCTGCAGGCACAAGCAAGGTCATGCAGCAGCCTGCAGCTCTGCAAAAGTGCCCTTTGTGCATGGATCCCACCAGCAATGGGCTCAGCTGAGCTGAGCAAACCCATGCAAGGAATCTGCCTTTCAGAGAGGTCCTTGCCACCTGTTAACTGCCATCTTTCCATTGCAGGTGCCTCCAGTTGCTGCACAAAATGAACACCTGAAGATTTCATCCCAGGAGAGAAGGTAAAAGGAGTCAGCTTTGGTTTTAAGACCAGAATTGGCTGCAGGTTAGCATGGCTTGACCTGTCTAACAATACTCTTGAATGGAAAGGTTGCCAGGCTCCTCACAAGCCAGCAGAAAGCGGAAATCTGCCTGTGAAGAGGGCAATGATGGGCAACCAGAAGGGAAGCGGAGAAAGTTGGAAAGAGAACTCTCCGGGACAGGCAACTGAGGAAATCCAAGCAGGCAAGAAGAAGGAGGGGCCCAGGTGTGTAGCAGGCTCTGCTGCCCATCTTGCAAAGCTCTGAACTCTGCTCTGAGTATGGGAAATACTTCTGCAGTGCACAGAGATGGCCCCAGAGAGGAAGCATGCACCTGCCCTTGGGAGAAGGTGTATAGGTCAGGGGAGAGATACCACTCCAGCCTTGGCGGTTTTCATTTGTCCCTTGTCAAAGCTCTGCTTGTGCAAGGCTGAGCAGACACCCCAGCAAGGTCACAAGACTCACAATTTGGAGTTCTTTGACCCGCTACCTACAGGAAGAGGCAAAGTCCCACTTTTCTCTTCCTGTCAGATGGCAATCATAGCACTGGCTGGTGGTGTCTGAATTCCAAAGACACAGCAAGGACTGGTGCAAATAGCTGTGGATGCTGACAGACTGGCATTTCTTAATAAGCTCCCATTTCATCTGAGATAATGAAGGAAGGACGAAAAATCCCAACCCAATGATACAACAGTAGCGCGTTTTGCCTTCAGACCTGGGTTTCTAGCAAGGGACAGTGAGGGATGCTGCTGCTCAGGTTTTGGAAAGGACCATATCACAGCTCCTCGGGGACTCCCTGCCCAGCTCTGGAAAAGGGGCACTGCGCCCCTCTGTCCCCTTGCCGTGCCCTGAGGGGAGTGCACATGTTGGGAAGGGGCCAAAGCTCGCTCTCCTGTGCCAGGAACTTGTGCCTTTTTCATTGCACTTCCCAAAAAACGGGGGACAAAGTCATGCCTCTTCCTGCCTCCATGGTTTAATCAGCGCTTTCTCACTCTCTCCTTGTAGGAGCCGATTCCTTTTTGCTTCTTGGATTCCCTGGATGAACTCCAACACCTGGGCTTCCAGGGGCTGCATCAGGCAGCCCCAGTACCACTTTGGCGGAGGCAAGGAGAGAGGCACCCATGCCCTTCTGCTCTGGCCGGCAGATTTCATTCGTGCAACCCGTGTCGTGGCTTTTTCTGCGCTGGCCACTAAACCAAGCAACGGATGCTCCCTTGAATCTCTCTCCCCTCTGAAGAAGGAGGGACAGAAAAGATGAGAAATAAGAGTGAGAGAGACTTATAGGTTCTAAAGAAGGAGCAGTGGAAGATGTTTCTTCAGATTCTCTCCCCCATCTCACTGACAGGGAATGCGTGGTGCCTAGGTGCCAGCTGAGGTGTAACCGCACCAAGACTTTACAACCTCTCTGAGCAATCTCTGCCAGTCCTCAGTCACCCTCACAATAAAGAAATGTTTCATGATGTTTAGACTGAACCTCCTGTTTTTCGGTTTGTGCTAATGGACTCTGGACCTGTCAGTGGACACCACTGAAAGTAGTCTGGCTCCATCTTCTATGTATCATCCCTTCAGGTTTATATACACATTGATAATATCATCCCTCAGTCTTCTTTTCCCCAGGGTAAGCAGTCCCACCTATCTCAGCCTTTTCTTTTAGGACAGTGTCTCTAGTTTCTTCATTGTCATCATGGCCCTTTGCATTTAACTGTCTCCTAGTTTTCCATCTCTCTTGTACTGAAGAGCCCGGAACTGGACACAGCACTCCAGGTGTGGTCTCACCAGTTCCGAGTGGAGGGGAAGGACCAACCCAGCTTGCTGGCAGTGCTTTGCCTGATGCAGCCCAGGAAACCAAATGCAGCCTAGGAAACCAAATGCAGCCTAGGAAACCACAACCTGTTCTTTTTTCTCCAGTAACTCTAACATCTGCTTCCTTTATGGTTTCCTTCTTTTCCCTAATAACCGGGATCTCTCACAAAACCTCAGAAAACTGTTGGATCAACGATTATGTCAGTAGGCTGAAAAGTTTATTACCTCAGCCTAATTTATCAAGAAATTAGGTTTATTAACAAATATTACTTTACTCTGAGGGTGGTGGAACGCTGGAACAGGTTGCCCAGGGAGGTGGTTGAGGCCCCTTCCCTGGAGATATTCAAGGTGAGGTTTGACGAGGCCCTGGGCAACCTGGTCTAGTTGGGGGTGTCCCTGCTGACTGCGGGGAGGTTGGACTAGATGACCTTTGGAGGTCCCTTCCGGCCCGGACCATTTTATGATTCTATGATTATTGACAGTGTGATAGGGAGACAAGTGCATTTAAGTACTGTCATCCTTATCTATGTTTTGCTGTGAATAGGGTTGCTTTGAGTGGAGAAATAAGGAAAAAACAATTTTTTAGTTATTTTTTGAGGTTTTTACTGAGTCTTGTACAAAGAGTAAAGACGTTGGTATCATGAAAGTGAAAATAACTTGTTATACAGAGACATATAAATAATTCTAATTACAGGTTACAAAAGATCCTAATGCCTGACTAATATAGGCTTATGAAAGATATTGACAACTGCAGAATTTCTTGTTTGTAGGAAGGTGTTCACAGGACCTTGCTTAGGGCATGTCCTGGGTTGAGAGACACAGGACTAACTTTTCTTCTAATGCTGGGGAAAATTGCACTTTTAGAAGACTCTGGTGTCTGAATTTGTGAAAATATTTACTTTATAGCCAGCCAGGCTCTGTGGGATTCAAGGTTTTAGTGTTTTTGAGCCTTGCCAGGTGCAAGGATGAGGAGGAGCAAGGCCTGGGCATTTGACCCAGGCTGGCCAACAGGATTATTTCATACTATGAATATCACATTCAATATAAATTAGAAAAGTTTGCTGCATAGTTCTCTCCCTCCCTTGATGGTGGTGGTCCAGACAACTCTTTGCCCCAGTGCCAGAACCCTGAGGCCTTCCCTTCCTCCTGAAGCCATTGCGCTTGCAGTGTCTGACATTTGCTGTCCCCTGCTGGGAGTGCACAGCTTCCTACTGATAGAATTGGCTGAGTATAATTCCTGTATATCTTATATCAGTATCGGGATTAATACTGGTTCTTTAGTATTATTGTTAATTATTTAGTTTTTGTTGATTAAATCTATTTATATTTCAACCCTTGTGTTTCTTTGTGTTCCCCGATTCCCCTTTCCGGGTGGGGAGGGGTCATTGGGTGATAGAATAATTGTCTAACGACAATAGATTTTTATGGGTTTTCTCAAACCATAACAGGGCAGTATACAGACCTAATATACAGCTGTCCCTCATAAAAGGGTCACAACTTTTCCATGTAGTATTATTTCAGGACTTGGAGGAAGTCACACCTGAGGAGACACACCTGAAAGGTCAGCTGGAAATCTGCCTTTTTCCTTAGGACAGATCTTTTTTACAGGATTTCAGAGGAACAAATTTTTAAAATAAGACTTTTTTTCCTGTACAGAAAAAGTTGTCAGACTAAATAGGATTTACTGTTTACAGAATCATAGAATTACAGAATAATTTAAGTTGGAAAGGACCTCCAGAGTGAGTCTAGACTCACTCCTGATTCAAAGCAGGTTCAACTAGACTTGGTTGATCAGGGCCTTTTCTGGTTGAGTTCTGTGCGTTTTTCTGAGGAAAGAGGTCCTACAACCAGCTTCTCTGGGCAGCTTGCTCCAGTGTTTGATCACACTTACAGTGATATATTTTCCCTGCTTATATCTACTCCTTGACTTTCAAATGATCGAAATGTAAAGATTGATGTGTGTGTGTGATGCATGTTTGTGTGTACACAGGGAAGTAGTAAATTATAAAGAATATTTAATTCTTCTTCCTCTGTCTGCTCTCAAACCACAGCTTAATGATAGCCACCAAAGGAAAATGGTAAAGTTTCACACTTACCTTGCATAAGGTAACTGCTTTTGTAAAATGGTAACTGAAATTCCATAAAAAGGCTGTTTCTACTTTAAGACTGTGGGCCAATTATCAGCTGGTGCATTTGACCTTCATAACGAGAAACTATGTTTGTGTAGTTTAAGGGTTTCTTTCACAATCTTGAAAGTTATTTTCCCCTGAAGCTGAGTTCATTTAGAATTGGTGGAAATGAGGTGAAACTTCACACAGATTGAGATCAGTGTGAGTATTCATATTGTCTTCTCTGGAGGTGTCCTTTTTAAATAGCTGACACATACAGACTGCAGCTAAAGATTAAACAGCTATATGATGATATTAAAAACATTTTCATATATTCTCTTCAGACAAGTAAATACACACTGAAAGTTGAAGGAAGCTTCTAAGGTACTCTTCAATCCCCTAGGGCAAAAAAAACCCCAAACATATATATGAATGTAAGTTATTGTAATGTGATAGCAGAAGTGCCTTGTAATTTCACTGTGGCATTTGAAATGCTCTGTGATAAGCATGCAGTGAAACTAAGTTTATAGACTTGAGGCATGTATTGCAGATGCATTTTTCAGGTTAAAGTATCTGACTGTTGTATTATAATAAAGGCAGTATAACAAT
Source organism: Numenius arquata (assembly GCF_964106895.1). NCBI lineage: Eukaryota > Metazoa > Chordata > Aves > Charadriiformes > Scolopacidae > Numenius > Numenius arquata. The sequence continues at coordinate 106,421,989 of NC_133576.1, read as the reverse complement.
ATACGTGTTCCTGTGTTTGTTGTGTTTTCCTTCAGAAGTCCCTTCCAACCCAAAACATTCTATGATTCTGTGAACCCCAAACCGACCTGTATCAATTTATGTAACCCAATTTTCTTTAAAATAGGTTTTCAGAAGTCCTGAGAAGACTTTTGCAGCTTGATGAAATTACCTTGCGTGTACAGTGTCTCTAAACAGCTTGCTTACCACCTCCACCGAGTCCCTACCTCAGTTAGAAATGCCTGCCAGTCCCTTTTGAGATTCATGAGAGTTTATTAAAGCTTGCTACAAGTTACTTCTAGCGAAAATGTCAGTGGTTAGTATATAACTATGTTAGGATAACTTATAGCAAGCTTGAAGCAATTTATGGCTTCTGTGTGAGGGGGTGATATAGAATCTTATTATGTAAATTTGTTAAACCATATTTCACTTGAAAGTTTTTCCTCCTCCCATGACCAGCAGACTGAGCTAGAGAAAGCAGTACGCCCCTTCCTGACACACTTGAACGTGACGATAATATTGAACATTCAGTTATTTCAATGTGCTCTTTTAATTTCCACAAAGAAGTGAAGTATTAAATCAAAGAAGTGCAACGTGTGGAGAAAGAAAACATTTGAATGTGCAAGGCACGGAAAAAAAAACCTTTAGTGTATCTCATTTTCTTCGTTCTTTTTTTTCTTTTTTTTTACTTAATTTTATGTTTGGGTTGGTTTTTTATGTTGGTTTTTTTTTTTTTTTTTTTTGCTTGTGCTTCTTTATTCTAGAGTTTTATGCTTGCCATAACTCATCTGTAATATTTAATTGATTCTTCCAGTTGTCTCTCACTGCTGTGGGCATTCTAATCAATTAAGGATCTTCATTGAACTGTGGCCTCCTATTTTCCCTCCTCCACCTTTCTTCCATTAAGTCTCTTGAGCGTGACCGCGTGCCTACTTGTGTTTATGTATGGATGTGCTTGTTTTTGCTTTGAACTTAAATCAGGTTCTTTCATTTTCTTTATCTTGACGTTGCTTATCTCTGCCTGAATTTCCTCAAAATCCTGTATTCTGTGGGGCTCACTTTAATTTCCAGCTAACCGAAAAGCTGCTTGCACAGCATCCAAAGCATAAACAGTATTTCTGCAGTGTTTATCAGGCAATCTTGTGATATTATTGCATCGATATATCTATAATGATTCAGTGTCATAACCAATGTTATCATCAGGCAGCAAGCACCCAAATAATCCTCTAAGATCCCATAAAGCCTTTCAGTTTATTTAATTCTTTCTACATGTCTAAAATTCAACGGGATAACTAAACTTCACAGGTTTTCTTCTTTCCTTGCAGACTACTGTTTCTTTTTCTCATCCCATATATTTGAGAAACAACTATCTTTTGATTTAATCTCTGTGTAATCCAGAGCTGTAAAATTCTAATTGTTAATGCCTTTACTGTTGGATTATTGTTGTCCTTGACATCTGTGTGCTGAATATTTAAAGTTGAGGAGTCAAATTCCCAGACATGCCTAACCTCTAGCCTCCACATTTGAAAAGTGTTGCACTTCAATAATTACGAACCAGAATATGTTGCTTTAATAGCGGCCTTTTTATAACCAAGGAAGAGAAACAGTCTCCGAGGATTAAGTAATTTGATCTTCTGCTGTGAGGTAATACAGTTGTTTGTCTACCATAAAAATCTCTCTGGCAATAGTCTTAGCATTTTTCCTTGCATGAGGGAAATATAAGTAGCATAATTGTTCCTCAGTATTATCATTATATACGTACCATGTACTAAGGGGCAATTTGCATACAGATACATCTCCTTTGGCCCTGGAAGTTGCATACATTTTTCCAAAGGCAGCACACAGTGCTGGCCAGCACATACCAAAAAGCATGCTGCACTCTCCTAAAAATCTGTTCCTACTGTTTCCTTCCTCCTTTAACACCTAGAGTCAGAGGAGAGGCCCAGATACTGGAAACACAGGAGCTTCCTAAAGCTCCTGATGTGGCAACATTTTTCTGTGTTACATATTGTTCTGCATTTTAATCTTGCACACCCGGATTCAGGAAGTTTCCAGGCTGAAAGTATCTAAGGGGGTTTAACTAGTTAACTTAGACTGGAATTTGCATTGGATCGAAGTCTAGGCATTCCTTGCCACCACAATTACATCCATTTTCTCTTCTTTAGCATCCCCAGGGAAAGTATTATAATACCAACCTGCTGACTCAGGCTTTTTTCCTCTTGGAGGGATAGCTTTAAAATCCTTTCCCCTGGGATTTCTGCAACTGTTAGCAATAAGAAAATTTATCTGATAGTCTCTTTTTTCTTCCTTTTCTTTATAATTGCTAAGCTGGTAAGCAATGATTCTTTTCTTCGTTTCCTCTGAGTTATTTTTCTCTCTGTGCTTTCTTTTGCTAATGTTATGGAGAAGTCATGGGAGACAAGAAGATACCTAACAGACTTAAATTATTTGACTGGAAAATGTGCTGCCTTTTTATTACTTCAGTGTCTCAAGGAAAAAGTATTCATTTTACTTTTATGGGAGATAGCATGACTTACTGGATTAGGATATTTTTCAGTTAAGTACACTTGTGTCATTAATTGAATGAAAATCAAAGTTATTTGGCAAGAGTAGATAAAATGCTCATTTAAAAATTAAGATTTTATACAATAGTTGTTTTCTTCAAATTTAACCAACTGCAGAATCCAAGCTCTCTGCACATACACGGCAACTGAGAACAGACTTTGGTTACACATGGCTTCAGTGGACACTTACGGTGACTGCAAACACTGTGCTTACAGGCAGTTTCAGAGCTTCTCTGTTTCCATTTTGTAGAGACTGGGAATGATGAAAGAGACTTCATGGCAGCTGCATATGTCTTGATAATCTTCCTGTATGAAGGCATTGCCTCAGTGTTTGGTGTAAACTAGTTACTAGAGAGTGTTTTCGTGCCAACTCAGACCTGATGCAGCCCTATATCTAGCCTCACATTTCTTTAATTTGTCAGTGTTTGCTTTGTCCTTTAAATGGCTTCAGAAGCGTTAGAACAAAGCAGTCACTCACATGTAAAGCTCACGCATATACCCATACAGGTAGGATTTAGGTGTACTCCCCTGCTGATTTTAAACCAGGATCAAAAAACCAAAAGCAAGCCCCAAAAAACTCACCAGGCACGCTTGAACATTTTTAACACTTTCTGCCTGGAAACAAGGCAAATACCTCCTCCCTTTAGATATGTATCATGTATTGTAAAAGGAAAGATAAAGAAGAATTCCCTGCTTATATTAGTTTAAGGTGGGAGTTCTCTCACCTAAATTTTCCTGCCTAAAACTTAGACAGCCACTTAGAAGCTAGCCATCCAGAATCATTCCGTAGGCAACAGATTAAGATCACCATTTCCCAGAATCCTGCATACCCAACCAAAACAATAGCATGACTAATTATCCCATGGAGGCACCTGTCTCTTCCATTAACATTAGAAGAAATCTTGAAAATGAACTTGGGCTTGATGCCCAACTTTTAGGCAGACAATTTAGATAAGATGAATCCTACTATTAGTCGTTATTTTAAGCTGAAGTCAACTCCAGGTACGCTGTTCCTAATCCAAAATTGTCATTTAAATGGCCTTCATGCACAGATGATGCTATGCTGTTGAAAAAGAAAAGATAAATTCTTTGGGCATACCAATTGTCCTAAGCCAGTTGAGTCACCTCCGAGCACTTAACTCTAAATTGGCAAATTCTGTTCTGTTCCTCATTGTCTCCAAGAAAACAGCAAACTCGGGAAACTTTAGACGCAAGTCAGAAAATAGGACACCATGAAAAGTCTGCTTAAACCAAACATAGCAACTATGGCAAATTAAAAAATGATGTATCTTTATTGCATCGTGTATCAGATGTGCATACCCAACAGGGCTAAGACATTAGTTTTACTGCATGTGTGATGTGCTGTTCCTCTGTGCAGTCACTCCAGGAAAAAAACTACTGAGAGTGACACGATAGCATATACAAAAACACAGAGGTGAGAGATTTGTAATTTTACCAGTCATAACAATCTTCCAGTTACAGAATAAAAACCATTAACAGGTTTTGTGTTAAATTTTTAGGGTTCTTTCCAATAAGGCATACAGTTGTGCATACTTTACTCTAGCTTAACAGAAACCTCAAGCCTTCCTTTGTAAAGCTGCTATAGAGCGAGATCTGAAAACAGGAAAGTAATATAATATGTTTTCAGTGTTCACAATTAAATGCTGAAAAGCAAACAAATGACTTCAATTTAAAAAAGAAAATAAAATTATAATTCAAATAACTGTTTTAGAAATTTTTTTTGATAGCATGAGTAAAACTTGTGTTTAAATACTGGCCCTTTACACAGAAATACACATATAAGCATAGCTGAGAAAAGGTGATGGCGAGGATGAATATCTTTTCACTGAACAACTGAAATTTTACAAAAAGACAAGGTTCAAAGTACACAAACATTTTGATGCCTTCTACATTGACAAAACCTCTTATTTTACTCTATTAAGATTTGTTGTGAAAAGAATGATTTTTCCAACACATACCCAAACGGCACAATTTCAGTTAAGCATATTTCACCTACATAGAGATTGTAAAGGAATGTGATCTAAATGAAAGTACAAACAACCTAATTTTAACAGAAACTCCTTTAAATTCAGTCTGTCTTCTGAAAACAAAATTGTATTTTCTTTTTTGTTGTTTATCAAATAATTTTGGGGCGGCAGAGAGTGAAATACCCTGATTGCTTTAACCTAAAATAAAAATTACTGGATTTGGATATTAAAAAGCCCCCAAAACCAAAGACTGAACATCTACCATCAAACAAAATAGAAAGTGAAATCTAGGGCTTAAACATCCCCACAGGTATTTGGACTGTTATCCTCATGGGACAGGAAAGTGAAAGCCTATGCATGACCTCCTCCTCCTCCTTCTTTTTCTTTCTTCTTCTTCTTCTTCTTCTTCTTCTTCTTCTTCTTCTTCTTCTTCTTCTCCTCCTCCTCCTCCTCCTCCTTCTTCTTCTTCTTCTTCTCCTCCTCCTCCTCCTTCTTCTTCTTCTTCTTCTCCTCCTCCTTCTTCTCCTCCTTCTTCTTCCTCTTCCTCTTTGCTTTCTTCTCCTCTCCTCTCCTCTCCTCTCCTCTCCTCTCCTCTCCTCTCCTCTCCTCTCCTCTCCTCTCCTCTCCTCTCCTCTCCTCTCCTCTCCTCTCCTCTCCTCTCCTCTCCTCTCCTCTCCTCTCCCAATTTCTTTTATTTGAATGGCATTTATGCCACTTATGTTTGTTGGAAGATTTCTTTCAGCTGTTAACAAACTTCTGGACCGTTATATTACATCTCTGTTTGGGTAAAAATAAGCAGTTTCCAAAAGGGTGTTTTCGAAAAGATGGTATGTATGCATAGGAGGCCTGATTGCAATATTTTGATATACAAACTGTTCTGAACTTCTTAGATTGGTATATAATTTCGCTTTGTGGGAATGGATAGGAAACGGTTGGTGAGATCAAGGCGGTGTGCTACTGTTTTTTATAAGCTGGAAATGTCAGCAACCATTACAATTTACTATTTGATATATAACTTTTTTATTGTAATATAGGAGCATGCCACAGTTCCCTTTATGATTTGTCAGACTACAGACAGTTGGCTCTCTCCGTTTATATAAATACATTGGTTAGCTTGCAAATCTAGTTAGTTATTTGGAGTTGCTGTGTGAGGAATTGATGCTGCTATAAAAGAGCCTCAGCTGTAAATATGTAAGACTAGAAATAACATTACTGCAACTTGCAGAAATGAACAGACCTGGAGTTTTTGTTTAAGCCCAGAAATACAGCAAATCTGGGACATTCATACAGAAAGGAAATTCCTTTGATATATTAAAAAAATAAAAGAAAATATTTCTGAGCTGTTTAATTAACAACCTATAAAAATATGTATACCTGAGACTGAACTGGGTAATAAGATGTCACATCTGTTCTATAAAAGTACTTTGCTACTAGGAAAATGATTTAAAAAAGAGTAGTCAGCATCTGAACCAAACCATCTGCTGAAGACTTGCACTGCTGATCTTCTGGTGTTAATAGCTAGGAAGGACAAAACTTACCCACCTCACATCCACCAAAAATATAGTGGATTTTATTTGTTATTGATTCTTAAGGTACAGTGAAGTGCTGTCTCTGGAGTGTGCTTGCTGACGTGGCAGATGGTTTTTATTACTCCTAAAGGTCTGTTTGGTTAATAGCACTCTAATTCTTTAGTATCTCCATCTATCTACCCTTCCCTTCCAATTAAACATTAGTGACACATTTTTATGGCCTCTAAAGCAGCATAAATCAGCATCAACTATGGACACAATAGAGTAATCCACTAATTGCAATCCGATGACTAACTTGAAGACACATAGAAGACATACTGAAGTTTTAAGATTGGAGAGCTCCTGTGAAAGTTATTCTGATGCAAAGAACATTTTAAGTCTAAACATTTTATATATTTTAAGTCCATATAAGTAGTTAAAAGAAATACCGGAACACTGGTTTAACGTACATCTATTGTTCAAATTTTACCAGAAGCCTGTATGCTGGTGTTCATTGTGTGGAGGCCCCATTATAAACAGGCATGTGCAGAAAAACTCTCTTCATATGCTATAGAAGCTAAAATACACTTCATGCACATCCAAGCATAGCCTGACCCTAAGTATATTTAAATTATTGCAGGAATCCACTGCCTTCAAGGGCAGTTAGGTCATAGCTGTAATGATTGTTTTAAGTCACTACGCAGAGTGCCATAAAAGTTTCACATCCAAGCATGTTGAATTAAATTAATTAAATCAAACTTTAATGAACTATAGCTGTTTTATTAAACTGATAGCTCTTTAGCTGTATTTAAATGCCATATTTTCAGAAAGTTCAATTATGCCTTCCTACTTACCCCAAAACCACTGAATTTAAAACTGTTATCCCCCTCTCTTCAGGTGAGAAAACTGAGGAAGTGGATTTTTTTTTTTTTTATTGTAGCTAATGTGGAGTGCTTCTATTCTTGGCAGCCTTTGAAGTGAGCATTTAAAAACAGAGGGCACTTTCAAAAGACTTAAGCCAAAAACTACTGGATGCTAAGCCAAATCTGGGACTCAGTTGCACTATTGTCTCTCTTGTGCCTCATCCATCAGATGATACTTTTAATGCTCCCTGAGCATGATGCTCTCTCTGTCTCATGACATTACTGAGATTATAGATCACTGAAAGATAGCGTATGTTTGCCCTGTTTTATGCTTTTGCTTAAGCTTTCAAGATTGCCTGTTATTGAGGACAGGATACTTGTCTAGAAGGAATTTTGATCTGACTGAGAACATTACGTTCTCAGCCGTGCTGCTCACAGTAAAGTGAACTGACGTGTGGAGGATGTTTTTCTTGTTCTCTTTTTACATATTTGTTTAGTCTATGGCCACAAACTTCTTGTGACAACTAATTTTCATTCTGGATCATCTAGAAAATACATGCAAAAAAATAACAATACAAATACATCAATAGGAGCATAATTCTGTCACTGACAGTGTTCAGCTAAATAGCTTTAATCTTTATCAGGTAAATTAATAAGGAAGGTTCTTTGCTTTTGCTTTTAAATAAGTTATCCTCTATGTTCTAAATGAGGATGTGTCTTTCACTCATACATTGCAGGAGTGGAAGCAGAATTCTAGCTATAAACCACATAATATTTTTCTGGACAAGGAAAATAATCTACCTGTTAATATGTGCATCCTTGGGCAGTATCCTTTGGATGAAACTCTAAATTATTGAGATAAAAACCACCCGCACCATTTTTTGCTAACGTAAACCCAAGAAATAATAATTTCAAGGCCTTACATCAGTTCCTATGTACGCTTCTGTATCAGTTACTTATAGTCATAAAGGAAAGGTTAGTGTTTATAATTTTCATTGGTTTGTACTGTTCAAGTTTTCTTAGCCTAGTTTCATGTGTCACTTTAAAAATGGATATCTTTTTGCTTACAACTGCGGTTCTTAAGTTTTTCAATAAAATACTCATAATGTCATCCTCGCCAGCAACAGTAACAAGAATTATGTCTCTTACGATTTTCTGATTCTTTCTTCAGATATTGCATGTTAAAATTTACCAAGTTAGAATTTGTAGAGTGAAAAAAATTGGCTTGTCTGGATGGTATACGAGCTAGCCGTGGATGTCACTTATTATAACAGCATTTCTAACAAATGACAGGTCAAAGTCTTGGGTTTCAAAGTATTTATGCAGAGTGTCAATCATTTAATCTTTGCCAGTTCAAATGCATAGTCATCTAGGCATACCTGTAAGGGATGTCCCTGACTTTTCATCAAAAATTCCTTCTTTACCTATCTCATCTAGTGGGTCTTAATAAAAGGAACTCAAGAAGAGGGAATTAACAACATATTTGAAAGGAAGACCTGAACAGCTATACTGTTTTTATTACTATTACTCACCACCTCCTAAATTTATAGTGCAATTTGACTCTTTCCCCCTCTTTACTTTTTAAATAAACAAAATTTCCTTGATTTTTCAACAGAGAGTCACCTTAACCTTTTAAGTTCAAAATAAAGAACATCATTAAAGAACTAACAGAAGCTGCAGCATAAGGGAGGGTCATGGCAAGACATTAATTTAATAGCAAACTACAGAAAACATGTAATCAACAGGAAGGATGAAACTAACTTTACGAGTAGTATTTAAGATGATATTTAGAAAGTAACTTGGAAAGAAAAATCAGTTTCTTACTTTGTTTCTGCAATATTTATGACTAGTTCAAATAGTCAAATGATGTTTATCTTTTCAAGTGCTGTTTTTCCTGATGGCATTCTCGTATCTGTTTGAAGTGTGAAATGCATAATGAAGGATCCAGTTAATCACACAATATATGTTTCACTGCAGAAACTTACTACTGTTCCCTGAATATTTGTGTCTTTGCAAGAGGTTTTTCCAAGAAAATTTAATTCCTTGAGTATTTCATTTGTAAGTAGCACAAAAGACAAAGAAATATGCTTATTTTTAATTTCTTACTACATTCAAATGGGTATTTATAGTAAAACTTGCGATTACTGAACCATCTGCATTAGTTAAGGACTGCACAGCAAGGTTTGCTAAAGTCTGCATTTGGTCAAAAAATAATTCAGAAGTCCTCAACACATTACATAAGCTTCTAATTTTGTACAATAGCTTTTCAGCATGCCCACAACTTCTTTATGTTGATAGTTTTTGTTCCTCTTTAGCAGGTGAGATCTAGCAAAGAGCTGACATAGTAATTCTGGGTAGCAGTTTTCTGAAGTGTTTAGTGTTTACCCTACTTTGCTTTCACTGAAAGCACTGGAATCACAGAATGATATGGGGTTGGAAGGGACCTCTGGAGACCATTTAGTCCAACCCCCCTACCAGAGCAGGTCTACCTACAGCAGGTTGCACAGGAAGGTGTCCAGACAGGTTTTGAATGTCTCCAGAGATGGAGACTCCACCACCTACCTCTCTGGGCAGCCTGTTCCAGTGCTCTGCCACCCTCAAGGTAAAGAAGTTCCTCCTCATGTTTAGATGGAACTTCCTATGTACAAGTTTGTGCTCATTTCCTCTTGTCCTATCACTGGGCACCACTGAAAAAAGACCGGCCCCATCCTCTTGACACCCATCCTTTAAGTATTTATAGGTGTTGATCAGATCCCCCCCCTCAGTCTTCTCCAGACTAAAAAGACCTAAGTCCCTCAGCCTCTCCTCATAAGAGAGATGGTCCAGGCCCCTAATCATCTCTGTAGCCCTCTGCTGTACCCTCTCCAGCAGTTCCTTATCCTTCTTGAACTGGGGAGCCCAGAACCGGACACAGTACTCCAGATGGGGCCTCACCAAGGCAGAGTAGAGGGTGAGGATAACCTCCCTTGTCCTGCTGGCACTTACACAACAATCAGTTTCCTGGAACTGGTGCTGTACACTCTAGAAAATTCCATGACGATGAAGACTCTGATCACTTAAGGTTTTGTTGCACTTTAAGGAAGTTTCCATTATAATTTCAGTTTACATGGAACTGAGCAAAAATAGTATTTAAGGATTAAATAGCAGTTCCAGAGGTCTCAAAACAAAAAGTATTTCTCCATTAGTTGTATATGTCTTAAATTATTTGTATTAAAGTCTTCATGGTTCACATTTTATGACATTTCTCCATCATGCCTTTATGAATTTACCCCATGAAAGGCTTATTTCTGGCCAAGAATTTAGAATTAAATTTCACATTAAGTGTCATGAACAGTATCTAGAATTTAATATTACAAACTGACATTATTGCATACCATTAAATATGAATTTAAATCTACTTGGAGAAAGGAAAGTCTCTTTTTCCTTTGCATTCACACACTCCATTCAGTGCCTTTATGGAAATTTGGGTGTTCCTAGAACCATTCTAGTGAGCTGGTCTTATTACACAGACACTGAAGTTCACAAGGAATGTTATTTATGTGAGTACTTCTGCTGAAGTCTGTGGGACATCTCCCTGCTGTAAAGTTGCATACAAAGAAGAAGGTGGAATTGGGCCTACAGATTTTAATGATTACAAAGGACCCTAACTAAGAAAGCAGGTAACTTAATTATATAAATCAACAGGAGATTGACCCTGCAGTGAATTTTTAATAATACACTAATTGTCTGATAGAGAAATCAAATTAGACATTAGTGGCAAATCTTCATCTCAGCATGCATAGAGTTACATCCCCAAATTTTGTTACTAATAGAAGAACTGCACATAATTCTTGAGGCAGTACGAGAACAATTTAGGTTGGATTTTTTCGCTCTTTTCTCCCCTATGAAAAGAGTTAATATTGAGCTTAAGTCTGTCTTGGATCTTCTATATTGATCTTGAGAGTGACTCTCAGCTGCCCTTAAGTATTATCTATTGTAGTCTCCTACAGCTGATAAATTGGTTGTGGGATAAAATAATCAAGACCGTTTTCAAAATAGTTTTCCAGTGGAAGAAAAAGCTGTTTTCACAGAGGAGAAATTTTGTGAAACCAGTGGAGAAAATTCATGTCGAGAATAAATAAGTATTCTAAAATTCCATTAAAAAATCTCCTGAAAATTTCAAAATTACATTTTACATACTCATTTTACAATTTGTCTTTACTTATAACAGACATCTAAAATAATTCTGCTACTGCTATGTCACAATAATGAAATGTGCTATTTGTATAATCATTTTTTGTAGCTACTACTGATAGAAGCATCATCTGGAGATCAAAGTGTCTTTTGTTCTGTTCTGAAAAAGAAGCTTCAAACTGCTGCTTGAAACTTTTCAAAAATAACTTTTTGAAGATATTTGCTTTCATGTACAATCTCAAAAGTATCTCTTTATCTGAAACCCTGAAATTTTTAATGGCATAGATATTCTGATTTTCTAGCCTGCTAGTTGCTAATATCAGCAGCTAGTAATTTGTGATTGAAATAATATTACCAAACACAGTATTCTTAAAATCATGAATAGGATGGAAAAAGATCTTGGGATATATTTATTATCACAAAGTATTTAAAGAATAATTTTGGAATTCAATTGTCCTGGAGACCTTTAGGGATTCTTTTTTTTTTTGTGCGTTTTAGTGTTTTCTTCTCAAATACAAAGATTAGAAATGTCTTTTCTTATTATCTGAAAGCTGAATTTTTATGTGACCTCAGGAGGTGGATTTTTAATAAATTAAAAAAATAAAAATCCATAAGAACTATAGTAAGACTATTAATGGTAGTTATCCTGAAGCTGGGAAAAAATAACTTGCTCTGAGTTAGCTTTCATTCACTGTCTATCTCTGTTTAATACTGTTTTACCAGATAGGTATCAATTACTACTGATTTCAATGATCGTACCTATTGAAAGAGGACTCCAAGAGGAGACAATGATTGGAGTTTGGTTTCGAGATACTTCTAAAACTTTAATTCTACACCATGATAAACACCTCCATGATTTACTGTATGGGGATTTATAAATAAAGTAAGCAGAGACTCAGAATCACAGAATCACAGAATCACAGAATCTTCATGGTTGGAAGGGACCTTTGAGATCATCGAGTCCAACCATACACACACACACAAAAAAAACCCCAACACCCCTAAACATCAAAAAAACCCCAACAAAACACTCAACCCAACAATCTTGGGCACTAGAGCATGCCCTGAAGTGCCATGTCTACACGTTTCTTAAATACCTCCAGGGATGGTGACTCCACCACTTCCCTGGGCAGGCTGTTCCAGTGCCTGACCACTCTCTCAGTAAAGTAATTCTTCCTAATATCTAATCTAAACCTCCCCTGCCACAACTTCAGGTTGGACATCTGATCCTGTCATTATTCCCTTGGGAGAAGAGGCCAACACCCACCTCTCTACAACCTCCTTTCAGGTAGTTGTAGAGGGCAATGAGGTCTCGCCTCAGTTCTCCAAACTAAACATGCCCAGTTCCCTCAGCCTCTCCTCATAGGACTTGTTCTCTAGACCCCTCACCAGCTTGGTGGCTTGCCTCTGGACACGCTCCAGCAGCTCAACGTCCTTCCTGTAGTGAGGGGCCCAGAACTGAACACAGTACTCGAGGTGAGGCCTCACCAGGGCCGAGTACAGAGGCATGATCACTTCCCTGCTCCTGCTGGCCACGCTATTCCTGATACAGGCCAGGATGCCATTGGCCTTCTTGGCCACCTGGGCACACTGCTGACTCATGTTAAGCCGGCTGTCCACCAACACCCCCAGGTCCTTTTCTGCTGGGCAGCTTTCCAGCCACTCTTCCCCAAGTCTGTAGTGTTGCCTGGGGTTGTTGTGACTAAAATACAGGACCCGGCACTTGGCCCTAATAAACGTCATCCCATTGGCCTTGGCCCAATGATCCAATCTGTCCAGGTCCCTCTATAGAGCCTTCCGACCCTCCAGCAGATCAACACTCCCACCTAGTTTGGTGTTGTCTGCGAACTTACTGAGGGTGCACTGAAGCCCCTCATCCAGATCATCGATAAAGATATTGAACAGAACTTGCCCCAAAACTGAGCCCTGAGGGAAACCACTGGTGACCGGCCGCCAACTGGATTTCACTCCATTAATTACAACTCTCTGGGCACAGCCATCCAGCCAGTTTTTTACCCAGTGAAGAGTACACTTGTCTATGCCATGATTCGCCAGCTTCTCCAGGAGAACGATGTGGGGGACAGTATCAAAGGCCTTACCAAAATCCAGGTAGACAACGTCCACAGCCTTCCCCGGATCGAGAAGGTGGGTCACATGGTCATAGAAAGAGATCAAGTTGGTTAAGCAGGACCTCCCTTTCTTAAACCCATGCTGGCTGGCCCTGATCCCTTGAATGCCCTGCTCTTGCTGTGAGAGCTCACTCAAGATCATCTTCTCCATGATCTTTCCCAGTACCGAGGTAAGGCTGACAGGCCTGTAGTTCCCTGGATCCTCCTTCTGGCCCTTCTTGCAGATAGATGCCATGTTGGCCACCTTCCAGTCATCTGGTATCTCCCCTGTTGATCAGAATTGTTGACAGATGATGGAGAGGGTCTTGGTGAGCTCTTCCGCCAGCTCTCTGAGTACCCTTGGGTGAATCCCATCCAGACCCATAGACTTATGCGTGTCTAGGCTCATAAACAGATCATTAACTACTTCCTCCTGGATTACAGGGCGGTTGTTCTGTTCTCCATCCTTATCTTCCAGCTCAGAAGTCTGAACGCCCTGGGAGTAGCTGGGCTGACTATTGAAGACAGAGGCAAAGAAGGCATTAAGTATCTCAGCCTTCTCCTCGTCTTTGGTTGTAATGTTCACCCCAGCATCCAGTAAGGGATGAAGATTCTCCCTGGCTCTCTTTTTGTTGATGTATTTATAAAAACTTTTTTGTTGTCCCTTATATTAATGACCAGGTTGAGTTCCAGCTGGGCTTTTGCCTTCCTATTTTTTTCTCTGTATAACCTAACAAGATCTCTGTACTCCTCCTGAGTTGCCTGTCACTTCTTCCAAAGGTGGTAAGCCCTCCTTTTTTCCCTAAGTCCTATCAAAAGCTCTTTGTTCATCCAGGCCGGCCATTTTCCCCGCCCTTTAATTTTGCGCCTCATGGGGACAGCCTGCTCCTGGGCCTTTAGGATTTCCTTCTTGAAGAGTGTCCAGCCTTCCTGGACCCCTTTGCCCCTCAGGACTATCACCCATCAGGACTCATCACACTGTTTTAAAATTTGGACTAAATTGTAGTATTTGATGTCATAAACTTCTCTGATTTTTTTCTGGTTTACTTTGTTTTCAGAAAAAATATGGTAAGATCTATTATGATCAGTGTTAATTTACCTGTACCCTCAATTCTCAAAAGAAATATTCATTACTCTGCAGCAGAAACTTCACTTTTAAATGTCAGTTTCTTATAGAAAGATTTAAATTACACCTTCTTACTGAACTAAAATACTTTGTTTATAACCATTATCCTGAAGCAGTTTTACAATTTAAACAATTAATTAAGAAATTGCATCCCTATCACAGAATTTGGTTTAACCAACTCAGATTATGTATGAAATGGTGGCTGCAATATTTAGCTGTATTGAACTGTAAACATTAATATTTATTCCAAAATTAAATCCACTTGATAATTCCCCTGTTTTCACTGAGCAATCATACTCTCAGTCAGAGTCCATACAAAATAATCAGTGAGGACTTCTGGCAGTTTCTGCTGCCTTTAATACAAGTGGAACAAGATTCTTTTCCCAGGAGCATCAGCAATGAGGACTTGCGGCTCTTTCACTCCTCTTTCTTCCATCTGTTGTATGATCTTGAGCTTTAGGCAATCTCCAAGCAGCGTAGGAGTGGTGACTTACAAATTAAACAATTATTTTGACTTGTAAAGTCCTTTGACAAATATTCATATGGCAGATATGGATCAGCTGGCAAATGAAGTCATAGATATGTTTTAAGTGAACAAGATAATACACCTGAACATTGGTTTCTCATACATTCTCATACATCTAAAAATCTGCCTCTCCTCAGGCTCTGAGTGGTAGCTGAGAGCATTACTGAAAGGCTCTCTTAAAGAAGCTCTGGATGGGCTCCAGTATTGCCCTGCTTTATCCTGTTGTCTCTTCTCATTCTCACAGTTTTGGGGCTTTTAACATTCTTAGGTGATGCTTCTCAGTATGTCTCTGTCTCCATTTCATGTCCAAAGAATACCTCCATCAGATACATCTAATCAGTTACTTTGTTCGATTCTTATCTGAATTTCCTTTCCTTTTCCTGTAGATGATGGAACAATTCGTTAGAAAAACTCTTATTGGTTTGAGAGCTGAGTTCTTCAGTTGTTTTTGTTTGTTTGTTTGTTTTGCGTTTTGTTGCTGCTTTTATTCAGGACTTTAGAAAGCATCTTTTCTTGCAGTAGAACTGAAATATCCCGTGGTTCAGCTTTGTATTGGAATACAAATGACAGCATGCAATATTCTACATCATTATTTATTTTGTTTACATTTTTTGACATCTTTTCTTCTCAAACTCCTTTGTTAGTGTAGAACTTTCCAGCATGACTTTATTGCTGTAATAGACATTGTTTGATCCACTGCAGTGTCTTCCTCTTTTTTACATAGCAATGGTTCTTGCTTAAAGCCAACAGGGTTTTCTTTTTTGTTTATTTAAGTCAAGATTGGATCATTGCTGCTCAAAATCTCAGAACAAATTATATTCTTGTGTATAATAAGGAAAACTGCTACGTTTCTCCCATACCTTATTTAGTCAGAGCCAAGATTCTTTCCTGCTTCTCTTCTGTTTGAAATGAACTTGTTGAAAGCATCTTCATGAAAGCATGGGCTAGTCACTGAGGAAACTTCTCAGATCTGCAAAGGGTCTGCCCGTGCAGGATGCTAAAATATTCTAAAACCTTTCATAGGACTTCCTCATGGGATAGATTTAGTCCTGGGTTTATATTCACAAAATCTTAGCAACTCTGCTAGTACACCTAAATGTGAAATGTTCTTGCCCAAACTTGATTTAATCTAATCTGACTTTGAAGCTCGTCCTATTTCCAGCAGAAGTCTGGTGCTTCTGTAGATACCCTCCAGAGGTCCCTTCCAGCTCTAAAGTATTCTGTGATTCTATGACTGGTGCTCAAGCATGTAGGTAACTAGGGTAACACACAACGATAACATTTTCAGTATTTCCCCTCTGACATTTGCCTTGGCAGTTTACTCCTACTATAAATGAAAACTGGATTTTTTTTTTTTAATATTATTCATATTCAAAAGACTGGCCTCTTAGAAGGAAAGGAGAGGCTTCTAAAGAGAAAGCAACAGAAATTTTCCCAGAAAGCACAAGGTGACCACTTGGCAATAAATGGAATAAAACTTGATGACTTGCTTTTACATTTCAAGGTAATGTTTTGCCCTCATTTGAGTCTTAGGAGACAACTTCGTCTGATGGCATATATTCTCTTGGATTTTTATCTCTTCCTAGGTTGGAGGAGCCTGACCACAGGACCTGTTAACTTGCAACAAGTTTGAAGTTTCCTTACAGGCAGTTAAGTTGTGTCTAGAGATATTGTACTGCTTCCACCAGGTTTTTGGTGAGGTTCTTTTTGGTATATTTTTAATAAAGAACACCTATTTTCTAATATCATAGAGTCATAGAATACCAGGTTGGAAGGGACCTCAAGAATCATCTGGTCCAACCTTTCTTGGCAAAAGCACAGTCTAGACAGGATGGCCTAGCGCCCTGCCCAGCTGAATCTTAAAAGTGTCCAATGTGGGGGAATCCACCACTACCCTGGGGAGATTATTCCAATGGCTCATTGTAAAAAATGTTCCTCTTGTATTCAATTGGAATCTCCCCATGAGTAACTTGTAACCATTACTCCTTGTCTTTTACATGTGACTCCTTGTAAAAAGGGAGTCTTCATCTTTGTAGCCACACTTTAAATACTGAAACATGGTGATAAGGTCTCCCCTAAGCCTTCTTTTCTCAAAGCTGAACAAACCCAATTCTCTCAGCCTTTCCTCATATGGCAGGCTTCCCAGTCCTTTGATCGTATTTGTGGACTTTCTCTGCACCCTCTCCAGCCTGTCCACATCTTTTTGGTATAGTGGGGACCAAAACTGAACACAGCATTCCAGGCATGGCCTAGCAAGTGCTGAGTAGAGTGGGATAATGACTTCTTTACCTTTGCTGGAGATGTCCTTGTTGATGCAACTCAGCATCCTGTTGGCCTTCAGCAACTTTTCTGACGACACCACGATGTGTGAACTGGTCGACACACTGGAGGGAAGGGATGCCACACAGAGGGACCTGGACAGGCTTAAGAGGTGAAGCCATGCTAACCTCACGAAGGTCAACAAGGCCAAGTGCAAGGTCCTACACATAAATGAGGGCTGGGAGGAGAATGGTTTGAGAGCAGCCCTGAGGAGAAGGACTTGGAGGTGTTAGTTAATGAGAAGCTCAACACGAGCTGGCAATGTACACTCACAGCCCAGAAAACTAACTGCACCCTGGGCTGCATCAAAAGAAGAATGGCCAGGTTGAGGGAGGCAATTCTGCCTCTCTACTCTGCTCTCATGAGACACCACCTGGATTACTATGTCCAGCTCTGTGGCCCCCAACATAAGAAAGACATGGATCTGTCAGACTGAGTCCAGAGGAGGGCCATGAAGATGATCAGAGGGCTGGAGCACCTCTCCTATGAAGATAGGCTGGGACAGTTGGGGTTGTTCAGCCTGGAGAAAAGAAGGCTCCAGGAGGAAGACCTCATAGCAGCCTTCCAGTACCTAAAGGGGGCCTCCAGGAGAGATGAGGACCAGCTTTTTACAAGGGCAGGTAGTGAAAGGATGAGGGGTGATGGCTTCAAACTGAAAGAGGGTAGATTTAGGTTAGATATTAGGAAGAAATTCTTTACTGTGTGGGTGGTGAGACACTGAAACATGTTGCCCAGAGAAGCTGTGGATGCCCCATCCCTGGAAGTGTTCAAGGCCAGGTTGGATGGGCACTGAGAAACCTGGTCTAGTGGAAGGTGTCCCTTCTCATGGTTGGAACTAGATGATCTTTAAGGTCCCTTCCAACACAAACCATTCTATCATTCTATGATTTGCTGCAGCAACGCACTGTTAACTTAAATTGAACTTGTTGTCCACTGGGACCCCCCTTTCCACAGAGCTGCTCCCCAGCAAGGTAGATCCCAGTCTGTGCTGCACTCCTAGATTATGTTTTCCCAGGTGCAAGACCTTATATTTGTCCTTGCTGAACTTCTAACTTTCTTGTTAGCACACTCTTTCAGCCTATTCATTTTCGCCTGCAGGCTGGCTCTCCCTTCTGAAGCGTTCACTTCCTCACCCAGTTTGGTATCATTGTCAGACTTCATCAGGGTACACTTGATCCCATTATCCAGATCACTTAGGAAGATAGTAAACAGTGTGGGCCCAGTATGGATCCCAGGGAGACCCCTCTTGTGACAAGTTCCCAGTTTGAAAAGGAGGTATTTACCACCACCTTCCTGGTGCGGCCTGTCAGCCAGTTCACCAGCCAACACACAGACCACTTGTCTAGACCACAACACATCAGTTTCTCTAGGAGGAGGCTGTAGGGAACCCTGTTGAAAGCCTTGGAGAAATCCATGTAGACAATGTCTACCGCTCGCAGCACATCAACCGAGCAGGTTATTTAGTTGTTGAAGGTGGTCAGGTTTGTCAAGTACAATTTGCCCTTGGTGAATCCATGCTGGCTTTTCCCAGTCACATGCTTCATTTGTGACAGCCCCCAGGAGGATTCATTCTATAACTTTCCCAGGGACTCAAGTAAGACTGTACATACGTAATATGCATATTATGTACTAAAGATAAGGAGGCCAAAGCCAGCAGGGAATATTTACTCCCTTGTAAATCACAGGAGTAAACCTGAAGATATACGTGCGTACATGTATGTGTGTATGTAGGTGTGCATGGACACAGACACGCACAAATATGTAGACATACCAGTATATACATATCTATATACAGGCCACATATATGGATTAACCTTAGAGGAAATCAGAGTAATGCCACAGAGTAATATAGCATATTAAACAAAAAAGTATAGACTACAGATATTTGAGGTAATCCTGAAAATGGCTGAAGTTGCATTCCCTTTTTATTATATTTAATTTCATATATCTGAGCTTGACATAGTTCTGCAAAATTTTGGAATTCTTACATTTTGAAAGTATAACTTTCCTGCTGTACAGTAACCAAGTCATAAGAAACAAGAGAGAATGGACTCTTCAATTTTCTCTGTAGCTAAAAAATAACCTGAAGCTTCAAAATTACAAAACGAGCCACCTAGGAATAGGCTTACAAGAATATATAGATAATACTTGCAAACTCTCCTGTACTTGTTTATGTTAGAACATTTGTATTTTTCAGAGTGCTGACTCACCAAACAACTCATCTAACAAAGAAACTAATTTTTACATTCTACCCATTATAAAACCAAGTTATTTCTGGACAGATATATATCAGACAGCAATAATTAACACCCCCACCATTGCTTTCAACAGCATCACTAGCAAGAATACAGAACAGTCATTTACTTATAGCAGTTGAAGATACATTGAATGTTTCTGAATTAATTAGTACTGCTTTGCAGTACAGATGCTGGATGTGCACAGACAAGATCATAGAATCATAGAATTGTCTAGGTTGGAAGGGACCTTTAAGATCACCTTGTCCAACCATCAAAAGATGAGCACTAACAACCTGTGTCCTGTTGCTGTTCACAAATATGCATTTTTCACCTTTGCCTTAGGCATATATTATGTGTAATGATTCTGAAAACTCCCTTTCATAGATCTTAATGATATTGTGTGCCTCATGTAAACTGAAAAGGGAAAGAAAAAGACAAAATGAATCAGATAAGCTGCTTTGCTATTCTTCTTGAATTCCCCCTTTAAGTCTCCTTTTTGTTGTGATGCTTACAAAATACCAGCTGCAGTACTGAAATTCCATCTATCATGCTGCCAAGCATACTCCTTCTATTCCTTCTATGTCTCTCTATCTGTATAGCTAACACAGATTATCTGACTGTAAACCATATAAAATGAGGATCACCATTAAGTTCTGTGATTGAACCATGTCTACCTTTAGGGTCTGATCCACAATTAAGGATTATGGTAAAACAAATAGTGACTAATAAAAGATGTGATAAAATATCAAATTGGATTTTGTGAAGCACGTAAGATATTTAAAGACATATAAGAACACGATTTCTTTAACATCATCACATAAAGCAAGGACAGTTTGGGTGAAAGAAGCTTTACAGCTAATCTAATACATGCAAATATGCCTTCTCATGGACTACTGCTTAGGGAAGTCATTGGCTTTCAGTCAAAATTCTTGTTAAATAAGTATTCATTGCCTGAACTGCCAAATTTTTTTATATCTTTTGTCAAAGATGTAATTTACATTTTCTTAAGTGTATTTTTTATCCAAAATACTAGGGATCAGCATGGACAATATTGTCTCAGTGGAGAAAGTTTGGTACTATATTGATTATATCACTGCGTAGCAGTCTAGCTGCCTCTAGTGTACTATGGAAAATGTATCACTCAGGCATCACATTAAGAACATGAGAGAAAGCTTTTGAACTGCTTCTGTGTGGAGGCAGAAGTCTCAGTATTTTGCACTTTCTGCCAAGGAAACAGAGATGTTTCCTTTCCTACACTTAATGACTGAACATTCTCAACTACTGCGTAACACACATTATTTGTATCCAGATGCATATGTTTGTACATGTATCTGTACTGCCATGGCATTGCTACTTATAGGAGAAGCTAATCATTTAAATCTCTTCAGAAAAGTAATGTAAAAAAAAAATGAAGATGTCCAGACTGAATGAGTAACTATAAGAGGCATATTTATTTTATTCCCTCTCATTTCTTTCCAGTGACCACCTACCTTCTTTTCCAAATTACTTTTCCATATTTTGCTACTCTGTATGGCATACAGAATATTTTTTTATTGTTTTTAAAAGACCTTCAGAATTTTCTGGTCCTTTTTCAGTGGTTGTTTCTCCTTTGTTCTTGTGTTTGCTAAAATCTCCAAATTGTTACAAATTGATGAGGCCAGCCTCTGGGTTGTTTAAAATATTTTTACCAGGCTCCTTAGATAGGACATCTTTCTGTACATCTTTATTTCAGCACAGTCTCTATACATCATTGGCCTTCACTGCTACACCCCATAGGGCTTTATTCAACTTTTAACTCAGTTCTACCAGATTTCCATTTGATAACACCTTTTTTTCCATATTATCTTTTTCTGCTATAGAACATTCCAGTTCATAAATCTAGGGCCTGCTTCTTTGTCTTTTACTCAAGTGTGTCCTTCTTACTATAGACATAATTGGGAATATTATTTGCACAAACAACTCCAATAAAAGAACCTGATTAAAGTCTGGAAAATAAAAAAGACTTCTGTTGTGCTGCATGCAGGATTGCACCAAACATAGGAGATACCAACATTTGCTAATGATAAAACATATGACCTCCTTGTCCCTACTCTCCCAGATAACACACTGAAATAATCTCCATAAAAGCAAGATTTATTTTTGCAGTATTTTTTGTATTGATCATGTCTGCTAGTAACTGATCCATATGCGGAGAAATTATTAGAAACCCAGTTAACTCAAAGAGGTGTTATGTATTTTCAAGTGCTTGCGGGGTTGCATTGGAGAAACCTGTGGCTATTCCTCCAGTTTGCCTATTTCAAAATCAATACCTTTTCTGATTATAAAGTAAATGCCTTTTTGTTGTTGTTGTTGTTGTTTTAATGTAGTACTTCAGACAGTTGAATTAGAACCTTCTTTTAAAAAATATTCATCTTAAGGACATATATAGATTCTCAATCTGAATTACTGTACCAGCACAAAGATTTGTTTAAGAAGAAATTACTTGTATTCACACATTTAGGACATGTGACTTTATGGAAAGACTTCACAGAATTTACTCTGTGTTTCCCCAGAAACCTCCTGTCCACTGCTTGCATCCATGTTTGGCATGAGAATTACTCTTCTGGCCAGCGCACAGGTTTCATGTGTGACAGGAGTGGCGAACATAGAGCACAAAGCTGGACACGCACAGGCTATGGACTGCAGGCTTGATCTTAGCCAGGGAACACTGAACATCTTATGGATACCAATGACCAAGGCAGCAGCAGGCAAATTATATATAAGCCCTCCAGGTTACGGACAGTGAATCTAAAGCAGCACATGGCAGTGGCCAGCTACAAATCCTGCTGTTCAGGACTTGGAACCCCGAGTGTGGCATCTGGGCCCTGCAGTCGCCAGCTCTGCTCTCAGATAGCCTCGAAGGTTGACTCATCTGCAAAAACAGAGGAAAATGAAGGCCAAAGGGTCTGTGTACAGCCTACTCCTGCCAGCTACACAAGGAGGGAGTGCCAAATACATTTTTGGAGTGTTTTAGTCACAATCTTGTTGATGAGGTCCAAGGATTTAAAAACACATTATTGTCAGATGAAACCTGGGTTGAATGCATTGGATTTATTAAAAATGTATTAGGGATTACATTCTAAAACACAGTATGTTTGAAATTATTTTCAAGGCTACCTTTTCTATCTGTCTTTGGCCAACTTTGTGATCAATCGTTTCACTGCTTAGAATAGATGTCAAGCAAGTCAGGAGAGATTCATGTCAAAAGATCAATAAAGGACTGAAGATAGAGTCAAAGCAGTTGTGAATATAAAAAGGAAATTCACATAAATTCTGGTCCTAGTTCCACTATCCTTTTAAAAAACATAAATAGTACTAACATGAATGATTTAAAAAAGCAGAAAAAAACCCCAAATGAAAACCAAACCCACACTGCTCCCTCTGCCCAAAGCACCCAAGAGAATAACCAAAAGCAGGATTCTAGAGGCATGCCGCTTGAATTATGTCATATCACATAGGTTCTTCTCTCTACCCAAGTGTTAGCTCATGCAACAGAGAGCACAGCTGCTCCCTTTATATGGGACTGCATGAGCGGGAATGATTGACTGCCATCTTTTTGCAATGTCTCTGCAACTGAGGGCATTTTCTAGAACACAATTTGAGAGGGAGAAGGTGGAAAAGTCTTGTATTCTTGACCAAAATCTTACAGTACTATTGCTTTTGTACACACTAGTAAAATAAAGATACATGAGGAAATAAGAAAGACTTCCTGTGCAATACTGTAACAGAGAATCCCAAGTCTACCTCAGACAAGCGCAGAAATAGTCTCTTCTAATGAGGAAGTTAGTCAATGATTAAAGAGTGGATTAAGATTCGAAGTATTTGGCTCAAATTCCTCTATTTGACCTGGAGAAAAGCAGTTAATATTTTTTCTGCCTTTTTCTAAAATCAGAGTCAGAATTCTTTCCTTGTTATTACACATTAAAAATTACCTTTAGGCCAATTATTCTCTTAATATCATAGAATCATAGAATCGTAGAATGGCTAGAGTTGTAAGGCACCCTGAAGATCATCAAGTTCCAACACCTCCCACTAGAGCAGGTTGCTCAAAGCCCCATCCAGCCTGGCCTTAAACACTTCCAGGGATGGGGCATCCACAACTTCTCTGGGCAACCTGTTCCAGTGTCTCACCATCCTCACAGTAAAGAATTTCTTTCTGGTACATAATCTAAATCTCCCCTCTTCCAATTTAAAACTGTTACCCCTTGTCCTGTCACTGCACTTCCTGACAAAGAGTCTCTCTCCGGCTCTTCTGTAGGCTCCCTTCAGATATTTGAAAGCTGCTATGAGGTCTCCCCGGAGCCTTCTCTTCTCCAGGCTGAACAACCCCAGCTCTCTCAGCCTGTCTTCATAGGAGAGGTGCTCCATCCTTCTGATCATCTTCACGGCCCTCCGCTGGACTCATTCCAACAGGACAGGTCCATTGTCCAGAAAACAAACCCATGACTTTATTTATTCCTCTAGCTGTCACTGATAATTAAATAGCTAAGTCAGAAATTTATCTGAATAAAATATCCGGCTAGACACTTCAGGTTTTAGTTCAGTAAAGTGGCAATGCTCTTACTCAGGCTTGAGATTTAGGCTAGACATCTAATCAGTGCAGAGATGGGCTCCTCTGTAGGAAACCAAACTGTTTTATACAGATATCTCAAAACAGAATAAAACACTTTGTCAGAGTACTTTTACACTCAATATATAAGCCTATATATTGGCTTAGTCTAAAGGTCTTCCTTCCAGAGAGCCAACAAGAGTTGAGATTCATTTTGGTCATATAATTTTACAATGTACAAGGATGGTCTGGAAAGTACTGCAGTCCTTAAAATTTCCAGCTAGAAATAGTAACAGTGGAACAAGGCCTCTGCCCAAAAGCATATCTGAATTCAGAGTCTGAATTCTGCTCTGAGCATTGCATCTCGTACACTTGGTAGTATTCATTCAATCAATGTGAATAATCTGAGCTTTTTCCAGAAGGAAATAATTCATACAACAGGGTTGATTACCTCTAGCTATGCATCAATCTCTCTATATAGTATATAGTCACCAAGCAGTTTGACCTAAAAATTTCAGTTTGCCAACTGTTGATGAACTACCTAACTTAACATTAAATATTAAATAAAGCTGGTCAACAAAATTATTAGAAATTCTGATGAAAAATGTCCCCTTTGTAAAACAACATTTCTCTGGAAATTTCTGTCAGTTGAAAAGAATCTATTTCTCAATGCTTCTTATTATTATTTTCTTTTCTTTTTCTGCCACGTTTTTTCTATGTCCAGTACAGAAAGGGCTGTGGAATAATAGAAATACAAAGTAGTAGTATTGTATTTAAAAATGCAAAATATTTCTAAATGCTCAGGAACAAAACTACAAATTGCTGCAAAAGTATATTGCTATGGAAAAGGGTATGGCAAGTGTCTAAAAACAGTCTAAATGGGGTTTCTGTGCTGTTCTGGTACAGAATTACAGCTCATGGCAGAAAAAGATATAAATCTAATATAAGGGAGACCTCAGGCTCCTGAAGATGTCACTAAAACACTTCTAGACCCTATGGCAAATCCATGCTATTATTTGGGTTCACTTTATGTTTATTACAAATAACACGTGCCCACAATACTAGTAACTACTATCAGCTGATAGATTTTGGCAATATGGTATTCTGATCATTTTGAGGACCTGTGTGAAATTAGTAATCTATTACCCAAGTAATTTCCTGCTCAGTATAAACAGCAGGTCCCCAGTGATTTTCTCTTGTCTCTGGGCTTAAAAATCTTTCTATCTACCCCTTTTGTAGAGCACTGCACAATTAATTAAGTACATATTGTGGTTAAAGGTTTTACCATCTCCTGAAGCATTAAGCATTAGATGCTACTGCACACAGGAAGCATATAGAACTGATGTTCTCATCTGAAGTGCCAGTGTCTGATCTCCCAGATGCAAAACTCGGCATCAGGACTCAGCCTTAAATTCTGTGTTCACTAGAAAGTGCTTAAGATTTTCATTGTAAAACTGCATTTTGTCATGCACCATCACTGCAAATCATTCTTTCTTTGAATCTGACTATACTTCAAAAGGGATGTCAAAGGAAGGAAATACAGTTAGAGACAGAGGAAATAGAAACACAAGAAAAACCCAGAAAAACTCAGTATGGTCCAAGGAGACTTTAGAGTGATGAACAGTCACCTGCTATTAAAAAGTCAACCATTTTTGTTTTGGAAGTATTTTTCCTTAGGTAATGGTGATGCCTAGAATGATATCACTTTATCCCCTTTGACTGAGTCCATTTTCTAAATCCTCACTATCAGGTAATGTCTAGTTTTCACAGATTCTTTTTACAGACCATATCTAAGATGTGGCTTTTGCTATCTATCTGCACAGCTGAAATATCTCATGTCCCAGCTACTGCAACACCCTTTTTTTCTCTGACTTTGACAAATGCAATCTTGCTCAGCTGCTGCGAAGATCATTTTCCTGGTCTGTCATTTTGACCATTTCACCTCTGTCTACACCTCCCTCTGCTAGCTGCGGCTTTTCTGCCACTTCAAACACAAGCTGCTTGGCTTCACCTTCAAATCCCTTTCACAACCCAGCCCCACCCCACAAATGATCTTTACATTCAGTAAAGAGCAGTTGACACCTGCTACCGACTGGCACACATAATCAGTCTCTTAACAGACTTCTAATCAACTGCCCTTCTGATTTCTCGTACCGTCTTTAAGACTGGGATGCACTTTCTGAAAACATTCCCCACATGTCCTCATTTCTCTCTTTTCAATCCTGTCATTAAAATTTGCCTTACCATGATGTCCAGAGAGAGCTAAGGACAGAGAAGTGGCAGAAGTACAGTCTTTTATTCTTCAATATCACACAATTATCTCCTCATTTCTTTCTGTGTGAGTACAAGTTCTCTGCAAAAAGGATTGTGTAAGGTTTATGTTTCTCCCACAATGGTATCCTAGTCAAGCAGTGAGATTCTTATATTTGAAAGTATAAAAAATGAGAGAGATCTCCTGTGAACTTCTTAAATGCTTTTCTACACATTCTGCATTCAGAGTAATTTGAACAATTCCTCTACATCTCCTGGACCTTCAGATACTTGGATGTTGCTATTGTTATCTTCAGTCTTCACCTTCCAGAGTAAATATTTGCCAGATTCATTTGGGCCTTCCTAAGTCTTCAGTCTCATCTCAGTATAACAATAACTGCCAGAGCTGAGCCCACCATCAACATTTATACAGAATGGCTAGGTGCTTCTTAAATGCAGAATCTTAGGGATAACGATGGTACCTGAAATAGAGATTTCCTCAGAACTGATACCATATGCAGTGTAACTGGCCGGCTCCTTCTGTCTTGCATCATTACTCAGATTAAAATGAAGTAGTTCAGGCATTTTATGGGAAGGACATAATGCCTATAAAATTTATTTCTCTCTCCACATGGTGAGAAAACCCTCCAGGGTATACCAGAGAACAAACTTCCCCAGATCATAAGGACCATAGCACATCGGATGCAGGCCATTAAATTAGTGCTTTCTAAGCTGTCTAATCTGACGCAGCAGGCAGCTTTGACTGCTGCAAGTATTAGGTATTAACATGTGTTTTCCCTTCTTTCCCCCTTCCTCTTACTAGTGTTTTAATCATAACCTTAAAGCCATTTCTAAGCACAGGTAGTGTCACGTTGATGGGCCCTTTTCTATGAGTATGAGTAGGAGCATACATTAGCATACTGTACAAAAAGAACAAAGTGCTGTGGTTGACTTTGACTGTCATCTAGTAATTATTGTCTTTTAAGGACCAGTGCTGAGGAAAATCAAATCTTTCTTTAGCTAATATCAAATAGAAGTTTGAACTCAAAAAAAAAAAAGAAACCCAAACCACTAAGAATCACAAACCACCGAACCAAAACAGAAAACCCCACCCAAACCACCAAAACATCCAATTTTCAGGTAATGTTCTAAAGCCACTAGACGGATACACATCTACCAACAAGAATTTAATCTTGGGTCTGATTTTAACTCACATAATGGCTTTATGTGAATCACTTATAGTGGTATTTGAAAACTGGTGCATACTGCTGAGTATCCGTATTTATAAACTTCTATCAGTGGCTTTTTTTTTTCCCCCGGAGCTATTGAGGTGACTAAGAAGGTGAATGTTGACCATTCAGCACACATAGGTGAAGATTTTGGGTTGAATATGAAGTTCATTATAAGAAATGGAAGTTTTTCAAACTGTGTTAACATCTCTTCATACCTAATGCAAGACATCTTGGCATTCTGGTCTTTTGACCTTGTAGATAAATGACCTCTTACTTTGTGCTTCGAAGTATGTCTTTCAGTGGGAAAAGGAGCAAGGCACAAAAAGCATGTTGTGTGTACATATTTATAAAAAGTCAGGGTATAGCCTAGGAAGAGACTACACTCAGGAACTAGGAAGCCCTTCTGACTTTTTTAACATTTGTGTAACTTCAGTTCAGTAATGATGTCTGCCCCATTCGTCTAGAGTACATTGACATAGAAGGTGAAGCAAGCATTACTCATTGCAAACTTTTTAAAGATCAGAGTCAGATTGCAGTTTTCTGACTGTGAAAACAAGAAAACTTTTTACTCAAAGAAAAAAAAAGCTTACTATGTGCTTACAAGCTGTACTCCTTTGTCTTTTCTACATTAAAAAAGGATCTTTTTTTTTTTTTTAATACAAGTAGTATTCGGTAGTATTGCAGCATCAAAAAAGCTGTGAGAAAGTGAGTTCAATTATATTGTTATTTGTGTATCTGTTGTATTCAGTCAACAACATGTCCAGAATATTTTCTGCTGTTGGTGATGTGCACCCAGAGTACAGATCAACTTTCACATCTTGAGTAAATTATGCCCAGGAGTCATCTTAAGTATAAACTTCTTGACATTAAGGCACTGCTAGACAGAAAAGATGAGATTTCAAGAGGAATGTGTCAATATTATCTAGTGAACATTTACAAGGGAAAAAAAAATGAGAATGAGGTGTTCAGTTGGTGTAACTATGCTTAAAGCTGCACAGATTTTCATTCAACTCCTGTGTCAGAAGAACAGTGAAGTTATATTTTAACACACAAAATTTTAAGTAAATATAGGAGGTAAGATGTAGAATTCCCATTTAAGATAAAGAGTTTAGGACTGAAACATCATTGAATTGCTGGGAAAATCAAAGAAACATGGAAAACACAAGACGTGTGAATTCAGAATTCACTATCTACGTACTTTTTTGTACAAAATATATCTCATGAGATAGATATAAACAAAAAGATAAGTAGAAAGAGGATGCTTTTTCATTGTCTCAGTGAAATAATGTTCTCTAGCACATATAGATCATCCTTCAGCTACTCCTATTATCTATAGACACTAGCACAAGGAGTGTATCAGTGAGTGAGTGAAATTAATATTATCCAACTAAAGCCTAAGTAAAAGACTGTGTAAAAAAGGTCATCTTTCTGCTCACAATGTAACTGGAGTTTTGATGGGGTGAAATCCAGCCTCTGACGCAGATCCAAAGTCTGGGCTGCAGCTCATTTTGCTCCTTCTCTATAGTCTGAATGCCATACAACACACCGTAGTGTGTGCCAGTTCTTGGCATAATTAGCAAAGACCAGAGATGACCAGACTGATTTTTTTATATGTATGACTTGAAGAATGTTACTGTACTAATTTGTTTCTCACTGATCAATTAGGAACAGATTCTGGTTTTTCGCTGTGGCATTTGTGTTGTAGCACATGTGTGAAATACTTGGGAAAGAGTTAGCAAACTTATCACTTGAACTGCCTGTTGTTTGTTCTTGGTGACTAGCTTCTGATACTAAACAGTTCTGCCTTTGATCCTTGATCTGATAACTGAAGCTTCAACATGGAGACATTGAATCAGACCAAAAAGCAAGCAGCGCTATGCACATTTATGCTGCAAATGTGGTGGAATTTCTGTTTGAGACAACTAAATAGGTGTTAGTAGGCTTTTCTGTGTGTTCCTAGCTGTAGTAACTATCTACACATACTTTGGAAGAAATCTCTTGAAATATATTTCAAGAATATAAATAGTTTTCATGATTTTTATTTTTTTTTCCATGAGAGAAAAACATCTCTATATATATAGTGTACAAATTAGTATGTTAGAGACGAGAATGTGTCTGGATCCCTAGAAAACAAAGGAGGATGTTTTGACATTCAGACACAGCACAAAGTGATCTTTTGACCAGCTAATTAAGCACACTCGGGTTTTTTTTAATTTTATTTTGCTTCCTGTGCAATTTGTGAATTTGACTTTACAGCTGGCCAAGGTGGATGGCATGACACAGCTTGACAATCTGTGTCAGAACAGTAAGCATATTTCTGAGTCATTGCATGGCACAAAAACGTGGACTGCTACAGAGAAAACAACAATATTTACAAAAATATTGGTATAAGTCTCCTTTTAAAGATGGTATGTGCAGGTCACAGATAATAACAGCTATAGAATAACTAAAACCTCATCGTGAAGTTTGTACCAGGATCAAAAGTATTTTACTTTCCTTTGTTAGCAAAACACAGATACAGGTCATGAGAAGTATCCTCCATATTCTCTACTGTACTCATTCCTTCAACACACCATAGCATATTTGTGGGATAGTCTGAATGGAGCTAAATGTACTGACAAATGTTGACATACTCTTACTCAAGGTGATTTTTCTTCTTTTCCTATGAATTGTTACACAGAGAGAAAAAAATTATCTTTCTGCAGTTACACTTAGATTGAAAACCATCAATATCTGCAGCAAAAGATCTGGAATTTATAAAATGAAGTTATTTAATTTTGATATTGTTTTTATGTAGCTAAAAGACATTGCACACGCAAGTGCATTGGCTAAAGATGGTGTAGTTTCCTTGCACAGATGTAAAATCGAAAGCATACAATAGTTATTGGGGGACACAGTTACAACAAAGGCTGGTGGAAATATTGGATGGCATTTTTTTAACCCTTTCTGATTTCCATCCATGACTGGAAAAAGAAAAAATCTAAAATCCAAACCATGTGATTTGGGGAAATGCCACTGCAGTATTTCACATGAGCTGCAATAGAGGTGTCTCAATTTCATTCCCCTTCTCTATGGCAGACTTTACAATTGGCAGAAATCTGGCATGGTTCCCAGTAGCTTCTGTACCTTTGTGACTCTCTATATTGACATAAAATAGTAGGAATTTAAAAGAGCCATACTTGGACTCACACTTAGAATGGGGATATCCAAAATATGTCAGAAGTCACTCTGGTGGCATTTCTGGAATAGGAAAGCCCTTTGCTGTTTAAAAAGTGGATTTTTTTCATGGGAGCAAAGAACAACATATCCAAATTGTTCTTGTTCCATTTATTCATGTAGCCATGCCCATAGATATTTTAACATTATCCTGTTTAAAAAATGTTTTCTCCATAAAAAAGGAAACTAAATGAGGTTTAAAGAGAAAAGCATGGACAAAAACATTAACCTGAGTCCAGTCCATATGCATACATCTCTTTGAGACTGCATCAAAGATCAGTAGTATATTCAATTTCATTGCAGAAATGCGGACTCTTGTGCATTAACACTACGTACACCCCAAACACTATGTACATGCATGAAACACTATGGAGTAGAGTTCCAATTTAATTGTAAAAGACTAGTTTAACAACAACCATTTTCTAAAAATCTGTTAGCTGGTGTTAATTATAACTTCTATTAGTTATGACTTGAGTCATGCAACAGCTGTTCCACTATTTCACCCACAAACTGGAATGCCCATAATTACTTGTGTTGCCCTGTTTAGTTTTTCACAATGTCATAGCATTAACTTTGCTCAGTCAATGAACATGATGAAAGACCACAGTCTCTTCAAACCATTTTTCAAAAGCTTATACAAGTCAGGCTTTTGGGGTTGTGAAGGAGTAAGCAATATGGCCAATGAACACTACATCTATTACTCTTTGCGTATCCTTTTGGTGAATTGTCTTTGTTAATATATATCTTACACTTTATAAATTGAAAACTTTTGGAGTATATTTTGATGAATTCTTGAGTATCAAAACTAATCTGGTTATGAAAAATGCTATCCTATATCCCTTTTGCACCCACTGACTTGAAAAGGAATTGACTTAATTTAAGGTGCACGAGGAAAACACAGCTGAGTCCTCAGAAGTAATTTGCTAAGCTGAAAATAAGTTGCTAGTGAAACATTGGAGAAAAGAACTAAGTGCAGAGAAACCCTACATTTGAAGCTGCTTAGAATGGATATAAATTATCTTTACACTCTGTTTTCCAGGCTTGATTATCTAGAGGCAAATATCACTGCTTTAGCATTCTTCCCAAATTCATCTCCAGGGTTAACCATCCATGTTTAATCATTGCTGATAATGAGATTTGTAAACTTTCAAAAATCCCTTAACTAGAACTCTATGAATAGGTTTGTGCGTAAAGCAGACTGGGAGGAATTTGCCTTTTTTTTTTTTTTTGTAATCTAAAGAGTTAGAAATAGTTGATTGACTTTTTTTTTTTTTTTAACATGTTGTACTTCTGAAAATTTCACTATGCAAAGAGCAAGCTTGATATGCCACAGTGAAAGTAACAGAAAAGAAATGCAAAGAAGCTATACGCTTTCCTTCAGTATCTGAATATTCTTTACATAACATTGATTTCTGCTGTGCAGGTAGTCAGAGCAAACATCTGTCTGAGAGTTTCTCAGATTGGGGGTCCATGTAACACATGAAGAAGTAAATTAAATCCCTAAACCCTGCAAACTGGCATTTCCAGGTACCCCCTGGTCATCTTATCAAGAAGATCCCAACAGATAACATTTCTAAGATTTCTCCTGTTACAGTGATTACCAGATTGCCTTAAAAGAGGGCTCCAAAGCAAGCAAACTGAAACAAAAAAGGGCGGAATCCAAAACAGACTCCAAAAGTAACTAGCAGACAAAATTACAGTACTAAAAGAAAGGATTTATGAGAGTGGCTGGAGCTGCATAGGAAACATTTGAAATGGATGTGGAAGATGAACCAAAGCACTACAAAAACCAGAAGGAGGAAATGCCAAGAAATGAGCAGCTGGAAAGGGATATGAATTAAGGGAGCCATTGCTTTCCTGGTGCTCTAAGAAAGATGTGATCAAAATGAATACCCTGCACCCTGGCTCATATACTTTTTTGAGGTTGTACCCACATGACTCCTAGAGGAAAGAAACAAAGAAGACCCTCCCCCAAACCCTCCCAAAAACCCAGACACAAACTTTGAAAGTTTAGCTGGGGCAACAAAGTGAACACTTGAACTCTAACAGAAAAAACAACATTTGGAGACTCTCTTCTTCAGTTTTTCTCTGCTTTTGTCTGTATTTAGCTAAACCCACCTATCTTGAGTAATTTCAGAATTGTTTTCAGGAGCCGTAGATCTAGATCAAATAACACAGATTACGACTTCTGCAGATTTTCTGTAGCATTACTCTTTGAGCAACCTGGTCTAGTGGGAGGTGTCCCTGCCCAAGTCAGTGGGGTTGGAACTCGATCTTTAAGATCCCTTCCATCTCTAACCATTCTATGATTCTGTGGTCATGTGCATGAAATAAAACCACGTGTGGAAGAATACAGCCAAATTACTGAAATATGCTCCATTTCAATCATCCTTTCACTTCTTCCTTTTGTGTTTTCAAACTACAGAAAAAAACCCCACAAAACTTTTGAGTTTCAATTCATCAGGACCTTGTCAATTTGAAGTGTAAGGGTACGTGGAAGGATAGTGTCTGCTCTTTTAAGGGTATTTGGACAAAGGAGCCATAAACAACAACAGAGACAAACCTGTCCGACACATGGTAAGGGAGATTGTGATAAGAACAAACCTGGTCATTCACTAATTGCTACAAATACCTGAAGTGTGAGGATGTTTATTTTTTAGGGAGGCCAGGGAAAGGAAAGGGAGGAAGACAAACACAGAGAGACATGTAACCTGACCAACTGGCATTAACAAAGACAATAGTCAGAAGCAAAACTGGTCAGTCAAGGTAAATGATGGGTTACCAAGAAGCTGCAGGCAAACCAGGACTTCACAACTGATAAGGATGCAAACTTGAGGGTCCTGGATGATGGAGGGGATTGGTGAGACAATGTGGAGTGCTGAGGCAATGCGCAGGTGAGGGGGGAGCAGGAAGGAACAAAGAGGGGTAGACAGAAAGGAATATCAAAGGGGCTGGTCATGTTTTCCAGTACACTTGTCTGGCTGAGCCCTGTGCCTGATCAACACAGTCTGATCCATCTTCTTAATGTCTTATTGAATGTTTTCTCAACTATCTCTCTACTTAATCTCACTCCCTATGCCATGTTTATGTGCGCTGCAAGGACTAACTGCCAGCTACTACTGGAGTCAGACCTGGGGGCTGTTGATAAGCACCTGTATCTTCCCAAAACTGCATGTGTGTGCATGGGGTGTGCCTGTGTGTATGTGTCTCTGGGATGTGTGCTCAGCTCTGCTACTGGTTGAACCTGCAAACAGGAAAGTGGCAGCCTGGGCAGGAGAGACTCCTGGACTGGGGCACCTGGAGAAA
This sequence comes from Numenius arquata, assembly GCF_964106895.1. NCBI lineage: Eukaryota > Metazoa > Chordata > Aves > Charadriiformes > Scolopacidae > Numenius > Numenius arquata. The sequence goes on along the minus strand of NC_133576.1, from coordinate 106,387,988 downwards.
GTCCACTCTTTTAGCATCCCTTAACACTAAGCTGCACACATGTATATATATATTTATATGTATAAAATGCAACAGGTAGACATCCAATCTTGTGATATATAAGCAGGTGATGGGTTGAAAGTGTGGAGACACACAGTTAATTCTGTGCTCACTTTCTGAAGAATAAAAATATCATTGTTAATCTCAATGCATTGCTCAGCTGGGGACCCTGAAAGCACAGTCCAGCTCAAATACTACTTACCTAAAGGAAATACTGACAGCAAATTGATGAAAATTTGAATCAAGTGTTAAACAATTAATTTTCTGTACCTTTAATAATCATTTTTTGTGAAGGAAGAGTGACACAAAGCATACCTTTCAAAAGGATGATCATAGAAAGAAACAAATTTATAAATTCTTTGGATAAATCAAAATGGCCAATATAGTAAGCACATACACTCATTCTCCTCATTATTCAGGAAGTCTGTTCTGACAAAGAAATTAGCTTTATTTTGTCACCTCATTTATCACAGAGAGAATTAAAAAAAAAAAAAAAAAAAAAAAAAAAGAAATACCGTACCTTGCCCTAAGCCTTTTTCAACTAACTTCAAATTATCATTAGAGTTCTACTTTGGTGTCGCTCAGTTTAGTGATCTGTTTCTCCTTTGCAGTGTCTAAACTTAATTACTACAGTTATATTTAAGACACAGAATTCTACCGGAACAAATTCTTTCTCGGTGTGTTTGTTGGGTAACATCATGCTGCCTCTTCAGTAAAATGCCAGTTGCTAGCAGCATGTGACGTGTGTGTTTTCTCAAGTCAAATTATTTTCTTTTTGTGAGCTAAAGTTTTAGAATATAAAGGACATTACTGAAGAATTTCTAGGCTCTCTTCTTAAGTTCTTCAAGCAGAGTCCTTTGTCAAAATAGTTGCAAAACTCTATTACCAATGTCTCATGCTTTAGCCTGAGTTGTTAGATCTGATGCCAATTGTATAATGTGACAAGACAGGCAAGGCTACCTTTTCTTTTACTTTGTAAAAGACCTTGGTTTTCCTCTAACTTCCCATGACAATTGTCATTGCAAGCCGCAGCCATGTTCTCCCACTTACGTCCTCGTCAATGACAAAAAGAATATTTCTGACTCTAAGGAGATCTTACACTCTCCTGCTGTGGCACCCCATTATCCCTCTCCTCGCGAAGGCCCCGGGTGAGGCAGTCAGCCCTCCTGTCACCGGCGATGCTGCTCATGGCCGGCTGCGGGCCCAGCACTTGAAGTTGTGTCACAGTAATGTTTAAAACGGATTGGTTTCTGTTTTCCAGCAGGGATACGGAATCAGAATGCAGTTTAGGAGATGTATAGGAGGCCAGGGATACATTTAGTCCTCTGGGGTTGGCATTCATTCACTCAGGGATGATGAAGAGACTCCCGCACTGGCTCCAGCCTGGCACCTCCCCTGGCCTCCAGGTGGCGGCACCGGCAACGCCCTGACCAATCCCATGTCGCGGGTGCTGCTCCCAACCAATCCCCTGCTGCCAGCTGTCCCTGCAGGGCGGGGCCCCGTCAGGCCTGAGGCGGCAGCGGAGCTGGCCCCGCTGTGGTCTGAGAGGTTGCAAAGGCCTCAGCAGGTAGAGCTAAAATAGCTGCTTCTTTTATTATTTTTATTTTTTTTTTCCCCTGATTCGAGCTGTTCTGTTTTCCCATTTGTCCCCCTTGATAAAGGCCCGGCGTCTGTCCTGCCACCACTGTCAGCAGATGGTCAGGAGAGGAGGCGTTGCTGCGCAGGCTGGGTGGAGGGCACGTAAATGCCAGCAGCTCTGTCTTCCCACGTCTTGGGATACTCCTTGGAGCCCTGGCCTATTTCTCGGTGCTCTTCTTGCAAGGTGTTTTACCTCCTCCCACTCCGTAATCCATCATTCTACGTGCATGGCCTGTGGCTGATTCATTTAAAATGTCACTGGGTAGCACTGTGGCTTGTATAACAATGTGGGTGATAAATGGGAAGTTTATCCCCAGAGCCTTTTCTTCTAGGATTTATAGGCACTTTACATTTAGAAGGTAAGTGTCAGCTCCTGCCCCTCCCTGGTGTTTCCTCCTCCACCTTCCTCCGCAGGTCTTGTAGCTCTGGGAACAACTGGTAGTAGAGGGCAGGTGGGAGCATCGGGTCTGTGCGGTGGGGCTGGCTGCTGCCACTATAGAAGCAGGTGTAACTGGCTGTCTTCCCTTCAGCCAGTCCACTCTCAGACCTAGGAAAGGACAGGGCCTTACTCTGTGGAGAGGATTGCTGGCCCATTCTGGTAGAGCAATGAGGAACAAGGAGGCTTGCATTTAGAGTCTCGGGTCCATCAATTGCATGATGTAGGGAACAGCACACAGCAGGGCTGGGAGGGTGATGAAGAGCAGGGAGGTACTCTGCCGTCGCAACAGTCTGGTTGCTGCCCTGAGTGCCGTTTTCATATCCAGGACCTGTGCAGCTAGATAATCCATGGGTTATTTGAATGCATTGGCAGAAAGAAGAGTGCTTTTGCAGGTGCTGTTTAAAGGCCAGCCTATACCTATGAAAATACGGTTGCTGGGTCTACTTTAATGCAATTCATCCTTTGAAGAATGGTTCCAAAGTGATTTCTGCTTGCAATCTAACTGCTTCTGCCTCTTGAATTAATCCAACTCATTTGATCGTTTGCTGTTGCCTTTTTGGTCTGTTCTTGTTATCTCCCCTGATTCACGTCTCTCTGTGCTTCTACAAGCCTTTCCCCAATGCCAAATTGGATCTTAAGTATACTTTTCTTCTAACTCATCATGTTACTTTTTCTTTTAATCACATCCTTCTATTACTTCTTTCATTTCCTTCCATCTCTCTCATCCTCTTACCTTTCCTCTCTTTTTCTGCTGCTACTAACTCCACTTTCATTTCTCTGTCCTGCTTGCTTTTCTGATGCATAGAAACCTTCCTCTCTTTTGCTTGCTGTTGGTGATACTTATTTGTCTTGATCTGCTCTTGTTCCTTCCCAAACTTTTCTCACCTGCCGGTTACTCTCCTCTGTTTCAGAATTAGGTAACCCTGCAACTTCTTGCTGCTCTCTTGCACCTCAGGAATGTTTGCTTACTCTCAAAATGTCATAAACTTATGACATTTAATTTGGTTTCTTCCTCTCTTCTTTTTGCACCCTTTCCTTTGTGCAGAGCCTGCCCTTCCCCTGTGCTGCCTCTCCTGGACTCTCCCATATATCTTAATTTTCAAATTGTAACAGCTGAAAACTGGTATGTTTTTTTTCTTCTCCTATATCATTAACTAGGCAAATGTCATATTTTCTCCTTGCCACGCAATTGCATTCAGAATCAGTAGATATAATAGAATTGCTTAGAATTAGCACCTCTACAGGTTCCTAACAGAAACGTCATGGTCTCTGCACTGGCTTTCTAATTCAAATTTAATTGTTCCTTTATAAAGCCCTGAATAGAATGAGTCCAGGCTTCCTTTCCTTTACCATTCTTTATCTTTCCAGCAACTAAGATTACCTAAAGCAAGATTACATCAACTTTGATACTTAAATATAGTGTGATATTTGGGGGCAAAAGTAATGATTTTTAGTCTGCTACAGGTAAACATCCTACACAGGGTAGAAGGCCCATCTGTTTATCCAGAGCTTTATTTTACTAAGGATTTAGGCAGAATATTTTGCATCTATTTTTTAAAAAAACTTTTGCAACTAGGACTGATTTCCTAAAGTATTGTGGCATTATACTGGTATAAAATTATGTAAATTATGTCCCCCTGTATCTACATGACACTATAAGGTATTTTATTTTAAGAAGCTGAGAATGGAGAAGGGAATTGCTGGCATGACAATTAGTTTGGACATTATATTTTATTCCTTATGGATGATATCAAATAAATTAAAATTTAATTATGTGCGAAAACACTTTGATGTTAATAAAATGCTTAATTAAAATGTACACATCGAAATATGAGCTTCTCACTATTTTTATGTTCAGTAATATCATGTCCTATAGATTTTTGTACGTGATTTTTGTATTTTTGTACATGATTTTTGTATTTTTGGATAAGGATTTCTGCACACGCATATAAATATATTAGATTTTAATATATGGGTGTATGAATATTTATTTACGTATATGTCTTTTTATACTTCTGGGTTGAATTTCTCCTCATGGAGAGGACAGAAAATCAGTCCTGTGTTCTTTATTTCTCTTCTTTGATATTAGTAGAGTTTTGTCTTTCATTTGTTCACTCCATTTTCTCCTAGCACTATCAAGTAATGACATCCATGGATCATCCTATGGTTGAATTCAAAGTTCCATTTCCATGTTTGGGTAGTGGAAAGCAATATTTTCTGGAATAAACAGGTTTTGTTTTGCAGTTACCTCTTTTAGTACTTTAAATTTATAGGGATGAAATATTAATATTGTCAATGATTCTGCATTTTTTTTCAGGTGACATTCATAACTATATGGCCAAATTGAATTCCTGCTTTATATTTTTGTAATCTCTGTAACAGAAATAACTCCTGTAACCCTAAGTTAGTTTAAGATTCACCATCCTCAGAGTAATCTGACAAGCCATTGATAGTCTCTCTGCCAAAGATCATTAGGTGGACAGCATCTTAACCTTTATTACTGGGATATTAATCAAATTCTTATAACCATATCTAAGTATATTGAAAAAAAAAAAGTAAATTAACTACAGGTTTTGGAGAAGTCTTGGAGAAAAAAAGAGTGCTTTATAAACTGAGAACTATTCAGTTTGTCAGATAGTAGTTTAAAAGGGTGCTTTTATTACCTTGGGAAAAGATTTCTGATGACAGATTGTTCTTCATTCTATGTAAAAGACGTATTGAGATCCAACAGTTGGATGAGGGAGTTAACCAAATGCAGACTAGAAATAAGGGACATCTTTTTTAGAAAAAATGCTAATTATTCATTTAAAGAGTTCAGCTACATGTAGGGTAACTTTTCTGTCAACTGTTGTTTAAATCAAAAATAGTGTCACCTCTGAAGGTTCATCTCTCTCTTTCTATTGACTCAAGAGACAGCAAGGCTTCTAAGTGTCTCTAAGTGTCCTAAGTAAAATAAATCACAAACTATGAATATCCACTTAAAGAATAGCATGTTCTTCAAGTGTTGTACTGAAGACCAAATTTAGTGCCTTAAATGCATCATCTACTAGATGTAAAACAGAAAGTAATTTATGGTCTGGATTTTAGAGGTATTTCTCTTGTTGAAGGACACCCATACAAATTCTCAGACATAATTCCATGGGTCCATTCTAGTGGTTAGCACTTCACCAATATGACCAAGAGCTTTGTGGTCTACCCGAAAGTTATTTAAAACATTTTAAAACTCCACTCCTTAACTTTTCAGTGTAATCTAGAAGTAATTTTTCTTGCTGCCCCATGGTGCTCTTTTTAACCAAGATCATAATTCAAATTCTCATTGGCTAAATAGATAGCAATCTGAAGAAGGGCTTACCAATTTTGTCTAAATTCCAAAGCATTGTATGGAGGATTTGCAGAGGCTCCAGAGAGAGCCTCTTATCTTTCTCCACTATTGTTAAACTTCAAATTTGCATGATAAAAAATATAAGCAAAGAAAAATAAAAGCCCCTTTGGTCTCAATGTAAAAGCAACACTGATGGAAAAACAACCCAGAAAAAAAACAAATTCACACAAAAAAAAAAGAGAGAAGGGAAAAAAGTACTAAGGAAAGAGATTACATATACATAAATGCATAAACCTAAGAAGCAGATGGAATATACCAACAAACAAAAAACTTTCTTACAATGGCACCATATCCCACAAAGGAAATAAATCATTATCTGTTTTCATTTAGCGTTCAATGAAGAAACAATTCACTTGTGGAACTATTTCTAATCAGACAACCTCTAACAAAACCTTTCGTCTTCTTTCACCTATTTGGTGTACAAAGATTGATCTGTTCTGCATCCTGAAACTGCTACCAGACAGAAATTATTTTCAACACTGGCTGGCAATGGGCCATGTTGAAAATTATTTGGGAGCAAACGCTGACTAATGAAAGGAATTTAGAAGTCATCATGACAATCCGTAAGTGAGTACAAAAAAGTGGAAACAACTTATAAAACAGAAGCAATAAAGAAAAACAGGACAAGCAATGGAGACAATAACTACTCTGTGTCATAACTTAGTGTGCTGCATCCCTTGCTCTCCTCTTTTTTTCTCCCCTTTCAAGTTTCTGTATATCAAAATGCTAGGGATAGGTTAGAATTAAAAACACTTTTGTATCAGTTACAATTTTTGGATGCTATAATAAGACTCTGGGAAGATATATTTCTTGTTCCCCGCTCTCCCTCCCCGCCCCAGTCTGTTTGATGTCTGGTATTATAAGTTCATTCAAGGAACAGAAAACAAGTTTCTCAAAAATTTTATTGACTGTTCTTTTTCTTTACTGCGTGGTAATATGTAAAACACAGGGACAGGTAGATACATATTTCTGTATGGAAATTAATCCAAGAAGAGGGACAGTGCCCCTTGCCCCTAAGGTTTTGTGACGTAATCATACACATGGCACAACACAGCTGGAAGCAAACAATGAGGAGGAAAAGATGTGGAAACATCAATATCATAGAGAGCTGAGAATTCTCAGAGTTATCCTTCTTCAGACATCCAAATGTAGCATGTTTTTGGAGTGCACTGAAATTCCTACTTGGACAACTTGGCTGGGCCAAATATGAAGGAGGGATAGAAGGAGAATGAGTAGAGGGAGGTGTTTGTATCTGAACTGAATTGGTACGCAGCAGAAGTGCATAACCAGATTGAGGAACTCGGAAGCTCTACTGTGATGTATACCTAGCCATAGATAGTGCTGTCTGAGGGCAACACAGCAGAAGTGTGGATGTGATGAGGAAATAAAGACAAGTGGTTTTACCAAGTAGCAAGACCATGGCAGGTTGTGTGAATGAAAATGAGAAGGGACATTTGAGCCAAGTAATTGACAAAAGCTGAGGCTGCTACCATTGGCAGAATGCATGTGGAGCAGAAGTGGTGGGAAAGACATGTTGAAAGATGAGAGCAAATGAAGAGGACCTACACAGGAATTTTTTTTCTTGTCCCCACTGTCTTTATTGTTTCTGCTGAGAAGGATGAGACCTCAACCACCTAAGTTTGGATTTAGGCTTCTCTTCATGTGACTCCTCAGAATATTAGACATCATCAGAATATGGTTAATCCATGGCCAAAACATTTAACCATTCGCAACCTCGTTCACAAATGTATCTGGAGATAGCGGTGCTCGCTTTTGCATGATACCTTAGTGTATACGTCAGTCACCCGGGAGATGAATCGGGTGCTGTCTTAGGAGACAGTGGGTCAAACTAGTGACATTCACCTGGTGTTTAGCATCCTCTAAGAGCAGATAAGAGCAGGGAGCTCAAAACCCTCAGGCTAATAAGGGCCTAGAGTTGGGGCTGGCTCTTTTTTTTGGTAAGTGGTCTAACTACTGGGAAAATGTATAAAAGAAATGGATTGCTGTTCAAGACAAAACAGAAAACCAAGATCCTCCCCCTGGAGTATTATTCCTATTTAAATTTTCATGCTAATTTCAGTAAGGCTTGCATTGTATTGCTGTGTATTGTTAAACAACAACTGTATCCTGCTGAAGAGACGGCTGCAGTTCAGTAATGCATGAAGGCGTTCCTGGGGTATTGTATGCCGTTTGAATGATCCATATAGCGTGCTAAGAAAGTGTATTGAAATCCATTTCCATGACAGGTGCTACACAAAAGAATAACCTCTGTAATGCAATTAGAGTTTCTTCCAGATTAAATGTGCTGTATGAAAGTAAACCCTGATTTGGGGGTTTTTATTCAGATTATTAGTGCTTGGTGTAGTACTTAATGATGCTTCTGATTGAATAACAAAGGTATTCATGCATAGTTTTACTGAAAGGTAAATTTGATATTTATCAAATTGCTTTATGAGACGGTGAGGAAGGAAAACTTCAACAGTATTGATGTCTAAAAATGTTACATTCAGATGTGAAGACCCCCTGTGGCCAAATAATTTAAATGCTACATATCCCATTTTTAGGACAGGCCCCTAACAGTGCCATCTCAAATAAAACTGTGACAGGTGGCCAGGTAATTAAAAAAAAAAAAAACAAAAAGAAGTGGTAGTTCTGAGCCCTCATATTACAGAGTTCACTTCAGTTTTCCTCCAAGATTTTCCTTTTACACAGATGGTGTAATTTTACCCCTCAAAGTTTTGCCTCTGGAAGCTATTTTTATTTATTTTCTACAAGTGCACCTTCAGGCAATAACAGCAGGGGGGCAAATCCTTTATCTTATGCTGTCAAAAACGATACGCTGGGAGTCATTCACATCACTTTCTGAAGTGCCAGTCAACGGCTTCATGTTTGGAGCAGTGCGAACCTTATCGCTCTCTACAAGTACCTGAAAGGAGGCTGTAGAGAGGCGGGGGTCGGTCTCTTCTCCCAAGTTACAGATGATAGGACAAGGGGCAATGGCTTCAAGTTACGCCAGGGGAGGTTCAGGTTAGATATTAGGAAATATTTCTTTACTGAAAGGGTTGTCAGACATTGGAATGGGCTGCCCAGGAAAGTGGTTGAGGCACCATCCCTGGAGGTATTCAAGAGAGGAGTTGACATGGTGCTCAGGGATATGGATTAGTGTTGGGTGGTGTTTTGTGTGTGTTTTTTTGTTTGGTTTTTTTTGTTGGGTTTGGTGGTTAGTGGTTTTTTTTTTTTTTGTGTGTGGTTTTTTTTTGTTTGTTTGTTTGTTTGTTTGTTTGTTTAATCGGTTGGACTAGATGATCTTAAAAGGTCCCTTCCAACCTAGGTGATTCTGTGATTCTGTGAACCACTAACGGACTCAGAAAAAGCAGTCTCTGAACTGGTAGCACCAGGGTGGGTGTTAGTATGGAAAGCAAAGAAAGGGAAAAAAAAGGAGAGGGGGGGAGGGGAAGTCTTTTTTTTGTTGCTACTGTTGAAAGTTTTCTAATGAAAGGAGATGAATCAGGAACTTTGTAATAACGTGCCTGGCCACTTAGCTGTAGCAGCAGATCTGGAATGAAGCTTACTCAGCACAAGCTTTAGACCTTTCAGACCTTATGTATCATTTCTCATCTACTGAGCTTCTCACGTTTGTACAAAATAAAAGTAGGAATAAAAAAATCATTTTTTTTTTTTTTAACAATTTGAGTCCAAAAAGAATACACATGTTCACCCATTAGACTTTTAGAAAAAGGTTGGCACATAGTCCGACTTTTTGCCTACAAAAGACAAAGTATTTGTCTTCAGAGCCATCAATTTTAGAGACTGATACTCCTTCATCCTTTTTTTTTTTTTTTTTAAAGGAGTTCAGCTCAAAGCAGCAAACGAAAAAGAGCAAACATTAAATAATGAGCCTGTAAAGGGAATATCTGCCAAATTCTTCTACTGCATGCTGGAAGGCTGCTGAAACCTGAAACTGCTCTTATTTTCCATGCAGAGAAGCAACTCTTCAGGTCTTCTGACAATGCAGAGGCCTCAAGACAACATTTCTGGAACTGTTACAGTAAAGTCTTGTAACCATAATAAATGTGTTCAATTTTTATTTTTCTTTAAGGGCTGAAAAAACCCAACTTGGTTTACTAGAGGGGAGTACTGAGAGGTGCTGAAAAGCTTCTTCCAACTGCCTATTTGCTGAGAAATGTAACCTTCCTAAATCCTACCTTCAGGTTGAAGCTGACAGGAAAATCTGTGGAAAATTTACCATTTTATCTAGGGAGCTGCAGCAGTTCAGTGGAATATAATATTTTTCTATATGAATTTACAGCACACCAGCCGTCAGAGATAGATAACTTGGTACGAGTCCAGCAAGCTCGATTATTCAGTGTCTGAAGTATGAGAGGACGACATGCAAGACAAGCACAGATGTTGTTCTTTAAGTGACTTATGCTGACATGGTTTGCTTACTTACTTTGAGTGTTGAAAGGGAGGCAACATCCAGGTCCCAGCTGTAGGAGTTTTAGAAGGTGGGTTAATGGAAGAATTCACGTCTCACAGTTACAGGCTATTAGCTCGGGACTGAAAGTTTTCCTTGGTCAAACCAGCAATAAGTGGATACCTATTTGCAAAAGCAGGAGAAAAAAAGCAACTGCATGAGATGAAAAGTATGTGTTGTTTTTTTTTTTTTTTCCTATTCTGTGTTACAGATATTGGTGTGACCACTGTGATACTATCTGGATAATGTATTTGGGATGATGTGAAGTGCTGATCTAAAAGTTTTCGTTGCAGTTTAATCCATGTTGTGGCTGAGATCTCCTTGGATTAGTTATAAGCTGTAAAAGACTGCTTTTCTAAAGCAATCTGTGTGATTTTGTCCTTCCTCTGCTATTAAGAGAGTCAAAACAATTCAGATTTAATATTTTTCAGTCAAATCTTGGCTAATATGATGCATAAGAATGGTGGATTTTTTTTTTAAAGTAGTAACATAAAGGAAGATTAGAAGGAACTACAGAAATACAACAGAAACTACCTTTGGATGGAATAGCAGAAGCTTTATTGTATAGACATAGACATTAAACTTTTTATTTCTTTACATTTCCAGACTGCTGTATACTTGGTTAAAAAAAAAAAAAAAAAAAAAAAAAAGTCTTCCTTGGGCATAATTTTCTGGGGAAGGAAGTGCTGGAATGCTCTAAGCTGAAACCTTGTTTGGCAGTGAGATCAGAAGTGCTATTTTGATAATGTTTTACAAATGACTGATCAAAACAGTCATTCTAGACTTCCATCAAATTAGCCCGTCTCTTCCAGTTCATTTGGTACTGAATAACATTAAAATATATTTTGAGCTTAAATGTTTGTACTAACATAAATAGACCTTTATGTGATAAATAAAAGCGTGAAAGAGACATATAGTGTGAAAACATTTAAAATCCCCAAGTGACTTCAATTTGAGTTGCTCAGAAAATTTCAGGTTAATTATTTTGCTTCTAGGAAAGAATTCATATTACAGAAAAATAATCAGCTCTTTATAGGTAGTGTTCTTACTCATCAGAAGTCTTGCTAAAATTTGGTTATACCACATTCAGGAAAAGTGATAACAATGTACCCATTGCTGTGACTAATAAAAATCAGGCACGCTGGCATCAGACGCACCAACGGAATCATTGTTATTCAGGAAAGCACTTAGCCAATACATTTCAAACCTATTGGAGACAATGGTGCTTAAACACGTGGTTGTCTTCTTTTCTACTAGAGATCTGTGTCATATCCTAATTTATTCTTTGATTACAATTTTATCATACCCTCAGGAAAAAATAGTAGTTAAAAATAAGATTTCCTCTTAATGTGAGTATAGCTCTCACTCAATAAATGTTATTGCTTTGTCAGTAATTTTAAAGGATAATGATGAATCAGGTCGAAGAAATGGGATTATAGAAGATAAGAGTACCAAGTTAGAGAGGAATCATTTGGAGTTATCATACTTAAAGGTGCTGCGATAATGGTAATAAGCAGGAAGATCTGTTTAGATAAAAATTCTGGTATAATCTGTGAATAGTGATGCCTTGACATTTGGTACTTTAATAATTGGCCTGGAGAGGAAATGTGAATATCAGAAGAAAATCTACATTGTCTGTAGGTTCAGTTGAAGTTCTTATTTTACTCCCAATTTTCATTTAGCTTGTTAGAGTTAAGAATGATTCTTCAAGAATTCCTCAAGAACACTTTACTTGAAAAACTAATAGATGTGGATAAACAACCTTATATTAACTAAGGGAGATGGGGAAATAGCTCACCTCACCCATTTTACTGTTGCATAACTGAAGAACAAAGGCCAACCCACTTATCTCTTGTTTTGAAGTGGGTGGCATTCTCAATTTTCAATGTTTCTGAGCTTTTTGTTTTAGGAAGCCACAAAATGTTTCCTAGCTTCAAAATTAAAACCTCTGGGGACTCGCTTGTGCAATGATTAATTGCAGGGTAAATACAGGTCTGTATGTTGCCTACAGATACGATGTTTGTTTCTCAATATCTAAAGAACGCTAAAATCCATATAGTTTCAATAAGGTCATCTGTCATGCAGTGATCCAATGCCAAAGCATCCCATCCTTTGTTTGAACATTTGATTGCTTTGTTCTTCCTAAATTAGAGTCCTTGATTATAATAATTGATTGTGATAATACAGATACTAAGTGAACCAACCTTAGTCACTGTTCTATTTAACCATCTTGTTTGAATGCCAAATATGCAAGGTAAGTCATCTAGTTAAGTGGAAGTTTGATAACCTAATGTAACATCTTTGACATCAGAGATCAGATAAAATCTTTTGTGTGTCATTGGCTCACAATAGTCTGCCTGGGCAGATGGTGTTGGTTTTATAAGAAAGACATACTTTGCCTGGAGAGTTTCAGAGAAATATGGGCATTATTTTCAAACTCCAGTAAAGGAGAAAGGTGTCATTTCACTGACAGCCCCAGAGAATATTTCCCTGTTACTTCATGCTTGACAGATGCCAGGAACAGATTGATGTGTAGAGAAAGGCAAGGTACAAGGAAACCGTACATTAAAACTCATTAACTTTAGATAGGAAAACTCTGTTGGGAGCAACTGTAGAGCATTTTTTGATGTACAGTGAATGTTTAACATTCTAAATATATGTGCTTTTTAATGTGTTGGGACTGCATTTACATATTTGGTGTAAATCTGAATGAAAATGAAAACAGTGACAAGATAAACACAAGAGAAAATGCAGCAGTAAAATGAATCATTAAGAATCTGAAGGAAAATACAAGAGATATTTTTCATCCTCCTAATTCTTGATCCACCAGAAGCTATAGGTGTGGTATTTGGAGTGGACCACTTGAATTTCCAATATTAATTTTCTCAGAAGGAAACATGCACTCTTGTTTATAACGTAACTCGTTTATAAAAAATCAGATCTGCTTCTCAGTTCAACCAAACTCTTATGCATCGCCTCAACTTTTACCATGGAACAAAAGGAGATGGAACCTTACTATCTGATTTAGCACTGAAGCTAGTTCTCTGGCCAGCTGGTCCATACGTGTTGCCCCTCATCCCATTAACTCCTTCTCACAGATAAAAGAAATTCCCATATTAAATCTTATAATTTATTTGACTTTTTAAAATTTTTATTAAATTAGCTGTAAGAAGAGTACTATAAAGCAAATAGAGCACTGAATGATGAACATAGAAGCATTGCATTTTTAATATGGAATTAAAACTGCAGTACCTGTACATAACTATAACTAGTTCATTATGAGAATCACTATTCCTGACCATTGAATGGGGTATGGATTTGAGAAGGTGTTTTTAGAGGATCTTGTATCATAGAAACAGCACAGATTCACATGGGAAGGAAGATGTATGTGCATGTGAATTACATAGGCAGCCTTAATTTTGGTAGTTCTTCATTTGAGCACTTGACTTCTCAACCTTAATATTCTTTTAAGGTAGATCTCGTTAGGAATTTAATTTATATAATTCCTGGTTTGATGTAAACAAATTTGATGGTAATTTTGTAGATGAAAACAAATTTTAAAAACTAAACAGTATAGCTGAAAGGAATGTTTACAAGAAATTCTGTTTTCAGTACAAATGGGACAGTGTTCAGTGAACCAGAAGTGGAAAATACAAATAAACAATGGCATGTTCTTAATGTGTGAATATCTACTTATTCTGTATCTCGATGTTAAGTTTGAAAAGGTTTCTTTTAGACAGGTAGAACTTAATTGTTTTATTAGATATACATAGGTACTAAATAATTGAAATAGTCATGCATAATTCAAATAATTGCTTCCAGTAGATACCTAGTCTGATAAATATCTGACAGAAATGCAGATTGAGTACTTTTCCCTGATATGAGGATGTTTTTATTTTAAATTCATGGAACGTTGTGTTAATACGCATAATGGCATAACTGTCACAGCAGGTTACAGGTGATGACTTGGACTCTGATGCTACCTGATGCAAAATGACCCATCTCTTACTTCAGCTTGCAGGCTGCAGCTAATGAAATTCAAATCTATAAATATTGTGCAATTATAAAGATGAAAAGAACCTATCTTGAAATGTAGTAGCCAATTAATACTCATTTTTCATTGTAATAAATGCAAGTGCCTGGGTTAGATACCATGAAGGTCTGTGCTACAGAAGTTTACCAAGAGCTACTTTCTGATTCTGAATAAGATCATGCATCGCCATCAAGACAACAGTGTTTGAATAACTTCTTGGAGTGCATTGAACAACACTGGCAATATCTGTTACATGTGGTTTGTTTTCTTTCTCTCTCACAGATCCTCTCCTTGGGAGGAGGAACTGAACAGGCAGGATAAAAATGCATTTGGTAAGATACACTGTTTTACCTTACATGCATTCCTGATATTTATGATAAAAAAGTCAAGATCCTGCATTTGAAATAATATTTTACTGGTTTTAAGAGGGCCCTAATTCCTGGGGCTCTTCAGTCAGTCTCAGACTGCCACCCTTCCCTCGGAAGGATCCTTCTCCCATGTGGTAAATCTTTCCCTTATGGTGAAAATTTTTCCATGGTTAGGGTTTAGAACTGGACCACAGTCTTTCAGCTACACAGGACAGACAGCATTAGAACATCCTGGATAAGAAGATTCCAGGTTGTTTATGGATGACAAATGCATAAAAAGAAACACCTCCATCTTAGAATCATAGTGTCATAGAATGGTTCGGGTTGAAAGGGACCTTAAAGATCATCAAGTTCCAACCCCCCTGCCATGGGCAGGGACACCTGCATCTCTAGTACCTAATGCTGGACCTTCCTCAGTTTCATCAATCTGCAAGGCACTCTTTTCTATTGACATACCTTTCAAACACCATCTCTACCCTCTTGATGACCTTTTTACTTTTTTTTTTTTTTTTTAATGTATCAGACTAAGAGATAATTTTGGCTTCTTCCTAACATACAGAGAAATAGCAAGAAAAATAAGGTTCATTGTTTCTGAAGTATCTTATTTTTGGTCCTGAATGAGGAGGGTGAGGCAGAGGAAAGAAAGAGGAAGCTGAGGAAGGGATAAAAAACAGGTGAATTTTTCAGAACTGAAAGCCCTAGTGGAATGTTTTGAAATTGTCTGTGGGGTTGTTTCAAGATAAAGAGTAGAATTGACTAGTGGGGTAAATAGAGGACTAGATATCCAACAGAAGAGTTTAGGAAATATGAAGATTTGCATTTCCTTGGTGCATTATTTATAAGGACATCTCTTTATTGTGTATGTGAGCATGAGTAGGAAAAAATCACAAATCCTGAAAGTGCACAAGCCATGTGAAAAGTCTACCATGGCTTTGCAGATCTAAATATTCTAGATAGAATTGTAGTCATTAGATAAATTTGGGTTGCTTAAATGACTGAGGCAGGATTTCAGTGACTTTCAAAACCTGTTCATCCCTACATTTTTGAAACTGAAGAAGCAAACATGAACCAGAGGTGCTGAAGAAATTTCTTCTATACTCTGTTCAGTTTACACTTCATTATCCATATCTCTTGCCTAGGCATGTAGGTACTATTGTTTTTTCTAGGAAATCCTGAGAACTGCATTAGGTTTCGATGCAGTTGTTTTCAGAAAATTCAAGAAGATAACTAATTTGTAGCAACCCAGTCTCTTATAATATTGTTGGGCTGAGTGGGAAGTAGATGTCTAGCAAATGAAATTCAGAAGGTTCTTAAGGTCTCTCTACAAAGTATTTATTTTTTTAAACATAATTACAGTTGTATTTAATGAAGTAGCAGAACTGTAAATCTGTCAGGAAATGCTGTGGCAAAAACATTTCTTGAAGAAGCATATTAAATAGTAATGATGTCAAACATCTGAAAGAGTGAGCAGACCTTGCATGCATAGTTTTCTAGTCATAGGAAATTAAAAAGAGGTTGGAATATTGCCAGTTGACTGACTATAGGGAAAAAAAAAGAGACCCATAATAAGCAACAGTTGTAGTTACAATATTTGCTGAAACCAACACACATTAAATAATAATGAAAGCAACCATCTAAAAATGCTGGCAGACTATATGGAACAGCTGAGCTGAAGAATCTGCAAAAAGGATTAAAAAAAAATAAAAAAGGACCTGGTATATAGCCAATGTGCTGCAAAAGAATAAAAAGTTCCATTGGAGATTAAATGGCAAGATCAATTTTGGACAAGTATTTATGAAACAAAAACTATGAAAGAAAAGAGTTAATTTTGAGGTTGTGTATATGACAAAATCTTCACATGTAAAGTGGTCTCTTCAAAGATCAACAGTTAAGTTGAGTTCTAAAGCTTTTTATTTTCATAGAATCACAGAATCATAGAATGATTTGGGTTGGAAGGGACCTTAAAGATCATCTAGATCCAACACCCCCTGCCATGAGCAGGGACACCTTCCACTAACCAGGTTGCTCAAAGCCCCATCCAGCCTGGCCTTGAACAGTTCCAGGGATGGAGCATCCACAACTTCTCTGGGCAACAACCCGTTCCAGTGTTTCACCACCCACACAGTAAAGAATTTCTTCCTAATATCTAATCTAGATCTACCCATTTAAAAACTGTTACCCATAGTCCTATCACTACACTCCCTGATGAAGAGTCTGTCCCCGTCTTTCCTGTAGGCCCCCTTTAAGTACTGGAAGGCTGCTATACAGTCTCCCCAGAGCCTTCTCTTCTCCAGGCTGAACAGCCTCAACTCTCTCAGTCTGTCTTCATAGGAGAGGTTCTCCAGCCCTTTGATCATCTTCGTGGCCCTCCTCTGGACTCAGTCTAACAGATCCATGTCTTTCTTACATTGGGAGCCACAGAGCTGGACGCAGTACTCCAGGTGGGGTTTCATGAGAACAGAGTAGAGGGGCAGAACCACCTCCCTCAACCTACTGGCCACGCTTCTTTTGATGCAGCCCAGGGTGCAGTTGGTTTTCTGGGCTGCCAGTGCACGCTGCCAGCTCATGTTGAGCTTCTCATCAACCAACACCCCCGAGTCCTTATCCTCAGGGCTGCTCTCAATCCATTCTCTGCCCAGCCTGTATTTGTGCCTGAGATTGCCATGACCCAGGTGTTGGACCTTGTATTTGGCTTGGTTGAACTTCATGAGGTTTGCACAGTCCCACCTCTCAAGCTTGTCCAGGGTCCTCTGGATGGCATCCCTTCCCTCCAACATGTCAGCCACTCCACACATCTTGGTATCATCAGCAAACTTGCTGAGGGTGCAGTTGATCCCACTGTCCATGTCTCTGACAAAGATGTTAAACAGCACCATTTCCAGTACTGGACCCTGAGGAACACCACACAGAGGTGAGACTGTAGTTCCCTGGGACTCCCTTGTTTCCTTTTTCAAAAATAGGTGTTATGTTTTCCCTTTTCCAGTCAGCAGGAACTTCACCGAACTGCCACAACTTCTCAAATATGATGGATAGTGACTTGGCAACTTCATCTGCCAGTTCCCTCAGGACCCGCAGATGTACCTCATCAGGTCCCATGGACTTGTGCACCTTCAGGTTCCTCAAATGGTCTCAAACCAAAGCTTCTCCTACTGTGAGTGGTTCTTCATTCTCCTATCCCCTGCCTTTGCCTTCTGTGACTCAGGAGGTAAGGCTAAATCCCTTATGGATGAAGACTGAGGCAAAAATGAGAACCTCAGCCTTTTCCATATCCCGATTAACAAGGTCTCCCATTTCCTTCCAGAGAGGGCCCACATTTTCCCTAGTCTTCCTATTATCACTGACATGCCTATAAAAGCTTTTCTTGTTGCCCTTGACATCTCTGGCCAGATTTAACTCTATCTGGGCTGCAGCTTTCCTATCCTGATCCCTGGATGCTTGGACAATTTCCCGTGATTTTCTTGCAATTATTTAATTAGGAAAAGATGTGGACAAGGAAAACTTTTGTTAACACATTGAAATGCAGCGTGATGTTGGTTTTGTACAAGAATATTACATGAAATTATTTTTAAAATTTATGGAAGACTTTAAATTTCCTTCTAGCCAAGAGGACCTTATTATCTTTACTTAAAGATACTTAAAGATACTTTACTTAAAGAACTTAAACCTAATAACTAGTGACACTGGGTTCTTGTGCTTGCTTGTAAGAATTAAAAAGGAAATTCAAGAAGTAGAATTATCTGTAGATTTTTTAAAATATTCCATATAAATATTAACAATGGAGGTGTTGAGTAGGTGCTATGTCTTTTTGGTTTTTATCCTATACGTCCTCTAGCAAATATTATCATCACCACTGGGTGGATAAAAGTCTCATTTTCAGTGTTATAAAAAGGCCAGGTAAATCTATTAAAATCACTGGGATTTGACTGATAACAACACAACTCAGATCATTATTAGGCCTTATGATTACATGCAGAATATACACTTCTATTACAGAAAATATATGTTCACTGTTAAAATGGAAATGAGATTTGAAATGGACATTGGAAGTGCAAAATGTAGATCCTCTCAATCCCTGCCCTGCTGTTGTATAGTAATAGAAGTGCCTAAATTTAGACAGTGCTTTTAAAGCAATTGACTGTTGTCCAGAATCTTTATGTTCTGCTTCTGGACATACCCCCATCTTGGTATTTTCCTTCATTTCCTTCATTTCCTCATTTTCCTTCATCTCACCAGTCAGTCTATTGGTACTTGTACCCTCAGCTTTCCTTCATAGGAGTTGCCTTCTGGAGTCTAATCTACTAAGTGTTCATAGAGAGTTTAGGAATATTTCTGACTCTGGAAGAGACCTGGCTTCCACTAAGACATCTGTCAATGGTAGTACTTGCATGTCCCTATTTGCAGATACTATTTAAATATTTTTAAACTAGAGAGAGCATAAAACAAAATGGGCCGCTCATCTATGAAGATAATTAGTTTCCAAGTTCAGGTCTGGCAAAAACCTAAACCAAAACATTTTCTGGATATGTGTAGTAACTTTTTCCTAGTCTTGTCCCCCTGGATTTTGAGCACCCCAGTCTTATTTACCTCTCTCTATTCTAGGTATTGCAGAATGAGCCTTAGAATTTGCAGTACTCTGGTGCTCAGACCTGTGGTGTGTGTTTCCTTTGCAGGCTGGTCTTTGGTATTAATACTTGCATTTATACTGCTTGATCTGAGGGTACTATAAAACGCTTAGGCCTCTCTGCCCTGCCTGTATGCTAGTTGTGTGTATATGTAAACAAACAAACATGTAGACCAAACTCCCTATGATCTGAATTCATTAGAAGGGACCCAAGGGGGAGTAATACAGATAATCTGAACAGGCAGGGGAGCTGGTTTGAGAGACTCTGAATTACATGGCCCAGAATATCAGCCTGAGATCACTGAACATGACTAACGGGAGGTCCCCAGTATTCCTTGGATGATCTAGCCTCTCTGTCTTTGCAGGCAGTGGACCCTGATATCCTTTAAATGCTTATCTTTTATGAAAAGTTTTTCTATATACTTTGTATACACTTTTTTTTCCCCATTTATAAGATTATACAATGCATAAAACAAAGAACATGAGAGAGATTTCCATGTGTGAGTCCTCTGCTAGAAGTCAAACTGCCTCTGAAAACCTTAAAATTACTCACAAAACCTTCTGAAGGTTATGACAGACCTCCTGCTTCTTTGTTCTTCTTGGTGGTGGTAAAAGCTGGACACGTGCCCAGTGCAGGGAACATAGTGTAAATAGCATTGCTGCAGATTGCTACTGGATTGTTCAAAACATCAGATGGCTAGAATATGTTATTATCAACAAGCTGTTTACTGGCCAATCAATTACAAACTCCGATGGAGCACTAGGCATTTTATTGTAGGCTAGCCAAATGGATGGAGAAAACATATGTCAATCTATTACTTTAAGGGGCAAATTCTGCTCTTCTGCTTCAGTATCTTGCAAAACCTCACACAGTGGAATCACACTGATGTTAGTATGGAAGGGTAGGATGTATGGCAGTTCTCTGGGAATCACTAGGAAAATGCAGTTCTCAGTAGTTTGGGCAACTTTATGTCAACATACATTTGCATAATGAGTGCAGCTGAGGTATCTGTGGGTAGTCCTCCCCCCACAGGAGTTTTGAATGCATGAGTTTCTCAGTCTGTATGCAATATAGAAACAGTCAAGAATTGTTGGCTTATACATTTGTGTTAGTTCTTAAGTGAAGTTTTGATTCTTTTTTTCTTCTTCTTCTTATGTTTATTTTACCCAAGTCTATAAAATGACATATGGCCATTATGTGCAATCCCAAACTGGAAAATAGTATCCAGAGTCAGATGTTTAAAGAGGAAATTTTCCAATTTAGAGTGGGAAAAATGTATCTGTTTGCTCACAGTAGCTTTATCAAAAATGTGTCATTGGAAAGAGGTTTTTTTCATCCCTGCTACTTGGAATTTCCTTATATTTTTTTCTGGATAGGATTTGGTTGCAATAGGAAACACGATTTAGAGATGTAGAACAGAGACTTTGTGATCATGAGAAGAAGAAAAGCCAGCTTCCTTTGAAAAAATGTATGGTTCTATTGGTGACAAGCAGTTATATATATCCTGTCCAAAGGACTCTTGGACAATGACTAGAAGGAACAGGTCACGTGAATGTGCAGTCATTCAATGCAGCTGCTTATGTGACAGTACGTCTGTGACTTGCAGGCAGTATTGGCAGTCACTGGAGTTTCTCACCTGTTAAAATTCAGTCAGAGGTGATCCAAACTGATGTTCTGAGTTGGAAAGGAGGAGAGAAAATTCTGCCTTTGAAATCCTATTAAATATTACATAAGATCTCTTGGGATAAAAGGAAATATTTGAAAGTGTTCGTTCTTCAGAAACATACACTGAAA
This sequence comes from Numenius arquata, assembly GCF_964106895.1. NCBI lineage: Eukaryota > Metazoa > Chordata > Aves > Charadriiformes > Scolopacidae > Numenius > Numenius arquata. Next base: position 106,367,196 of record NC_133576.1, on the reverse strand, counting down.
AAAGCTACATTAAGTGAAGGGCTAAGCAGGTGAAGAGATCTTTCTTTCTACCTTCTCTTGGCTCCAAAACCAGTAATGTGCTAGTGCTGAAAAAAAAAAAAAATTAAAGGGAAAGAATAAAAAAATTTGAGAAGTGTATGATATCTATATTTCAAAACTATCTGATTTATAGTGTTAGAAAAGTTGAATAACTTCTTACTGATTGTTCCCTTCGGGTAGTTTTTGCCATCATCTGTGAATGTGAGCAGTAAGTCTCCCTGCAAGTCATTCTTGAAAATACCAGCAAAAGGAAGAAGAATCTGGTCTGCAGTGAATATATCACCAAAAGAAACTAGGGACCAAGGATTTTCTATATTCAAAATTCAGAAAAGCTGTCTTCTATTGTGATGATGAGCTCTGGAAGAAAAATAAAAAAAGTAAAAGCATACCTGCTTTACACTGAAAAATGTTCGTGGATGTGTCCTACAACGAAAAAAATAAATCCTTGCCCAAACTCACTATTTAGATTTTTTTTTTTATTTGAGCAAGAAATAGCTAATATTTTCTTTTTTCTTTTCTTCTTCTTTTTTTTTTTTTCCTTCAAAATGGCCTGATATAATGCTCCAGCTCTCCAGTTGTTTGTAAATCAGCACAGTTCTGTTGGCTCTAACCGAACAATACCAGCAAGACCAGATGGGCTGGGCCCAGGCAATAGAAAAATCCCTGCAACTTAAACTATGCATGAGCAATGTATAATTTTAAAATATGCTCTTAGTCTCAATGAAATATTTTTCTTCAGAACAATGCTGATGAAATTTACTTAATTTTGAAGAGGTGGGAGGACATGAAAATTGTTGAGCTTCAAAATGCATTTTTCTCAAAAAATAGAAGCAGAAATGAATTTTAGATGCGATTGTTTTAAACAAATAAAATACATAATGCAAGCACCTCTAGTTATGCTTATAAACAAGTGTCTATTAACATACACAAGCCATACTCTGTGATCTGTCAAAGATTTGTTCCTTTCAAAGCATTTTTTTTCCCCCCAGGAATTATTATAGGGATGAATATATGCTGGGATTTCAGAAATATACACAAGTTTAAACATGTGGGATAGTACATAAGATGGGAAAGATGGAGAAGCAGGACTGGGTTTTGGAGGCCAGCTTTATGGAACCATTCACTATTCTGAAAGATCTAAGCCAGTTTATCTATGAGATTGAATGCCTGATCAAAATTTTTAGTGTGACTGTTCAGGCTGCCTCTTTCTGAATGGTTACATTTTCACTGGCATCATCATCTTCTTCAGATGAATTGGAACCCATAAAATCATCCAAGGGTGAAGGATGTAAAAGCAGGGAGATGGTGAAGGTTAGTGGAGCAGGTTATTAAACAAATGGTAAGAGGACTCTGAAAATGATGGGAAGAGAAGCAATGGATAGTGGCATGTGCACTGCTGACAGTGCCTGAGCCACAGAGGGGTTTAGGAGTGGGAGGAGGGCAGTTACTTGTGCGACTGATAGAAGCTGAGGAAGTGGTATTAGCATTCCTAGCTTATCAGTCACTTCAGAAATATGCACAGAGCAGCCCTGTTGCTTGATGTCTGTATTGCTGAACTAGTCGGTGTTTGATCTTCTGTATTCTGTGAGACTTCTTATCAAACACAAGATGGGCTTGACTAGCATCCCTTCTTCTCCCTCTGCTTCAAATCTTTAAATGATAATTAATAACTACTGCGAGCCATGCAAGATTTTAAAGGTGGGATACATGTCCTAAATTTCCTTTTATCCCTACCTTTAACTCAGACAAAATTTTAGGCACTGTGCAAGAGATGCCAACATGACCATCAGTAGGAGATGTCTTTCACTAAGCAGCAACTTTTACAATCTAGAAAAAGTATAGGGCAGATCCAGGAGCAAAACTTCAGCTGGTAACACTACGCAGCTCTGATTTTCCTTCTTCAACAGTTAGATGTTAATTAATGCTGCAGGGAGGTGTTCAAATTGAAATCAATGGGAGTTTCATTATTCACTTCAATAGGAGTGGGATGAAGTTCTAAATCGTAAATGGAGCAATGAAAATCTAAGAAAACAAGAGGCATGCTAATGTGTGTTTTGTTTAAGAATTCTCGGTTTCATTGGCTCTGTTTAACAAGCAATTGAAGGCAACGTGCTTGGGGGGCTGTGAAAGTATGTGCGTCTCATGGGAACAGAGGACTATACACCTTTCCACTAATCTTGGAAGGAGACAAAACTGGAGGCAAATAATTTAGTGTACATGCAGGAGGTGTTGGAACAAGTGCCTTCTAAAGTAAAAAAATATAAAATAAAGGTGCATTAAGTGGTGTGTGTGTTTTACCAGCTTGGGTTTTTTGGAACCATTAAATACAAATAGAATGAATAATTTAACATTTTACACAGTATGTGCATCTTGCACCACTGAGTTTTTGGAACAGTTTCACATAGAGAAAATGTAGTGGGTGCTTGCCTTGCTGTTCTGTAATTTTACTTTGTCCTTATTTCAATTACATTTCAAAGCAAATACTCTTCCTAGTTGTGAGGTGAATTTAATTTTTATGAGCTAGTGAGGTTTTTTGTCTCCCTGATTTTAGAAATTCAAAATATGATATGTGGAGAACAGAATGAAATCTTAAGCTAAATGAAGCCCTTTTCTCTGTTTATTCTTCTATCCAGATTCATTGGTGCACAGATCCTTTTTTACTTCTCTCCAAGACAGTGTAAAACACTTATCAGCGAAGGTGTGTTTACAGATGCTTTGTCTGGCAATAGCCACCCCAGATCTCTCATTTCTCACATCCTGCAGGTTGTTTCTACTCCTTCACATTTGCACAATATCCACCTTCACAGTCTCATTTTCCTTTCCTTTTGTCCTTGATATGTTGTTTTGCAACAGTCAGGACTTTTTGTAAAGAAAAGCTTGAGATCCATGGTCACTTTTTGTTATTTTCATAAATGTCTGTCAGAGGATCCAAATAAAATGTTCCTAACAGAACTTCATGACAAATTGTTTCTTCATGAAGATGTGAAGTCAATGTGCTCCTGGGAGCAGTTGTTCTAATTCCCAAGTTTTCATTCTGTATCAGAGCAGACTGGGTTGTACACCAATACCTTCCTAATCTTGGTTATTAGGGATAGAAAACCCAATCTCATCGGCTGCAAGAGAGCTATGCAATACTCTAAGCAGGATCTAAAGGCAGGCTTCAGACCTAGATAGATTAGTGGGAATGATTTTCCTTTCCTAAAGGGGACACTCATTAGAGGCAAAACCAAAGACATATTAGATTACAGGACTAATAAATCAGTGATCAGTTCAACCAGATTTCAATTTTAGTGAAAAGCTTAAACATAGCAAAAAATCCAGTGTATTAAATGTTGCATTTAAGTTTTTTGAACCAGGAATGAAAATATCTTTCTTTCAAAAAACATTAGATTAAGAGAAAATTACTTAAATAGCAATGGAATTTTTAGAAACGATTAAAAATTTGAATGTTTCAATTTACCCAAACCAAAGTTCTTCTGCAAATTTTTATTTTTACAGTAGTTTCTGAATGATGACTCTTCCATCATAACATTGGTTAAAAATTCTCTCCATGTCTTAAAAATCTCTGTGGACAGGAATGACTATTTTCATCTCAGTTCTGCTATTAGTCCTCTAAAAGCTTTTATTTTACATGTATACGAGCATGCCTTCCAGTAGCAAGGTTAAGTCTATTAACCTATTGTTGAGATTATTTGAGACAAGGATGAAACAAGAGACTCTGCAGTGGGTATTACTGTTTTAAAGGATTCTAAACTCTTTCCATCTCAAAGCACATGTGCTTATCTGCACATTTTTATTGAGAATAAATCACTATGCTTAAAAAATACTGTATTTGGGTAATCTCTGTATTATTTTCTTTGTGCCTGCAAAATGGTTGAATCCTTGCATTGAATAAAAGTTTAAGTTGGATCTTACTGTGAAGCTGGGAGAAATACTTTCACACAGAAAAAATGATGACATTAATATTGCTCTCATTGTGGTTCCAGGACCTCTGAGAACTACTGGTTTAGTCATTGAGACTTCTGAATGAGTAACATGAGTGACACTGTGAAAAAAATTCCTACCCTTTGTTCTGTCCAATTTGGCACTGCCGCTTTCTTCTATTCAGCAACAGTTGTTTTCCAGAGCTTGATTTTTGGTACCTGTAAGGGATCAGCGTAAACTCTATTAGCTATAAGCACTGAGGTAGAGTGGTACTAAATGTCAGCCCTCCAGGTCTGAACAGCAGAGCAATCAGGTTTTATGTTTACATGTTCTATTGTGTTGTATTAAAAGCGTGCTTTTTGCCTGGCCAAGCCTCTCACCTGCTTCTTTTTGCATCTGCAGTTGGGCATTTTTCTCTCACCTGGAAGATAGTAACTATGTGTTGTCCAAGTCAGACTAAGGCATAATATTTTACCTTGTATTTGCACGAGTAGAGTGTAGGCTCAGCAGATCAGCAGTGCCATAAACCACTGTTCATCTGATAACAACACCTCATGCCAATGGCCAACTCAGGGGACAGCATTTGTGGTGGCTCTCATCTCCCAGCTGGGACCTGTGCTTCACTATGGCTTGAATCAGTAAACTTGCCAAGTGAAAGGCCAGGATTAAGGTGGGCTTAATGGGTGATTAATGACTAGGCAGGGCCTGATCCAGACTGACTTTTGAAATGTCTTGATCCAGCCAAAGTGAATGCAAGAGTAGAAAGGAATGAAAGCACCTACTGTTAATATGTATTTGGAGAAAGCCATTCGGCAGGAAAGTCCATTACAGAGACTGAATTCACGTGTAATTGCACTGGCAAAGATGACAGAGGAGCGAGCACGTGGCTGCTGCTCTTCTGAAGCCATTCACCGCTCTGAGGCCCTATTGTAATTGCTGCTGGCAGGAAGGAGAGGGGAGCTGCAGCAGCAGAAACAGACAACTTAAAACACTCGTGGCGGGATGTGTATTAGCCATGCTGTTTTCACTGAAGGCAGTAGAGTAGTTTACTTTTCAGCTATCAGTCCAGCTGGTTACACTGGCAAGTGCCAATCCATTGTTAACAGAGGTAACAAGATAAATTACTTTTGGACTCAAAGTATCTGAAATAATAAAAGCCATAAACAGTCTGACAGTCAGTGTCCTGCTACTTCATACAAATTCTATCTTCTAAAGTGAGTTTAGCATTTATTGTTCGGCAGCTTATGATAAGGGTCTGCATGGGATGTTTTGTAAGAATTCAATTAGCTTGTGTTGTGGGTTAATGCATTTGCATGGTAATGAAACATTCTTTCAACAAAGTGTTGAAGGGAAACACACTAATTAGTTTTTTTGAACAGCACCTGACATTCATAGGGCCCAATGGTGATGTTGGCTAAATGCCTGCATGACTGATGCCCCTGTTTTAGAGCTGGCCAGCATTTTTCTGTCTATGAGTTTATGAGAAAAACAAGCAAACAAAAACGTCCCCAGTCCCACAACAGCTTCTTAAAATGATACAAAGCCAATTTAATGAAATTTGCCAGTCATCCCTGTCCTTTCTCTCTCTGGATCCCCTGTGCTGCCTTCTCTTTCTTTGACATATCAAATGTTGTTTCTTTTTGCTGTTACGGACCTACATTGCTTTTCTTCTTCTGTTATTTCTTGTTCTGTATAAGAAGAGATGACTCTTACCTTTTAGCATCTCCCTATGATCCTCCATGCACTATTCACCTGTACTGTAGGAATCACCATGGCAGCAGAACGGCTGCCAATAAGCTGCTCTGTCCTTTTTCCATGCAAGTGGCCTCCAAATTGCTGACCAGTGAGAGAAAATAAGTTACAACAAAAAATGGGCTGGCACAGGTTACTTCCCCGCTGGGGTTCCTGAAAGCAGCACAATTGTATTTAGCCCTTCCTTAGGGGAGATGGGCAGGTGCCAACCTGCTCCACAATGAATGGCACAGCAAAATAAATAAGTCAAAATATTCTTTCAACCACCATCACTTACTTGAATAAAAAAAAAAAAAGGAGATTTCATCTTCTGATCAAATTTTGTTCAGGTTTGATCCCACAGTGTTTCTAACATGTTTGTCCATTCTTTCCTTTCCCCCCTCCTCATGTGTTTGTTCGAAAGCTTTTTGTTCACAAAACCTCTCACAAACTCGGGTGCATTTATTCTGAGGGAAATTGTTTACGCTGGAATTGGCTGCTCTGTAACTTTTTTACTGTCTTTCCTCTGTAAATGATTCTATCTTACACTTAGGAAATAGCTGTGAACAAGATAACTAATGAAGAAATTGTAATACCTTTATTAAGTTATGTACAGTGGGAGGTTCGTGGCCTTATCTGAACAGGCATCTTTTGCACATGTGACGTTTGTGTTACCTCACACTAAAAGGCACCATGAAAAGACATAGCTGTCCACTGATAGACCTGACCCAAAGCAGATCTGCCTGACTCCACATAACCGAAGATGTAGCCACGTTGGAGGCCTTCCCAGAAGGTCTTCCCACTACTGCAGAGATCTCTTGGACACAGTGGTGCATACAACAACTGGAAAGGAAAAGGAAATTTGAAATAATTATGTCATTATTTGTCAGTCATTTGTTTTAAATGAAAGCTTGAATCTTCAGCTCTTAACTGAGCTATTGAGTACCCTCACAAGGCACTGCCCTACAGTTGGTTCAGCTACTACTGTTAAGCTGACGGCGGGTAACTGGATGTCTTTATGTCCTGTGCTTACCCCTAAGCCATATAACAATTATCTATACCAGCTGTCCTGGCTGGGAGGAAGGAAATGATTCCCCTATTCATTTGGTAGACTAAGATAAAGTAAGAATCCATTTAATCCTACTGAGTAGAGAACATTGTTGTTTTTATTGTTTCCACAATACACTGATGTTATAATAGTACTTCTAAACTGGTTACCATTTTAATCTACCCAAAGAATACTGTAAGGACCCTTTCAGTATAAAGATAACGGCTGTAGTATGGCTGAATTAAAGACTAAGCCTATGGGGGAAAAGTCATTCCTTGTTGCAGTGCTGCTTCTTGCTGCAAAGATTGTGAGAAATGCTCCAAAGCCTGGCCACAGCCAGGAGAAGAGGCACAGACATCTGTGGGTGAGTTATTCCAGCGAGTGTGCAGCAGCTCAGCCAGCTGCCAAACAAGATACCCACAAGTTGTTTGACTTTGGGTGGCATTATTAGAAAATTTTTGGGGGGAAGAATGTTCATAGCACAATGGGAAAGGTGCTTTCTTCTTATTGTTCTTGCTCTCTTTTGTTATTGCACTTATTTTTTCTCATATCTTAGTGTGTGCGTGTGCATTGTCTATTATGTAGTTGCTATAATACTCAGCAGCAACAGAATAATACTTGGTGCATTTTCTGAGATGAAAATCCCCTAAGTCCTTAAAAACACCTAAGTCAGTATATTTTGTATGAGAGTTTGAGGATAAATAAGCAGCTGTATCTGCAGCAGTGTATCCTTTCGCATCTGTTGTGTCCAGGCAGGGTCTAGGGCAGCTGTGCTATTCTGGAAAAGCAAGCAAAGCCTCTCCTGATTCTTTCTTTTCATGAGCCCTACCATCAAATCCCAGATCTTCTAGCCCTCCTTTAGAGTTACCATGTCTTCATAATACTGCTAATAATAGTGGAATAGAGAAGCGGAGTGGTTTGTACTAAGACGAATTTCAGCCTTTTTAATTCATTGCTAAATAACTGACACTGTCATTTCCAAGTACTCCAAAAGCGACATTTTTCTTAATGCTTCATCCATAAAACTTGATTTTTAAATATTTTTTTTTTTATTTCAAAGCCTTAATCCTGCAAGATGTTTTACACATATAAATATATATATATGTAGCCCTGATAATGGACTGAGAATTTTACAACTGCTCACAGCTTCTCCCTTTCACTTGAATTTTCTCAAAATAATAAACAGAAGTCTCACTACTCTGACAAGCTCATTCAGGCACAAGTTTCTGGCTGTAATTTGCCATTATTAATTGGAGCATTCTATTCTCACATAGGAAAGGGCTGAAACAGAACTTAAGTACTTTCTGCATCATGAAATGTCAGGTGAAAAACATATGGCTAACCTATATGTTCTGTTTATTTAGCAAGCTGGTGACTCAGTCTATCTGAGTCACTAAAGACTAAAGACTGCAAAGGACTGTGAATAATGAAGAAAATTTGTGTTCATCTGTCCAAAGCATGATGTGTTATTTTTATTCAGGATTTATAAAATCACCAGGACTACAGCTAGAAAATGAAGGAAAAATCAGAGCCTCGAATAATTTTTATTTTAAAAAGAATAAGAAATTATAGAGCTTTTTTGACTGCACTTAGAAGATGGCATGTTTCACAGCAGGGATTTTGGTGCATTCTGTAGAGTTAAATTTCTTACTGAAAGCCAAGCTAATGAAAGTTGATGTAGTATCCTTGCAGGTAGGGTTATTATGTTGTTGTTTAAAATCCCACAGTAGAAAATTTTGGGAGGGTGAGCAGGGGCCTGTTAAATGTTTTATATGGTGGCTTAAGAAATAGAGCTTCTGCAGGAATACAAAGGAACTCCCTAACCTGGGCTGAAACCAGTGCAGAAGTTGCCAGAAGAGACTTTTGGTCTATCTGCATTCAATTTACCAATTGTGTACCATAGGCACTGATGAAAACAAGGAACATGGAACAGTATTACAACAAACTTTGTAGTGGACTCTACCTTAACTGGAAGATTTGTGTGAGTTATTGACATACCATGAACAATGGTGCATGGCAACCTGAGCTGTTGAGATACCAGGTATTTAAGTGCTGCTTCAGAATCATTAGTATCATTTTCAAAAGGCGTTTGTGCTGTAACTGTGTTACTATATACTGCGATTCTTGAGATGGGGACGTGCAGATGGACAACGTCTCTTGTAAGGACACTCTCTGTGTTCTGAAGTGCAGTTAGAAACTTCTATGAAGTGTGCTGTAATTACATATGCACATAAACACAGCAGCAGGGTCTGAGGTCTACTGGTTCTGAGGATACAAAGGACATTAGTTAAATGCCTACCTACTTGTTACAGCCAAAGAAATGGCATAATACAGCTCTACACCTAACTGATCTGTCTCTATAATATGACATCAGATCAAAAGTGAACTATTTAAAAGAAAAAAACAACAAACAAACAACCCACAACAGGCATTTAGAGATGCTGAGTACGGTCAGTACTAATTTTAGGTTGCAAGTCTTTTTACCTAAGAGATGACCGTGTTTGTGGAAATGCGGAGCAGGGGCGGTTTGTCTATTTACAGAAAAATCACAGTTAGTCCTTCAGAATCAAAACACAGGGGAAGAAACTTGCAAAATTTAGCTTGCAAAATTTAGCTTACAAAATTTGATATTTAAACTGTCTTTGGTTGATCATGTACATTCTGATATAAAGTAGCATTTTGTTCTAGGGAATGATTGTTACTAAAAAACCGCTCAGTGGGCCTAATCACTGAACAAAGTTACATTGGAGTACTGAAGTGACTTAAAAGCATTCCGACATTTAGTGATGGAAAGCTATGTGAAAGAGTTATAAATTATCTTCATTAGTTTACAGTATGAATATGGTTCTAAAAAAATTTTCCTCTGCTTACTAAGAGTTCAAGCTGTTTTTAATTGTCAGGGCAATAGCTTTCTTTCAGACTGAGATGGGCACTCCTGTCTTTTTAAAATCTATTTCAGGACTGAAAAAAAATAACTTAGTTAAAAATGAATGAATACAGAGGACACTATAAAGGTGAAATGGATAAGAAAGTTAATATAAAGTGACAGTGTGACTTAGGCATAAAATATATTTTTTTCAAACAGCATTTTTTATCAAAATCTAGTGCTACCAAGTATACTCAGATTATTTCAAGTGAAATAATATTAGGTCATTGAAAAGGGAAAATTGAAACACTTTCGGCAAACTCTGCCCTTAGAAGCACCGACACAGCTTATAAGGGCAGAATTCAGGAGAAGGTTTTCCATGGCACTGCAGCAAAACTTCCTCATAAGTCAGGAAGGGAAAAGCAATGTGTCTAAGTTCAGAAACGAGTTACAATAGTAATGAAAAGTCTTTCTAACCTTGTGTAGAATAAAGATGATGTGTTATCTAGGGGTCCTTTCTGGAGGAGGTTTCATCCAGAATGAAAACAACATCAAATCATGTTTCCACCAGCTTTCTCCCTCAAGTGTTATCTACACCAGGATCTGTTTGGTAACCTGATGCAGTTTGTACTAAATGGCACTTTCTAAAGTCTTTGTCAGGATATGGTCCTTTGTGAAACTGAACAAACACAGTCTAACAGCACAGCTGGAAGTCTTGTCCTGATACACCCTGCGTGTATTTGATATGAAAGGTCCTACCTGAACATTTCTCACTTGACTCTTTGAATCAATGGTCCCCACATATGGGTGTCTCTCCTCAGGCAAAGGCTCCACAGCAGCGGCTGAAGAGGGGAGAGGACAGCAGTAGCTGAAAACCAGGGATTCCCCTCAGCAGCCTTGCACAAGGCTCTACCTTGCCCCATTGCCTCCTTGCACCTCTGCCTGAGTGCTCCAGCTTATCCCCTTCTGCCTTTGGGTTGCAATAGTGCTGTGATGGGTCTGGGAGGCCAAGTGTGGCTGGGAAGCAATATTGAGGAGAGCAGTAGGAGGAAGAAGAGGAAAAATATAACTTCAGAAATTATTGGAAGCTAATATCCTGAATTTTCTTCTCTCTCAGAACTGTCCTGATATGTCCAGGTGGTCTAATGAGACCTCTGCTTCAGCCAGTCTCTTCAGGGTCATCTATTGTGAGGAGGAAGAAGGTATCAGGCAAACCCAACTAACCTGCCGTGTCAGATTTCTTCTCAGGAAAATATCCAAGATTCATTATTTATTAAAGGATGTCATGAGATCTTGGCTGGAATATTATAAATACCACAAATGGGTTTGGATCCTGGCTGCAGTGAAGTCAGACGTTGTCATGCCATGGAGCTGAATAATAATCAGTATTTTACTCCTGGTTACTGAAAAACACTTAGCTTTCATTCATTTTGCTCCACCTCCAGTACTGATTTTGAATATTGAAATGTATGAAATTGAAGATTTAATGAAACTCTTTCTACTAGAGAAAATTAAGTGGTAAAAATGTTGAAGGAAAGATGTTTATTGGTATTTAATATCTGTGAGAAATACAAGAGAAATCTATTCTGTTTGGAGCAGGGAAGTCATCGTGCCTCTGTACTCGGCACTGGTGAGGCCTCACCTTGAGTACTGTGTTCAGTTTTGGGCCCCTCACTACAGGAAAGACATTGAGCTGCTGGAGCGTGTCCAGAGGAGAGCCATCAAGTTGGTGAGGGGTCTGGAGAACAAGTCCTATGAGGAGAGGCTGAGGGAACTGGGCATGTTTAGTTTGGAGAAGAGGAGGCTGAGGGGAGACCTCATTGCCCTCTACAACTACCTGAAAGGAAACTGTAGAGAGGCGGGGGTTGGCCTCTTCTCCCAAGGGAATAACGACAGGACCAGAGGAAATGGTATGAAGCTGCGGCAAGGGAGGTTTAGATTAGATATTAGGAAGAATTATGTTACTGAGAGAGTGGTCAAGCACTGGAACAGCCTGCCCAGGGAGGTGGTGGAGTCACCATCCCTGGAGGTATTTAAGAAACGTGTAGACGTGGCTCTTCAGGGCATGCTCTAGTGCCCGGGATTGTTGGTTTGTGGTGGGGTGTTGTGTGTGAGGTTGTGGGTGTGGGGTTTAGTTGGTGGATGCTGCTTTTTTTTTTTTTTTTTTTTTTTTTTTGGGGGGGGGGTGTTGTTGTTTGTTTGGTTTTGTGTTGTGTTTTTTTGTTTGTTTGTGTGTTTTTTTTTTTTTTTTTTAATGTGGTTGGACTCGATGATCTCAAAGGTCCCTTCCAACCACTAAGATTCTGTGATTCTGTGATTCTGTATTACTAACTTAGCTTAGAAAGAACAGAGGGTTACTTGAGCCTAATTAATATCTTGTAAATCCCAAAGTATCTTGAAGACAAAAATGATACCACATAGATTCCTCTTGGAATAGATACTATACACCTGAGCATTAATCATGGCCATCTGTCACACACAACAGTGTATGTTATCAAGGTAAAAAGCTTTATAACTCAAACCAAAATAAATTTAACAAAAAAACCCAAAACAAATAAACAAACAAAAAGATGCTTTAAAGGTGGGTTAAAGTTCTGAGAAAAGACTGGGAATAAAATAAAATTTTAAAAAAGGGACTAAGTATGTAGAAAAAGACTTTTTTCAAGTGATATTGTTCAAACTCAAACTTCTACAAAGTAGAAGACTTTCCTGACAACTACAGTTACAAATGCACATAAAATATTGTCTGAATTCAGTCAAAGCCTCCTCACTTATTTTACCTAGTAATGGAAGCACAGTGCAGTATTAAATGTGTTCTGCCATGCGCACTCCCTTTGGATTACAGGGTGAAAAGTAATTTTATCATATTTCATTTTATGTGGCAGCTTTAGGCCTATATTCACATTTAAGTAGCTAAAACAGAGCTTGGTTTTAAGAAATCAAATAAGACATTGCTTAAGCGCATGTTTGTCCCATTGACTTTACTGAAACTTCAGGACAAGCTTGAAAGCTCAACGAGAACTTGAGTGCTACTTTGAATAGGGAACCTTAAAAATTATTGATTTAAAACCTAGAAGAGGCGGGATATTTATAATTTTCTAGAGCCCGTGTTTAACAGTTAAAAATATCGATTTGCTGACCACATCTGGATACCTCAGTTCATGCAGCAAACTGTGGACAGCCTCATGTTTGTCAGTTTGTGAACATGTGTTTTGGAGGAAAAATACAAAGCAAAAGAAAACCGAAAGGACTAAATAGACAAATAAATTGCCCACTTTAGCATGTTAATTTTCCTGATAGGACTTTGAAGTTCACAACTTATTTAGATGAATGCTGTTTTGGGGAACTGTCAGAGCACACATGATGAGATGAATGAGATGGGGACACGTGGGTTTACACATTTGTTGATTCTACTTGGTTGGCGACATTTGTTCTCCAAAGCTGGATTGATAGCACAAAAATGTCTTTGAGGAAAAACAAATGAAATAAGACCCTGTTCTCAGGCCTTCTTCTTTCACACCTCTTTGACAGTGTGAAGAGGCGTGAGAGTCAGTGAAAATAACAGAGAAAATTCAGGCTTGTTAATTACTACTGAGCATATTACTTGCTCTCATGAGTAATTCCACTGGAATTGGGGTATAAATCACTGTGCTTGGTTGTAAATGTTTTCAAGACTAAGAAGTCTTCTGAGTCTTCTGGGATATCTTGCTGTGTGTGTGTGCCAATTACACTTTTACAACTCATCTCTCTTGTGCGCATTTTCCCAGCAGCAGCTCCCTTTCTTACTAGGTTTTGCTGGCCCAGCAGGCCACGGGATGCACCTGTTAAGCAAGACACCAATAGGTTATGCTCAGAAAGGTCTTTTTTTTTTTAAAAAAAAAAAAAAAAAAGCATAACTGTTTTTGGAGGTGGTGGTGGGTTGTGAAACAAAACCTCAGTTCTCCAACTCTGTCATAAGAAGTTTATTGACTGACCTTGCTACTTTAATGTATGTGGAAATCTCTTTGAAGCAAATGCATATAAAACAACGCAATGCCAGTTCATTGCAGTTGTATACAAAGGCAAAGCTACAGGTTTAGGAGCAGGGAGCTGGGAAAACCTGACACTGTCTCTTTTGTTTCTGGTTGTATGTAATGGTAGAATGCTTCTGATTTACTCACATTGTTTAAAAAGAAAGAAAGAAAGAAAGAGAGAAAGTGGTCTCTTTAGAGAAGAGAACACTCTGAGGTGATAAACAGAAGTTTAAGTTTTGAGAAAATAATATTATATGATTCAGGAAAAGTGTGTCTGGGTCTATAAACCTAACGTTTTTTTTTAAATTTTCTTTCAGTGCACATTTTTTAGTATACAAACAGAGAAAACACATGTGAGTATAGGAACATTTTGCTATCACTGTACCTCACCAATGATATCTTCTAGCTGACCTGGACCCAAGTAACTCTTCACTGAATAAGTTTGTGCTTGTATGACATTGATTTTTTTTCTCTTATCACCCCTTTCTTAGCTTATATCCAGGATATATGTATTGTGCTGTTAGAGGGGACATAACATTATTTACTGGCAGATGCTACTTACCAGTTTACTTCTGTTTCAGATGCATTTAAAAAAAGCTCTTCAGACCAAAATTAAACTGTTGCTCCCTCTCTAGAGAAAAAAAAAATAAAAAGAAAATTCTCACTGATACATCTGGCACTCAACAACCTCATCAGAGGACTGGAAAAAATCTATTCGTTATTAGAAAAATTGTCTATTGTTAATAGAGTAAGCAATGGATTCCTGTTCTCATCTCAACTGGGAATGAAGCTGGCTTGCCTGTTTGAACAGAGGTGACAAAAAACATTTCTTGATTGAATTCACATAACATCTGCTTGCACAATCAATCCAGAATATCCTTATGCATAATACTAACTTGCTCTGGACTGAATTATTTTTCTGCATCCAATGCCAGCAGAAATTATCATCTGTATGCTGGCAGCCTGTCACTGCCTCTAATGTGAACTTGGGACATATATTTGTCTCCTTGAGTATCTTCACAGAGGACAGATGCCTTTTCACTTGTTTTTAACCATCTTTCTCTGTTTTTCAACTGAAATGATTCAAAAATCAGTTTCCATTTTGATTAAATTGATATGCTTCTGGTTTGACTGCAAAACCAAATTCACAATCAGGAGGAAAAGAAGGGTTTCTTAATCTTTCCTCTTTCTTCCTTTTCTCCTTTTCTTTTCCAAAGTATTTATTTTTATTTTCACTTTTTTATTTACATTCAGAATAAATGTGAATTCAAAAGGTTTCCTGACTAGTCCAGCGTTTTGCTGCCAGAGACTGTGATCTCCTATGACCTGTTTATTATATCAAAGCCTTAGCTAAATTCAGTGAAGTTTAACAAGTAGTTAATGCTATTTGTATATAAGCTAGATGCTTAAAAAAATCCAAATGTACCGGGCCAGACCTTCATGTGATATCAGCTAGAAATGCTCTATTGACATCTGAAAGATACAGATTAAACAGGGAAAGGTATTACTGGATAATCTTAATTATAATACAAAAATCAGAAATAGCTGGTGACTGTAAGAGACAGAAGTCTCTCTGCACTAGCTATAGTACAAATGGATGGCACTGCGAATTTTTACCTCTTAATTAAAGAAAGCAAGGCCAAGTAGAAGGGGAGGTGTCACAGACAGATGAAAGTATGTGTGTAAAGTCACCCAGAATATCAAGGCCTGAACTGTGAATAAAGCCTGTATTTCCTGAGTTTCTGCCTAATGCTGTCTCCACGGTCTGATGCTGCCCGTAGATAATGAAATGTGCGTAGACTTGCACCCCCATCTTTCCTTTCAAATACTTCACCGTGTGACATGAAGGCTGAAACATTCTCAGTGGGGTTCTCAGTTGTGCATGGTCTAATATTTAGGAGCGCCTGTACATTGGTACAGACAGCAGAGCGCTTGATTTGCAATGGGATATCAGAGCACATAAATAGCAAGCGATACACAAGGCACTGTCAGTGCCTGTAAATACCAGGGAAGCGTGCAATCGAGGTGACTACATGAATGAGATAGATGCACTGTTTTGCAGGTGCAGTTTTGCAAAGCCAGGTGAGGGAAAAAGTCACAACACATGAATCATTTCAGCTCATGAGTATAACTCTCTGTTGTCAATTCCAGTTCTGTTTGTCATCAGACAAAGACACTCAAGACAGTAAACCATTACAGCTCTGCATTCCTCTATCCCCAAGGGGCCCTTTTTAAAGAGGCAAATTGATTTTTGCCACCAGACAGTGACTCATGCATACAAACTAGGAGAGTACTTATGAATCCCTATATTCATTTCCCCATGGTGCTTGGTAAGGTGAGTTGTTTGCCTGATTTGTTTAAGAATAGATTTGGGGAAAGAAACAAAGCAAAACAGAAAGCCCTAATGTTTTTAACCCCTGCCTCAAGAATACAATATATCTATCAGCATTCAAATAAATGTTTTCACTCTCTGTGGAGGGCTTAAATTTCTGCTTTACACAGAATTGATATGATCAAATGGTTTGCCACGTGCTGTGCATAGAACTTTTAAAACAAATCTTTACCTGGCTGTTTTCAGGAAGAAAATGGAGAAGAAAGGAACAAAATCCCAGTAAAAGGGATTGATTCTGTTGCCTACCCAGAAGCCAAGGTGGACCTTAGGGGACTGGAGCTGTCTAAGACCTATGTCCTTTTAGAGGAGCAATTGGAGCCTGGGTGAGACACTCTAATTCCTAAAGAACCCTGTGTACGAGGGGAGATTTGGACCCAAAGAAATTGAAAGCAGAGTAGTTAAACTAAGCTTATCTCTACTCAAAGACTAAAACTGAATTTGCCCTACTGTTCAAATTGAGGAATACTGGATTTTAATAATTTGTACTTCCCCAAAAAATAGTTTTCTTGCTGCAAGGGCCTTTGGTTTTATTTCTTTTATTGTTGAGGGTTACTTTTCAGTCATTTTGTATAAATATATGGTGTTTTAAAAAGACTGAATATCAGATATAATTAAATGTTACTGAGATAGCTTTAGCTTTCAAGTTAGATTTGTGAGCTTTCAGTGGTGCAAAAAGAGCAAACAAAAAAAGCATCATCTGGATGGACAGACCTGTAGCACACAGTGAAAGTTGCACCTGTTGACAACAGATGGAGAAAAAGTGGGCTTGTAAGAAAAAACAGGTGGAGGCTGGAGAGAATGAAGTTTAGTTTTTGAAGGCTGCAATTGCTTTTGCTTCAGTAGTTCATGCCACAAACTCTGCATGCCCTTCTTGTCTTCCTCCATTCTCCTTTTTTTTTCCATCAATAATCACTGAATGCAGACAATGCCAATATAAATAAATAATGTATTTTAACTTGTTTCATTTCCCTGCAGAGGTTCACATTTCATCCCACTGCTGCATTCAGTTTTTAGCCAATGACTCTCTAATAAAAATGTATAAATTTTACCTAAACCTCCACAGTCTCTCATGTCAAAGATATTATTTCTCTAACACAAGCCTAATGCACATCTCTATTCACCATCTTGCCCCAAATTCCACCTGATATGAATGCTCTAACTCACTTGAAACTTGCCTTTACTCAATACACTCGCTGGAGTTTACCAAACAGTTAAATTTTCCTGACAATACCCACCCATGTTTGGTCAGAACTCTCTGAAGTACTCACCTCTGTTGACTAAATGTTCATTTTCTAGTGGGTACTTGGACTCTGTAGCTCACACTTACAAACCCATATTTAGATGTCAGCCATCAGTAGTTGAATGCTGTCCAGGGTGTATACAATGTGAAGTTGATTCTCAACCTTAATGTCTAAGGTCAGTGGAATAAGCACTGAAACCAGTAAGAAAAATATAGGTGTGCAAATAGGACTGAATATTTTGGGTTTTGTACCTAAAATATCAGTTATTATATTTCAACACATAGCATCACAATGAAAAGCCTGAGTATGATTATCACAGCTCCCAATTTAAGCCTTGAAGAAATACATTATCTTATTCCTATTTGCGTGTCTCCAAATTCTGAAGTCATGGATACAAGAAGAAAAGGTGCCAAATAAAGTTAACTCCAATGTATGGCTGAAATCCACATCTTAAATAAAAATTATGAATACTGTAATCTGTTATAAAAATACAAAAATTTCAAAGTGTCTTCTTCATGTGTTATATAATGGTTTTATATATATGTACTGTACATATGTATATATACACCTAGATAAGAATTAAAACAGTTCTTATTTAGACTGGACACAGAAGGGCAGGTTTTGGCCCACCTGGAGTAGCTGGTGGAATATATTGGTCACCTGTGGAGAAAACAAACTGCCTGGAGAAGAGCTACTCAGCTGACGTAGAATATGATAGCTCTTTTGTCTTCAGTTGAGCCCTAGTGATTCATAAACATTGAGGATCTAGTCTTGGATAAACAGCTAAATCCAGTTGGTTAGTCACCAGCTGGTAAACAGAATGTCCTCAAGGTGACATAGGCATCACATTTCAAATGCCCTGCTATTCTTTTCATTTGCTTTAATGGGAGATGTACTTCACAACACAGGCATTTTGCCACAGAACAAAGTAGTAGGAAGTGGGAACTGCATACCTAAAATCACACAGAGTTCTCTGGAAATGTAAGACTCCAGAGCCTATGTTTCTTAAACTTTCTCTGCATAGCTCAGAATCCAGGCCTTCTTTTTTCTTTTTTCTAGATGTTTTATATTTATACATTTTCCTAAATTCACAATGACCTTAAATATTTTGAAATATTCACAGATCCTAAATCTCAACTAAATGCAAAACATAAAGCAGTTACAAAAGTCAAATGCAGCTTTGTAACTGAAGAAGGCAGGCAGGGTTTTATATTTACTGGTGTAATATTGGCCCTTGAGTTTAAGCAAACACAGGAATACTTTGAAGGATGACTGACTGATGGAAAATACTGCAATGAGGAGGAGAGAAAGGGAAATAAATATATAGACATATATCAGCGAGTTCTTTAAAAATACAGAGGAGGAAATGGGATGGAGAAGATATATTGAGATGAAATTGGAATAGATAGGGTGAAATAAAAGCTGCTGCTGAGACATAAGAAGGAGTAAGAGGATGAAAAGATGCAGAGCAGTCAAGAAATTAGAAAATAATTAATGAAGAGGGAAAATATAGAGGCCGCACATTTCATTCTTATTAGAAAGGTGCAGCAATGATGTGATCAAAATAGGACAAAATAGAAGCCAAATAAAATCTTCAGCCCAATTTATGCCATACCTTTGAGAGTACGTTGTATTTTTTATGTTTTCAGGAGAAGGATGCTTTGTAAGTTTTTGATTAGGATTGGAATATGAAGCAGAGTGGTAACAATGCACCAAGGAAGGGTCTTCTTTTTTTCTCTCTTTTTCTTTTTTTTTTTTTCCCCTCCTCTCCTGGTATTTCTGATAGAGGTAGGAAGTATGAGAGCTATAAAAAGGAAATTAGCTATGGGATTGGAATTAGATAATGGAAGGCTAAATTGTTGCAAAAACCATAATACTTTGGATGAAATGCATTTTTTTCTCAGTTGAGTTTCTAGTATGAAATTATCCGTATTAGAGCCACGAGTAGCAGATAGATCAAGAACCACATGAAAAATTTTTCCCCATGAGAGTACATCCCAATATTATCAACCACTCCTTGCCAGCCTGGGGACAGCTGGAAGGGGTTGCTTTACTGATGCATATGCTGTACTAATTCTGAATTTTTATTGTATTTCAGCCTGTAGTCTGTCCAAAAGCAATCCAGTTTCTAGTATGGTGTTTTCAGTGAAACTTTCCCCTAGAATATCTCTCATTTACTTCTTTCCTCTCAGAAAAAAAACTCTTATATTCTTAGCTGTCACTAAATACCTGCCATCTGTTTATGGTGGTAACGTGACATCTTGACATCAACTTTAGGATGATGTATTGGAAAATCCCTGCTTTCCACTGGACCATTCTAGGGAATATGTATTTTCTTTTTCCCAAAGAACAGTGTTTCTGAGGATGTGGGTTCTTGTGGTGGATTGACCCTGGACAGCAGCTAAGCACCCACCCAGTCAGTCACTCCCTCCACACTACAGCGAGATGGGGGAGAGAATCAGAAGAACAAAGGCTGAAAACTCATGGGTTGAGACAAAGACAGTTTAATAAGTGAAACAAAGCTGTTTACACAAGGAAAGCAAAATAAGGAATTAATCAGTGCTTTCCATCAGCAGGCAGATATTTTGGCACTTCCTGGAAAGCAGGGCCACAACATACGTAACAGCAACTTGAAAAGACAAATGCCATAATTCCAAACATCCCTCCCTTCCTCCTCCTGTGCTTTAGCTTTTGTTGCTGAGCACGGTGTCATAAGATATGGTTATTTTTGGTCAATTTGGGTCATCTGTGCTGCTGTGTCTCCTCCCAGCTTCTTGCCCACTCCCAACCTACTTGCTGGGTGGGCAGCATGACAAACAGAGGAAGCCTTGATGCTGCACTGTTCAGCAATAGCCAAAACATTGATGTGGTCTCTTCTCCCAAGTTACAGATGATAGGACAAGGGGCAATGGCTTCAAGTTACGCCAGGGGAGGTTAAGGTTAGATATTAGGAAATATTTCTTTACTGAAAGGGTTGTCAGACATTGGAATGGGCTGCCCAGGAAAGTGGTTGAGGCACCATCCCTGGAGGTATTCAAGAGAGGAGTTGACATGGTGCTCAGGGATATGGATTAGTGTTGGGTGGTGTTTTGTGTGTGTTTTTTTGTTTGGTTTTTTTTTGTTGGGTTTGGTGGTTAGTGGTTTTTGGTTTTTTTTGGTTTTTTTTGGGTTTTTTTTTTTTGTGGTTTTTTTTTGTTTTTTTTTTTTTTTTAATCGGTTGGACTAGATGATCTTAAAAGGTCCCTTCCAACCTAGGTGATTCTGTGATTCTGTGATTCTGTGTTGTCATCTCTATTTTAGTCACATATCCAAAATACAGCACCATGTGGGCTACTATGAAGAAAGTTAACTCCATCCCAGCCAGAACAGTTCTCCTGTAAAGTACAACTGGATAAATTCTGTTGTCTAGAGAAATGCATCATCTTCTACTTCAATAGAGACAAGATTACTGAGTTTCGGTAACTGACAAGGAAGCTAAATTTCAGGTCTTTGCTAAGAATACAAGAGGCTGTGGATAAATAAAGGTTCCAAATGACATTGCTGTTGTTGTAAATCCTTTCAGTATGCCAGTATACCTAAATGTTATGAGTTCTAACATTTGAACAGAGTCTACAGCATTAATCGGACCATACTTCTATTTTTACGCCAAACATACTTACAGAGGATAGGGAAAAATGTATCAGGTCTAAGGGGCTGGTTTGATCCATTGAGAAGAATGGCTATAGAAAATGCCTGTGATGGTATTCAACAAGTGAATAAAATAAGTCAGTAGAATATAGTATTTCACCCTTTGGAAGCCTAACTTTTACCTTGTCTGTATGATGAATATTCTAGGAGACATCTGGCCAGTATACCTTAATTTTGATGTCTGCACACCTGAAAGCAGTAACTGCACAAGCAAGGTTTGTACCTTTGTCTTCAGTAGGAGAACAAATATTCCTTTTACCCTAACTATATTCCATGTTTTTGACTCATATGCTTATTAGGATGCCTTTGGTTTGATGGATAAAAGTTTGTAATTCTTTTTGATAATAAAGAAATATTAGCTAATAGGAAATGTTCAACTTGCTGTCCACCAAGACTCCTGGGACCTTTTCTGCAAAGCTGCTTTCCAGCCAGTCAGCCCCCAGCCTGTGCTGGTGCGTGTGTTTAGTTGTCTCCAAGTGCAGGACTTAGTGTTGCCCATTGTTTTACTCCAAGAGGTTCTTCTCTGCCCGCTTCTTTGGCCTGTCAGGGTCCCTCTGGGTTAAGCATAACCACCTGGTGCATCAACATGGTGGACTGGCTTGGCCCACATCCAAGCACCCACACAGCCACTTGCTCACTGTCCCCTCTTTACCTGCCAGACGGATAGGGGAGAAAACAGAACCAGATTATTTTGGGTTGGAAGAGACCCATAAGGGTCATTGAGTCCGACTCCCTGCTTCTCACAGGACTGCCTAAAACTAAACCATAAGACTAAGAGTATTGTCCAGATGCTTCTTGAACACTGATAGGCAAACAGGTAGAATGAGAGTGTGAAAGCTCATGGGACAGGGAGATCGCTTGCCAGTTGCTGATGTGGGACGTAGATACTTGACTTTTGGGAATTTGATTTAGTTTTTTTTTCCATTTAATATAGGTATTTGAGTACTGATTAAGTTATTGGGAAACAAAAACGAAAAAAAGAAACAGGCACACACTTAGTGAAAACACCTACCTTCCACCTTTCCCAGGCTCAACTTTACTCCAGACTCTTCTCCTCCCATCATGTTATTGTTGCAGTTTATACTTAGTTCCTTCAGTGAGACAGCTGGCATTGTAAGGGGTGGTAGTGGTTTCTCTCTATTCCTCTTTCCCTCTCACTCTTTTCCTGTGCTCTGATGGGCATCCTTTACAGGCTGCAGTGCCTCTGAGGGTGTAACAACTGCTCTGGCATGGGAACATCCTTGTGCCATTTTCCCTTTAGGGAAAATTTCCTTCTGCATGAGTCCTCTGCAAGCTGCAGTTTCTGCTGGGGTGTGCCTGCTGAGGTGTGCCTGCTCTGCTATGGAGCACCTCCTGCTTCTCTGTCCTTGGTGTCCCTGTGTTGTTTCCTTCTGATTCCCTCCTCTCTCTTTCTCTCTCTCTCTCTCTCTTACTCCATGTTTCCACAAAAGCACCACCAGCTTGCTGATGGTCTGAGCTGTGTCCAGTAGTGGAGCTGCGGAGCTGGCTGAAAATGACTGGAACTGTCTGTGTCCAGCACAGGGCACTGTCCTGGCCTATTGTCATAGAGGACACGTCTGTAGACCTTCCACTACCAAACCCTTGCAACTGATACTTAACATCATCAGCCACTACTGCTCCCAGTTTTGTATCATCTCCAAACTTGCTGAGAGTGTGCTCTGTCCTATCACCCAGGTCATTAACGAAGATGTTACACACTCTGGCCCCCAATATTGCCTCCCCTCCAACTGAGGACACTACTGGTGACTGGCCATCAGTTGGACTTCGTGCCACTGATCTCAAGTTTTTGAGCCTGGCAGTTCAGCTAGTCCACCCTGTTGTCCATTTATCTAACCTGTACTTCATTTTGTCAATAAGGAAGTTATGGGAGACAATGTCAAAAGACTTACGCAGGTGTATCTTTAGAAAAAAACCCAAAACCTTCTTTTCAAATCTAAATTGAAAACAAAGGCCAAAAAAATCAAAAGAAAAGGAATTTACTATCTCTATATCATGGCTCAGAAGAGATTAAGTGATTTTCCTAAAGTCTCTGAGGCAGTCTATGACAGAGGAAGTCATTAAGCCCATGTCCCCTGAACCAGTTCTCACTTTACAGAAGTACTGTACAGAGGAACTTTTTCATTTTGTAATCATTTTTCTATTTATTACGTACTCTGCCTTGAAGCTGTTCTCATTCAACCGTATTTTGAAACTATCCTTATAACTGGTCACTCATATCTCACATTTTTCACATCCCTGGAAGAGCCTGGGTATCATTCTTGCTGCACTCTTCCCTATCACACACAAAGTGAACTGCAGTAGTTGTAAAGTACTGCTGAACTGACAGGTTGGAGTTGCTGCTGACACTGTAGAAAAAGACTTCCCAAAAGGTTAAACCCTACATTTTTATCAAAGAAAAAAACAATGAATTATTTGAACTGTTCTGTCTTGAACTACAGGTCTTTGAGATAACATACAGAATCACTTAATCCTTCTAAACTTATCTAATTTTAACTTTTAGATATCACCTGCTCATGCAAATCTGCATCACACTTCAGGAAATGTTGTGGCTGGGAGTAAGACTAATGAGCTGAGTGTGAGCACAGGCTAGGAAGATTCAAGGCATAAGCAGAAGTCTTAAATCTAGTAAGAATATGCACTTAGATTTTTACACTTTTTAAGGGATCCAAACTACCTATTGCCAGGTTATTTCTAATACGCATGAGTCAACTGGTGAAAAAAAAAATGTAATCAGCCCAGTGAATACTTTTTAAAAAAAATAGTAAACATATTGACTGAACCCATCTTAAGGAAAATGCTATAATGGTAGTTGTGCCACATAACTTTGAAATCAATTAGACTTCACTGCTTTTCTCCTGTGACACATTTAGTGAAGCAGATTGATCTGTTTTGTGCAAGGTAAGTACTTACAATTAAGTTTTGATTTTGTTATGTTACCAGCAGTGAAATAAAGGGGTAAGAGATAACAAGTAACATCCTACTTTAAAGTATCAAAACCATGCTAAAAGAATAAGACCCATCATTTTATAAATATAAACGGAAACTTCAGTCATGATCCAAAAAAAACCCCTATAAAAAGGTTTATATTGGTGCATGCATTTAAAAAAAATGCTGAGTCAACCTGATGTAGGTAGCTAAAGAACTGCTGGTCAATAGGGCATGTAATACATAAAAAGCAGCAGAGCCAGATAAAGTGTAATCTGATAGTCACAAAATACACTTCGTTCTTCCTAGCCTAAGGTTCTGTCTGCACTTAATCAGATTTGGAGCCAGTTAGTGACATGGCTTCTCCACAAAGCGCTGCCACACAGCTGGATGAAGGTAGGGGCACAGTACTGGCTCATGTATGAGAAGGAGGGGGAAAAAAAAAAAAAAAAAAAAAGAAAAGGTGCTGCATGGACAGAACAATATGCAAAACAAAGAGGCCAGTTTAGAGAGCCATTGATATGTACAGTGGTGTACTTCTCGCTTGAGGCACATTCTATTAATTGGCAAATGCTCAGTTTCTTTGCAGCCCCTAAAAATTTATTTTTCTGCACATTTAGGAACTTTTCAAAAAAGGAAAATCTGATGTTCCCCCAACTCAGATGTTGGATAAAGGTGACCTGACTGCTAAGTAAACTATGAGGAAGAGATCGCTTTTCTGTATATCTCAAGCTTTGAAACATATTCTACGGGCTCTATGTTTCATTTTAATGAGGGTAAAATGGAGCCATCAATGGACACCTCCTTGAAAAGATGCTTTGGGTCTCTTTTTGTTGCATGAAGCAATTGTTGTTACACCAACTTTGTAGAGTCTGGTTCGTTACATACACCTCGTATTGAATCTTACTGGATGAAAAAGCATTGCTTCCCAAACACAGTATATACCTTTCTCTACACTTCAGTACAACCCATCATTAGGAAGCTATGAAGCAGGACAAGCAAAATTGACAGAAAGGATTCATTTTAAAATACAACTAGACACCATGTTCTTTCACTTGAAACAGAATGAAACAACAATAATTGCAATGTGAGCTGAAACTGCAGAATAGTAACCAGCTAACCCTAATTGAATGTTGGCTTTCCATTATCAAAAAGGGTGGATTTGGCATTTACCAGTTCTTTTACCTGAATCAGCACATGAAATTGTCTTCCTCTGAGTCAATTACCAAGCACTTTTGTTATAAATGACAGGCAAAATGTTAAGAACTCTTGCTCTAAAAGGTTTATTTTGAAGACACCAGCTGTTTAAGTACAGATCTGATGTCCAAGAACTTTTCTTCTTTCATATTTATATATGTGTTTAAATATAGAGTGGTTAAATTGATTACCCACAATACATGATAATCCTGTATTGGAATAAGTAAGAAAGGGAAACGTCATTTTTCTGCAAGTTTTTGTGAAAATCAAGCAAGCTATTGCTAAAGCACTGAACCCTTTTGCTCCATGAATCAGATTCACACATTGAAGGATACACTTCTGCATCCTGTACATGCAAATGGAGGTGAGAAAATAATGAAGACTTTCTTACACATTTCATTGAACTTTGAATTAAGTCACTGAGTCACCTAGAATTGCACAAAATATGTTACATTCAGTATAACTTAGCATTCAGGTCACATGCCAATTGCCCTGCATTGGATGGATCCAGGTTTTAACTTCCCTAAATATAATTCAGGGATAGAACAGATCTGTTATGTGATAAAAGCTCAGCTGCATACCCACAAAGTAACACAGAGACAATTGCAGGTGGGGGAGCACAAATGGGTGTTCTTTCTGTGTGTGTTGCTGGAAATATATAACCAATCTCACCACTGGTTGGCCCTGGGGGTATGGAGCTGCAGCAGCCTCCCCTCTCTCGCTGTTGGATCTGACATGATATATTTACTTCTAACAAAATGCAACAAAAATGGCAGTGTAGTAGTGATGAAAGAGAGAAGTGCATTGTTTTGCCAAAGTTCGTCTCAACATTATCCAATAATGGACTGTTATCTCTCTTGGAAAATTAAACGATAGTTTACACTTCCACATTTCCAACTGAAGCATTTGTGAACAGCAGCTTTACTCAGTCTGGGATTCTGGAGATGCAATTTCAGCAGAGGCCAGTGAAAAGGAATCAGGAGGAAATGTTGACTTCTTAACCTGAAATATTGTTTGTTTTCTTTTCTTGTCTAGTACTGATAAATTCAATTACGCTTATTATGGCTAGGATAGGAGAAATGTAGATATACCTGTTTCTGTCTGAAGGCAGAGGGATGCAGTACATGACTATCATGGGATAAAGGCCTGGAGGGAAGAGGGGCCCAGGAAAGCTGGCTAAAATTGACCTCCTTCAAGCTCAGGAGAGATGCCTCCCAACAAAGAGGAAGTCAGGCAAATGCATCAGGAGGCCTGCATGGACGAACAAGATGCCCCTGGACAATCTCAAACAGAAAAAAGGAGGCCTACAGAGGGTGGAAGCAAGGACAGGTAGCCTGGGTGGAATACTGTGAAATTGTCTGAGCAGCCAGGGATCAGGTTAGGAAAGCTAAAGCCCAGATATAATTGAATCTGGCCAGGGATTTCAAGGGAACCAAGAAAAGCTTCTATAGGCATGTTGTTGACAAAAGGAAGACTAGGGAAAATGTGGGCCTTCTTCAAAAGGAAAGGGAAGACCTGGTCACATGGGACATGGACAAGGCTGAGGTACTCAATGACTTTTTGCCTTTGTCTTCACCAGCAAGGATTCTAGCCGCACCACCCAAGGCACAGAAGGCAAAGGCAGGGACTGGGAGAATGAAGAACTGCCCACTGTAGGAGAAGACCAGGGTCAAGACCACTTGAGGAACCTGAAGGTGCACAAGTCCATGGGACCTGATGAGGTACATCTGCGGGTCCTGAGGGAACCAGCAGATGAAGTTGTCAAGTCACTATCCATCATATTTGAGAAGTTGTGGCTGTTTGGTGAAGTTCCCGCTGAGTGGAAAAGGGGAAACATAACCTCTATTTTTAAAAAAGGAAACAAGGAAGACCCAGGGAACTACAGACCAGACAGTCTCACCTCTGCGTCCGGCAAGATCATGAAGCAGATCTTCCTGGAAACTCTGCTAAGGCACATGGAAAATAAGAAGGTGATTGGTGCTAGTCAACAATACTTCACTAATGGCAAATCATGCCTGACAAATTTGGTGGTCTTCTACAACAGGGATACAGCATTGGTGGATAAGGGAGGAAAAACTGATATAATCTATGTGGTCTTGTACAAAAGCATTTGGTGCTGTCCTGTATGACATCCTTGTCTCTAAATTGGAGAGTCACGGATTTGACGCATGGAATACTGAGTGGAAAAGGAATTGGCTGTATGGCTGCACTCAAAGAGTTGCAGTCAACGGCTCGATGTCCAAGCGGCAACTGGTGACAAGCAGTGTTCCTCAGGGATTGGTACCGAGACCGGTGTTACTTCACACCTTTGTGGGCTACGTGGACAGTGGGATTGAGTGCACCCTCAGCAAGTTGGCCGACAACACCAAGCTGTGTGGAGCAGTCGACACGTGGAGAGAAGGGATACCATCCAGAGGGACCTGGACAGGCTTGAGAGATGGGCCCATGCTAGCCTCATGCAGTTCAACCAAGCCAAGTGCAGGGTCCTGCACCTGGGTCAGGGCAATCCCAGGTACAAACACAGGCTGGGGGGAAAATGGATTGAGAGCAGCCCTGAGGAGAAGACTCAGGAGGTGTGTTGGTGGATGAGAAGCTCAACATGAGCAATGTACACTTGCATCCCAGAAAGCCAACTGCATCATGAGCTGCCTCAAAAGAAGCATGGCCTGCAGGTCGAGGGAGGTGATTCTGACCCTCTACTCTATCCTGGTGAGATCCCACCTGGAGTACTGTGTCCAGCTCTGGGACCGCCAGCATAAGAAGGACATGGACCTGTTGGTGAGAGTCCAGAGGAGGGCCACAAAGATGATCAGAGTGCCAGAGAACCTCTTCTATGAGGACAGGCTAAAAGAGATCGGATTGTTCAGCCTGGAGAAGTGAAGGCTTAGGGGAGACCTTATAGCAGTCTTCCAGTACTTAAAGAATCAGAATCAGAATCAGAATCGTAGTGGTTGGAAGGGACCTCAGAGATCATCGAGTCCAACCAACAGTAAAAAAAAAAAAAAAAAAAAACAAAACAAAAAAAAAAAACAAAAACACACCACAAACAAAACCACCACCCACCACCTGAACACACAACAACAACAACCAAACCAAAAACCATCACCCACCCACACAGCACCCCACCACAAACCAGTAATCTTGGACACTAGAGCATGCCCTGAAGAACCATGTCTACACGTTTCTTAAATACCTCCAGGGATGGTGACTCCACCACCTCCCTGGCCAGCCCATTCCAATGCCTGATAACCCTTTCAGTAAAGAAATGTTTCCTAATATCCAACCTGAACTTCCCCTGGCGCAACTTGAAGCCATTACCCCTTGTCCTATCATCTGTGACTTGGGAGAAGAGACCGACCCCCGTCTCTCTACAGCCTCCTTTCAGGTACTTGTACAGAACAATAAGGTCTCCCCTCAGTCTCCTCTTCCCCAGACTGAACAACCCCAGCTCCCTCAGCCTCTCCTCGTAAGACTTGTGCTCCAGACCCCTCACCAGCTTCGTTGCCCTTCTCTGGACCCGCTCCAGCACCTCAATGTCCCTCTTGTGGTAGGGGGCCCAAAACTGGACACAGTACTCGAGGTGGGGTCTCACCAGTGCCGAGTACAGGGGGACGATCACCTCTCGGTCCCTACTTGCCACACTGTTCTTGATACAGGCCAGGATGCTGTTGGCCTTCTTAGCCACCTGGGCACACTGCCGGCTCATGTTCAGCCGACAGTCGACCAACACCCCCAGGTCCTTTTCTGCCAGGCAGCTCTCCAGCCACTCTGCCCCCAGCCTATAGCGCTGCCTGGGGTTGTTGTGACCGAAGTGCAGGACCTGGCACTTGGCCTTGTTAAACCTCATCCCGTTGGTCTCGGCCCATCGATCCAGCCTGTCGAGATCTCTCTGCAGAGCCTCTCTACCCTCCAGCAGATCAACACTGCCACCCAGCTTGGTGTCGTCTGCGAACTTACTGAGGGTGCACTCGATCCCCTCGTCCAGATCATTGATAAAGATGTTGAAGAGAATTGGCCCCAGTACCGAGCCCTGCGGGACACCACTCGTGACTGGACGCCAGCTGGATTTAACTCCATTCACCACCACTCTCTGGGTCCGGCCCTCCAGCCAGTTTTTAACCCAGCAGAGGGTATTCCCATCCAAGCCATGGGCAGCCAGTTTCTCCAGGAGGATACTGTGGGAGACTGTATCAAAGGCTTTGCTGAAGTCCAGATAAACAACGTCCACTGCCTTTCCTTCATCCAGCAAGCGGGTCACTTTGTCATAGAAGGAGATCAGGTTTGTCAAGCAGGACCTGCCCCTCGTGAACCCGTGCTGGCTGGGCCAGATCGCATGGGTGTCCCTCATGCATTGCATGATGGCACCCAGGATGATCTGCTCCATGATCTTCCCAGGCACCGAGGTCAGACTGACAGGCCTGTAGTTCTCTGGATCATCCTTCCGGCCCTTCTTGTGGATGGGCATCACATTTGCCAGACGCCAGTCGGCCGGGACCTCCCCAGTTTGCCAGGACTGCTGGTAAATGATGGAGAGTGGCTCCGCAAGCACTTCTGCCAGTTCCCTCAGTACCCTCGGGTGGATCTCATCTGGTCCCATAGACTTGTTTGCATCTAGGTGTTGGAGCAGGTCCCTCACCACCTCCCTTTGAATTGCAGGGGCTTCACTCTGCTCCCTGCTAAAGGGGGCCTACAGGAGAGATGGAGAGGGACTCTTCATCAGGGAGTGTAGCAATATGTCAAGGGGCAATGGTTTTAAACTGAAAGAGGAGAGATTTAGATTAGATATAAGAAATTCTTTACAGTAAGGGTGGTGAGACACTGGGACAGGTTGCCCAGAGAAGCTGTGGATGTCACATCCCTGGAAGTGTTCAAGGCCAGCTTGGATGGGGCTTTGAGTAGCCTGGTATAATGGAAGGTGTCTCTGCCTATGGCAGGTGGTTTGGAACTAGGTGATATTTAAGGTCCCTTGCAACCCAAACCATTCTATGATTCTATGATCCTATGACTTATGTGCCCATTTCAGCCCCATTTTTTCTAATAATGACCTGTAATTTTACACTATAACTGCAATTTACTTTCATTTTCAATTCAGATGTTCATTGCTGTTCATCATTGTGGTTAATAAATAAATAAATAAATTTAAAAAATAACCCAGAAGAAAACACAACTGGAGATCTTGGAAATGAAATCCAGTTGATACAGCTAACATCTATATGGTCTATGGGAAAAGCTTCACAATGAGATCTGAATTGCCCTGAAGTTAGTGGATTCTATTCTGCTGATTTAAATGGGAACTGGCTTAGACCCCAAGTAACTTAAGTTCTTCTCCAGTTTATAACACATGCTGAGTCGTTAGAACAGAACATAGCTTCAGATTTGGTGTCTAGTAGTGGCACTTGTGAGGATAAAACTGAAATGGTTACAAATGGTTGCAAAAAAAAGCACCAGTTTTCAAGTTAAAACAAAATGGAACAAAACAAAACCTTTAAGCTTGTATTTTTAGGCAGAACTTATTTAGTTTATGTCTTGTTCTTAACAGCAATACCACAGCATGGTAAAAAAATAAGAAAACTCACTTGTGTGCTCTACTGTATTCCTTCAATGGCAGTATAATTGCTGTTTAGTTAATAAACTTGGGTGCCAGTGATAAGTGCAATTTTATGGATAGCATATTGATGATAATAGTTTGAAAAAACATCTTGCCAAATGAGACAACCAAAAAGAAATATTACAGTCCACATTGCACATAACTATTTTTTTCTTTCTGTGCAATCAGGAATCGAATACTGTATAGTTATTTTCATCTCTGTATTTACTGTAAAATGAGAACAATAACTCCATATGATTCATAGCAGATGCTGGTGACACAAAGCTACACACCTGTGGAGAGTAGGATGTTATAATCCCACTGTGATTAAGAAGATGTATGCTTACCGCTCTACGATGAGGATGGATTGTTTACCTTTCCTATTAGGTCGGTAATTAATCACCCAGGTTTGATCTCTGTGATACCAAATGGATTTAGCATCCCACATTGCTTAAGTAGCATGTTAGTTTGTACAATACCTATTGTTTTGTTTTAAGAGATGCCTCTGTAGAGCACACTAAGATTTTTTTTTTTTCTTACATAACCTCTATTTATCTGGACAGAAAACGGCACTGCTGTGAATAGAAAGAGATAACCAGAGAAAATATGCTTGGGGGAAAAAAAAAAGTACTTTTGAGTTACGATTTCTACACTGAATAAATAATTTCCTTTTACATAGTGCCTTTATGTACTGTATTTTAAAGTGCTTTAAAGGAGAACTAAACAAGTCTTAAAGGAGAAAAACCATTAAATTTTACTTTCTGTTGCAAGAGTGCTTTGGAAAAAAGAAATGTCTGGGTCAAGTTACCTACACCTCCATTTACTATATCTCCATTTTGGAATAGTACATCTCTGGTGGAGCAGTGAACAGAACTCAGGTCCAGCTGAGGCTAAAATCATGACCGGTTG
This sequence comes from Numenius arquata, assembly GCF_964106895.1. Lineage (NCBI taxonomy): Eukaryota > Metazoa > Chordata > Aves > Charadriiformes > Scolopacidae > Numenius > Numenius arquata. Next base: position 106,335,616 of record NC_133576.1, on the reverse strand, counting down.
TCAGAATCCAATCAATACTCTCTGACCAGGTTCTTTTAATTATTCCACACATGGAGGGTGTAATGTTTGATATCAAATTTACTTTCTTGAAGATGGTTAATGCTACACAGCATTTCTGATTTAGTAGAGAAATGCAAATTATACTGAAATCACAATACAAATGACAAATGTAAGTTACACTTAGCAAAATATACTAATTGCAATACACAGTTCAATTACACTACCAATATGATTTCCATTACTGGTCTCTGTAATATCCTTACTGTTATGACAATGGGTGTCCCCAGTTGCTGGGAAGAAATACATGGGTTGAAGCCACCTCAAGGCCATAGTTCTCTTCAAAAATCTTTTGTTAATTGTCCAGCTTTTATGCTCTATGTTGGGCTAAGCCATCTACTCACTTTCCCCATGCTAGTCTGCCTAACTCGGGGAGATATTCACACTCTTTTAATGAACTCAGGGAGAAACATCACCAGCCAATCCACTCAACTGCTGATGGCTAACACAAAAGCTGCCCTCTATGTTGAGACTTACCAACAACAGTTGTGGTCAGTCACACCCTGCATTATACTCTGAGCTTCGTCCACTTGAGGGGTTTATTGGTCAGTCATATTGAAGTATTCTGGGCATGAAGCTGAGTAACATAGGGATCGCCACCGTGTTGATGAACTGCTTTTGAGAAGATATCAAGACAACCATTGCCTGTGGTTGTATCTTGACTACTAGCCTAGACCATGAAATGCAACAGCAGCTTTCTGTGAATTATAAAGGGGTAGGAACTTCTGAGGTTTAGCAAATCTTTAAAGTTCTTATCTTTAATATATGGTGCTTCTGTGTGGTTTAGATTAGCATCATTATATTATTTAGCACATGCAAGAAAGTTAGGCAAGGTAGGAAGCGGGAAGCATTTAGTATTCCTTTACTTTTGTTACTCACTTTGCACAATACTGTTTGCTGGGAGTGTCTAAACAACTTGAAACTTGACTGGAATCTGAGTTGGTTGCTGTGTAGAGAACTATATTAGTTCATCTCAAAATGGCCAGGTCATCCTCAGAAAAGCAGTGTTTTGAGATTTGCTGTTTTCCAAATAATTACAACAAGGTAGAACATTTTTTTTCTTAAGGAAAAATGTGAAAGAAAATTTTTTACTGAGCCTGTATTCCTTGTCTGCCTGTTGCCTTTCTGAAGGCACTAAATGCAAAGCCAGGCCGTTAGTCAAATGACAGTATGGTACATCATCAGTACAGTCAAGTAAGACTGTGTTTATCATCTCAGTTGCTTAGTCCAGGCACTTACTTTGCACGTATCTCTCCCACCTCCCATCCATCAATTTGAGAGACCAATCTTCACCAGCTCCTTTTCCTCCCATGCCTTGCTTTACATGCAAAGGGAATCTGAGTGTTTCCCTCTATGAGAAACATGTTCTTGGCAGGGTTGGATTAGGGGAAGCAGCACTCCAGTCTCTCTATGGAGTTCAGGAGATGTCAGTATAGATACAGGGCAGGGCTTGGAGAGAAAAAGGGTCGAGTCACTAACTCCCAAGTTTCAATGTTTCTTTCAGGGATCAATGTACAAACCAAAGATTGCCTATCTGAATATGCGGTATGTCCTAAAAGCATTTGTCTCAGCAAATTGTTATCTCTGATGCTTAATTATAATTTCAACATCACCTTTAATTACACTTCAATTTTCTGTGTTAGAAAGCAAAGGAACGATCACTGGTCTTCATATACTTTGGGGAGATATGTTTGAGTTTTGTTCCAGAAGTGGGAGGTCTTTGGATTATCACAGGTACATATATCTTTTCCGTAGTTGAAATTGTGGCAATCGTCAAAATTAGCTATGGGCATATGCCATGGAAACAAGATAGATCAAATGATATGTACAATTCTATGCTGAATAGCTCAATGATATACTTTGAATAGCGTATCATTTCTGGCAACTTGTAGGCCAAGTTCAGTTTGCAGGCCCACAAAGTAAGAGAGACTTTAGACTCATCCATCTTCTAATCTGACTTTGTTTAATGTCAAAATGTTTGAAGTAGAACACCTGAGTTGCGCATGAAGTGAAGGCAAGATGATAACTATGGTGCTATGATATTGACATTTGCAAGTATAGAACAAGAACCTTGTACTGGCAGTATTTTTTCATCATCCACTAATAATGAAAAGCCCATAAAATGTTTGGCTAACTGAAATGAGAATTTCAAGCAGACTTTCAAACGTGGAATTTCAGGAGAAGAGTGGGATTTCACTGATAGCAGAAAAACGAAGAGTGTAATGTTCAAATACACTATACTTATGAAAAATGCTGAGGCTACTGCCAAACACCTTTGGAGTTGGTTATGGTGTTAAGAATCCGGCTACGATTTTCAGAAGGATGTCAATTTGAAGAACTGATAATACAGTTACACTTTCCTAGATGATATCAACTGTTACATTCAATATCCAGGAGAAATCTAAGGTACATATTAACTTGCATTTTAGGAAACACATGTTTATTAAAGCCATGTATAGGTTTTAAAACTGGGTCGTCAAAAGAAACACATCAGTGGGATGAGTCAATAACTTACAGTTTTCTGAATTCTTTATGGAGAACTAGGGTATTTTTGTCATCCTGTTAGTTGTCGTGTTCTCTTTCCTTGTACTTTCTTCATTTCTTTGGTCCTTCAGAAAGGAGTGGGAAATTCTTTTCTTTCCCACTGAGTCCAGAGAGATGCCTGATTCTTATCTCCCTGCAATTTAGATGCTGGTAGACTTGCTGACAGGTGTCTGGGAAATTCCTTGTGTGAATCACGCTACTGTTGGCATACAGACATTTCACAGGACAGCTGAGCTGTTGCTGTTGCGTGGAAAAGTTAACAAGCATTCAGTATGAATCAGTGAGGATTCTCCCTGAAGTTTTTGATGCTGCAAGGCCCCTTCATACTTGTCACTGTCCTGGCCATTGCTTTGACTAGAGAAGACAGCCTAGAGCTGTATCATACTTTTGTTATGTCTCTCTGCCCTATTAAAGAGATTAAAGAGATGTGTAAGATCAGCTTGGAGCTCTTAGAGAGGTGGATGCTGAGGCTCAAAACAGAGAGGTGAAGAAAGAGCTCATTCCTGGGTGTGTACAGCCCATCTATCACTCTACTGTCTGCAGCTGAAACTGAGTGGAAATTTCCCCAGCAAAAATGAATTGCATTGTTTGGTTGTTTTTTATTAAACCACTCATAATGAAAGTACCTATTTGGCCACCTCATTTAGAGTCACCGACTTAAGTTGTTTGTCTCTCTTTTCCTATGACTCTGGGATAGGGAAAGAGACTGAAGAAAGGAGGAAGACTGAGGATTGTGCATGCCAACTACCGCACAAACAACAGGAAGGCTCATTTCAAGAGTTGGTTCTGATGAATATGTGCATGTGTGCAACTTCGTGTTTGTGTGGCAGGAGGGTGAAGGACTTGAATGGACAAGGTACTCTTTTGAAGCCCCTCAGTAAATATATGCCTTTTCCAAGTGTAGTCATTGCAGGGAAACAAAATCAAAATAGGACTCTAAATTGGATTCTCTGAAGTGCACCCTAGAGATTTATTTTCTTCTACTTCGACTGAGAAACCCAAACTTCCAATTTCAGTGCCTAAAATTAGGCTATCTAAATCCTAACTTCAGACACTGAAATCTCCAGTTTTAGAAGCATGATCTTTTGCAAAATGTTAGACCTGATATACTAGCTACACTTGGCATATTCACAAACGAAACTGACTCATCTGTACAAATCCCTGGGAGCTAGTGGAGTCAGGAATAAACAGATTTTCCCATTAAAAATCCCTTTTTCTTTTTTTTTTTTTTTGCACATACCTTTAACGGGTGGTTTTGTTCATGTATATACACAAGAACTCACAGACTGAATGCTTGTGTAGAATTTCATAGCTAAAAATACTTCTTCCACAGAGTTATGAATATTTGAAAATGTATCTCTATCACAGAAGTGAACTTTTATTCTATGCATTGCCCTGATGATCAGCAATCACTGCAATGCAATGGAAATAGCATTTCCCCCTGCAATGCTATCAACCAGAAATAATTTAACATGTTATAAAGAAACTGAAGTATCACAGATAGTTGGAGGTGTTTTCCAGGAATCACTTCAATTTTACAGCAATTGTGATGTCATTTGCAGAAGCAACTTTCCCTACAAGCACAAGCAAGTAGAGACACTGAGCAATTAAGATCAGCAGCTGATAAATACTTAGATGCAGATATACATGTTCCCCTAGTCCACTGTGAATCCAGAGGTATCCGGTGAAGACCCCAAACTGAGTCACTATTGATATCACACTTCCAGCATTGAACATTAGCTTCTAATCTGTTTTTTTAGAAGCGAAGTTGTTACAGAACCGAAAGGCTTATTAAAACAAGGAGTCCATCTTCCTGCCAATGCAGGACTGTCCTCCAGAGTATACTCTATGCTATATTTTCTGGTGTTTGACTTGTGCAGATTTTGAGCTTTGCACAGAAATAACATTGCAACTTTATTTTGGGAGACTGTCAGTTACGTAAGAGATCTCACTACCCCAAACCCATATATGATTAATATTTCACTTAAACGTCTATATGCATATGTAAATTTCATGTATAGGCATAAAAGTAGCAGTAGAGAAATCAGTTCTTTCCAAATTACAATAAATAGGAAATGCTGTGAATATTTTTAGTATATTTAAATAGGAGATGCTTTAGAACCTCTTAACATCTTTAAGCTTTTGTACTGCAAAGTGAATATATTATTGTTGACCTCTGTGGGTATGAATCCTTCATTCCATTTGAAATTCTTTCGTATAGCCAACAAAATCCACTTACATCTACTTACACATATCTTTTCCCACATGTACAGAGATATATTTAGATATTTACAGAACAGAGGAGGAAAAGGAAGGAAATTAAAGTTTTCTCTTAAATTTGAAATCTGAGTTAAAGCAAGAATTCTTAGCTCTTTTTGAAAAAATAGTCCATCTTTACTTATTTATATGAGATCATTCTGCTGGATGCCTGCCACTGTTTGGTGTTATCTGGACTTTTCTCAGATTTATATTTCAGTGCAGGACCATTTACATTCAGTTGGCATTTTTAACTCCACTTTTTGCATTGTCCTTGTTACGTTCCTTCTGTTTCAGAGGAGTCTTTGCTGAATTAGGCTATATGACTGGATTCCTCTATCTTTTTCTGTAATGACATTCATAATTTCATAACTTTGTATGAAAACAAAAGTTGTACAGTGCTTATGAATTTCTGTTCTACAGACAATTCTGCATGATTCGGGTTTCCTTTAGAAACAGTTCAACAAATTCCTTGCAGGAAACTCAGCAGCGCAGTTCACCTCATCCAAAGTAACTGCAGAAACTTCAATTCATATTAAGCTAAGGCAAAATGGAATTAGAAGAGTTTCAGAAGTGAGATTTGGCAGGTTGGTTAAACTGGTAATTGAGCTTAAAGGTGAACTGTGAAGGGAAAAAAAAACAACCCACAACAAAAAAGTGGTGTTCTGTACTGCTTATTTTTTATGCCAAAAAAAACTCAACAAACCCTCAAACTTTCATCATGCCTCCATTTTCTCCTCTCTCAGGTAACAGAATTTCTTCTCACTACTTCCTTGGGGATGGCAGAAAAAAATCCTTGGAGGATTTATACAGTGCTAGCTGATGAAGCTTCATGAAGCTGTAATGTGAACATTAAAATTCTGTCAGTGGAAATACGAAACCTTTATTCTTCAAATGTATTGCTATAGGTAGGCAATCAGTCCCACTGTGCTACTGTCTGTGACCCATGCTGAGCTTGCTCAGATGAGCAAGTGTGATGTAATTCAGGTGCCTTAACAAATTATTATCCCCACCCAAAAGTTGCCACCCTGAGCAGAGAGCTCCGAGTACTCTTACTCTATTTTAATGCCAGGTGTAACAGGTTATTATAAACTACCTTTGCCCTTGGAAATTATTTCCCTTGATATGATTGAGCTGCAATGATAATGTCTGACATCTTATTTGAGTTACAGTCAAGGGACAGTATAATTTTGATAATTTTGGTCTGACTTTTCACTCTGATATGCAAGTGGATACATTATAAAAACTCTGAGAATACTTTGCAGGATTATGCTCCTTTAGCATTGACTCCGCTTAAAATCATCTGAATAATCCATGTTCACAGCCATGGATACTCACAGAAAGAATATTTTAAGTTGGTGTGCCTGAGAGTACTTATGAGTATTTTATCCACTTTTTTGTAACATGGAAGATTTATTCATAACCATGCACGTAGTTTGAATGTAATGTCAGAAAATTAAGTATCAAATCAGCTCGTTGTACCAAAATCTTAGCTGTAGGAAATTTAGTATGATCCATACTGCAGAAATAGTCTTATTGACCCAGGAGAGGACAAGCTACAGTGTTCTAAAGTTCCCTAATCCTCCTGGTCTCATACCTCTACCTAAACTGCTACTTTCCTCCCCTTGTGTTTATGAGAATAGAAGTGCCACTGATTGTGCAAGCCATCATCTTTCTGATTGTAAAAGTGACATTTATTTAAACGGAGGGAAGAAATTGAAATGAGAAGCCAATCCTAATTTGATTAAATTAGATTACATTTCAAATGTAACATATCAAAAGTTGATACAATCCAAACAAGAAACACAGTCAAACAAGTTACAGTCACTTCAGAAACAGTCCATCAAAAAAGCACAGTAAAAAATGAGAGTTCACAAATGTTGCCTGCTGAATTGTCTCCTACTTGGTTTTGGATGGGGGTACTTCATAAAGCCCCCAATACTTGCAAGACTCATTCTGGCCCATGATTAATAGCTTTCAATGCTGTCTTTGAAAGCACTATTGATTCTGTAAGACAATCTAAAGTTATGGCATGTGCATAAAGAAAGGTCAGTTTTACACTAATTTTACAATCGCTCACTGTCATTCTGGAAACCATTTAGGGTGGAGGCCTTCAGGTGCTAATAGAAGAGAGAAGAGGCAATTTTAGTATCTTGTGGGTCACCTCCTTTATGGTGATCTTTACTCGAACTCATAGATTTTCACGTTCAAAATAAATAGCTTTTTTTTTTTTTTTTATAGAAGGCTGCATAGCCATGCAGAAATGTCAGCAGTATTGCTGTGGCTTTTCCTATCCCTTTCAGGACCATACATTATGAGGAAGAAAACCTGTTGAATTGCTTGTGAAAATAAATATTTGCAGAAATAAAGCTCTAATGGTGCTATCCTGTTGGTGAGGCCAGGACCATGGGGGCACTGATGGGCCTGACTGTCCCTGCCCACCCCCCAGGAGCTCCCCTGACCCTGCCACAGCCCAGGGTCTCACGTCAGCCCCTCAGGGCTGTCAGTCCCTGCCCCAGCGATGCCACAGCTTGGCTGGTCTCCAGCTCCTCACAGCCCTGCCCTGAATGGCCGTGGGTACCACTGGGCCAGGCCCACCCACGGGCCCACATCCCAGCCCAAACTCATTGTGTCCCTGTTCCCATGGAGGTGCCTGATGCCTGGGGCTGGGGCTGCCCTGGTGACCCCTGGCTGCCCTGCTTCTGGCTGGGGTAGTGGGATGGGCCCCAGATACTGGGTCTTACCTTGATGGGTAGCCCCCATGGGGAACCTTCATAGCACTGGGCCCCATGGACACCTTGGCACATGATGCGTATTGACAGTTGAATGTTTCCATCATCACACCCAGCCACTACTAAGAAATAAGCTTACAGGATATATTATTCTAACAAGTAAAGCACTCTGGGGGCTGTTTGCTGGCTCTGAGCTGCTGCTGCCTGTATGATTCAGGTGCCTCGCCTCCCAAAATGTGGTAGCTGTACCCAAACTGCTTGTTTAGCAATATTCCGCCTGGTTTCTGTTGCCAGCAAACCATGTGTTGGTGCTGTCTGGGAGAGTGCCATCCAGCCCGGACCAAAGCTGCACGAGCAAACCTGCTGCACAGCAACGGTACAGTTAAACACATTTTTTTTCTTGCATTAATATCAATGTGATAGTCTAGTTCTTGCCGGATATCAGAGCTGGCTGCTCCTGAAGAAGGCGGCGATTAAAACAAAAATAAAGCCTACTTGCAATGAAGGCCTAGTGCAGCAATGTAACTTTAGCTTCAGAGGAAATCAACTACTGAGTTCCCTGGGAATGGTGTCAAAAGGGAATTATGAGCTGAAGCTTATAACTAAGTAAAAATAACAAAAAACAGTGTAGAAGAGAAACTTGTGTCTCTTAGGCAAACTTCACCAGTCAATTCATGCAATCAGCTACTGGTCTCCCAGCATGCTGTATTCATACGTATCTTTGAATCAGCTAACTAGTCTTTAGCTAAAGGATATTTTCTCTTCCAGTCCTCAGATGGAGCACTTCCAAAGCTTTCCTATATCTGCCATTACTCCTGTCATGATCTGCTTAGAGAATGAAAGACTACAGAAGGAACCAGAGAAATGGTGATTGATGGAGGGAGACACATATCTGCACAGAGCTATACCTAACACTTCTATGTCTGGGTTAGAAGTTTTACTGCCTCCATTTCTGTAAGAAATCTATCCTACATGCTGAAAGGAAAACAGCAGAGAAGTACTGAATAGGTAAATCCTGCTTTCCAGAGACTTCAAAAAAGTTTTAAAAAACCCTAACCTTTCTGAAGCCAACATTTCCGTTAAAAATATGTTCTCCTTATCCTTTTTCCTAAAAGGGACAGTCCCTAAAAGCCACTTATAACTTCAGCGCATTCTTCCATGTGATAACCCAGGAAAGCCCAATGGGCAGGCTGTTGACAATTCTGTGGTTCAAATGCAATTACTGTTGGGAATCAGAGACTGTCATCTGAGATGTCAGCTTTCATTTGTAGGCAAACATTTTGATGCTTAACTTGCTGATCTTCTTACTTGACATTTTGACTCAACAGGTGAATATTAAAGACAGACTTCCATTCAGGTGGGCAGAATATTGCTCTTAAAATATTTTAAAGAGGTTTAAAATTCCATTGTGGCTCTTCGTGGTTCAGTTTAGCAGGTTATGGACATTGCTGATCTCCAACCTGTTCTCAAGGAAAGAGGATAGTTGATTCTTTCTGTCTTTCAAAGAAGAGAAAAGCTTCAAATTTTATTTTCGCTGTAGCATATGAAATTAATCAAACAGAATCACAAGGCTATATGGCATCAATATGCAACAACTGTTATGATTCTTGGCAATTTGTCAATGTTCAAAAGATGAAGTAGGGAAGAAGCATTAGGCATCACATGGACATATTTGAAAATAACTACAATCTTTGTGGGAGTGAAATGCTATTGCTCTTTTAATGCAAAATCACAGGGTTCAAAGTTGATATATAAGAGTCTACCAAAGTCAGGTGTTTGACAAGTAAGATATTCTGCCAATATGCCAGAGCCTAAAAATGTGATTATCATCCATACAGCTTTTCTGGAGGCTTATAGATATTTTCATATTTTCACATAAGTTAACTGTTCAGCAAAACATTATTAAAAGTGAAAAGCCCAAGAAAGCTAGCCCCAGAGTGTTGTAGGTGTTCAGACACTCTCTGCTTGGCTTTTAAATCTTTTCACTTTTTAATTTAAGGAGGAAAATGGAAGCTGTCATTAATGGGAATATGCTTAGTGTGAGGAAATACTTTTTTATATATATGCAAGAATGATGGTTGAGTAACCATCCCTGGAGGCATTGAAAAGATGTGTAGATGTGGCACTTAGGGACATGGTTTAGTGGTGGACTTGGCAGTGTTAGGTTTATGGTTGGACTTGTTAATCTTAAAGGTCTTTTCCAACCTAAATGATTCTGATTCTATGAGGTAGGTTACAATTGGAAATGTGATGAGCCACCTCTTGGTGGAGACTCTCATCCTGAGCTTGCTTGACCTGTTAAACAGGCTGGATTACATATTACCACCCTTTACACTGTCTGAGGTTTGAAAACTTATTTTCCAAAGCAGATTGCTGTGATACAGCTAATATTTTATGTCACGATTTTACAGCATTCTGCCAAGCAAAATTCGACAGCTAAAGTGATAATAAGTCTTCAGCTACTATCTTCTGGTTTTGCATCCTTGCAACTGAAAAAAAAAAAAAAAAAAAAAAAAAAAAAGTGGTTAGTTCATCTGGACCAAAAGAGGAGCCGGGAGGAAATCTATTTGAGCTGGAAAATAAGAAGGGCAAATGGAGTTGCTTCCCCCAGGGCTGTTTTCAAGAAGTTAGGGAGAAGACCAGAAAGCATTACTTTACCTACCATTCAACTAGAGAGAGGCACAGATTTTGAAATGCCTGGAAATGTAGTTCTTTCCCTGAGCCGGAGCACAACGTATTCACTTCCTTTTAACCACTGCATTGATTCCACAATAACATTTTCTTACTGTGGTGGTATTTTAGGTATGATTAGCATTTTTTTTATACACACAGTCAGTATAAGAACGGATGCCTATTATAAGTTTAAAATTTCCACAGCTGTCTAAAACTTTGTCTTTGTGAGGCTTCTAATGTAAATTGTAAAAGCTACTATAACCATGGAGCTATGATCATTTTTATTAGCCAAAGGCTACTGCTTGGATAAAACTTAAAAAGAGGACAAAACCCACTTCTAGTAAATTGCTTTAATATTTCTGTCAGAGGTGTCAAATCATTCATTAAGGTATGAAATAATTGATATATAACAGAGCTCTGAATTCTACAAAGATTCATGTTTCCACTTTTTTATGTTTGATTAATTTCTTAAAATCAGGAAAGTATTCCTATAAACGATGTTAATTGTGTATGTGTAAACCACTCTAGCTTTGAAACTAGCCATATTGATAATTATTTCGGTGTGGCTTTCAACCTTTGATTCTCTCCTGACTTGACATTTACATTATATGTTTGACAATTACACTGTAGATTTCAGAATGACATAGATAAAGACAGTAAAGTTTTGATCTTGATTTCTTTTCACTCTGAAATCCTCTGCAACATTAAGGAAACTAAACTTAGCCCTCAGGAGTTGGACTGCAAAAGTAAGATTTATAATAGTGACTTTAAATTCTATATGTTGAACAGATGAGTGGGTCTATGAGTAACATTCCTTACAGGGCAATTCAAGGGCTAATGCTGTTTAACATCTTCATCAGTTAGATGGCCGATGGCATGGAGTGCACCATTGTCGAGTTCACACATGATGCAAAATTATCGTGAGTAGTCAGTACACTGCAAGGCAGGGCTGTATCTCTGAGGGACTCTGAGAAGCTGGAGGACTGGGCTGACAGAAGCCTCATGAAAGTCAACCAAGACATATATTAATTATTACTTGATATATGACTATTTATGGCTTAATTCTAGTCTGAGATGCTTTTCTCCATTTCATATCATTGGAAATTCAATGGATATGTGTACAAATCCCACCTGTCTCAGACATTTATAAGGACAAACTTAGAGCTGTGTAAGAGCTTGACCTCTTTCATTTCTAAACCTTTAAATTTTTTAAAGAACTATAAATGTGAAATTTTTCCTTTTTTTCTCTTTCTTCTTTTTTTTTTTTTTTTTCCCCAGTTGTCTATCCCACGGGGTTCATTAGCAAATTTGAGGCAAACATAGTAACACCTGTGCCTAAAATGATAACTCCAAAGATTTCTTTATAATTAGAAGTATACGAGACAACTTTCAGCCAGGATAAATCATCACTTCGCTGTTCATGTGAACTGAGTTGCAGTGAATTTTACCTTTTACATGTTTCAAGGTCAGGAATTTGGGGTTTTTTTAGGTTGAGAAACTTTAAGGTCACACACTTCTACTTCCATAGTGATCCTATTATTTGAACCTGCTTAAAACCTTTTTCTGGTATATCCCTCCAGTTCTTTAAATCCAAGAGCGCCTACTTAATTTGGGATGCAATTCACAGGAACAGCTGTGCTCAGGAGACTTATACCATTTTGACTCTTGGCAATAGCTGCCCTGTTAGTCTAATTAATTTTTCTAAAAGATAACCATGAGCAATATGCAGCTTGATTTGTAAAAAATAGATCTTACCAGGCTCACTTTATTTGCTTTGTGTTGCACAGAGTTTTTAACTTTGTGAGTGAAGGGAAATGGCAGATGTGCTGTAGTTTGATTTTAGTAAAGCTTTCAAATCTCTTGCAAAATCTCACCCTCAGATTAATTTGTAGAGGCTTGGGTATAAATACTGGTACATGGATTGAAAAGGGGCTGAAAAACATTAAGTGGAGATTTTTGATAAGCAGCAAATAATAGGACACCAAGGTGGATTCTGAGAGGCTACCCAGAAGACCTCCTGGGTGTGCATATCTTCAGTAGTTCAGAGGTGGAAATCAACTGCAGAGTGTGCAATGCCCAGATGACATTTAACCAAGACAGGCTGTTAAAGGTAAAGAGTTATGTTGACTTGGCAGTCTGAGGACGGAAAAATGTAAGTTGATAACACATTTGAGCAGCAAATAAATAAATCAGGCTAAATTAATTTCAAGATGCATGTTCATTTTACAGCACAAGAAGGTAAGAAGAGTCTGTGTATAGATAGTCTAATGCTATTCATGTAGAACATTGCCTAGAGGTCTGGGCATTGCATTAACAAATGCATTCACAAGTTGAAGGACGTTCAAAGAGAGACAACAGCAATTAGGACAAGGTCACAGGAACTGATTTATAACGAAACATTAATGGATTTAAATATTTTAGTTTTCATTAGTATCAGCCATAGAAGAAGATTAATAAGCTACAGATATTTGAACTGGAACCATAATCCTGAAATAAGAACTTCTTCAAAAATATAGAATTTTATAGCTAATTTCTTGTCTGAAGTTTGTGACTTATCCTGCTTTTAGTCCAGAGGAGCAACACGGGACTGAGAATTATTATTTATGGAAGATCTCTAGTTCTCTTATTTTTTTTTGCAAATTCTTTTTAATTTATAGTTATGAACGTAGGACTATGTGGATGCAAACAAAAAAATACTAATATGAGGTGAATTAGAGGGAAGTACAAATTGAATTATATGAATTCAAAAATGTAATCTTTGTTAGTTACAGTTGTGAGCACAAACAAATTGCTTAGAAATGTAGCAGGTGAAATCTTATTTTTAATTTACATAAGCAAACACTTTAGAAGATTGCCTCCACCAGATGTGTGAAGTTTAGTCTTCCCTAAGATTAAATAAAATGCAAATATAGCCAGCTTTCATCACATTCTGTAAACATTAAAATTAAGATAGCAGGAGCAGAAAAAATAGAATATTTATATTTTTGAGCACCTTCACTTTCAACAGCCTAGGATGAGTGGTATCATGCCATCATGTGTCCTGCTTAAAGGGTTTTTAAATATAAGAAGTATGGTAACTCTCAAGTTTAACTGAAATATGTTCTCTCTTGAGGATTCAATCACCAGTTGATTTAATGTTGCCTATTTAATCATATTATAAACTACTTCAACAAGATGCTTGTGTAATTGCCTTCTTAGCAGAAAAGGATAAAAAGCATACCTTGCAATTTTGGTTGCATTAAACAAGATATTACAGTCCTATGAACACCAAAAGGTTTGTCAGCATTTCCATTATCAACCCCTATTTTCAAGAATTAAAAACATGTCCATAAAAGTATTCTACTGGCTGAAAATTCTCATACAAAATCTCATCCTGGGAACAAGCTTCCTCTCCTCCTCCCCTCCCTCCTCTGCTAGTTCTTTTAATTTATAATGCAATTTTTTTTTTATTTTATTTTTTTTTTTTACAGGCCAACTCCAGGTTTTCCTGTTCATCCCTATCTACTACTTATTGCACAGCAACTCAGAGACATAACATTTTGTCTTTGCAGATATCACTAAGTGTATGTGGATTGCCTAATACTATTCATTTTTCTTGTGAAGAAGCTGAAAAATTCAAGGGCATTTAGGAAAAGGTAAAATAATTATGCGTAGAAATGCATTGGTTTAAAGTGTTGTTCAATAAGTTCACCTTCCATAACCAGTAAGGACAAAACAAGTTATTCCTGTTTGAAAAAGGAAAATTATGGGGGGCAAAAATCTTATAGAATTCCTTTTTTATTGGTTTATTGGTCTTGAATTCTCTTTTGCCTGGTAGCACAGTATAATGAATGACAGCTCTTGCTTGCTTCAGGTATGTGAAATGGTTAAGATGATGATTACTGAAACATTTTTTATTAGAACACAATGTTTTGTGTTGCTGTGTTTATTTATTTAATTTCATTTGTCATTTATTTCAATTATGTTTTTTTGGGGAAATAGGAGGGGGAGTGATGTAGCAGTGAAGTGAGAAGAGAAAGAAAGATAGAGAAGGCAGTGATGACTCTTCAGAAAACCTAGAGAGAGCCTTCATCGAAGCAGACACATCACATGCTTTGAGCCACTTCCAGGCCTGAAAGGAAGAAATCCATGAATCTTTGAAAACATTTTTTCAGCCGCTGGGGAAGATCTGGTTTTCATTAGCAAAATAAGGGTGGGAACCTCTGTCTCTTTTATTTGACCTCAGAAGCAAATCTTCTTGTCAGAGTTTCTTTTTGTCAAATCTGCATTTCTATTAAAATATTAGTGCTCTCCTCCCCTGCCTTTTGGAAAGACCTCAGAAGAACTATAATATTCCTGGAATAGCATCCACTTGCTGTGGATGTGAGGATCGTATAACTCGATCAGATCCCATTGTATTTTCCTTTCCTTTCCTTACATTCAGTAAATGTATCTGAAAAAGCTGTACTGCCTTTCCTTCTAAGTACTTCTACAAAATGTAGCTGATTCCAGCTTTCTCTTTCAGTAGTGAGTTGCTTCCTTCTTAACTTCCTCTAAGATCTTCCTGCAAATACATTCCCCAGACTACAGCTGCCTACGACAATATCTTAAAAGAGTCTGCAATGCTAAATGACCCTTGAAATCAATTCTATACAAAGGTCTTGAGAAAGAGGACAGTGAAGCATCTTGGTTCTGCTTGTTTAATTCCCAGCAGTCCATATAGCATGCACACAACTCTTGAACTGTTTCTCATTCTGCAAAGATGCCTTCAACACTTCTAACATCATCTTTGAATTAGTGTATAAATATGCCTTTAATGTAAAGTATCCTCAGTGAAAACTTTCTTCACTGCATTCTCCAAGTTTCTCTAAGACCAAACAGAGGTTGAAGAGTATCTTATGTTCTCCCACTCTTCACCAATTAAATCAGAAAGTGTTTGGCTTTGGTACAGACTCATGATAGAGTACATATTCCAAGATGATATTCCCATAACCATCTGAATAAAAGAGCAGCTCTCCACAGTCCAGCAGTCCCCACCCCACTGATTTATTTGTCACTCTTTCTGATCCTTTATTCCTTTCTTCCTTTTTTCCTTCCTTTTTCTTTTTGACTGATTTGTTATTTCTCAATTGAGGAACCTTTTGTATGCTCAGATGCCAAACCCAATTTGGTCTGTTCTTGAAATTGTTCAAGGCCACGGACTTTTCTAGCTCTCCATTGAAAAAAATAAATCTGCTTTTAATTTAAGTGGAGGCATCTGTCTCACTTTTCTCCCTCTCCCAAGGCAAAGCCTAACAGATGAAAGCTGTTATCAACTCATCTGAGTGGTGCAGATAGCTGTAATCTTGCTTATGATAGCTTCTCCTTTCCTCTTTATGATAGCAAGAAACCGCCCAGCTCATGAAACAAGAAAATAATGCATGTAATCCTCACTCTGACAGTCTGAATACCTAGACCCTACCCATTCATACCTAGTGTAAGATGAGGGGTCTGTCTTTTGTTTGATTCAGGTGGTTTGTTTATCAGGTGGTTTGTTTTGTTGTTTGGTGGGGTTTTTTTGTTTGTTTTTTTGTTTTGTTTTGTTTTGTTTTGTTTGTTTTTTTTTTTTAAGTTCAGTTTTATTTTCTTGAATTTCCCGTTCTTTACTGATTTATAGTACAGAGGTTTCGTATTCTGGACTGCTCAAGCCTGTGATGTTTTTTCTCCTTGAGATTCATGGAGTTACAGGTGAGAGCGAAGTATTGGTCTGGCCAGGCCCCAGAGTTGGAGGACGACGAGTGTGGGAGCAGTGACTTTCCATTTGTGGACACTGAAATTGTAAGGGACCAGCTGTATCAGCTGAATGTTCACAAGTCCACAGGGCCTGATAAGATTTATCCCAGAGTACTGAAGAAGCTAGCAAATGTTATGGCAGGCCCCCTCTTGATCATCTACCAAAGGTCTTGGGAATCTGGGGAGGTCCCTGCTGAGTGGAAGCTAGACAATGTTTTTCCAATTTTGAAGAAGGGCATGAGGGAAGACCCAGGAAACTACAGACCTGTTAGTCTAACATCAGTTTCTGGAAGAATTATAGAGAAGATTATACTGGCTACTATTGAAAAGCATTTAAAGAATAATGCAGTCATCAGGCACGGTCAACATGGGTTCCCCAAAGGGAAAGTCCTGTTTAACTAATTTGATGATAACTTCTATGATAAGGTTGCCCATCTAGTGGATGAAGGGAAGGCGGTGGATGTAGTTTTTTTTGATTTTAGTAAGGCTTTTGATACTGTTTCTCACAGTATGCTTCTGGACAAGTTATCCAGCTGTGGGATGAATGGGTTCATGGTGCTCTGGGTGAAGAACTGGCTGAAGGGCAGAGCTGAAAGGGATATCGTGAATGGAAGCGGCTAAGGACTTTGGGCTTGTCTAGTTTAGAGAAAAGGAGGCTGAAGGGCAACCTCCTTGTTCACTGCAGCTTCCTAAGGATGGGAAAAGAAGAGGGAGGTGCTGATCTCTTCTCCCTGGTATCCAGTGGTAGGACACCGGGTGTACTCTTCACTGGTTAAAAAACTGTCTGGATGGCTAGGTCCAAAGAGTTGTGGTGAATGCAGTTAAATCAAGTTGGCAGCTGGTCACAAGTGGTGTCCCCCAGTGCTCAGTATCAGGGCCAGTTGTCTTTTATATCTTTGTCAATGACCCAGACGAGGGGATTGAGTCACCCTCAGTAAGTTTGCAAATGACACCAACTTGGGTGGGAGTGTTGATATGCTTGAGGGTATAAAGGTTCTACGTAAGGATGTGGACAGGCTGGATAGATGGGCCAAGGCCGGTTGTATGAGGTTCAACATGGCTGAATGCTGGGTCCTGTACTTGGATCACAACAACCCCATGCACCACTACAGGCTTGGGGAAGAGTGGCTGGAGAGCTGCCCAGCAGAAAAGGACCTCTGGGTATTGGTCGACAGCCAGCTGAATATAAGCCAGCAGTGTGCCCAGGTGGCCAAGAAGGCCAAAAGCATCCTGGCCTGTATCAGGAATAGTGTGGCCAGCAGGACAAGGGAAGTGATTGTCCCCATGCACTTGGCACTGGTGAGGCTGCATGTGCAGTACTGTGTTGAGTTTTGAGCCCCTCACTACAGGAGGGACATCGAGGTGCTGGAGCATGTCCGAAGAAGGGCAACAAAGCTGGTGAGAGGTCTAGAGCACAAGTCGTATGAGGAACGGCTGAGGGAACTGGGGTTGTTTAGCCTGGAGAAAAGGAGGTTGAGGAGAGACCTTATTGCTTTCTACAGTTGCCTGAAAAGACGTTGTAGTGAGGTGGAGATTGGTCTCTTTTCCCAGGTAGCAAGGGATAGGACAAGAGGAAACAGCCTCAAGTTGCACCAGGGGAGGTTTAGATTGGATACGAGGAAAAATTTCTTCACTGAAAGGGTTTTCAAGCACTGGAACAAGCTGCCCAGGGATGTGGTGGGGTCTTCATCCCTGAAGATATTTTAAAGATGTGTATACGTGGCATTTAAGGACATAGTTTAGTGGTGGACTTGGCAGTGTTAGGTTGATGGTTGGACTCGATCTTAAAGACCTTTTCCAACCTAAATGATGTGATGATTCTGTGACTTGTGGGAATACCTCAAAGCTGCATCAGGGGAGGTTTAGACTGGACATTAGGAAGCATTTATTTACAGACAGGGTGGTCAAACACTGGAACAGGCTTCCTAGAGACGTGGTCGATGCCCCAAACCTGTCAGTTTTTAAGAGGCATTTGGACAATGCCCTTAATAACATACTTTAACTTTTGGTCAGCTCTGAATTGGACAGGCAGTTGGACCAGATGATCCTTGTAGGTCCCTTCCAAATGAACTAAACTATTCTATTCTATTCTAGTCTAGCCTATTCTATTCTAGAATGGGCAGAATATAAAGAAACTGTCCGAGTGGCCAGGAACCAGATCAGGCAAGCGAAATCCCAGGCAGAACTAAATCTAGCCTGGGACATGAAAAACAATAAGAAAAACTTCTACAGATATGTCAGGGACAAAGGCAAGACTAGGGAAGTTGTGGGCCCTCTCTGGAAGGAAACGGGAGACCTTGCCTCCCAGGATATGGATAAGCCTGAGCTACTGAACAACTTTTTTGTCTCAGACTTCACCGGCAAGGGCTCTAACCACACTGCCCAAGTCACAGAAGGCAAAAACAAGGGCTCTGAGAATGAAGAACGGCCCACAGTACGAGAAGATCAGGTTCAAGCCCTCTTAAGGAACCTGAAGGTGCATAAGTCCATGGGACCTGATGAAATCCACCCACGGGTCCTGAGGGAGCTGGCGGATGAAGTTGCTAAGCCGCTTTCCATCATATTTGAGAAATCATGGCAATCTGGCGAAGTTCCCGCTGACTGGAAAAAGGGGAACATAACCCCAGTATTCAAAAAAGGAAAAAAAGAAGACCCAGGGAACTATAGGCCAGTCAGCCTCACCTCTGTGCCTGGCAAGATCGTGGAGCAGATCCTCCTGGAATCTCTGCACATGGAAATAAGGCACATGGAAAATAAGGAGGTGATTGGAGACAGCCAGCATGGCGTCACCAAGGGCAAATCGTGCCTGACAAATTTGGTGGCCTTTTACAATACTGCCAAAGGCTTGGTGGACAAGGGCAGAGCAACAGATGTCATCTACCTGGACTTATGTGAAGCATTTGACACTGTCCTGCATGACATCCTGGTCTCAAAATTGGAAAGTCATGGGTTCGATGGATGGACCACTCGGTGGATAAGGAACTGGCTGAATGGCCGCACTCAAAGGGTTGTGGTCAATGGCTCAATGTCCAATTGGCGGCCAGTGACGAGTGGAGTTCCTCAGGGGTCAGTACTGTGACCAGTGCTGTTCAACATCTTTGTTGGAGACATGGACAGTGGGATGGAGTGCACCCTCAGCAAGTTTGCCGATGACACCAAGCTCGGTGGCGCGGTCGACACGCTGGAGGGAAGGGATGCCATCCAGAGGGACCTGGACAGGCTTGAGAGGTGGGCTTGTGCAAACCGCATGAAGTTCAACCAGGCCAAGTGCAGGGTCCTGCACCTGGGACGTGGCAATCCCAGGCACAAATACAGGCTGGGCGGAGAATGGCTGGAGAGTAGCCCTGAGGAGAAGGACTTGGGGGTGTTGGTGGATGAGAAGCTCAACATGAGCCACCAGTGCACACTGGCAGCCCAGAAGGCCAACTGGATCCTCGGCTGCATCAAGAGAAGTGTGTCCAGCAGGTTGCGGCAGGTGATTCTACCCCTCTGCTCTGCGCTCGTGAGACCCCACTTGGAATACTGTGTCCATCTTTGGAGTCCTCAACACAGGAAGGATGCGGACCTGTTGGAACGGGTCCAGCAGAGGGCCACGAGGATGATCAGAGGGATGGAGTACCTCTCCTATGAAGACAGACTGAGAGAGCTGGGGTTGTTCAGCCTGGAGAAGAGAAGGCTCCGGGGAGACCTTATAACAGCCTATCAATACCTGAAGGGAGCCTACAGAAGAGCTGAAGAGGGACTCTTTGTCAGGAAGTGTAGTGACAGGACAAGGGGTAATGGTTTTAAATTGGAAGAGGGGAGATTTAGATTAGATAGTAGGAGGAAATTCTTTACTGTGAGGGTGGTGAGGCACTGGAACAGGTTGCCCAGGGAAGTTGTGGGTGCCCCATCCCTGGAAGTGTTCAAGGCCAGGCTGGATGGGGCTTTGAGCAACCTGCTCTAGCGAGAGGTGTCCCTGCCCATGGCAGGGGGTTTGGAACTAGATGATCTTTAAGGTCCTTTCCAACTCTAGCCATTCTATGATTCTATGATTCTATGATTCTATTCTATTCTATTCTACTCTATTCCTCTTCAGCTTACTGACCTTTTTCTCTGTCATGCAATTTCCTTCTTATTGTTCTGTGCCAACTTGTGTAGTCAGTAAGAAGATTCGTTCATACAGGAATGGGGACTTCTATCCATTGATTGTCCAGCAGAAAATCCAATGAACTTGTCTTCTCTTAGGTGCTATGAGGTCATGGTGGGAATTTTCGTTACGCTCTCTTTTATTTCCATAACAAAGACAGGCTGAGGTGGCTTAAGACATTTTTCACCATTCACTTCTAGATGTCAATCATAAATATGAAGACAACTTTGTGAGCAAGAACTTTTTATCAACAGATAGGTCTGATGAAATACATTTTATCTTTTTTTTTTGTACTCTATAGTATTCCATGGTTCACCAGACAGAGAGGAGAACAATGCCTTTCTCGGAATTATTCTCATATTTAATGAGCAAGAGTCACATAGTAGGTGGTATTTGATCAAACTGAACGAGCTTTTGGAAAAGATATTTTGTTCTGAGAAAAATGTTACTTGGATCTTAGTCCTAAAGTACTATTTATAGGAACAGCCTGATCCCTCTCCCCAGTTTCTGCCTGCAGATATGATAGTGCTCAAGGCTGTATGAAAAAACCACTGATGATACTATAATGCAGCAACTATCACGTTGTTACATATTCTTACATACTCTTTCACAATACTTTAGGAACGATGCCTCTGACCTTTGTAGTGTATCTACTTGGACACTACCACGTTCTTAGCACTGTGCCTTCTATTGTCATAGCTGTGTTGTTTCATCCACATGTGCTGCTATTAGGACAGAAGCATGTGAGGTGAGGGGATTAAAAATGTTGTGTTCATTGAAGGCATAGCATAAGATGATACAAGAACATGGATGAGCTGGGGACTTTACTCAGGTTTCCTGAATCCAAAATCAGTGCCCTTACTCGAAAGATGGAGCTGTTGAAACAATTTTTGCAGTAAGTTACATCATGAAACTAACCTCTGCAGCCTGCAAGCCAATAGAACATATGGCCTATTGAATTTAATGTGAGTCTTGCAGCTGAAAAATCTACACAGAGCTTTGAAAATTTACTGCTACATGCCTGACTTCTATTCATAAAAGGAAAGGCTGGAATTAAAGTTAATTCTCTAGTATACATTTGTCCATAAGAATCCCTCAGTAATGTGCAGTTTTCAAGTTAAAGATTTGTAAGTCCAAAGTCTACAAGCCAGCAAATAAAACAATTGCCTACAAGCCTCATGTCAGAAATCTGCACAGTAGCCAAAAAACACATGCTTTATATGCTGTGTGCTCTCCTTGCTTGAGACATAAAACCAGTTCCACACTGAAGAGCCATAAACTCCAAAAATAAAACAAAATGATTGTAGTCTGAGGAAGTCTGTGAGAAGTCAAAGTACACATGTACTGCCCTGGAAAAGCCACTTCTGGCAATGGAAAAAATAATTGAGCAAAGTTAGATCGGCTGTCTAGCTCTAAGTAATTGTTGCAAGAAATCCATAGTTCAGGATGGCAATATGTAAATTCTGCAGTGGCTGATTAAGCAGGCAGAGGCCATGTACAAACACCATAAGGACTGTGGCCTTCCACTCAGGCTGTGAAGTGTTCAGAAAAACTGTGTTTCTACAAACCAAGCCCTTTCTCTCTCACCTTTCCCAGCATAAAGGATGCCCTGTGTTTAACCCTACAGGTTTCAAATGTCTTACCACAGGCATCACAGCTGTCAGGTAGTGCATTAATAAAGACGGATTTTAAATACCCGTGCCTTGGGGCATGTAGAGCATGGTTGATATACTTGTTTTATCACAGAATTACACAGAACTATCCATGACATTATTAATAATTTCTCCATTTCTGTCCTCCCCCCCCTCCCCCCCCCCCCCCCGGAAGAAGCCCCTTTCAGTCCTCAACTGAAAATAAACAACAAACAAAATTAATATCTAATGAAATTTCTGAATTCCTTCTTCAGAAATCAGTGTATTTAAACTGGTGGAAAAGCTGTGTCAGTAACTGCATTTAAGGATGAGCAGAATACAATTCAATTCAATTCATTAGCCAAAGCAGGAGCTTTTGTTTTATCACAGAACCATAGAATCATAGAATGATTTGAGTTGGAAAGGACCTTAAAGATCTGTCTGTTCACTTAATTTTTCATTTATTTCTCTTTTAAAATTACAAAACGCTTAGGTTTACTCATCTATCTCTGCTGGGTGACATGGTGTGTAGAGACAGTGGGAAGAATGAGCGAGTTCTGGAGTCTGTGGGAGGTTAGCAGGCAAAGTTACTGTTCATATTAGCATTAATGGGAATAACGGATATAAATTTCTGCATATTGAGATAATATGAGCTTAATGAGAGTGAAAATAGTATGTTCCCTGAGCTCTCCATGTATTCTCCCACTGAGCACCCACCCCAAATTATTTTCCTTCCATTTGCAAGTAATTTTTTTCGAATTTGAAATACTAACTCTATTTCTTCTTGTTTGCCTGATATTTAGGCACTTGGAATTTAATTTCCAAACACTGAATTTTCTCTCAAGGTGCCAAATCTTTCCTATTCTTCTCATTCTAACCTCTCCAGAAAAGACTATTAGGCTTACAAAGCCTTCCTTCCCCCGTGAAACCAAAACCAGCAAGCATTTTTGAACAATGTATATTGGAAACTAATTCTCATTCCTTTGAATGCTATAAAAGGTATTTCAGTTGTGGCTACTTTAATGTCTAATTATATTGCTTGACTATAAAACACTTCAAAATTTACATAGATGTGTATTTTTTCTCCTCCATGAAATAGATTATTTTTCCAGATATGTAAAAATTAAACGCACTATCAATGCCTTTTTTTCCAGAGTTCTTCCTAAATCTAATGGGGAAAGGAAAGAAATAGTTCACTAATTTATTTTAAAGGTGGAAAATTAAAATTTGTAAGGTCTTTAGAGCAGGAAGCAAATCTTTGCATTTGTAACACCTTCTTTATTAGGGCCTTTTGGTAACATACCAAGATAAATACAAAAAGATAATGCAAAGAATGACAGCGTTTTGCTGGAGGCAACTACATATTATTGCTGTGGAAGGAGAGCTTATCAGAAATGTGAATGCATGTATGCATTCTGTATTTTAAAATAAAGTATTTGTAGTGAATTTTGAAGTGCACATTTATTAAAACCTAGCAAGTACTGGTGGTAAGTGTATAGATTTTGCAAAGAGAGAAGAAATTAATTGATTTGTTCCTTTTTTCATGTTCCCCCTTTCTCTTTGCCTGTTGTCTGCTTGAAAAATATAGTCACAAGTTTGTAAATACAAAGCAAAAAATAAAATGTTGCCTCTGGAGCTCTCATCAAAGACTAGCTCACACCAAATATTCTAATGAGAGGTAAATGAACAATGAATTAAAACATGATAACAAATATGTGATGAACTAAGGACAGTATAAATCAATAATTGCACTCAAGCTCTGTGGAAATTATACTGTCCTAGATTCTAGCAGGAGACGATTTGCTGCAGTATTTTGTGAACAGAGCTACCCTGTGGGATCAGGCTGCAGAGGACATTTCAGTGGGAGGAAGAGAGCAGTAGGAAGAGCAGTATGATTCATGTTCAGCATCTCAAGTGGAGGATAGAGCACAAGGATTGAATAATGAAACAAAGACGAGATATTCAGCATGCCAGGAAGGTTTCTGTTAGAGAGCTGTTAGAATTATTTAAAAAGGTTAGTCTATGAATAAACATGCTTCATCAAGGTCTCTTACACATGCAAAGGGAGATGCTAATGAATAATAAAAGAGTAATGGGGACTGGCGAAGAAATTAATGTTAATCTTATCCAAAGCAGATACAAATTAATATTGGAGAAACATTTTTGTAATCACTTCTCAAGGCAAAAATTCAATTAATGTGACTGAATCAATATTTCAAATCTCAGTCCCTTGAAAGTATACTTGTCTCTCTTCATATCAGCATGCTCTCCCGTGTGATCAGCCTGTGCTGTTCAAGTCAATACTCGGGGAGACTTCTTAATGGTCTATTTTTGAGAAATTTTGTCCAGTTCTATAAACTACAATGCTATATTTCAAACTTGCCTCTGGGTATCTTTCTGTTAGGAGAGCTGAGTTTACATAGGGTAATTACTGTATAGAAAAAGGATATTTGAGCCAAGGATAGTTTTGCCTTGAGATTCAGGGTTGGTTTTTTTTTTTGTTGGTTGTTTGTTTTTGGTTTTGTATTTTATTTTATTTTATTTTATTTTTTCCCACAAGGATTAGCTAGTACCCTCTCTTCACATGGGATGACGTGTCAGTATATATGAAATTACACTTCAGACTATGTACTGAAAACAAGAACTTTTATAACAGCTAAAAATGCCCAGGAAAGAAAAGAGAAAAATAAACCCCAGAATAAAAGAAAGCAAGTCTCTTCACTTCATCAAAAATAAAAATTGACTCTTGAGAAGGAACAACTGTATTTGCCTCAACTTTATTGCAGCATGGGTCACTTTATACATCTTTGATAGGCAACCCCCCTCCTTGCATATAACTGAACTTAGACAGCAAAGATATCTTCGCAAAGATCACAGGAATTCTGACCTTACTGGTGCACTTCAAAAAATAATATAAAGTATCACAAAGTGGTTCCTGGTTTCCATTACTTTGTCTTTTCTCTCCTCATTGGTAAAGTCACTAGATAAGTTTTTTCCACACTGTAAGAGATCTTTCTTGTATACTATACAATATAAATGCCTGTCATATTTTGTTTAAGGTGTCAGGGAATTGGGAAAAGTTTATGAAACTAAATGGACTGCTCGAATAATAGTTTTGCAGCTCTGGTAGATTGTGCTGTTTATGTTGTAATGCCTTGACAGGTCTATACAATCAGAGGTTCTAAAGTCACCATCCTGTGGTAGATTGGAATTGTTTGAAGCATGGTGCGCTTGAAAAAATAGGTTTGTG
The DNA here is from genome assembly GCF_964106895.1 of Numenius arquata. NCBI lineage: Eukaryota > Metazoa > Chordata > Aves > Charadriiformes > Scolopacidae > Numenius > Numenius arquata. The sequence continues at coordinate 106,310,593 of NC_133576.1, read as the reverse complement.
TGCTCTTGTTTTCAAAACCAAGTAGCGACCCACTCAGAATCATCCTATTAAAATAACTGCATGGACAATCTCACTTCTCTACTTTTAATAGCTAGAATATCATTGCCATAATGAAAGAAACATGAAATGGTTTCCATGCTGAATGAGCTCCCTAGAGATTCTGGGATTTGTCTCATTATATAAAGCTTTTCCATCACCATTGCAATGCCTCTTCTCATCTTTGCTTCTCATCTGAGTGGAGAAATTTCTGTCAACAGCTTTAGTCTCACTAAACCGGCATAACACTGAAAGGGGGATACGGAGTAGATAAGATTACTTTTTTTCCATTTATGTAGAAAATTATACACAGTGTCCCTGCTTTAAAAAGGATTACTATACGATGTAGACAGCATTCTGCTCTCTCATTAGAAGAGACAGACTACAATTTTATTTCTCTAAATAAGTCTGGGTTAGGCAAGGAGATCAGTAATTTCAATGCTGCTGCATTTACAATGGAAAAGAAATCATCACTTGTGTATTCTTATCAGAAGCCTTAGGTAACTTCAGCATTCAGTACTGATCAGAATAACCTCTTACATTTTGCAACCTAACACACGCCTCAATAATTTTGTGTGCAGGAAGGAATAGTAAAATAATGAAGTAAAATGTTATTAAAATAATACTACTAAGACAAAAACTTAAAAAAAAAATAAAAAAACAACAAACCACAAAAAACCTAGGGAAGGAATCTGGGGTCAAAGTTTCCCCAAACATGTCCTGGGTTTCCCTCTTTCTTCCTCCCTTCTGCCACAGTTTTTAAACAGCGTACAGCCAGGTATGATGAAGATATTCCAAAGACTAGGATCTGATGTTGGAAACGGTTCCTGGAGATATGTGGCCAATTGCAGATGAGCCAAGGGGGATTCTCAGGCTCAGAAACAAGCCATGAACTTTTCTTGGAAAAGGGCCAAAAGGACAAGTTTTAACCCTGGGTCATTTTCCTTGCCTTGTAGTGAATGGAATGAAATGGAGTGTGGTTCTTTCCTATCTCTGGGAACAGTATCAGATTATCCTGGCATGAAAGACCCTTCAAAGGTTTGTAACCACATTTTTGGTGACACTTCCTGCTCAGGGAGAGTGTCATGCTGTGTCAGTGCAGAACAATAACAAAGGACTTATACAAGTAGAAGTGGATTGGGAAGAGAAAATAATAAATTATAATTCAAATAGTTTTTCATCTAAACCAGATGCAACCATTGGCCTTTAACTACTGCTGCTAAATTTAAGGGGGGTTCAGACTTTAACACATCAGAATCCAATATAGCCAAAATTTAGTGTGGCATTAAGGTGTGCTGCTCAGAAACCCATTCTGAATTTTAATATGTTGTCTTCTTTTTCTTTGCTGAGAATACTGGCCTGTCTTTCACACCACAGCCATTCTTCAGCCATTGTTATATATCATACCATTGCATACTAAATTCCCATTTGGCTACTAAGGACAGTTTGCCCCAAGACATTTCCACAGCAATTATTATCAAGTGACAGAAACCATAAGGACTAGTAGAGTTTTCATAGAAACATAGCAATTAATTCTATTTGGAACAATGACAAAATCATTTGGAAATGTCTGAAAGAGGATAATATAGAAATAGCTTATTTGCAGTAATATCACATTTTAGAGGCCCCTCTGCTACACTGTGTAACCAGTTTGCTCTGGTAATTTCACAGAAACAAAACTATTGAATATTACTCAGTGAGTCTAGGCCCTGACTGCAATTAACCAGATTAAGCAATATGATGCCCTGGAGATGTAAGCTTTTTCCTGGTACTGTGAATTTGTTAGGGGAAAAAAAAAACCACAAAACAAACCAACACAAACTACCAAACCAAAATGCCAAATAAAGAAATAAAACCAAAAAAAGAGAAAAGAAAAATGGTTCTTCATAGAAAATACTATAATGTCACTTAAACTATGAGTTGGAGTTATGTTGAGCCTATTTCTATCACCACAAATGGTAATTTGACTGGTTTACTTAAATGTTAGGAGATACCTGCATAGAAGAAGGAAATAAGGACCAATCTAAAGCAATGTTTTACCAATTCTTTAAGAATATGTCTTGATTTACCTGTGTCCATCTGCTCGTCTGGGCTGGCTGCACAACGTTGATAATCCTGAGGAAGGGAGTGAGAGATGACTGGCTTTGCATGTTTTCAGCAACTGCAACCAATTTTCATCCTTCTATCCTGGATGAACTGGATTATGGCAAGCAATTTATAATACTTATCAGGTCCTTTTGACCCTTTTGCAACACCCCAAGAGACTGAAATCCATAGATTGAAAAATAATAAATTAAGGTACCCTCTTTACTTATACAGTCAATGGAAGTACCTTCTATAGCTTGCAAAGGGTGATGTAGTTCACTGGAAGGGGGTGCTGGAGACTCATTTCACCTGGTTTTGAACCAATGGTGCAGAATCCCTTAATCATGCATTCATCATCAGACATTTCCATCATGTGATTCTCCACAATCCACACAGCTAAACTAGAAGAACTTAATTACACTTGAAATGGTAAATTTCTCCTAATAACTGTATGGGGAATCTAGACAGCTCGCCCAGTATACACCTTTTTGTAAGTATTTGAAGTTAGTCTAGAAACCACCAACATGGGATAGGTTTTCCTGCAAATTATGGGACATGTGGCTTCCTCCTTAAGTACTGCAGTAACTAAATGCAGGTAACCAGAAGCAACTTCTTCTTTTTATTAACTATTAGCTAACTTAAACATGTTTGTGAGACTGATTTAACCTTTCACAGCTCTGTGCTGAAACTGTTAATATGTTTGCAACTTCAATTTGATGTCTATATTAGTCCCTTTGTTTGCAAACTGCAGAAAGACCAAATAAACCATAAGGACAATATCACAAAATAACAACGGCCAACATTTTTAATGTTATTTTTCAAAGTTACATAAAGATGTCAATTGGGGTTTTCAAATATAGCAATTTAGATGGCTAACTCCATTAGATTTAGTGGGAATTAGTTATTAAGGGACTATGGAGAAATCCCACTTGGCAGATTATAATGATAAATACATAACTGCAATGCTAGAAAAAAAAAAAACAACCACTAATAAAAATATGTAACAAAAAATGAGAATTCTAAAATAGGAGAATAAATAGTTTAAACCAAAATATAATGGCCATATTTTGATTCAGACCAGAAGTCATTCTTAGTCCATGATCTTGTCTCCTACTATAGCAATAGCAGAACTAAGCTTCTTAAATATATTCCCCCAGCTTCCATCAATTACTACTGAAGGATTTTTTTGAGCCAGAGAAGGTATCTTAATATATGATAGCTCTTGATGCTGGGTTTTCTTCCCTCCCTTCCTCTCCCCCCCCCCCCACCCCAGTCGTAGAATCATAGAATCATTCAGATTGGAAAAAACCCTTGGGATCATCGAGTCCAACCATCTACCCTACGCCACAAAGTTTTTCCCTACACCATATCCCCCAGCACCACATCTAAACGACTCTTAAAGTCATCCAAGGATGGTGACTCAACCACCTCCCTGGGCAGCCCGTTCCAGTGTCTGATCACTCTTACTGTGAAGAATTTCTTCCTAATGTCTAGTCTAAACCTACCCTGTTGCAACTTGAAGCCATTCCCTCTTGTTCTATCGCTATTTGCTTGTGAGAAGAGACCAGCACCAACCTCTCTACAATGTCCTTCCAAGTACTTATAGAGAGTGATGAGGTCACCCCTCAGTCTCCTCTTCCTCAAACTAAACAGTCCCAGCTCCCTCAATCATTCTTCATACGATTTATGCTCCAGGCCCTTCATCAGCTTCATTGCCCTCCTCTGTACCCACTCCAGCACTCCGATATCTCTCTTGTATTGAGGTGCCCAAAACTGGACACAATACTCCAGGTGTGGCCTCACCAGTGCTGAGTACAGGGGGACAATCACCTCCCTACTTCTGCTGGTCACACTATTTCTAATACAAGCCAGGATGCCATTGGCTTTCTTGGCCACCTGGGCACACTGCTGGCTCATAGTCAGCCACTTGTCAATTAGAACCCCCAGGTCCTTTTCTGCTGGGCAGCTCTCCAGCCACAATTCCCCAAGCCTGTACCAATGCATAGGGTTGTTGTGGCCCAAGTGCAGGACCTGGCACTTGGTCTTGTTAAAGTTCATACCATTAATGTTGGCCCATCTATCCAACCTGTCTAGGTCTCTCTGTAGAGCCTCCCTGTCCTCATGCAGATCAACACTCCCACTTAACTTGGTGTCATCTGTGAACTTGCAGATGATACACTCTATGTCATTATCAAGATCGTCAATGAAGATGTTAAACAGAAATGGTCCCAACACTGAGCCTTGGGGAACACCACTTGTGACCGGCCACCAGCTGGATTTAACTCCATTGAGCACCACTCTTTGGGACCATCCAGAGAGCCAGTGCTTGATCCAGCAGATCGTATGCTTGCCCAGGCCATGTACAGCTAGTTTTTCCACTAGAATTCTATGGGGAACAGTGTCGAATGCTTTTTGGAAGTCCAGATAGACAATATCCACAGCCTTTCCTTCATCCAATAATCAGAAGATTTAGATGTCATAGAAGGAGATCAGGTTCGTCTGGCAGGACCTGCCTTTCATAAACCCATGCTGACTAGGCCTGATCCCCTGGTTGCCCATTATGTGGGTTCTGATGGCACTCAAGATGACCTGCTCCATGACCTTCCCTGGTATTGAGGTCAGGCTGACAGGTCTATAGTTTCCTGGATCCTCCTTTTTGCCTTTCTTGTAGATGGGTGTTACATTTGCCACCCTCCAGTCCATTGGGACCTCCCCAGTTAGCCATGACTTCATATAAATAATGGAAAGCGGTTTGGCGAGCACGTCTTCCAACTCTTTCAGCACTCTTGGGTGTAGCCCATCCGGTCCCATAGACTTGTGTGCATCCAAACGACGTAGCAGGTCACTGATCTCTTCCTCTTTAATTGTGATGCCCTCATTCTGTTTCCCCTCCCTGTATCCTAGCTCATGAGGCTGGTTGACCAGGGAACAGCTAGTTCTACTGCTAAAAACTGAGGCAAAGTAGGCGTTGAGCACCTCAGCCTTTTCCTCATCCTTGGTGACGTATGTTTCCCTCTGCATCCGATAAAGGAGGGAGATTTTCCCTAATCCTCCTCTTGTTGTTAATAAATTTATAGAAACATTTTTTATTATCCTTAACAGCTGTAGCTAGGTTGAGCTCTAGCTGATCTTTGGCTCTCCTAATTTTCTCCCTGCATAGCGTCACTCCCTCTTTCTAGTTTTCGTGAGAAGCCTGCCCCCTCTTCCAAAGGTTGTAGACTCTCCTTTTGTTTCTGAGATCCAGCAAAAGGTCCCTATTTAGCCAGGCTGGTCTCCTGGTCATGGATTTGTCTGCTGTCTTATTGAACTTCTGTGAATGTTTAGCATGCACAATGTCTGGTGGAATACAGTTCCAAAGTTTAATTAGCCATACTATGAAAAATCCCTTTGCTCTTGCCTCCTGTGCTAGTTTTGTTTAAGATTCTTCAGATCTTATATTGGAAGAGACAATGGAAAATCATTCCGAGTTTATCTTCTTCATGCTGTGCATGATTTTGCAGACCTTTGTTGTATTTTCCTTCAGTCATCTATTTTCCAGGCTGAAGAATCCCACATTTTGATCATCCTTGTTTCTTTTCTCCATTTTCTAGTTCTGTTATATTCTTTTTAAGATGGGATATTCACACAGCACACAGTATTCAAGATAAAAGCACACAATAGATTTATACAGTGGCATAACAATGCTCTCTGTTTTGTTCTGTATTTCTTTCCCAATAATTCCTACCATTTGATTTGCTTTTTTGAGTGCTACTGAGCATTAAGTTGATATTTTCATAGAACCATCTATAATAATTCAAGATGTATTTCCTGAGTAGTAATAGCTACCTCAGAGCCTATCGTTATGTATGTAAGGTTGTTTTCTCCCATGTGCATCACTTTACATTTATCTACATAGAATTTATTAGATTAGATTAGATTAGATTGATTAGAAATGTGAAGCGAATGTTCAATGACAGATGAAAAAAGATGAAAATATAGCTTAGCCAAATGATAGTGGGTCATATGGGTACTGAAAAATGCGAGATCCAGATGAGAACATAAGCAACCTGACATATGGTTTACATGAGATTATTCCTTCACTTATAAATATGTGCACGGAAGCATTTACTGGAACAGACTGTAGTTAGGAGCAATTACAAATTAAGACAGAATAATACCCTACGTATTAGTGCAGGGTTATGTGTCTTTACAGACGTTTGTGTATGTAAAACTCCCATAAGTGCTAGAGCATTAGGCTATCGATTGACTTCTTAAGTTAGCTCTGCCACCCTTTAAACATGATCCAAAGTGATTTTGATGAGTTTACTCTATGTGAAAGGTACAAGCCGAGGAGAGTCAGGAAAGAAAAACTTAGCAAAAAAAAGTTCCAGATTCACCACTCCGGAGACCATTTCAAACTGGACTGGAAATTAAAAGGGAATAAAAATGGATTACAATAAATATTTTTTACTGGCGCTGGGACAAATGGGGTGACCTAATTGACAGCTTCTGTGTCTAATTTATGCCTTTCTATGATTCATCAGACAGGTATATCCAAGATGGCAGATCCTTCCAGTTTCTCTGAGACAAGCTGTATTTATTAAGATTCCATGCAAAGATTGGCAGAAAATCTGTCATTATAGCAGCAGATCAAACAAAATCTCAATTTTTGGCTTTGGAAGAGATGAAGTTCACCTTACAATACAGCTATAAATTGAATTTATACAATACTGCCCATACAAAGTATCTCAAAGCACTTTATATTAAAAATACCTCAAACAAAAACTTAGAACAGTTCTGAACTTAAAATTGAGGAGTGAGTCTTAAAATTAAATCGAAAAGTTCTTTTTTTTTTTTTTCCCCAAAGATCTGTGCTGACTTTACAGTTCTGATGTCTGATGGAAGTGAATCCCACAATCAAGGAGTGTAAAAAGCAAAAGACAAAACCAGCATTGAAAGGATTTAGGCTAAACTAAGGGTCACTTGGCAACCTCTGACCAGAAAACCTCAGTACAATGCAAAGGAGAATACCAATGCCTATAATTGAAAATGGATGAAAAACCAAGGCCATGAATTGCTTTAAAAAGAAATACAGTTGCTTGATGAAAGGAAGAGGGCAAAAAGCAGATGGGAAGGGATCAAGGAAAAAGTTATCTAGAATAAAGTAAAACCAGGAGAAGTCAACAGCACCCTGAAGGAGGTTTTAGCTTGAATGGAACAGAATAGGAGAACTTTTTATTTATTCTTTCCATTCCTTCCCACCCCCCATCTTAAGGATGGGAGAGTTGAGAGTAAAGGAGTTTACTAATTTCTTCTTAAAACAACCTCTCAGCTGGAACCACAAATAGATAAAAGTTTCCTGGTTAGATGAGTGATATCAAAGTATGAATATTATCTAATAAAAAAGGTGACTAAAATGGAAGAAAAGACATCGGGATGGATGAGATGGGTAGATACTGAGAACTGTCTGAAGTCCTATGGAAGCTTTCATTTGGACCAGTAAAATAATTTGGCTTCTACAGCTATAAGACTTTTAAAATTGCTATAGAATTTCTCTGCAGCTGTTGATATTGTCAAGGCAGCAGGACACATGAAAACTGACATATTTTGACTATGTAGACCACTGCAACAATCTATTAAGAAAGTAGTGCAGAGAAGAGTACATGTATGCTCATCATCTGTTTTGTGTTTTCATGTCGTGTCTAAAGCTTGTAAGCAAAGTGATGTGATAGTGAGTTTAGAAAAACTTGCTAGTTTTCATAACTTAGCTTGAGCCAGGCAGTTTATTTTTAAGGCAAGATTTGACTTTGTGTCAACAGACATCTAGATTTATGTTCAGAAACTGACTTTTTCAGAATGTGGTTTTGCACCACACTTTGTGTTGCCAACACATTGTTGAATGAAGCATGAGGAGCATAAGCTAGGGGCAGTAATCTGAGCACTCCCACTGGTGGACAGGTAGAAAGAAAGGAGATAATTTTTAAGCCAAATGTTTCAAATGTTTTGAAGGTATCTATAAAATCCTTTCAAGCTTCTGCTGCTTAGCATGACTGAAAATCAGATTACTTTTTATGTAATTGTCTAAATGTGGATTTAGTTAATGATTTTGGATTTTTTACAGTGATTAAGCAGCTGAAGGCTTAGATATAATGTATAAATGCACAAATAGTTGTCTATGAAAAATCCATCTGGAGAATAGTATAAGCCATACATAATGGACAGGATAGGTAGGAGGTGTTCACTTTAGCCCACGTCTGCAAACTGTAGTGGATTGAGCATGTTAATTATCAGTCTGCTTCTCTACACTGTCATGAGAGAACTGGGAAGGCAAATGTACTTTAGTGACAGGTAAGGCTTTACTTTGATTCTTTATATATGACTATAACTTGCTTGATTTGTACATTTCCCCCTCTGAAAATGGCAGCGCAGATTTCTATTTCTTTAAAAAATTTCCTCTGTAGGTGTCGTGGTTTAACCCCAGCCCTAGGTCCACTAGTACCATGCAGCCACCTACTCACTCTCCCCAGCTGGGGAAGAACTGGAAAAATAAAAGTGAGAAAACTTGTGGGTTGAGATAACGACAATTTAATAAATAAAGCAAAAGCTGTACACGCAAGCAAAGCAAAACAGGGAATTCATTCATTGCTTCCGATTGGCAGGCAGGTGTTCAGCCATCTCCAGGAAAGCAGGGCTCCACCACACATAATGGTTACTTGGGAAGACAAACGCCATAACTCAGAATGTCCCCACTTTCTCCTACTTCCCTCAGCTTTAAACACTGAGCATGATATCATACAGTATGGAATATTCCTTTGATCGGTTGGGGTCAGCTGTCCCAGCTGTGTCTCCTCCCAACTTTTTGTGCCCTCCCACTCTACTTGCAGGCAGGGCAGCGTGAGGAACAGAAAAGGCCTTGTTTGTTTACCAACAACTAGAAACACCAGTGTGCTATCAACAGAATTTCTCATCCCAAATCCGAAACTTAGCACTACACCAGTTGCCAGTGAGAAAGTTAACTCTATCCCAACTGAAACCACAACAGTAGGGAACATAACAAATAGCATTTTGCCATGTAAATTGTAAAAGAAATAGTAATCGTCAAAAAAAAAAAAAAAGGAAATGAGGGTTTGAGTCTTTCTAGACTCCAACTCAGACTTCTCTAGAATGGGACTGAAATACCCAGCTCATTAATCAAGGAGAACGTAAAGCTAGATCACAGAATCACAGAATCGTCATGGTTGGACAGTACCTCTGAGATCACCAAGTCCAACCATATACACACAACCCCCCCCCCCTACAGTCTCGGGCACTAGAGCATGCCTTGAAGTGTCACGTCAACACATGACACCAAGCTAGGTGGGAGTGTTGATCTGCTTGAGGGTCGGAAGGCTTTACAGAGGGATCTGGACAGGTTAGATCAATGGGCCAAGGCCAATGGGATGAGGTTTAATAAGGCCAAGTGCCGGGTCCTGCATTTTGGTCACAACAACCCCAAGCAACGCTACAGGCTTGGGGAAGAGTGGCTGGAAAGCTGCCCGGCAGAAAAGGACCTGGGAGTGTTAGTGGACAGCCGGCTGAACATGAGCCAGCAGTGTGCCCAGGTGGCCAAGAAGGCCAATAGCATCCTGGCTTGTATCAGGAATAGCATGGCCAGCAGGAGCAGGGAAGTCATCGTGCCTCTGTACTCAGCACTGGTGAGGCCTCACCTTGAGTACTGTGTTCAGTTCTGGGCCCCTCACTACAGGAAAGACATTGAGTTGCTGGAGCGTGTCCAGAGGAGAGCCACCAAGCTGGTGAGGGGTCTGGAGAACAAGTCATATGAGGAGAGGCTGAGGGAATTGGACATGTTTAGTTTGGAGAAGAGGAGGCTGAGGGGGGACCTCATTGCCCTCTACAACTACCTGAAAGGAAACTGTAGAGAGGCGGGGGTTGGCCTCTTCTCCCAAGGGAATAACGACAGGACCAGAGGAAATGGTATGAAGCTGCGGCAAGGGAGGTTTAGATTAGATATTAGGAAGAATTGCTTTACTGAAAGAGTTATCAAACACTGGAACAGCCTGCCCAGGGAGGTGGTGGAGTCACCATCCCTGGAGGTATTTAAGAAACGTGTAGACATGGCTCTTCAGGGCATGCTCTAGTGCCTGGGATTGTTGTTTTGTGGTGGGGTGTTGTGTGTGAGGTTGTGGGTGTGGGGTTTAGTTGGTGGGTGCTTTTTTTTTGTTTGTTTGTTTTGTTTGCTTGTTTGTTTGTTTTTGTGTGTTGTGTTTTTTTGTTTGTTTGTTTGTTTGTTTTTTTAATGTGATTGGACTCGATGATCTCAAAGGTCCCTTCCAACCACTAAGATTCTGTGATTCTGTGATTCTGTGATTTCTTAAATACCTCCAGGGATGGTGACTCCAACACCTCCCTGGGCAGGCTGTTCCACTGCCTGACCACTCTTTCAGTAAAGTAATTCTTCCTAATATCTAATCTAAACCTCCCCTGCTGCAACTTCAGGTTGGACATCTGATCCTGTCATTGTTCACTTGGGAGAAGAGGCCAACACCCACCTCCTTACAAGCTCCTTTCAGGTGGTTGTAGAGGGCAATGAGGTCCCCCCTCAGCATCCACTTCTCCAAACTAAACATGCCCAGTTCCCTCAGCCTCTCCTCATAGGACTTGTTCTCTAGACCCCTCACCAGCTTGATGGCTCGCCTCTGGACACGCTCCAGCAGCTCAACGTCCTTCCTGTAGTGAGGGGCCCAGAACTGAACACAGTACTCAAGGTGAGGCCTCACCAGGGCCGAGTACAGAGTCACAATCCCTTCCCTACTCCTGCTGGCCACGCTATTCCTGATACAGGCCAGGATGCCATTGGCCTTCTTGGCCACCTGGGCACACTGCTGGCTTATGTTAAGCCGGCTGTCCACCAGCACCCCCAGGTCCTTTTCTGCTGGGCAGCTTTCCAGCCACTCTTCCCCAAGCCTGTAGCTTAGCCTGGGGTTTTTGTGACTGAAATGCAGGACCCGGCCGTTGGCCTTATTGAGCCTCAATGCCTCATGCTTGCCTCATTTTTAGACATGCATGATAGGAAAACTGTAGGATGCTAAGGATATATTTTTTGGTGGGAAAGGAAGAGAAACCCACAACAAAACCCAAGAAAAATTCCTTTTATATTTATAAGCTCTCTAACAAGCAGTGGAGATATCACTGAATTGTCTCTGGGAGTGGAAGCAAACCACCTTCATCAGCACACTTCTGCACTGTGTTGTGTGCTCGCCCTTGTTCCTGTGGAACCAGTTTGACTACCAAACACAGATCTGATAGCAAATTATACATACAAATTTTGCCAATTCAACTAAAATCTATTTTTTCCTCTGAATAGGATGGCCTCATCTGCTCTACCCATTAGGAACATTCCTTGTATCATGTTATACCTTAAAATGTGCCCAGATGTTTTCTGGAAGGGTGTTAGCTGCCATATGCAAAACTTTGGTAGGCAGTTGGATTGCAATTAAACAGTAAGGATAATCACGTCCTAGGGTCAGCCTTGAATTCATGAATTGCCCAAGCTGGACCTACTGTAATAGACATAGTAACAGTGTGCACATGCCTGTAAGGCACAGAAGCAGTTTTAGTGCTCTCTCTAACTTAGCCATGTGTGTGCCATCTGTATAGCATCATAAGTGCCCACAGGAGTCTTGAAATTATAAACCTTAACACCTCCACCTTAAGCTAAACACTATCTAGAGAAATAGATATTATCATAATGTGATCTGACTCCCTGCTATAACAAATAATATGTAATTTTTAAGGGATTTGAGAAAAACAGGAAGGAAATTGGGGATGAGCTGGGTACTGTCTGAGGGCAAGTATTGCATAAAGATGCCCTACAAGCTGAGAACTATAGTCAACTGTAATAACATATGGAAGGACACATATGTTCATGCACAGCCACTACACACTTTAGAAGAGCAAATTAAACAGCCTGTGCTATCACATGGCTGTGAAATGGGAGCTGAGAGGTAGGAGCTGGCCAGTGTTTGTTTATATAAGATACGCTATACTGGAATCCTCAGAATTAGGAGATATTGATGGGTTATTCCTCCACACAGTATACACTCTGAATACATATAACTGCTTTAGGTTCCAGCTATACCATCAGTTTATAACTCAAAACCTATAACAACCCTTTTTATTGTAGTTTTCTGGATAATCATTGCTTCATAGGATCTTGCAGTGTTGTTCAGGAAAAAAATGCATTAAACATTTAAACTAACTAACTAGATTTCCTTGATCTATCACTTCAGATATATTGAGCTTATCTAAGATGGCAAAAGGCAAAGATCAGAGAATCTAAAAACATTTTAAAGTCACATTTACTGACACTTCCATAACTAAAAGAAAAATGATTGGAATTGGGGCATAAGTGATAAAAACAATATAGTGCTATGCTTTGAAATACCACAAACCAGACACTTTCCTTCAGCTAAAGAAGGAAATAAGGACTTTCTATTAAATAAGAGAATGCAAGCTAGCAGCTTTCATTGAAATTGTACCCTGGTATGTAAATAAAGTATACAGTACTGATAACGGCCACAACCTATTACAGTATACTCTGAAACTGGCAAAGTGTTCAATCATAAGGTCAATATGAGGGAAAGGAAGGCTGGAAAGATAAAAGTTTTCTGCTGAGACTGGTAATCGGCCAGATGCTGGGGTTCAGGGAAGCTGCTTTGCTTTCTGTAAATGGGAAAAGTAACTTCAGGTTCAATGATTTACTCCCTTAGACGAAAGTCAGACCTGTTAATTTGTGTTTGCTAAATCTTGAGGCATGACAGCCACTCATGTCACAGTGCAGCTACTGCCTGGCATACTGCAGGTGCATTTTGACTGCATCCCCTTTTTCTGTTGCCCAAAGATGAAGCTAGCAGTACGAGTGAAGCACATTCCCACCTCTCCACGAAAGATTACCTCCAATCAACTTGTGCTGAAGAAGGACATGGCTGGGTTATTTCCTGACGACGACAGCAATGTAGCTCAAAGGCACTGCATATATTTAAGGGGAGAATATATAAGGAGATGAAATCTTCTTAAGAAGAGGTTACTAAATCCCAGTTGGAGAACTAATGCTTCTCTTACTGTAGGGAATTATTCCACAGACTTCGTCAAGAAACACCGCTCTGGAGAAACAAACAAGCTCCAGAAAGATGCTGCCTAGCCAGCACTCTGTAAGTGACCTACCTCCAGAGTGACAGGGTGCGTGAGTGATTAGCTGAACGCCTCAGGCAGTAAGTAATGGAAATTTATGTGACAGTATAACAAATATGCAATTGGGAGAAAATGATGCATGCTTGAAAGAATTTTTATCATCTTTTTAATGTAAAAAAAAGCCTCCCTCACTTCTGCTTTGTAAATTTAAGAAGAATACTTACTTTGGACTGCCTTTTCTCTTCCTCAGTTGTGGGTGCAATATAGTTATCACATCCAGAGAACAAGAGTGGAGCTGAAAGTCTGGTGGAAACCTGATTGTATCCCGGGCAGTAAGAATGAAAAAACTCTGAAGAACTGAAGAAGGACTTATGACACTGAGAGACTGGTCAATAAAGAAGTAGGTGCAGAGAAGGACAACAAGGTATGGAATAACACCTGCAAGAGAGAGGCTTAAGTAGGGTGGGACTCTTCAGCATGAAAAAAAAAGACACCAGCAGCCTAAGAACAACATCATAAGGAATCACACACATACACTCAGTATTATTTAGGCAATCTGTGCATCTGTCTTCTGCCTGGAGAAAGGGGATTGGGCTAGATAAACCCTTGGGCTAAGCCAGTGTAACCATTCTTCCGAATATCATTCTGCCTGTTCACCTCAGAACAATAGTATGAAAATGTACCTATACAATCACATTCTACACAAATTATTTTCATTCCTTTTTTCTCCCTGTTCCCTCAGATTCAGAATGGCAGAACATAACAGCAGCAAAGCAGGATTAGAAACTGAAGCCACTCATCTACATGTGATATGTATCTTTGGACCCTTTTCTGACCTTTTATATTTAATTACCTATCTGTTTTCATCTAGTTTCACAGTAGGGATCTTAATCTATTTCTCTCTCTTTTTTTTTTTTTTCCTTTTTTTTTTTTCTGGGGTGGTTGAGCATGGTCTTTTTTTTCCTCGAAAGGTTTCATTCTTGCTAGGAAAATCTCAACTAGTTCTAATCTTCTTTCCTTAATATGCTCATTACCTTTATTGATTTCTCTTTGCTTATGTTTTACTAAATCTTCTTATGACCAGAATTCTGCCCCAGTTATTCTGCATCATCTCAGGAAAATTTCTTGGGGAATAAGTGGAAAGACGCCACAAAAAGTCACTGGAGCTAATTGGTGAATAATATTGTCCTGTTAGATCTGGATCTTGATTCAACAATATCACAGCTTATCTGAGACCTTCTTGCACATCTAAATTTTTATTCACTCAGTCTTTCTGTATTCTGGAGACTAAAGGGATACTGAATATTTCTATATAGAAAACAAATCTGAGATTTCTCTTTTCTCAGAGAACTGTGAGACCATTCTGCTCTAATAGCCACCTAGAAGTTGCGTAGACGCAGTAGCCCTGTGTTGAACCTGATTTAATGTCTTACAACAAGGCTTACTATAAGGAAATTTCATTCCATCTTGGACTTCAATGCTTCTTCCAGTTGGCTTGGAGTCCAGCAGAATTTGCTATATCTGACCATAAAAGATGCTAGACAGACAATCCCAGCTGGAATAGCAACGTACAAGACAGTGGCCTCCAACAATCCTGTTGACCTTAGTTTATATAAGCTACTTTGCTGCGTGGAAGGATTTGTTCAGCTTCAAAGAGTGAAGAGGGATTGAGTCACAGTGGAAGAAAATACTTTCCCACGAATAAACATCTCTATTTGGGAGATTTTTTTTTTTAGGGACATTCTCTTCCAAATCTCTTTTTAAATATTGATGCAAATGTCCAGGCTTATATTTAGAGAAGAAAAGAAGCTTAGTTCTAAAAGCAGTTCATCTTGCATTCAGGCCAGTTAAAAATATTGGTAATTATTTTTATGCATATTCTAATTAAATATGTATGTATCACTTTAAATTCAAATAGCACTTCACAGAGATTTAAAAACGCAGACCTTCCCAGCCCAGAGGAAGCATATATGAGGAGCAGAGAAGAAAGAATATGCGTTGCAAGATGGGGTAAGTGTCACCACAAAGATAATGAGAGCCTAATTCCATTGTAAATGAAACACGGCAATGCTGATGGTTTAATTTAAGAACATGTAGGGCATGAGAGAAAAAAGCAGATAATGACAGAAAGCTTAAGAGGAGGGATTTGGAGAAAAAAAAAAAAAAAAAGGAGACCATGCACTCTTCTGCAAAATATATCTCATATCAAGGCAACTCCTTTGAAGTTGCTCAAGTCATTAAACCAGGGCTAAGTTTGGCCTATGAGGCCTAAAATATAGCTGTGACACAAAGCTATGGCTCAAGGCAAGGTTCTGCTCATAAGTAGGTACAGCCAACAGAAAATTCCAGGATGTGTTGGATACACCCGTATTGTCTTCTGGGAGCTGGAAGAATAGACTAAGTCATGGCCAGAGGGTGCAGAAGGCTGAGCACTTGAGCATGCCAATGAGGTTCTAGACAGACAGACAGAAGGACAGTAGGTGGTGGGGAGGGAGCAACGTGAACTCTGCTAACTGCTATTCTTATGCTCACTCTTTCTGAGTCTGATAGACCTCTCTTAATGAGGAGTATGGTCGCACGGGGGAAAAGGGAGGATTGTTTATGAATCTCACTTAGAAGAAAGGCAGTGGTGGCTGTTCTGCTTTTTAATACACACACAGTCCTCCTGCCCATCATTGTGTGTCTGGGATCCCTGTGCCTTGACAAAATTCTTGTTTTCTCTTGGGATTCTCATACTTTTTGATTGCAAAACATATTTATGAGGAGACTGAGATTCTCTTTATGTCAGTAGCTCAAAAAGGGACTCAGTAAGATTCTCTGTGGTTTCTAATCTTCCCCTTCCTCGCATAAGTGACCCTAAAATAGAGAAAACTGTATAGCAGAGATTGTTGACCAATACTACCTTTACAGAGGATTTTAGGAAATGTTTTATTTCTCATCTTTACTTTGGGAGAGACAGAGGTAGACACAAAAATGTTCAGTCAATTATTTCAAAGAAAATAGTTTTCTTTGAAAAGAGTAAAACTTTTTTTTTTCCTATTATCTATGGAGCGCACTGATACATAATTCTGTTTCTTTGAAGTGTGCAGCCAGTATCATAATTCTAATAAAGTATGTTTTCTTTAATATTCCATTGTTTTGTATTTATTGACCTGATATAATGTACCACAGTATTTATTGTGCTATGTTTTGTTTTGACACACTACATGAACAGCTTCACAATTCAGTTATATGAGTGGGTGATTTCTTACAAATGCTGGATATGTTTGTCAGGTGTTTATGACCGTGGCTTGCTTTATTTGTAACAGGCACATAACAGCACTTGGAGGCAGTGCACATACATGAGCATGCACACAAATACAGAAAATGTTTCAAATATGCATTTTCCCCTCTCTCTCTGCCTACGTTCTCCTCTAGCCTGGAGGCACTTGGAAGGATATCACTAGGTCTAACAAAAAGTGTTCAACTCAGCTGAAAGTACTCGAATTCTTGCTCAGTTGAAGTTCAGCTCAATTTCATGAACTATTAGTCATGCACGAACCAGATCCACAGAAGTATTTAGGCTCCTAAAACCAGTGAAATACCTATTTCCCCCTGATTCATATGAAAGCTGAGTACCTAAAGCACAACTTAGATGAAATTTAAGCATCTATGTTCAGGAAAATTTGTCAAAATTATACAAGTTCCTGGAAAGACAAAACAGCCATAGATTCTGTCAAAGTTTTCTGTATTAGTGATCCTGTTGCACACGCTCAGTGATGACACTACCCTGAGTGAGCAGACAGTCTGGTCATCTCTGTTGCCATTTAAGTGCTGTAAGGCTCAGTGTTGCAGTTTCCAGTGATTGCTGACTTGAGATTTTAAATTCAAGGAACTTAACAGCTGACATACTTGAAGGCTAGGATGTCATTAGGGCACAGCAAAAAGCAGGAAAATGCTGCACCCTGCCTGGACTTAAAACCTTTCTTAAAGTGGTATGTAGGAATCTCAATGAAGCTGTAATTTAAAAATTACGTTCTGTTATTCGGCACTGATATCAATACTTACATATTATGGCAACAGTACTTGGCTCTTATGTAATAGTTTAGAGCACTCAATGAAGAAAAGGGAGTCCTAAAAGTTAGCTTAAGATTTCAGATCAATGAGATTTAAACCTCTAAATCTCACATTTTTATCTGTCACAAAGCTATGGAGCATTGCAGATGAATGGATATCCCACTCGTTGAACCTGGGTCTTTGAGAATGCAGAATTTCTGACTCAAAGGAGGATAAATAAGTCAGATCCTTTCTCTGTTCTTACTGTTCAGCTACCTGCCTAGAATGTGCTAAGCAAAAGAAAAATGGATTGAGTTTTGCTCCAGGAACTGTTTATGTATTTTACATGAGACAAATACTGAATTTTAATCCTTCAATTAAAAATAAAAAATTTGCATTAGAGAATAACTTAAGTTTTTCATCCCATCTTTCACAGGTACATACAGAAAGCACCCTGCAGATAATGCTGAAGAAAACAGACAAGAAAGGTAGATACTCCTTCATGCTTGCTAACTTCTGGGACTATTACAAAGCATGTCCTGACTTGTCACCATCTTCCACATCACTGGAAAATCCTGATGACATCTGGGGTGTGTACCCAGGTTATTTGATTTCAAAATCAAGGTACAGGAGGCCAGTATATATCCAGGTCTCTCCCCAGCATGAAGTCAGACTGTAGTGAGGCAGTGTACTTGGATGCCTGGGTTCTTTACTAGAAATAAGTAAGATATATTTGTTTATTGTTCATCAGTTATGGAGTTATAGGAATTCCAGATCCTCAGCTTGGTGTCTAGCCTATGTTTATGGCTAAAGCCAGAAAAGATGACAGTGGTGGAATTATATTGGGCTATAGTGACTCCACTGACCATTCAGAAGTGTCAATTGACTGTGAGGTTTGAGGTATTTTGGCCATCTTTTTCTTACCCGCCTCCTATTGTTCCTCTGTGTTTCAGGATTGAACATGTTGATCATGAACTGCTGATCAGTATCCCTAGCAAGTTCACATAACAAACATGTAATTTTCATTATTAACTTTTAACTCCGGATCTATGTCTAAAGCAAGCAACAGATTAGAGAATAATCCATATTCTTTACTCATCTATGTCACAGATATTTCGGTTTAATTAAAAAAAAAAAAAAAGTGCAGTGAAATGGATGCATCCTTAACCTTAAGTTTATATGTTTCAACAAAGATGCACCAAAGGAATAAGAAAAAGCAAGAAAAAAAACACCCCACAAAAAGCGAATTGGATCTCTGGATTAGGGAATAAAACAACATACAATTTAAGAGTGAAGATGTATGTTCAGGTCTTCATAATTCCCTTCATCCGTGGGAGAAAATACTGTGTCACTATATCTTTAAGACATTACTAAGATTCTAAGACATTACCACATAAAAATTCAGACACTGAAATATTTTCATCATCTGATTATATTTATAAAATCCATATGAAAAGTGCAAACAGTCAAGGGAAAACATTTGGGATGCCTGGGGATGTTAGGAAAAATTAATTAAGAACTCCATCTTAACTGTTGATTTAAAATTTGATAGAATAATTTTATCTTCTGATATATATTGTTGGCTCCTGGGACCAACTTGTCAACTTTGTGTCAGCTTCTAAATGTATTAAATACAAATACTAATGTGGCTGAGAGTTTTAATTGACTAACAATGGAAAATACTGTAGAAGTTAAGAAGTGTCATGTACTGGCAGGCCAGACCTGCAATAAGAGCTCAGGGAGACATAGAGTCCTGTGGGGAAACTAAGCCAGGGAGCTGCACCTCATTCCAGACTTGTCCCTTACTCTAGGAACATTAGATGCTCTCGTGCACTTAACCAATAACACAGTACAGCTCTCACTTTACTAAGCAATAAACTTGAGCCTTACATACCTGTCTACCTAAAGCAAACACACAAATGCCAGGTCTTTAGTAAATGCTCGCTGAAGTTTCAAGCAGTGTTTTCAAAAAATTAAGCATTAAAAGAGGAGCTGTTGAGCAAACAGGATATTTAAATTGAAATGAGAATTAATAATTTCCTTGAAAATTCTTTAATGTCTAGGAGGTGCTTGGATATTTTAACAATGAACTTTATTAAAAACACTGTATATATAGATAAAGAAATTCTGAGAGTGCTTAAGAAAATTAGACAAGTAGACAACCCAATGGCTGAAGAAGATTATTGTAGATAAGTGGAAGGTATGGTGCATTAGAATGAATAGTGCAAGCTACAACTACACATTGATGGATTGGTAATTAGCTGCAGCCACTTAGGGAACAGACCTAGGTGTCACTGGAGAAGTTAAATGAAAACCTCCACTCAGTGCGTTATAACCACAAGAGATACCTGAAAGACATAACGATTATTTGAAGAGTAAGATATAGAACAGAACAATACTGATGACACATATTTCAAAAATTCAGCATTCATTGCTGCAGTGTTCATTTTGATGTGAAAAGATACAGCAGAAGAGAAACAGTCCAAAGAAGGGAAATGAAAATTCTTATAGGTTTAGAAAACTTCTATTGGAAGAGAGATCAAAAAGATTAAGTCAATTTAGTTCATAGAAGCGATGAATAAAAGCTGGCAGGCTAGAGTTATACATAGTAATAATAGTATAGTGAATGGCATCTCATTTGGTCATATGCCTGTCTCCCTTTCACATAACTTAGAACAAGGAAATAGCTAATAAAATTAACACCACTGGAATAATTTTGCTGCAGCTTTTTAAATATTCTTAGTACATGCTAGACTATTCATTTCACATGTTTTTCCTGTAGCTTTTGATAATTTTCCTGACAGAGTCTTTTTGATTTAAGTGAAAATCTATCTTAATGTGAATTAACTTTTTTATGACCAGTAAGCTTCAGCAATGAAAGTTTAAACTTTGCATTTTGCAAACAACAAATATTCAAAGCTTTTATTTGTGAAGGAAAACAAAAGCTAATGTCATCATAATCCTAAATAGATGAAGCAGTGGTGAAGAAAACTGCAAAGCAAATACGAAATTTAATAATAGCCCTCCAACAGCTTGCTCTCAGATTGTTAGGAATTCATTAAACAATGGTTGAGCAGAACAGACAATTAAATTATTCTCATATGAAGTATCTATCCATATTATGAATATTGCATATGACAGTACACATTTCTGAAGGGAAGTAGTGAACAAATTTCATTTCAGAGAATCAGCAAGAGGTTTGATTTCAGCCTCCAGATATACCCTTCTTTGTTTCCCAGACAAAATAATAATAATAACAATAATTGGGATGCTGATGTATAAACAGAGTTAATACACAGAATCTTAAGAACAAAATGTAACCTTTCAATAACTGTAGGCAGAAGCTTATGCCAGTCACTTGACAGATATTTCAGATACACATTTTCTATACACTTACAAAAAAGTACAGGGGGGTTGCTAAAATGTTCATGGCAACATTAAAAAAAAAGTCAATGAGATTAAAAGTCATCCAAAACAAAGACAAACACAAGTAGAATTTACAGTGCTGTATATCATGAGGCAGAATGAACACCAAACAGTTTGAGAAATTTATCTCACACTAGCATTCAGTCTTATTGTCATGTTTTGCTAAGCTTAAACTTGCCTTATGACTGGCGAGCACTAATCAAAGAAGAATCTGAGAAAATAAAATTTCTGCTTTACTGACCACCTGAAAATATAGACCAGGTATTTATTAGGAACCAACTAAATCACTGAAAGCCACTAGTAAATATTAAACGGCATATCTAAAATGGGTTTTAAGAGAATTCTTGATTCCCTTAAGATGAGAAACTGGAATACAAAAGACACTTTATGTAGTGTTTAAAGCTAAAAATAAAATCTGTTTTATCAGTTGGTGATGAGAATTTTTTAATCATTAATGACCTACAGCTAATATCAAGATGACAAAAAGTAATACAAATAACATAATAAAGTAATACATCCTATACACCTTTGAGATAATAAGTTCCTTAATCAATGCTTTCAGAAGAAAAGCTATGTAGAAAATATAAATATATCTACCATGCAGATTTGTTCCTGTTGTGAACACAGGGACCAGACTGTTATCTAAACTCTGAAGTTTGCCTTTTCAGGTTATAATTCAAAACATAAATAGTGTGACCATCTGGAAACTTGATGGGATACTATTCATAAAAATGTATTGATCTCTGAAGAAGCTAGACACTGGACCCAGCCTATGGAGTGTATTAGTCCATGCCATCAGCTTTATTTCAGATGAAGCAAGAGAAATAATCAGGGCAGTGACTGAACACCCACAGATGTTTCCTTCTCTGGTGTACACTTCAAGAACTGCCCCTGCAGCTTTCGTTGATACCTCCTTCTGCTCCTCCACCACTCTCCCACGCTCTTCTCACACCCAGCAGTCCGAATATTCAGCTCTGTGTAGCCACAACAAAAAGTCTTAGTATGTTCTCCCAGCAGCCCCTATGGCATGACAGTCTCACTGAAATGCTACGGAGTAACAGATTGGCCGCTTCTAATGTAGATGCTGAGATCCCGACTAGGTTCAAAACTTGCCAGGCTTTCCCATTTCTTTAATAAATCTAAAACTCATTAGGCTGTCTCTTGTTTCAGTATGAATAACATTATTTTCCCTAGCCTTGACAAGAGCAGTATTGCCCCACTCATATCCAGTTATAATGATTATTTTCCTAGTTTGTCACTCGATCATGCCATGACCCTTACACACCTTTGCTGGTGCCTCCCTGCTCTGCTGAGTTAAACTACTTCTCCCCCCCCCCCCCCCCCCGCCCCTTCATGATTGGTTTTTTTTTTGCATTTCTCTATTCTGTGTATTGTCTTTTACTCAATATCACGCATTAAGACTTGGTCTGTCTATTGGCTCATTCTGTCCACCTCCGTTATGTGCTTTGACTTTCAGAAAAGCACCTTAGCATGTGCTTCTGCCTTCAGAATGCAAGGTTGTGTCAGTGTACGACTAAAAAGGGCACCAGTAACACCAGAGAGCCTTTTGGTCTTTCTAGGCTGCGTGTTTTTAAAATTTCAACTGTTCTAAGCTGTTTTTATTTGGGCTGACTTTGCTTTACTCAGGATGACAATGTGCCTGTTCTGCTAATTGGGGTAAGTTGGCATCAGGTACAGGAATATGCATGCCAGCTGCGCAAATGTTGTCTGTGCTGGCGATACATTCTCGTTACAGGGGGGGAAAAGAAAACATCTGTGCTCATCAGAGCTAGAACGCACTGAGTAGATGCAAGACAGGTTGATGTTTTTAAGCTGGTTCAAGCAACCAAGAAATTCTCTCATCACTGTGGCTGGGTGCTGGCCAAGTAATGGAAATAAGGTACGCCTTGTGCTCGCGTGTCCTTGCTTTGCTGAGTGGCAGAGAGGAAAGAATGTGATTCTGTGTTCTCTTCAGGCATGGATTTGCTGGGGGTGGGGGAGGACAAGGGGTGAGAAAGCTTCTTTAGTCTGTGGATTCATACTGCTTGGTGTGAAGCGTGTGCTCACCCACTGTGGGAGACAGTTGTCAATGTGTAGCCTACCCCTCTGGTTGGACTTGGAGGAAACTTACATTCTTTTCAGTTACAGCATCTGCTCTTAAATCTTGGGTTATAGACTCTTTGTTTGTCTATCAGGAGAGGAAGAAAAATGAGAGTGAAATCCTTTCTTCAGGACAATGAATCAGGAGGCAAGGTACACAATTTATTCTTGACAGAAGTCAAAGGAAGAAACGTCTTAAATCTTACAGCTCTTGGACAAAGAACAGGCCTTCACAACCAGCCCACACACTCAATTTGGACTCCTGTCATGGATTTTCACCAGAGGTCAAGGCAGTCTGGTTAGCTAAGGAAGCTGCTCTTGCCGGTATAGGGAGGTGTAAGAGTAATCATTAGATCCGCACGCACTTCTGAAAGTGCTGGAGTACGTCCTTGAGAAGTATCTCAGGGAAAAATATCTCAAAGCTTTTGATACAAAAGATTTTCTCCAAAAACAATTGAGAGAGACATGTCATTAGTAAAAAAAACCTAGAGCAATAGAACAGTGAAGGTAGTTCTAAGAACCGAATCTTGAGCGAAGTTACTAGTGTTTTATCATCAAAAGTGAAGGACTGAGTGGGGCTCTCATTTGCATAATAGTGTTGTAAAAAATAGCATGTATTGTACTTTAAGGTGTGTATAAAAGTGTAGCCTGCAAGATCTGTGAAAGTAATCCCTCTGCCTTACTCAGGAAAGTTTCTGCTGGAGTACTATATCCAGTTTTGGGGTTTGCTTTTCAAAAAATGACTTGTTTTCCCTGGGCTCTTTCAACATGGATATTCTAAAAATCAGCTTCTGTGTAAAGGATTGTGATATTTCAGGTCATTTAGCTTAGAGATGCAGAAGATTAAAGCTGACAGAGGCAGGACATGACAGAAACATTATTTTCTTCTGTCCAGTTAGAAGAGGAGAAGATAGAAGGAAGAAAATGATCAGGTGAATACAGAACTGTTACCCTCCAAATCCCACAATACTAGAACTAGGATGCTCAGTGGAAGTCATAGGAGATCAGTTAAAACATAAATAAAAAACATTTTTACATGAAGGGAAGTGAAATCCTGGAACTTTCTCCTATAAAAGATTTTGGTGGCAAGCAAGATCAGCAAGTTCAAGAAGGGACTGAACAAATTTCTGGATAGCAGATCCATAAAGGGATGCTAAAAGGACTAGGGAGAGATTTTCCCTCTAGAATACCTAATACAATATTTGTAGATATAGGAGAAGTACAACAGGGATGGGCTATAGAAAATGAGCAGACTTACATACTCTTTTTAAATATTCTTTCTCATTGCCATTGTCTGAGACTAGATATACCATTAATCTGATCCAATAGAAAATTCCTTGCATTTTTAAGATAGATCTGTGTTTTATCCATAGGAGGACAAAAAGAAAATTGAGCCTTCTTCCCTCTCCCCTGGATATGTAAGCAAAGACAATTATATTAATACTTCAAATTTAATTTGTTTAGACAGTTATATTTTGAGGGGTTTTAATTTTGTGGGTTAGGGCAAATCAGACCAGGGAACCTGCTATTCTTATTTTTTCAATGTTATTTAAGACTAGGCAAGCCTTGGAGGGCATTAATCTTCTGCGAGTCCCAGAGGGAAGAGAACACATTTTCCAGGCTACTGGTGGAATCCATCTATCTCTGCAGAGGAGATTTTTCATTGCCTACTCACTGAACAGCCTAACAAGGAATGGAGTGGGCTGCAAAGCTATCAATGGATTCTGGAAGTGTGCCTTGCCCAGAAATCACATTTGAGCATCTTATGATCCTCCTGCACACACAAAAAAAAAAAAAAAAAGAAAATCCTACACTAGGGATTTTGATCAAAAGCAAAGTGGTTTTAGACAAAGATATATTGGTCTGCAAAGTGATCACTCCCTCCTTTTCTGTGTCCATGCTGGACTACCTGCCACAGCAGACATATGGAAGGAAATTTTCTGACTACTGCAGCCATTGGGACAGAAAGCCTGTAGTGATTTGTCCAACATTTTAATGTTAATAAAAATGCAATGCATTCAACTAATGTAACAGAACTGCGAAAGAAAAGGCATGCTGTTGCTCATGAAAAAGACTACTGGCTTCCTACTTGAAAACATAGGAAGCACTTATTTAACCTTTTTCTGACTGCAGTTTCTGAAATTGCTCTTGCCATTCTTAATTTTATAGTGTGCTGTCTTCTGCTGTGCCTGTGCTCAGATTCAGGATGGAACTAGTAAAGCCAAGAGAGTTTAACTAGTGTGCATACTTCTTGGAGAGGACAACTGTGAGCAAATGCCTACCCTGCGCTTAGGTTTTGTCTTCTTGTAAAGTAATTTGGCTTATTCTAGACTGAAACTTGGGTGTAAGCCAATACATGTAGCATGTATGCTCAAGGAGTTTGGGTTAATGGCAAGCCCGAGCTCAAACCTAATTTGAGAATAGCATTGTCCATCTCTGCTTGTGTTGTGTGGCAATTAATTCAGCTCCTTTCCCCTCTTCAAATTGTTCTCATAAAAATGCAGAGATAGTGTATTTAAAAAAAACCCCACACAGCATCCCTCTGGAAGAAAACTTGAATTTTCCCTCCAACTAAGTAATAATAGCAGAGAATTATCTGTCTCCCAGTGTCCTTTTGCACCCCCAAGACTAGGGCTGCAGAAGCTAGAATAGAGCTCATGGAAGCAAAGGTACAAAACCAAACAGGTCTTTGCAGTCTGATGGATAACTTCTACTAAAGTCAAGGTGGTTGACCTTGGAGCCTATGTGTTTTGGAGCCTACGTGTTTTGACGGAGGTGATTTGTGCTTAAGAGGCCCCACTGTATAATAAACTACCAGAAAATGAGAAACTATGCCCTGTTTATGTGTTTATGTGTTTATGTGTTCGAATGGAGGGTTACAAGCTCTTCAGGAAGGACAGGCTGGGCAGAAGGGGAGGGGGTGTTGCACTCTATGTCAAGGACCAGCTGGAATGTATGGAGCTTCACCTGGGGATGGATGAAGACAAGACAGAGAGCTTATGGGTCAGGATTAAAGGGAGCACGGGGGCAGGTGATGTTATAGTAGGAGTCTGCTACAGGCCACCAGATCAAAGTGACAGCGAGGATGTGGCCCTCTACAAACAGATAGGGGCAGCATCGCGCTCACACGCTCTGGTCCTCATGGGGGACTTCAACCACCCCGACATCTGTTGGAAGGACAACACAGCAGAGCACAGGAAATCCAGGAAGTTCTTGGAATGTGTCGACGACAACTTTCTTCTACAAATAATAGAGGAACCAACGAGGAAAGGAGCAGTGCTGGACCTTGTCCTCACCAACAAGGAGGGGCTGGTCGGGAATGTCAATTTCAAGGGTAGCCTCGGCTGCAGTGACCATGAGATGATAGAATTCAAGATTCATAAGGCAGCAAGGAGGGTGCGCAGCAAGCTGGCTACCCTGGACTTCAAAAGAGCAGACTTTGATCTCCTGAGAGATCTGATTGGTAAGGTAGCGTGGGAAAAAGAACTGGAAGGGAGAGGGGCCCAAAAAAGCTGGGTGTTATTTAAGGATTGCCTCCTCCAAGCTCAGGAGAGGTGCATCCCAAAAAAGAAGAAATCGGGCAAAATAGCCAGTAGGCCGGCGTGGATGAACAAGGAACTGCTGGACAAACTCAGGACCAAAAAGGAGGCCTATAGAGGGTGGAAGCAGGGAAAGGTAGACTGGGAAGAATACAGAGAAGCTGTCCGAGTCACCAGAAACCTGATCAGGCAAGCGAAAGCCCAGGCAGAACTAAATCTAGCCAGGGATGTGAAAAATAACAAGAAGAACTTCTATAGATATATCAGGGATAAAAATAAGACGAGGGAAGCTGTGGGTCCCCTCCGGAAGGAAACGGGAGACCTGGTCACCCAGGATATGGATAAGGCTGAGCTACTGAATGACTTCTTTGCCTCAGTCTTCACTGGCAAGGGCCCTAACCACACTGCCCAAGTCACGGAGGGCAAGAACAGGGGCTCTGGGAATGAAGAACCACCCACAGTACAAGAAGACGAGGTTCGAGACCTATTAAGGAACCTGAAGGTGCATAAGTCCATGGGACCTGATGAAATCCACCCACGGGTCCTGAGAGAACTGGCGGACGAAGTTGCTAAGCCCCTCTCCATCATATTTGAGAAATCGTGGCAGTCTGGTGAAGTTCCCACTGACTGGAAAAAAGGGAACATAACTCCAATATTCAAAAAAGGAAACAAAGAAGACCCGGGAAACTACAGGCCGGTCAGTCTCACCTCTGTGCCTAGCAAGATCATGGAGCAGATCCTCCTGAAATCCTTGCTAAGGCACATGGAGAATAAAGAAGTGATTGGAAACAGCCAACATGGCTTCACCAAGGGCAAATCGTGCCTGACAAATTTGGTGGCCTTTTACAATACTGCCACAGACTTGGTAGACAAGGGCAGAGCGACTGACGTCATTTACCTGGACTTATGCAAAGCATTTGACACTGTCCCGCACGACATCCTGGTCTCAAAATTGGAAACTCATGGATTCGATGGATGGACCACTCGGTGGATAGGGAACTGGCTGGATGGCCGCATCCAAAGGGTTACAATCAATGGCTCAATGTCCAGGTGGCGGCCAGTAACGAGTGGTGTTCCGCAAGGGTCGGTACTGGGACCAGTACTATTTAACATCTTTGTCGGTGACATGGACAGTGGGATAGAGTGCACCCTCACCAAGTTTGCTGATGACACCAAGCTCGGTGGCGCAGTTGACACGCTGGAGGGAAGGGATGCCATCCAGAGGGACCTAGATAGGCTGGAGAGGTGGGCTCATGCAAATTGCATGAAGTTCAACCAAGCCAAGTGCAGGGTCCTGCACCTGGGACGTGGCAACCCCAGGCACAAATACAAGTTGGGTGGAGAATGGCTGGACAGCAGCCCCGAGGAGAAGGACTTGGGAGTGCTTATGGATGAGAAGCTCAACATGAGCAGGCAGTGTGCACTGGCAGCCCAGAGAGCCAACCGTGTCCTGGGCTGCATCAGGAGAAGTGTGGCCAGCAGGTCTCGCGAGGTGATTCTACCCCTCTACTCTGCGCTCGTGAGACCCCTCCTGGAGTACTGTGTCCAGCTTTGGAGTCCTCAACACAGAAAGGACATGGACCTGTTGGAACGGGTCCAGCGGAGGGCCACGAGGATGATCAGAGGGATGGAGCACCTCTCCTATGAAGACAGACTGAGAGAGCTGGGGTTGTTCAGCCTGGAGAAGAGAAGGCTCCGGGGAGACCTTATAACAGCCTATCAATACCTGAAGGGAGCCTACAGAAGAGCTGAAGAGGGACTCTTTGTCAGGAAGAGTGGTGACAGGACAAGGGGCAATGGTTTTAAATTGGAAGAGAAGAGATTTAGATTAGATATAAGGAAGAAATTCTTTACAGTGAGGGTGGTGAGGCACTGGAACAGGTTGCCCAGGGAAGTTGTGGATGCCCCATCCCTGGAAGTGTTTAAGGCCAGGCTGGATGGGGCTTTGAGCAACCTGCTCTAGTGAGAGGTGTCCCTGCCCGTGGCAGGGGGGTTGGAACTAGATGATCTTTAAGGTCCTTTCCAACTCTAGCCATTCTATGATTCTATGATTCTATGGTTTACAGATGGGTCCTGTTGTTGTGTGGGAAAACATCGGAGGTGAGAAGATGCTGTGTGGAATCTTACAGGACAAATCACAGAAAAAACTGTTCAAGGAAAAGATGAATCAAGTCAGTTTGCAGAAGTGAAGGCCATCCAGCTGGCTTTATATACTGCTGTTCTTGCATATTGCAAGGTGCAGCTATAGCTTAGAAACAGGTATTACAAATGCATAGAAGAATGTTTGTATTCTCTTGAGGTTATTCATCATGGCTTAACAAAAAGCAGTAGGATAGAATATCACATTATTCGAAATATATTTCTTTATACAAAATGTTCATGGCATGAAAGCAAAATCTAAATATTTCAAAGAATTGTTATGGAACATTTACAGAGGAGTAAAACTTTCACAAAGAAAGAACAAAATTTTATGAGATTGAGTAGATCTGAGCGCAGTTTATTTTTTTCAGAACCTGCACACATGCAAACAGCAATATTATGTAGGATTCGTCTCTCCTAACGTAAACTTCTTCAGCGTAGACATCTACATTTGAGCATATCACCCGCAGCTCTTTCTTCTAGTCAACCTGAGATAAAGCACTTTTGGAGGACGCTTTACTTCATCAGAAGTTTCATACAGAGTGACTCTTTGTCACCAAATATCAGGCTTTATCAGAATATACTACTTGGGGTGTTAGCTGTAGACAGGCTCATCCAGCAGGTCGTGCTCCACTGGGGCAGCCTGTCTAATAAGCCTATACCACAACTCAGCCCTTGAGCAGTCCATCTAAAGAGTCTGACACATGACAGGATTTCATGTTTCACCTCTTTCTGCAGGGCAGCCTCCCTTCTAGCAGACCTAAATCAATGGGTATCACCTAGACTAGTAGAAGTTTATCTGAAGACATATTACAATTGAAAGCTCTTTTTTTTTTTTTTTTTTTTTGTATTTATCATTACATTCAACCCTGCAGACGGGAACAGTACTTCACCCTGAGGATTACTGCTGTGGTAATATGTGTCTGAGGGTGGTGCAAGGTCTCACCAAAGTGGCAGTAGCGGTGGCAGCTGGGGGAGCACTGTGTCCTGGCAGCCAGTGGAATGTTGCCCCATGTTGTCCCTTAGTGCTTTTAGTGTGGAGTGAAAGATATCTACTGGCCAAGGCAGCAGGGCACAGGTTCCTCTCTTTGCCTTTATAGTCTTATCAGCACTTTCTGACTCTGTCATTGTAGGTGCCCATTTAATTTTAGCTCATGGATTTCCTGGATGAGCTCCAACTCCTGGGCCACCAGGAGCATAACGCAGCATCGGCATTGAGGCAAGGCAAAGAGAGTCACTTGAGGCAAGGCAAAGAAGGGGGCCTTTCTTTGAGAAGTGCAATGTAAAAGTCATTGTTCCTAGCACAGATGAGAGAACTCCTACTGGCAGTGACTACGGGATGGCTTTGGCCCCTTCTCAACACACATGATACCTTCAGAGCACTGAAAGTTTACAGACATGCAGTGCCCCTTTACCAGGCTACACACAGTCACACTGATCATGCAATGGGCTCAAATGGGCAGCCCTGACTGCCCAGGAATCCTGGAAGTGATCATAGACTGGCCAGAAGGAAGAAACTTCAGAGTGCTGCCAAAGGAGATCGAAACATATAGGCTCTAAAAACTGTAGAATATTACTGATAGAATAGCTGAATATGAACACAGGTAAATACTTGTTAGTGTGCCATACAACAGCATGAACTCTTTACTCCATATGCAAAGAAAGATTAGATTCAGCAGGAACATATGCATTGGTTTAGAGCATCTTTTCTTTTTTTCTTTCCTATGGATGTGAGATGGTGTAAACATTTCTAAAGTTCAGGCTAGACAGATTTTTAGCATTTACAGAAGAAAAATAGAATGAAGAATTGAGAGTTTGAGCTATTTAATACAAGTACTGTAGAGAAAAAGCCGGAGGGGGGGGGAGGTTTCAGTTCTATTTTGGATTTACCAGATTTGGTTGCCTTTGCATAGGTCTCTAAATGGGAGATAGTTTTCTAAAATTTCATTAAAGCCAATGGAACACGATTCAGAGGCATTGCCATGTGTCCTAGTTAGTCTCTAGGCATCACTCTTAAAAATAGGGAGAGTTTCTGTAGCTTCTGTAGGTCCTGTATCATATCTGCCAGCTCTGTGCAGATGTTTTGAATATCCTAAGACATTTCCCATGGCACTGGATGCCTTTGTTTAGGTAACTGAAGCTCACTTGGGGAGCTACTAAAAATATTCGAAGTCTACTGTTCTGTCATAATGCTCATTTCAGTGGCCTAAACATAGGTTTCTACTGCAATTTCAGAAACCCTAGAGTATCCAAACATCTGCACATGGCTGACAGATATGACACAGGACCTATGGGAGATTCATGCCCTTCTGAAGTACACATTAGAGGCTAGACAGGATATGACTGGTGTTTGAAATGGCATAGACATCTGCGTTTAGGCAATAGAATCAGCCCTCTAAATGTAGATGTCTTAATCTCAGATTGAATTCCACCGAAATAGCCTATATTTAGAAATTTAATTAAGTGAATTGATTAGCAAAAGTTTCTGAGAAACCAACATCTCCTACTGAAGTCAGACTTGTATTCAAGAAAAAAAAAAAGGATCTGATTAGTGAATAGACATGTAAAAAAAAAAAAAGCCTACCCAGCTTTCTCTCCCTTTCACTCTAAAAAATAAATAAATAAAAAATAAAAATATCTTGAAATGCAGTAAACATTTTGGGGGAAATTGCAATTACAGGGGGAGAATACTCAGATTACATGAATATTCACATTTGTAGATGATTTTGCTTTACCCATGTTTGCATCTCTTAACTAACTTGAATATCTTCAGGCAATCAAATTTAGCAGGCAAGATCACACACACAAGCAAATTTCAAAGTCACAGTTTTCACAAACTGATTGGCACACAGAGGGATTTCTTACAGAATTGCTTCCATGCTCATCCAAACACGAACAATAATGTGCAATTTTATCTGACCTATGCTAGGGAATGAATTTTAAACATGAATACTGAGTAAAAGAATCTATCTAAAAATAATAATCATAACAACAGAAATCAATTTAAATATTGCCGGTCTGCTTACAGATATTACATGCAGAAAACAGGCTAAATTGATTTCACGGATTTGTTTCAAAATAGACACTGTGTTAGTAAGACGCAGAACTGATGTCCACTATGCAACGAATGCAGTCCAGACCAGTTCTGGCGTACATGAAGAGCCAGCTGACAGAGTGGAGGTATAAGGACTTTGTGCTTCTAAAAGATACGATACCCTTTGCAAGATCCATACAGCTTCATTTAGCTCTGGGTGCTGAGGTCACTTGGTGTGTCACACTGCCTTGCTTCCCTTGCTGGTGCTGGTCGTAGCTCAAGGTTATCGTCAGCCATGCTGACCCATTTTCTGCTTTCACGCTAGCAGTCTCCACTTCTGCGTGGTGTTTTGGTGGCTTTATCACCTAGGTTTGTACTGGGAATAGCTGGCAGGGTTGAGAAGTGGGGATGGTGTGTGTGGAGAAGGCTAGTTCTGCAGCCAGGCAGAGGAGCCCATGTAGCTCCAGTTCACACAAAAGCAGCAGCTGATAGGGGCAAGAGACATGGGTGAGATAGGCTTGGGGGAGACGTGGGTAAAGGTGCTCAGGGAGCCATGGAGAGAAGATCTTGGAGGAATCTTAAGGGGACAGGGTCTTGGGAAGATACATAGAGGAGAGGTTCTTGGGAAGACACACAGGTGAGAGGCTTTTGGGGCAAAATGTAGGGAGAGGCTTTTGGGGCCTTATCATAGGAAATCATAGAATCATAGAATGGCTAGAGTTGGAAAGGACCTTAAAGATCAGCTACTTCCAATCCCCGTGCCATGGGCAGGGACACCTTCTACTAGACCAGGTTGCTCAAAGCCCCATCCAGTCTGGCCTTGAACACTTCCAGGAAGGGGGCATCCACAGCTTCCCTGGGCAACCTGTTCCAGTGCCTCACCACCCTCACAGTAAAGAATTTTTTCCTAATATCTAATCTAGATCTACCCTCTTTCAGTTTGTCCTGGTTTGAGGTAAAACAAGACCAACTTTCTATTCAGTAATTTTACATCTTAGCTAGGCCTCTTCTAAGTCTCTGAAATTGATAGCATATTGTGGAGAAAACTGTTCATTCTCAGAGTGATAAGACCAATGTCTGCACCTCATGCCAAGGAATGGAATACAGAGAGGCTCTTGCTTATACTTATTGCTATAACAACCAAGGTCAGGTAACTTTGTTATTTGCCCCATTGGAGTGGTGGAAACAGAAAAGTGTAGAGGGGTCCCACCTGTGGGGAGGAGCGGACAGGACAGGTGACCCAAAACTGACCAACAGGGGTATTCCATCCTATCTGTCCCATGCTCAGTATAAAAGCTGATGGATCAAAGGGTCAGCTCTCTTTCTTCAATGGCCAATGTCCAAAGAGGACCCTGTCTGTTCATCTGCCTTTGATCTCAATCCCTGTGTTCCTGACTCCGGAGCTGGAATCCAGCTCCCATCCATCGCTGACTCCAGTCTGGGACTTCCCCAGTGCCTGCCGGTGATGTCATCCTGGGAGCTTGATACGGTTTTGTATATATTGTATCTATTTCATTAATTCCTTTATAATTTTAATATTAATATTTCATTAAAGTAGCTTAGTTCATTCTAAACCCACAAATCTCTTTATCTCTCCCCCATTTTATCCTGGAGCAAGAAAGTTGGGGGATAGCATTTGTCGCTGTTCTAGGCCAATTCGGCCTAAACCACGACACAGTTTAAAACCATTACCCCTCATCCTATTGCTACACTCCCTGATAAAAAGTCCCTCCCCATCTTTCCTGTAGCCCCCCTTTAAGTATTGGAAGGCTGCTATAAGGTCTCTTCTCTTCTTCTCTTCTCTTCTCTTCTCTTCTCTTCTCTTCTCTTCTCTTCTCTTCTCTTCTCTTCTCTTCTCTTCTCTTCTCTTCTCTTCTCTTCTCTTCTCTCTTCTCTTCTCTTCTCTTCTCTTCTCTTCTCTTCTCTTCTCTTCTCTTCTCTTCTCTTCTCTTCTCTTCTCTTCTCTTCTCTTCTCTTCTCTTCTCTCTTCTCCCTCAACTCTCTCAGCCTGTCCTTATAGGAGAGGTGCTCCAGCCCTCTGATCATCTGCATGGCCACCCTCTGGACTCGCTCCAACACATTCATGTCCTTCTTGTGTTGGGGGCCCCAGAGTTGGACACAGTACTCCAGATAAGATCTCACCAGAGCAGAGCAGAGGGCAGAATCACCTCCCTCGACCTGCAGGCCATGCTTCTTTTGAGGCAGCTCAGGATGCAGTTGGCTTTCTGGTCTGCTAGTGCATATTGATGGGTCATGTTGAACTTCTAATCCACCAACACCCCTATGTTCTTCTCCTCAGGGCTGCTCTCAATCCATTCTCCTCCCAGCCTGTGTCTATGCTTGGGATTGCCCTGACCCAGGTGTAGGACCTTGCGCTTGGCCTTGTTGAATTTCATGAAGTTGGCATAGGCCCATCTCTCAAGCCTGTCCAAGTCCCTCTGGACAGCATCTCTTCCCTCCAGCGTGTTGATCATGCCACACAGCTTGGTGTTGTCAGCAAACTTGCTGAGGGTGCACTCAATCCCACTGTCCATGTTGCTGAAAAAGGTATTAAACAGTGCTGGTCCCTTTACTGATCCCTGAGGAACATCACTCATCACTGGTCTCCACTTGGACATTAACTGTTACTGCAACTCTTTGAGTGTGACCATCCAGCCAATTCCTTATCGACCAAGTGGTCCATTCATCAAATCCATTCCTCTCTGATTCAGAGACAAGGATGTCATGGGGGACAGCGTCAAATGCTTTGCAGAAATCCACATAGATGACAGCAGCCGCTCTATTAACATCATGGGAGAGATGTTCCTGGAGGCACACTTGGAGAGAGGCTTTTGGGAAGGCACACAGAGTAGGTGCTCTGAAAGATGCTCTTGGAGACATGCAGATGGCAAGGTTTCAGGGGCAGATGAGAGAAACTGCATGAACATATGAGAGACTCCATGAATATCTGAGAGACAGCCCTGACGGAGAGCCAAAGAGACTGGGAGAGCACCAAAGTGACTTCCAGGGGACATCATGACCTGGGCCTGGGCCTGTCCACTGCACAGCTGGGACTGCTGAGCTGACCCACACAGCCTTCCTCCCAGATCTTGCCGTCTCCCCAGCAGCAAGATAGGGAGGTTGTGTAATACTTAAAAATCCATGATGAAGCTGTTTTGATATCCAAGTCCACTTAATTTCCATGGTAGCAATTTGGTCTTAAATTATGACAGGGTATCCTGCAATCTGTTTGTGTTAGTTTAGAACCAAAATACCCTTCTCTTTTTTTCCATATTTCAATAACTTACATTTTTTCCAGAAAGAGGATTGTAGAAGAACTCAAACCTCTTTACACGCTT
Source organism: Numenius arquata (assembly GCF_964106895.1). Classification (NCBI taxonomy): domain Eukaryota; kingdom Metazoa; phylum Chordata; class Aves; order Charadriiformes; family Scolopacidae; genus Numenius; species Numenius arquata. The sequence goes on along the minus strand of NC_133576.1, from coordinate 106,275,692 downwards.
TAAAGCTTGTGCTTTGACAAGCTTAGCTCAACGTAGTCTTCTGCTTCTGTACACAATTTATAGATATCCTTTTCTTGACAGCAGTGCTTACTGTCATCTGCATAGGACCTCTTCAGCAGAAAACACCACCAGGTCCTCTGGCTGATTGCATTACTCACCACGGAAGCAATCATTCCCAGCAAGCCTCAGATGCTGGGCTTTGTTTGTCCATCATCCCGAAACTGCATGAGTATTGAAAATGTTTCCTTTGGAAACATGAACTCCTTATGCCACCTTTGCCAGTTCACTTTTCATATACACCAAAACTTGTTTGAACTGCATTCACTGCACAGTAGTCATTAGGTCATTAGTCCAACTCTAGTTCTTTATAGCCTATGACTAGGTGGAAGACAGCTGGACAAATTCACAGTACGAACATGCAGTAAATTGCAATCCTTTTATTCTGAAGTGAAATGGTCAGTGATAGATGACTGTAAACTACACTGCGAAAGCAGAAATAAAAGGTGCAACTGATATTGTGAATACTGAGCTCTCTAGCATATACTAAAGCACTATGAAGGAGGACATTACTAAAATAATATATTTCTTTGCTTATCAAAGCATTCGGTTGTAATATTGCAGATGAAAGTGATCATTTTATCTTTCTTCACTGTTGTATTCTAATTAAAATACTGCAAATGGGTGCATCTTTTTTTTTTTTTCACTTTACTGCTGAGCTATGCTCAGTATCTCTGCTGTACAGTCCAGTAATAACACTACAAGTCTTTAAACTCACATAAACTGGCATCAGTATTCACCAATAACTATGGAACCTGCATAATTATTTCTTTCATTTATTTAGAAAACATGACCTGGCAGTTATTATTATAGATCTGTTTTCCTAACCAAACTATTTAGATGCTATTAAAGTATAGTTTTCATTTTCTTACTGAGATTTTATTATTACATACTACATATTCCATGACCTGTCATACACAACCTTATTCAATTACATCTCATGGCTAAACTGTTAAAAATGTAGATTAAAGGGTATTTTTGGTTGTATGTAATCTTTCAAGTAAAAAGCCATCAGAGACAGCCTAAGGTTTTCAGATGGCCTTTATCATGTTGTCGTACCCTTCACTTCTCATCATTACCGCTTCTTGTCTTTAACCTTCAGATTGTAATCGACTTTGATTCCATCACCATAAATCTACTTCCCCTTCCCCCCTCCTCGTACTTCTGTCACTGACCTCATCCTTCTTTTAACTAATCATTATTCTTTTTCAGCATCTCAAAAAATGAGAAAGCCATTTTTCTCTTTGTATTTATATACTTGTGTTTCTAGGGGTAATTTGTAAGATGATTTCTTCACCATAGAAGAACTAGATAACCCTGTTGCATTTTCAACATCATTTACAAACCTTTTTCAGACATAGCAAATGAGCTCTTTACCTTGTCATTACGTTAGTGGAATTGAGTATCACTTCTATCTTTTAATTTTCCTGCCATTGATTTGTCAAGTGTATGCTAACTATTTTACATAGCAGCATTTGATTTCTCTATTTGTTAATTACATTGGCAGGAACAAGAATAGTGGAAAGATATGGATTTTAGCTGGGTTGTTCTTTGGGTCTACATGCGCAGAAAGCTTTTCAAAGCATCCAGCTACGTCAGTACCAACCAGTAACAAGGTGTGCCATTTCTCCAACTGTGTTGTGAGATGTCATCAAAAGGATGCTCTTTGAAATACAGTGCCTGAGGCACTAATTTAATGCTATATCTATATATTTTTAGCCATTTCATTCTGTGGGATCCTCCTAAAGCAAATATATATACTTGCTTATATATATTCCCGAAGACCTTCAGATGGCTATCAAGTCCGTCAAACTCAGGTGATATAAGGAACAAAGAGCAATGCTGGGAATATATATCCAGTTGAATTCCAGTCTGTCACGGCATCAAATGGACCATGATCAATTCTTAAAACAAAAAAAGAAGATAGGATTTCAGGTCTCACATTTTGCAGAATACCTTAGTGGTTAAATCTTTTTTTCCATAAGTGGGATCACATGGTTCTAGACCTGATTCATACTGAGGGACCTGGAATTCACATATCCTATATGCAAAATTCTTGTCTTTTTCTGTTGAAATATTATGCAACGAGGACGGATATGGCATGGTGCCACTTGGAGAGCACAGGTCATGGAGACTGCATAGGAGCAAGAGGGACAAGACTGTTGCCTTATCAGGTGATCAAGATTTCAACTGGCTCATCCTCCTTAGGGTAGATCTATAAATTCTATTGCTCATTAGGATAAGCTACACCTTTGTCCAATGGAGTTTCTGTAAGGATGGAGGATCACCAAGGTTGAACACAGGCATTGAATGTAGCGTGAAAGAAAGAAAAGACAACAGGAAAGTTGATAAGCAATACTTTCAAAATAAAACATGTTGCCTGACATATAAAGAGAGAGTTACCACTATTATGCATGATGCATAAGTTATGCACAGATACAACCTCAAATCATTACAGCTTCCATCATGAGGTTAATTAAGAGCTTAAGATATGTCTTAATTCTCAATTTGGAACTCTAATTATAAGACTGCAATGACACTAAAATTAGTCATTGGCCACCATGGTAATTTCATGTCCATTAGGACATGACTTTGCTCTTGATGAAATAATGTTCATTCAGTGTATTTCCATCCATCATTATTTGATTAATGAAGAAATGCCACTTTTCTTTTAACTAGGAATGTCAGTCTGTCTTAGAGTTGTTTAAACTATGAAAAGCAAAATCAGTTCTTATCGGATACCAGGGCACCATAAAATCACCATATTGCTGAAAGAAAAAGGCTCACAAGGAAAGGTGCTGAACAGATTCAGCCTAAGAATACTTACCAAGACCATCATATATTTCCAATTAGAGTGACATATATTTTAATTTAAGAGAACTGAACTGGGGTTTATATGTATAATTAAGTATGGTTTCTGACAAAACTGTTATTACTGTTACAAATTTACTAGCTAATAGCTTCAGGATGAAGTCATTGACAGTTAATGATATCTATGACATATTTTCATAACTTCAGTAACTGCTGCTCCAGAGGAGCTTGTTACTGTTATAAATCTTAAAAGCGAGTCTCACTTTTCAATTCTGTTTCCCCATTACAGCTAAATGTTATGCAAAGGAGTGGACACAGCTCAGCAGGGTCATTTAGTTTTATAGAGCTGCTTGGAGAGAAGGAGTACTTTTATCTGTTAGGGTATGACATATCGTTATGCTGTTCCACATACTAAGGTGAAAATGACATGAAAGTGGAACTAAAGCAGGGATAGGATGGGCAATAGAACAGGGGAATCTAGATTCATCCAAAAGATTGTGTCCATCCGAGTATCTGAAACTCAAACCCCCTGTGTATGTCTGTGCATCCCTGGTTTCATGAAGTCTTCAGGTGTCTCTGAAGACCTCTGAAACAAACTAGGAATTAGTTGTTTGTATCTCCCACTTCTCATGGGTTGGTTAGAAACAGTTGTCTAAGGCATATAACTTGTAGTGATTTATGTATTTTCCATGATGTTTGTTCTATAGACATTTACATGCAGGTAAAAGAGGTAAAGTAAACCTAAAAGTACATATTTGAGACAAGGTTTAATCAGGGACAGAAATATGACATCTAATCAGTTATTTACCTGGAAAATGGCTGTGTGTTTCTTTGTCAATCTTCTTGAAGCAAGGGCACTGACTTCTGGTAATACAGCTGGTCACAGCAAATGGTTGCAGAATACTTCTAAAGGTAACACTAATCAGTGTCTTAAGTAATGAACTATAACAAGTAATTAAGTTACCTTTTAGCTGCAGGTATAAAATAACGTTTTAATGTTTTGTGATCTATCATTCACTGCTGGGTGATGAGCAATCATGATTTAATAACACCCAGTCTAGTCATTCTCATTCTTTAAATCACATGAACAATAGAAAAGTAATTTGCAACAGTACAGTAGCTTATCAAAATAACCTGAAAAACCATAGGACCATAAATTATCTAATGATGGCCAAGTGATCTTCACAGAATCACAGAATCATACGATGGCTGAGGCTTGAAAAGACCTCTGGAGATTATCTAGCCACCCCCCTGCCATTTCAATAAAATATGCAATTGTTTCAATAAAATGCAATAGCTTTCAGTAAAATATATAACAGACTAAATCCTCAAAGCAAACTTAAACCAGTTAAGTCCCATTTCTTTGATTGCACCTTCTCCACTTGTAAGCAAGCTATTAATTTTCTTTCTAGTGCATCTTTTCACCTCCTGATTTTTCTGGAACCAAGAGCTGGACTGTTAAAAGATTACAGAAGCCCAGAAATATTGCAGAATCTTTTCAGATTAATCTGCAACATTGAAACTGAGAAGGTACAATAGAACTACCATACAATATATACAACAGAACTATTTAACTTCCCTTGATTGTTGCTTTCTGATTTTCATTAATACACATTTTCGTTTTGATCTGGTAGAGCAGGTGATCCAGTGGGAAGATCACATTGTTTCATCTTTCCTATCAGATTGCTATTACTCTGAATTTTGGACTGGTTTGTGGGGTTTTTTGTTGTTGGTTTTTTTTTTGTTTGGTTGGTTTTTGTTTGTTTGTTTTTTGTGCGTGTGTGTTTGTTTTACTCATTTTTTGTTGTGTACTTTTTGAAAGAGAGTTATATTATCACTGACTAAACATCTCTGTCTCATTCACACACCTAGCTGACACAGTAGAACAACTCCTACTGATTTCAGCAACACAGATTCAGAACTATAGAGCCAAAGTTTATCCCATCTAATTTGGTTGGGATTATCCCAATCCCATTTGGTTGCTCAAACATATATACATTAGGACTGCCTATCCAAGATGTTATTGCCAAAGCCCAGACTAGTTCAAATCAGCTTTCTTTCTAGGTAATGGAGGAAAAAAGGCATCCCGAAAGGGTGGTTCACTTCATCCCAAGACATTTGTCTGATGCTGATGAGGAAAATCCCTCTCCCGCTTGATCTGATATTGGGTAGGATGGGGTGAATGCGGGTGCATGGAGACTCTCCAGAGGATAGGTCAGCTCTGTGATTGGCTGCATCACGCTCTAAGAGTTGGTTTTTTTCTCTTTCTGTACTCATTGACTATAGAGGGAACCCCAAACATTTCTACTCCTAGCATAGGCAGTTCAGCTAGAAGTCTACTGTGAAGCAGAATTAATTTGGACTAGGCAGCCTTCCACTCAGGTGTTCTGTGAATTTCCATTTTGCACCTTCTTTCAAGTTGTTTTCTTTTTTTTCTTTTTCTTTTTCTTTTTCTTTTTCTTTTTCTTTTTCTTTTTTCTTTTTCTTTTTCTTTTTCTTTTTCTTTTTCTTTTTCTTTTTCTTTTTCTTTTTCTTTTTCTTTTTTTTTCTTTTTCTTTTTTTCTTTTTCTTTTTCTTTTTCTTTTTTTTCTTTTTCTTTTTTCTTTTTCTTTTTCTTTTTCTTTTTTTTTCTTTTTCTTTTTCTTTTTCTTTTTCTTTTTCTTTTTCTTTTTCTTTTTCTTTTTCTTTTTCTTTTTCTTTTTCTTTTTCTTTTTCTTTTTCTTTTTCTTTTTCTTTTTCTTTTTCTTTTTTTCTTTTTCTTTTTCTTTTTCTTTTTCTTTTTCCTTTTCTTTTTCTTCTTCTTTTTCTCTTTTTCTCTTTTTCTTTTTCTTTTTCTTTTTCTTTTTCTTTTTCTTTTTCTTTTTCTTTTTCTTTTTCTTTTTCTTTTTCTTTTTCTTTTTCTTTTTCTTTTTCTTTTTCTTTTTCTTTTTCTTTTTCTTTTTCTTTTTCTTTTTTTCTTCCTCTAATTTTTTTTGTTTTGCTTTGTTTTTTTTTGTTTCATTTTGTTTTGTTTTGTTTTTTTCACTGCCTGACTCCCGTTCTATCGTTTCTGGTGTGTGGGTTGAATCAACACCTTTTTTCTCACAGTAAGCTCAGCATACACTGTGTTTGTCTCAGCTCATTTTATGAAAATGCTTACAGGCTAATTAAACAAACAAAATCAAACACAAAGAAAACTAAGGCAAAATTTTCACGTGTCTAGTGATTTGCATCTAACTTAGGCAGTAGAAGCTGTTTCTTAAAGGGTTCTAATTTTCAGTGTGGCTCACTGAAAATTGTGCTGGTTTTCTCTACTACCCAACCCAAACACATTCAGCTGTTAATGCTCCACTTCTGAAATTGCCTGTGAGCAGTGACACTGACCTTCCCACTCTCTTTCCTTCTTCAGTACTCTCTCCCACCCTTGAGTATCTCTTGTGTACAGTAACGGGCACACACCCAACATCCTGGGAAATTCTAACTTAATTCACTTAAAGCTGTCTTGCACGTTGATTGTGAATATGTTATCAGGCTAAGATCATTATAGCCCCTGCACTTATCTTTAAAGATGTCTCATTTTGCTCCCCCTTTTAAGTGTTAGAGCAGAAAGACCTGCATTCATTGTCTGAATAGGAATGAAAACTGTTGGTTGGGGTTTTTTTGCTACTGGTTGCACTATAGCTCCTCCCACAGAGCTTAGTGCATTTGTAATAATCTTTCCATCTTGCTTCTCCTTCCATTATTTGTTTCTTCTTGTCTTTTTTTTTTGGTTTCATATCTTCATGCATTTGTTTGCATAAAGTACTTTTTCACCCAAGGGTACTGTAGTATCCTGGGGTGTGTTAAGGTGTCAAGTAAGTGTGCTAACACTTTTTGACATTCCATAACCCCTGAGGAAAAATCTGGAAATGTATTCTGGTTTTACATTAACTAAGATTTCAGTTTATGCAAAACTGACAGACAAATGGAGTGGAAGTGATACATAAGATAAATATAACTAGACACCTTATTTAATGAACTGACATTTCATTTGCTGTCTCTATGGAAGAGGGTGGTTCCAACAGGAGGAGCCTTGAATTTTTTTCTAGATAGAAGGCAGTGTTGGGGTTCAATAGAATGCTTTGCAAACAAAGACATAAATTTATATAACACAAATACCCACTCCTTTTCTGGTGATGACAAGACTGACAAGGGGATGTATTGAGTTTGATATGGACTTACAGATCCTTGGATTTCTCTTCCTCTGCACTGTACCTTATGTAAATATTTGTACTTTTAAGAAAGGGTATAAAATGTTACCACTGAGAAAGGAATGGATGATTCAGCACAGAAGAGTATGATTCACATTATCATAAAATAAAAAGTATCCAATATAACAGTTCTGGAGGAATGTCTCTGTCTGAATTGGCTATGGAAAGAAGTTAAATGGCTTGTGTAGACTAGGCTGCAGCTTTCAGATGGCTAACTTAGTTAAGACCCTAAAGTCTACCCAGAATGAGATTTAAGTCAAAGCTAGGTGAAGCAAATCCACCCTCAGGCCTTTAAGTCCCTTAGTTACTTTTGAAAATCTTAGAATTAATCAGGTGCTTCACAAAAACTTAAAAGGGACTCAACTTTTGGCAGAATCAGCATCTTTTATCTATAACCCCAAAGTCTATGGTATACCTGCATAAAAGCATAAAATGTGATATCTTTCCAGTATTTCCTATTGCATTCCTAATTTTCGTCTCAGGTAGGTGAATGTTTAAACATCTTTTAAAATTTATTTCATTATATGAGTTTTTCTGCTTTGTGGCTTATCCTTACCCTTGATCACAAGTTTGTTTGCCAGCCTCTATTCACTTGCAATTTTGTATTTGCCTGCCTCCATTATCTCTTTGCTTGTGTAAAGCTTTTTGAACTTTCAGTCACTCTTCCCATTAATAACTGTGATATGACACATTCCCTAAAATGAAACTTTGTATATAAACATTTCAAAATCTTGAAAAATGACTCAAGGTTTGAGTAACTGAATATACTGTATAATACCACTAATCTGTCTCTCCCCTTAATGCTAGCTGCAGCTCCACAGGACAACTTCTTCAGCCTGGAAAATTATGTTCTGAAGGAACCAGACATTTCAGTGAGTCTAAATTTAAAGTTAGAAGATTATCACTAAAGCCGATCTATTGGAATTACTTATCTGAGCCAAAGTAATTCAGGTGCAGTGAAACACTTCTAATTTTAAATTTAGGAGCACTGAACAGTGAGTGGGATTCTTTGGCATAGCACTTAGTTGCTACCACTCTCTCTCATTCTTTCTGCTTTCCAACTTCATCCTTTTAAAGCTCATGTTTCCAAAACCCAAGCACTGATGGTGTTAGATAAAAATTGTATCACTATAGAATAATGAAAACAAAGTTATTTACCATTAAATATTATACAGCTATTAAAAGTGGGTAAAATATGTATTATTTCTAAAATGCTGTAATGACTTACACCATGGAACACTATATGTCATGCAAAGATTACTCTTGGGAAAACAGTATAGGAGAGTGATAAACCCATCAAATGGCTGGTAAAGTGAGACTTGTAGGGGTTTTCATTAAAGTTGAATTTGAAAAGATTGAAGTAGATAGACTCTCTTGGACTATTCAGGCACAGCAGGGGCAGGAGAAATGTGGGCAGATTGTTTTAATATGGGCTGACTAAAGGGTCATGCATTTATTTTTTTCTCAAATACATTGGAAGAAGATAGGCACGATTAATGGTGCTCGAGCGGTGTTTGATAATTAAATTCTTCACAAGCTCAGAAAGACCAATACTCCTACAAAAATGCTCCTTGTGAGTTCCCTCACCATTGTCAGCAAGATGCACATTTACCACCATACGTTTTAGAGTTATTTGTAATTTTGTAGTTAAAAACATGATGATCCTTCATTAAAATGAATGATCATATTTATATGATATGTAAATATCATATTTACAATTCTAAGATTAAGCAAAGAAAAGGCAAGGTATAAGCAATTTCTGAGAGTCACATTTCTGTATTCCTGGTGAAACAGCACAGAATGGAGTTATACCATATTTTTATTGTGCTACAACTTCTCCAGCAATGAAGTTCCTAAAAGACAGAAGTTGAATGCTGAAAGATCTTTAAAAAAAGCAGATTCTGATTTTCAGCTATTATAATAACTGAAGATAGCCAAACAAAGTTAAGGGCATGTTCATTAGCAACACCCAGTGTGTTCTTGCCATGTGCTGTATGGTTGCACCCCACAGAACCCCAGTTCAGACTGGGACTACGTCCTCTCCTAGAGATTATTGCAAACAGTCATATGGTCTCAGCAATAGAAATGGCAGTTTGATTAGGAAAAAAAAAAAAAAATTGATATTGCAAATAAGTTACTGAAATAGTTGCAGAGTCACAGTGTGCACAGATCAGACATGGTGATTCTTTAAACAAATGTATAGTTTTTTACTCTGAGAAGGCTGTCTACTGTCATACTAGGCAATCAGGAAAAGAGAATTTCAGCATCCTTTTTACTTCTGGAAATTGAGTACTGATCAATAGAAATCTCGACTCTTTGTATAGAATTAGATCCAAGGCTAAAAAAAATAATACATGCATGTGTTAAAATAAACCAACCAAACCAAAACAAAAAACATTCTGAGATGTCTTAAAGGGATTCATCCTATCAAACTTTAGGTAGTTAACTGAAATGCTTGATTATGGAGCAGACTCACCATAAGGACACTCTACAGTCAATGGATTGAAACAGCCACCTCCAAAGAGATTCCTTCAGATGCAAATTCCTTCTAGAGGTTCTTGTTGTCTTTTGAGCAATTAATTAGGTAATCTTGAGCAACACATCTTCTAATGCGGTGATGACAACTCAGTTACAAAACTAGGCAGGGTGCATTTGTGCCTTTCTGTTTTTCTGAAAAGAATAGCTTAAATCCAAATTTCCACACAGAAATGTGTTCAAGTCTTAACCTCAGTGCTGCAGTTACTGGTTAACACAGTTTCAGGCAGCAGGAAACTACATTTCTAAAGGTAAGTTAATAATATTGATAAATTTACTACAGGTTTACTGAAGACACAGAGTGTTGTGAAGGGTAATTGAAAATAGTATTCCGTATACTGGCTGTTATTTTTTGCTAGCATTCTTGCTGTAGAGAGCATGGCTAACCTCTCTTAACATCCACTCTCTCAGATTTTGTTTCATAATTAATAAAAAAAAATTAGTAAGGACCTCTCAAGATGCTTTTTAAAGTGAAATATGACACAGCTTTGTAATGTGGGTTGACATTCTATGATTCATTTTAATCCTTTCTAAAATAGACACAGGTCCGCATGACTTATGGGTAAATATGTCTGAAGGTGCCTTGAATTGCAAAAATACTCAAGGCCATCAAGGTATTCGACAATTAATGTAGAATCTACCCATTTTTTCATGAATAAAAAAGTAAATAGCTACATTAAATACATGTAACCTGTCACAAAATGACTTATGCCTTCCCCCGGGTAACTCCTGCTTATCTGCTCTAATCATTCAATTCTATAATACATTTTTAATAATAGATAACAAATCCAATAATAAATTTGGATGTCAGTACTGAACTTAGGAACTTGTCTTTTTTATTTCTCAATGTTAGTATCTTTTACATCTAGCAGGTAAAATCAGAGAGAAAACAGACAAGGGATGAGAAATATAAGGACTATAATGGATAGAAAGAAATAAAAAGAAATTTAAAACACACACTCAAATTAGGAGAAAGGCTGAGATAAAAGTGAATCCTGTAAATTTTCCAAGACTATATTATAAAGGAAATAAACTAACAAAACCAACAAACAAACAAACAAACAAAAAAAGAATGAAAGGAAATGTGGTCTATTAACCAGAATCTTCTATTTAAAAGCACTTTGGCATCCCAAATAAAAACCTAGTAACTAAAGGCAAGCTCAGCAAAGAGAATACTGACGTTTTAAAAATTATGCAATACATTGTGGTATATACCCTCCTTTAAAACAAAAGAAAATTTCCCATAGTTTCCCATGTCTTTTTAATGATTTTGGAAACATAGGCTGTAAAAATTCCTTTCTGCATGCAAATTATCAAAAAGCACAGCAATGAGTAGTAGAGCTGCTATGGAAAAAGGATTTTTTTAAAAAAAAAAAAAAAAAGAAAAGGTAAATTGTTTTCTAGACCAGCATATCCCTTAAAGTAGTGAAATATTTGATATGTTAACATGGGAAGAACCTACTTAACCTGGAGTTTATAAGGGTCTGGAGAAGAATTGTAAGGTGGGTTGGTAACTTTAAATGGAGATGGTAAGGACTTGTGGTGAAAAATGAACTACTGAGATGAAGGGAGCATAGTAGTTGATTCCTGTCTCATAACTGATACAGTTTAACTTTTTTGAATAATCCTGGCTCTAACCAAAGTTTAGAATTGATATGGGTTAAAAACACACAGTTAAAAGGTAGCGTCAGTGCAGACTCATTATTGAGAGAATCAGGCAACTCTCAGACCTCGGCAGCAATAATAGGATGACATGCAATAGTACAAAGTTTAAGGTCATAAGCTTAGAAAATTACTGTCATGTTAATTATAGAAAAAGAAAGCTTGTCATATTGTTAGAAAAGAACTGGAAAAGCCATCTAGCAAAATGGAAATTTTCATAAATACATCTAGGGGAGGGGTAAACAGAGAGGAGGAAGAAGGTCTGTTGAATACTACACTGGCACAGTGGCGAACAGACATATCCAGGTCTTAATTGCATTCAACTTGGAAATTATCATGCCTGTCTTTCCAACAGACATTGTGCAGGAAGAAATTCTAGCTAGTTTAAGATAGGCCTTGGTCCACTAGTGCATTTAATGATGTGATCTGGTGGTTTACAGTGTCAGAAATCTCCAGCCAGTGACTTGAACAGCCCCTTCCAGTCTCTCTCTGACAGAATCACACTTAAACTTTGTCCTTGGGTCTTATTTTGCAAAACCCATCTCCTCTCTCTTTCTAGCTTTGAAAGAATTGCCCAGGGCCGATGTACTGAAACATTTAGAATTTTAAAGAAAGTGAATTCCTCTCATCTTTTTTTTGTTTCACCTTATTCTTCAATAATTTACATCTCTGAGCCCTGAGACTTTCTTACATCCTACTTCTTCTTTCAAGAGGTGTCATTACAATATTGTCATCTATCCATGCATTGGGCACCTATGGCTCTCTTCAAAAGGAATATGAAAACTGAACTGTAATGAGTCAAAGGGTGTGAGGTGGAGCCTTGGTCTGAGGCTTATTTTTCAAAGTATATTCTGTGAACTTCCTTACTTGTGAATGGTCCAAAAATTAAGGGACGTTAGTAGCTAAAGATGAAACCAGGACAGTTCATTGTTTTCCTAGGAAAACAAAACAAAACAAAACCAAATAACCAAAACTTTGTTGAGACAATCAAGTCATGACTTGAATTGTTGGTTGACATCCACTGGCTTAAATAGGCATACAGTCAAAATAAGTGACCATAATGAACTCTTGTGGCCAAAAAAAATCCCACCCCATAAATATATGAAAAAAACCAAACCCAACATAAATGTGATTTTCAGTTAATTTCCCTTCCTGGAATTCCAGTGCTTCTGTTAATGATTCATTAACACTTTCATGTCAAAATAGAATGCTAACACTGAAATTGGGCATAATAGAGAAAAAAAAAAGAAAGTATTTCTTTAGTAAGAGGGAAAAAGGCAAAATGATAGAATGAAAAGAGAATAAAATGTGTAGCAAATTTCAGTTCCTCAACTGATCAGCAACTGCAAGAAACTGTGTATGTTGCCATGTACTTTTATTTATGGAGAGAGAAATAATAATTCTTCAGTCAAGCAACGTGAGATTCGCTGGAAGGGAAAGGTTCTTAGAAGAGAATGCCTTACTTTAATTTCAGACTGCCAAATTTCATTTGTTCTGGCATCAACAAGATTCTCTTTTAAAATATACCTGGCATTCAATACCAAAAAGGTTTGCCATCACTATCTGAGCTCACAGAGCCATATTCATCAGTTCTTATTTTTCTCTGTATCAGGGTACTTACTGACACGTCTCTTGGATAGAATAGCCTAAAAAAGACAGACATACATAATTTACTTCCTCCCATCCCTGAATACTTCACAGTGAGGGGACTGGGGGAGTCTTCTGGAACATGAGAGCTGTATGGTCAAATCCTCTTGGGCAGACATGAGATGGGCAGCTGTTGTTCCCATGTCCCAGAATGAGTGGAGTGCTTTAGTTGCTGAGATGTTGCACAGAAGAATGGAAGCAACACCTCATTCTGCTGCCATTTTTATCAATTAACTTAGGTTTCCCTGTAGGTATGCTAGCTGTTATGAATTACATTCTTAGGTCTTACTTCTCTCTGTCTGTTGCATTTGCTGGCATTGTACCAGGACATTATGAATCCCACTGGGTAGGTACTTCTCTAAAATGCACACAGATATTGCAGCAGTCGGTGCTATGAGGCCAAAGTCTCTTCTGTACGTCTATTCTTACACATCTTTGTTCAATCCTTCCAGCCAAGTGCTCATGTCAGTAGATAGATTTGCAGACATTTGTGCTATTCTATTTGTTGAACAGTCACCACCACTGCTTAGTCGTTTCTATTTTGCGATGAACCTGGGCTGTGATTTATATTAAGAAAATTGTTATAAAATTCTCTCGTCTGTTATCAGAAGACCTACATAGGAAATGATAAGGGTAAAGTCATTACAGAATTCTAAATGGATTTGAGAGGTCTTGATAGAAATGACTTATAAAGAACTATCAAATTGAATCGATAATGACACATTTTCATAGGTTATTAGAGTCTTCCTGAAGTATTCTACAGAGAAAATATTCTGTGCCGAATCCTATAAAGTTCTGCACACATTTTATTTGATGAATAGATAATATGATTTAGTAAGTGGAACAGAAGGGGAAAGAAAAACTCTGATTAAGTTTTACTGTATATCACAACAGTGATTTTTCACTATATCTAACAAAAATATAAAATAAAAGAAAAATAATCATTTTTACCTCTTTAAGGGCTTTTTTTTAACTTTGGAAAATGTTTTTGAATTTGTGATTTTGAAGTGACCTCTCACCCACAAATTTCATGTATTTTCACTGTAGACATGGTATACTTATATATATAATAGACAACAATTTATGATGTTTGTTCAAAAAATTATTTCCTAACTTTCTGAAATAAATTCGTATCCCTATCAAGTGTGCTTCCATACTAATATCATATCTACTATCATGTCCTGAGTAATTTTTTCTTGAAATGTGGTAAGTTTCATATGCTTATGAAGATGTCAAAGTTGAAACATTATGTGAATCTTTAGACAACATGCAAAATTTGTCAGATCATCATGATAGGAAAGTATCAACATTTAGCTGTATTGGTTCAGACCCTCTGGAATAAAAAAAAAAAAAAAAAGCTTGTTATGCTTATGATCACTATATAGTGGGAAGAAAATATATACAAGTATTTTATAAATTAGAAAGGTTTTTATCACAGCTGCTAGGCTATTAGAAGCATACAAAAGAATTATCTGAGTCAGTCTGCATTTCAAATTCACATTTAACTTATTCAACCATTAGATTGTTGAGACAAATGACTAAGAAATCATGAGAAAAGATGCAGAAACAATTTCATTTTTAATTGAGAGAAAATCAGAGCTCAAAACTGATTGAAGCTAACCATATGAGCAATTTCCATTTAGTAAATGGAAATGAAAAAACAAACAAACAAACAAAAATGTAAATCATATTCTATCTTCTGTAGGAAATTTACTTGTACCTGTCTTGTGTTTGAACCTGGTAACTATCAAAATGCATTACCTTTACTTGAGATGCATGATCTGCAGTGGACAAAATAATAGAAATAAGAAAGTTAGCCTTAACTTTTGCAAATATAGACAGCTCTGTGAAATATAAACATTTCATAATGACTTAGAATGAGCTAATTTTATGTGCAAGGAATTATGCTGCTCAAACTCTGATTAATAAACCAGACATCTCCATGGTCTTCCCAACAATGTTATGCATTGATCCTCTCCAGTGAGAATACAGCTGGCCCCATGCTGAGGGACTCCGGTTTAAAATTCTGATGAAAAATGTTCGGGTGGTGCAGAACAGTTAATCTCTTGTATTATGATTGCCACATGCTGGTTTCCTATAAATAAAGATGATGTCAGGTATTAGAAGACTTTTCTTCCTTTTTTCCTGTTTGAGAAACAAATAGTGTGTGTGTACTTGGAATAATTTGTGTGCTGTTTATGACAATGATGAAGTTGTGAGGCCCAGATTTATGCTGTGATTTGTTAAATTGGGAACATTAGTTTAAAATACATGCATTAGAAACTGGGAAAAAGCACTCTTATTGAGCATTGAGTATGATAAATATCTGAATATATGATAATTCACCTTAACATGTGATTTATTACATTATCAAAGAACATTTGAAATAATAACTTCTGTAAAAGAAGATATTGAAAATCATGCATTGTAATACTGTTTCAAAATTCTTCATTTCATTGGATACTAAAAGAAGAAAATAACTTACCAAAAGACAGACATTTTAAAACATGGAGTACAGTAACTACAAGCCTATGTCTAAACAATTGTGTCCTGACAAAATCTTAGCAAACTTCTGTAATTCTGAATTAAGCTTACTGCTAACTATAAAGCTGTGCAGTGAAGATGGTAATGGGGCATGACATAATGGCCAAAAGCATGGAGAATGAGATCTTTGGCAATGAAGCTTTTGCATCCTCAGATACTTGATCATGTTTCAATTTACTGCCCATAAAGAGAGATTTATTGGGATAGTTCATTCTTTCCATAGCAACCCAAACATGTAGAATCATAAAGTGATATACAAGGTAATGCTGCTTGAAGACTGATGTCAAAACAATTCAAATGTTTCAGTGTGACAGGACAGCCTTTCATATCTGCTAAATAAGTACGTAGCAGAAGCAATGCACGTTGGCTATTTGGAAGGCAGCTGGGCACCACAGGAAAATCTATTACCACAGGCAAACTGTTAGCGGCAAAGCTGGAAAGACACGGTGCTGTTTTGATTTTGTTCTATATGTGACAATAATGCCTTGATATTCAAATCCTATAAAATGACTTTTATATTTTTATAGTTGCTGCCATTTCATGAGAAATGTGAAGCTTTTCTTGAAAAAAAAACCCAGAAAACATACAGAAAAAAACCCCCAAAAACAAAGAGGGAAAGAAAGGAGAAAAGAAATAGGATTTCCAGATGTGTTGAAAAGTCCCTGTGTAATTCAGATATAGGAATGCTCTTGATCTTTTCTTTAGACTCTGAGAATAAACTTCACCAATCATGCTCAGAAAATAACTACGGTGAATACAATTGTGCTTCCCTGTTGAGACTTGCCTGAAGACATGAACAGTTGGGAGGGCTCTCTCCAGGAGACATAAACAGTTGGTGCATCGTTTGTTTAAAATTATCTTCATAAAGGTGGTGTCATGAAAGAACTGGTATCTTGGTTTATAAGAGGAAAAATTAAGATAACAATGATAAAATCTCCTATCTCTATTAGAAGTCAGTAACAGTATCTTAATGAAGCAAGCAAGTTGTCCAAACAGACAATGCTTTCTCTTTTAGTTAAACATGTTTTATGACAAATTTAGATACTGAAGAGATCTCAGAGGTGCAGCATAGCCTAAAGACAATCAGATTTGTTATCAGTCTTCATCTATCTAATGAAGGCTTATAGCTCTTTAATACAGGGTACAAAAGTAAGTGATTCTTTACATCTCTTCTTGTATCAAGTCTGTCTAAATGAATAAAGTTGTGAGAAGGATTGCTGAAAGCATAAATGTCTGATATTTTGTATGACTGTCATTATCAAAGTAGATGAACCTTCAACTTTTCTTTAGGGCAGCAGCTGGCTTTCTGCTTTCCTTGACTTTCTCTCATGTGAGATGAGCAGGATTTATTCACATCTGTGGAAATCCAGCATACGAATGAGAGATATTTCTTGCTGATGGTTAAATCTGCTGAGGAAAACAGAAAAATCAATGGGAAATGCACATCAGGTTTGCTTAGGGAAGGCTGCTGTGTTGCACCCATGGCACAGAAAATAAATAGCTCTTTAGCCTGGAGATGTTGATCTTGAAATTTTTGAGCAATTTTTCCCTCAGCATGTATTCATTCCCAGTCCCACTCAAGGGCTGGCACCTGGAGCTGTTGCTAAGTGGTGTATCTGCCACATGGTGGAAACATAATATTGATTTTTAGGAAAATCAATTCCCAGTTTTACAAGATCAAAACCAGAAGATAGCAAAAGAGAGACTGGACTTTATTTTATAATGATAATCATTATACTATACAGATTCTCGAAAGAGATGCATGGCTAAGAGACATCATATTGATTTACTAGTAATAAACTCTGCCTGTTATGGTTCTAACTGAGCTGCTTGAATCTCTAGATATAACGCTATTGATCACAAGCAGTGAGTATCTTCTTATCTGTAAATAAAGAATTCCATTCTATTTTTCAGGCCTTTCAAATTGGTGAAAATGTGGAAAAGCACAAAAGGGTGGCAGATGTCACTGCACCAGTTTATTCTAAGGAGAAAAGAAAAAGATTGAGTTTTCTCAAGACTAGGAGTAGCAAATGTGGAAATGGATCCTTTGGGCAACATTATTAAAAAAGCTAGCCTGACCATTTCTGGTGAATCCCAATCTTTAATCAGAAACTATTTTATTAATTTATTATATTTCTTTAATTGGTGAATACCACTCATCTCATTCAATACTGACTTAAAGAGCGGGTAAAGTAAGAAAGGCTCTTACATTGAAAAGAACAGTCAGTAAAAACAACATAAATGGGAAATAATGTATACGTCAATCCAACATTATTATATATACTGGAATACATTTGTGATAACAGTTTTAGCAAAGTATTTATTATGCTATTGAAAATACTGTTTACTATGTGATTAGTGCATACAAGAAAAGTTGCAACCAGAGTAGCAATACCATCTTAAAACCAATTTAGTCAAGTCAGGCAGTCTCTCCTCTGCAAATACATTTAAACAAGTTTATGTAGTAGTCTAACATTTTATTACCATAGTTTAACACAATTTTGTCACTTATACAAACAAGCCAAACTATTCAGGCAAGCAATAGACATGCTTATGTACACCTATATAAGTGTATTAAACGAAAATATTTTATTTTAAAATTGTTTTGACTTTGAAATAAACTATCCTAATTCAGATTTCTCTGTTAAGATCCCTATTCAAAGCTCAATGAGTTATTCTCATATATATATTCTTATAGATTTTAATAGGTTATGAACCAGTTCCAGATCAGTGAATGTTTGTAGTGTATTTTGAGCTTCCTGGATAAAAGGAGCCATATAATCACAACCTACAATCATTTTATTATAACATAGAATTATTCTTGGTTTTTTCCCCCACTTTACTGTGAAAGTATTATACTGTGCAAACATCATTGCTATCTTTTTTTTTTTCCTCAGATATGTATCAACAAAAATAACTAAAAATTAAAAGGAAGTGTACAAAGCAGTTCGCCTTGTCAGCATTTGTGACTGGTACAATATGGAGACTGACAGAAACAATATTTTAAAAGTGCTCTTTTTTTCTCTTCTTGAATACCAGTAATATGGTACCTGAAAATAATTTAGAGGCAGAGAATTCTAAATAGCAGTTCAGAACATATTGAGACTGAGTAAAAGTTCCTATTTTTACTCAAATATTGGCCAGTAAATAATGCCAGGATTACTGGTATATTTTACTTTTTCTACTTGATTCCAATACATCTATCCCCAAGCTGATTTCATTTGCCCCTTGAGAAACTTGCAGTTATCCCTGGGAGAATCATGATATGGGTCAGTGGGTTTTGTATGTTCTGTGAAAAATTTTCCTGGTCTTGTGTCAGATCCATCATGTACTGCTAAATAACTTTTAGCAGTATCCAGTCTTACATTCTATTACTCACAAGTTTGACAACCGTTTTGTGAAGACACAGACAAAATTCATAAATGCAGATTAGCTAACACATTTCAAATTAGTTTACTAGTTTAGCTTATGGTAACTAGGCATCATAGAATCATATAATCATTTAGGTTTGAAAACACCTTTAAGATCATTGAGTCCAACTGTTAATCTAACACTTCAAGTCCACCACTAAACCATGTCCCTAAACACTACATTTACAGGTCTTTTAAATTACTCCAGGGATAGTGACTCAGTTGCTTCCCTAGGCAGCCTGTTTCGGTGCTTGACAACCCTTTGATTGAAGAAATTTTTCTTAGTATCCAATCAAAACCTCCCCTGGCACAACTTGAAGCCATTTCCAATTGTCCTATTGCCTGTTACTTGGGAGAAGAGACCAATCTCCACCTTGCTACAACCTCCTTTCACGTAGTTGTACAGAGTGGTAATGTCTCTCCTCAGCCTCCTTTTCTCCAGACTGAACAACCCCCAGTTCCCTCAGCTGCTCCTGATAAGACTTGTGCTCTACCTCCTTCACCAGCTTTTTTGCCCTTCTTTGGACATGCTCCAGCATCTCAATATCTTTCTTGTAGTGAGGGGCCCAAAGCTGAACATGATATTAGAGGTGCGATCTCACCAGTGCCAAGTGCAGGGGATGATCACTTCTCCAGTCCCACTGGCCACATTATTTCTGATACAAGCCAGGATGTTATTGGCCTTCTTGGCCACCTGGACACACTGCCAGCTCATATCCAGCTGGCTGTTGACCAATACTCCCAGGTCCTCTTCTGCTGGGCAGCTTTCCAGACACTCTTCCCCAAGACTGTAGCGCTGCATGGAGTTCTTGTGACCCAAGTGCGGGACCCAGCACTTGGCCTTGTTGAAACTCATACAATTGGCCTCTGCCCATAGATCTAGTTTTACATCAAATAACGTAAAGCACATTGAGTCGTGTTGGCCTTTGAACCAACTGGGCATAGTATTGTACCACCACCCTGGCCCAATGCTCCTTTCTGGCTCATGCAACACTGTAAAAGCAGGAGCTATTTGGCCAAGTGTCTATGACTATCTTGTGATGGCATGTAAGCATGCTAAAGTGCACCCAATTTATGGCAGTGTGTGGTAAAAGCAAAACTGGGTCCCCCACTGGGGCTGCAAATGAGGGTTGTGTTATTACAGAAATCATGGAGTGGGGAGAGAAGCTGCTGTGGTTTTGGATCTTACCTTCCATGTATGATTTTGGGGAGTGTCAGGTTCAAAAAGCCACAAAGCAGTTCCAGTTTTCACAGTATGGATATTGCTTCTACGAGAGTCTGCCCTAAAATGACAAGAAACACATGGAAGGAAACACCTTGACACTGAATGTGAACTGACAGCAGCCACAGTTCGTGCTCAATGCACAGGTACAGGAATTCACCTATGTAGCTGTCAATGGGTAACTACATAGATCTTACTGCAGTGGGTTTCACCTGAAGTAGAGATAAGAAAGTAGATTGCAAATATCTTTAGTGGTGATCCCTTTTCCCTAGTTTTAGATGATGCAGCACAGCTGGGACTCTGACACCCACTTGCCCCATTAGAATACAAACACATATTACTGCTGTTGTGTATGGGTGCCTTTGAAAAAGTTAAGAGTCCATGTCAAACTGTTGAGCACCTGAGCAAACGTGTAAATGCTGCAGAAAGCTTTCAATATCCTTGATACTCCATGAGGCAGAGCTTCAGACAAATCATCATTGCCCAATGACATCAGCAGGAATATGACAACTCATTTAATTTCCATTCATCTCTTCCATTCATCTTCCACATCCTCATAGCAGAGGGCTATGTGATAGATTCCTGCCCTAAATCTTGTCAAAATGGTTCCTGTAGTCCCTATTTCTAAGTCACAGAGTTGTTAATCGTCTTTCAGCATCAAGCCGCCCTTTGATGCTCGTTTTACCTCTACAGGAACAAAAACTAAGCAACGACACAGACACTGTGTTCTGGGCTCTCACAGTAAAAAAATTTCTTGTGCATTTACAAGTGCCTCTCTAGAGCACCGTTCCTGGAGGTAAGCAATTAATGATTCCCCAGCAAGAAGGGCTTAGCACAGCTCCTGATGAACCTGAGAAATGCCTTCCTTTGGCTCAGAGGACAGTTTTTCTTCACAGACTATTAACTAAATCCATTCTTGGCATAGGGAGGTGTAATTCCATCAAGTGGTACTCAATTTAGCTGGCTGCAAAGGTACTTTTCTACAGGATATCCTGTTACAATTGTATCTGCAAGATCAGGCCTTTCCTTGATAAACCAGGTAAATAGCTTACGTATTAAGTTATTAATTAAGAATGGTTTGACAGTCCCAAATGCAATGCAATAGAAGAATAAGGAATGTTTGGTACTTACGGCAACCTGAGGGCTTGATTCAACCATAGATGTGAGTACTTAAAGGTAAGAGGCTTGAAAGCTGAGATTTAGGTGCCTGATCCTTACAGAGTGCATATGTAGTGGCAAAGTAAACACTGCCTGGGAATTTTCCTGAGTGTTGAAAGCTCAGTATCTGTATTTCTAAATCATTACAGCTGTCCCTGACATAGTCATTGTCTGTGCTAAATACCATCCTCCCAAACCATCTCTACGACTAGTTGACGACTTCATGTGGAGGTGGGACCATTCCCTATCTGCAGCACGGTCGCTACGATCTGGAGAAAATAGTATGGCTGCAGGCTGTTCCTTTCCAGCTGGCCTCAGGGTCAGACAGGGTCTCTTAGGCATGTTTAATGCTGGAGTAGAGATGTAGCTGCAGAAACCAGACTCCAGAAACCTGGATGTGGTGCCCAGGTACTGGGAGAGAACAGGAGCCAGCCATGCAGAACTAGCTGAGGTGGAAAGCTGACAGGGCAGAAGTCTGAAATCCCTTCCCTCCATAGTTTTGATACTGTATGACTCTAATGTGTCAGGATGTGTTTTGGTGCCAGAGCCCCAAAACACTGACTGAATACCTGAACATACTAAACCAAAATTTCTACTTGAACATTTCTTTTTTTTTTTTTTATTTCAAGGAACTGAGAAAGGTGTACAGTTTTGTTTTAAAACCACCACCCTAGAAGAAATAACAAGAGTATGCTGGAAGGAAATCTTATTCCTACATACTCAACAGGAACCTCCCCCATGCCTCTCTCAGCACAGAACCTACTCTGGGTTATGGTAGAAGGAGGGACTGCTGCACAGGGCTGTTGGAGAGCTGAGCACGCAGAACTAAAAAGAAAGATTACAAAAGGGCATGTGACTAAATAACAAATGTAAAACTGATCCTGGGAATGTGGATTAGATCTTCAGCTACTCTTTTTTTTCCCAGTTATTACCAGACAACAAGGTTAAAGTGATCTTACTTACTTAATAAGCCTTAAAAGAAAATAAAAAATTAAAGCAAATACATTGATTAGGCTGACACAAATTTCTTCCTCACTAATCTGTAAAGTCTCAGTGTATTCTTAAATTCTTCTGTCTAACTCATATCCTATTGCTTGCTTATACCTTGCTTATATACTCCTTGGCACTATAGTACAAAGCTATACTGAAACATAAAATAGGGTTATTAAATTCTGGATGATGATGATAATGCTAATAATAAAAGTATCATTTGATTAATTATATCATCCTTTATTTGCATGAAACAGGCTTACATTTCCTTCTGCATTTTAATAATACAGTAATGGTTATTGTAATGAACTCATTAAATCTGAGAGTCAATATTAATGGACTATGAGAAGGATCTTTATGAACTTCATTGGCAGGCTACAAATAGTGGATTAATATAAGCTACAGAATGAGTCAATTGGTTGTATAGTTATGAGTAATCAATTTATATTACTAAAAGTGCCTTAAGTTAGAAGCAAACATTTTAAAATACTGGGCTGGATCCTTGTTAGAAGTAAATCAATAAAGGGAGGTCAATCTAAACCAGCTGCAGTTTTGGAACAGCATTTTAGCAAAGGAAATGTTGTTTGTATTGACAAAAATATTGTCAATACTAAATCATCAGGCAGCCCCCAGAACATAATGATACTGTGTTGATATAATGTGATTTTCATGGATATCTGTATATTTTAATTGGTATAACTGTGTATCTATACAATACTTTCATGCAATTTTAATTATTCTAGTTTCTGTCTGTATATCTGCCCATACTTCAAAAAATTTTTCCATTCAGGTACCATTTTCAACTTTTCTCCAGGCTGCAAGAGTTAAAGACTTACTTTATTATTTTAAATTACAACTGAGTTAATTTTGTTGTGCAATTGCTTGTGTTTAATAGCTGTTGCAACAAAAATTATAAGAGCTGTATTAAAATTGGAAAAGCTGACAATGTGGCAGTAATTCAATTATGAAAATCCAAACAAAAAGGAACTGCTAACGCCTATGGAAATGTTATCCTTCAAAATAAAAGTTTTATTAAAAGGAGTGTATAAGTCGCCATAAAGTGGTTTTAACCCATTGTTGTTATGCCCTTAGCTGGGATGTCCAGGTATTGCACTCTCCCTCTCCCTCTGTAGGGAGGGAGACTCCCTCTACAGCAGGGATGGCCAACAGGGAACTGAATTTGAACTTTCTTAGTACTGCCAAAGTTTTCTATTTCCTGGTTTATGCCTTCATTAGTGCTGAGATTTTTGCAATATAGCTGTGCCCAGCAGCATGGGCAAGGCACCCAGGAGGCTGGCACAATGACCAGATCCTAGTGCATGAGGCAGTGAGCTGTATAAGTAGGGGACCAGTTTCTCTGTTTCTCCTGGTTTTGCTGGCACCCACTAACACATGGTCACCACCTGAAGCTTTACCAACAACTGGGGCCTTGTCACTGACTTTCTCTTATCTGAAGTCTTTCACATCTGATAAGCACTGCGCTTATCTCAGGACTTTTGTCTTAGGCTCCTCTTTCCGGCTGCCTATTTTCATATAAGCTGTAGGAACTTAACAACCACCCCTGAGACTTAAATCCCTCTGTTGAATTTGGCTAAGTGTTAGCTGGTAAATTAAAAGGTGGAGAGACAGACACAAACCCCTACACAAATAAGAGTGTTTCATTAGTAAGTGAGGAAAAAAGACAGAAGCAAATAGTATGCAAAAGGAAGTTTAGCCAGCTAATCCTTTCTCTCTTTTTCAGTTTTTATTATTGTGCGCTCTTATGTAATATATTTTCTTAAAAAGCTCTGAAAAACAGTTCTTTGTTTTACTTTTCTCAATCCAATTTGAATTAGAGCAATTTTTCTTCCCCCCCAGCCCTGACCTTAAAGTCAATAAGGACTACAGGTAAGAGTTTCTGATCATCGTTCTGAGTTAGAGGTGCAAAGTGTTTTAATGGAGCAAGAAAAAAAATAAAATGTTGAAACGGCCTTGGCGTGTGCCATAATGACTGAATCACCTTGGATTTCATGATTGCCTCTTTCCATATCCTTGTCTTACTCAGCAGGTTTCACCTTGTTGAAGGTATTTTTTACAGGCTGGTAAGCAATGGTTCAAAATACACACAGACACACACATCGGAGCAACCACAGCAAGTTCCTGCTTAGAGGCAAGAAACAAGCAGACAAACAAAAAGAATGCATACCTCAACCCACTCACACAGATCTCTCTCTGGAGCATTGCATGTTTTTGTAATGTAGCTCAAATAGATAGAGAGAGAGAAGAAAAGAAAAACACAACACAACCTCAACCCACAGCATTTTCTGACCTCAGGTACAGTCTTTTATCTTGGCAGTGTTCTGCCCTTTCGCTTTTCTCCTGGACATTTGACCAAATGACCAAGCCTATGAATCCCATTGTTACGACCCATTCTTGTCTCATGGCCAGAAGAAACTTTGTTAGCTGATCTTTCATGTGTTTTTTCCCAGTCATTCCACCATCTATAAAAATCTATAAAAACAAAAGTAATAGCTTACTTCATTTTTCAAAGTTTGGGTGTTTTTTTGTTTGGTTTTTGGGTTTGTGTTTTTTGTCTGTTTGATTGTTTTGGTTTGGTTTTTTTTTTTTTTTTTACTTTTGAATATTTGACAAGGCACAGAATTTACTAGTTTGGAAAGATTTTAAAATATATGAACTTTGCTGTCTGCCAGTCATTGTGAAAAACTATGCTGATGCCAGCTAGTAAGGTTAGTTCTAGGAGTACTCTCTTTCTGGGAGTAAAGGGTTTTATTCTTCATATATTAGAGTAGCAGCGGCCCGGTGAGTTGATAAATTCTCCAAAGATATACTTGCAGCAGGCAAAAGTTGAAGATTCAAGTTGAAGAATCCACAGTATCTCATGCCAGTAGTGGTCACAACCAAGAGTAACTCATGTGAATCCAAAGAAATTCAACACAAGCTGTGCCAAGCTTATAAAAAGAATTAATTTTTTTATTAATTATAATATGTGTATTATAAGTCAAATGTGGTAGAGTTGGGATCTGCAGGACAAACAATGACTGAAGATCAGGATGGGAGCGACTTCTTCTGGAGTCAGAACACAACTCTGGGGTTATCTGTATATGTCCTAGCTGGAAAGATGGATTCCCAGGGCTTGCATATTAGGGTACGTTGTAACATGTCCATGTAGGAGTGTTCATGTTTAGTATGAAATGCAGCACTGTGAGGGAGGTGGTGCATGCCTGGATCTTAACATAATATGCCATTGAAATTTTGCTGAATTGTGTGCCCAGACTAGATGACCATGTGCAATGGACCTATCCTCTACAGCTGTAAAATTTAAAATCTAGAACTGCTGATTTCCACTTGCAAAGAAATTTCTATCTAGCACAGCTTACTGTGGTGCTGCCACATCCTGTGGCCATGCAGTAGCTCTGTGTCAGCTCCATTGTACTGTCAGCTTTATTTCTAGTTATTCTGTCTTCCCTCAGAACTGGTGTGTGGACTGGTATGGACAGGGTAGGATACAAAAGCCCCCACGGCACTGACAACTGTGATTCAGAACGTCTCTGAAAGGATAAGTAATTTCCTTAGGTGACTGTACGGCTTAGCTGGGGGGTGCTCATGAGCACTGCCTTACAGGCATTGTCAGGCCCTGGAGTGCATCTTCCTTCTAGGAAATTAGTTGGCTGAGTCAAGAAGTTTAGCTGGTTGTGTCCCAGGTCAGCTTCATTGCTGGTAAGAGCTGCTGCGAAGAAGCTAAAAGCGAGGTCTTGCACCTCCTTTCCCATGGGAGCTCCTTTTAAGCTGTGGCCGTACCGCCAGACCCTGCCTGGGTGACTTTGCAGCTGCGTTGCAGCTACATCTGCACTTGGGCTTGTGCCTCCTCGATCCGGAACTGGCTGTTTCTCACACTGGACACTGTCTCTGGCCTTGATCCTGAACTCGACTTGCCACTTCTTATGGTCAGGTCACTGTTCCTGCCTGCCTTGTTATGCCCCCTTATCCCAGCTCCCTTTCCTAGAGGATCAGCTGGCCCTTGCTGCTGCCTGAAAGCCAAGGTCTGAAGCTGATTGCAGACAGAAGGCCAAGCATTTTGATTAACTGTACAAGGACTTTACATCCATGTTGGCCGTAAAAGTCCATGGAATTCTCCAGCTCCACTGGGCCAGGCTCGTCCCCAGATTGGGTGTTCAGTTCTCAATAGCCAATATGACAGCTCTAAACAGGGCACATTACTATGATTTGAATATTTAATGGACAGTTTTCATCTGGCTAATTTTAGGATTATATCTAAGGATACTTCACTGTAGGATGTGCTTTCCTTTTATACGCATAAAAGCCAGCTATTTTAATATTATATTCCTCTATTATTCTCTAACACTGTGGGGCTACGTTATTCCCTGCTGCAGAAAAAAAGCTATTAAAAATCAAGAAACAACATGAGTTTGGTTTGTCTTACCTTAGATTTCTGTGATTTTCCCCAAATGGGTCTTCCTTTTCTGGTTTTGTTTTTCTTCTTATCCTGTCTTTCAGGCTATCTTGGTACTACAGCTAATCCCTCATTCATATTTACAATTCCTCCTCTCACTGTGTTTGGGGCAGCAGACAACGGAGTTTTACTATCTTAAATGAGCTGATAAGTTAGTCTCAGTTGCAAGTACTGTGGTTTGCCTTTAGAATTGTTCTTTTCATATCCCGGTCCTCGGAACACGTGTACACATATGTGAAAGGTCATTATTGTATTTTGCTGAAAAATGATCAGACCTTTTCAGACATAATTATAGATGGTTATGTGACATAGTCTTTTCCATCATTCTTTAGATAGGGTGCAGTTAGGAATCTAATATAACTAAAGAAATTAAACAATCTTTCTTTCCCTTCAGAACTCTCTCTTTGTCTAACTGTCTTCATGTTTCTGTTTTCTTTGCTGTGTATCTTCCCAGAGCTCTGGTGGTGAATGTTAATGATGAAATGTTTGGTTCTACTCTATCCAATCATTCTCAGAAAATTAAGCCCCACACAGTGTATACTTTAAGCATGATGATATATTCCCACAAATGAATAATAATGATATACAAAGGAGCTCAAATTCTGATTAGTGAACATTTCACCAACTGGTCAAGAAAGAATAGCAATTAATAGAAAAAAGCTTGTGAAAGGGATAGTGTTTCCTTTTTTTTTTTAAAGTCATTTATTGTTGCTAAGAAAAATGGGTTAGAAAAATCTGAGCAGGGAATATGCCAGAAAAAATAAATTAATACCTGCATGACTCTGCCATTTTAAAATGATGTTTTCCTAAGCAGTTCAGCATGAAGAAATGATAGTAGGTGATATTCCTGTTTAGTCAAAAGTGACAGAGCAATTTGATTTCATGAGCAGTAAACAGGACATACAACCTCAGTAAAAATAACAGCAACCAACTAGCAAATTCAGCAATAAAACTAGATTAACATAATGGGGAAAGAACACTGGAACAAGGTGCGGAGATATTCACTTCAGTTACTCTGGTGTGTATGAGGGAGTCAGCTGACATAACTAAAAAAATACACATACTTTGTTGCATATGAGATGAGAATTTTGGGTCAAAGTTATGATCAGAAGAGTAGAGATGATTTAGCCATTATATCTCAGTTTGCAATGATAAAAAGAATATTTTACTGCCTAGAATTCTGCAGTTCTGTTCTCTGGTAAAGACCCTGTGTTGTTTTCCACAATAATCAATCATTATTCACTACAAGAAACTTTTGCCTTGCAGAGTGTTTCTCTTTTAAGAACTTCCTATATTTTTATGCTGCTGTTAATCATACTTTACATGTAAATTTTAGAAATTATTTGCTGCCCCAGACAGCTGGGACATACCACTAGCTCCTACACTGTTTCTGTCACCAGACTGCAAATTTTGCTAGCTTTATCACCTCGTACCTCTAGGATCCCAGAGACCGCTCATGCCCACTGTTGACACAGCTACCCAGGAGGCATAAGCATAATGCAGTCTATTAAGTATATGACATTACTCAGAGATGAGCGCAGTAAGGAAAAGAATATTTCTGAACTTCTCTCTGTCACCTCACTAAAAGGAGAGGACCATCAAGGCCTATATTTTGCATTATTAAGTCAACGTAAAATTCAGGGTACAAATAACTATGGGAGTTCTGTCTAGCTTCCATAGCTCCACTCTGAGTCAGGCATGTTGACACTGAAGGAAGTCCACACAGGTGGAGCAAGATGACTTTGGTAGTGCATTATAAGGTTGTCACAGACATTTAGAGAGATCAGAATCCAGTTCTTATTTTACCCTTTTTTTTTTTTTTTTTGATAGGTAATGGAGGAGCTGGGAAAGTAACAGAAGTCTTCTTCTTAAACTCATCTTTCTTACCCTAGACTAAGGCAATAAGAGAATTTGATCGTTATTCTTGAAAATTAGTCATCTTTTGCAGGAAAGAATTGCTAACAATTGTGAATTTTTCTGATAATCTAAGATCTCAATGAATGGTAGCAATATACATTGGAAAATTTAAAATGTAAACAAACTTGAACCTGAAAACTTTAAAGTCCCACTTTTGCTGTGTTTTGCAGAAACAAAAATCCCAAATTCAAGCCAAACTGGAGGGGAGAGGAGGGGGAGAAAGAAGAGCGGGGCATTCGAGATCCTTGTGGTTCACTATATGATAGCCAGTATGCATGGAAGTTTCTTGACTCGGGGTACATCACTTTCTCCTTTTAAATGAAAGTGTCTCCCATTACACATGAAGAACAAAAGAAAAATACTAAGTTCCTTTCCCTATCTTCTTTCATTTCAAGCCCTGAACAAAAAGAAATATGTTTGAATCATAGAAGTCTCCTGAACACTTGTGAAATGAGGGATTGTTCCCCTTTGTCGAGAAAGAACAATCCTTCATCGCATAAGATGAACTGCCTTTTCATCCCGGAGGTTTATGATTCTATCATATGATTTTCTAAGTGCACACTGTATTGGGAACAAAAACAAGACTGCTGACCGACAGAAATCAGTGAATGAAAAGCTCTGTCAGTGGTGAAAAAGTTCAATACTGAGAGGTGGCCAGAAATTACAGTTTCCTCTGGTCATCTGTATACCAGTGGGTGATTATCCAGACAAGGTCTAATGAACATATGAACAGTTTAGAGGAAAAGTTAGGATTCTAAAACCCTTTATGGTTTCCTTTGCAACTATATTTTTCACGTAGTTTTGGCTATGCTTTCACAGTGCTATATCTTTGTACTCTGTTTCACTATTCATTAAGAAACTAACCCCCATGTTCCTGAGAATCTATATTTTGCTTGGTGCTGACTCACTTACTTGGCTTAATGCTTATATAAGGCACCCAGATTGAAAGGGAATAACAAAATATTTTATTTGTTACTGGAAACAGTGTTCCTCAAGACCACGAAAAGACAGCAGTCTTGAAAAAACAGTAATGGGTAGAAAGTAGATCATAATGGGCAAGGAGAAGACAGTAAGGAGAGATGATACAGTGATCTAAACTGAAGCCTCAGCAGTTTTCAAAAAGAGCTCTTTCTCTGAGGAGTAAGTTATATTAACAACTACCTTGGGAAACCCCCACCTCACAAAGTGTCCTCAAATCTCTCTTCATGAACTTTCAGGTTAAAAAATAAATTACACTTTTGTTAATATGCTCTGAGACCATGACAACACTGCACTAAGGCCACTATACTGTCGAAACACCAGTTGCTCACCTATAGCTGAAATGTATCTGAACTAGTGAACTAAGTTAACATTTTCAAAAGCATGTATGTGACCTATTTTCTTAGCAAGGTTTTCAAATTTGTCTGAGAAAGGTGAAGTGCTTTAATGTGCAGATACCTGGCTATATTCCCACCCCCGGCCCCGCCCCGAGATGTCAGTGAACTTAACTTTTGTTGGTTTCAATGACATTAATTTCAATGACAGTGGACTAGCAAGGCACTCTCAGAAAATCCTACCAATCCCACATGAAATTTAAAGCCCCCAGAGCCCTTTGTAAATCTGACCCTTTTGAACTTAAAACTACTTAGATCACAGTGAAGGGCAGTGGGAATTGGACTCCAAATTACCTGTGACTTAGACAAGTAGGTGCTTTTGGAAATCCTCAAACATGGCAATTAATTTGTTACTTTATACTTTCTTGTGATATTTTTTTCCTTCAGTCCATTGACATGAACAAATAAAATATGCAGGCATGTGGTTTACAGTAGGATAGCAGTGAAGTAGGACATACACACTGTGGTAAAATAGTAAGTAAGAAACAAATGAAGGTTGTGATTGATATTCATCCTGGCTAAATCTGAATAGAGAACAGGACAATAGAGGCAAATGTACTTGAGAAGAGATATAAAAATTGAAATAGCAACAAAGACTAATTTTTTTTTTTTTTTTAACTGAATGTGTTTTTCTGAGGGCCTTATACAATATGAAATCCCCAGTAGTGCTGAGAAATGGCTGGCTGTTATTCCTGTTGGGTACTAAGGAACTAACACCATGAGACCCTGAAAAGAAAAAGGGGAAAAAATGTGCTTTTCCAACTGCCGTAATTGATTGAAACAGCTAAGTACTGATTTCATGAGTCTCAAACCTCCTAATACAAAGAAGACCTTTGGGAGGAGCACCGAAGCACCATCTCAACAAAGCAACAAGGGATCACAGTCTTCAAGAGTCCAAGAAAAAAAAGACTCTGCTGCCATTCACCTATATATGTATGAGCTTATTTTTATAGTTTCCAGGAATTACATGAAATCATTTTGCTCCTTCTCCTGACCGGTTCTGAACCATGACTATACAGATTGAGAATTTCCTGCCATGAAATCCAATGCAAAGGAACATTTGTCTTATACAGAAAATATTATTATTGTTGTGGTGTCTCTTACAGAGACTGTTTTCTCATAGACATTTCTTACTGTTTTGCCACTTGAATGGCAAATTAACTTTGTTGCCAACATAAGACTGAAATGGAGATGACATGTATAAACCTCTTACTGTTAGTTTTACTGGGATTGCCAAGGACAATTTCTCTTTGTCATGTTGAGAATAACTTTCACATTCAAACAAAAATTTCAGCAAAAGATCAATGTATTTTTTTTTAAAATTATACCTCAAACCCCAAAATGTATTTTAGCAAATTGAAAATTTTTGTTGCAAATATATGGTTACTAGTTTTATTAGTCTCTCAACAATCAATCCGTCCCTCACAAAGAAAATTGTAATAAATATGCAAACATTTCATGTTCACCTTAAAATATTTCCTGTAAGTAAACTTAAGTTTACTGTGGAGTCATCACAATCTATCTGTATCTTTGGGCTTGTATGACTTCAGTGCAGCTACTTTGGCATCCATGCTGTCAGCTGTAGACCATCATGTCTGCATCTGCCACTCTCAGAATACTATAAACTTCTATAAATCCCATGTTCTCTGGTTGCATTGATCTCTTTTCAAGAAGGACACCATGGATGTGTGACAAAACTTCCAGGGTGGATAGGATGGAATGTGGCAGCGGGACTACTTGCAATCAGTCCAAACAGTTGAACATGCAGTGTAGTGAGCTGTGTCACCTCAAGTACCCTCTATCCACATGTGAATGCCCGAAAACTTTCCTTAAATCTGAACTTCACCATGAGTTGGCCTGTACCTAGTGCATATAGGAAGTAAGTGTGGACAGCATCCAAACCTGATCTGATCTAATTGACCTGAATTTACATTTGATAAATGGGATAAATGCACCTTCACAGGACCTTGTTCGCATTGGGTTACAGCTTATTCAGCAAGCAATCTGCGGGACATAATGGGGCAACTCTTATGGCATGGATGCTAAACTTGTCCTCTTTTCTGCTACTAATAGCAAGACTACGCAGTATTTCTGATAAGCAGGACATACTCCTAGGAATTATCAGTAGAAATACTCACAAAAGGAAATGATCACATGGATGAGTGACAACTGCACAAACCTGCCTCTAACTCAGCAGTGAACTCCAGCTCCAGTTCTTTAACATCTTCTCTTTCCAGTGTCTCAGGGGAGATGATTTTTTTCCTCAGCAAAACTCCACAAGGTAGATTTGACACATTTGAGTCTAAATTAAGCTCCTCAAGGTAGATTTGACACATTTGAGTTTAAATTAAACTCTGTTTCAAATAAAACTATAAGTTTGGAACAATGTAAGGGGGTATAGAACAAAAAGTCAATGACATGATGATAAGATTAAGGTTGTTGTGGTTTTTTTTGCAGTTCAGAATAATAGCCTGAAAATTTAAACCTTGGCATTTATCAAAATAAAGTACAAGTTGGTTTAAATCACAATGTATGGAAACTTTTGTTAAACCTACATTTATTTAACTTTGGAGTTTTAATAGCTCTGTTCCTGGAAATTAAGTAGCTTTACATTAGCTCTGTTGTTTGCTATTTAGCCTAGCTGAGACTTTGCTTCAGGTCTGATTTCCAGTTCTCTACTATTTCCTTAGATTTTGTTTCAGTAAATATGACTTATAAAATTTTCAACCATATCTGAAAAAAAATTATAAATTTAAGAATGTAAGGTGGGAATCATCTTATTTGATACATATGCACATGCCCTCGGGGAAGGGAATATAAAAAAATATTTGTTTTAGATAACCTTGTAGGTAATTCAGAAAATGATCACATCCGCTTCCTTGTAGCCCTGCACATCTCTGTAGGTTTCTGTAATGATACAACACTCTAAAGAGCTGGTCTCCCCTTTTGTGCTTAACTGTCAATACAAGTTGAGAATCACGTCTTCGATCTGCAGTCCTTTGACATACAGATTTGGATGGAGAATCACCTACACTTTCCCAAACTCCACCACAGAATCTTGAAAATTTATATTTGATTAGACTACAAATCCTTTCCGCTGCAGGGATGCATTACAGGTAGTGTGTATGTCTCAACTAATGATGTGATGGCTACGGTACAGCATCATGCCCACGGGATATTCATATGCTTTATTTTAGAGAAAATGTAAAATGTTGCCTAGAAAGAGGGATTTGAACCAGTTAAGTCTGCTTTCTACAGACCTTCTGCTGTTATTGAACTATAATGCTGAATGTAAATCACTAGATGGGATGAGTCCTAACTGGACTAATATTGCTTACATCCTACCAGTTCCCTGTGCTTTCAATGGAGATGTAAAAAGATAATGTAAGCAGAATTTCCCCTTTTCAGGCCCTTAAGAGCACAGGCTGTACAAAAAATTTGTGGCTTTACTTGCCTAAATATCAACAGAGATGACGGCAAAGTATCAGAGCAGGAGGCACGGGTCAGCTCAGATCCCAGGGCATTGGCTTGGGGCAATACGTAGATCTGTGGTGCCATGAGTACTGTAAGTATTCCTGTTGCTCATCTCATTTAATACTTAACAGTACTAGAGCTGTTATGCCAAGTATGCGGAGACAATTTACATTTTGTTTGTTACACTAAAGAAAAGTTTTTTAATATATTTGATTAAGAAGAAAAATTGCTTAATTTTTATAAGTGAATTCTGGATATGAATGTGGAAAGCAATCTGTGATTTCTTTTTTTTCTGTGTAAACAATAATGATTTCTTCTAATTTCTTAGATGTCTGCTGTTAGAGCTTTATATCTTTGGGTTTTTTTTCAATGACAAAGATCTCTAAATTGCTATAGTTAAATAAACACTAGCCAAAATATGGCCATTATTTTTTCTACACTTACCCAACTGTGGTGCTTATTTTGGTTATCTAGCAGGATTTAATGTGCTCTATATAAAAGCCAAAATTCTTTTACATGATTTATTACTTGATTATTGGATTGGTCTTTTGAAGTTATAGCAGTAAGTGGTTTTGGAACTAAATAAAACTAAAATCGGGGTGAGTATTCCAAGGATTTACTTTATAATGTCAGAGTGCCTTACTTCAGACAGTAAGAAACTTCCCAACTCTAAATTGCTACATTTCCCACCCTCAGAAATTGTTCGCTGCAATAGCAGTAAAAATAATGACATATTCAATCTACTGGATGGCTTTGAGTAAGTGCCGCTATGAAATTTATACTAAACCTCACCCATCTTTCCCAGCGATCTTACTCCCAAATGTCTATAACAACTGGAATCTCTGTCATGGTGCATGTTGCACCTTCACCATGGCCTGCCTCTGTCTAAAACTTCCCCTGTCAACGTGAGCTGAAGTTTGTTTCATACAGACAACCCGTAATGAAGTTACACCACAGCCATACAGCTCCACAAGCAGCTAACGGAAAGAACTGTGGCTCATTATTTTCCTTTTGCCTGGTTACTGTAGTGAATGGGGAGTAAGGGGATGGTAATTTATGGCTGGCAGACATAAGCAGCATCTTTCCACCACTTACACCTCCTCCCCTGCCACCCAGAGAGATGGAGCTCCACCCACTAGCCAGAACCAGTGAAGAAATAAACAGGCATATAGGATTTTTTTTCTTATTTACTTGCAAGATACAGTGAAAAGTATAGGATACACTTACTCCCTGAAGCCCAAGACACTTTATGGCTAAGAAAAAGCCATGATACATAACAGAATAAGAAATATAAAAATATACACTTGTGTTCTTGCTTACAACAGTGCTACTCCATTGGAGTTCTTGTCCCCTATTTTTAAGTATAATTCTCCAACAGAACCATCCAAACACATCCAAAATGATAAAAGGAGGATGGAACAAAAAAGTGGAGGACAGCAACAGATATATAGAACAGAATGTAAAAGCATAGTCTATTGACCGCAAAATTTTCCTGCATGTTATTCATATTTATTGAAATGTTCCCCTTCTGTTTCACAGACACAGTAAAGGGAGAGTCATTAATTCATATCTCTATAGAGTTATAAGGAGGCTATAAGAGATATTATATTGTTATGCAGATGGCCCTTGGTCTAGGAGGCTTGAATAAAGCACCATTGTGCTTCTAATTAACTCTAAAATGACTATCCCAATTGCTTTGCTATGTTTGAAACCTTCTGTTCTCATATGTTTTGATGAGTTGTTTATTCACAAAAAATACTTGGATGTGTTGTTGGCCTCAGAGCAGCACTCAGAAAAGTACTGGAGTTGGCAGAATTAGCTTACACCCACTTGTCAGGCTAGCAGAATGCATTAACAAACTTCAGGAAGTGTTCCCTTAGACCATCATTGATTGAAGGGTAAAGTCTATGACTGTAGCCTGTAAATATTTCCTGGCAGTAATTCAATATAGCTGGAGCTCACTGTTCTGTAATGAACTGCAACTCTAACTTCCTGTTAGACTAAGCTGGCACCCAAGCTCGTTACAAAAGTCTTTAAGAAACGAGGCTAACATGATCCTTACTCAACTCTTTAAAAGATTAGTAGGAAATTAAATGCTGGCACACAAAGTAAATTAGAACATCAAACGATACTGGAATAATAAACTTTAAACAGTGTACCAAATTATGTTCAGCTTGCAAAAGGCAAGATATGTAAATTAAGCCCAACGCACCAGGCAACCACTGTGCATATAACCGTGTGAAATGTAATGGGAGGTGCATGTATTTATAGCCGTTTTGAAGTTATTTGACTGATTCCTGCGTAGGTAGCCTCCAGGAGTACATTAAGGCAAATGTTGACATATGGTTTAGTCCTGCATTTGCAAACATATACTGCACAACCACATTAAAACAACAACAACAGCTCACATATGTTTATTTACTGATCAGGTGCTTGGGAGAAAACAGTTTGTTTCTCGGATGTTACTTCACCTAGTTTAAAGGATGCTCAGATGTATGCATGAATACCTTTGCTTTCTCCAGGGCTTCCCACAGCTTCTTGTGCTCCTGCACGTGGAAAAAACTGTGAGTTTTGGAAAGGAAGAGATCTTATATATAAAACATATACATGTAGAGAAAGGGGGAAGGGAGGGAAATCTTCCCTTATTTGCATGATAGAAGTATCAAACCCCATTCCCTCCCCAGGTAACTATGCACTGCATGCTAGGAGGTGTATATGAAGTATGTGATTGAGTTTTAATCTAAATAGACTGCGTAGGCATAGCGGAGGTTGAGAGAAGAGTTATATTTTGCAGATGGAGAGCAAAGAATCACACAGTTCTTCAGAAATATATAAAGCAATATCTAGAACTGTATGTTTTGGCAGGCACCTTGGCACAGTGATGCCTAAGAACAGCCACTGGATTGCCAGCAGTGCAGTCCAAGCTGTAGGAGGGTATGTCGGCAGAAGAGATTTGGCCCGAGGTTCTCTGTCCAGTTGGATTAACAAGTGCTGTGTGTGAGTCTATCTGCATTGCCCCTTACATGTTCTGGCCTGAAAGTCCCACACTGTTTGCGTATCCAAAACAGGATTTATATTCATTTTAGAATGAGCATATTAAAGAGAGCAGGAAAGCACAAACAGTTCTTTTCTACCCTGTTCCAGGTGAATGCTTTCACCTTTAGGCAGCAGAGCAGTGCTACCTTTTGCATACTTTTTCCTCTGGCCTCACGATGTGCATTCCTGCCAAATAGCATCATATTTTCAAAAGGGAAGGCTTGCAGCTCAGTGATCTTGATGAGGTGTGGTTCAAACCCTTCGAGGGTAAGGATATTTTAAACCCCACATTTCTTGGGTGAATTCTTTTACCACTAAGCTAACACAAGCAGCACTATTCTTTTCTCTGTACATGTTTTTGAATAAATTCAGTGGTACTGGTATGCGTTAGACAAAGCCTTAAGGACACCTGTATGATTGTCTTCTCACAATTAGGCATCACACTCTTAAATCCACTAAAAACCGAAATGCTACTGGACATGTTAAAGAGTATTCTTAAGCTCCTAAAGAAAATTCATTTGAAAATTGAGATGTTCATAGAGGGCTTAAGTGCAGAGGTTTATGATCCCTAAAGCCCACCTTACTCACCTATATCCTTGTTCATAGCTGATCATATTTATCTCCATTTATGTTTTAGTTCTGAACTAAAGCATAACATAGAATTATCAGGAGAGAGACTCACTAGCTACATTTCTTTTTTTAGTTGCTGGGAAAAGAAA
Organism: Numenius arquata; assembly: GCF_964106895.1. NCBI lineage: Eukaryota > Metazoa > Chordata > Aves > Charadriiformes > Scolopacidae > Numenius > Numenius arquata. The sequence goes on along the minus strand of NC_133576.1, from coordinate 106,238,437 downwards.
AGAAATTGGAAAATGTGTCACACTGAACAGAAAAAAAGTATTCTCTATAAAACACCAGAAGGCCATTCTCAGCTTAGAAATGTTCGAGAACAAATACACATTATGAAAACAAACAAAACAAGAAGTATGAAATTTAAACCTTCCTACTTGAGAAGGTTTAGCTCCCTCTGAATTTGTATTGAAGTTTATGTATTATTACCAATATCATTAATTTTTTTACTCAAATTGCCTGCAAAGTCTAAGGTAGCCATTGCTGTTAAGAAAAAAAAAAAGAAAAAGAAAAAAAAAATGAAAAAAGAGAAACATCTTAAATCCCTATTTCTTAGTGATGTTTTATTACACTGCATATATTATTTATATAAAGGATTAAAAAACATATTAAAACAGAAATGCCTTCTTAATAGCTATTGCTTTGTGAGCGCTGCCCTGCATTAGTACAATCGATTTTCACATCATTTTCATGCTCCTGCAGTATGTCTACCTTATTTTAAATGCGCAGATTTGCTGTAAGGGTAGGATATTGTCGCCATCCAGAAGACAGCAGCTAGATTTATGGGAACTCTGAAATACATTTAAAAACTCCTCAAGTCTCTTCCCGGTGTGATCATTTTCCTCCTGGGTCCAAGATCTCTTTAACTGTTCTAGGGCTCTGTCTTGAGTCTGGAAGAGAAGTTCACCATGATGTTGCCAAGCAGTAACTCATCCGTCACTCATGGTATGTTCTGTGAGTACTGATTGCACAATATCATTTTCTCCATGTATTGAGGATGCTTCACTTGTCAGAGGCCTTTGAAAGTAGTCAGCTTTCATCAATGGATCTTGACAACATGGAAAGAATGAGTCACCTGAAGGAAGTGTAGAGCACAGCATTTCAAAAGTGGTATCTGAAGACTGATTATTCTTTGTCCTTGACACCCTGCCAAGGGCTAGATACACTGAACTTCTTTTGGGAAGTAATGGAGCCTACAAATCACTGGCTGCCTACAATCCCACTCAGGCCACAAGAGGATAGCATGCATGACTTAGTTTTTATTACATGTTGTAAACTTTTGACTGTTCTGATATGTGTTGTCATTCATATGTCAAGATTGGGCTCTGACAGGTTGTCTGACCTGATTGAGATCAACAATGCTCTGTTAAGGCTGAAAAAAAACCCTAAAATAACAACACTATGGTGGGACTTCCTTTAATCAAACACAGTCAATAGCTGTGCCATATGGAAACAAAACACAGGGATTGTGTTATCATGTAGCAACGCTCTTAGGTGAGATGAATAGGTGTAGGAACGTATTGCCAAAGTGTCCTGTGATGTATGAGCCATATACTGTGGCGTTCCCTTTCTTGTTAGAGAAGCTTTCATCCTGATGTACTTCCTGCTACTCACTGCTTCAATATTGTTTTGAGTTTTTTTAGACCCAAAGAGAAATCACCAAAAGGCTTAGCTGAATATTGAGGGTGTTGCCTTGGTACTATTTTAAAATATTTTATAGGGGGTCAGTGTGCTATGGTTTAGGACTAATCTTCTGTAACATTATGAAGGCTAGCAGTCAGCTTGCCCTGTTACATGAGAAGATGGTATAAAGTAATCATTTTTTTTTTTTTCCTCTCCACTATGGAAAAAGTCTTGTAAAAGCTAGAGGAGGTAACACTAACAGTGTTTTTGCAGCCATTTAAAATTCTAAACAAATAAGAGGACCAATGGGGCCATATTTCCCAAAAGCATGCTTCAGATTTTAATTACAGATCTTTAGGTACAGGATGACCACTCATAAAGGGAAAGATGAGACCACTCAGAAAATGACACCATACCCTTTGAACAGCATCTGCAAACAATACTGTTCCCTAGTTGTGTGTCAAAGTTCTGCCAAGTCAAATGAAACATTACAGTGCAGCTAACATCTGAACCAAATGGGCACATCTAGAAGATGCCTGTGCATAGAGACTCACAGAGTTATTTTAGTGTAGACAGCTGAATCTGCAGGATATACAAACAGCATGAATTTAAGAACTCATTTTCCTCTGAATATTTAAATTCAAAGTATATATTTTCTGGAACCACCAAAGTATTCCAAAAGTTATGGTGGTTTTTGTTTTTGTTTTTCTTTTCATAAGACAGCACTGTTATAAAATACTTTTAAGATGTTCTATAATCTCTGCACTATCACTACCATTAACCTGTAGTACTATTTAGATGGAAACCATCAGATATTATTTATCTTACCAGGATCTATAAATCTTTGCAACTACTTAACTGAACCAATATTTATAGCTCTCTTGTTGACTACAGACAAATAGCTCATTCTAATACATAGGAAGGAAAGCAATAACTCACAGATTAAATAAAACCCTTTAAAGTTGCAGATGCTTTTGATCCTGACATAACATAATGCCCTCTGAAACAACTGAAGTGTCGTGTGAACCAGTTATTTATATTTCTGCAGACTGCAGAAGTTATAGAGAGTTGAGATGGAAATTATTTCCTAGCACTGAGTCCTCATTTTGATAAACAAGGTGCGACAAACTCAAGTATATTTTAGCACAGTGACATTATAAGCATAGTTTTTCAGTGATGACAAAAATTTCTAGTAGTGGCCATTTTATAGATTGAGGAAATTTACCTGACCTAGCCTAGACACCTCCCAAAACCTTATTTTTTGATATGGTATAATATCCAGCATAGTCTGAAGCCATCCAAGTGAATGAGCTTCCACTTAATTTTTTGGATCAGCATAATCCAAAAAATCAAACATTTGAGAACTTTTCTTTAGTATTTAGCCTGCATTTTCTTTGGTTTAATGTTCCTAGTTCAGCATTTTTGTCTTTTACATTAACTTAACTCCACTTGCTTTGATAATTACACCCCTTCAATACATGTACACAGGCAACGTAACAAATCTTTGACAGGAAATTAAGGACAATAGATCAAGTTAAAATAAAAAATTGTGAAACAAGAAAAAATTACATTGATAAGAAAAGGACTGTGCTATAATTTTGCAATTGATTTGCCATGGCTTCCTAATTTCTTCAAGCAATTAGAAAGTCAAAGCATAAAAAAGTTCCAGGACTAGAACCAAAGTAATAGAATAAATCATCATGTAAGCTTTCCTCTAAATTAGGTAACAACAATAAAATCAAGCAGCTACCTAAATAATACAAAAATAATATTAATAAACAAAAACCTGGCATGTCTGTGAAAAGATATAGAATGTTTTAGTGCAGAGGAAGTAGAACAGTGCATAATGTGAGGTGAAATGTAACATAACCCACCCAATTTGTACTGCGAAATTTGAATTTGTTCACAGTTGCAGAATCACAGGATGGTTGAGGTTGGCAGGGTGAGCTACAGCAATAGGGCCATGTCCAGCCAGCTTTTGAATATCTTTGAGAATGGAGACTCCAAAGACTTTTTAGCAAACTGTTCTAGTGCTTGACCACCCTCACAATAAAGAAGTGTTTCCTCAAATCTAAGTTGAATATTCCACACTTCAGTGTTTCTTCTTGTCCTGTCAGTGAGCACTACTGAAAAGAGTCTGGCTATAGCTTCTTTACTCCCACCAATCAGCTATTTATGCACATGGATAAGATCCTACCTGAGTCTTCTTTTTCCCAGGATGAACAATTCAAACTCTCTCAGACCCTCTTCGTATGCCAGATGCTCTAGTCCCTTAATCATCTCTGCTGCTGTTTGCTACGCTTGTTCCAATACATCCATGTCTCTCCTTTATTGGGAGCCCAGAACCGAATCCACCACTCCAGATATGTCTCATGGGGGCTGAGGGAAGGGCGCACCTCCCTTGACCTGTCAGCAATGCATGTTAAACTTCATGAGATTCCTTTCTGCCCACTTCTCCAGCTTCTCAGGGATCCTCTGAATGCTGTCACAACCACCTCATGTATTAACCAATCCTCCCAGTTTTGTATCTTCTGCAAATTTGCTGGGGGTGCATTTTGTCCCATCATCCATTTCATTAATGAAGATGTGTTCACCTCTTCTAAAACAGCATTGACCCCTGGGTTATAACACTATTGACTGAATTGGATTTTGTGCTGCTGATCAAGCCTAGAAGTTTGGCCTGTTTTCAATCCACCTCATTATCCAGTTACCTAGTCCATTCATCAGTTTTACAGTAAGAGTTATATGGAAGACAGTGTCAAAAGCTTTACTAAAATCAAGGCAATCAGTATCAGCTGTTCTCACATTATCCATTGAGCTAGTAATTTTTTTGTAGAAGGCTGTCAAGTTGACCAGGCATGATTTCCCCTTCATAAATCCACCTTGATTACAGCCAAGTACCTTCTTGTCCTGCATATGTTTTGAAATGGTTTCCAGGAGGATTTTCTTTATCACCTTCCCAGGCATTAAGGTGAGGCTGACCAGCTGGTAGTTTCCCAGGTCCTCCTTCTTGTCCTTCTTGAAGATTAGAGTAACTTTTTTTTTCCTCTAGCCCTCAAGGAACCTTCTCCAATCACCATGACCTTCCAAAGATTATTGAGAATGGTCTGGCAATGATAGCAGCCAGCTCCCTCAGTACTTGTGGGTACATCCCATCGGGGCCTAACAAATTGTGTATGTCCAGTTTGCTTAATTATTCTCTAATAGAATCCTCTTCCAGCCAAGGTAAGTCTTCCTTGCTCCAGACTTTCCCACTGGTCACAGAGACCTGGAATTACTGAGGGCAAATTTTACTAGTAAAGACCAGGGTGAAGAAGCCATTAAGTACCTGGAGGTTTTCCACATTGTTTGTCACCAGTTCCTCTGTCCACTTCAGCAGCAGGCCCACATATCTCCCAGTCTTTCTTGTGCTGCCGAATATACCTGTAGAAGCCTTTCTTATTGTGTTCAAAGCATACATCAGGTTCACCACTAGGAGGTCTTTGGCTTTCCTAGTCACGTTCCTGCAGTCTCCGACAGTGTATCTATATTCCTTCTTGGTTGCCCCTTCCTGCTTCCATTTCTAGTACACTTATTTTCTATCTCTGACTTTTGTCTGTGAAACTAGTAGATTTCCTGAGTAGTGGCTTTTTTCTTTATTAATAGTATTCCAATTCTGATTTAAAATGTTTTATTCTATTTGCCATATTGTATGTGCATTTGAGATATTAGGTTTAAATGAAATGATAGAACAGGATTTTATTAACACATTGCAATCTTCTAGTAAAAATAAGCAATATTGTCTGCTACAAAAGCTAGTAAAAATAAATCTGTATGATGCTTTGTAAAAGTCTAGAAAAGACAATTCTGGTTTGGGTTTTGTAATGGTCTTAAGGTGAAATGCCCCAGAAAGGGAATTGTAGGAGAGTTTCAGGTCAGGTTGTCTCCGTATCCTTCTCCTCATTATACAAAGAACATAACGACAGAGCAGAATTCAATGGAAAATGAGAGTTTTTCCATGTGAGGACATGGCTGAAAAGTCAACTCGTACAATGTGATGTACTGGTAGCTTTTTCTTTTTAAAGAGTATTCTAATCCAGTTTGTTCCTCAGCTTGTAACTTGGCAAGAGATTAAGTTGAAACAACAGACACAGGAGGTTTAAAGTTAGGATTCATCTCATCTAACTTTAGCCATCTAGAAGTCAGTTGTCTAATTGGAGTGAATTATTTAGGCGCTCTCTGTCATTAATGGAAAGAGAGAGGCATCTGTACTCCTTCCGAAAATAAGTAGAATTAATCTAAATTTATTAGAGTTGCTTATCTCTCTCAATTGACTAGTAAGAGAATCTCTATACTCTGTTTGAGATGGTAAAGTGGACTAAATCTTAGCTTATGCAAAGGGAGTGTATATCTTAAGAATTAGAATCAGCCATTCTCATTTTCCAAAACAAGAACTCACCCTGAGTAATACAGGAAAAGTCAAAGTTTGAAAATGAATTTCTAGTAAAGTCTATGAATTTGATACATTTACTAATGTGAAAAGAATAGGTTTTTCTTTCAACAGCTCTTGTCTTTCCCCCCGCCTTTTTTAATGAACTGAAACTTCAAGTTGTGTAGTCAGCACTGTACCTTTCACTGAGATACCACAAAGGCCATATTTATCTGTAAAGATGTTACCATCTCACCTATCATGAAACAATAAAATATTCCTTTCCGTAGCCCTAAATCAGTAACATATAGCTAAAATCCCAGAAATGTAGAGGACTATGTTACATTGATGCATGCACATTCTGTTACAGTTATATTGGCTCTTCAGGGCTTTTCTTTCTGCATTGATTATGTTCTTTATAAATAACAATAATCATGCCACTTACAAATACAGTTGTATTGTAAAACAATCCTTATGTAGACCAGGCTTCGGCTAACAGGAAGGAAAAAAAATGTGAGAAGAAAATGTATAGGAATAGTTATACCTGAATTCATACCTCCTTCTTGATAAATACCAATGCACTTGCAGAGCTCAGCCATTATTTAGTATGGCATATAAAATATAATTAGGTAATAGTCCTTGTAATGTCCTTGAAATCTTCCCTGGTTCTTTCTTGAAAGTTGGAAGGCAGCTTGACATTTACTTCAAGTATTTACTTGTGGCACCTTGGAAAGTCTTGAGGAAAAATTATACTTAATAGTTAGCTTGTGGTAAAAGTGACTGAATTGCAGTGCATTGCTGGTGATAATATGGATCTATTTACCCAGTACTTGGTTAGAAGGAGAGAGGGGGAGTTGGGGGTGTCTGGGAGGATTCTCTTCTTAAAATGAAGCTGCTGAGAGGGAGAGAATTCAAAAGGTCAGCAAGGCATCAGGGGAAGTATTTGTAAGAGAGGAAAACAAAACAAACAAACAAAAAAAAACCAGCTATTGCAAGTGAGCCCAGAGCTGTCAGACGTTTACTTAAAAACATGTAAAATGAAAATATGTCCAAGAAAAATATTTCTAGCTAGGGAAAAGGGAGAAAAATTCTTGGCTGTTTAACACTAGGACTGCAACATATACTGCACACATCTACTAACGTGGGCTGTGGGACTCAGTGTATTTCTTTTACTAAACTGAAAGATTATTAAGCAAGTTTTGCATATGACTAGTGGTGAACAGTAACAGTGTAATGTTGTTACATTGCATGTGGTTCAACCACGAGAATAGAATAAGATATGGATTTTACCAAGGAATTGAATTATACAGCTGTTTTCCAGATAGTACTGTTGAGACCAAAAAATAAAGTATATAATTCCAGACTGAAATGGGGAATTCATCCTAGTGATTTCAGACTCTCTAGAACTTACTCCCTTAGTCTCCTTTCTAATCCCTCTCTGATCAAATTCCTAATTTACACTGCTGTAAAATGAAATCTTTCTTCCCCAGTTTTTAATCCACCTTCAGCCCTTTCTCTTGCCCTTGTCCCTTATTTCTGCAACAGCCTCCCACACACACACTGAGACATTCTCTTTTTTCCTCTTCCCATTGCAAGCGCTTGCAAGCACTAGTTTTTTATCTCCATGTCCCACTCTCTTCTTTCAGTGTGCTCTCTTCCTGGATCCTGTGCCTCTGTTCCCGGATGTTGCTCTGGCCGCCTCTCCCTGTACTCCTCACACGTTCTCCCCTTCCTCTGTCTCCATCTGATTTCTTCTCCCCTGCCACAATATTTCTTTCTTGCCAAACTCCAAAAGAGGGAGCAATGACACCACAGAGACAGTTTCCCTGCTCGCAGCTGCTGTGTGGGCGGTGGGGTTGCAGGGGGAGACCAACCCCATATGCAGAGGGGTCACGCTCTGGTGCTGCATCTGAGCCAGATGCAGCAGCTGAAGGAGAGCACAGCCCTTGTGGAGTAGGTAGAAAGCTGCCAGTCTGACCCCTGCTGTGCATAGCCAAACTCCATAAGCATCCAAAGCTTATAGCTTGTCTACATTAAGGTGAAAAGTCTGTGCCCACGTTTAACAGCATGTTCCTCAAACCAGTGCCATTGCCTTGGCAATCCTGGATGGCCAAGGATTCCTCTAAAGCATAGAGGTAAATAAAGCTGTAAAAGTATGTGGAATGAAAGAGTGTCTCATTCATCGAATTACTTGTTTAAGGATTCTTCAATATAAAAGAAATAACATACATCTAGGAAAGCGACAATGAAGACAATAACAAAGATCAGAATGCTTCAACCTCTGGTTCATTAAAGGCACCACTCAGAGACAGCCTTGAAGAGGGTTAGCCTGAACTTGTAATCGATAAGAAGGCATAAACAAGACTAACATCAGTATTATCAAATATTAAAGTGAGTTTGTGGTATTTTGTAAAACTTTTTATAGGGTGTTCAGATGAAAGGCCAACAGTGGGGAAAGGGAAGGCTCAGGGTAGATTGGGAAGAAACAAGCACGAGAAAACGGAGAGGAAGAGGATAAAGAGACCAGCTGCCTATCTTATTAAATCTTTTTACCAGCCATTTTTTTCTGTGTACATTCATTCCCTATCCCTTATATGTAAATGCTGCAAGGCCTACATGCCAGAAGCTGGAGAAAGGTTAACTGAAAGGATTTATAGATCCATGTATCAGGAACTAGAAAGGCAAGAGTGCATATGTATGTGAGATCTCTAAATGCAAGAAACTGGAAAGACCTGGGTATATACATTTTTCCCCCATAAATACAATCCTGCGTGCATGCATGCCTATGTGTCATTTGCTAGCAAACTCTAAGCTGGACTAGCTGGTGAGTAGGAGGAGACCTGCATCAGGAAAGACTCAGGGCCTGAGCCTGAGGCTGGGAAAGGGGCCCAGAGTCCAGACATAGATATTAGGCAGAGTTAGAGGCCATCCTAATATTTGAGGAGTCCATGATTGTGGGTGTATATATGGGAACGCAGCTAACAGAAGCAGCCAATGGAACCAGCAGTTGTGCAGCAGTTTCTGGTTTCTGGACCTTCTGTGAATAAGTTCCAAGATCATTGGAAAATGCCTGGGAACCCTCTGAGGGTGCCTGCTGCTGTCAGGGGAGGATGAGGTAAGGGGAGCTATAAGGCTGTGGGCTCAAGGAAGCTGTAGTACCTTCTATTGGACATGATCAACTTCCCTTAACCCAGGGTGCCTTTGTTGCAGCTACCCCTTGATTAGGGAAGATCAAGCACACTTCACTGGTGCTCTGGAGAGGCCTATAATAAAAGTCAAGCCCATAACACAGCTCACAGGGGCAGCAGTTTGTGCAGAAGTGTATGGAGAAGGACGCCTCTGTAGAAATTATGCCATGGTAACAGTCTCAGATGTGGTGGTGATGTTCCACAGAACAATTTCTCCAGCAGATATAGGAGCAGCTGTCCCTGCTAGGGCAGAGGCTTTGATGCAGACTGAGCTTCAGGTGGCAAATGCAGCCATCCAAGTCCTACGCTGGAGGAAGTTCCTGGGGCTTCTTGCTGAAGCCAGGAGAGAAGCACCTCTGTCCTGCAGGAGGTGGGCCATCATGGAGGAGAAGTGCTGCCAAGTGGAGGAGTTTTGGATAGAAGTGAGCAGGCTGTGCAGCAGTGAAGAAGATAAAAGGGAGATAGACAGAATCTTCTCTGAGACTCAAGAGTCTGAAGACCCTAGGCCCTCATCTGCAATACAGATACAGGCAGTACCCACTATCAAGGTAAACAAAACCTCTGGAAAAGGGGAAGGATGGATGGTGACTTCTGGCACCAAGAGTAGGGCTCCTGTCCCAGCTGAGAGCTTACAGCTGTAAAATCATGACCCCTTCATGACCCTTGAAGCTGAAGGGGAACCAATGTACCTACAAGAAAAGAACCTGGTTCAGTTAACCCTAAACAGTGCAGAACTACCAGTCATCTTAATGGGTGACTCCCTGCTGCAGTGGACAGAGGCACCCGTCGGCAACCTCAGCCATCTAGAGAGGTTGCTGCCTGATGGGGGTCAAGGTCTGGGATGTTGTGGAGAGCTATTTATAGATTCATAGAATCATAGAATTGTCTCGATTGGAAGGAACCTTTAAGATCATCTAGTCCAACCATCAACCTAACTCTGATAAAAAAAACCCATCACTAAACCATGTCACTAAGCACTATGCCTACCCGTGTTTTGAATACCTTCAGGGATGGTGCCTCAACCACTTCCCTGGGCAGCCCATTCCAATGCTTAATAACCCTTGCAGTATAAAAGTTTTTCCTAATATCCAATCTGAACCTCCCCTGGTGCAACTTGAGGCCATTTCCTCTTGTCCTGTCACCTGTGACTTGGGAGAAGAGACCGACCCCCACCTCTCTGCAACCTTCTTTCAGGTGGTTGTAGAGAGCGATAAGGTCTCCTCTCAGCCTCCTTTTCTCTAGGCTGAACAACTCCAGCTCCCTCAGCCTCTCTTCATAAGACTTACTCTCCAGACCTCTCACCAGCTTCGTTGCCCTTCTCTGGACCTGCTCCAGCACCTCAATGTCTTTTTTGTGGTAAGAGGCCCAAAACTGGACACAGTGCTCGAGGTGGGGCCTTGCGTTATGTGAGTTTTGGTAGTGGTATATATAGATATTGCTAAGGGCAGTGCTTCTTGGTGGCAGTCTGTGTCCCTGGCCATAGTGCCCTTTGTGTGTGTGTGTATATCTCTGGGGTACATGCTCAGTTTTGGGGCTGGCTGAACCTGCAAACAGGAACAGCAGCAGCCACCTGCATGGGATGGAAAGACTCCCAGAGTGCACCCAGCTGAGTTTCAGCACCCAGGAAGGAGGAATCCAAAAGTCTGCCACATCTGGCTGGTCCAGTAACATCCTTAATAAAAGATTTTCCAAAAAAACCCCACCCTATATATGTGACTTTCATTTCTTTATAATAGGAAAAAAAACCACCAAAATTATCTAATAATATTTAGTCTTTGGCAAACTCCCAGAATGACACGAATCAGGTTAAACTGTTAAAATTAGACATAGTTATAAGAACTATAAGTTATAACATAACATATTCATTGTCCTGATTCAACAGAGACTATGTACACTCTCTTACAACTGTTACGGTAACACACCATTAAGACACAAAGTGAATCATGATTTGAAGATTTCGGACACTCACACAGAGTCACAGTAAAAGCAGACCACAGATAACTTTGCCTTCAATAAGAAATTCCCAGTACTTGAGAAGCAACTGAACCATTTCATGCAGTTTTGTTTTTTTTTTTTTTTTTTGTGAAGCCTGTAACTGTAGATTTCCAGAACATGAAATTAATGCTTCTGCTAAAGTTTAGGGAGCTCTAATTACTGTTTGTTATGTTGACAAGGCAAATTATTTCTGAGAGAAAAAAAAGCTAGATTATTTCTATTTCTGGAGGCAATAATGAATCGATATGTGGTGGGTTCTGTCTGATGTTCATTGTCTTTTTTATTGAGTGGGTGGCAGGTAGATTGATAATTTGGTCCCAGCAAGAAGCAGAAAAACAAGCAACATCACCCCATCCAGTGAATGAAATAAGTAGATAGGGAGAAGAAACAGGTGAGAGAGGAGGAAAGAGCAGGCTTTACAGGATTATGGCTGTAAGAATTTAAAGACACTTTTGTACAAAAAGCCTAAGGCTGACTTTCAGGTCATGAAGCAGCACCATGTGTACTGTGCTATGAAGCACATCACTTCCACACAGCTTTTATTACTGGCACTAGTTTTATGTTGAGCGAATACCTCCCTCTCACCATAAACTTTTGAGGATGCATTGCACTTATCAGATTTAATTCATTTTTTCCAAACGAGAAGTGTTATCTTCTAATCTTCTCTGCTAGCAGAGAAATACCAGGAAGTCTGACCCTCTTTTGGATTCCTTGCTTTGCCTGCCTGCTGGGCCTTACTGTTGACAAGCTTGTTTAAATTACATTTTCTTTGGTTGGGAAAGTAATGTGTTGCTTATATCAGGGCTGTGACTGAAGCCCAGCACATCAGAGAAGCACAGCAGCGCTGTGAAACAATCATAGATAAAAACAGGACATATTTGTAAACAGGTTGTGTGAGCCTCTTGGTTTTCATTCACCTGTGGAGAGAGAATGAATGCCTTATAAATATAGCCAAAGGGGAAGATGCTAAACATCCTGTACTTTCTTCATAAATATATGCAACCGAAAATGAATTTACTTGCATTTTTTTTGTGTGTTTAGCTCTATATTACTATTTCAAAATCAATTTCTACTGTAGCCTGCCAGGCAAATGAAGGGATATCCCCCAAAGCGAGGGCAGCCTCTAAAGCAAAATATATTTTTTCAGCAGTAAGGTCCATGGTGAGTTTTCAGCATATGTATGTCTGTGTCAGAGAAATTTTGTTGGTCTTTTTCAAGTGAAATGGAAAAGCATTATGTCCCCCTACCCATGTCTCCCTTTATCAGTTTACATGCCTTAGACCCTCAGGAAAACAAGACTGTCTCAGCTGAGAGAGATATCCCTGAACTGCTTTCTGCCCCTTAATGCATGGTGTATAAGGACCCTGCTCTAAAATACTCAGCAGGAAACTTGAAACTCAGTCCTGAGTATCTTCCCTGCATGGTTCATGAACTCATGTGATGTAGTAAATACAGACCAGACCGTTCTGTCCCATGGTGCAGCTCCCAACAAGAGGATGTAGGTGAAATACCTGTGAAGTTCCTTCATTTGCCTGGAATTTGTTGCATTCAGCTTGGACATACCTTGGTCTGAGATTGCAGGGCCATTTGTGCCTTTCTCTGTCCTGGTGCCCCACCAGTCTCCTCTGTAGTATGGATAGTATGGTGGTATGGGTGGGATTATTCTCCTCTCCCATTTCCATCTTATAGCCAGGGATCAGGTAGGCTTCCACCAACAGGCACAAGTACAGAGTAACTAATTTGAGTTATTTTAGTCAGTTGTCTCAGAAGGAGATGAACTGCTATAGGAGAAATGCATCAAGGAAGCCTAGGTGACTAACTCAAATGAAAGACTGAGTTTTCAGATGGTGGCAGTTATGGGAGATGACTCCCACCACAGGAGTCAATTCTTCAGAATGCTACCTTGCCTCAGAAGCCATCTGAGAAAAGGAAGCCCCTGGAGAAATAAGCAAACAAAAGCATTTTTCAGTAGGCTGTTAAAAGCCCAAACTGTAACAAGATGAATGCTTTTCATCATTACTCTGTTGTTGCTGCTCTGTTATGTTCTTCAACTCCTCTGTTCCCCGCCCCTTCCCACATACCTCCTGCATCTTTCCTGGGATACACGGAGGGGAATCCACTGCTGCATAATCCTTCTTGTTATTCCTTCTAGTCAGGAGAGGAAAAGGAGATGATCTCACCTTAGTGTTCCTTTGCACTGAATTTTGTGTCGATTTTGTCAAGGGCTAATGACACTGACTGCAGCAGCCCCATTTTCCATTATCTTCCTCTTAATCAGTGTTGGGAGGGTCCTGTCTGGTCAGACCAAAATGTCTTGGTCTTCCTTTACACACATGTTCCTCACACCATTTTGTGATCTGTGAAGTTCTTGCTTCTGTCAGCTAGTGATAAAGAAGGAACACAAAGGTTGCCCTAAAATTATTTTAAAAGTACCTCTGTAATAAACTTCACATAACCATTTTGAGTCCTAAAGGAAGATTGTTTTTGTCTATTCCTTTTAGTGTTGTATTAAAAATGTGATTGTAGCAGAGGGTTCATCATCACAAAATAAATGATCATAATGCCCTCTTAATAAATGCATATTGCATTGTATTACAGCAAAACCACTTCTGAGATAACATGTTATGTGGATATGAAAAAAACTATTGTGAATTTAGTTTTAGAGATTTAAATGTCAGCCTTTAGGAAAAATGTTTTTTAAAAGTCGAAAAAAGGCAACAGACCATTAAATGAAGTGGCCTCAAATGAAGTTCTTTCTAGAAAGGAAAAAATATGTTTTAAATGTTAAAAGAAAAGAAAAGGAATTGATTGAATTTTAAAAGTTGAGGTTTTTTAAATTCTCAAATATGTTTATTTATTATTTTCTAGTGTACAGGCTCATAGCTTGCTTGTCATTTTCATACTGATGGAACGGAAAGCAAATATTTCTCTCCTAAAATTATTAGTTTGATGCAAGTAGATTTCCAGTAAAGTGAAAAAGGTTAGTGAGGATTAGAAGACATTGACTGTACTCAGATATTCCACATTAGACCAAACCTAAATATTTACAGTGCCCTTTGATCCAGAGGTAAAAATTAACTGCATTAAAAATACTGTGCTCCTTGGTTGCTTATCTTATGGTCTTTGGAGGGTAGTAAATGGGCCTATTTTCAAGCTGAAAAATAGAGCTGGAATTGAGATTAGGTTTGCCTCTCAGGAGGCACGCTTCCTTTCAGCGGTGAATAGACAAGCAACAACCACTTGGTCACTGGTTATTTAAATCTGTAAGGCCAGCTTTGCCAGGGTTGTCCCTTTCTATTTGTGTGACACAGAAGGAAAAGTATTTTAGTAAATAAATAGGCAAGTCCCTCTGCATGCAACGGGGCACTTCATAGAACTTGTCAGTGTTAAACATCTCTCAGAACTACATGTTTGAAAATGAGCTAGAAGCCTCACAAATGGAAATCTCTCAGTGCTTCCACACATATTTGCTACCATAACCAGTGATGGTAGAGAGGAGGCTGAGACGCATTTTCTGGTGTCCCTATCTGCCTGACAGCAAGTCTGTTACAGCATATGAGCCACTGAAAGCGGAAAGCTGAAAGGATGCTACGTGCATTCCCAGCCACCAGAAATCAGTTAGGAGCTTCAGGACAGGAGTCTGGGTAAACTCAGAGCAAGTGAGAGAGACATTGGGATGGTTAAGGCACTAATTCACAAAAGGGGAAACAAATGTTCAAGATCCCTGTTTAGAGCAAGTGTTCTGCAGGGATTGCAGCAATTTGTGGTTTTGCGATTTGCTTTCATAGGACAGCCTCTCTCTCCTTTCTTCAAAATCATGCAGAAATTTTTGAAATCTCAGTAATTTTCAAAGCAGAGCAGTTCCCAGTCCAGTTCTGTGCAAGGTGTTGTGTTGTAAAACATGCACATTTATTTGTATAGTTTGGATTAATTGCCTCTTCATTGCAGATGACAGGCTGTTGATTCCCAATGTATACCTATATACAATATAAAGCATAATTGTTGTCTTGATGCCTTACAGTCACAGGGAATGCTCTTTCCCTTCCTGAAGATGTGGCTATATGCGTCTCCTCTCTCACTCACACAACTAGAGAAAGATATATGGTATTTCAGATCTGATTTTGTAACTCTATCCTATTTCTTTGGTTAGTTTCATTGATGTAATGGCTGAAGATGTAAAATTAGCAAGATCAATGAAGATATTAGCAGATGTCGAAAGGGATTGTGCATGATGCATCTTCTCTCTCTCAGGAGATCCAGGATAAATAGCAAAGCTGACGCCTCAGGCCCTCTCAGAATAATATGTCTGTTTCTGTAGTATTATTAACAGCAGAAAGAAGTCCTGAGACCTAATGACTGCCAGTTTTGAAAGCAGACAGTGCAGGCAAGTGGTTTTGTGAAGACTTCCTCAGCAGTCAATGGACACTAAAAACATCTCAATAGAGTGTTCAGCTTACCTATTGTATACAACTATTTCTGGGTGTGACCTCCTGAAAGGAGGTTGTAGAGAGGTGGGTGTTGGCCTCTTCTCCCAAGTGAATAATGACAGGACCAGAGGAAATGGTCTGAAGTTGGGGCAGGGGAGGTTTAGATTAGATATTAGGAAGAATTACTTTACTGAGAGAATGGTCAGGCACTGGAACAGCCTGCCCAGGGAGGTGTTGGAGTCACCATCCCTGGAGGTATTTAAGAAACGTGTAGACATGGCACTTCAGGGCATGCTCTAGTGCCCAAGATTTGGCTTGGTTGCGTTTGCGTCTGTTGGTTTGCGTTTGCTGGTTTGCGTCTGTTTGTGGGTGGGTGTAGTGTGTGGTTGTGGGTGTGTGGTTTTTTTCTTTTTTTTTTTTTTTGTTGTTGGTTGGATTCGATGATCTCAAAGGTTCCTTCCAACCAAGAAGATTCTGTGAATCCCCATATGTCTGTGCTCAACTCTTCACCACCATTTGTGGGAACTTAGATAATTTACTTACACTAGAAGTTTAACTTTTCAATGGTTGCAGTTAAGTGAATTGAATCCCATCCAAAATGAGTACTGTAGTACTACTGAATTCAAGGAGAATGCTCACATCTGCATTTCCCTGCTAATTCTTCTACCAGATGCAGAATCAGAACTTGCTTTATGATACAGCATGATGTAGCATGTTTGACAGTACTTACAATTAGATGCTCCATATGAAGCCGACAAAACCTTTGCCTTGACAATATGTGTCTATCTGCATTTTATGGCAGTTTGTCATAATTTTCCCTGGCTATAGCAGTTTATGGTCATAATAAGATATTGACACGTTTAACAGCAGCTGTTTAAACTTTCATAAATACCATAAATGCCAACCATTTCATTAAAACAGAAACAGAAACAAAAGGCATAAAAATTCGGTGAGAGGTAGATTCCTTATGTTTTAAAAAATAAATGTTTTAACCACTGGATTGTGGCTGCTGGGGCCAGTAGCATATTGCTATGGCAACAGCACAAATATATTACATAAATGAGAAAAATCCATGTAGGAAAAAAATCCGAGTGAAAAAAAAAATCCAAAAATTGTAAAATTACAAATTTTATGAGAAGTCCTAAGATAAAAAGTTTACCATATTAAAAAGAAATTGTCCAAGTACTATTTTTTCTTTAGAAATTTTGAGTCCCATTCAGTAATGGAAAAAACCTAGATTTGTCAAAATATTTTTCCCATTGAGATATCCAAAATACACCAGTCATGTACAGTGACTACTGCTTAGTAAGACTAAGCTAGAATCTTATGATTCTGTACAGAAAGATCTTGTTAATATCATCTCTGTATGTACATAATCAGAGCTATTAAAACAGTGGATTACAAAACCACAGGGAGTTTCTTCTTTTTTATTTTTTTTTTTTCCCTTAGAAATCTAGATGGATGGTGGCTTCCTCTGTGAAATCATTTTATCCTGCACTCTAGGATAAGTTCTGTCTTTCTCTATCACATAACCTAGAAGATGAAGTGATCTGCAACAGAATTTGTAACTATACTATTGATGTATCCATGCAGAGGCCGATCTTAATGACAGCAGGGTTCCTTCAAGAACATGTATGGATCATTTACTTTTACAGTTCTTTCACTTATTAGACGCTTACAGTCATCATTACAGATGTGCTTGTGAGCAGATGCTTTCCCAGTTAACACATTAGCTCCCATGGAAGTACTGACTGCTCAGTGCAAATGCATTTGGGTTGTCATCCAAGCCCAGAGAAGAATCCCACTGATTTAAATAGGATCAAATGTGTGCTAGCTTTTTAATGTTTTTACAGAGAACCGATCTCCAAGAAGATTGGTTACAGAAACAATTAATTACTTTGAAAGTAACAAGGTTTAGAAGCCTATTTCTTAACTCCTTGGAACGTGAGTTTTTCAGTCTTTTTTGAAAGGCATATCATATATAGAGAAGATCATTACTGATATTCTGATAGACAAAATTAGGCAATACATTGTCACACTTTTTGTCTTTCATGCAGTAACTCCTATGTGGCTTATCATTTATTGAGGAAATGGTTTCAGTCTATTTAGCCATAGCAGACTGAAGCCCTCCACACTCATAGTCCGGGTAAATATCCCAAGCACTAGGTTATTAATTTAGCCAACAGTGTTGCCCTATCTACCCATTTCTTTGTCATTGTGTATATGGGGATGTAGGGTATGGGGATCAGGAGGAGAGAGAGAAAAGGCATAGCTTATTCACTTGGAAAAACAGTTGAAAATATGATTTTTTGAAGAAACTCATATGTCTAATTCTATCTTCCAGACTCCAGTTGAGTAGCAAGAACATTTATTGTAGGCATGTAAAATGACATATTTGATGTAGTCTTGCGGTGTCTCGTGTTACAGAGCCAGGGGCAATGAGTTACAATAGGAAATTCTCAATGTACTAATCTGCAAACAAAATGAACTTATCAAAATAAAGAAATAAATGAAATGGAGGCTTAAATTCTTTTAATCTTTTAATCAAAGGCTTAGTGGCAAAATGTTATAATGAAGACCCCACATTATCAAGTCTTCATTACTTGAACGCTAAATTCATTAGTGTTACTATGAAGTTTCATAAATTATTTAAGCTAGCCTTGTCAAAATAAATGAACAAAGTATGTTCTGTGATACTGTAGTGCCTTTTTTCTTTTTTGCCTTTTTTATTGCATTCTTCACATGGTGCTTGCTTGTGTGCTTGATAGTTCACAGAATTGGTTGATTCACAATGGAGACCTGCTTTAATGCCTATTAATGTTAGTGGGAGTTTTACAACTAAGCTTGGTGGGAGTCTGAGTGGGCCCTGAGTGTCCCAGTATCAATGAAAATAAGTCATGTTCTATTGTTATCCCTAATTAGCCTGCAAGCATTACAGAGCAGGGCCTGTCTTTGACTCTGTGATTGTACAGCACTTACCACAATGGGGCCTCCATTTTGATTGGAATATCTACATTAATATAATAATTCTCTTGTGAATGCAACTATTTTAAATCTCTGCCATGTGCTCAGGGTATTTTTTATTAATTACCTGTTTTTCAAAAGTTCTAACCTGTACAAGACAGTGGATAAATAAAATATGTACTATAAAATCTGTCAAATAGCTGTTATCAAGAATTATGGCAAAATTTTAAGACTATTTTTAATAATAGTCAAATGGTGAGAACAGGAAAAAATATGATGTTTGAGAGGGAATGTAATATATTTGTTTAATGCATACACACATACATAAATAAATATATGAATATATGTATGTATTTCTGTTTATGCAGACATAAAAACTTTGGGCCAGATTGTAATCTGCTACTTCAACAGATGACCAGCTGGTTGTGAGCTCCATCAGAAGTGTTATTTTGTACGAAACCAACACAGCAGACACCCCAAAAGGAGCAAGGAGGAGATGGGAAAATATTGCATGGCTGAAGGGGTGTTACAATGAACATCTGATACTGATTTAAAAAAAGAGAATTCCCATGGCAGCTTTTCTTTTCAGGTAGTGTAGTTCTACTCTCCTCAACATGGGGTTCTGCCCAATAATCATACTGGGTGGAAACACCAGATGAGAATTTTATTGCATGAGGCATACATGGAAAACTCAACTCTGATCATTCCTGTAGAACGCTTGGTACTGCAGACACTTAAATTTCCATGACATTCTCATATAAGGTAAAGAGAAAACTTACTATTTGAACTTGATCTGCAAGAAAGTAAAATCAGACTTTATTCCTAAGTATTAAAAAGGGAAGAAGAAAAAAAAAAAAAAAGAAAAAGAAAGGTAATATATCTTTATAAATAAAAAATAGTCTCAGAAAATATTTTAGTAAAGAAAATTAGATGTTCCAGGTCTATATGCAACACCTGCATTTCATTGATGCATGGTACTCTTTTACTGAATTTATTCAGCTTTGGAATTCCACTGGATAATCATGCACTGAGTGTGAGTACTGGGGAAAGGGCGTTATCCTTATATTATAATGGCTCTGATTTGTTTGGTTGGATAAATTCCTATTAGTGTGTGCATGCGTGCGTGTGTAGGAGAGAAGCTGCTGATACTTTTCTCAGTTGTTTAGTAATCCAGTTTCAAAGTCTCAGAAAAGCCTAGTTGGTTTTGGTTGTTGTTTTTTTTGTTTTGTTTTGTTTTGTTTTTGGTTTTTTTGATGTGTGGCCAAAAATACCACTGTTTTTCATAGTCAGCATCCTACTGATGTGAAAGGAAAATGTTCCCCGTCTTTAGAGTTAAATGTTGAACCATCTCACTGTCACCTTCATAGTGCATAGGCATAACCTCTAACCTGACTATGCACTGTAGCAGCAGATTAAATCAAAGTCCTGTTTCATGGGGGCAGTAGGACTCTGCCATCACAGGGTAGTAGATCCAAAAGCAATTTTCTCTGTATTGCAAAATGAATTTGTGGGGAGTCCCTTCATGTGTCCAAGCCCTTGGAAAATAGAATTGCAGCAATACATTTCATGCTTTTTATTTGTGTGGCACAGTGAAGGGACAGTTGCTTCCCAAAAGCGCTGTTTCAATCTGTTTAGTTGGAAACTCAGCTCCACATTGCTACCTGCCTGGAACACTTTCATCCCGAATAGTAAGAACACAAGATTTCTTTCTCATGAAAGTTTGTATTCTGCAGAAATTGATAAGTGTACCAGAGAAGAATGGCATGGTGTAATGCCACATTCTGGCTCAGTTTGAACTCTTATAGCAGATAAATATGAAATGTCATACCAGATGTCTGCTTAAAATGCAAGGGCTCTGCTTGTGAACCTTATGTAAGGTTCAGCATCGCTTGTTCTCACAGTTGACTGTGAAGTTGGTCTGGCTCCCAGCCCAGGTCTCTCACACAATGATTAACCTGAGACTACATGGCGCCATCTGGTACTGTCTCAGGTAGGAAACATATATAAATGACTGAACACTTAAAATTTTCCCTCTGTAAGCAAAGTAATATTTGAGGAATGGCACTTTTTTATTTTCCCCAGCAGAACTGCCTTGAAATATTTCATGTACAGATAAAATTTACACTCAGTACTAAACCCCCTCCCCAAAACCTGTCTGGAAGTCTTTGCTTCCTGCCTTCTTTTTTATACTTTTTCTTTCTGTCTCCCTGTCTCTTTTCTTCTTTCCCACCCTTCCTGCCTCTCACCCTTCCTCTTTCTTTATTTTCTCCTTTCTTTCCTTTTTTTTTTTCCTTCTTTCTTTCTTCTGCCCTCTCTTCCATTTTTGCTCAGTCTTTCCTGAACATTGATCTTGTGCCTGGGGGCTTAATTCAACTGGGGACCTAGATCTGCTACTGTTTCTGGTTTTGGCTGGAGAAGTAGGAGCTCCTACTTCTGTAGGAGCTTTTGGTAAGTCAGCAGGTGAAGTAAATAACCAGGTCAGAAAGAGCAATGACTCTCAGGGCTGCCATGATGGCACAACCCCCTTTTCTATCATCTAAACAGAAAATCCTAGACATGGCCCTTTAGAATTTAAATGAATGTTCACTCAAGGAAGCAATGCTTAAAGGGGGAAAATGCAAACAAAAAGGATCACGAGCTTCCATCTTTTCTTTATCTCTCTTTCTTTCTTGGGTAGCCATAAGTTTCAGTGGCTTAAGAACAGCAGGGCATGAGCCTTTGCTGCCCTTCTACGTTTTGAAACACAAAAGCTGACCCTCTCACCCTTCTCTGTGTTTCTAATGAATCTGTTCTAAGATGTCATCGTAAAGTGTGAAATTTGAAGGTCATAAAATGTGAAATAGCTGAGGATTTGAGAATTCCTGGATTCAGGATTTCACAGGCTGAGGTTTTTATGATGCCTGCTCTAGGGGCAGCAACATCAAAGCTGTTAGAGTAGAGACTGAAGTGGTGGTATGGCAACCACTTCTCCAGCCAGCAGCAGCTAGGAGCGATCTTCCTACACAGGTGGAGCTGAGTCAGCTTCCAAATTGGCTCTTGTCACTATTTTTCCCTGTATTTCATAAGCAGGAAATCTGAAATAAGAGCAAACTTATAGTGTTCATTGTGTACCTCTGCAGGAAGAGTTATAACTGCAGTTCTAAGAGCATATTTTTGAGTACCTTTGTGGCCACAGATCTAACCCTTCATGAGAACCAAAACCCATGAAAATAAAAATAAAACAGTGAGAACACAGCATACTATAATGGAGCACTTGTGACACAAAGTAATATATTGTGGCAGAGTATGTTTAAGGCCACATAACTGGTTCAGACATAGTTTGGGCACTTGATGTTATTAAATATTTGGGAATGACTGTTTCTTTCTCTGCAAATTTTCCCCAAATTAGCATCTTTTTCATAACTATTACATACAATCTTTTTTTTTTTTTAATAAATAAAATATTTTAAAAACACACGCATTATTAGAACATATTTAAACAGCTCTGTGTAGGGTTATTCTAGGTGTTGGAAATTATAAACTGCCTATAAATTTAGGCAGGTGTGGTTAGGACTCTGCTCTTCATTATGTTCTGTTCCAGCAGCCAACCTCAACTGATAAGCTCCTTTGTATTTTGACTTCTACTCCTAAAGGTTCCTAAAAACAGGAGATATAACTTTCAGAGATCTGTTGAACCATTAAGGTACCTAAAGATAGCTAAGCCAGCAAGGAAACACACCAAGGTGGGTTGTGATGCTGGAATCTAAAAAGGTATCCCCAACAGACAGGGAGGAGTCTCATACTGCAGCAAGGGTAGACGGAACAGTTCCCAAATTCTTAACCAAAAGCATGTGTCTGTTCATATCTAGGAAACTCTTAAATTTTTAAAATTATTTTATTAGTAGTTTTAATTATGCAGAAAGAGATGGTAACACTGGATAAGCTTTGACATTACAGACCACAAAGAAAGTATTGTACCTGTCCCTGGATGTTCACTTCAAGAAAAAGAGGAAATATTCACAGAGATGCAAAGTATTGTGACTACGTTTAATGGGACAGAATTAAGAACAGACAAATGTAGGCTGAAAAGCATCAAAACTTCCTCAGATTGATATGTCTGATAATATAGAATACACTCCAAAGGGAAGTTGTAAAAGAATAGACTGTAATGATCAATTCTTCATTGGCAGCGACATGAACTAGGCAGCCCAACAGGGTTTTTCTATCCTTGGCTTCCATTATTCTATGGTAAAATTAGAAGGCAAATAAGCAGAACTGTTCATGACAGCCTTATCTTTTATTGGTAGTAGGAGAATGCTCACTGTTACCCAAGCTAATCATGCTGCAATATAACTTCAACATTTTATATTGGATATTATTATAGGTACATATCACTATAACATAGTGCTTTCATTTTGAGCCCATCATGGTTCTGTAACAGTTTCCTAGCAAAACATGTTAAATTTAAAGGGGAAAAATGAGTGGGAAGTATAGTACTCAATTATATCTACTGTGGCTTCTGTTTCAGGGCTTTTATCTTTAGACTTGATTTTCATTACTAGTTCACAGTAGCAGCTGGAATTTACTTTGTGTGTCTGCCATTTTAGTTTGAGGATCTCCAGGGCTTTTAAATGCATTCAGCCTTTCCTATACTGTGGTATTTATTTTGCTTGCCTGCTTTTCTGTAGTTTTTAATTTCATTGAAATTAATTGTTGTTTAGATCAATGATTTGCAAATGTCAGTATACTGATGGGATGCTAGGGAAGAAAAAAGATTTCCCTGAGCTTTTGTGAGTTGTGGGGACATTTACTACCTACATATATTTTGTCATTATTAAAACTTAAGCAACTCCTTCATTTGAGATGGTAAAAAGAAACTTTGTAACCTCTGTATGCAATACTAGAAATTAAGTCCAGATTACACAGAAGGAATAATGCTCCTTAAATTGTTTATCACGTTCCTGGGAACAAAAGGATGCCTTTAAGGAGTCAAAGATATCCTATTTCCTTGACTGCTGCTTATTTTGGGGAAAAAATTTCTTTGAAATGCCAGAAATTATTTACATAAAACAGAAACTCTTGTTCATCAACGAATTAATCCACTACTCTGAATACAGATCCAACTAGCAACTAGACGTGTCTCTTTAGGGATTTAAAATAATTTATAGTCCAGATATCCTCCCTAAAGAAAAAAAAAAAAAAGAAAAGAAAACATATATCAATACATATATAAGGTTGGCTATAATCCAAGATTGGCAGACTGAGGGGCAGAGCACTGAGGTACTGAAAAATATGCTCCCAGAACTGCAGTTATAACTCTTCCTCCAGAGGTACACAAATATACACCCCTTTCACATTTCTCAAAAAGTAAGGACTTTGCAAGAGAAAAGTCTGTGTATTTCTCCAGGTCTCAGAGGATACGATTTTATAGAATCATGGAATCACAGAATCATAGAATGGCTTGGGTTGGAAGAGAGCTTAAAGGTCATCTAGTTCCAACCCACCTGCCACATGCAAGGACACCTTCCTCTAGACCGGGTTGCTCAAAGCCCCCTTGAACACTTCCAGGGATGGGGCATCCACAACTTCCCTGGGAAACCTGTTCTAGTGCCTCACCACCCTCACAGTAAAGAATTTGTTTCTTATATCTAATCTAAATCTACCCTCTTTCAGTTTAAAGCCATTTCCTCTTGTACTATAACTACACGCCCTTGTAAAAAGTCCCTCCCCATCTTTCCTGTAGGCCCCCCTTAGGTACTGCAAGGCTGCTAGAAGGTCTCCCCAGAGCCTTCTCTTCTCCACACTGAAGAACTCCAACAGTCTCAGGCTATCTTCATAGGAGTCTGATTGTGACCCTCCTCTGGACTTGCTCCAATAGGTCCATGTCCTTCTTATGCTATGTCCTAGAGGTGGACACCGTACTCCAGGTGGGATCTCATGAGAGCAGAGTAGAGGGGCAGAATCATCTCCCTTGACCTGCTGGCCACACTTCTTTTGATGCAGCCCAGGATACAGTTGGCTTGATCCCACTGCACTTTCCATGTCACCAACAAAGACGTTAAACAGTGCCAGTCCCAATACCAACCCCTGAAGGATGCCACTCATCACTGGTCTCCACTTGGATATTGAAGTGTTGACCGGAACTCTTTGAGTGCAGGTATCCAGCTAATTCCTTACCCATCAAACGGTCCATCTGTCAAATCCATGTCTCTCCAATTTAGAGACAAGGATGTCATGCAGGACAGTGTCAAATGCTTTGCACAAATCCAGTTAGATGATATCAGTTGCTCTTCCCTTATCCACCGATGCTGTAACCCTGTCGTAGAAGGTCACCAGATTTTTCAGACATGATTTGACCTTAGTGAAGCCATGTTGACTGTCACCAATCACCTCCTTATTTTCCATGTGCCTCAGCAGTTTCCAGGAAGATCTGCTCCATGACCTTGCTTGGCACAGACGTGAGACTGACCAGCCTGTAGTTCCCTGGGTCTTCCTTTTTTCCCTTTTCAAAAATGAGGTTACGTTTCCCCTCTTCCAGTCAGTGGGACTACCACGACTTCTAAAGTATGATGATAGTGGCTTAGCAACTTCACTCACCAGTTCCCTCAGGACCCAGGGATACACCTCATCAGGTTGCATGGTTTTGTGCACATTCAGGTTCCTCAGAATGTCTTGAACTTAATCTACAGAGAGTGCGTTTTGTCCCAGACCCTGCCTTCACCTTCTGCAACTTTGACGGTGTGGCTAGAGTCCTTGCTGGCGAAGACTGAGGCAAAAAATGTCATTGAGTACTTCAGTCTTCTCCGAATCCAGGGTGACCAGGTCTCCTGTTTCCTTCCAGAGGGGGCCCACATTTTCCCTAGTCTTCCTTGTATCACTGACAAACCTATAAAAACTTTTGTTGTTGCCCTTGACATCCATGTCCAGATTTAATCTTGCCTGGGCTTTAGCTTTCCTAACTTGATCCCTGGCTGCTCAGACAATTGCTTTGTATTCCTTCCAGGCTACCTGTCCTTGCTTCCACCCTCTGTAGGCTTCCCTTTTGTGTTTGAGTTTGTCCAGGAGCTGAGCCATCTGAGAAGAGTTGTTTTAGTGTCCTAGTGTTTCATTAAGAAAATTTACCATGAAAGAACAGTGGAATCACTTTCCGTGTTCTAAAGGATGCAGAGATATGCATAGGTAAAATTAGGTAAGATCTGATTTTGAATTTTTTCTTCTGGTAAATTTCTATCTTCCACAAAATCTCTGTCACAATGGGCATATCAATTGGCCTTGCTAATCCAGAAGCAAAGGGTTAATTTGAAAAGACCTCTCTTTACTAATCATTAGGCTTCGACCCAAGGACTTTGGGTTTTCTCCAGTACTTGAGGAAAGCTCTTTCAATGGGTAACTTCAACGGCTAGAACATCTGGGTTCTCTGAGGCACTATATGGGTACACCAGTACTTGTACTAGTACAAAATGAGATTTTACAACAACAGTTTGAGGTATATAAAAAAATATACAGAGCTTCTATCACTGTTGCTAGTGTCTGGTACTTTTAACCAAAAATTTCAACTGAAAAGTTCATAATGATGCCTTATTCTTGTAAATATTCTATTATGTCCAACACAGAAGCAGGGGATACAAGGATGTATTAGGGGTCTGAATTAGATGAGAAAGATAGAACTGAGGGTTTATTTGGTTTCCATTTATTTTGACTGGCATACATCACATGTAGCTTCCTAGTGATAGCCAATGTTATCTGAATTCTATCTTTTTTGTTGTTACCAGGGAAAGAACCATGCTATCAGAAGTTATTGATGTACATAATTTAACTGTCATAATTTGTTGGGATGACAATCAGGAATGAGTCAGACCACGCGGAGAGCGACAGCGGCAGCGGTGAGTGCTGCGCCTTTAAATCCGATTTAGATCGAGACGGAGAGGGGGCTTCCCGGAGACGGAGAAGCCGAAGGAGAGCGGAGAGACCCGAAACGAGTCGGGAATCTCGCGAGGGAGCCGAGAGGTGACGTAGCTGGGGGCGGGCCGGGCGAGCCGCGGCAAATTTAAAAGCGGCTACAGCCGCAGCAGGTTCAGAGCGCGTGCTGGGCGTACTGAGCGCAAGGGCGGGTACGTTAGCGCGCAGGCGCACGTGCGCAGAGCGTGTGGGGCTCGTGCACAGGACAAAGAGGGAGAGTCTGAGGGCGAACGGTCCGTTCAGGCTCAGGAGAGGAAATGGCAACGAAACGCCCCAAAGCCCCTGTGAAGAAGAATGTGGGAACTCAGACCGAGCTCCTGCACCAAGACGTGGCCGTACAGGGCCCTGGCTGCACCGAATGCCTGAGCCTGGCTGTGGTACCACAGGGACCCAGAGACACCCGTTGTGTGCAAGGCGAGCAGATAAGCGACCTGCTCAGGCAGGTGGTGGAACTGAGAGAAGAGGTGGAAAGGTTAAGAAACATTAGAGAATGCGAAAGTGAAATAGACTGGTGGAGCCGTACCCTGAGGCAAAGGCAGCAAGAGGCTCTAATAAAAGTAGATGATCCCCTCCCACCCTGTCACCAGGCAGAGAGAGGGGACTTAATAGAAAGGGGGGAATGGAGGCTGGTCCTTCCTCGGAGGGGCAAGCGGAACCCCCAACAGCCTCCCTCACCTTCCCAGTTACATCTGCATAATAGGTTTGGAGTTCTGGGTTTTGGGGACAAGGTAAATGAGAACGAAGAGGATGATCTACCCAGTGAGGCACCCAGGACTAGTCACCCACCCCCATGCCTCAGGACCTTATCAACTAAGAAAAAAAGAAGGGTGATTGTAATAGGTGACTCCCTTCTGAGTGGAACAGAGGGCCCAATCTGTAGACCAGACCCGTCCCACAGGGAAGTCACCCGCCTCCCTGGGGCCAGGATTAATGATATACAGAGGGAAATTCACTCCCTGGTTCAGCCCTCAGATTATTACCCACTACTGGTATTTGAAGTGGGCAATGATGAGGTAGCCACCAGAAGCCTAAAGGCAATGAAAAGGGACTTCAGAGTGCTGGGATGACTGGTCAAGGGATCAGGAGCACAAGTGGTGTTCTCTTCTATCCCACCAGTCACAGGGATGGATGGGGGGATAAATAGGAAGAATCAAAAGATCAACTCATGGCTGAAAGACTGGTGTAAATGGCAGGACTTTGGATTCTTTGATCATGGGCAGATCTACAGCTCACCAGGCATACTGGCAGCAGGTGGGGGAAGCCTAACCCAAAGGGGAAAGAGGATATTGGGACAAGAATTAGCAGGGCTCATTGAGAGAGCTTTAAACTAGTTTTGAAGGGGGATGGGGTTGGAACCAGGGTTACTAAAGTGGTGCCCAGGAGTAGCATGCCAATGCTGGTAGGTAAAGGTGCCAGCAAGGCCTTGCAGCCTGTTGTGGCAGTTGATGAGGGAGAGGACACATGTGGCAGTGAAGATATGAGTAGTGATAAGATGGTAACTGCAGAAATGTCTGCACATGAACAGGTGGGAATTAGTGCTTGCCCTCCCAGAAAAATAGTGGGACAATTAGCCCAGCTGAAGTGTATCTACATGAATGCACGCAGCATGGGTAACAAACAGGAGGAGCTGGAGGCCATCGTACAGCAAGAAAACTATGATCTGGTTGCCATCACAGAAACATGGTGGGAGGACTCGCATAACTGGAGTGCTGTGATTGATGGTTACCAACTTTTCAGAAGGGAGAGGCAAGGAAAGAGAGGTGGTGGGGTGGCCCTTTATGTTAAGAGCAGTATTGTATGCCTCGAACTTAGCAATATGCAAGATGACAGCATTGAGTGTCTATGGATAAGAATTAAGGGGAAGACCAATAAGGCAGACATCGTGGTGGGAATTTGTTATAGACCCCCAAACCAGGATATAAAGGCTGATGAAATATTCTATAAGCAGCTGGCAGAGGCCTCACGATCACTCCCCCTTGTACTCATGGGGGACTTCAACTTCACAGATGTCTGCTGGAAATCTAACACAGCAGAGAGGCAACAGTCCTGGAGATTCTTAGAGTGCATGGAAGACAACTTCCTAATGCAGCTGGTGAGAGAACCGACTCGGGAAGGTGCCCTACTGGACCTGCTGATAGTTAACTCAGAAGGTCTTGTGGGGGATGTAAACGTTGGAGGTCGTCTTGGACAGAGTGATCATGAAATGATACAATTTTCAATTCTTGCTGAAGCAAGGCGGGGGGCCAGCAAAACTGCCACCTTGGACTTCCGAAGGGCAGAGTTTGGCCTCTTCAGGAGCATGGTTGAAAGTGTCCCTTGGGAGACAGTCCTGAAGGGCAAAGGTGCCCAGGAAGGCTGGTCGTACTTCAAGGAGGCACTCTTAAAAGCCCAGGAAAGAGCCATACCCAAATCCCCAAAAACAAGCAGGAAGGGAAGAAGACCAGCCTGGCTAAATAGAGAGCTTTGGCTGGAGCTCAGGAACAAAAAGAAGGTTTATGATCTTTGGAAAAGGGGCCTGGCAGGCAAGGAGAAATACCAGGAAGCAGTGAAGACATGCAGGGGGAAAATTAGAAAGGCCAAGGCTCAAGCCGAGCTCATCTTGGCCACTACAGTTAAGAATAATAAAAAGGGGTTTTTTCGGTAGGTAAACAGTAAAAGGAAGATTAGGGATAATGTGGGCCCACTGATGAACGAGATGGGGACCCTAGTGGTGGAAGACATGGAGAAAGCAGAGTTGCTGAATGCCTTCTTCAGTCTTCACTGCTAAGGCTGTCCCTCATGAATCTCTGGCCTTGGAGACAAGGGGGAGGGTATGGAGAGAGGAAGTTTTTCCTCCAGTAGAGGAGGACCAGGTTCGGGACCACTTGGCCAAACTGGGCATTCATAAGTCCATGGGCCCTGATGGGATGCACCCACAAGTGCTGAGAGAGCTGGCAGATGTTATCGCTGGGCCACTCTCTATCATCTTTGAAAGGTCATGGAGAACAGGAGAGGTGCCTGAAGACTGGAGGAAGGCCAACATCACTCCAGTCTTCAAAAAGGGCAAGAAAGAGGACCTTGGGAACTACAGACCGGTTAGTCTCACCTCCATCCCTGGGAAGGTAATGGAGAGACTCATTCTAGATGTCATCTCCAAACAAGTTGAAGAGCGGGGGGTTATTGGAAGTGGGCAACATGGGTTTACCAAGGGTAAATCATGCTTGACCAATCTGATAGCTTTCTACGATGCTATAACTGGTTGGCTGGATGAGGGGAGGGCAGCAGATGTCATCTACCTTGACTTCAGCAAGGCTTTTGACACAGTCTCCCATAGCATCCTCATTGGGAAACTAAGGAAGTGTGGGCTGGATGAGGGGACAGTGAGGTGGATTGAGAACTGGCTGTGTGACAGGACCCAAAGGGTAATGATTAATGGAACAGGTTCAAGCTGGAGGCCTGTAACCAGTGGTGTCCCCTAGGGGTCAATACTTGGTCCAGTCCTGTTCAACATGTTCATCAGCGACCTGGACGAGGGGACCGAGTGTATCCTCGGCAAGTTTGCTGATGATACCAAACTGGGAGGGGTGGCTGACACCCCGGAGGGCCGTGCTGCCATCCAGCGAGACCTGGACAGGCTGGAGAGCTGGGCAAGGAAGAACCTCATGAAGTTCAACAGGGAAAAGTGTAGGGTCCTGCGCCTGGGGAAGAATAATGTTAGGCACCAATACAGGTTAGGTGTGGACCTGCTGGAGTCAAGTTCTGAAGAGAAAGATCTGGGGGTCCTGGTAGACAGCAAAATGACAATGAGCAAGCAGTGTGCTCTTGTGGCCAGGAAGGCCAATGGAATCCTGGGCTGCAAAGGGAAGAGTGTGGCTAGTAGGTCCAGGGAAGTCATTCTCCCCCTCTACTCTGCACTGGTGAGGCCACAACTGGAATACTGCATCCAGTTCTGGGCTCCCCAATTCAAGAGGGATAGGGAACTACTGGAAAGAGTCCAGCGAAGGGCAACGAGGCTGATTCAAGGATTGGAGCATCTCCCTTATGAAGAAAGGCTGAGAGAGCTGGGACTCTTTAGCCTGGAGAAGAGAAGGCTGAGGGGAGACCTTATCAATGCCTATAAGTATCTGAAGGGTGGGTTGAAGGAGGAGGGAGCCAGACTCTTTTCAGTGGTTGCCAGTGAGAGGACGAGGGGCAACGGGCACAAGCTGGAACATAGGAGGTTCCACTCAAATATGAGAAGAAACTTCTTTACAGTGAGGGTGACAGAGCCCTGGAACAGGCTGCCCAGGGAGGTTGTGGAGTCCCCTTCTCTGGAAATTTTCAAGACCCGCCTGGATGCATTCCTGAGTAACATGCTCTGACATGCTCTGGGCAATCCTGCTTTGGCAGGGGAGTTGGACTAGATGATCTTTATGGTCCCTTCCAACTCTAAAAATTCAGTGAAATTCAGTGAAATTTGGGAGTTTGGATCACCATTGTAACAGCTCCTCTTCCCACAGTCCTGTTCCCTGTGAGAACCTGTGGATAACTGGACCTTTGGTGGGGCAAGGGAGAAGTGTGAATGTGTGGGGACAGGGAGAGGCATCAAAACCTGACTTCATCCTCTCCTTACCCAAATATCTGCCTAGAGATGTCTCGGGAATATGAAGGAGAGGTATAGAGGTAGTGGGGATGAAATAATCATCATAGAAGTATAATGGAGCTGCCTACTAGAGCTGGGCACAAAAGTAGTCTGGGCAGAAATGCAGTTCCATGCTATTGAGATAATAGCAAGCTTAATAACCTTAGCATTATTAAGCCCTGAACACAGTTAGAAGTGTAATATTGCCAAAGATAAAAGTGTTTATATACATATTGAGATATATATCTCTCTCTATGTGGTTATACTTGAACATGTGTAGATATACTCATCATATATATACACATATTCCTTGAAGTGCAGAAAATAGGCCTGACACCTACATCAAACAGGAGTATTTCTCAATATGCACAACCTTAGCTGGTACTTTTGATAAGATGTTAAGTCCAATGGGATGGGAACAGAAGAGAAGGGCTATGTAGCTACGATCCATTGCCCTGTATCGTCTCTGCAGTGACAGAACAGCAGCGTATCACAGCTTGTAAAAAAACTTAAAATGCGCAGAGAGTATTTGAAGAAAACATCAGCTAAGTCTTTCTTTTCAAATGTTGCTGCTTACAGAAAGTCACCAGTATGATAAGAATTTAAAATCCTATTAGGCAATTGAGGTTTTTTTTCCTGTAATTTGACATGAAAGTCTTTTTGTTAGTGACTTTCATATTGTATTAGCTATAAAGAGGGAATGAAGAAGTAGGCTCTGGCTGCTAGCCAAGTCTGCGATGCAGTCCTACCACAATAAATTCCAGGGTGAATGGCAGAAGCATGCAAATGAGCTCAGAGCTCCGATGCACATACATAGCCCAGACAAGTTGATAGGAAACCGCAATGTTAACCTCCCAATTCCGCTACGATAAAATTGCTTGAAATTTGGGGGCCAGAGTACTGGCTCAGAGCCAGATTTTGTCCTTTAGCCTAATATGAGGACTCAAATGCTTCTTTAGTAGGTTGGACAATGTCTGTTCCACCTTATTAGGGATCATTCTTACATAAATCCTCTTCTTAATTCACTGGTATAATTTCATCTTTCCATTGTAATTTGTTTCAGGCGGCTTACTGTCTAATATTTCTATTTTCTTAGAAATCTCAAATATTTAGTAGAATAGTGTACCTCAGCACCTCTCAATCCCTCTTTGTGTGTGCAGAAAGAGAATAAAATTTGTGCATTGTCTAAATTAGGCTTCAGAATGAGGTGCCTTCTTTTTAAGGAGCAAATGGAAGGAGAGAATCAAAAGATTATGATTCTGGTTAGTACACCTATCTAGAGAAAGGCCTAAATAGAAAAGAAAATCCATATCTAATTAAATCAAAAAATGCAGGGCAAATTATATGTGAAGAAAAAAAGAAATGATGAATGTCTATATTTATACATCCAATGCTTAATGAAAACATCTGGTCGTGGGGGTGTGGGGGTGTGTGTGTCTATTTTTCAGGGGGTTTTTTTGGTGTGTGGATTGCAGCAGTTATAAAGGCTCTTTCTCCTACAGCCTACAACTGAAATTCAAAGTTTAAATGGCATAATGAACAGATTTATACAATTCAATTGTGGTGTCACTAAACCTTAACATAAAATTATACTGCTGAAAGTGAAAAGAGCTCAGAGGAGAGAGCAGCCAGCATTTATCCAGTAATCAAGGTACAGTACTGATAGTGCTATGAATGCATGACACAGGCCAAGTATTGCAAAAGCATTTCCTCTTCTTTATCTGCTTTCAAAAATAACAGATTTAAAATAGCACCGTATAGTGAAGAAATCAAGGAAGTGTGCACACATTAAATAAAATTTTCTAAATCCTGTTTTTTAATGGGTTTGAATTTATTTTCTAGTTGACTATAAAGCTGACTTGGGATATAAAGTTGACATCCTATCTAAATAAAATTTTAGCACTGAGTTTGAGTATTTGTTGCCAATGACTGAAAGTACCAATGTGGATAAAGTTGACTTGCATCCTGTTAATGGCTTTCCCAGTAAATAATCTGGTGATCTGCCAATTATTTTCAAGTGCCTCAATGTCCCTGTTCCTAAAAATGAGGATAATGGTTCTCATGAAGATATATGACTGAAAAGCATGCCTGAAAAGCTAGATACAGTTATATGCAATTTGAGTGAAGGAAGCTACTAGAAATTGGAAAGAATAAAAAAAAAAAATCTTTGTAATTACGTTACCAGTAAAAATCACTACTAGATTTGGGTTTAATTCTAGTTAGTCACTGTGCTTTCTGATTTAGCATCTTCAAGACCAGAACATTTTTTTTAAATAATGTTAATTGACAGCTACCTGATCTAAACTGCTGATTATAGTATTTTTTTAACATAGAAATACATATATATTTATAAATATGTATATGCTAGGAGGTAGCAAAAATTAACTATGAGATACAACATTAAATAGAAGTGTTGGGAAGGAGGAAAAATAAATGCAAGAGAGAGCTCATGCCTCAAAGCAAAACTGAACTTTTTTCAAAGCACTTTAATATATATTATTTTCCAAGACACAGAACTTCAAAGCCTTTGGTAAAAATGTAGATAAATAGATTATTTTTATGCTGCTGAAGTGACTCATCATTTCAACAACACTTGCAATGTTTTTATGGATTTCCACCTCAAATTACTTGAGTTCTGTCTTATAAAAGATATGTTCCTTTTATCTACATTATTTTTATCTTCCCACTGAACAGAAAAAAACCCTACTTTATAATCACCTACAGTACATTGTTTGATGTCATCACTAGACCACTCAGCAAATGTAGAAAGGTATCATTACTGCAGCATATGAAAGACTGATGATAGTCACTACAATGATTTTTACTTATTTGAAAGAAAATAAAACATAAGAAGTCAAATAATTACTTTTTAAAAAAAAAACAAAAAAAAAAAAAAACAAAAAAAAAACAAGTTTATTACAATCTTGGAACAAAACTGAAGGCTCCAGATTTTGTTAGTTGACATGGCAGCTATACCAATCAATTTCACAACCTTTCTATCTGAAAGCCACCTAGCAACTACTCTCTTTTTCTCTGTACTAGGACTCACTGTTTGGTGCTGCGAGTAGCACACATTTACTACGTCTTGAGATGCACTTTTCATTATCTAGAAAAGTTAACTGGCAGTTAATGTAAAAGGTAATACAGATCTGAGGCTTGAACTTGACAGACCCACAGTTTCAAGTGGAAACTGAACACCTGGCTCCTCTTGGCATCAGTGGGATATAGGTACCAGAATACCTTTGATGATCTGGCTTTGGCATTTTAGGGGACTACTTTCTTATTTAGGACATGTGATCCCACATGCCATTAGGTTTTAGGAAGTAATAAATTGGTAGAAAAATCACAGCTTTAGTTTTCCTTATTGTTGTGGATATTTTGGTGTGTCTATTTAGATGATGTTGCCAGTTATTCCACGATATTTCGTCTATAAACACTGTTTTAATAACCCAGAATGTTTTTTATGAAAGTATTTAAAATATATCTCTAGGTAGATGGTATCTTCCCAATACATTATAGTCCTTCAAAGAGATAGCAAGCGTGAGTGCTAGCAGAAGCTTTCAAACTTACTATAAAAGATCCAAGTAATGACAGTTCTTTCAAAACATATTTTTTTCATTAAAATCCTCTGTATAGTTTGTGGAGAAATTTACATTCAGAACCACACTCCCCACTTCAAAAAAAAGGCATCATCATGACACAGGAGAATACAACAAAAAAGATATTTCTATAAAAATCAAAACAAACAAATAATCCCCCCCAACACACCGATAAAAAACTCTCCTCTGCTTCCCAAACCTTTATCAAGGGGAGATATTCGCACGGTTATTATAATTTCCTTCTAGAAATATGGATAAAATCTTTTCAGAAATGTTATTCACAGTGCTATTCTTCCAAGCACAATAGGGGAAAAAAACCCTTCAATTACTTACTATTCACAACATTAGCAAAATAGATATTTATAGCAAATGCATGGGTGCAATCTAGATCTGAATATGACATTGTCACAGTATACCACTTGCATCAAAAATACCTTTATTGACAGTTTTGCTTGCTTTCTGAGTTAATCTTTTTTCTTCATAATCTTGGAAAAATCCCCACTGGAAAAAGAACAGTATAAAACCTTCTGAAAAATTAGTAAAATGCTCTCAGATGATCCACCTGCTTTAAAGCTGAATATATATTAACGTTTGTATAATCAGCTTTCTGAGGGAAAACTTCAAAGCTTCTGAGCTACCTGCAAAACAGCACTGCCTGTAGCAGTGGGGTTAGGAGAAGGGGAGAGGATTGACAGGAAGAGGGACAGATGGTAGGTGGGAAAAGGAATTACAGGCTTTATCTGCCTCATGGTTAAACTTACTAGTATTTACTATTAAAAAAAAAAAAAAAAAAGAGAGAAATAAATGGATCTTCCTGTTTGTTTTTTTTTTTATCATTGACCATAACTATTTAATAAGGACAATGTGATCTGAACTGTTTGTGTATCTTTGTGATAAGGGCACAAGAGAAAGAAAATGTCTTCCACCACCTACTCAACTTGCAGCCCCTGTTTCAGCACAGCTGCAGTCCCCCTGTTCTGTGGAAAGGAAGAATCTTGTCCCAGAGACCACCCTCTTTTATCCCCTCAGAGAAAAAGTCACAATTTGTCTCCCTTCCGTATAGCTGCATCTTGGTGTAATGACTCTATTGTCTTGATGGGTGGAGAAGTGAAAGGAAGCGTTTCCTGATGGGGAGGAAGGGCACGGATCCCCAGAGCTCCCTCGAAGGAAGGATGCTCTGCTTTATATCTGTCTGGGGCCTTTGCCTTAGGCGTATATTTTCCCTCTGTGCGTAAGCCGAGTTGGTGGTGAGGCAGACTTTGTTTCAGAGATTTACCACTAAAATCACAATCATCAAACAAGAACGCAGCTTTGAACAACATGTGCTCAAAAGCATCTTTTTATATTGCATGTTTTTGCAGCTGGTGCTTACACAAAGAAAGACACAGAGAATAATAGGAATACCCTTTGGTGACTTGTGTATTTGCATGTATTCCTGGGGTGAGCTTCATAGAACACTGCTCATTAACACAGCCCAAGTGGTTTAAAAAAATGGCAGTATACCCACTTTTTAATTTTTACTTATTTTTAACCTAGATGTCTTTTGCTTCCTCTCCTGGTGAAATAAGGCCTATGTTTTGGGTGGGCTGAAGATTTCTGAGCCAGTTCCTCAGCTGGCCTAGTTAGAGCCCATTTACATGAAGTCAATGGTGCTAAGCCAATTTGCACCAGCTGTGAAGCCAGGCCTCCATGTATTTGTATTCATAGGAATGAATGCCTGATGCAGTTTTGATTAGTGATTGAATACTGCCAGGTTCTAAAACACTGGGTTCTCATTAATCACAGCAGAGATGATTATTACTCTAGGCTTGATTCAGGCTCTCTTAAATCATTTCTAAATTGTAATTTGGTCAGATCTAGGCACTTAAAGGTGTGTCTGTATAGATAAGTGCAGTCAAATACACATATTTTGCCCAGCACGCTGAACTAGTTGGAAGTGTCCAGCTATGGTCATGGATACTGCGTCCAGTATTGTGTTTGGGCAGCGTGGTGCCCTACCTTGCTTGCACAAACTGACAGCGTAGCTTCTGAACCACATCTGCTTTGTGCAGGTCAAGCATGCAGTGAGGACAGAATGAAGAATCATCTATTGGCATTTACCCCTAAGTATTTGAGACAAGGTTTCAAGAAGCCCATTTACAAACATCTCCATGGATGCACCTAATACTCTCACACTGTTGGCAATGAATCATAGGTATTTACCTTATCCTTTGAATCTCTTCTGTTTTAGGGTATGTAACCTGTCTCCAGGGGGCTCCATCAACACCATGCTCCCACACAACGCTTAGGTCCCTCAGAAAATACCAATCTCTCCAAAAAGCTCCCTTAGAAGATTCAAAGCATACTTGGGAGCTTGCTGGTTTGGGCATTCCTGTAGTACGCTGGTGACCCCTGACTTTTAGTGCTCCTGTCTGCCTGTTGGGTCTTGCAGCTGCTCTGCTAACGAGGTTACAAACAAGACCAGTATGAGCTCGGGCTTAGCCCATCCCATTTAAACTGGGTTCACAGGCAATCAGGAGTGCAAAGGATGAAGTGGTAGGCAGAGATGAAATAATAGATAAGCTGTCTGATTTTATTTTCTGTTGTTGTTGTTAATGCAGATAGCATTACTATCACGAGATCAACCTTGAAGAACTGATAAAGTGTGCAACAGTCCATTCAACAAAATTGAACACAGCATCCTTGGGTCTGAGAGAATACTGCTCCCTGCCTCCACTGCCTCCTTCTTTATCTTTCTTAATGACACTGAGAACTCTTACAATATTTGGTTTATAAGCCTCTTCAGTCTGGAATGAAGCAGAGCATCATATTTTCATGCTCCATAGGCTACCCTGTGTCAGTGGTGCTGTATTCAACCTGTAAATTTAACAAAATTATTGAGGCACTGGATGTTAGAAACTTTGTGCTGATCCACATAACGTTCAACAACCCTCAGCATTTTTCATTACTAACCTCTGGTGGGTTGCATGTTAAGCTGGGGCAGGGGAGGGGATGATATACAAGCTCTGGATAAAGAGCTCTGAAGTTGTACTTGATGATTCCAAGAAAGGAGATATGCATTTCTCTGTGAGAATATTTGGTTCATCCATTCAATTCAAAACACAAAGAAGGAGAAATTAGGATGTAAGCTTTAAAATTCTGCAGAGTTTTGTTTGACTTCTAAGAAGAATATAGAAAAGAAATATAAGGATTAAGGGAAAAATATAAATGAGAATGAATATATAAAGCCTGCTTTGAGGCTGCAAGGTTCTAAGAGAATTATCAGGTATGCTTGCAAAGGAAGTATTAGCATATGCATTGCAAAACAGTGGAAGCGTAATTGTGATGACAGTTACGAGCCCATAAGAAATATACAGAGAAAGATAGGACTTTGGGGGGAAATTCAATTTTAGCACAGAACAGCCTGGTTCCATCTCTAATACTGAGTATTTTTTTAGCTAGTGCATTTGGGTTATGGCTTTCCTGATTTTTCAGTCTGCCTCCAGCCTCTGGAAAAATTATGATGGCTGTGGAGCTGATATAGCTTGCACCAGCTGGCAATGGGCTGCTGAAGAATCTGTCGGAGCAAGCACAGCCAGGGCACATTGTGTCCTCACCACTCCTGCCCTGTCTCTGATGTGCTTCTGAGATGCCTTCAAGGCAGGCAAGCAGGCAGGAAAAAGGGTTGCTGGGAAAGGGATGTGATGTGCTGCTGCCACTGTGCCTCATGCAGAGGGACATCACCTAAGCAGGAATCTGTACATTCTTGCTTACACCTGTTAAGGATGGTAGAACTGGTGTGCTGAAGGGATTTGGTCACCGGCATTGCAAAACCTGAAGGCAAATGTGAATACATTTGATACAGAAAGGCAGGTGCTTTTGTGAGAACAGGGAGAGAGCTAAAACTAAAACATACTGATGGAGAAGAAAGATAAAGACACAGGAAAAAAAGGGCTAGTATTCACTGTAATGTCCTGAGACACCTAGGTTCAGCCTCAAGAGGCTGAAGAATGTGTTATCCTTCCCTACCTGAGATGGTTTAGCTCCAGACTCCCATGCAAAATGTGCCTACAGCAGGAGCCCTGTCCTGCTTGGACATCATCTTAAGCATACCTGAACAGTGGAGGACACAGGTAGAAAGGAAGAATAGAGTGCCAGCTGACAACCCTGGGGAACAGGCAGGTAGCAAGACGCTCATATCTTCAATGGTGCAAAACAGAAGAGCAAAACTTGAGGAACCTATTGCAGCTAAACTACCCAAAAAACTCACCAGTATGTTTTGTGGATAGTTTGGTCAGCTAGGTACTGTCAGTCAGTGGTGAGACTTCAAAGCCTAACTCTCTTAGTATATCTAGACTAGACTAGACCTTAGGGTATGGGTTATGGAAAACTGGCAGCAAGGTGCAAGGATGAAATAGGATAGTGTAATCTCCCTCTCTACCCTCTACCTTTATCTCATTGTATATCTTTTATATTTGCATTTTAACCTAGTGGTTGCTCTTGTTCCCTCTTTGTCCTCCCCCTCCCCCAGCTGCATTTTTCCTTACCCCAGTTGCTCTGCTCCATATGCACAACTTGGCTGGAAGCAAAACTAATAAGATTTTCAATCTACAAAGCACAGATGGCACTTTCTGTGCTTCAGAGACTGTCAATCTTGTTCGTCTCACTTCCTGGTCGTTAGCAGAGGGAAGGGAGAAATGGGAGGTGCAGCAAGACTTGGGCTAGACTAGCAGAGGAAAATGCCCCCTATCAGCATTGCTGGGGAGTGAAGGTGGATGAGGAATAGAACAGAAGAACAAAGAAGCAAGACGCAGTGCGTGCACATTGCAGGACGCTGGTCTAGTAACTACGTAGAAAAGAAAATACAAAACAGTATAAAAAGGAAATGCACTAAAAAGAGAAGAAAGTATATTTTAAGGAAATAAATAGGGTAAATAAAGAGGATATGAAGAATGTTTGGAGAAACAAGAACCATGTGATGGGAGATGGATGTGATGCAGAACCTTATGGCAAGAAGAACTGTACAGTGATGTCACCTAATTGTGTTAGTGGGTATGACATTTGTGGGCTGGAGTCCTAGTGCTGGAGCTATGAATGGGAAGGCACAAAGCTCTTGTGAGATGAATGAAGATATGGCCAAAAGGAACTAATTCTATATTGAAAACGATCTTTATTATTGGTCACAAGGAAATGTATTGTGCCTTTTCATCTAGCCAATGTTTTTTAAAAAAAGTTGTTCTTTGCCTCTTTAAAGTGTGTATATAACTGTCAAACTTTTCCTTATAGCTTTGGGTCTCCTAACCAATTGCAAACAACTTTAAAAAATGAGTTATATAACATTTTTCTAAATAACATTTTTCTAAAGATTTGGAAAAAAAATAGAAATAGGAGTAGCCTTATGTGCTGGAGTAAAGTGAAACCCAACATTGAGTTGGAATGCAAATGAAACTGAGAACTATCCCTATCCTTTCTTCCAGTCAGCAGAGCTGCCCTGTTGTTCAGGGCCCACACTGGGGAAGGAAATGTCTCCAGTGCCACTGGCAATACTAAGAAACATTGCTGAACCACTGAACTCTCCTCTGACTCTCTTCATGCAACTGTCCTCATTATGCAAAAAGTCCAGAAAACCACCCTAAAAACACAGCCAAGGCATCTCTTTCTTTGTTTCTTGTACCTTGGGATTTCTGTTTGGTCATTTGCACCAAATATAAAAGCAAGTTTTGTGAAACAGAAAAAGATAAGTATTTACATGGTATCATTTTTAAGACATATCTATAGAAAATTAGTCTGTGTGGATTGACCTTGGCTGGCTGTCAGGTGCCCACTCAGCCACTCTCACACTCCCCTCCTCAGAAGGACAGGGGGAGAAAATAAGATGGGCAATCGTGTGGGTCAAGATAAAGGCAGTTCAATGAAATAAAGCAAAGGCCACATGTGGAAACAAAGCAAAAAACCCCAGAAGATTTATTCTCTACATCCCATCAGCAGGCAATGTCCTGGGAAGCGGGGCCTCAGGATTGTTTTGGAAGACAAATGTCTTAATAACAAGTGCCCTATCCCATCCTTTCTCTAAGATTTTATTGATGGCCATGATGTCATATGGCATGGAACACCTTCTTGGTCAGATTGAGTCAACTGTCCCAGTGATGTCCCCTCCCAAGCCCTTGCCCACCCTCAGCCTACTTGCCTTTGATGTGGTGGTTGGAGAGAGAGCCTTGATGCTGTGCAGGCACTTCTCAGCAATAGCCAGCACATTTGTGTATCAACACCTTTCTAGCTACAAATACAAAGCACAACACTGTATAAGGGAAGCTGGATCCATTCCAGCCAGACCAAATACATAGGCAAAAATTAATAATGATCCTAAAGCCCTAGAAATGTTAGTTGGAAGGGACCTCTAGAGTCATCCCTTCCAGTCTCTCACTGAAAGCAAGACTAGACAAGGTGAGCTATGGCTTTGTCTAACCAAGTTTTGAAACCTTCTGAGGCAGTAGGTTCCACAACCCGTCTGAACAGCCCAGTCCAGTGCTGTGCGATTTTCCCAGTGAATATTTATTTCCTAGTGTCTGATTCGAACCTCCTAAGCCACAGCTTGTGGCCATTGCCCTTTGTTATGCCATCTGTCACAACTAGGAAAAGTTTGGCATGTACCCTCATCTCAAAATGTTAATTGCCTTAATAAATGAATATGCTGATTTTGAGTCCACGGTGCTCAAATCCCACTGCATTAGCGCGCTATAGCTACTGGTAGAGGATGGCTTCATGATGAATGATAGATGGAGCCCTATGTATTTTCATCTCCTTCTTATTTAGGATGAGAGATTTTTTACCTGGCTTTGTCAGACCTAAGATCTCGTCTTCCTTTGTAATCACTGAAGAGAAAAGCCCTCCCGCAATGTGATTAAGTACACCTATCTTACTTCACACCTAAAATTAGGCAGTGTGTCACTTATTGTAAGGGTTAGGTGTGTACATAGAATGTGCTACTTCAACAGCACAGCTCTATGTTGCTAAAGGTAAAATTGGTAAATTCTTTCAGAATTAATTAGGACTAAACTGGGAAATGGAAAGGCAGACATAAAATGACTACAGGAAAATGCACAATAGCTGTTCTTTCTGCTCAGTACTGAATGTCTGACACTACTTGGCTTATTGAGGGTTAAGATACGAAGGCATCTGCAATACAATAATATCCTTCTGTAAACTAAATACACAAAATATAACTGTAATGCTTTCTTCCTTTGTAACTTCCACTGATGTTCCTGTATATAAATAGGAAACATGCTTCAGTTTTTGTGCATGTCTCTGTTCTATCTATTCAAATCTGTACCCCAACATTAAAAAGCATTATATTCCTCCCTTCTGTGGGTTAGTGATACTAAATCTGTATATTTGAAAGTTTTCCAAAAAATGTAAGTTCTTACTTAATTCAGCATGCATTTAAAAAGTACAACTAAACCTTCGCTTGTTTCCTTCTGCATTAAATCTGCCTGTCATCATTTCTAACTCCTCATTGTAATTCAAGATGTGATC
Organism: Numenius arquata; assembly: GCF_964106895.1. Classification (NCBI taxonomy): domain Eukaryota; kingdom Metazoa; phylum Chordata; class Aves; order Charadriiformes; family Scolopacidae; genus Numenius; species Numenius arquata. The sequence continues at coordinate 106,196,413 of NC_133576.1, read as the reverse complement.
ACTGAGAAATATCTTCATCTCTTCCTGGAAAAAAATGTCTAGTTGAAATAGACAACATCCTTTAGTCTACAGATTTTGTGATTATTATTTTGCTCATTTTTAGTGTTACACATAAATATTGATTTTTGCTTTGCTACAACCTTCAAAGGAGTATTTGATATTTCCCCAAAAAAATCACAGAATACAAAAGAAATTTCAGAATTGAGATTTGAAAAGAAATGTCTGTAAAATGAAGTGAATCTTTATGCAATTGTATTTGTGTAAAATGAAAGAGATTAAAGAAATCTAAGAGCTTTGTTGGAACCAGTAGATTGCAAAACATCCTCATGGATAAGAAAAAAGAAGGTATTTATGTGGTTCAGCAAAGTTTTCTTAAGTCTATGTTAGAATATGTTAGATGTGAGAGGTTCCCCACTTTAGAACCCATAATAACTTATCGTTCAGATTGAATATTGGATATAATTCAAAACAGCAATACGAACATGAATTATTCTAGCTACCTATGGGCCTCTTTTCATCTAATAATTATTTAATTAAAAAAAGTTGATTAGCTCCCAAAGGGAAGACAGGAATTGTCAGATTTATCTCACCTAATGTTGAGTGACTATAATGTAGAGTATTATATTTGAGCTGTGTTGCAGTCTCCAGTCACTAAATAAAAAAAAGGTACTAAGAGGTCATGGCCTTGTACATTTGATCTACCATAGACAGGGAGGCATATTGTGATTTTATTCTAACACATAATGGCAACAAATATTAAATAGTCAAAACAGTTTTGTGGAAATAGATGTTCTCTTTCCAGGCAAATCCAAATTTTAAATCAACTTTATCAGCCAAAGAAATAAAGGAAAACATGCTGAATGCACACCCAGTATTAAATACATGTAAGAAGAGGAAGGGTGTTTGATTTGAACGCAGTTTGTCCATTTAACAATTTTCCATCACACATTCAACAGTTCCTTTCAGCGATGTACTCTTTCATTTGGTTACATGACATCTTACTTAGCTAGTGGTCTTCAATGTTCTCTCTGCCAGAGCTAATACTCCAATGTGTTTTTTTTTTCTGTTTTCCACACTTGTTTCATGTTGTGCCATGTTCCTGCTGGCCTAGGCAAGTGACCCACTTGGAGCAACTTTGGAAGTTATCATCCTCAGTAGTGAAAGTATCCCAGTGGAGATAGATCCAGAAGATGGAAATCATAGTTGATGTGGCCTGGTATATGTATCCACTCCCTCTCAATATGTCCTCATTCATTACATCTCTTGAAATCTCTTCCTTTTCATTTGTATTCACCTGGCAATCAAGGATCAACAAGAGTCTGAAAGGTATCTTTAAGCAAAGGAGAAAGACTTTCTCTTCACCCTGTTTAAATGTTACATTTTTCATTTCGAAACTGGGTAGCAGTGGTGAGTAGATTCCCAGCAGAAGAGGATAATCTAATTCATTAAAACTGGCTAGGAATTTTTAAGTCAACTCTTCTCATTCAAAAACTTCTGCTTTACTGAAATAAAAGAGTTTACTTGGTTCACCAATCTACTTTCAAATCCATTTTGGAAAAATACTTTAGAAATGGTAAAACTATTCCACCCCCACAGATTTTAAAGTAAGCAAAACTATCTTTGGTTTTGATATTTTTTAAAGGTAAAATAGAATAAAATATTGATAACAGTCAAAATAAAAGTGAAAAATTTAAAAACGAAGGAAATATGCACACATATGCTTAAAATGTACATGTGTATATATGTTACACATTTCCAAAAGTAAGCAGAAATAAAATTTCACCTTTTAATTCAAAATTTATTATCCTCAGATATTTTTATAAACCAGGAAAAAAGAACTACTGCACAAAACCAAGCGTTAAATCTACTTCTTATTTCTTTTATTTAGCTCATATATATAGTATTTTTAAACACATAATTAAAGAAAATTCACATAATTTGTTAAGGCCAATGTTTAGTTTACAATAAAGGAGTCTTCACCTGCTTTTGAGGAAGGGAAAAATATTCATTTAAAATTGTTTTGTATTATTGAACAGACTTGCTCTGCAGTGCGGTTGTTTTCTTCAAGGACAGATTGAATTTTAAGCCTCTATGATTATTTATAGAGCTAGATTCTCTGCTATTTTTTGCCTTGATTGTCATTTACATTGACGCAGAGTCATTGCTACATGGGTGTAAAATACTGTCATTCTGAGCTGGTTGATGTTTATCCTACTTTGCACATATATACATCACTAGACTTAGAGCTGTATTGGGTTTGCATGGCAAGATTTTGGTAAGGCGGGGGGGTGGAGGGGCGGGGAGCTACAGGGGTGGCTTCTGTGAGAACCTACTAGAAGCTTCCCCCATGTCCAATAGAGCCAATGTCAGCTGGCTCCAAGATGGACCCACCGCTGGCCGAGGCTGAGCCCAACAGCGACAGTGATAGTGCCTCTGTGATAACAAAATTAAGAAGAGGGAAAAACAAAAATTGGGCAACAGCAACTGCAGCGGGAGAGAGGAGTGAGAATATGTGAGAGCAGTAAGTCTGCAGACCTCACGGTCAGTGAAGAAGGAGGGGGAGGAGGTGCTTCAGTCACTGAAGCGGAAATTGCCCTGCAGCCCATGGAGAAGACCAAGGTGAGGCAGGCTGTCCCCTGCAGCCCATGGAGGTCCATGGTGCAGCAGATATCCAACTGCAATCGGCAGAGGACCCCACAGTGGAGTAGGTAGATGTCTGAAGGAAGCTGTGACCCCATGGGAAGCCCATGCTGGAGCAGGCTCCTGGCAGGACCTGAGGACCCATGGAGAGAGGGTCCATGGAGAGAGGAGAGAGCTGCAGAATGCTTTTTTGGCAGGACTTGTGACCCTGTGGGGGATTTGGTTTGATTTCTCATTACTCTACTTTGATTTGGTTCGAAATAAATTAATTTCATAGAATCATAGAATAGAATCATAGAATGGCTAGAGTTGGAAAGGACCTTAAAGATCATCTAGTTCCAACCCCCCTGCCATGGGCAGGGACACCTCTCACTAGAGCAGGTTGCTTAAAGCCCCATCCAGCCTGGCCTTGAACACTTCCAGGGATGGGGCATCCACAACTTCCCTGGGCAACCTGTTCCAGTGCCTCACCACCCTCACTGTAAAGAATTTCTTCCTTATATCTAATCTAAATCTCTTCTCTTCCAATTTAAAACCATTGCCCCTTGTCCTGTCACCACTCTTCCTGACAAAGAGTCCCTCTTCAGCTCTTCTGTAGGCTCCCTTCAGGTATTGATAGGCTGTTATAAGGTCTCCCCGGAGCCTTCTCTTCTCCAGGCTGAACAACCCCAGCTCTCTCAGTCTGTCAATTTCCCCAAGTCAAACCTGTTTTGTCCATTACGATAATTGCTGAGTGATCGCCCTGTCCCAATCTCAACGCATGGGCCTTTTGTTTTATTTTCTCTCCCCGTTTCAGCTGAGGAGGGGGAGTGATAGAGTGGCTTTGGTGTACACCTGGCACCCAGCCTGGGTAAACCCACCACAAGAGCAAAACACTGCAGAATTAGGCCGGCAGTTTTACAGATATTGTTAGAGGAGCACTAAGTTTATTTTTCACTGTGTTTTCATACTGATAAAATACGTTACCTTTTCTAAAAGAGGTAACCTCTTTTTTCACTGTGTGAAAAAAAATCCCAAGCCCCTAAGATCTCCAGTTACAAAAACCCAAACAACATTAGGTTACTATCTTTTAAGCTCTTGCAGACACAGTTTACAGACATCACACTAAATATCTTTTCCTATCTCTCAGTAACATCTCTATTCTGTAGGTGTTAGGCATTCCCCCACTTCATTGGTGCAGCGTGGGAGGGAATAAACCCAAATGAAGGAAGGAAACATTAACTTTGATCATAGCCTTTTTCACATTTTTGTTAGCTTCAGCCTTTAAAGGCTCACCTCACTTACCTAAAGACAGGAATCTATTAGTGTCTGAAATGCCATAGAACATATGAGATACCCAAACAAGGCTGTAAGATAAAATACAAAACTGTACCTTACTGGAAGGGCAGCTGAAGGACAGGCGGGACATCTCAAATGTACCGATGTTGATGAAGCTCAAAATCACCACAGTTTCAGAAATACACACAAAAAGTAGTACTATATGTTGTCATTTAAAGGGAAATGTTGCCTTAGAATAATCCTAGCTCTCTGAAGCCAGATCAAAGACTTCCTTTGCTAGAGATCTGATCTCAGTCTGTCAGGAGAGGTAAAATCATTAACTTAAAGCACCTTTGTGTGTTTTATTTCATAACTGGAACAGACTTTAAGGATGCACACCGTCAGTTAATACAACTCAGCTGACAACCGGTCTTTATAACTCCATAAGGTGACCAAATCCTTCTGGTAAAACTATACTGTCCTATTTTGAAGCATGCAGAACACGAAGCACATCAGGATTTCAATAGCTGTGCTGAATAACAGCTCATGTAAAGTTGCCACAGGTCAGTTTTTCCCCTAGGGAATGAAGCAGGATTAATGGAAAAGTCTCAGGGCAGGATATGACCAGATCTAAATATTATTTCTTTTTGTCTTGCAGCTAGTACTGTAGCTTGCAATCAAGAGAGATGTCTCTCCCTGGTATACCCAGTGTATTTCTCCAGATTATCAGTCATTTCTAAATAAAGCTGAGGCTGACTGAATCTGGACTGAAGACCCAGCTGTAGTTTTTCTTCCTCAAGCTTAAGATTGTACTATTTTGGAAAGGAGTGGCTGGAGAGCGGCCCTTCAGAAAGGGATCTGGGGGAGCTGGTTGAAAGCAGACTCCATAAGAGCCCGCCAGTGTGCCCTGGCAGCCCAAGAGGGCAAACCAAGAGGGGTGCATCAAACACAGTATAACCAGCTGGTGAAAAGAGGTGATTATCCCGCTGTATTCAGCATTGGTGTAGCCTCACCTTGAGTAATATGTGCAATTCTGGGCCTCGCAGTTTAAGAAAGATATTAAGGTCCTGGAGTGAATCCAGAGAAGGGTAACAAAGCTGGTGAAAGGGCTGGAAGGAATGTCCTGTGAGGAGCGGCTGGGACCTTGGGTTTGTCTGGTTTGAAAAGAAGGAGGCTGATGGCCAGCCTCATTGCTCTCTACAGCTTCCTGAGAAGGGGAAGCGGAGAGGGAGGTGCTGATCTCTTCTCCCTGGATCCAGTGATAGGACGCATGGGAATGGTTCAAAACTGCGCCAGGGGAGGTTTAGACTGGACATTAGGAAGCATTTCTTTACCGAGAGGGTAGTCAGACACTGGAACAGGCTTCCTGGAGAGGTGGTCGATGCCACCAAATGTGACTGTTTAAGAGGCATTTGGACAATGCCCTTAACAACATGCTTTAACTCTTGGTCAGCCATGAATTGGTCAGGCAGCTAGAATAGATGATTGTTGTAGGTCCCTTCTAACTGAAATACTTCACTTCACTTCACTTCTATTCTATTCTATTCTATTCTATTCTATTCTATTCTATTCTATTCTATTCTATTCTATAATTTTAGTATCCAAGGTAAACACAATTAATGTTATGAATTCTCGTAAGATTCAAAGATTGTAAGATTTTATTTCTGATAAGATTTTACAGACCAGAGAAAGTTTGACTAAGCATCTAAGTCTTCCAAGGTTCTCTAATTACTGGTATTAATGCATTTACCTTGAAAATATAAGAATATGTTTTACAGAGGGACTTCTGTCTTCAAATAAATTTAGACTACTTGCCTAAAGCTTTGAGTACTGTTCTACTTTTGATGATGGTGTCACTCCAAACCATATTGAAAACATTTTCCCTTCCCTTCCCTTCCCTTCCCTTCCCTTCCCTTCCCTTCCCTTCCCTTCCCTTCCCTTCCCTTCCCTTCCCTTCCCTTCCCTTCCCTTCCCTTCCCTTCCCTTCCCTCACTGCTGACTGGGTTCTTGTCAACACTGCTCATAGGATTTGAGGAGAGGATCTGACTTCTCATATGGATCCCATATGGTGTCAGATGACTCTAGGACATGATTATCATTTTAGGGGGTGAGATGGGGTTTTGCTCAATTCCAAGTGTCCAAAATAACGTGAAGGCTGTGCTGCAGTAACCAGACGGGTTCTTTTAGAGCATAACACTGAGGATTTGCACTGTATGCACAAGAGGGGCCCACAGAGGTGTGCACATTGATTCAAAAGCATTCCTACAGCCAGCATGGACAGCTATGTAGGACAGAGAAAGACAAACATGGAGCGGGGTTGTTCATACTGCCTTTAGGGACTGAAGCATTCCAAGAAACACATCTGAGTTTCACCTGAGCTATTCACTTCAGAAAGAGCTTGTGGTCAGTCAGAAGAATTTGGGACAAACAGTGGGATTAACCCAGAGTGAGACTAGGGGAAAATCTCATCTATCCCAGCTAGTAGATGCTCAAGCAACATTGCTTCTCTCCTACTGCTTCCAAGGAATGACTACACTTCAGTTTCTCTGCTAATCAGTAGTCTGCCTTTTCTCCAACAGCAGAGTTTTATACAGCTCTTTGATTAAATTAGAGAAATAACACACTTGCCAGGGTAAATAAACAAAGTCCAGGTAAATAAATAATCCTTTCCCATTGGCTTCTGTGTCCTCTTCTCCTCTGCTCTACTCCAATTTTTCACCTGAAAATATTGATTTTGCTAAAATGACTTGTTTTTCCCATTGGGAAAATTGAAATTAAATGTTTTGTGCCAACTTGACATTCATTTGTGCTGGCTGAGCTCCCTTGGAGTCTCATGGGAGATGTAGCTTGTGCACTTTATGCCCCCTTCCTCCCCATGGGCTGGGCTTCCTGTCTACATTTTCTGTAAGGAGAAACCCAACACCATTCTTTTCAACCAGTGTGTGCCTCTGTGTCCCATCTTGCTTCATTTCTTTCTACAGAGATCCCATTTCTCCTTTTTCTTGGCATTTCTTTTTTTCCATTGGGAAAACACATTTTTTCTGCTTCTGCCTAGTGTCTCTTAGCTTCATTGCTGCCAAGTCCACAAGAGCTTTACCTTCCACCAGATAATTCTTCCAAAGGATACTTTGTTCTGGGCTGATAATGAGGACAGGCTTTGCTCAGTAGGTCTATTTATATGTCAAATATATCTCTTGCATTGCCACAAAAGGGTTTAGTGCTCTAAAGAAGGTTTGAAAGGAGATTGGATCACCCTTTGTATTGCACTTATCTTGAGATTCAGAACTTCAGCAGTAGCCTAAAAAAAAAAAAAAAAAAATTCTTACATTTGGATAATTTGGGGTTTTATCTATATAAGTTTTTTTGTTTGTTTGCCTTTTAAAATTTTTTACTGAAGTCCTATATATGGTCACATCTGAGACTGGTATCTCTGGTGGAAGTACTTCTACACACACACAAGCATGGATAAACCAGTTGCCAGATGTGGTGTCAGGAGAATATTTTTACCAGATTAGACCTGCAGGGATTGCTTTTCCTTTTCTTCTGCCATGTATGGCATGGTTTGCTTTCTAGCCTCATCTATGAGCTTCCTTTATAAAAAATGTGTATTCATATCCTGTTATAAGACACAAAAAGTTAGGACTGCTCTTGTCATTCTTTTATTTATTTTTAATTTTTTCCCCTTTTTGTTCCTCCCACTCCCCCTGCCCCTCCCCCAGTACCTCCTTTAGTACCTCTCACTGAATTAATTCCTTCCTTTACAATCTCCTGCAATTCTATTTCTGTCTCAAGAAATGCCCTAGTGCAAATAGCTATACTAGGACTAGTGAAGGTTGTATAGTTTTCCAAAGAACCCCATTAAGTCCTGTACGTTTTAAATAAGGATGTAATTAAGGTTATTTGGTTTAGATATATTTAAGTTCTTTTAGTTTTTTGTTATGCAATCTTTACTTTAGTTTTTATCAGATGATTATCTTCAGAGATTTGGATGTTTTTGGTTTGGGTTTTGGGATATTTTTTGGGGGGGTGTGTTTATTTTTGCTTTTTGGGGTGTTTTTTTTTTCTTTTCTTAAATCATACTGAACTGAGTCTGGTGACTACAGTAAATGTTAATCATCACTTGGGAAACCTTTATAGAAGGAATTCTATTCTCTGATCTCAGTGACAAAGGAATAGCAGTGAAGTGGCTCTCTGAGCCTTGGTTCAAAGCTAACACTAATGAAGTTTATCTGTTCTTTAAGAACACTATTTTCCTGAATGTGTCTTCAGTAAATCCACTAGGATTCGGCCCTTAATAACATAACATGATTGTAGATAGGGAATGTGTTGCACTATAAAATAGCAATTTGTTTGCTATAAGGCTACAAACATAAAATTTATGAAATATTTTTGTGAAGTTAGAGTAATAATTAAATGTATTTGGAACATTTTTTTTTGTTCTCTGGTACCTTGACAAACAATCCTTTTTTAGTGCCTGCTTCACAATATTGACAGCACAGAACAAAACACCTCACATCTCATGATTAACTACAAAACAATCCTTAACATAGATCGTTCCTTACTCAGTTGAACTGGTTGATTTGAACATTTTTAGAGCATATCTCAAAAGTTCAAAAATGTATTTAAAATGTTGATTTGGGAAAAAAAAAAAAAGTAAATATGTTGTTTCTTTAGTAAGGAAAAAAGAATTTCTTTTCTGAAACAAATATGTTTGTACACTGAGAATAATATTTATGCTCAGTCTGTAAGTATGTGATGTATATACCAGGATGTTTTTGGAGTTGAAGAGAATTAAACTACAGTGAGTGGTTATCTAGACCTCTGCTCCAAACATTGAGGAGATCCGATTAGACCTGACAAATCACAGATATGACACAAGGTCATCAGCTTTAACCAAATGGCATTTAAGGATAATTAAGTAAATGTGCAGGAGTTGTATGTGTGTGTGTCTTTAGCGAAGGTACTGCACAATTTACATTTTGTGTAGTTTTCTTTTCTTCTGTGCAGAAGGATTAGAAACTTCTGGAAATGAGGGAGTGAGAGAGGGAGGGAAGGAGGGAGGGAGGGAAGAAAAGGATTTTTCTGTAACCATATGACTATAAACCCTTTAATAATAGCAAAAACATCAGACTGTGATAATAATTGAAAAGCGGGCATGATTTTTTCAGTGCTATCCTTTATCTTGCAACAGTGTAGTATGATTACACATAGCATTGTTTTATACTTAAAAGCTATGTTTATTCAAAGAGACACTTCATTCTGGAAATCAACAGGATTTTTAAAGAAACCACTCAGAAACATATTCAGGTAGAATTTCAGTATTTTATGTACTATTTCTAACTTAGGAGGTACACGAACAAGATGTCCTTCAGGTATTGGACTCAAAGTAATTAACTTTAGTGAAGGAAGAATAAAAAGACATAGCAGCACAGGAAGCAGGTAAATACACAAGCTTTGTAATTCAACAAATATTCTTGCTGATAAAAAAAGCCTTTTTTTTTTTTTTTATATCCATATGTTTATGCATATGTGAATGACATAACTGTGTTGTGAGTTAAAAATTTACTCAGGTTCTCAGGGATAATCACATAAACAGGTTGCCTCTATCAGTTGAATAGGGTATGTGAGGAAAACAGGCTACATGGGGCTATTGCTTTCATCCCTATACAAGGGGACATTGAAAGAACAGAAAAAGGCAAGGAGAGTGAAACAACAAAGCTCAGAGGATGTCAGCATATAAGAAGAATTAATATACACCAGAGAATACTGAGAATAGTTGGTTGAAAGGATATTTTTATCAGCAACAGGCAAAGAGAATCAATCCCTAACTATCTTTCAAGGCTGAGAGAGTACGGACAAAAAATAGCACTTCAGGACTGATAAATCAGCACATGCTAGTGATTCATCCACCAATAAAATTACACTTATTCATTCAGATGAAATAATAAAGGAAAAAAATAATAATAAAGATTGTGACACCACGGAAAAGAGGGATGTCTGAAAAACTAAAGAGAATGTGTTAATGCCATGCTCTAAAAGTGTAAGGACAAAGAACAGTATTTAAGCAAAGCCAGAAAATATTCCTGTTGTCTGACTGAAGCTTATGAATAAGTCTCAGGTGATTCTACCAAAGAAAAATGTCAGATGTATTTTGGAAAGGAGTGCTGGGTAAATCTAGGTTAAAAGTCACTATTTGGATGTTATTCATTTCAGCGAATACACTTTAGTGGAAGTTCTACTCCCAAGATATTTCTGAGATTAATTGGGTAGATTTAAGAGAGCTAGAAAGTTTTCCAAGTTTATAATGGATGATGTTTTAATTTGGCTTAGAGAGTTTAAATTATGCAATGAGAGATTTTGGCAAGGTTTTCAGAGAGTAAGAAGAAAGAAGTACACCAAAGACTTAGATTAATTTAACAAATGTTCTATGCATTAGACAGAGGGGGACTAATCCTTCACTGTTTTGTGCCCTCAGTGTAACTTTGTGTAACTGCAAGGAGAACTCTGCTTTAATAACATCCACGTTACAGTTCCAAAGAATTATATCAAATATGAGACAGCAGAAAACTGTTAAGTGTGAATTAAGTGTGAACCCACAGACCCAGGCGAAACTGAGTTCTGAGCTTCACTATAGTTTCACTGTAAAGTCTTTGCAATGCCCTGCTAGTACAAAGGCCAGTATAGGCATTTTAAGTATAATGAAGGTTTTAGAGGAATAAAATAATTTCCTTTACATTTCACTTTTTCGGGGAAATGAAATACATTTTATTTGTGTGGTAAACTGGAATGGAAAAGTCTGGAATCCATCATTAAAATCCATTTAAGACTCTATGAATTCTAGACAGCAAACTAAAAAAATGTTCTTTCCACAATGGGTTACAGAGAAATTATTTAAATAACTGCATGGGATGAGACAGCTCTATCAGTAAAAAAACAATTTCTTTTAAGTATCAGAAAAATCTGATATTGCCATTTCAGCACCAAACTGCCTCTCTCCAGCTATTTACAGTGTAATTGCCATCCCAATTTCAGTGAAGTTCTGAAATATTTTTCTTTCATGCTGTTTCAAAGAGTGGTAAGGGTTTTATGAAACTTCAAACACAGCTGCATATGGGGGAGTAGGGGGTAGGAGGAAAAGCAATCAGCACCATTGCCCAAGGCCATGGGCTGTAGGAGGCTATGTTGGATAGAAGCACAATGACTCCACCTTTGGATGGACAGAGAAAAAGATCCTGCCTATCGTGTCTTCCCAGGTCTCACTGAGTCATCTCTGCCCCCAGATCTCACTTGGCTCTGGAAATCTGGGGAGAATTGTGGAATAAAGACCTTAGCATCTGAAAAGTCCTTAAAAAGGCATTCTTCCTATTTTCTTATGTTCCAAAATATAATGCAAATAAGAAATAAGTTAAATAATTGGTATGTGTGGAAAACAAATAGTTATCCACAATTCCGTACCATAAATATTTCCAATTAACATTTTAGCATGAAGCATATGGTTAAGAACTTAGGTTCAATTCAAGCAGAACACCATTTGGGATTTAACTGATAGGTATTCAGTAAAAGTCTACAGAGTGTTTAGCAAACAGCAGCAAAAAATGTGTGACCAATTTAATCAGCGTGTGCATTGGGAGTGGCTATAAATACGTTTCTAATGAATACCCAACTACCCTTGTGAAATCAACATTTATGTGCTGCTCTTGTCTGCTAGGGCTTTCTCTTCCCCTCCCCTCCCTCCCCCCTTGCCTTCTGAACCTTGTAGTCTGTGGGTATTCACTGGCGAAAACAAACCCAAAGAAACAAAAGCAAAACCTACACACAAGGGCAAGAGAGGAGCCCTTGCAATTGAGCAGTCCGACAGAAAGGAAGGCAGGTTACCTCCTCACTACCTTTGGCTGGATTAATGTACACACATACATGCATGCAAACATTTACATTTGCAAATAGGTAATTCTGTTGAGCAGAATCATAGAATTGTTTTGGTTGGAAGAGACCTCTAAGATCATCAAGTCCAACCTTTAACCTAGCACTGCCAAGTTGACACTAAACCATGTCCCTCAGCACTACAGTTACACATCTTTTGAATACCTCCAGGGATGGTGATTCAATCACTTCCCTGGACAGCCTGCTGCAATGCTTGATAATCCTGTCAGTGAAGAAATTGTTCCTAATACCCCATCTAAACCTCCCCTGAAGCAACATGAGGCCATTTCTGCTTGTCCTATCACAAGATAGGAGAGAAGCACAAGAAGAGAACAGCACCCATCTCACTACTACCTCATTTCAGGTAGTTGTAGTGGGCAATAAGGTCTCCCCTGAAGCCTCCTTTTCTCCAGGCTGAACAACTCCAGTTCCTCCAGCTGCTCCTCATAAGACTTGTGCTCTAGAACATTCACCAGCTTTGTTGCCCTTCTCCGGAAAACGTTCCAGCACCTCAGTCTTTTTTTCTAACAAGGGACACAAAACTGAACACAGTACTTGAGGTGTGGCTTCACCAGTGCTGAGTACAGGGGGACGATCAGTTCCCTAGTCCTGCTGGCCACACTATTTCTAATACAAGCCAGGATGCTGTTGGCCTTCTTGGCCACCAGGACATGCATACTGGCTCATATTCATCTGGCTATTGACCAATACTCCCAGTTTCTTTTCTGCCACACAGCTTTCCAGCTGCTCTTCCCCAAGCCTGTACTGCTGCATGGGGTTGTTGTGACCCAGGTGCAGGACCCAGCACTTCAGCACTCAGCCTCGATGAAGCTCATCCCATTGACCTCAACCCATCAATCCAGCCTGTCCAGATCCCTCTGTAGAGCCTTCCTACCGTCAAGCAGATCAACACTCCTGCCCGGCTTGGTGTCATCTGCAAACTTACTGAGGGTGACTCGATCCCCTCATCCAGATCGTTGATAAAGACATTGAAGAGAACAGGCCCCAATACTGAGCCCTGGGGAACACCACTTGTAACCAGACGTCAACTGGATTTAACTCCATTCACCACAACTCTTTGGGCTCGGACATCCAGCCAGTTTTTCACCCAGCAAAGTGTATACCCATTCAAGCCATAGCACCTTCTTTTGTCTTTGGAGTTTTGTAAACCTTTGTTCTAACCTGTGCATTGGACTCATGATGGGACAAGTATCAGGGAAGTGGTCCACAGACTCTGTTCCTCTGAGACAAACAGAGTCAGAATATAACTATGATCCTGCTGGGATTGGGGAAGGGATTTATATCACTACTCTTTGCTAGATCTTTTCAGAAGAGGATAGCTGTCTGTAGACTGATTTCCTACGGTGACTATTGTGAATGATTTGTCCTGGATCTATTGCCAAAACGCCAACAGCCTTTTCATGTACTGCAGTGTATTTCTACAGCCTTGTTAATAGAGCAGTATTTCATTTACTTTGAATAGGAAAGTACTGTTTTGAGGGTCTTCTGTCTTAGCAATGCCACAGCAAAAGCTGATGGTGCTGAAGTGGTTTCTGGTACTTGGAAAACACAGCATAACTGTCGCTGTGTAGCTGCCTGCTGGAGTAGGGAAAGAAGACGACTAAGTGGCTGTTGAGGAATGAGACTGTGCTTTTCATATTCTCTGACATTAAGGAAAATGTTCTTGCTCGGGAGAAGAACTTAATCAATCAAGAAATGATTTTAAGTACCTTTAAAATCGCTTGTTGTCTCAATTCTATATGCTAATGCAATGATTCATGGGGCTTCAGTACTGCAGGTTGCAATCAGTCTTTCCAGTAACTAAACACAATCCTTTGAACTAGCATCCTGTAAAATCCACATTAAGAGGCTGCAAGCCTACTTCATTTATTTTTTCATTAATCTACCATTCACCCATCAAACAAGAGGGGTACTATACATCTGTGGGCCATTTTATATAGATTTTACTCCTTAAATTTCTCAAACAGATCATGGTAATAGCTTGGTGTGCGTTGTTGCAAACGTCTGACAGCATTTCTAGCTTCATCTGATCAAAAATAGCATATAAGCCAACAAAAAGTTCTATTCTGGGGATTGGTTCACATATAAAAATTTTCTGAAGTGTTTAAACCATTTTCTTTTAGGAAAAAACATGAGATATGGATTGACAGCTTGTATGACAAGTTTTAACCCAATGGGATTTTAAAAAGCTGATAAATTAATCCTGAAAATCCAGGTTTATAACAGAAAGCCTTATAGGCTCTTACCTATATTGCTAGTGAGAGCTGTTAGAATACTAACACTTTTTTCAAAGACTTTCAAATGGTTTTATTTTCAAAATTCAAACTTTTAAATAGTTTAGTTTTAAACAAGTGCCAAAGCTATAATATTGGGAAGGAGAAAAATCCCTGTATTAGATTTTTTTGTAAAATTCATTTTATTAATCAGAAACATTTTCAACCCCTTTTAAAAGTAAAATTCTGCATTAAAAAATAATCCTTTTGCTTCTATGTGGCATTCCAACTGAAGATCTTGGGATTCTTTGAAAACATTCATGAAGTTAGGCTCTCAACCATTATGTGGAACATATAATTGCTCTCATTTTACAAATGGATAAACTGAGTCACACAGTCAAAGTGGCTTAAGTATTGCAGTTCTTCTTTCACATTCAACTTCCACTATGCATTTCAGTACTTACTTATTCATTGCCCCAGAATTCACATGAAAAATATTTATATTCCTGTTCACCCAGGAGATTAATTTGTTGACTACACTTATCTGGAAGATTTGGTCTCCATTCCATGTTTCAGGGGAGATGCAGGAATGTACCATCCATAAGAGACACTAGGGAGCATTAAGTGTTGGAACTAAACAGAGATTTCAACCAACAAACATTCAAAGCCTGAGGTCCATTCCATCTCGCTTGTGAGTTGTCCAAACTAGCTTAACTGCCTTGCATTTCTATAGGTAGTAGAGGAAGATGATGATCACGTTATTTTTGTTGATAAAATACTAGAATGTTTTTTCTTCCTATGAACTTATGCAAAGAAGCCCAAACACCTCACTGAGGGCTCTAGGGTCTTTCAATAGCCCTGGTATTTCTCAGTGGTATGATACCTTTGTTCAGAGCTTAAGCTAAAATCATACACAGAGAAGTGGCAACGTGAAGGACAGGACAGGACAGGACAGGACAGGACAGGACAGGATAGGATAGGATAGGATAGGATAGGATAGGATAGGATAGGAAGGATAACTCATATTATTCATTCCTAGTTTTGCCTTACTTCTAAAAGACATGAAATGGCTTTGACTGTGGTAGCCGTAATTTTGAATGTTAAAATTACTTCCTACTCTTACTATTGATAATGTAAGATAGTAGTAGTGTCTACTCTCCATTTCAGCCCTTTCTGTCCATTACATCATCTCCAAACAGTCCCAAAGACTCTACCTTTACTACTAAATCAGAGTTAAAATTACTTACTCAAGCTTTGTTCCCCAACTCAAGAGACTTGAATGTTCTTAAGTAACTACAAAAACTTGAACTATATTAAGTAGCTGGAATCAAGCAGAAAACAGAGATATCTGATCTCCCTACACACCTCTATGGCTACAAATTTAGTTAACAGCGTAAGCTTGGTGCATTTTCACTGTCCAGAATGGCAGCACTGCTAGATTAATTCCACCTATACAATGCGGAGCTGTGCCCATGTTAAGTGGCTATTTGAGTGTATTCAGCAATTGCCGTCTGATCATCAATGTGTGTGAATCCATTTGTGGCACCACATAAAATTCTCCCTCACTACCAACATTTCCAGCTATTGTTATTTCCCCAAAGAGATAGGAGATTTATTTTACCCAGCTACAGTACTTGAGAGATTTATCAGTGCTGGACATTGTACAACTGCTAAATGACCCTCCTGGAATAGGTGACAAACCAAATCTTTTCTCTCTCTCTCCCTCCTTCCCTCCTTTAATTTCTTTCTCCCCCCTTCCCTTCCCTTCCCTTCCCTTCCCTTCCCTTCCCTTCCCTTCCCTTCCCTTCCCTTCCCTTCCCTTCCCTTCCCTTCCCTTCCCTTCCCTTCCCTTCCCTTCCCTTCCCTTCCCTTCCCTTCCCTTCCCTTCCCTTCCCTTCCCTTCCCTTCCCTTCCCTTCCCTTCCCTTCCCTTCCCTTCCCTTCCCTTCCCTTCCCTTCCCTTTCTCTCTCCCTTTCTTTCTCCTTTCCTTCCTTCCTTCCTTCCTTCCTTCCTTCCTTCCTTCCTTCCTTCCTTCCTTCCTTCCTTCCTTCCTTTCCTCCTTTCTTTTTTTCCTCTTCTTTCTTTCCTTTCTTTCCTCTTTTCTTTCCTCCTTTCCTCCTTTCTTTCCTCCTTTCTTTCTTTCTTTCTCCTTTTTTTCTCTTCTTTTCTGCTTTCAGTTTTTCCCTTCTTTTTGAGAATGACTTAAGAAAAATGAGAACGTATGAGGTTCTAAATAAATGTTCAAAGCATCACACTTAGCCATTATGTTCCTTCCGTACTTCATTGTGTTGACATTCAGGTGCATATTGTCATTTACAATGCATTCAGGCATTCACTGGGTCATATGATGATCTGAATCTCATGACTTACAGTCCATGTGTCAGTTGCTCCAGTTGACAGGGATTTTTTCTAAAGCGCAATGTCAGCCAGTGAGGGATGTCAAAGTGTTAGAAAGACTATGTCATTGTTCCAGCCACATTAAACAAAAATGTTTTCTGAGTTCCTGTGGCTCCTCTGCTGTCACCAATCAGCATCTATCTGTCGAATGGCTGAGAATTTGAGGAAAGCCATGAGACGAGAGCAGAAAAAAAGACATTTCTAAGGATTATAGGACTAATGTACTTGCTCATGGTTGTTTAAAGGGAACAATTTTTCATTTTAAGATAATGTTTTACTATTGTGTGAGAGTTTCATTAGAGAGAAACAAAAAGTGTTCAGAAATCTAAATACATGCACTGAATATTCATTTTTAAAACCACCTAGAAGGACTTATATCAGCAGTTCCCCATTAATGCACCATTAAATATTGAGAAACTTGTATTTGTGCCTTTTTCACAAGGAATATCATTATTTTACTCAGCACCCCTTCCATAGTTGTAAAATGCCACTCTTCCTTCCCCTTTTTTTCCAGTGATTGTTTCATGCTGTCCAGAAAGTTTTCAAGCTGGTTTAAATTGATTTACAAATGCAACTGATTGCTCACACTAGCTCTTTATGCTGTATACTATGCTCAAACCCTTGTTTACGGACAAAGATGAAACATATTGTATAAGTATATATATCAAGAGTATATTGTTATTATAACTGATATTTTAACAGTCTAATTCAAGAATCATTTTTATTCTAGGTATAATTGTACAGAAGAAGAAAGAAGGAATAATCATGCTTGTATGGAGAGAGTCTCAATAATATTAATAATACAATTAAAATTGTAACACATACTTCTTAATTTCTATCCTTTTTTCTCATGTTGTGCCTACCCTTCCATTGTTTTTCTGGATCTTAAAGTACTGACTACTTAAAGTAACTAATTAAAATAGCTTTGGACTGCTTGGGAGGGTAAGACCACAAGCAGTCAGCTTGTCCACCTCATTCTGGCAGGAATGTGTTGTTGATGTTGGCAGCATCTTCCTCATTCTAGGATCCACCTGGGGTCATTTTTATATGTTTACTATTATGCTTTAAGGCTTTTATTCTGTCGTCATTGGTCAGCATCTCCATTTTATATAAAAATTTACTGTATATGGTGGCTTTTCTGCATTAGATACTAATTTTTGTTCTCTTTGTCCAGATCTGGGTCTGCGTTTCTGTAACTGACCATGAGTGAGTTGTTAATACCCATGAGATATTCATATCTCTGGGGTCGTCAGTGCCAGCCTTTGCTCCACCCCTTATCCCTTTCCACTGCACCTCTGCAACAGTCCTCCAAGGCCTTCGCTATCATACCAGGACTGTATTTCTCTACATTGTTATGTTAGAGTCAAAAATATCTCCTTCTGCATAGAGTAACTGCTCATTGCTGCTATTCATATACACCTAAGGATGTACCACACAAAGATAAAGAAAAGTAAAATAGGTTAGCCATAGACGCTTGGCCAGTTAGAGAAACTGTGGTCACAAGTTAACCAAAAGAAAGAAGCAGCCAGGTCAAGAAAAGCTCACACAGAGCAGATCTGGTAAGCCACAGTCCTGAGGCTGTGCAAACTCAGTGCAAAACCTGTGACCTCTTACTAACAGTGACAACACCATATTACCGGGCGACGTGACATCATAGGGCAGCAAAAGAAAGTCAGGCAGTATTTCAGGCAGATGAACTTGCATTTGCAGCAACATGAAATGGGGTTAATTTTCACCTGTTTCAGTCTCCCAGTGTGAGGTTGCTGAGGAGACTGATGGGGAATTTGCAGCTGATTCTGGTCAGGGTCAAAATTCCAAGTACAGACATTTACAATTTTGCATGTGCTTAAAATCACCCTACTAAACTATTTTCTGTGAAACAAACTCAGAGACATTGATGTATGTGTTCTAAAATATTTTTCTTTTTGTTCTGAGTGAAAAGCACTGCTTCAAAATCTGGTACATTGTACCAGGACTGTGATCTGATTGAAAAATCAGTTCTGGTCATTTTATATAGCAAAATGATACCATTATTTCAGAGCAACAGGGACCATTTGGTAGTATTTCAACTATAGTGGAGCTGTCTTTTCTAAAACAAAGTAATAAAGATTTCTTTTTACATTAATTATAAGAATGATGTGGGCTCTTTCCTTCTTTTTTTTCTCTCTCTTTCTCTCTTTCTGCCTTTCAGTCATTCTCTTTTTCTTTCCTGAGAGCAGTAACTGATGTAATAAATAATAAAAGTAACCTGTGGTTTGGAAGGTGACCCTGTACATCCATGGTTCCTGATGAAACATTTCTGCTATTTCTTGTTTCTTCTTAATGTATGAATTCATCCTGATCCCTGATGAGATTTTACATAGCATAAAACCATCCATCTTAAATAAGGTTTTTTATGGAAAAACTTCGTATCTCTTATCTAGTTGTTGTTAAGTTTTACCAGTTATGACTGAGATCCCTAAGGGTGTAAACATATGACTTGAACTAATTTAATGCACTGAAAATGAATATTCCTTACTTTTACACCTTCTCTGTCTCTGAATAAGCCTGCTGTTACTGGTAGAGGTGACACGCATTGAGATTACCTCTTCTCAACATTAAACGAAACCTGCTGTATAACATTTAAATGTTTTTGTCACAGCCTCATTCTGTGTTGGTTTTTTTTTCTTATTTTTTTCATTTTCATGCTAGTTAAAATTGCAAAATAATAGGAAACAGCAAGAAGAATATTATTCTTAAGCCTGGCAGAGGTGAATCAGCCAAATCTGAGGCTGAAATGACAAGCACATCAGTCACTGACACAAACCAGCTGCCAGGCCTCTTTATATGCAAGTCATTCAGTAAGATATCAAAATGTGGAAAATATAATACACCTACCAACATTTCTTGTTGAATTAATGCTCAGGTGAGTTCTTCTGAAATGCTGCAGTTGTATCTTAGCAAAAACAAGAAGCAGTAAAGCATCATACTTATTAGGACCCAATTTGCCACAGCAGCAGTCAAGTGCTTCAGCCTCTCCCAGTGGCAATGGGGAGGGAGGACTGGGGATAGGGAAACTTAGATTAAATTCATAGTGCAATGCACATTTAGAATTCAATATTGACAGCTCTAATTACACACACCTTTCCATCACAAGTTGATTAACTAAGAGGAAAATGCTAGAAACAGCAGTATCTACTTCTTGCGGAAATAAATAAATAAGTGCAGAGCTAAGCACTCCAGAGCTTCTGACCTTTCCCCTTTCTTTCTGGCAAAGCCCCACAAGTTATTCCCTGCACTTTTGTTTATTTTTCAGATTGGAAGAAAAGAAAAAGCTGGCTGGATATTAATCCTTCGTTCAAAATATAACCTTAAAATGTTACAGTCAGAGTGTAGGTTATGATATACTCTTAGGGTATTTGCCTTCCAGCAACTTTTTAAAAACAAGGAATCTCAGCTACTCTTCAAGATTCCTCTAAAATAGACAAAGAAAAATAAGCACCCTGAGAAGGCAAATATATTAGAATAGGCTGAACTGGTGCATGAAAATAATTATCTCCACCAGCAAAAGAGAGAGCTTAGATGGCTAAATGCTGATTGAGCTGAATCCTGCTCCTTCAGAAGATACCACTAAGAACCCAAGTACTTAGCACAAGATCAAAGGAAGACCTACCTGTGGAACATTAACCATATTTATGGCCTCTGTGTAATTACATGATTCAGCCATAGTCCAAATGCAGCATTTTACACATTGGAACAGGATGCAACAGTCTGTTATTTTAAATATGATTTCCACCAGCATAGGACCCGATAGAAGTAATTTGTCAACATATCCCAAGTCAAGTAAGTGAGATACCTCACTCAGTCCAGATTTAATTCACAAGCTAAAGATAATGAGGGATGGGGTTTTGTTGTATAAGGTACTGTTCCATCATATTCACCATAAATTCTCAGTAAGACCAGCTGATGCATTGTACCAACAAACACAGTTTTTGTAAGTAATTACCCGTAGGTAATTCTAAACTGAATTTCACTGAATTTCACTGAATTTTTTTTAGAGTTGGAAGGGACCATATAGATCATCTAGTCCAACTCCCCTGCTGAAGCAAGATTGCTTAGAGAATGCTACTCAGGACTGTAAAACCTCACCAGCATAGTCACAGCCCCCTGCTTTTCCTCTCTGAGTCTAGTTCTATATATTTAGTTTGGTAAAATGTGTTGGATTTTGAACCCTTACAATGTATGGGGTTTCTTTGAGCATCATCTCTTCAGAGAGATTAAAGCTGTATTTTGCGTTAGATTATGAGTTAACTACTGCAAAATCTGGTTTGGTTCTATCATCAATTCGAGGGTGTGTAACTCACATGAGCTATAAGGTCGCAGCCAGTCCTCATGTAATAAATTACCTGTGATAAGGAAGTGTACCAGGAAGTTGGGGGAAAGGTGTATCCTTCTCATGATCATGTGAGATCACTGGTGGGGGGCCCAAATAGGACTGTCCTAGTTTAGGACAAGTTAGGGCAAGGTGATCACAGTAAGTAACAAATTCCTTGTTTCATTTTCCATTTAATGACCATTTATTCAAAATTTCATAAAATACTGAGGTATTCTAAAACTGCCATGGGTGAACTCTCCAGTCATTCAAATTTTAAATAATTTGGCTACATGAATAATAGTGGGACACGAGCTCCTTATGTACATTTATGGAAACCATGATTCATTTTCCTTGTTCATTTTACAGTATTACTTCTAAAGTGCATGAGTCAGTTTAAAAGATTTGTTTAGTAACTCTAGTAACATGAATAATGTCTTAAAAGAAGAAATATGAATCAATCCTTATTGAGATGCAAATCAGTATTTTATCTACAGATCCAGCATGAAATGTATATGACATTTTTCTCTTTATATAAACAGTAGACTGTAGAACTTCACAAGCTTGCAAAAGTTTCTACCTTCAAAAATGTCCAAGAACTTTGCTATATCTTAAGAAAAAAATAATCCTTTTATAACTATTATGAATATTTTAATAGGTATATGATTCAGCTCCTCACAGACAGTTGCAGGATTCAGCTGTTACCATGCAGACTGCTGTAAAGGTTACTACAGTCTTTGCTGATTCTAGATATTATTAATTACAAAGCACTTTTTCTCAATAGAACCATTAGTGCTCTGACATACTAAAGGCTATTCTGCTAGGACAGTTTGATAATTGGAGAAAGGATGCTGGTTTTATCAGAAAGATTGAGCATTACCCATCTAGCAGGGTTCCTTATTTTGTTTATCTGCCAGTCTTTCTGTTATCTAACAGACACAAAATACTTGACAAGGAGCATTCAAAAAATTTTCATCAATTACTTTTCAAGTTAGGTTGTCCGGGGATTTGATTTTATTTTTGTTTTGTTTTGTTTTGTTTTTTAAATAATGGCATCCATGAATGACTGTCTGGCAGCTCTCATATGTTCTGGCCATTTACAAAAGCTGGGGAAATGCTTCACTCTTTCTAGGAACAGGTAGTTAACAGAGTTACTTCTTCAGTCTTCTGTGTAAGTGCATGTATGGCTAGTCTACAGTGTTGTTTGTTTCCAGAAAAAAAAAAAATCTTCTTTAATCAGTAGGTTTCCCATAACACTAAAGTACCAGTTGGTATTTTTAAGATGAAAGCACTAGACATCATTTTCTTCTTCGAAGTGGGTAAGTACAGCAGGTCTAAAAAGCCATCTGATTTCTTTAGCTCATATGTAATAATAAAAGTCCCTAAATGTTATACAGACAGCCTAACTGGTTTCCTCATTCCATGTCCATACAGGACTTGAAGAATATGAGTACTTGCTGGTTCTGGTTTAAGTGAACATGTTGGCCGCGTGGTATGGAGCTGTTCTCTGGCAGGATGTCTGACTCCAAAGTAAATAATACAATCATAGTTCAGAATTTCTTTTAAGAAAGTATTGTTCGAAATGTCTGCTTTTGAGTGATTTTTTTTTTGTTTTAGATAATGTCTATTTACTAGAATAGAAAATGCAAATCAGAACTGCAAGTATGTGCAATACATTCAAAGAAAGTTTTTTTCTAATATTTACAGATTTGTTTATTCATATGTAATTTGACTTCTAAAGAAGTTAGCTGAAGTGTGGGCAAGCCACAGATTCAAAGCTGCAGCAGCTTTATATTTATCCCCAGGTTAGATTTTGTTCCAGCAAATCTTCATATGGTTTATATGTGCTCTTATAATTACATCAGTAGTGCCTCTAAAAGCCATTTCCCCTTTTAAATATGCAAAATTTATCAGTGATTACTAAACATCTGTTACCAGGTCTGTTGTAGAATATTGTCTCTCCATCAAGCTAGGAGGATTGCATTTAATCTGTTCCAATAGCTCAAAAGATTAAAGGTATAAGAACTTTAAGAAAAGATTTCTAGTTTTCTTGTTTACTAGTTTTTTCATCATGTAAAATAGTTCTTCAGTAGATCAAATCTTCAAATGTTTAAATTGCTATATTATTATGTTGACAAATGCGAGCTGACGATTCCTCTAATCTTTCTGTAACAGTGGGTGATGCTTTTACTCTCTGTACAAGAAATTAGTTGAGGTGAGAAAAAGTGCTATTGAACTTGTAATATCTGATGGAGTGTGTTTTCCATGTCACAGGATGCCCCTACCACCACGACAGCGCTACCCAGATTGTCAGTGTTTTGTTAGAACTGGTGTCTGGGATAAATGCACAGACAGGTCTAAAAAATATATTTTCAAAAGCTCTCTTTGAATCACAGAATCACAGAATCACAGAATCACCTAGGTTGGAAGGGACCTTTTAAGATCATCTAGTCCAACCGATGAAAAAAAAAAAACCAAAACAAACAAACAAAAAAAAAACACCACAAAAAAAACAAAAAACACACAACACCCACAAACAAACCACACACACCACCATACCACCCAACACTAATCCATATTCCCAAGCACCATGTCAACTCCTCTCTTGAATACCTCCAGGGATGGTGCCTCAACCACCTCCCTGGGCAGCCCATTCCAATGCCTGACAACCCTTTCAGTAAAGAAATATTTCCTAATATCTAACCTGAACTTCCCCTGGCGTAACTTGAGGCCATTGCCTCTTGTCCTATCATCTGTAACTTGGGAGAAGAGACCGACCCCCGCCTCTCTACAGCCTCCTTTCAGGTAGTTGTAGAGAGCGATAAGGTCTCCCCTCAGTCTCCTCTTCCCCAGACTGAACAACCCCAGCTCCCTCAGCCTCTCTTCGTAAGACTTGTGCTCCAGACCCCTCACCAGCTTCGTTGCCCTTCTCTGGACCTGCTCCAGCACCTCAATGTCTTTCCTGTGGTAGGGGGCCCAAAGCTGGACGCAGTACTCGAGGTGGGGTCTCACCAGTGCCGAGTACAGGGGGATGATCACCTCTCGGGTCCTACTCACTACACTGTTCTTGATACAGGCCAGGATGCTGTTGGCCTTTTTGGCCACCTGGGCACACTGCTGGCTCATGTTCAGCCGACAGTCGACCAACACCCCCAGGTCCTTTTCTGCCAGGCAGCTCTCCAGCCATTCTTCCCCAAGCCTGTAGCGCTGCCTGGGGTTGTTGTGACCCAAGTGCAGGACCCGGCACTTGGCCTTATTGAACCTCATTCCGTTGGTCTCAGCCCATCCAGCCAGCCTGTCTAGGTCCCTCTGCAAAGCCTAAGGAGTAGAAGTCCTCAAGAAGAATGCAAGACTGGATAAATCAATTCATATTGGTTGCTCTAGTGATACAGCCCAGCAGTAAACACTATTCAAACAAATGACTGAAATAGTTTTATAGTTGTTTAACTGTGAACCTGTTCCCTACAATCACAGCATTTCAAGTTTTGAAGTGAACCATATGTTGATAAATGCTCAGATACTTAGTCTCTTTGCAGCGTAACAGAAACACCAGCTGTATCTGGTTTCATTTTGCCCCAGTGAGGAACTTATGTGTCCCAGTTTAGTTAATCATTTAAGCATGGTCTTACACCTTCTTTAACCATTTTGTTGAAAGTAAGTAATGAATTTAAAATGGAAATTCTCATTTGCCATGTGTGCTCCACTGGAGGCCCTTACGAATTTAGAGGATTATTGTTGGGCTGCAGATTTCACAGACGGAACTGACTGTAACACCCCCGCCTCGACTTTCTGAAGGACCTGTTGTCACAAACCCTTATAGCCATGGGATGTCCCATTGTTAGAGGCCAGATTTATCTTGTATGCCTTGCACGTGTTTGATGCCTGCCTGGAAGCCAATATCAGTCTATTTAGATGAAGGTGATTGCTCATGAAAATTCCTATAAAATATGAGTGTTTTCAGTTCAATTTCTATGATCTACTAAATGAGTGAGGATTTTTTTTTTTTCATTATTTTAAATACTGTAAGTTTACTTCCTTCAACTTCATATGAAATTCTCTTACAGTTTAAGAGTATGTGTGCAATGGTCCACAAATATAACTCAGTTACGTATGCTTTCCTTATCCATCATTTTAAAGTAAAATTTCTCTCAGTCACTCCAATAGCACCTCTGTTTTTCCTTGAGGCTAAATACATATCATTATGTGTATTCCGATGGAATATGCTTACCCTCACTAATCTCTTTAATGCCATGTGAAGTAGAAATATCTTCTTTTTCCTAGGTGTGGCAATGATGAACAGAGTTTGATTCACTTTGACTTCATCCATAATGTCTTTGTAATTCATGCCAGACAGTTAACTTGATCTCTATGCTGAGAGCTATTGACTGAATCATGTCTTAACATTTTGCTGTCTACAGGCCTTTAGAGATCTTCCAATTTTACTTCCCAAGGGAACTAGCTGATTCACCTGTACTTGAAAATGCAGAAAATAATGTGGAGGACAAATGGACTAGGACTCTGGATAAAAAAGGGGGACCGTGTACTTACCAGTGAAGTTGTACCTTTGAGTACTTCAGAAGTACAATTCCAATATTTATGTATTATTTGGTATCCAAGTTGCTTCAGATGTAAGATGAGTATTTTTAGGTTGCATGTCTCCCTGTCTACCCCCTTTGGAGTGTCAAAACACCTAGGTATTCCCAAAGATTTTCCCACTAGAAAAGACTTTATATTAAAGACAGATGGAGTGTAACAAAGTATACGTATTCATTTCCAAGCTAAGTAACGGACACAGGAATAATTTGGCATTTGGAGAACTCAAATCAAACCTCAATTACATTTGATAGGTAATTATTTGAGCAAAACAGAGTAAATTTAGCATAAAACAGATTGAGAGCCACTTATCTCAGAGTATCCCATAAACTGGTATCTGATAAGACTAAAATTTTAGTGTTTGGTCCGCATAAGGTACTTTACAGATTTAAGTTTTCTAGATTTAAATTTTCAGATCATTTGTCTAGTCAGTAAAGTGGAATGTACTGGAGAAAGACAGGGTATCAGTATCTGTCTTGTCTTTCAGGAGAAAACAGTTTTGTGTCTTAGCTGCCTGATTTAAGTACTTAAGTGTAGGTTTTACATATGAGAAGGTTGAGCAGAGATAAGCTGTTCTCTCCAGCCTCAAGTTAAGAGACCATGTATCTTCAAAGATCAGAACTTAAGACCCGGACTCTGAGCATTCTGGATGTATACCTTGATGCCTACTAGTTCATCATCAAAACTTTTACACATTTCACATTCAGATTCCAAAGTTGGTACCTGAAAGTCAGATATTACAACACCTGTTTCTTTTGGCATTTAGCCGAGCAAGAATGTTTACAAAGACTGCTATATCAGCAGTAACCAAATTCAGATCTTCTGTTTGAGGCCACTGTCTTAACCATTTTGTAGATTTTTCCTACTCTGTATGCTTCTGTCTCTCTAATAGAGCTAGCAATTGCATCTATGCCAGCTACAATTTCAAGAGTTTATTTCTCTTCCGGTATCTTTGTTGTAAGTATTCTTCAAATAAAATAATAGGCTGTTGACCTTCTTATGTTTGTACATGCACAAAGCAGCTGAACAGTAACAAAAACTCTATGGTCTGTTCGGATTATAAAAGTGAAGATTATTTCTCTGGTTTGTAAGAAAGCAGTCACACCAGCACATTTTTGACAGGGGTCCTATGCCTGCTAATTAAATTTCATTTTGAAAGAACCAACCTAAGGTAACGGTCACAGCCAAGAATTACATCCTTATTCAATTTTAGTTGTTTGAGGTTTTGAAATAGATTTGGCTGTTTCATTCACCTTTACTAAAATTCCAACTTTATAGATCTATGTAGCTAAAAACATAAAAAGGATTTCCTTTGTGTCCACACGTAAATATGACAATTTATAACACATATGCATATGCTCATGCAAACATAGGTTTGTCTGACTTAGTTTCATCCCAATTTGCTTTCTCCTTCATTCTGAAAATGTCGTAAACTTCTCTTATTAGCACATCATGAGCCCTTTTCCTCTGGTATATGTTCTTTTCTTGAGGTCACGACAGGTCATACATTTCCCTTAAAAGATATGGCTATCAAAGCACCAGTCATCTATCAGAGATACATTGTAACCATGGAACAATTCAAGTGTGTCACTGTCGTAATCCATTGATGGAGGTCACCAGCACCATGATTTGCTTTGTATCAAGATCAGTCCTTGAGTACTCCATTAGCAGTTGCATGGTTTGCCTTTCATGGTCCCTGGAAGTGCACCTAATAGCAATAATTAACTACACTGTCAGAAAGCCCCTTTGCATGCTTTTTACTTTAAATGTTCAGATTGAGTAGTTCCAATATTTTTTCTGTTGACATTTAACAATAAAGATACTTTGTCTGAAATAAGCAGTATAAGATTCTTTAGCTTTTCACTAAAGGTCATTTTGACCAATTAGATTACAAGAAGAGGAAAAAAGAATGAAATAACACTTATCATAAATCCTAATTGTAGTTCATCATAAAGTAGGTTGCATGTGTGAATGCCATTTTGCTTACTATCTTTACTTATGAGAACAGGTTTATATGTCGAATTGTGCTATTTCTCTATAACATATTTAGGTGCAAATGGACATAAACGTAGCCAATTAGGTGGTTTTTTTCCTTGAGGCAATTAAGTATCAGTAAGATAATTTTTTTCCTTCTTTCCTTCTTTTAATAATTATGGATTTCCAGTTGCATTCTTTCTGATCTTTATCCCACTAAAAAGGATTTCAGCATGAATTCTTGCAAAAACTGAAATGTCAGTAGAAAGCAGACATCCAAAAAGTTTTGTGTTCGTTGAAAATAGGTTATTTACAACGTCCATGCAATCTGTCTGGATTGGTCAGACTTTGGATGAGAAAGCTAGAAGAAAAAACAGATTGTATAATAAATTTTAGACACAATTGATCAGGTGTTTTAGAGTAGAAAAAAACGTTTTGGTAGAAACAAATTATTCTTAATCAGATCTAAAAATAATACCTCATAAACTTTATCCTCTAAAGAGCTGATGACAATTTTCTAAATAGTTTAAAAGCTATTATTGCTAATTTTACATATATCAATGAGAGTACATTCTACCTACTAGACCCTGTCTGGTTTACTCTTTGGAAGTTTTTTTTATTCTCTGCTTGGCAATTA
This sequence comes from Numenius arquata, assembly GCF_964106895.1. Lineage (NCBI taxonomy): Eukaryota > Metazoa > Chordata > Aves > Charadriiformes > Scolopacidae > Numenius > Numenius arquata. The sequence continues at coordinate 106,168,410 of NC_133576.1, read as the reverse complement.
TATTCCTCTTCAGGAAAGAAAAGATATAACACTATGCAACAGGAATAACATTCCTTTTGGTGCGTTGAACAGCTGCCATAGTCCATAGCAGAGGTGTTTGAATTTCAAAGCTGAGTGGATTGAACAAGATAACAAATACAGTCACTTTAATTTGCGCACTTGTATGTCTGTGTGCAGTTAGTGAAAACTGGTGAGGGCTTATTGTAGTTCCTATGGAATTTTGTTTTGTAAGAGGAGAACATGTTTTAAAATTGAGGAAAGTCAGCACTGCAGAATGGTATGAAAAGTGGAGAAAGGGGAGGTGGAGACAATTTTTAGGTAGAACACTGATGTGTAGCCCACTGCTGGTGAAGATGAAGAGTCTGACCAGCCCAGGTGCTCATCTGAAAATTTGAGCTGTTTCTGGGCTTTTTGTTACACAGAAGCTTGTGTTCCTTGTAGATATGTTAATACCACACAAAAAAAAGGGAAAAGAGTGTAACTTCAATATCCTTTAAGAGAACAACTTTCAGAGACAAAGTATTCTAGGTAAAAAATATGTCAGTCACTTTGAAACTGCAAATGTATGTTGCTCATATTTTGCTATTCTTCCCTTCTGCTTACAGAGCTCTGAGTTCTTAATCACTGTGAACAGTGTGTTGTGTTTGAGTTGGGAATATGCCCATATACTCCACAGTGAGCATAGCCCCTTTCTCTGATTATTTCTATAGCATACAGGATCTGGCATTCAATCTGTAGTCTTTTACAGATTAATGTTCTCATTTGTCAGTGCGGCCAAGTTAGTGTCATTTTATTGTACTGTATTCCAACAGAAAAATTCAGAAATTTTGACTTCAACCTGAGGAAATCACAGCTTTTATGAAGGCTTGGAACTCTCGGAATGAGTGTAATTGGTAATTCATGTCTTTAAGCTCTCCCTGAACTTTGAAGGCTGTGAATTTGCTTACTGAGAAATTAAAATTTAGCAATTGCTATAACCACTTGGTTCCACGAGCTGAGGTTATAAGAAAAAAACATATCCCCCTACACCATTCCCTAAATAACCTGTGAAAAAAGGTAAAGTTGCATCATAGGATATTCTGATTGCTGTGAATGCCAGTCAGGGAGTTTTATTTTTTTTCTGTTTTTCTCTGCAGCACCCCTCAAAACATAACACTACAAAAACATCCTCAAAGCCATAAGGGATCTTAAGGATTGTCTGTTTCTTATATCCTTATGCTTAAAATGAAGAATGAGAAAGAAAACCTGTTTCTGACAAAAGTAGGCCTGATGCCATGTATCATTTTTAGGTCTTTTCATGTATTAATATTAATGCACTACTGAAACATAAAACACTAGAATAATAGAATCATACAGTACTAGGTTTGAAGGGATGTCTAGGATCATCTCGTCAAAACTTTCTTGGCAAAAGAACAGTCTAGACAAGATGGCCCAGCACCCTGTCCAGATAAATCTTAAAAGTGTTCAATGTTGGACAATCCACCACTTCCCTGGGGAGATTATTCCAATGGCTGATTGTTCTCATTGTGGAAAATGTTCCTTTTGTGTCCAATTGGAATCTCCCCAGGAGTAATTTGTACCCATTACACCTTGTCTTTTCCATGTGACTCCTTGTAAAAAGGGAGTCTCCATCTTCTTTGTAACCACCCTTTAAATACTGGAACATGTCTCAAGGCTGGACAAACCCAATTCTCTCAGCCTTTCCTCATATGGCAGGCTTCCCAGTCCTTCAATCAAGTTTGTGGCCCTTCTCTGCACCCTCTCCAGCCTTTCCGTATTTCTTTTGTATTGTGTGGAACCAAAACTGAACACAGTGTTCCAGGTGTGGCCTGAGAAACACTGAGTGGATAATGACTTCTTTGTTTCTGCTGGTGATGCCCTTGTTGATGCAGCCCAGCATCGTGTCAGCTTTCTCTGCTGCAGCAGCACACTGTTCACCCATATTGAGCTTGATGTCCACCAGCACCTCCAGGTCCCTTTTCACAGAGCTGCTCCCCAGCTGGGTAGATCCAGCCTCTGCTGCACTCCTGGATTATGTTTTCCCATGTTCTTACACTTGCCCTTGTTGAACCTCTAACTTTCTTGTTAGCACACTCTTCCAGCCTACCCAGGTCTTCCTGCAGGGTGGCTCTCCCTTATGAAGTGTCCAATTCCCCACTCAGTTTGGTATCATTGGCAAACTTCATCAGGGTACACTTGATCCCATAATCCAGATCTCTGATGAAGATATTAAACATAATAACATAAAATAAATAATTTTCCCCTGCAGGAAGAGAAGAACTGAAAAATATTTGAAATGAAAATGGAGAACAGGATAACTCTGCATCTTTTTCTTTCATGAGGAAACACTAGATTGGCCTCATTTTAAAGAGAAGATTCATGAAGATCATGATTTTCAGCATGGTTAGAGTAAAAAGCATTGTTTCTCTTTTTTATGCTGGATAAATAAAACAATATTTACTTTTAATTTTAAATGAGCTTACTTCAGTAAAGTGATGTTTATACGACAGAACCTAAGAGCACATCCCAGTTCCCAATTCTCTGTGCCTGTGCTGGGCATGTCCTGAATCCACACTAGGGTTGTGCACCCATATGAATCACTCCTCTGTGCCATGGTTTCCACATAAAGAAAAAGTATGCAGAGGGATTAGGCTGGAACTGTAATGCACAGTGGCCATGTCGATATTACTGATTAAAAGAGGATTAGAAACCACACCATGTGGCTGAGGATTGTTTCGTATGTGTACTACTTAAACCTACCCCCTTTTGTTAGCAGAAGCATCTTGGAGAGACATTCAAAACAATGAGCAATCCGACAATTCAGTGGTGTGGATGGTAAGGATCTATGGCTCAGGTTCACCCCCTGGACTGTTTTTATTTAACAACGCAAGCGTACCTCTCTGCCTGTTCTGGATGCTCAGTGAACCCGAGATGGGTCACAGCAGGCACCAGCAAACATAGCCAAAGCTGAAGATGTGGCCTTATAGAAGAAGGAACAGCAGTCTGTTTCAAAGCTCTGAGTGTAAGCAACAGAAATATAATTGGTTTGGATTTCAGCATGTGTAGAGAGAACACGCAGTTTCTGTATTCGGTATTGCATCCACATCTGAAAGCCCTGGCTTAGAGTTAGCCTGAATGAGGAGCTACTGGCCTGCACCTTTGAACACTGTGGACAGGGGCAGTGTGACAGGCACATGGGGTGAAAAGGAGATGCGAGGTGAGAGCTCGGACTCTTAAGGCATTCTAATTCTAAATTATCTTTAGGCAAGCCTGAGCTGTCAAGAAACTGAAATCATGGTCTCTGAGGAAATCAGGCTGAAGTTGAACCCCCCCTGCATCTGCCTAAAATACTCTTATGTTTCAATAGCTTCACAAAATTCAACTGAAAATATTCTCTTTCTGTGGGTAGCTACATGGCTTGTTGAATTCATTTTCTAATAGTTTCGATGAGTCTGAATATAAGGTTTACAAGCCTGATGTATCAAATTTTTCTGTCTGACCTGGTTCTATGTATTCAGGGGTATGATAGGTGCACGTTTTGGGAAATTGCAGCTTTGCTGAGCTTGCAGGCAGATTTCTGTCAGAATTTTTCCAACATGCCTCAGAGTTTTGTCTAGCTCTTGTCCCACTTGCCACTTTGCTTGTTACACTGCTTAGAAAATAAAAATGGTAAGGCAAGCTCTCTGAAAAGGGAGCCAAAGCATCCATTCCTCAGCAAGTAATGATGTATGATGTAAAGATGGCACCGGTGTACTCCCTGCCATTGCTCCTTTGCCCTGAGCAAAATGAGAGCATCCTGTGAATGTAGGGAAAAGCTGCTTCAAATTATGTGTTAAATTATGCTCTAAATTACACACATTTATTAGATGTTGCTGGAGGCCTGTTCTCCCTCTTCTTCCGAGATACGATCTGAGCACAAGTCAGTCAGACCTAAAATCTGTTCCCGTAAACTGAGCTCATCCCCATACAATTCCCTGAGTATTGAGCAAGCTAAACAGTTTGGGTTTTTTAACAATGTCAATGCTCATATTGGTTTTTTGTTCTTGTTTTTTGGGGGGTGTTGTCTTTTCTTTTATTTTCTTTTTTTTTTTTGTTGGTTTGGTTTTTTCTGTGGTTTGGTTTTGTTGTTTTTTTTTTTAAATAAAGAGAGCTAGCAGCAGGTACTTTTATTGCGGTTGGAGATCATGGGAATTTTCCTTGCTTGATCCATTCAATTTTATTTTTATCAACAGAGCAGCACTGTGAAATCTGAACTCAGTATAAATCAACAGAGTTAATTTAATAGAATGGTTAGAGTTGGAAGGGACCTTAAAGATCATCAAGTTCCAACCCCCCTGCCATGGGCAAGGACACCTCCACTAGAGCAGGTTGCTCAAAGCCCCATCCAGCCTGGCCTTAAACACTTCCAGGGATGGGGCATCCACAACCTCCCTGGGCTACCTGTTCCTGTGCTTCACCACCCTCACACTAAAGAATTTCCTCCTAATATCTAATCTAAATCTCCCCTCTTCCAATTTAAAACCATTACCCCTTGTCCTGTCACTACATCTCCTGACAAAGAGTCCTCTCTGGCTCTCCTGTAGGCTCCCTTCAGATATTGGGAGGTTGCTATGAGGTCTCCCTGGAGCCTTCTCTTCTCCAGGCTGAACAACCCCAGCTGTCTCAGCCTGTCTTCATAGGGGAGGTGCTCCATCCCACTGATCATCTTTGTGGCTCCTTATGAGACACTTAAAGGAAGTAGTTGCATTACATATAATCTCTGCGTATGTGTCAGCTGTGATTTTCAGTGCTTCTGAGTAAAACATTTCTTGGCTTAAATTTAGTCATTACGTCGTGTAATAAAGCATTTTGAATTTACAGATGAGGTAAATTCTGAATTTTTAGAACTTAGGTTATACAATGGTAGTAACTTACTTAAGAGTCTCTCCCTTAACAATCATTGATGTTTCTCTGGGCTAGGATGTCTGTTATCAACTTGAATCATCACAGCAGTGGTTTGTTGCAGCCATTGAGTGAGTAGCTCTGGACTCTCTAATGAAGCTGATGTTATCTTTGTGCTTGATACCTGCAAAACAAGGATTATTTGTTTGTAAGCAGTTAGAACATTAAAAGGCACAGAAACATCTTACATGTCAGTATCATAACAAAGAAGAGTTTTTTCTTACACTACATTTCTGAAAGCCAACAAGCCGTCTACAAAGACCACTAGATCGCTATACGTGATTTGAACAATTTATTTTTTTTTGCTGAGCTTTCAAATTAAAATGTTTTATCTGAAAGATAAATATAATCTCCTTTGTAGTTTAAAGTTCTGGATGATATCATTAGGCCCAATAACAGCTCTGATTTCTTCAGGGAGAGTTTAATCAGTTTGTTGTGACATGGTACCAGGAACTCAATTGTGATTGATCACTACTGCTCAAGAACTGGCCAGAAGGGAGTCTGAGCAAATCATTTCAACAGTGCCTCAGAGCTGCAAAACCTCAGACAATGAGAGGCCTCTTGAAGCTGGCAGAAATATTAGCAGGCTGTGGGAACGGAAGGGTTTCCAACAACTCTGTAAATACTGCCTTCGGCATGGCCAGGGGAACTTCTGTTATCCCATTACTCAGTGCATTGGTTCTCAAGATTGGATGAAGGGTAAAATAGATCACTCTCTGAGGCCACCTTACTACTAGTAGTAAAGTGTCAGTGAATTATCAGGAAATTTTAAAAACTTTCTTTCTATGAAAAACAAATTTTCTGTGGTTCTGCTGATCTGTACTGGGTTCTTTTTTTTTTGGTTTTCATAGGCTCAGATAACCAAAGAGGCCTTTACACTCATCTATGTGTAACTAATGTGTATCCTGGTCATAAAATTTCTTTGATAATGCTTATATTATATCAACATATCATAGCTGATCTAGGAGACATCCTTCAAAACAATGTTGAATCCAAGGCATAAAGTTATTGAACAAATCAATAGTCCACCAAATCCCAATGTAAATTATTTTAGTGGCTATTTGCCTTTTTAATGGTTACATAGTGGCTTCCACTTTCAGTCAGTACATTTTGTTATACTTCCTGCCTTCTACATCATGCCTTTACTTTAGAAATCTTTGATGTAACTACTCAAAACAAACAAGATCCTTGAAGGATTTACATACTAATATCTGGGCCATCATACCTTAATCAGTATTGTTACCAGTGCTGTAAAATGGTGCAGGCTCCTTCTTTTGAGATAACTCACAATCATTATACTGTAAAATATCCTAATATGGAGTGAATCAACATTTGCCTCACACCCCTCAGAACCTCACTGTGTCCCAACAGGTTGTCAGCACATGTTATAGTCATGTCACCATTTTTCTGGCAGTGATCAAATTTGCCTCTTTCAGATAATGTAACTGAATTGAACTTCTTTAATAATTGATTGAAAACATGTTTATCTGATCTGAAATATTTTTTTCTGTCTTAATTTTTACTTTTTTTTTTTTTTTTTTTTTTTAATCTGAACACTAGAATCACATATAATATTTTGTTAATATCTTTCCTAGGGCTGGGTAAGAGTTTTCTACTTCTATTCAGTATTCCTTTGCTTATGCATTCAAGGATCACATCTTATCCAGATGTCATATTAAAGTAAGCGCTCATCACCATTAGCTATTTAGTTTTCCCAATCAGCCATTTTCCAAGTAATTTATTTCCAAAATATTGTCCTTTATGCAGTATATTTTTTGTCTTGAAATGGCAAAATGGAAAGACAGGAACAGTTAAAGGGTGTGAAAAAAATCACTGAAAAAAATAAATACTGAAAAATTTTAAAGGCCAGTGTGAAAAAAAAAAGGGGGGGGGGGCACTTTCATACATAAGAGATAAAATTGCTTCGGTAGTCACCTTTCCAAAAGTCAGAGACAAGAAACTGCTTATTCTCAAAAGGATTTAATGCAGGTATTTGGAAAGCTAAAAAACTTTAGAAGTAGGATGTCTACAATCTTCTGTTGTATTTTCTGCGAAACAAATATTTAGCTCCCTCTATCAATTTCATCTTCTCTTAGGTTGTTAATTTTACATAATATAAATTGGGGTTTATATATTTAAAATAGATAATTTTGTATGTATTATAAAAACTTTCACATCTTGGCATGACTAGTCTGAAATGAAATGCTCTCAATATATTCCAGCCAGGTCTACCTAGAAAAAGAGCAGCTTTCTAGCTCCCCACTGGAAGCACTTATACAAGCAGATAACAGAGGACAAGAGGAAGCTGTAAGTTAGGAGAACTGCTGGCGGCAGATGTAGAACTGAAAACTAGATCAGGATGAAGAACAATTCTGGTAACTCATCAGCACTTTTGTTGATGTACATTTAGCTTTATGACCATTCCTAATCATATTAAGAAAAACAACAAGCATCAATGAGAGCATACCAGGGACATGTTCAAAAAGGTATTACTTTAGGAGTAACAATATGCCACACTTAATTGTGAAGCTATGGTAACAAATGCTTCAGACAACCCTACAAAGGTACAGAGAAAAAGAGGGAGAAATAGGAAAGAAAAGAGGCAAAAGGAATCTGGGAAACACAGATAAAGCACCACAGAGGAAGGCCACCTGAAGAGCGACACAAAGGAAATGGAGCCATTCCAGCCAGTAAGTCAGCCCCATTGGGCACTCAGCTGAAGTGCCTTTACACAAATGCACGCAGCATGGGGAACAAGCAAGAGGAGTTAGAGACGTACACACACCTTCAGGGCTATGATCTTATTGGCATTACCGAGACGTGGTGGGATGGCTCTTATGACTGGAGTGTTGGAATGGAGGGTTACAGACTCTTCAGGAAGGACAGGCTGGGCAGACGGGGTGGAGGTGTTGCCCTCTATGTCAATGACCAGCTGGAGTGTGTGGAGCTCCACCTGGGGATGGATGAAGACCCAACAGAGAGCTTATGGGTCAGAATTAAAGGGAGAACAGGGGCAAGTGATGTTACAGTAGGGGTCTGCTACAGACCACCAGATCAGAGTGACAGGGAAGATGAAGCCCTCTATAGACAGACAGGAGCAGCATCGTGCTCGCACACCCTGGTCCTCCTGGGGAACTTCAACCACCCCAATATCTGTTGGAGGGACAACACAGCAGGGCACGTGAAATCCAGGAAGTTCTTGGAATGCGTTAATGATAACTTTCTTCTTTGAATGATTGACGAGCCAACGAGGAAAGGAACCATGCTGGACTTTGTCCTTACCAACAAGGAGGGGCTGGTGGGGAATGTCAAGTTCAAGGGTACCCTCGGCTGCAGCGACCACGAAATGGTAGAATTCAAGATTCATAGGAAAGCGAGGAGGGTGTGCAGCAAGCTCGTTACCCTGAACTTCAGAAGAGCAGACTTTGGTCTCCTGAGGGACCTGATTGGCAGGGTAGCATGGGAAAAAGAACTGGAGGGTTGAAGGGTCCAAGAAAGCTGGTTGGCATTCAAGGATCGCCTCCTCCAAACTCAGGAGAGGTGCATCCCAAAAAAGAAGTAGTCAGGCAAAATAGCCAGCAGGCCTGTGTGGATGAACAAGGAGCTGCTGGACAAGCTCAGGACCAAAAAGGAGGCCTATAGAGGGTGGAAGCAGGGACGAGTAGAATGTACAGAATATAAAGAAACTGTCCGAGTGGCCAGGAACCAGATCAGGCAAGCGAAAGCCCAGGCAGAACTAAATCTAGCCAGGGACATCAAAAACAATAAGAAAAACTTCTATAGATATGTCAGGGACAAAGGCAAGACTAGGGAAGTTGTGGGCCCTCTCTGGAAGGAAACGAGAGACCTGGCCTCCCAGGATATGGATAAGGCTGAGCTACTGTACAACTTTTTTGTCTCAGTCTTCACCAGCAAGGGCTCTAACCACACTGCCCAAGTCACGGAAGGCAAAAACAGGGGCTCTGAGAATGAAGAACAGCCCACAGTACGAGAAGATCAGGTTCGAGCCCTCTTAAGGAACCTGAAGGTGCATAAGTCCATGGGACCTGACGAAATCCACCCGCGGGTCCTGAGGGAGCTGGCGGATGAAGCTGCTAAGCCGCTTTCCATCATATTTGAGAAATCGTGGCAATCTGGCGAGGTTCCCGCTGACTGGAAAAAGGGGAACATAACTCTGATATTCAAAAAAGGAAAAAAAGAAGACCCAGGGAACTATAGGCCAGTCAGCCTCACCTCTGTGCCTGGCAAGATCATGGAGCAGATCCTCCTGGAATCTCTGCACATGGCACATGGAAAATAAGGAGGTGATTGGAGACAGCCAGCATGGCTCTGCCAAGGGCAAATCGTGCCTGACAAATTTGGTGGCCTTTTATGATACTGCCACAGGCTTGGTGGACAAGGGCAGAGCAACAGGCGTCATCTACCTGGACTTATGCAAAGCGTTTGACACTGTCCCGCACGACATCCTGGTCTCAAAATTGGAAAGTCACGGGTTCGATGGATGGACCACTCTGTGGATAGGGAACTGGCTGGATGGCCGCACTCAAAGGGTTGTGGTCAATGGTTCAATGTCCAGTTGGCGGCCAGTGACGAGTGGAGTTCCTCAGGGGTCGGTACTGGGACCAGTGCTGTTCAACATCTTTGTCGGAGACATGGACAGTGGGATAGAGTGCACCCTCAGCAAGTTTGTCAATGACACCAAGCTCAGTGGCGCGGTCGACACGCTGGAGGGAAGGGATGCCATCCAGAGGGACCTGGACAGGCTTGAGAGGTGGGCTTGTGCAAACTGCATGAAATTCAACCAGGCCAAGTGCAGGGTCCTGCACCTGGGACATGGCAATCCCAGGCACAAATACAGGCTGGGCGGAGAATGGCTAGAGAGCAGCCCTGAGGAGAAGGGCTTGGGGGTGTTGGTGGATGAGAAGCTCAACACGAGCTGTCAGTGCACACTGGCAGCCCAGAAAGCCAACTGGATCCTGGGCTGCATCAAGAGAAGTATGGCCAGCAGGTCGCAGGAGGTGATTCTACCCCTCTACTCTGCGCTCGTGAGACCCCACCTGGAGTAACTACCGACCTGTCAGCCTCACCTCTGTGCCTGGGAAGATCATGGAACAGATCCTTCTGGACGCCATGCTTGGGCACATGGAGGACAGGGGGATGATTCAGGACAGCCAACATGGCTTTACTAGGGGCAAGTCCTGCCTGACTAACCTAGTGGCCTTCTATGATGAAGTGACTAGGTCAGTAGACAAGGGGCGACCTATGGATGTGATCTATCTGGACTTCTGTAAGGCCTTTGACACGGTTCCTCACAACATCCTGCTTGCCAAATTGGAGGGATACGGATTTGATGGGTGGACGGTTCAGTGGATAAGGAATTGGCTGAATGGTCGCACCCGGAGGGTGGTACTCAATGGCTTTAAGTCCAGATGGAGAGCAGTGACGAGTGGTGTCCCTCAAGGGTCCATGCTGGGACCAGTACTGTTTAACATTTTTATCAAAGCCATAGATAGAGGGATTGAGAGCACCATCAGCAAGTTTGCAGATGACACCAAGCTGTGTGGTGTTGTCGATACACCAGAGGGACGGGATGTCATTCAGGGGGACCTGGACAGGCTGGAGAGGTGGGCCCAGATGAACCTCATGAGGTTCAACAAAAGCAAGTGCAGGATTCTGCACCTGGGAAGAAACAATCCTCAGTATAAATACAGACTGGGGGATGAGGTATTAGAAAGCAGCCCTGAGGAAAGGAACTTGGGGGTGCTGATGGACAAGAAGCTGAACATGAGCAGGCAATGTGCTCTCGCAGCCCAGAAGGCCAATCACATCCTGGGCTGCATCAAAAGAAGTGTTGCCAGCAGATCCAGAGAGGTGATTCTGCCACTTTACTCTGCTCTGGTGAGACCTCACCTGGAGTACTGTGTACAGGTCTGGAGCCGTCAATATAGAAAGGACATGGACCTGATGGAGCGGGTCCAGAGGAGGGCCACCAAAATGATCAGGGGGCTGGAGCACCTCTCCTATGAGGACAGACTGAGGGAGCTGGGGTTGTTCAGCTTGGAGAAAAGGAGGCTCCGGGGAGACCTCATAGCGGCCTTCCAGTACCTGAGGGGGGCCTACAGGAAGGCTGGGGAGGGTCTGTTTACAAAGGCCTGCAGTGACAGGACGAGGGGCAATGGTTTTAAGTTGGAGAAGGGGAGATTTAGATTGGATATTAGGAAAAAGTTCTTTACCATGAGGGTGGCGGAACACTGGAACAGGTTGCCCAGGGAGGTGGTTGAGGCCCCTTCCCTTGAGATATTCAAGGTGAAGCTCGACGAGGCCCTGGGCAACCTGGTCTAGTTGGGGGTGTCCCTGCTGACTGCGGGGAGGTCGGACTAGATGACCTTTGGAGGTCCCTTCCGGCCTGGACCAATCTATGAATCTATGAATATATGAATCTATGAGTACTGTGTCCATCTCTGGAGTCCTCCACACAGGAAGGACGTGGACCTGTTGGAACAGGTCCAGTGGAGGGCCACGAAGATGATCAGAGGGATGGAGCACCTCCCCTATGAAGACAGGCTGAGAGAGCTGGGGTTGTTCAGCCTGGAGAAGAGAAGGCTCCAGGGAGACCTCATAGCAACCTCCCAATATCTGAAGGGAGCCTACAGGAGAGCCGGAGAGGACTCTTTGTCAGGAGATGTAGTGACAGGACAAGGGGTAATGGTTTTAAATTGGAAGAGGGGAGATTTAGATTAGATATTAGGAGGAAATTCTTTACTGTAAGGGTGGTGAAGCACAGGAACAGGTAGCCCAGGGAGGTTGTGGATGCCCCATCCCTGGAAGTGTTTAAGGCCAGGCTGGATAGGGCTTTGAGCAACCTGCTCTAGTGGAGGTGTCCCTGCCCATGGCAGGGAGGTTGGAACTTGATGATCTTTAAGGTCCTTTCCAACTCTAACCATTCTATGATTCTATGATTCTACGTCATCAGCCAACTTTTTCAGAGTAGTTAAATTGAGATGAGGGGAAAAATACGGAAAAAATTGATTGGGCTAGGAGAAGGACTGAAAAATATCAATACAACAGACATCTATTTTTCATTGGATGTATCCAATTCTTTTATTTCTCCTGTTAAAATTGGATGCTACTCTATTCACAGATTACTTTGGTAGATTTCTGCCCATTTATTTCTGTGGTATTCAAAATTACATTTCTTGCAAGCTATTGATTAGATGACTCTCTGTGTCTCCTGACTGAATGAAGTAATACTTTTGGTGTGGGTTTGCTTAACGAAGAAATGTAGAATTTTCTCTTTTATAGTTTGACAGGAAAATCTCTCATTTGAGAACACTTATTTGTAAGTATCCTACCACTCCTAAAAAGTGAGCTCAACATTTGGTATAACCTTTTCCAGGTTGTGAAATGGTGATTGTGAAGACGGAAAGAAAGAGCAGAGATGGGTGTGTAGGTGAGTTTATGAGACAATACACATGTGTTTGGCAGCCAACAAAAATAATGGCAACAGGAATTTGTGTCACAGTCTATGTCAGAATTCAAATGAGTACCTAGGAAAACGTTTTCCATTGTAGACAAGATCCAAAGCCTGCTGAAGCTGGTTTAGTGGTTTTCTTGTGACTTCACAGAGCTAAGAAGTACCTTATATGCTCAGTTTATTAAAAAAAAAAAAAAAAAATCAATTTCCTGTGCAGCTAGATGTGATATGACATACATGGTTTCAACACACTTTGGATCTCCTTCAGATGAAAGGAGATAATTAAACTATCTTCATTGCTGTCATCACTATTAAGTGATTTGAAGTGAGACTGGCAGCTTTTCAATAATTGATTCTTAAAATATGCATTTCCTATAGAAAACACAATAGATGAGCAAGTGGCTGGCATGGAAGAGACATATGGTAGGATAAGGTCTTACAAGGAACCAGAGAAAACGGATTAGAAAAAAATAAGTAATTTTCTTTACTCCTACTGAAGTGATTTGAACCACGTGGACCAAAAGGCCAAAAGGTCCCAAGGAACAGATTGAAAAAAATGCTATTGCTAATAGAATGGGCAGATTAGAAAGTGATGACCTTCAGATAGGTAGAAAGAAAGAGAGAGAAGGGAAAAGTTATCACGTTTCTGAGGGTAGTCATATGTATTTGGCAACTAACAAAAATATTGGCAGTAGTAAGTAGAACTCTGAAGCTGAGGCTGGCAAAAAGGAAGCAAAAAAGATTAGCTCTTGGCAGAGAAGAGAAAAGGAAACTGAGCCTGTCATCTGAGAATGGACTGGCAGAGAAAGACAAATGCATTTTGTCAATGAGCAAGCCTTGATGCCTGAAGGAACAGGTATGGGTTTGAAAAGAAGAAAGACATGGATAGATGTACCTGATTAGAAGGATGTGAGGCCTACAGTAAGGTATGAAGATTAGAGCAGAGTAAGAAAGTTTATAATTCTAAAGTAGCTAGCTAGGAAGTTGTTTGAGGTGGAGCAGAAAGAAACTGTATCTCTTCAGAAAGGAAAAAGTTAACTGAATAGGGAGAAGGGCACACGTCTGGTGAGAAGGAACTAGTGAAACCATGAGAGAAGGCTAAAGACTAGCAATCAGGAGTGGAGAGACCTAAAAACCAGAAAAAGAAATAAAAGATAGAGGAAAGCCTGAAAAGCTGAAAAACCTTCAAATTTTCTTACCTGGTGCTACGCTATAAAGTAGCTGGAATGCTCAAAAATAGAAAGAAACCCCAGGTGAAGAAACTGTTAAGATACAGGCTCTTAAATAGTTTGGTTACAAGAGACATGCCAGCCTACAGGAGGGAGGGAATCCTCAGGATACGGTCATTGCTGAAAAAGGAGAAAAACAGGAAACATCACAGTGAAACACTCGATATATCTTCACCAATCTGTTTTATAATCTACTATAGAAATTTCAGAATGCCAGTCGTGGTTTCAAGAAGAAACCATCTCATAGGCTTTTCAGCTCACCCAACTCTGTTACACAATATCTAGTCTCTGTAAGAAAGTAACCCTTTACAACCCAAAGGTTAACTTTCTGAAATCATCTATGTGTTATTATTATTTTAATATATGAGCTGGAGAGCATTATTTATATCTCCTGTGGGCACTGGGAAAAAAAAAAAAAAAGGTCTTATGTATGCATATTGTGACTTGGAATATGTCCAAAATTAGCTGGACTGAGGGCATGGAAATAGCAGCATGATTTTTCATTCTCATAGTGAGACTGAGCTTTTGTGTATGTTATTCTTGCACCAAGCATTACAGCATTTTCCCACTGCATAATAAAATGTACCTTTGCAGTCATGATGAAGTGATTTCTAACGAGCTTAGCTCTTAAGTGCTGCCTTTTCAGCCTTGAGAAGATACTTGGAATTTTGAAGTGACTTAAACAAACATTTCTTAAAGAAATCAGTTTAATGACAATTGCTGTCTCTCTCATGCTATGTAATCTTTCAGACACTTTCATCCATGTCAGGAGGGATACAGTACATGTAACACACACCTAACCAACTATCAGAATCCACTGGAGACCCACATTCTCCCAGAGCAGATGTTCAAAGCTGCACATTTAAAATAGCAAGAAACTTTTATCTGGACAAATGAACTGAGGCTCCTTTCAGTAGCCAGTGATGTTTGGAGAGCTGAAGATCTGACCAAATCTAAGTGATTATCTTGGGGTTCACTGAGTAACTCAGCAGTCCTTGTTAACAGTAATCACTAGATCTCCACTGTCTATTATATGTTTAAATGCTATAGCTGACACGTAGGCATCTATAACGAGACACCTAAAGTGTCTGAAATCTGAAGATGAATCTGGAGAGTGTCTGACCACAGCATCTGATACCCTTTGAGATATCCCAGTGTATCCCACTGTGCTTCAGCTACTGTTTCAGAAAGTGGCCTGTGGGTATCTCTCATAGGCCTTATTTTCCTTTTCTCTTCATTTTAGGGTGAATCTACATTCAAATCTTAGCTTGGATCAGTACTGAGCCTTTAGAATGTGTCTCCTCGCTGTGCCTACCTGCTGTCTTTGGGTTTTTATTATGAAGCTGTCCTGTAGTACATGAGCCTGTTTCCTTTCAGATTAAATTTAATCAGAATATGCCTTCAGTAAGTGTACTTACTGCTTTCTAGCCACAAATATGAATTTTGTCACCATACCAGATTATAAAACTCTGAAGTGTGTGCTCATCACCCACTGCCTCACTGTACAGCCCCTGTAAGTTGGGACTGTATCCTTGGCTGTGTCTAAAGAAGCATGGCCAACAGGTTGAGGGAGGTGATTCTGCCCCTCTGCTCCACGCTGGTGAGACCCCACCTGGAGTACCACGTCCAGCTTTGAGTTTCTAGCATAGGAAAGAGATGGCCTCATTAGAGCAGGTCCCGAGGAGGTCCACAAAACTGTCTAAAACATTGGCACAGGCATGGCAGGCATGACAGAAGACCATCAAGGGTATCTGCCTTTTTCTGGAAGTGCACCTAGATGCCATAGGAGTTACTCCAGGAAATCTACGGTGTCACTAGATGCCTCTTTTTAGGTGAGAGAGTTTAGGCTGCCCCTAACATATTCATTGCTTACACTACTTTTGGAATCTTTATATGTTATTCATATGAGCTATGGTAGTATTTCTGTATATAACTTTGTGAAAAATTCCACTGAATGCAATTAATATCTGGATAATGGTTAGCAAACAGGATCAGACATTAACCGTTCAGTTCTCTTTGTTTTCTTTCCCTCCTTTGTTTCCTCTGTAGTCATTTGCAATGACTTAATTATCCACTCCTTCTCCGCAGTTTATCACACGGTGTTGATGGAGACATTCAAGCAATAATGCATATTTTTATATATTTGCTTCTACTGCTTCTTGTTATTCCTCCAGCCATCTCTAACTCATGCGTTTCTACTGCAGCAACAAAGATTACAAAATAAATATATAATTTTCAGTGTAAGGAGACCTTCAGCAAAGACCCATGTTTATAATTTTCTTAAGAAAAATTGCTTGTGTTACTATAAAACTTGAAGTGCAATTTTCCTTCACTTATCAAGCACACACTGTCTATGCTGGAAGTAATTTCTTTTGCCTGCTACTTCCTATCAGTATCTTGATTTACTGAGCAGTGGGAACCTGTTACTACAGAAAAACAAAAGGAGTTTTCATATTGTAGCTTTTTTTCATGTAAGTTTCCTGCTTTTGAAGAAATAGTGTGCTGGTATCCTTGCTGAGAAATGTATTAGCAATTAAAAGCCAAACATATGCTAGTGCTCATATAATGCACATAGTTTACACGACCTGAGGTTTCTTGTACCTCATAGACTCACTGTGTATTCAGGCATTTAGTTTCTGATTCAGCAAAATAATTATTCAAATTTAGAGTATAGCATATAATTAAGTGTATTGACTTTACCAAAACTAATGCATAGCAGAGGATATGCGTGATGATCAGGATTCTTGATTCAACAGCTTAGTCATACGTGTTGCCATACACTTGTGTGACCTTAAACAGTATAAACTAAAAGTGTTTGTAAAGCACATGTGAAGATTTTAAAGAATTAACAACATTTTTTCAGTTTAAGAAACAGAGATTGGTTCACTACTGCTGAAAACAAAGTGGCAGTGTTCTTGTCTTTTTTTACTATTTACTATTTACTCCTACTATACTCCTAATTACTATTACATTAATCTTTTGTGCAAAAATATAGTGGTGGCAGGTGGACACCTGAGTTGCTGGGTCTCTTTGGCTTGACTTTTTTTTCTGCTTTACAGCTGTCAAGATAGCACTTTCATTAAAAGATTATGGAAAAGACTGGGATTTGTTCTTAAACCTACCAGGAAAAAGTCAGATTCATAGTACCAATGTCTAGATCTTACTTAGAAATGCAGTTGGGTTATGGCTAGGCATTCACCAGGAATGACGAACTTAGAAAAGCAGCCAAGTCTTATATCACAGACTTTGTATGTCCACTCAAAAAGTGTGAGTGATAATAATTTCCAACTCTAAAGCAGAATTGTGAGGACAACTATGTTAAAATGGTTATTCATAGATGTTAGATAGTTGAAGGGGTATAAATGTCTAAGAAAGATAGGTATTTGACTGCTAATATAAATGTAAACTTAAATGTTAATGTAAAGTGACTGTAAATGTATCAAGTCAGAAGATAGTGTCTTAACCTCCAGTTTATGTTTAGACTGTTCAATACTGCAGAAGATATAAAGCAATCGAGGTGTGAGGTCCATAGGGCCATGATGTTACAGCACTTTTATGCCATCGATTTACACAGGCAGAATAGCAGATGAAATGAAAATGTCATTCAGTATCTGGAGAAAAAATTGTTGGGTTGTTTGTTCTGTTTTTTTAATACCACAATTTTTCATTGAATGTTTACTTTGGAACCTAAAAGGATGATTCACCACAGAATACCTTTGCTTTTCTGCTAGTATCTCTTGTTGATATCACTAGGCAAAAGCAAAAACTTTGATCTTGACCTTTGAAAATCTTACCTATATGCTTAATTTTAATATGCAGCTAAGCATTTAACTGGTTAAAATGCTGTAGTTTTCCTTTTTTTGTATCTCTAAGGTGGGGGAAAAGCTACTGGAAGAAGAAAACGTAATAACTAGGTTTGCAAACTGTACTGACGTACAATCAGTGGAGAAGTATACTGGTCATCCTGGACCTTGGTTGTGTCCTCAGCTAGGACAGCCTCAGGTGGGGCTCTTGGCTGCCCTTGAGCAATTTTTCCCCCCTGCAAAACAAAGGAAATGTCTCCTACGTTGGTGTGCAAAGCACCTTCCAGTGAATTTAAAAAAAAACCTCATAATCTGTAAAAACTAGGCATTATCAAGTACATACATTTTGGGGTGTTTCTAGTATACCCAGTGTCCCCTACCCTTATCCACATGATGGTCATGGATTCAGAAAACTTATCAACAAGCAGCTATGTAGTCAGAATTGTACTTTGCTTATTAACATGCATGCCTCTGCCAAACTTCTTCGCTCATTTGCATTATATAACCTGTTTCTCAAAGCTTATTTTCCCTTATTCAAACAAACAATGACCTTTGTAACAATGAAATATATTAGCAGGAGGAAAGTTATTTTAGGACACAAAGGACCAATTTTTTAACAAGTGTATGACCGATGTTTTTTCTTCCTCTAATACCTCACAAATAAGTTATGCTCTTTTTTTGTTCACTCATCAATATTTCCTGCTCATTCAAAAAATGACAAAATTAGGTCTTTGCCAGTGTATTTCAGACTTTTCAGGATGTATAGGAACATATAAAACACTGAACTTTATATAGATGGGTTTAGCAATCCTTCCATACGGATTTGGACTTTGAGAAAGAAGTGCATTTGTTTGTGCCTGTCTCAAACCATGTGTTTTGGGAATCACAGTTCATGATTAATTTACAGGAGTATTGCTCCTTTGGTAAGCAGATAAACAAGTGTAAAGTAAGTGTAAAAAATCCTTTCTCATTTGCCTTCATAGACATGGTAAGGAATTAGAGATTCCAGCTCAAGCCTATTAAAAAATATTTTAATCTGTGATTTTTACCTTTGCTGGTTTGTATTTTTTATAGAGATGATCTGATCTGATGTTTAACTGATGAAATTGGTGGATTTCCCTCAATTGCATTCCAGTAGATCTTTGCCCATTGGCTACAAGAAATGAACTCACGTTCTCTATTAAAAGAAATAAACAAACATTTTCCCAGTAAAGAAGCAGCTGAACATTCATCCATTGATAAAATATGCTATATTGGTATATTCAGTAATTAAAGTTTCTGTTTTCCAGGTTCTTTCATGAGGACAAAACCTATCTCTCAAAACCAAAACCAAAACCAAACAAAAACCCCAACAAACGAAACAAAAAACCAATAAAACATACTCAATTTAAGTATGGCATTGTAGTGTGAAGACCTGAAGAACTTGCAGCTTTCCAGGAAGCTCAGAGCTAAATTGTCTCCTCTGAGGTTAATATTTTGATTATAGCAACTGCATTTAAGTATACACTTTAACTCAATTATATGACTGTTTTCATGGACTCTTAGAGTGTGTGACTGATATTATCGGTTGATGTTTATCATAATACTGTTGTGCATCCTATAGATCCACACTCACAAATCACCTGTCATTGATGACCTGAATTCTTTCTAAAGGATGCTGTGAGTAAGGTGAAAGCTATTTGTCATAAGCTGTGAATTTTGCTCTAGCTAAGCTTTCCTGAGAGTAAATGCAGAAGTGAGCCATTTGGAATACGCCCGTGGATAATTTCTTAGGCAGCAATTTTAAAGCATTCATAGCTTTAATATGAATTTAAAATGAATTTTGGTAAACATACTGCGGTTATGTGAAAATTAATGCATTTTTAGCAGATAATTCTGCCTTCCTGAACAGAGCATCGCTTGTTGGAGAGTGAAGGAGAAATTGGTTTTGCACTTTTCTCCTTGTTTTTCTTGAGTCCAATATATTGTAAAAAAAAAAAAAAAATAACGTAGTCTGAAAGAAAATGACAGGAGATGTTGTGAGTAGGCCAGATTATACTTATTCACTTATATGGAGGAAAACAAAAAAGAAAACTGGAGGAACTACTTCCAAACTTCTCAGTACTTCTTCTCTTGAAAATTTGTTATTTGTAAATTTATGATTTTCCCAGAGTAAGCACCAGTGAAAACCAGCATAAATTCATGCTTATTGAGTGGCCAAATGAAGTTAGTCAGCTCCAAATCATCAAGTAGTGTAATAATGTATTACCTTATAAATCTAAATTGGATATAAATTAGAGATTGGCTCTGTTTTGAGCTGGGATTTGGACCATTTTCCTTCTAACCTGAATTATTCTACTGAAAAAACCCAACCCTAAATTGCAGCACCTTGAAAAGATGATTTCTTTTTTTAAAATCTGCCACTAATAGTATTTATCTACAGTACCTAAATGAGACTCAGAAAAAGGAAAGGCAATTGCTGCTTTAGTAGAATCAGGAGGCACAATGGATTTCTTCAATGCTATATCTATTAAAGAAAAGGGGTCTTCTTTAAACGGAGTTCTCTTTTCACTAGAGACAGGTGTGTTTTTTACACAGGAGTAGTTACCAATGTGTGATATCTTGTAGGAAAAAAAGGCAACATGTTTTGTAGGTTAGATGCAACTATTGTTCTAGCTTTTACTCAACATCTAGGGTTATTCTACTGAGGTAAGTCATACGTGTTCCAGCCTTGTATTTGCAGGCAGATCTCTTGCAAACTGTGGAAGATTAGCATATTTTCTAATTGGAGTGAATTAACTGATGGCTCTGACATAAAAGTGCCCTAAATGGGGTTACATCTATTTAGCTGAATCTGTTTCTAAACCACTTCAAGCTGTGCGATTTAACTGGCATGAATTTTTAAGATTAAACTGGGGTATTTCCCATTATAGACATTCTCACAGACATTTTTGAGAATATATTAAACTGATATGTAATCAGCTTTGGCTACACTGAAATGATTCTGATTTCAGTGAACAATGTTCACCTTCCTATTATTCCTAAAATACACACACGTGGGCTTCTGTACTTAACTTGAGAAGTGAATTCTTTGATTCAGAGAATTCAGATTCATAGCGTGGCTTCAAAAAGAAAAGTAATGACTACAGAGACCTAGAAAAATGGACGTCCCATCCTTTTCCTCATTCACCTAATAAATCAAATATTTCTCTGAAAAATGCGATATGCTGTGACAGCCAGTGGGTTGAGGAATGTAGACCCAAGACCAAACATCCACCCTATGCAAGAGCTGCAGTCATGAAGCTATCATTGGAGGTGGACATCTTGACCTTTGTCTGTTCTGAATGAAAGCTGTAGCACAGGCTCTAATACAGGCTCCTTGAATGTTTTAAATGCAAGGGTCTCATTATTTCAGTCCTTAATGAACACACAGGACAAGGACACAAGGACAAACTTGTCAGTCAAGTGGCACTTTAGGACAAGCATAGTAGCAGAACTTTACTGGAAAGAAGTTTGTTTCAGTAAAAATCTGGAGGACCAAGCCATCTAATAAGGTTTGGGGCAAACCAAAACCTATGTGATTAAAGAATAATCATTTAAAAGTGTCCCAGAAAGACACTAACCTTCCAGACTTAAAGTCTTGTATGATAGGTACAGCCTCAAGATTAGTTTCCTCAAAATATTGCTCTCCCCCTTGCCTTGTCCCTGCTACTCGGCATCTTTGAGGAAGACAGAATTACTTATCTTCTTCCTGACATGATCCACAGCTGAATCAAAGGCACAATTTGTAAATGAAAGGTAATTCACAGAAACAAGGGGGTTTTTTTGTGGTTTGTTTTTTTGTTTGTTTTTTTGTTTTTGCTTGCTTGTTTGTTTGTTTTGTTTTTCTGATTGCCAGTTTCCGGTTTATCCAGTGGTGATCAGTCTCCTCAAGACCATTTACTGGATTACCTTTGTTCCTGGATTAGTTTTGTTCCTCTAATCTCTGTGAAGTTTCAAACATGTTACAAGTGCATGTGATTATTAAATCATGGGGAGGAGATAGGAGGGCTTTTTGGTGGGTTTTTTTGACAAAGTTGATGAAAGCAGTGGAATTTTTGAGTGATTCCACTTGATTTTCATTAATATTTCTGCTGCATTTTAGTATAAAGCAATCATCCCATTTCATATGGACAATCCGCATTTTGAATGAGCCTAAAGATTTGATACTTTTGATCAGAGTTTAACATACATCTTTCTTATCTGAAAATACTGTTAAAAACGTTATTTGGATTATAGGCAAAGCTTTCATTTGTACAGCCCATGGCTGTCTGTGTTATAAATATGCACATATCTCTGCCTCAGCAAGACTTTTCTAAGCACATTTCATGGTACTTTTCATATGCATTGGATTTGATTTGTTTTAGGGTATAATATAAATTCTTGCTGTGATACAGGATAAAAAAAAATCCTTTAAAAAAACCCCTGTCTTAGTTACAAGGCTGCACTCCTCCTACAGAACTCCAGGTTTTATTAACTGTCCAAATAACCTGTTATCGTTGTTTATGCACAGAGCCCTCATTTGGTTCTGAGTATGGTATCTACCTTTTCTTGAAATATCTTCCAGCCTATGCGTTTGCCCTGTTACTAGTGTGAATTCCTTCAGCACATAATGATAGCGTTTCACATTCCGAGCCTTGAGCCCACGCTACACGCCACAGAATACAAATGTGCACAAGGTGGTAGTTTCATTACCTTAGGGTCAGTAGAATTTCAAAAGCTCCGAAATTACCTCTATCAGTGATGCAAGTGTCAACTTAGTTTTAATAAATCTTTGGAAACAGCCATGAGTTACTTCTAGGACATCTTCCCATTTCCGGAAATACATCATTCAGCAGCCAAACCTGCTATCAGTTTGTAGCAAATAGAATTTCATCCATTAAATGCAAAGTCTCACTTCAGCTTCTGCATGCCATCATTCTACGATAGCTAAAAGTGTGATTAACCTGAAGTTTAGCTGATATCAAGCCAAATGTATGCTATTCCACTTAAACTGGAACAAGGTCTTGAAAAATTGTATTCTCTGCAGCATATGCATAGGGAATGTTATATTTACCATACTTCTGATTATTTCACAGTACCAGCTCTGGATGCCATTAATATTGTGTAAAGAGATTTCGACAGTTTCTCAGTTTTCAATTATTCATTATTTGGGCTTTTAAAAGGCCATACAAAAACATCAAATCAAACCAAAAAGAAAATCCCACCTCCCATTAATAGGAGAATCAAAATATAGCAGAACATCTTGTTTGATGATAATAAACTAATATTGCATTTTGTATTCAGGCAAAAATCCAACCGAAGTTAATGGGACAGCTACGGTATTTTACTCAATGCTGTCTTAAAATATCGAAGTCTTTTTAGACCTAGTAGCTACACTAATAAATCCTGAGAACAGCTTGAATGAAAATTACTGTACTTGAACTGATATGTATGGATATTAAGTGGTTTTCCTAAAATGGTTGAGACAATCTGAAAAACAAAAATTCAAGATGGAGACTAACAAAATGGAAGAAGATCCTAACCCTGAGTGTGACATGCCAACCATGAGAGTATTTTACAAGCCTGATCTTTCAAGTTGATGTAAATCAGGACATTTTTCTATTAACTTTAATAAAGCCTTTCTATGTGAAGTTTCTTTATATTGAATAAGACTGTCTTTTGGCCTGTTTATAAGTTCTGTAAAAATGGGGGCAAGCCTTAAGTACTACTGTTTTCTAAACATAGCATGTCTAAAATCTACTTATAAACAAAAGGCTTCTGAAGTTCCTTATGGTAAATTAAGTACTGTTCATGTTTAGTTTTCTATTTTGCAAGGATTTCAGTGACTACTGTCTTATTATGTTACACCTATTTACCAAACATTTTTTTTTAATTCTGTTGAGTAATTAATGACAATGAATATGTGGAATCTCTTGAAGTCATCCAGTCCCACCTGTCTTTAAGCAGGAATATTGCTGGCAATAGATCACATCAGCTGTGGTTTTGTTCATCCAAATCTTGAAACCCTCTTAGGATGGGAATTCCAGTGTCCTCAAGTAATATCTCACAAGAAGTCATGTTAAACTAAGGCAATAAATTTCTTTATTGAAATACAAAAATGCTTCACAAAACACACTATTTTCAATGATCTATTGCAAAGTGTTCTGTAATTAGAGAGAAAAAAATATATCAGAATTTGTTAACTTTTTAAATTTTTTTTCAGTGGAACATTGTATGAGTTCAGTGGACATGTTTTAACCTTGATTCCTGTTAATACTGTAAAATTAAATACTGTTAAAACTATCAAGGATATCAATAACCATTAATATTTAAATTAATATAGTTTCTTATTATTTTTATTATGCACTTGCTAATTACTCTCTTTAAGATTTTGTGATATATGGTAGCTCTACATTTACCTTACCATAAATATTATATGTGAGAATTTTTTTCAGGGAAAAATCTCGGTTTGTAGTGTTCAGAAAGGCAAATATTCAAGCCATCGGACAGGTATTCCATGTTACCTCGTAAAGATTTGCATATCTCTGTCTTATCTTCTTCATCCTTATCATACCTTACTATTCATGACCTTGGTTGCTGTTATTCCAAGATTGTACAAGATTGCACAAGATTGCATGGAAGGTTTTATTTCCTTTCCCCCTCTCTCTCCAAAGATTGCCATGTTTTAAATACCTCTAAACAATCATTACCATCCTGGTCCAAAATAACACTTAAGCAAACATTCAACTTCAGGAATTAGGCTAAATTGTCTCTGGTATTTCAGTATTTTTATATATAAAAGTGCCCTTGGCTTCATAACGAACAGCCTTAATAAACTTTTTACTGTGTTTCTCCAGCATAATTTAATTACTTAGCAGTAGTACCACTATTTTTGTTGCTACTAGGCTGTCTAATGTCACAAAGGGCAGACTGCAGACTGCATGTGGTCTATGAAAAATTTTAAGTAGCTTAAAATGGGACTTCTCAATTGTGGTCCCTTCTGGACAAAACTAGTTGATTGTTAATGTTGAGATAATTAGAGGACCCTTTTCAGCTCAGCTGCAATGGGCAGCTGTTCAGGTCCAAAAGCTGCAGGAGCTGCCAATCATGCTGAGCCTGGGACTGTCTCTTGTCAGGGGATTTTTCAGCTGGTGACAGACCCCACTTCACACTCCACAACATGCTCTTCTGCCCTTCCAATTCAACCTACACACTGGAAAAAAGTTCCTGAAATTACTATTCCAGCAGTGCCAAATTGCTGGAATCATAGATGAATATATTTTGGACTGTAGGAACATCAAAGAAAATGTTCTCATAGTATTAAGGATATGGAGAATTACAATTCTGAGGTATTCAAAGTCTAAACAGATATGTTGTGAAAAACAAAAAAATAAAAAATATGGATTACTAAGACTGAAAAATTAATTACTCAGATATTGTGAAGTCAGTTTTGTATATATATTTTTGGGGACATTTTATATTAGTTTATGCTGATGAATTACAAAAAGAAAGAGGGGAAAAAAAGTTCTGTATATTTGAAGCAATGGGTTTGGGGTTATACTTTATTGGGTTTTTTTTGGTTGGTTATTTTTTTAAGGCAACTTACTGGTGGTCTCAAGACATAATAAAATAATTTTAAATATCACCTAGTGAAAGGTAAAGATAATGCCAAATTCTGTTGAATGCTTCTTCCCTATTTGCTTTAACTGAGAAGAATTACACACAGTGTAATAAATTAGCTGTTTCTAATTAGAGTTTGAATGTGTGTGTCCCTGACATGAACTACCATAACATATACAGTTTTATATTTTTGACCTTTACATTACATTACTGACTATCAAGAACTGTAATAACAAAATAGTAGTATCTCTCTGTTTCATTAACTGGAAAAATACTGGAGACCTATGCTGAGAACAAAATAATGTTTCTATAAATTCTAAAAAATGGCATGCAAAGACTAGGAGGATTTACGTATGAGTGTCAATATCATAGTTGAAAGACAGTGGGTCATTTAAATCCTGTTAAGGTCGTAGTTATTAAAATTTGAGTATTACTATCAAGGCAATTACAGATTAATCCTTTCTAATTCTGTAGAAAAAAAAAAGAAATATCAGATTAGAATATTTCATATGGAAAGAAGCTAAGCAAGAATATGATCTCTAAGACCATTCAAACAGGTTATATCTAGACAAACTGTTATGTTCAAAAGAATGTATTGGCTCTTTAACTAATACAGCCTGCCTGAAATTTCAGGCCAACTTCCTTTATGAACTTCCCAAGAAGCTGAAGAAACCGACTCCTCCATAATCCATATGGAGCTGAAGACAACATTGCCCTGTTAAATGACCCAGACTGAGTTCACAGCCACATGGAAGATTATGCATCACCATGCATGGAGCTAATGTTAAGAGTTATACCGTAGAGTATGAGACAATTCTGGTAGACTGCAAAGCATCTATATCTTTACCTCTGTAGTGAGTTGACCTTGGCTAGCTGTCAAGTTCCCACCAAGCTGCTCTTTTACTCCTCCTCATTCAACTGGACAGGGCAGAGAAAATATGATGAGAGGCTCATGGGCTGAGATAAAGACAGGGAGATCACTCAGCTATTACCATCACTGACAAAACAGACTCAACTTGGGAAAATGAATTTAATTTATTGCCAATGAATTTAGTTTATTGCCAATCAAATAAAACCAAATCTTAAAACACCTTTCCCCGCCCCCCCTCCCTTCTTCCCGGGCTTAACTTTACCCTTGATTTCTCTACTTCCTCCCCCTCAGTGGTGCAGAGGGACAGGGAATAGGGGTTGTGGCCAGTTCATCACATGTTTTCTCTGTCACTCCTTCCTCTTTACTGTCTTCCATTGGTCCAGCATGGCATCGACCCACAAGAGAAAGTCCTTCATGAACTTCTCCAAGGTGAGTCCTTCCAAGGGCTACAATCCTTCCAAAGGGGTGCAGTCCTTCAGGAACAGACTGCTCCAGTGTGGGTTCCCCATGGGGACACAGGTCCTGCCAGAAAACCTGCTCCAGCTTGGGATCCTCTCAATGGGGCCACAGGTCCTACCAGGAGCCTGCAGCAGTGAACAGTCTCTACGGGTCACAGCCTCCTTCAGGTGTCCACCTGTTCCAGTGTGGGGTCCTCCGTGGGCTGTAGGGGGACAGCCTACCTCACCATGGCTATCAGCATGGGCTGCAGGGGAATCTCTGCTCCAGCACCTGGAGCACCTTCTCCCCCTCCCTTCTTCACAGACCTTGGTGACTGCTGTGTTGCTTCTCTTACAGATTTTCATTTCTCCCTCCCAGCTGCTGTTGTGCAGCATCTTTTTTCCCTTCTTAAATATGTTATCACTGAGGTGCCACCACTGCTGGCTCAGCCTTGGCTGGCAACAGGTCCGTTTTGTAGCTGGCTGGCACTGGCTCTATCAGACATAGGGGAAGCTTCTAGCAGCTACTTACAGAAGCCACTCCTGAAGATCCCCCTACTACCAAAACCTTGCCACGCAAACCTAACACAACCTTGAAGACTGATTAGTGCTGTTGACAGCTGCACATGAGACAGGGCACTCTTCTATATGTTCCAACATGAGACACTATGGTCATTAATATCTTGGAAGGAAGAGAGGTCCAGGAAAGTTGGTTAATATTCAAGGGTCACCTCCTCCAAGCTCAACAGCAGTCCACCTCAAGGAGCAGGAAGTCAGGTAAAAATGCCAGGAGGCGTAGATGGATGAACAAAGAACTCTTTCCCACACTCAAACACAAAAAGGAAGTAAAAATAAGGTAGAAGCAGAGACAGGTAACCTGGGAGGAATACAGAGATAATATCTGCCCATGAAGAAATGCAGTTAGGAAAAACAGAGCCCAACTGGAATTCAATCTGGATAGAGATGTCAAAGATAACAATGAAAGGCATTTATAAGTACGTAGGAGACAAAAAGAAGATCAGGGAAAATGTGGGCCCATTGGTCAATGACATGTGGGACCTGGTTACACAGGACATGGAAAAGGTTGAGGTACTGAATGCCTTCTTTGCCTCAGTCTTTTATAGCAAGACTAGCCTTCAGGAATCCAAGGTCCCAGAGACAAGGGGGAAAGGCTGGAACAAGGAAGACTTATCCTTGGTAGAAGAGGATCAAGTTAGAGAATACCTAAGCAACCTGGATATACATAATTCCATGGGCCCTGATGGGATGCACCCATTCTCAACAATCTGATTGATCATGTCAACTGGGAAAAGTGTCTGAGGACTGGAGAAGAGAAACTGTCACTTCTGTGTTCAAAATGAATAAAAAGGAGGATCCAAGGAACTACAGATGAGTCAAGCTCACCTTGATCTTTGGGAAAGTGATGGAACAGCTAACCCTGGAAACCACTTCCAAGCACATTAAGGACAAGAAAATAATCAGTTGTAGACAGCATTGACTTCAGCAAGGGTAAGTCATGTTTGATCAACTTGACAGCCTCCTATGAGGAAATAACAGGCTTGGTAGCTGAAGGAAGAGCAGTGGCTAATGACTACATAGGCTTCAGTAGGGCTTTCAACACTGTCTCCTGTAAGATCCTCACAGAGAAGCCAAGAAAGTATGGCCTGGATGAGCAGACAGTGAGGTAGACTGAAAACTGGCAGAATGGTCGGGCCCAGAGGTGGTGATAAGGGGAAAAAAGTCTAGTTGGAGGCAAGCTACTAGTGGTGTACACCAGGAGTCATTACCAGCTCCAGTCCTATCTGACATCTTCATTAATGAGCTGAATGATGGGGTAGAGTGTACTCTCAGTACTTAGTTCATCATTTCCCTAATTCCGCTGTAGCACACAGAGCTGGGAGAAGTGCCTGATACACCAAAGGTTTGTGCTGCCATCCAGAGGGACCTGGACAGGCTGGTGAAATTGGCTGACAGGAGTCTTATGAAGTTCAACAAGGGGAAGTGCCATGGCCTGCACCTGGGGAGGAACAACCCCAATGCATGAATATATGCTGTGGGCTACCCAGGTGGAAAGTAGCTCTGCAAAAAAAGTCTCTGGCAGTCCTGGTAGACAAATTGGACATGAGCCAGCAATGTGCCCTTGACAAAATAAGGCCAATGGTATCCTGGGCTGCATTAGGAGGAGTGCTGCCAGCAGTCTGAGGGAGTTGATCCTTCCCCTCTACTCAGCACTGGTGAGGCTACATCTGGAGTGCTGTGTCCAGTTCTGGGCTTCCTGGTAAGCAGAGACATGGATGTACTGGAGATAGTCCAGCAAAAGGCCATGAAAATGATGATGGGATTAGACTATAGAAATACAGAAAGGCTGAAAGACTGTTCACCCTGGAGCAGAGAAGGCACAGGGGGATTTTGTCAGTGTATATAAATACCTAAAGAGAGGGTTGAAAGAATATGGGGCCAGGCTCTTTTCAGTAATACCCAGCGACAGGACCAGAGGCAATGGATGCAAACTGAAACAAAGGAAGTTCCCTATGAACATCAGAAAACATTCCTCCAGAGATCCCTTCCAACCTCAACGACTCTTTGATTCTTTGATTCTGTGATTTATTCTTTGTGCCTAAACAAACAAGTCTAAGTATCCTGAGTAGATTAGGAGGCTGTGTGACCAGGATGTACAGTCTGCTTCATCTTATATACCTCACTTTCCAATTAGTCAATTTTGAAATCTTTATGGTCAAATGAAATGATACCCAGTTATGATTGCCTAATATGAATAGTGTTGAGATAATTAGCTCAGATTCTCTTTCCTTTTGTTTTTATTTAATTAAGAGCACTTGCACAGCTTACACACTTTCTACATGAGAGAAAGAGATATGATAGCACAACTGAATTTATTATCTTTGTGGTCTGCCCAATAGTTCAGAGGGTTTTTTTTGTATCAGAATAAATTAACTATGATATTCTTCCTTTGCAATTGGAGGAGAAACTTGGGACTCTGTAGGGGATAATGGAGTTATCCTTGCCTTTAGGACAGGTAGCTCGCGAACATTGCAGCATAGACTTCAATGCACAGTGTATTTTGAAGCCTGGGTTTAAGATAGTGGCAAGACAGTTTCATCACTGAGGGTCTCTGAACTAGTTAAAGGAAAGGTAACTGAAGCATGTTTGACCCTTTTTCATATTCATGTCTCTGACTGCTAAGTAGAGACGTGTATGCCCATAGAGAATTACAGACCTAGTCTGTATCATACTTACCATCTCCAATCATTTCCAAATACAATTAAGCAAAATACTGTCTGTACTCACAAACATTTGTTCTTTTCTGCTTGTTATCTCTGTATCTCTGTTCCTTGATGTGCTGGAAATCCATCTCAGAATTTGACAGTTAAGTTCCATGGTAATAAATGAAAAAAAAAAAAAACCACCTGGCTATCATGCTGTCCAGTAAAAAGTCAAAAGCATACAAATTGCCATAGCATGGTCATCTGCTTATTTTATATAAGTGTCTGCTATTCTAGTGAAACTAATTTTATTCCAATGAAGGATTTTGATATTTTTTTTCTTTGTCATTTAGTAAACTAATGAACAAATTAACAAAGAGCCTAAGGAACAATGCCTATTGCAGATAGTCAAATAGTTTTTAAACATTAAGAATTTGATCCTGATAGAAGTTAATGTATGTGAATAGATGACCTACTTTAGGTTTAAGTCCTATACAATGTATTTGACAAATAGATCTCAAATGAAGTACAAAGAAAGAGAGCCACTGGAGTAGCAGAACACCATTCTTTGTAGTGTCTGCAAGTTCTAACAGATCCTGTCTGCCAGACAAAGGCAACAAATACATTTGTTATATCTGACAAGCATAAATCTTCAAGTAAAAGCACACCTTTAATTTGCTGCTGAGCAACAACAGAACATTGAGGCAGGAAACTTCATGATAGCTTGAATTGCAAATTGATATTAAGGTTGGAAAGACTTGAGGGTCTCAAAGATATTATTTTAGGGGTGAATTTATGTCCTGGAATGCATATACTTTGCTGTATGAATTAACGTTGATTGTCTAACCCCATGATGTGACTGGCAGAGCGGGGCAGGAGTGCTGTAATTCTCATGCACTACAGAAGGCACGGTGTTATCCAAATCCCAATGGTACTCCACTGAATTGATGAAATGACCGGGAAGGCCTAATTAAAGCTGTTCAGCTCAAATGTATTGATGTATTACATCTATTACGGTTTGGTTCAATAGGTCTACCCTATGAATGCTGCCATGCCTGTAAAGCAAACTAACAGACTGCATAAATAATGCTGGAAGGAAAAGAGACGCCCATGGAATCAAAGCTGAATCATGTAAAATGCAACAGTCTGCCCTGTAAGCTGATTTTCACACAATTTTATATAAACAAGATATTGCTTATAATTTATCAAGAGAGAAAAGAGACAAGTACTGAGATTGAAAACTGGTGTGTATTTGGCAAGCATGAAATTTTTGACTCTGGTATTCAAAACGTGGTTCCTTAAAATTAAAAGGTTCTTCAGAGACAACTTCTCTTTCTATGATTAAAATCTCTCTGAATAGTAAATCTATTATAATGAACGGGAATTCTAGTTATACTGTGTTTCATTTATGTCTTATTTCTTTGGGTAATAAGTTTTTGAAATTTTATATTGTGTTAACCATTTCCACAGGAATATGCAACTTCAAAATTATTTATAGTTTGGCTGCACAATTTTAGCAGAAAACTGATATAGAAAATAAGTTTACATATTCTGTTGCTGAGTAGTGAATTAACCATATAGAGTGAGAGGGACCAGTACTGTTCACAAAATGAGACTAAATTCATATGCTTGCCTTTGTCTACAATGAGTTGTATAGGTCTCATAAAAAAAAAAAAAGTCAAATATCAAACTTCATTTTGATATTTAGGCATCTAGAAAAGATAAAACATTTCTGCTTGCTGTTTAAAATAAATATGAGGGTTTTTTCCTTGTTTCTAATTTGGCTTATAACTAGAAAAAGAAAAACATTATAAAAATAGTTAGCCTGAAAATTAAAAACAAAACAAAACAAAAGCATTTCATTTAAAATAGACCAAACTGATAATGACAGTTTCAGGCTTAATTTTTGTATTCATTAATATTAAAAATTTATATAAGTAATATAAATTACTTCAACCTAAATTAAGTCTTTCCTGCTTTTTTTTTTTGGCCCGTCAAACTAAAAAATTAATTCTTTTCCTAGCTCTGCTGCATAGTGTGCTAAAAAAAATGTAAGTATGAATATCTATATTCATTTATTTGAATTTATAAGTCTGTCTTAGGGACAGGATGCATAAACATACTTGAGAGGAAATTAAAAAATAAAATGAATAAAATATATGATTTAAATTCCCCCCCCAAAGGTATAGCTTTCTTATATAACAAAAAGAGATCTCCCAGATATCTAAGTTCTTGAGTCTTTTAGGATTTCTACTTGGAGTGAAAAGAAAGTTACAGTAAAACCATGACTCTATAAATACACTGGGACTACTGATTTTCCATAATTCATTCCAACCTGTCCTATGCAGAAATTATAGCTCTATATACTGGCAGTTTAGGATCATTTTATAGATAATAGAACATTACAAGTTAGGGTTTATATAAACCCAAAGACCTAGCAATATGGCTAGATTCTGTGGTTTTTAGGAGCCCAAAGTAATGTATATCATCTTCTTGAACACAAATATAAAATATGGCCCCTTGTGAACACTGTGGTATGCTCCCTTTTGCTTCCTGAGAAGTCATTTAATGACAACAGCATTAGCAATTATGTCTTTTGGTCTCTCACTTGAAAAATCCCTGTGACTGATGGAAGGTTGTTTTTCTGAGATCAACCCACTGAATCATTGAAACATGGGATTGCTGAGGTCAGAAGATATCTCAAGAAATCATCTAGTTCAACCCCTCTGCCCAAAACAGAGTCAACTATACCAGGTTGCTCAGGGTCCATAACAGGAAGTTTACATTTATCACATTCTTTCAGCTATTGTGTACAGATTTAGGACTTGCAGAGCTTGTCTAAGATTGAAGAAAGTCTGTAAATATAGTCTAGCAGTCTTATGTTTTCTGTAAATAAAATGGCTACTTGGAAAGCCATATGGAATTCAGTTGTGTTACCTGGAGTAGGCCAATTACAGCAGTTCTCACTTTGTGGAGAGGAAAAAGAGGAGGTTATTGCTGAGTAAAACAATCAAATTGGAGGATGCTAAAAAAGAATAAATTAATTATGATCTAGACAAAACACAAAAAAACCCACAACACACACATGAAGTAAGAAATGTCAATTTATTTTAAAATTCCAACTCATTCCAGATAAACTTGATTGTTTTATATTAGGAATATGAGATTATTTTTTATTATTTTGTGAATTAATACAATTCAGTAAATCTAACACATATGTCTCTTCTCAATCAGTTTCATAGTCTTATCAACCTGCTTCAGATAAGTGCACTTGTGTAAAACTGAGTACAGGAAACTCATAACAACACAGCAACGACAAACCTCAGTGGTATAATATAGTGCTGTAAGTCTTATCTCCTGTTTTCTTCACCAAATTTATTAATTGTCTAGAAGAAGCAGTAAACAGGAGGGTTATGAGATGATGAAACACAGAAATGATACTAAAATGGGAAAGAGTGACAAACGTCATGGAGATCAGATAGGAAAGAGACAAAGTTTATTGTTGGCCACAAAATAGTTTAACAGGCTAAAAAGAAACTAATCTAAAACGTATAGAATACATAGGAAAGGAAAATTCTTAATAACTGACAATACTGAAAGAAACCTTGGAACAACAGTGAATAGCTGTGCCCATTCACAGATATTGCAATGCACACTCAATATGTGTTTGAGCTGTATATATCACTAAGATAGGACACCTCTTAAGTATATGTCTTCAATTTTATGCAGAAGAGCTGACCTAAGTCTACATGTAGAAACATCCTGTTACTCAACTGGGAGGTAATTCTTTCTTCGTAAAATACCAGATCCACCTCTTTAAAAAGCAGTGGGAGTCTTTCACTTTTTTTTTTTTTTTTTCTCATGATTGGCTCAAGATTACATTTGTTGTACATAAAATGTCGGTTTGAATTTTAGTGGGCTGTGGGCTCTAGTAATTTATAAGGCTTTCAGTCCTGACAAAGACTTTTAAAAGGGGCTAGCAATTTTGAGTGTTTTAACATTTGAGTACCTAAGCTAACATTTTTAAAGGTAGTGATTTTCATATGAGGTTGATTGGAATCTTTCTGGATAAAAGGCTGCTTAAAATCACTTCAAACTGGGACCAAGCTTATATGCATGAGCTTACATTTTTAGTTAGCCCCCTCCCTCCTCCCCTCTTTCCTCGCCTCCTCCCTCTCCTTCCTTTACCTCTGCAGTGGTGGTGACAAACGCTATTCCACTATTGCAGTATTCAGTGGGTGTTTCCATCTTGGAATCCTGCCTGTGTTATGAATGGAAATAATACCTTACTTTATTTCAACATTCTTCTAAAAATCCATCCACTCTTTGACACAACTTGATGGATCCATTTTTCATTCAGCAGTTCATGTGGAAATATGCTTAAAACACATTTTGTTTTGAAAAGTTTCCTAAATGGCTCAGTAGGGGGCAGGACTCTTAGAATTACATACATAATTATTAATAAAACTGATTGCTAATTTTTCAGTTCTGTTAGCTGGATGTTATAATTGTATTTGTATCAATATTCAAGCTGTGCCAGTTCTGAACAATCCTGCCTCCAGCTGAGATCACAGAAAATAATGCACAACCTCAAGCTAACATATTCTTCATCTCCATATCAAGTATAATGACACTACAGTACATGCTAATGTAAAATTACTCAATAACATTTTGAAAGGTACCATCTGCCTTTTCTTTAAACCTTTCAAGATGTACTGGTACAGAAGGGTGGCAGGGAAGGAAAAGGAGAGACAGATCTAGAATTTTATTTTATTCAAATGTTGTTTATTTTTTAAATTTCAGTCAGAGGGTTTGTATGGTTCTAGCCTTGTCTAAAAAGCCACTCACCACATGACCCAAATTTAATTCAAGCTATTCATTTAAGCTCTAATCAATATGTCACTTGGAAGTGTTATGCTGTGATGTTGTTTATATATTCAGTTTGAACTGCTTTTCACTTCTATGTAATAATGCTTGGAAAATAGGGCTGTTTATGAACATCATAGCTGTCACCTGTCACGGACAAATAGCTTCCAAAGTGTGGCCAATTAGATTAATATTTATGTTTATTCACACTTATTAGGATCTCATAAAACTAACCAGAAAGTTGTTTCCTTGCGTGTTTCTCCTTCACAAAACATGAGTCAGGAAGTCACTCTCATTGCCCAGCTGCTCAGCTCATTCCCTAAGGATCCTCTTCAAAAAGGGGAAATAAAAGACCACTCTATCATGCGGAATAAGCCACCAAAGAACCATTCAAAATTCTGATAAGAATGCCTTTCAAATGACTACAGCGGCACATTTTATATTGACAGTGATTTGGTAATGATCACAGAACAAGAATTAACCTTGCTTTGACAATAGATTTTTCTTATTTGCATTACAGGTCAGCAACTGAATGATATCTGTCAAACTGTATACAATCACATCTGAGTAAATAATGATTTCTGCATGTCAGGCTTTGCTTAAAAGTATTTTTGACTGAGAAATGCCAGCAGCAAAATGCCCATTAACTACTTCCACCCACTGTTCTTAGATAATTATCTGTATCTTTTCTTTCTGGGGTGATGGGGAGCAGCAGGGAAACAAGCCATTTGTTCTGGTTTTGTTATAGGCTTCACATTGCTGTGGGTTAGAATCTGCTTGGTCACATCACATGGCACAATACAACCTAAGATATTAGAACATGCCATGAATTCATCTTGCTTAAGAAATATAAGGTGACATCATGGCAATTTTTTATTTATTGAAATAGGCAGCCACTTCTGCATGATACAAAACTGAACTGAAAAAGTAAATTAGAAAACAAAATCAACATCTCTGAGTTTCCGACAGCTGTGCTATGGATTTTTCTAATATTATAAAGATGCTTAGTGCTAGAATAACAATGAGAAATTACCGGCTGCCTAGTCATGGATGCTCCTATATGTCTCACTTTCATTAATAGGCAATGTGTTCCTCTGGCTTACAGTAAATCCATGTGGGGAACAATTACATCCCTGTCACATTGGTACCCAAAAGGACTTGGAGAATACATGTGAATTGCCAATAATCTCTCAAGAGATTCAGGTAACTTACTGAAATACTAAACACTAGCTTTTACGATGCATACTTATTTCTTCGTTTAAAATCTCATTCCCCGCAGTAAATACATTTAGGCATATTAGTAAGTGGCCAAAACCATAACTGTTTATTCTACCAACTAATCCTATGGATTTCACTGCAGTGGGATTCAGCCATGTACCATCCATGATTGACATTCGGCTCTGCAAAATAAAATCCCCAGTTGCCAAAGCTAATCAAAGTATAATATATTGCATTTTTTTTTCTCCAGTCCCAAGTCATCAAAAGTAAATATTAAAACAGATAAAATGATTACAGCTATCTTAGAACAGGGTAGGTGGACCTGTGTTGCATGTAATTTTATATAAACAAAGTTGTGGTCCATTTAATTTATCTTCACAAAACTTCTAATTGCATTGAACAATGCTTGAATCCAAAGTTAATGTCACTGAAACCAATTGCGTAGATTGTTGTTTGGACTTTGATCTTTTCCAGATAC
This sequence comes from Numenius arquata, assembly GCF_964106895.1. NCBI lineage: Eukaryota > Metazoa > Chordata > Aves > Charadriiformes > Scolopacidae > Numenius > Numenius arquata. Next base: position 106,132,252 of record NC_133576.1, on the reverse strand, counting down.
AGTCTCGTTTGATGCTTATTTATAAATCTTTGTGTGTAAACCTGGACATCGTGAATCAGACGCTTTCTACTTACTGAAGGGCATGAGTGAGAATGGCATAATAAACTCCAGAGATGTATTTGGTTGCCTAAGCGCAAAGATACCTATTGCCCTTTTAAAGGCCCTTAGCTATTCCTCCTGACCTCCAGCCTGATATAGATGTCCCATACACATATAAAGGTATTCTGCACATCCTGTGTCATAAGCACCAGTTCTGTGCATCTCTTGGATACCTTAGGACATCCCAAATAGCTCAAGATACCTGTGGTTTAGCAGATGACTCAAGTCATATAGCTCCGTTGTTTATGTTGGGAATTTACATACACAGCCCACATGCTGATACATAAAATGTGCAATGATGTCTGAATTTGACTCTATTCCTCCGTACAGGAAAGAGTATCCTTGTAAAGGCTATTGTAAATTTGTGTAAGGCTGACTGAGGAATGAATTACTGCCCTAACACACCAGCAGTAACTGTGGTATTGAGGTAGTGTAAGGTACTCTTAGTACAAACAAGAATAACTATTTGAGAATACTGGCAATTTATAGGTCTCACTTTGCAATGAATAATCTAGATGTAATTCTGGCAAATGCTTGCAAAGGTCAAAGCATGGAAGAAAAAGATAATACATACGGAAGCCTTCTGCTCTTTCAGAAACACACACACACACAAAAAACTCAACCAAAAAACCAAAAACCAATTTGTGAATTCAGCCAAAAACTCAATCAAGCTTGTGTAGTTTGATTTAGAAATGTTACACAGCACTAATTCTTACTGTCTTCCAAATTTATTTGGGCCTTGATATAGCAGGACACATAATCTCTTGCTTGATATTTTATGTTTGATTCAGTTCATTGCCTAATTTAGGACTTTTACATCAGATGAATCTCACCTAACTGGTTACATATTCAGACATCTAAAGGTATGTATTCATGGTGTACAGAGCTATATAATACACATAGTTTGGTGTGTAAACCCCCACTATAGCCAAGGAGGGTCTAAAACTTAATTAATTACCTAAACGTTGGCATCTAAAGCCATTTGGGTTTTCCTAAGTTACCGTCGGGCCATCAACTCCTTCTTGAATCAGTCAGGATTCTCCTCTGTATTTTGTGTCTCATCAGCAGGTAATTTATGCATATCTCATGGATATCTCAGCTATACTTGGGTATTTCAAATGGCACTAGTTACTTATGGGTGGGCAACAGAATAAGCAATCAGTTGAAAGAAGCAGCAATCTGCAGAGGGTAACTAAGACTTCCCATTTTACAATGGGATTAATCATCCTTTGGAAACATCTGGCTCTGGCTCTGGCTGTATGAGGAACATGGACAGCTAATTTAGTCTTAGATGGGAAAGCTTAGATGACCTGAACCCCTCCCTTAGTTAGTAAAACATAACAAATCAGTTGTTTTTGTGCTTTGTGCCAGCATTACTTTTTTTTCTTTTTTTTTTTTTTTTTTTTTTTATCTCAGTGGAAAGGACTTTTGTTTTAAGGGACCAAATTGCTACAGCAATTCATGAATAAGCATTAGTGCCATCTGGCAAGTTTTCAAGATGACTTGTTTTACTACACAATGCTTGCGCTGGTTTTGATACAGTGACCTGCATAGTGTTATTTTTGACCCAGCTTAAGTGAGCAGAAACAGTCCCAAAAATTACATTACTCATTTACCAGAGAAAGCATTTTTATAAGGTAAGACAAGATAATAACATTATATCATGATCCGAGGTTCGGTGCATTAGAAATAATAATGAAAAAAATGTACTTTGACTCTAATTTAAACTCTTACATGGTATGAATTCCTTCATTTAACTGCAAAGGTGACTTATAGCATAAAATTTTAAAACTGTACTTGGGTAGATATGGGATATTTTTTGTAAATATCAGTGCACTAAATTTCAAACTGGCGATTTTTTCTATGATAAATTATATTGTAGAAGGAAAGAACTGGACCCTGATAGAATGAATTTGAGAAAAATGATCTTTTTTTTTTTTTTTTTTAACAAAAAGGATGGAATTATTTTGGCAATACAGTATATACTAATGAGCACGTCATCCATCAAGTGTTAAACTCATGGGTACGTGCCTGCAAATAGGTTGGACATGATCCAGGACTTTAAGAGAGAAATCGTATTTTACCATTGCCTTGAAGAAGGTCTCATGCATGGCTGCTTTGGTTCCACTGAACAGAAGAAAAAACTCTGGAGTCTTTAGATCCATCCTCCAGAATCGTGTAGGATGACTGGCCTGTGATTCATCTTATTTACTACAGTGTTAATGTGCCTGTTCCACTTCAGGGATGAGATACTACAGAAAGTTCCACTGTGTTCAGTGGGAGGTTTTGTTACAGATACATGCAAATACTGCATAAGAGTAAACCTTAATGTATACCCTTTGCAACTGTTACAACAAATCAAAGTTAATTGTCCTCATTTATTTTTAAATAAAAATCATGGAGCATAAGTACTTCAGTCAGTGTTGTAGAAAGCCACTATAGAAAGGATGTAGAGACTTTCTGTAGAGTGCATTAGTAATAAAATGACCAGTCTGGATCAAATAAAGCCCTCAGCTATGCTTCATGCTTAATTACGTTCAAAGTGATTCAAAGCTATTTGCTAGCTGTGTCTACTCTAATTTCTAAACTGATGTTCACAGGGCTGATGGAATGTTAAAAAACAGCTCAAGCTGCTGAGCGGGATGACCAGCAGCAGCACCAGAAACTAGAGGAGTCTGCTTTTTTGTATTTCACTTTCACCAGCGGCAGTTAGCTGGTATATGGCTTAGCTGTCAAAGAGCATAAGTCCTTTTGGCACACTTGCAGCAGAACGGGTGCTATGTGACTTGGAAGAAATCAGCTGACATAAGGTGGAATCGTCTGTGAAAGGGAAGAGGTCGTTATTGGCTAGTTTTGTTAGATGTCTCGGGAAGAGAAAGAAAAGCGTCAGTCTCTGCATGGATCCTTACAGCTCTCCGGGATGGCACGCCATTGACAATGACAAGGTGCCATCTGTTATGAAGCTATTCTGGAAGAAAGCTGGAGCTGCTGGAGGATTTCGCTGCACTGCAGTCAGCAAGTGGCATGTTTGTCATATCAGGGGCCCGTGGATGTCTGCAGGCAAGCGTGCCCTTACGCACACCAGCTTTCTGATTCAACCAGATAACAAGAGTGGTGAATCTGTTATAATTATTTCAGGAATTCTGGCAGTTATTCCAAATATAAATAGCTGTGTTAAATGACTGATCTTCCCTTCTAACATCTTCCAGGAGCAACACATTATTTCAGCTGGGAGTATTATAGAAATCACAGGCCTCTCTATTGGGGGTGGTTGGTTTAATATTTAGTACATGTGAAAAAAACAACAAAAAAATCACATTATCCAGCCAATCAATATCTTATGTATTCCTTTTGGATGCATTTCTGTCAAATTTTCTTATAAACATGCCAAACTTTCGATATTAAATCCTAAGCAAATCTATTTTATGTATGTGAAACTTGAAAAATGCCAGATAAATGAAATACACTTGCCTAAACAAGTTGATGGTTTGCAGATATATCTGCATATTGCTTATTTTATCTTACAAATCATCCAGTTATGCTTTGTGTCTTTGATTATTTGAGTTAAGGAAAATAAAATTCAATAAAATTTCAATTCTGCCACTCCTTGTATTACAAAAACGAATTAAAGAAACCTGGATTTCCTACAGGAAAAAAAATAATAAATCATATGTAGAATATGCTAATGAGCTTTTTATTAGAGCAGGTTTTGCATTTAAAATATTCTGTAGACAGCAAGAATAACGATACTACTGTAATGTAGACCATGATGCAATGAATATGACTGCGATTAGATGCTCTCTGCAAGTGATGTTTTAAAGTTCTCCCGAGTCTGGATTGCAGAGTACTAATACATAATAATAACACTAATAATTTAAAATTATATGTTACTCCAGACAGACTGGAGTCGTTCTGATCTGGAATAATCTTTGTACTTTAACAGGTCTTTGTGAACTTTTCCCTGCTTCCTTTAAGGATACCTTTTGCATGTCTGAGTTTGCCAGCTTGTTTAGAGATCACAAATTCAAGAAATCCAGCAATTACATTACCAAATCTCAGACCTGTCAGCATCAACCAAGGCTGTTAATAGTGATTTTAGCAGATTGCAGTAAGTCATGATCTACACTGTATTTTTCTCCCTATTGGATTAACAGCTTCAGTTAAGGCTCAGACCTGTTCCATATTGAACTCAGATGAAATATTGTCCATAGAGATAGTAGAAGCAGGCCTGGGCCCTCAGGCAACGGTTGGATGGGAGATCACCACTAACGGAATGACAGGAATTCTCTAGATGGACCATGTGCAAATTATTCTTTGTATCTGGAGATAGTTAGACTGACTTCTCAACTAGATTCAACCAGTACAGCTCCAGTCTCCCATGGAGCTATACTGATTTTCCAAAACTGAGGTTATGGCCACAGACACCTGTTCACTAAAGGGTTTTAACGGAACCTGCTTTCTAAATTTTTATTATTTTAATGTTGGATTTATCCTCAACTGAAGTTCCAGAGGACCATCTCTGCTTTTCTCTTAAATCTGGATGAAGATTACTTAGATACTTATTATTTCTTTCTTTTTTTTTTTTTAATAGTAATAGTAGTAGTGGTAATAATAATAATTAATAACAACAACAACAACGATGACAACATCATCAAAAAATAAACAGACAAAAAACATCATTTACTCTTATGCCCTGAGGGGTAAAATGGTCTACAAAATTCTCTTTTGGAAACAGCCAGATGGAGATGACAAAGAATGGAACAGAAAGGGAAGGAGAAAGGAAAGGAGGATATGAGGATAGAATGTAGAGTTGGAGGGAGGGAGAGTGGAAAAGAAGATAATAGTGTCAAAGTACACACACAGAGATGAAATCAATAAAACTGTCCTATTTTATGTGACAACTGGAACGGGATCTTCTGTGCACGAACAGTGAATTTTTAGAATGAAACAGAAATGTCAAAAGAGACTGACAAAGAGATCTGTGGATTGCTACTTAGCACACATTTGAAAATATTTGCCCAATGTATTCCATGGGTTAAAAATCAGACTTCATAAAGTTTTGGAGAAGAGTCATCCTTATTGAATATAGTTTAGAACAGTGGCTTCACCTCAACCAACTTTGGGTATTTATGGCATAGATGTCTGCAAGCAAGGAAAGTATCTCAATTAATTTGCTCACATGGGGGACTCTAAATTGGAACATTGCCTCAAGCCCTGCTTGTGCGCTGTTTGCGCCAGAAACTGTCATGACCACGGAAAACTGTCTGCTGGAGGTGTGTGGAGTGGAGGGTAAGTTTAAGGGTGCTGTGTAGGAGGGGCTGTGTTGACCTCCTTGCTGCCGTTGCTGGGAATTTTGCTATAGTGGGTGCCCGCCCAAGCTGAAAGGTTAAGTAAGGGACGCTGCAAGATAGAGGCCAAAAGACTCCTGTGTGACACCCTTGCGTTCACTGCAAATGTGCCAACTTAGCTACACCCTAGAACCGCCCCACTCCACTTTGTATGCAAATAACCACCTTCTAGAACAGCCTCACCACATTTTGCATGCAAATGAAGGAATACCGAAAGTATAAAAAATGGTCAAGCAGGCTAAGAGAGCTCCGGGCTCTTGCCACCTACAATACCCTGGGTAAAAAGGACCAACAGGACGTCACTGGATCCACGGGTGGTGACTATCTGCTTGCACTTTCCTCTCCCTTTCCTTTCTTTCTCTTTCTCTCTCTCTCTTCTTTCGTTTGCAAGCACTCAAATTGGTGTTAAATAAATTATTTTGGTGAATTTTCAACATCTAGCCCCAGTTGTGCCTTAATTCCAACTAGGTGATTGAAACTTTAAACTTTGTGGCCTGGTGACACCACATAAACATGTCTAGCACTATTGAGTGTATCCAGCCTGGCGTCCATTCCACTGCACCATTCCAGAGCAGTACATGTTTCCAAGATGTCTTATGCTATATAAGACTAACATCTCCATGTACGTGTCATGGGTACTCCATGGCATCTCAAATGACACCAGGCATTTAAGTGTGGGCAAGTGAGTAGAGCTTTAGATCCTCCTTGACTAAAATGTGGTTTAAAGAATCCATCCAGCATGTAGACATGTACAATGCAATAGCCTACATTAAGTAGGGTGAATCTGTAACGTTCAAAAAGGTGTTTCAGTTCCATCACATTTACTCTAAATAAAAGAAATAAGAGGTAAAGAAGAGGAAAAAAGGACAAATAGCATTTAAGAAGAATAGACTGAAAAGAAACACAATAGAAGAGACTATGAAATAAAAATAAGATTTTTACCTTACATATTTTTCATGAAAAAAGGCCCAACATTCAGTGCGAGAAGTATGCAGTTAGGCTGTGATTCAACAAAGTATATAAAGGTAGGTTTCAGTTTCACTGAGACTTTTGCTGAATCTTACACAGGCATACCTTGTCCACTTTGGCTAAGGAGGTCCATATGGTGTTGACTAACTGTTAGTCTTAATCTCTGTGCTGAGGCACAATAACTGAGACAAAATTGTAACTTTTATGGTAAAGCTACAAATAAAGATTCTGCTTAGCAACATATGGAAGGTCTTTGCAAATCTTCAGCACAGCAGTTTTCAAGGAGCTCTGAAAAAACCATTTTAATCCCAAAGGTTACTTAACACATGCCTCGGGCATCGTGTTTTTCACAACCATTTTAGGTGTAACGCTAAATCCAACAATACTTAAATGTGTAAGTGCTGAGCTGTAGAACTGTAGAATGTGTTAGACTGTACTGGTGATATCTCAAGCATGGGAATTGTCCTACTGAGCTGCTGCTTAGTTACTTTTACCTTATTATTCTTATTTTCATTAAACTAGTAGACTGTCTTTTCTGTAGTGTGTTCCATATCTTTTCTCTCTGGAACTGGGATTATATTAAATTACTGTACTTTACCTCATCCAGAACGTTTTACAGTTGCACTCTAATCACTTTAAGACATTTCATTTTTGCATAACCTTTTAAAGGTACTGACATATTTTGTATTATATTGCATACATATATTAAACACATACTTTTGGGATAAGCTATTTGGGGCCTGGTTCTGCTACACATGCTCAATCAGGGGAGCTAATCTTATAACAGAATATTCTTCAGGGGAAAAACATCAGGTCTTTTAGTTGACACCCTGAATTTTGTAGAATGGGTAAATAGTTGATCAGGTTTTGCTGTTTGTGAAACAAACTGAGGAATTCAAATATAGCAGGATTCTAAATAAAGGTGCTTCACTGCATATGGATAGGTAAATTTAACTGCACACGTATGTTTCTGATGATTTCAGAGCTTCTTAGTTTCTCAAAGCATAGTTAGGTAGACCACACCATAGTATTTACAAATTATTTACAGGGAAACACCCAATTCCACTATACTAATTCAGCAATGAAATATCCTACCCTGTAGTCCATACTCTACAGAGGTCCATTCTTAGGAAAAGAACTGTTGTTACTGGAGTTATTATTTTGCTGAATTATGGACCAAGGGTGGGGCATTTATGCCAGACAGAATTTTTAAGGTTTCAGGTAGTTCTTTTCAGCAAAAGACACTGCTGAAGTGGGTTTTATAAGCAGAACAAGAAATATACGGACTTTTATCTTTTGTCACTTGTTCTAGCTGCCCAATGAATGTTCACTGAGCATTCACAGAATCACAGAATGGTTGAGGTTGGCAGGGACATCTGGAGGTCATCTGGTCCAAAACCCTTGCTCATATATGGCCATCCAAAGCCACTTGCCCAGGACTGTGTTCAGACAGCTTTTGAATATCTCCGAGGATGGAGACTCCACAACCTCCCTGGTAAACTTGTACCATGCTTGGTCACCCTCTCAGTAAATAAGTATGTTCTGACATTCAGGAAGAACCTTCTGTGTTTCAGTTTGTGCCCATTGCTTCTTGTCCCATCAATTGCCTTTTGTCCTGTTACTGAACACCACTGAGAAGAGACTGGCTATGTCTTCTTTAGACCCTCCCTTCAGGTATTCATATATACTGATAAAATCCCCCTGAGTCTTCTCTTCTCTAGGTTAAACTGTCCCAGCTCTCTCAGCCTTTCCTCATAAGAGAGGTGTTCCAGTTCCTTCATCATCTTTGTGGCCCTTTTTTGGACTGTCTCCAGTATGCCCATGTCTGAGGAGCCCAGGACTGGACACAGTACTCCAGGTGTGGCCTCACCAGTGCTGAGTAGAGGGGAATGATCATTTCCCTCAACCTGCTGGCAACTCTCCTCCTAATGCAGCCCAGGATACCATTTGTGTTGTTTGTGTTAAGGCTCACGTTCAATTTGTTGTCTACCAGGACCACCAGAGCCTTTTCTGCCAAGTTGCTTTCCAGCTGGGCAGCTCAACCATATAGTAATGCATAAGGTTGTTCTGCCCCAGGTGCAGGACTTTGCACTTCTCTTCATTGAGCTTCATGAGGTTCATGTCAGCAAATTTCTCCAGCCTGTCCAGGTCCCTCTGGATGGCAGCACAATTCTCTGGCATATTAAGCCACTTATCCCAGTTTTGTGTCACTGACAAACTTGATGAGGATACACTCTGCCCCATTATCTAGATCATTAATGGAGACGTTGACAGGACTAGATCTAGTAATGACCCGTGGGCTGTAGCACTAGTTGCTGGCCTCCAACTAGACTTCATGTCAGTAATCACCACCCTCTGGGCCCAATTCCTTCCAAGAGACATTCCTCCTTTTGTGCACTCATCTATAGAGACATGCTATGTATTTGACTTTTCTCTGTAAAGGCCTTGACAACTGGAGTACATTCTCCTACTGTCTTTTAAGTTTCTGTTATAAACTGAAATAATGTCAATAAACATAATTGTGCTCATAGGTACTCAACATTATTTTAGGACATGATCTGAAGAAGTTTGCCGATAGATACAGACTTAGACATAAATATAATTAACAATACAGAAGAAGATATACAATACCTTTTCAAAAAGACAGATGCTAAATTTCTATTAAAGATTAATAGAAATATGACATTTGTACCTCCAGTAAAGCACTTTGTATTAGATCCATGTAACGTTCTTGTGTCAATCATTTTAATCTTGCAACAGTGAAAGATATTGCTAACTGGGGTGTAGAAGGTGGTATTATCAAAGGAGAGATAATAGTCATTAATTCTGTAGTACAAAAAAACAAACAGGTAATTGTCACACATGGAGCATAGGGAAAGGGTGTGGAAAATTATGAGGTCACATACTATCAAACTCAAAAGAGTTATCTATAGTTTTCTGTAGTCACATGACTTTTAGTTCCCATGCTTCTCTCTCAAAGATGTTATTTTTGTTTTGAAAATCAGACCTAAGAAGTCAAAGTTCAGAGGATGCTTTTTAAAAAATATATTCTTCCATTAGTTTTGCAGTTCCGATTCCACCCATTTAAAATGTCTACAGTGCAAATGTCTAGGTTTGAATTGATCAGCTAAAAAAAAAAAATATTAGAGCAACTGGAAAATGGTAAGCACTACAGACTGTTTCACCTGACTTAGTTCCTATGACCGTTTTAGGATGAAATGAAATATCTGAATGTATTCCAAAGTATATTAGTGTTAAGGTTACTCTGGGCAACTGACTGGGGTATAATGTATGCAGACAGCATTGATACATTAATTGAGACAAACACATTTCAGATACATGTATTCTTTTTTATTTGTCCATAAGAGTTCATTTTGGTTTATAGGGATGCTTGTTTTCTCCTATGTTGTTCTCCTGGAAACAGACTGTGTATTCTAGAGTGTGGATGCATAAAACTAACACAGGAATCAATTGATTTTGATTATTATGTTTGAGAGGGAAAATCCCCTGTTGAAGCTGTGAAAATATGTTGGAAAATATACATTTGTTGCTGGGACATAGTTGATTTCCATTCAGTAAGAAGAGTTGCCCAGGAGATTTTCTCATTTTTCAACTACATCAATTATTTTAACAATAGATACAACCGACCTGTCTTCACCATGTCTCTAGACTCATACGATCACAGCAGCAGCCCTACTGCTACAAGGCTAAAGGTATATTTGTTCAGCTATTGCCTGTAGGTGTACGTGGAAGGAGAAAACATTAGCTCCTTTAAGGGTGTCTGGTCAAGGACATTTTCATTGCAAAAGGGGATAACAAGAGAAGGAGGAAGCCATAAACAAGAACATACAGAGACACAAACCTGACTGACAAATGATAAGGGAGGGAGTCAGACCTGGTCTGTCACACTAATTGATGAGGATTTGTGGGATTGTGGGAACGCTTCTTCCAGCAAGGTTATCTGATCAGAGACCTTGTCAAAGGGGAAACTAAGGAAAAGGAGGAAACCAGAAACAAAATATACGGAGACACAGACCTGACAGGTGAACATAATGGAGACAAAGACAAGAAACAAACTTGGTCAGTCGTGGTAACGTGCTATTGAGAAGCTGCAGACGAACTGGGACTTCACAACTGACAATGATGCAAACCTGAGGGCCCCAGGTGTTGGAGGCAGTTAGTGGGACTATGCCATCTGATAGGGGGACATGCAGGGGAAGCAGATCAGGGAGGAACAAAGCAGAGGCAGACAGAAAGTTATATAAAAGGGGCTGGTCACATGCAAAACAGAGCCAGTCTTGCCTGGCTGAGCCCTGTGGCTACTCACCCTAGTCTCACTAACTGGTCAGTAGGATGCCCCTGGTCCAGGCAGGGGTATCAGGTGGGAGGAGGGTCTCTGTGCTGGTATTTGGCGTGGGGGGTACCTGCAGGTGTGGGGTGCCTGTGGGACAAGTATGTAGTGCTCTGTGTGTGTGGTGAGCACCCAGCTGGACCAACTGGTGAACTGGGGACCTATGGGGCAGGTAAGAGGGATTTGGGACCTGTACAGGGGTGCAGGGCAGGCAGAGTGGCTGTGCTTGTGCTTGTGAATCTGGGGAGTGTGGTGTGTGTGCTGCACTAGTGACCTTCTGCCTCTGCCAGCCCAAGAGGAGGAGGGGATGCGGCTGTCCTTGTCTGTGTCTGCTGTGAGTCCTGAATGCAGGTGCTGCTAGAGGCAGCACCTTGTCTGTGGCTGCCTGTGTGACTGGCCGTGTCTGTGTCCTCTGTGCATCTGTGTATGTGTCTGTGTTTGTATCTCTGGGAAATGTGCTCATCTTTGCCGCTGGTTGAACTTGCAAATGGCAAATTGGTAGCCACATCCCTCAGCCAGGGTGAAGACCCTGGGTCCCTGGGGCTGGAGGAGGTGGCTGCTCCTAACATGTTGCTCCTAACAACTCCTAACATCAGTTAACATTGTCACTCTTGAAGTATATATAATTCACTCATCCTCAGGATGCCTTAATCTAAAAAAAAAAAAAAAAAAAGAAATATCTAAATAAAGATAGAAGGTAGGGAGACTTTGATTGTGACACATTTTTTTCTCTTATGGACAAAATAGCCTTACAGAATTATATTAAGAATGACAAATCTATAGAAAATCCATCTATAGAATTCCTATGCAGGACTACATTTCTCTATTATATTGAATGGACTAAAACATAAATATACATGTACCTTTGGTCAGTTGATAAGCTTGATCAATTCCTGTATAAATATCCTAGCTCCATCTATTTTATCCTATTATTACAGACCACTCTTGTTAAGGGAACTTTTCTGAACTTGCTTACTTCATCCTTACTGTAAAATAGTTGTGGAAAGGCAGGGGTACAAAGGAATTTATTTTCTGGCTGAACATATCAATAAAAAAAAAACAGAACCCAATTGAAAATGGGGCAGCGGCAGCGGCAGCGGTGAGTGCTGCAGCTTTAAACTCGAGCTAGAGGGGGCTTCCCGGAGACGGAGAGGCCGAGGGAAGGCGGAGAGGCCCGAAAGGACTCGGGAATCGCGAGAGGGAGCGAGAGGCTGACGTGTCTGGGGGCGGGCCGGGCGAGCCGCGGCAAACTTAAAAGCGGCCATAGCGCGAGCTTCGCCCAGACCACGCGGACAGCGACAGCGGCAGCTAGCCGCAGCAGAGTCAGAGCGCCTGCCGGGTGCGCGTGAGAGCAAGGGCAAATATATTAGCGCACGAGCGCACAGCGGGTGGGAGCAGCCATCAGTTGTCGATCCCCTCGTGGCTCTAGACAAGAACATGGCCCCAACACGTGCAAAATGCCCCACAAGGAAGAATGTGGAAACTCAGACGGAGGTCCCACAAAAACACGTGTCTGTGCAGGTCTCCAGCTGCAGTGAATGCCTCAGCCTGGCATGTGTTCCTAATGGAGCCAGAGACACCGCATGTGTGCGGTGTGATCAAATAAACCACCTACTCAGGCAGGTGGTTGAACTGAAGGAAGAGGTGGATAGACTTAGAAGTATTAGAGACAGTGAAAGCGAAATAGATTGGTGGAGCCGTACACTGAGGCGTAGGAGTGGGGCAGAGGCTCTGCAGGATGTGGATGATCTCCCTTCTGCTTGTCACCAGGCAGAAGAAAGGAACCTAAGGGACAATGAGGAATGGAGGCAGGTCCCTCCTCGGAAGGGCAAGCAAAACTCCTGCCAGCCCCTGTCACCTTCCCAGTTGCACCTACAAAATAGGTACGGTGCTTTGGAAGTCGAGGGCCAGGCATACGAGGATAGGGACAAGGATTTAGACAGTGAACTACCCAGAGTCAGCCAGCCACCCCCACGCCTTCGGACTTCAGCAACAAAAAAAAAGAGGAAGGTAATTGTGATGGGTGACTCTCTTTTGCGGGGAACAGAAGGCCCCATTTGCAGACCGGATCCTTCCCACAGAGAAGTCTGCTGCCTCCCTGGGGCCAGGATTAAGGATATAAAGAAAAATCTCCCTGCCCTGGTCCGCCCCTCGGATTACTATCCATTATTGGTATTTCAAGTAGGCAGGGATCAGGTAGCTAACAGTAGTCCAAGGGCCCTGAAGAAAGACTTTAGGGCCCTTGGACAGCTGGTTAAGGGATCAGGAGCACAAATTGTGTTCTCCTCCATCCCATTACTTGCAGGGATTGATGAGGGTATAAACAGGAAGAGCCAGCAGATTAACTCTTGGCTCCAAGGCTGGTGTCACCGTCAGAACTTTGGTTTCTTTCATCATGGGATGTTCTATAGGACATTAGACCTGGTGGCAACTGGTAGGGCAAGCCTTACCCAAAGGGAAAGAGGAATATTAGGACAAGAATTAGCAGGGCTCATTGAAAGGGCTTTAAACTAGGGTTGAAGGGGGATGGGGATGAAAGCAGGATTACTAAGGAGGAGCCTGGGAGCAGATTACCAGTGCCGATGGGTAAAAGTGCTAGCAAGGTCTTGTGGCCTGTTGCCTCAGCAGAGGTGGAGGATGGTAACCCATGTGGTAATGACATGAGGGACAGTGATAGGCTGGATACCACAGAAGGGTCTGAGCATGGTCAGGGAGGTGTTGGGCCTCACCCCCCCATAAAAATGGCAAGAAAACTAGCCCAGCTAAAGTGCATTTACACAAATGCACGTAGTATGGGCAACAAACAGGAGGAGCTGGAAGCCATTGTACGGCATGAAAGCTATGATGTAGTTGCCATCACGGAAACGTGGTGGGATGAATCGAATGACTGGAGTGCTGCAATGGATGGCTACAAGCTCTTCAGAAGGGACAGGCAAGGAAGGAGAGGAGGAGGAGTGGCCCTGTATGTTAGGGAGGAATATGAATGTGTGGAGATAAATGAGGGTAATAGTAGAGTTGAGTGCCTGTGGGTACGAATCAAGGGGAGGACCAGCAAGGCTGATATTGTGGTGGGAGTCTATTACAGACCACCCAACCAGGATGCAGAGGTTGATGAAATGTTCTATAAGCAGCTAGCAGGTGTCTCGAGATCACTTGCACTTGTCCTGGTGGGTGACTTCAACCTACCAGATATCAGCTGGGCACTCCATACAGCTGAGAGGGAACAGTCTAGGAGATTCCTGGAGTGTGTTGGGGATAACTTCCTGACACAGCTGGTGAGTGAGCCAACTAGGGAAGGAGCGCTACTTGATCTGCTGTTTGCAAACAGAGAGGAACTTGTGGGGGATGTAACAGTTGGAGGCCGTCTGGGGTACAGTGATCATGAAATGATAGAGTTTCTGATTCTCAGGGAAGCAAGAAGGGGAACCAGCAGGACTGCCATCATGGACTTCCGGAGGGCAGACTTTGGTCTTTTCAAAAGTCTGCTTGACAGAGTCCCTTGGGAGGCAGCCCTGAAGGGCAAAGGAGTCCAGGAAGGCTGGACACTTTTCAAGGAAGAAGTCCTAAAAGCACAGGAGCAGGCTGTCCCTGTGCGCAGGAAAGCGAGCTGTCGAGGGAAGAGACCGGCCTGGCTGAACAAAGAGTTAAGGTCACAGCTCAGGGAAAAAAGGAAAGTTTATGTCCTTTGGAAAAAAGGACAGGCGACTCAGGAAGATTACAAAGGTGTAGTAAAGTTATGCAGGGAAAAGATTAGAAAGGCCAAAGCTCAGCTAGAACTGAACCTGGCCCTGGATGTTAAAAACAATAAAAAGAATTTCTATAAATATATTAATAGCAAGAGGAGGACTCGGGAGAACCTCCACTCTCTCCTGGATATGGAAGGTAACATAGTGACAAAGGATGAGGAGAAGGCTGAGGTACTGAATGCCTTCTTTGCCTCGGTCTTTAGCAGTGGAGTAGGGTGTCCCCTGAGTACCCAGACCCCTGAGCTAGCAGTTAGGGGCGGGGAGCAGGACGAAGCCCCCGTAATTCTAAGGGAGATGGTGAGGGACTTGCTCCATAACCTCGACATAAACAAGTCTATGGGCCCAGATGGGATTCACCCGAGGGTTCTGAGGGAGCTGGCAGAAGTGCTTGCAGAGCCACTTTCCATCATCTACCAACAGTCGTGGCAAACTGGGGAGGTCCCAGCCGACTGGCGCCTAGCAAATGTGACGCCCATCCACAAGAAGGGTCGGAAGGATGATCCAGGGAACTACAGGCCTGTCAGTCTGACCTCGGTGCCTGGGAAGGTGATGGAACAGATCATCCTGAGTGCCATTATGCAACACATGAAGGATGCCCAGGTGATCAGGCCCAGCCAGCATGGGTTCACAAGGGGCAGGTCCTGCTTGACAAACCTGATCTCCTTCTATGACAAAGTGACTCGCTTGGTGGATGAAGGAAAGGCTGTGGATGTTATCTACCTAGACTTTAGCAAGGCCTTTGATACAGTGTCCCACAGTATCCTGCTGGAGAAACTGGATGCTCATGGCTTAGATGGGTATACTCTCCGCTGGGTTAAAAACTGGCTGGAGGGCCGGGCCCAGAGAGTGGTGGTGAATGGAATGAAGTCCAGTTGGTGACCGGTCACGAGTGGTGTCCCACAGGGCTCGGTACTGGGGCCGGTTCTCTTCAACATCTTTATCAATGATCTGGACGAGGGGATCGAAAGCACCCTCAGCAAATTTGCAGACGACACCAAGCTGGGTGGCAGTGTTGATCTGCTGGAGGGTAGAGAGGCTTTGCAGAGGGATCTAGACAGGCTGGATCGATGGGCTGAGACCAACGGGATGAGGTTCAATAAGGCCAAGTGCCGGGTCCTGCACTTGGGTCACAGCAACCCCAGGCAGCGCTACAGGCTTGGGGAAGAATGGCTGGAGAGCTGCCTGGCAGAAAAGGACCTGGGGGTGTTGGTCGACAGCAGGCTGAACATGAGCCAGCAGTGTGCCCAGGTGGCCAAAAAGGCCAACAGCATCCTGGCCTGTATCAAGAACAGTGTAGTGAGTAGGACCCGAGAGGTGATCGTCCCCCTGTACTCGGCACTGGTGAGACCCCACCTCGAGTACTGCGTCCAGCTTTGGGCCCCCTACCACAGGAAAGACATTGAGGTGCTGGAGCAGGTCCAGAGAAGGGCAACGAAGCTGGTGAGGGGTCTGGAGCACAAGTCTTACGAAGAGAGGCTGAGGGAGCTGGGGCTGTTCAGTCTGGGGAAGAGGAGACTGAGGGGAGACCTTATTGCTCTCTACAAGTACCTGAAAGGAGGCTGTAGAGAGGCGGGGGTCGGTCTCTTCTCCCAAGTTACAGATGATAGGACAAGAGGCAATGGCCTCAAGTTGCGCCAGGGGAAGTTCAGGTTAGATATTAGGAAATATTTCTTTACTGAAAGGGTTGTCAGGCATTGGAATGGGCTGCCCAGGGAGGTGGTTGAGGCACCATCCCTGGAGGTATTCAAGAGAGGAGTTGACATAGTGCTTGGGAATATGGATTAGTGTTGGGTGGTGTGGTGGTGTGTGTGTGGGTTGCGTGTGTGGTGGTTTTTGTTTTTGTTTTTTGTTTTTTTTTTTTGTTTTTTTTTTTTTTTTTTTTTTTTTTTTTCATTGGTTGGACTAGATGATCTTAAAAGGTCCCTTCCAACCTCTGTGATTCTGTGATTCTGTGATTCTGTGAAAAAAAATAATCTCATCCCTGCTGCAAGTTCTTCATTGCTGATGCATGAAAAAGGTCTCACTTTTACTCAAATTTTAAGGGTAAAAATAATTTGTATTAACTCAAATGAAAATAAACAGAAGATACATTTCAAGAGTGAAGTCTTAGAGGGAGGAGAGACAGTATAGCTCAAGCAAAGGAGATGATGACCGTAATGGATGGATCTGCATGGTGAATGAGAAAAACATACAAATATACATAATACTTTAACTTAATAACCCTAATATATGCATGCATGTCTACTTTATACCCTAAGGGCAATGGGTGCATTTTCAGCCATTACATGAACATAAAAGGAGTTGTAGGAGTTATTTTACTACTAAAAATATTTTTTGATACATCTGAGCCATTTTCACGCTTAGAATACTCTGTAATAATTCAGAGTGGCTTTTTCAGGGTGCCTTAATTAGGCATAGCTCCTTGAAAAAGTCTTGTGGGTCAAGAGCTCTAGGGCTACCATTTCCTACAGCCAGCACAACCATGGGAAGATTTTTCCAGGTGCACCTCCTCTGTAGACAGCAACAGCCTCCCTCTAAGACAAAGGCCAAATAGCAGGTCCTGTCAATTGATAGTATGGACCGACCTTTGCTGACACGAGCAAACAATTTATTACCCTTTAGCCCTTGCTGTGAGGAAAGAAAAGCTGGGCTGCAGTCCTTGTGGATTTAGGCACATTCAGCAACTGGGTGTCTTTTAGCTGTTAAGCTTAGGCACCCTAGTTAGCTGAGCACTTCAGTTAGTTATTGATAAATCCTGTTATACTTGTCCTATGATTAATTAGTGCTTTAGCCTTCCAGTACACTGCAGTCGAGTACATTCATTCTTGTTGCATCTGGTCAAATGCAAACACTGGTGAAAAGTAATATCTGACACAAAATCAAAGGCTGCTTCCTCTCGGTAGTGGACTGGAAAAGGCAGAAGAAAAGAATAACGTTGCACATATAGGACACAATAGGGTGGCATAAACATTGAGAAACACTGTCAGGGCAGAACTCAGACCAGCAACAACTTCCCTGCCAAATCTAACACAGCATTCTGAGTGCAAATGAGCATATGGATATTTTGTCAACGGTGTAGAGTTAGTCAATGTGAGCCAAGAAAACTCCTGTAGTGTACTAGTAGGAATAAGTTCCTAGGGTCTGAAGGTACTTTAGTAGTTGGTATGAGGAAAAAACAGGCATGTTTTAAAAAATGCTCTTGCTTTTGTCTTCCCTTTTTCAGCATTTTCTCAGAAGCCACCTCCTGTGGTGTGTTCTGACATCATGTTTTGCATCATTTATTAAGAACATGACATTAAGTTTAATTGTCTGCTAAATGGTATTCACACTACATGGCCCTATTGTTACCTTAAATGGCTTATGCGAGTTGCTTTTACTGGCAATATTGTGTGTTTGGTCTTCTATCCAAAATCTACTGAAGTCAATAGATTCCTTTGAATGCAGCAGTTTCCGGACCAAGATTTTTTTTCCCTTGATGGTTAAAGTCTATTTGCCTTAGATATGTGCACGTAGGTCTCCTCTCTTCCATTTGCTGTTTTTATCACCTCTAGGGTTTCTAGTGCTGCTCTCTCCACTTAGGTTTTCTGGTTCCTTGCACACTGTAAATATAGTAAGCTACTGTACTCTGGGCAGAATCAAAGAGCTGGTGAAGGAATGGGAGACTAATTGAAGTTTCCATATCCTCATCTGTTAGTTTGTAAGTGTGCCCTTCAGCTGTTTCCAGAAAGAGTGGCATCCTAATTCTGACTGCTAGTAAATTAAAATTTGTTTAATTGCTTCAGGTTATTCCTAACAGCAAAAACATCCTTTAGAAAGGTGTGTATGTCAGACGTGAGGGGAAAGAGAGAGGTTTTCTTAATACAGTAAGTGCTACTTCCACAGTTGACAACTTAAGGAAAAGCCCTGGGTAATTCTCATCTGACCCAACTTCCCAACTTTAATGTTAACATCTACATAATTTAGTCATAATAGCTCTTTCATAATGAATAAATATAAATAAGCAGCTCTGAGATCTATTTTGGAGTAGTTTCTGAAATAGGCAGAAATGAAATCTATTTTCAAAATCAAGTTGAGATAGGGTGAAATGAATTGCTCCCCGGTAGTGCTCCCATCACTGTCTATAAAGGGGGCACAAAGTGAGTAGCTCAGACACCGATGCTCTAATTTGAAGGCAGTTAACAATTAGTGTCCAATGTAACATAGGTGGCTGGTATCTCATTAGATTTAGTGGAAATGTAGTCAATAACATCATAGAGTCCTGGTTGATCTGGAAGACCAACTTTTGGAGATTGTCTAATCCAAGTCCCTCCTCAAAGCAAGACTAACATTAAAGTTAGATCAGGCTGCTCAGACAAGTTTGGGAGAGTCCATAATATCCATGTTCCACTGCCAAATAAAACCAAACCAAAAAATCTTATGCATCTGTGCTTCCTTGCACAAAATCTCATGCACTTTTCATTGCTTGACCACTAACATTTTTAAGGTTTTCGATTGTATATAGTTAGAATTTCTCTTATTGAAAATAATGATATTCTTATCTTTTGATTGTGCATTGCCAAGAATCTAAAGACTGAAATTAATCTCTCTGTCAATTATTAATTCTTGTGGTTAGTTAAACCCAATTCACTCAGCCTGTTCTAATATGTAAAATGCTTTAGTCCTTGACTTCCTGATGACTTGTAATGCCGGTCCAGAACATGGTGTGGGATGCCAGATACTGTCTCACAAGTCCTGAATGGAGTCAGTCACTTGGCCTTGAGCATTTGGCTGTGCCTGCACTAATTCAGATTGAAATACAGCAAGCTTTCATAACTACAAAGGCACACTGCTGACATGTTTAACATGTTGCCCTCTAGAATTCTCCAGCCCCTTTTGGAAGATTGCTCTCTATCCAGTCAGTCCCTAACTTTTACAGTGCTATGGAGTTATTCCAGTTCAGTTGTAGGACTTTGCAATTGTCTTGGTTGATCTTCACGATTTTTGTCAGTCCTTCAGTGTTGAAGTCACTATGAATGGCATCCATCTTTCTAGCATATCATCTACTTCCCCAGTTTGATGTCATCTATGAGCTATTTGAGGTTCCATTCTGTGCCATCATCAAGGCCATTGATGAGGCCTTGTATCAGCCCCCAAGGAACATTAATTTTAGCTGATCCATTGAGCACTATCTTCTGAGTTCAGCTTTCTGCACAGTTTAACACCCATTTTGTGGTCTAACCATCTACAAGGGCTGAAATAGGGTCTGTGAGATCTGAAGAGATTGAGAACTCAACTCAAATTCTCAATAACGAAAGAATAGACTTGCTTAAGGGCTTCCCTACACCTAGAATCATTTAAAAACCAGGAAGAAGGGGTTCTGGCATTGAAGATATTAGGAACAAGGTAGCACTAAATCTGACTCTGATCTGCATCCAGGAATAATAATGAAAGACTTCTTATGATGCTAAGCAGAGCCAGAGTCACTTAGCAGTACGTTAAATACAAAATGGCTTAAAGCCTAAACGAAAACATGACTGAAATTAAACCTAAACAATTGAACCTTTATTTTGAAAAGTATTACTTTGTTGGAACAGAGTGACAAATTTTAATGAAAGTCCTTAATGATTTTACAGTGGGACAAATCATCTGTGAAAGTAAGGTGGTTATAAAAGACACTGTGCAGTATGAATGCTAAATGAAATCAGACATCCCTATAATCAACATCAATAGAAGTACCATAACTAATTTTACTGTTTCAAAGAGCATCATAATAAAATGTACCAAAAGAAAGAGTCTATGGCCTAAACATATTGCTCACATATACACAAAAGCGTGCATGTACATATACACATATACATTTTCAATGTTGAGTAAAATGCTTACAAGAGTAAAATAAAGATGTTTACCAAAATAGTCTTATCGTATTCATGGTTATTTCCTTTGACCTTGTGGGGAAACAAATAGCATCCTTAAATAAGTATGGAGTAACTTTCAGTGGATTTGAGATGATACCCATAAATGAAGTAAAACTTATTCTTCGTCCAAAAATAATCTCTTCAGATCACATAGTCTCAGATCCTACCAAAAGTTTTACAGGTTTATTAGAGATCCACAGTATAGAGGAACTGCACTCAATAATGGCATAAAAAGGAAATGGTGAAGAATAGATTCATTAGAGTAAGAAATAACTTTTTTTTTTTTTTTTTTTTGTTCTGAGTTTGAGCAAAGGGATTTGAGCAAGTGGTACAGTGGGATTTCTAGGAGTTACTATGATACGATCAAGAAAACAGTATATAAGGAAAAAGGATAACAGGGTGGCTAAGTAGTACCTCGGATAAATTCAGTATTCAAATTTTTGATTTCAAGTACTTTGTCAACATTTAAGTATTGTTTTGGGTAAGAAACAATACTTTGGAGGGGATTCTGGTTTGATTTTATCCAATAGACAAGATATTCTGGCTTCTGTTAGGATGCAAAAACTTGCTTCTGATTTTTCAAAACTACTGCTTTTTCTCTTATGCTATCCTAAGTCTACATAAAAAGAATTCTTCTTCCTCCTTCTTTACCCTCAAAATGCTGAAAAATATTTTTCACATTTTCTTCTGACAGTTATAAGTGTATTCTCCTTTCAAATTAACTATCATGCCAAATTTAAAATTTTGGAAGTTATCTTGTCTCTCAAAATTTTCTTTGTATTTGGAAAGCATAGATATTTTCTGATTTAATAAGGTAACATTTTATCAAGTCATAAAATTGTTAACTGCACATTTCTTCAGGAAATCCCAGAATTACTTCTGGAGTGACAAGACTTGAGACTCACAAAACTGCAAGCGTTGCTTTCCTTGGTGAGAATGTCCTTTCCTTTCGTTTTATAACCTGTATTGGATACATCTGCAGGAGCATGAGAGCTGATGAGAATTGTCACTGCAAACACTTTTTCTGTGAAGAAAGTAAAAGAAGAGTGATCTTAGGGAGGGGGGAAAGGATAGATAAAGTCTAGGTTTTACTCCTGATGGACTAAGGGTGAGAAGAATTGCTATAATTTGCTAGACATATTAGCACAAGTTAAGTTGTTTGCATCAACTGGAAAAAGGTCTTGAGCCATAGTGGCTATTAGACACATCCCTGCAGAGACATGTAATAGGCACATCCTTTAATCAAAACTGTATCTAGGCCACAATATAGCTGTAGCATTACAATGGTAACTTTAACATTAAACTCCTGTTGAGAAAGGGGTGAATGTTTTTCTCCTTGTTTCCTCAATTACAGGTTTTTTTTTTCTCTCCATAATCCCTTAACACCGTTTGTTGCTAGTTGAACAAATATAGGAAGTATAAACACAAATACAAACAGTGAATCCTTCATGTTTTCATATTTTTTGCTTTAAGAAACTTGTAACTTCTGAACCATTTGAGCATCCATCAGACTCACAGAATAGTGCAGAACAGGCTTTCTGAGGGAGGTATCCTGCCGTTGGCATCTCTCCAGGCCTCTTCAATGAAATACTAATTTCAAATAAATTTAATTACCCCCTTTAGAGTTTTGGCTTTTGCTTAATTTGTATAAATAATTTGAGCATCTAATTAGCTCCCACTTTGTATCACATAAAATAATTGGGACTGCTTTGTCAGGCAAAATCTTCCTTTCATAATGGATTACTCAAATGCAAGTCCTTGCTCTTGTTCAGGAATTACATCACTTCCAGCTTCATCATCTCTTTTTCTAAAGCTGTCTGATGTTGATCAGTATGGACACCTCCTCCTCTGCTGCTGGATACAGACACCATTGACTTACTAATATCTCAACAGTATTGTAGTCCAACTTCAGCTTTACTATGTTTTCCCTTCACCACTACAGCAGTACCTCAGTCTAGAATGCTGTTTTTCAGGAAGTTATATATTCTGCGAAGGAGAAGAGGGGAAAGTAAAATGAAACATACTTGATATGTTCATTTTAAACCTGAATAACCTGTTAATTGAAGATGAACAGGTCAGGTGAAACCACCGGAGGGTTGCTCCTTCCCATGTAACTCAGCTTCTTCAGTCAGAGAAACTTGCAGAGCTTAGAAAGTGTGGGTGAAGAACCTGTGGACCCATCCTAGGAAGATCTAGGAATTCAGAGCTCATGCAGAGATTGAGAAACTGCTGAGAGGAGCAGAGGCCTTGGACAGCTTTAGCAGAGGTCGGGCAGCCAGGTCTCAAGCTGGTGCAGAGAGCCTTCCTGGAGACTGGACAGGGCACTGCAGAGTTTATTGTGCCTAAGAAAGCTACTGAGATGACTGACAACTGTACTGGAGAAAAGACTTGTCCGAAAAGAATGTGGCTGGCAGGAGAAAATTCTTTATAAAACCTTCTTCATTTGTATTGTGCCGGTTTGGGCTGGGCTGGCCACCAAACAAATGACTGATGCTCTCTTTAACCTCGAGGTAAATGAGAGAGTGAGAGAGACTTATGAATTGAAGAAGAAACTAAACTACGTTAATAAAATATTAATAATAAAATAATAAAATAAAAAGACAAAAATATTAATAAGAAAATAATAAAATATATACAAAATTGTATCAAGTGCCCAGGATGATGATCATGTCACCTGCAGGCACTGGGAAAATACCCTGTTTGTCGGTTTTGGGTCACCTGTCCTGTCCACTCCTCCCCGCAGGTGTAACTCTTCCATGTTCCTCTGTTCCGACCCCCAATGGGTCAAATAACAAAGCGAACTGGCCTTGGTTATCACAGCAATAAGTACAACCAGAACCCTTTCTACATACCGTTCCTTGGTATTAACTATAAACATTAGGTTTTACCACTCTGGCAGCAGACTCTGTCTGAAGAATATGCTGTTAATTTCAGAGAGTGAAGCTAGTTAGAAGACACTTAACTGAAAAATAAAATTACTGAAGAGAAAATTGGTTCTGTTTTAGCTCAGACCAGGACAACCTGACATAGTCAGTTCAGGCTTAATTCAATTGGCAGCAGTATTTAGTTCCATTTGAGATGCCATATTTCAGATGTCACAAGACATTCAGGATACTCATAGCCTTCTAGAGCAACAGGCAGAAGTAGGTAGAAAACCCAGAATGACTGAAATTAGACAAGATGCCTTAGGTATGCTCAGTTGCTTATCTGCTTTTTCTGCTTAGGCAACTGGAACAAGATCTGGAGACTATTCTGTTTAAAAAAGCTAATTATCTTAGTTTATGGTTTGGTAAAACTTCACTTTCTGGAGCTTAAAAGTCTTTTCTTCTCTTTTTTTTTTTTTCTTCTCTTTTTTTTCTTCTCTTTTTTTTTCTTCTCTTTTTTTTTCTTCTCTTTTTTTTCTTCTCTTTTTTTTTCTTCTCTTTTTTTTTCTTCTCTTTTTTTTTTTCATTTGCTCTGTGAATCTCATTATAAAAAGAAAGTCTAGGCATATCTGCCTTTAGGCTCTGTCCAACCCTGAGTCCTTTTATGGTGAAAGACAGAATGTTAGGCATCTATTTAAGCATCTAACATGATGATTAAAGCCTGGAGGTATTCTAATAATCATAATAGATACAAAAGGTTTTAAACATTTATAGTGGTCTTGGAAGAACTTTAAGGGTTTCACTTGTTTTCTCACACATAGACAGCTACTGCCATTTGAAATGCTCTCTGTTTTATCTATTGTGGCTTCTAGTTTCTTTTTCACAGAGCATTT
This sequence comes from Numenius arquata, assembly GCF_964106895.1. Classification (NCBI taxonomy): domain Eukaryota; kingdom Metazoa; phylum Chordata; class Aves; order Charadriiformes; family Scolopacidae; genus Numenius; species Numenius arquata. The sequence goes on along the minus strand of NC_133576.1, from coordinate 106,108,088 downwards.
TTGGGAGAATATGTGTTTTGTTATATCTACCTGTTCTCTTCATCCTAAATGGCAATAGATATTTGCTTCTATCAAGAGAAGGCAAAAGAGTGGGATTCTTGGAAATAAATGGAAGGGATCCAGATCCTGTAGCTTGCTGTTGCCTAAACTCCTGAGAGGTCTGCACTTCATATTGCTCAGGACTGTTCAGGTACTTTATATTATGCAGTCAGTAGATTAATACACAGAAATAAACAAACTAACATCCCAAAAGCAGAATTATCTGGAGAAAATCTTTGCTATTACCACCTCCTTATTGGATGAGTTTCTTACTTCTGTGTAACACCTGATAGATTGCTGGTCACTGTAAAGAGACTAAAAATAATTGTGACTCAGTACTTCACATCCAACAACTGCTTCTCTGTCAAACTGCCTACGTTTTGAAGTCACTGCCTTCATAACATGACTATTTTGTTGAAGTAAGCTAATGACAAAGCTTACATGGTAACATTGAAAACTATTAATGTACTGGAAGCAGGTACATATATCCAAACAATCTTTCTTATATAGTCATGAAGGAGTCATCATTGTTCTAGAAAGATGAAGGTGATGGTTACCATTGACAGACCTCTAAGTAACATTTGCTGGCAGAAGACAGGCATAAAAAGCAATAAAAATTTAGTAGGGCTAGTATGTGACTGTGCTGTAATTTATCACCTGGTACGACCCTGTGGAAAAATAAATCTAAATAAGAATGTAGGAAAATGGGGAATGCACCAGATTTAAACAGGCGTTTCTGACAGTGGTTAGAACCACATACTGCACTGTGGGTTAGAAAATGCCTGTTGTTGGCAATTAAGCAATAAAATACCCGTGGTAAAATTCTTGCTAAGCCTAGACCTTTAACAGCTGTCTTATGTCCCAGAGACGAAGTAAAAGTTTATATCCTCTAGACATTTTTATCCTAGGCAGTGTAAGAGTAGATATTCTCAGAGTAAGAGAATTTAGACAAATGTCAGCATTCATTCAGTTTCTACAGTCTTTTAAAAAGATGAGAGCTTTTCAGTGTGATGTACTGAAATGTAAACTGTCACATATTATATTCTATACGTCCTCACTCAGTCTCACCCTAATGAATACTGTCCTTCTTATTCCAATTCCCACATCGTCTCAATATTGACAGACTAATAGCTCATCACAGAGCTCTTTATAGGTCAGTTTCCACTGTATATTTTCCAGAGACTGTTCTCTCAAAATGAATAATCTTTCTGATTCCTTTACTGTGCAATATATTAAAGGAGATTTTGGGCTTACTACAGATCTCCTGGCCCTGTGATACTTAAGGCTCTCAAGTTTGCCATCATTCCTAGATATCGTTATTTAGTATACAGTGTATGTCACAAAGGAGCCATCTCTTCATGTGCGAAGTCATGGATTTTCCTGTCTCCTGAAATACCTACTCTTCTTAACCAACTTTGTTCTGGCAGGTTTTCCTTTTCTTTCCATCTCTGTTTTTCCTTAACAGATTTAACCAGGTGCTCTTGGAGAATTCCTGTTATGATATTTATAAGAAGACTAACTCTACAAGTGATGAATTATTGAAGAATTTTATTTTTTCACTTGAACAATATTTTGTGCATGTACAACAACAAATACCATGTAATTTTAACTTCATGTGGAGTTAAAAGTGCTACGGTAAAATATATAGGTTCTCAATGGAAGGATTAAGGCAAAAAAAAAAATGTTTTTAATACAGAATTAGATAGATCTATGGAAGACTTTATGGGCCATGCTGGCTTTGAAAACACTGAACAGATTTTTTTTTTTATTTATTTCCACCCAGGAGGTATCTCTTGGTTGTTTAACTTTGTGGTTTTGATGGAATTTTTTCTTAGCTAGATAAGCCTAGAACAATTTTCAGTCATTTCAAAATAATATTATGTTTAAATTTTCACCTTTCCAGGTCTTGATCTGAAAAAAAGAAATACATTATGAAATTAAGACTATGGACTTTTTAAGTGTCTATAATCTAAACCTTCTGATATTTTTTTGACAATCTTCAAAAAAAAATATGTATGGGGCAAATATGGAAAGCATAGGTGACATCCAAAATACGCAGAAGAAAATGCATCTCTGTAGTAAATGAAAGGTTTCCATTGCCTTTAATCTTCAAATATTAAATGCACAATGAAAAATCCCCAGCATCAGTTCTCCTGAACTACATAAGTTTCAGAATTCACAGGCACCTCAGAAAAAAATCATCCTCAGAATTTTCTCTTCCTTACAAAATAACATTGACGCCTTAGGGATGGTCTTTTGTTTGCATCTGGGGGAAAATGTGTTGATTATGTTAGAAGATATATGCGACAGAAATAAAATGTATTATTCTCACTAAAAATCCAACGCTTTCCTTTTAAGAATGGTAGAAAGGCAACATGACCTACAGGGCATTATAAAGGCATTGCAAAGTGTCATGGATATTTTGGGAACTATTGTCTGCTTTACAAGGTATTCTATACTTCCTACTAACTTTCAAGATTTCTGCTTTAATTATATTGTAAACTCCCCAATATTTCACTGTTAAGAGCTGGCCCGATATAAGTAAAGTATCTTTATAAAATTGAATGCTTTGTTAAGAATTTAAGGCTACAGCATCCATTCCTGTTTGCTTTGATTATGACTAGATAATTAAACTGAGATATTAAACATAGGAAATATTATTTATTTCTTATATAAAAATTTAATTTCATGCATGAGAAGTTGCTTCTTCCCCTTTTTGTCCACTTCTTCATGTCTCAATAAAGCAATAATTTTGTGTGGAGAGATTTTTAGATGACAGCAATTACTAAGGACGCATACAGGTTGTTGTTGTTGTTATTTTTATACATAATATATTCCTTGCAGATTATCTCTTTCCTTTAACCTGCTTTCCTTCCAACAGTTAAGCCAAAAGACTGTTTATTAAGGAAACAAAACAACGGAACAAACAAAAGTCTCCAATGGATGGAAACCTGTTTATAGGAGAATGTCGCAGATTTGTCACAGATCTAGTCCATTCGGGCTAGAATGGGTTGAATTTTTCATTTCTGTCCAGGATCTCATACCAAAATGATTACACTACAGTGTACAGCAAAAAAAAATAACATGCAAGGAACTAGACCTACTGCCCGAGGGAGATAGTCAGTAGGGCCTGGAAAGGACGGGATGCTCTGCACCTTCTTATTGGAGTACCTGAGCTGCCTGAAACTAACAGTAGTTTGAAGTCTGCAAGGACTGTAGGATTAGGACGGTAACGAGAAGTTCATTAAGGGTTTTTTTTAAATTTAGATATGTATAAAGTTCTGCTTTGCAGCTAGCAGGTAGACTCAAATAGGTAGATCTAATTATATTTGTCTTGTGCTTTTACATATATAAAAATATTTTTTTCCCTATTTTTTCGCTCAATTAGTAGTAGACATTGGAATTTGCTACAGAAAGACCTGGAGTCACAGTGTACAGCACAGCAAACAATGAACAGTAATGTTGTGTCTGGAGATAATACAAGTAAATTTTATCTCATCTAGCTTTAGCCATGTAATAATTTAGCATCAAATAAGACAAGGTACTCAATTAAGAGTAGGGACACTGCTACAGGGGTTAACATCCCATCTAAACTGTTCTCAGGATGTGTCAATCTCTTTTCGTCAACTAGAGAGGGGTCCAGGATAGCTAGCTTTGATTCAGTGCACAGCTTTTGGGAACTAACTCTAAATGAAATGAATCCTTTGAGACAACCGATTAATCTTTTTGTGTGAGGGATAAACCATTGTTGTGGGAGAAAGTACAGAAAAGCTGTTCATTTTCTTTGTTATTTCTGCATGTTGATCTGCCCTTGTGCACAAACAACTGGAATGGAGCCCAGTTCAACAGTTTAATTTAAGTTCAAAGTACTTATTTGAATCAGCTGAATTTTATCCCACACAATCTGAATTTCTTGTAGAACGAGGAAAGAAAGAAAGGGCTGAAGGGGAATAGGGTAGGTAGAAGAAAGGTCATTGTGGAACAGGAAGCAAAGAGTGAAAGTCTCTGTAAGGTGAAAAAACGTGCCCGAAGATATTGTGCAAATATGAAACACACCAAACAAAAATTATTGCTCCCCTTCCTTCCCTCCCCCTGCAACAGGAGAAAAAAAAAAAAAAAAAAAAAGAACTTAGGAGAGAAGCAGAATATTTAGAAAGTTTGTTAAGGAGCAGAGCTCAGCTGTGTTACTTCTACTGTGACACTTCTTAAGCATTATGCAGAGCTTCTGCATGGTTCCCCTGGGGGAGCTGCAGAGTTCAAACCCTCTGCACTGTATATTAAATGGAAGGGTTAGTTTGAAGCATTTGATGTATCTGTAAGAAATAGATTTCCTTGCTGGGCTTTTACATTTGAGGTACAATGAAAGTGGTGAGAGGAGAATACAATCAATTGAAGAACTGTGATATGGAGAAAGAAATTTTACATTAATTTTCCATTCAAATATGCACAAAGGAGAAAAAAAGTTAGGAAAAAAGATCAAGGTGATGCAATAGTAGACTATGAATGGATTAAATAGGAAAAGCTTGGTTTGCAGGAGCTAAATTTTAAGGTATAGCATATAGCAGTGGCAGAGGAACGACAGCAAGAGACATCATTCTGACATGTACAAATCCACGCAGCTTAGGAAACACTGTGAAGCAAATCCTTTTTGTAAAATGCTTTCAAAATGCCTATCATGACAATGACAATTGAAAGACAGAGCTGTTCAACAAAGAGGGAGAGCGATAAAGCACAATGAGGAGTGAGAAGGAGGAATAGGAGTGAGGAGCAAAGAGGATGCAGAGAAACAAGACACTTTGGGGAGGAGTAGGGAAGTAAACAGACAAAAATGTATTACAGCTATAAGAAAAAAGGAAAGTAAAAATTATAAGAAAAACATGACCCTTCTACTTCAGAGAGTTGTGTTTGATTTTACTCGGAAGTTTTTGTGATTATAAATTGATATTATGGATGATTCAAAAGGATGTAATATAACCCAAGAACTTGGGTATAAGCCAACTTTAGTAGCTTTGAGTTTGATTACACTAATTTGCATGCTATGGATTAGTATATACTGAATGCTGTATTAGGTAAAGGTGATTAAACACTGGGACAGGTTGCCCAGAAAGGTGGTTGAAGTCTCTATCCTTGGAGATGCTGAAAACCTGACTGGGCACAGTCCTGAGCAACCTGCTCAAGTTGACTCTGCTTGAGCAGGGAAGTTGAATTAGACAATCTCCAGAGGTCCCTGCCAACCTCAGCCATTTGATTCTCTAAACATCCCACCACATCAAGGTGTGAAAGAAACAGGAACTGCTAAAATCTGCCTTAGGGTATTCATTCTTGTTCCCAGTGAATTGTTATGGAGCTCGGTACTATAATTAAGAATAGGTAGGCAGTAAATCATAGCCATGCTTTGTTCTATAGATATTTTTAAAATGAAATAGAAAATGTAGTCCATATTGAAGCTGCCACAAATTATGTCACTTTTCTGCAAGAAAACTGTTACCTATTGAAAGCCTGGTAAGACATTATTTTCAATCGTATTTCTCAGTTCATAAATATAAGGAAATTGTTCTTATCACATGAATATATAGTTATAGTTTCCTTTTGAGATGATGTGTCAGACCAGAGTTTTTATTGTTCACAAGGTATTCATTTTTCTTCTCTATTTTAGTGGGTTTTGATTTGAGTTTTAATTTTGAAAGGAAACCCACTGAGATATATGAATATATGAAGCAAATATTTATAATTTATCTTTTTTGGGCTAGTATTAAGTTTCATATTGATTTCATTCATCTGTTGCTTAGCTTTATTCTGTTCTCCTTTGCTTTCTTTGAAAGGAAAGTGTATAAAAGGTTATAGCTCATCTATTTTCCTAAACATGTATCCTGTGTTTCTAGACTCACCCTCTCTTTCTTAAGTTGCAGTCAAATACTTTTCGTATGAGGACGCTCTCATCAACAGAGATTGCTGTATCTCAGATGAACTTATGACTAGATGTTTTTTTAAGCAGCAGGTGGTGGCATGTTTGTTAAAGTAGACCATTTGTTGTATTAATAAAACAAACAGAGGTATCTATTCATTATGGGCAGGGTAACTCCAGTTATCAGCTACTGTTCAAATCCTGTCAGCCTTTGGGTTTGGAATCAAACCTGTAGCATGTGCAATATTATTTGAAAAATAAAGAGAGAAAAATGATGGAAGATAGACCATTTTAGTGTCATTAAACAAACATAATCCACTGGAAGAATAGTTTTCATACTTTGCCTGTTCCCATAATTGCTCTATTTATCTTTGATGTGGTTTCTGCACAGTCATGAAGGGAAAACAAAACAAAACAAAACAAAACCAAAACCCACCTCCTCTAAAGGACTAGAAAAATGCAGTAAAATAACTGGGTGGATTAGGTCAGTCCTAAATGAAAGAACAGAGCTGTACTGAATGCAACAGGCCCTACTACGATTCAGAGTATTACCTTGATTACACTGCTAAATCAGAGAAACAGTTTCCTGGACGAGGACTAGCATGGTTCCAGTCAGCTTAAAGAAGTCAGAAGAATTTGAATCTTTCTTCATATGGTACACATGTTCATAAAAATGCATTTTTAATCAGGTAGCCAGACAGAGATGTAGCATACCTACACAATCATTATTCAAAGTCCAGTACCCTGATATATTAGGGTACTGATATATATAACAGTACTGGGTCCAGTCGTCTTCAATATATTCATCAATGACCTGGATGAAGGGATGGAATGAACCCTCAGCAAGCTTGCTGATAACACAAAACTGGGAGGGGTGGCTGACACACCAGAAGGCTGTGCCACCATACAGCGAGACTTGGACAGGCTGGAGAGTTGGGCAGAGAGGAACCTGGTGAAATTCAACAAAGGCAAGTACAGGGTGCTGCATCTGGGGAGAAATAACCCCATGCACCAGTACAGGCTGGGGGCTGACCTGCTGGAGAGCAGCTCTGGAGAAAAAGACCTGGGAGTCCTGGTGGACAACAGGATGACCATGAGCCAGCAATGTGCCCTTGTGGCCAAGAAAAGACCAATGGCATCCTGGGGTGCATCAAGAAGAGTGTGGCTAGCAGGTCAAGAGAGGTTATCCTGCCCCTCTACTCTGCCCTGGTGAGGCCCCATCTGAAGTACTATGTCCAGTTCTGGGCTCCCCAGTTCAAGAAGGACAGGCAACTGCTGGAGAGGGTACAGCAGAGGGCCACAAAGATGATTAGGGGATTGGGGCGTCTCTCTTACGAGAAAAGGCTGAGGGACTTGGGTCTTTTTAGTCTGGAGAAGAGAAGACTGAGGGGGGATCTGATCAACGCCTACAAATACTTAAAGGGTGGGTGTCAAGAGAATGGGGCCGCTCTTTTTGAAGTGGTGCCCAGTGGCAGGACAAGAGGAAATGGGAACAAACTTCTACATAAGAAGGTCCATCTAAACATGAGGAGGAACTTCTTTACTTTGAGGGTGGAAGAGCAATGGAATAGGCTGCCCAGAGAGGTAGTAGAGTCTCCGTCTCTGGAGTCATTCCAAACCCACCTGGACATGTTCCTGTGCAACCTGCTCTAGGTGGACATGCATTGGCAGGGGGGTTGGGCTAGATGATGTCCAGAGGTCCCTTCCAACCCCATATCATTTTGTGATTCTGTGATTGAAAGATGTTAGTAGCCAAAGAGAGCACAGGTCTTGCACAATAGAGTTAGGAAACTGCAGTTCTGTTTTTGTAACTGAGTGAGATCCCCAAAATTTTGTCCTCTTTCTATTTTGATCCATTCTTATATAGAATATATGCATATGATATCATAAACCTAGAGAAGGAGTTACTTAAAAAGTCATAGGAAGTATTAATCCTCATAAACACCATTTTATCACCACTAGACTTATGAATCAAACACAATTTTAATTTTTAAATTATCTTATTTCTGGTCACTCAGATTAGTTTCACTTGGCAAAAGTTTGTTTGTAAAATGGATATTTAGATCTCCCTCTTACATACTAAGTATTTGTTTGTAGACATTGACAAAAATGTGCTAGTCCAGGAAAAATAAAAAAGTTAGTTTTCACTAAAGTAATATAGTTCTTATCAGATCTTGGCAATTTGTCCTTAGAAAAACTGTGGGCTGGTCACAACAGGGCACAGAAATGCACAAACAATAGCTGGCATGATTTATGATACACTTACCTCTAAATCTGCTCAAACGCACATTTGTTTAGTTGTTTGTAGAAGACCATAAAGAATCATATTAAGAGATGCAATTTTATTTGGCGATCAGTATAGAGAGGAATGCCCTGTACTTTCTAGGCTATGATTCCACTGTGTTTGTTAGTGCATCTTCTCAGAGTCATCTTTTACCATAATTTTTTTTTCTAGCCTCACCAAACTGCTTTCTAATCTATATACTTTATTTGTGTTGTATTTTGGGGAACAGGGAGAAGAAGGGAAGGAAAGAGATGTCTGGAGTTATGAAGGAGCTGAAGATCATTATTTTGGGGACCTGTTTAATTTTATCACATGATACTAGCCCAGGGGAACAAAAACCCCGCATCCCACTAACCACTATGGAAACTTGTGAGCCTAGGTAACATGGATAGGTTACGTATTTTGTCAAATAAATGCGAGCTTTTAAAAAGTTATCCTTACTTTTGTATGTTGTATTAGGACAAAAATGGTACTTGCTTTTCAAGTAATGAGTTATAGGAGAAAAATAAACAAATATTTCACCAAGAGACAAAGCAAGGGAAAATATGTCTGTGCCTAATCAGCATACAACGATCCACAATTGAATCAAGTGATTCATTCAGCTGAGGAAGTTTCCAGAAGAAACTCTTATTCTCCTGCCTTCCTTTATACTATGAACAGTTTTTTCCACTTTTAAAGAGAATTAAAATTAAAATCATCCACTCGAGATGATATTTTCTTAGTGAAGTTTTATTTATGGAACCTTTTAAAATTGATGAAATCCAACCCCATCAGAATTAGGACCTTCGCTCAAACTTATTTATTCAGCTTCTGCATATTATCTGCAAAAATCCAATAACAGTTGTTGCACAGAAGACATTCATTATTTTCAAATATTCACTAGCATGGGTAAAGACTTACATTCTGGTAGTTATGATAGAAACACATATTACAGATATTTTTGTAAAACCTGTAACTAAATTCCTCTGCTCCTCTCCTTGCCTTTCCTCTAGTTCCCTTCCCTTGTGTTTGCAATGAAGGGTGGAAGACTAGCCAGAGTGGAATTAATTATATGGAAAATCATGCAAAGGGGTAGCAGAAGGAGTGAAAAAAATAAGTTTCTAATCATGGGCTTTCTCTTATTCTGTAGCAGGTGAAGGATAGGGCACATTAGACCAAAGGAAACAGAAAGGCAGAGAAACCAACAGGAAATCAGGTTTCTTTTCCTCCAGCCCAAAGCAGAGCTTCAGCAGCAGCAGATCCGTCCACCCCATGTGAGCAAGCAGAAAAGTCTGTGAAAGTGAGTGACTCTGAGCTGACAGATGCCCAAGGGAAAAATGACATTTCCCATTGTCTTTATGACTGTCTGGATGTGTGAAGTTAAACTCTTTCTTTATCCATATAAAAAAAATATAAATAGGCTGAGTAATTAATTTATTCAGGTAACTTGTTTTACCATGCATTTTCTGAAAATAACCATTTCCAAGAAACCAAAATTCATTATTATATGAAGCTAAATAACGTATTTCAGGGCCTTACAAATGTCAAGGCATGTCTAGGCTGCTGAACAAAAAAAACAAACCCAGGGAGTAAGTGTAAGCACTTGATCCCCAGTCATCCACCACGATTAACTGTCAGCTCGTTCCCTCAGACTGCTCCAATGAACTTTCTCAAAGAGAAATCCTGAGCATGGTTCCAGATATAGTTCACTTCAAGGACTGCTCCTGAAACCAGTATGAATGACCCTGCACTGGATTTGGTTCACTTTTCACTAAACAGTTCTCCAATGCTACCCCAGTAATCTTTGCACAACCTTATATCCTAGGATACCTAACACATACCTTCAGCTTAATGCTATAAAAACACCAGTTCTATATGATGTAACACAGCTCTCTGACAATCTGAGCTGGAAAAAATACACAAAAAATCATACTTTAGTTCTTCAGGAGCATGGCTTGGGTCAGAATAGACACAGAGACAATTACTGACTAGTGTGGCGGCTGCCAGTCTTCTCTATAGGGAATAGGCATGAGAAGAGTGTAAACACGAGGCAGTCTGGGTCACCTGGCCTCAGGAGCAGGGAACAGACTGTTTCTCTTCTATTTAGCGGAATAAGACAGTGCTGGATGGTGATATTCTCTTTCCCCACTGATGAACACAAGATAGCATGCCAGAAACATCAGTGAATTCCTCAAACAACTGTACGATACTATTTTGCTATGCTACATTTGATAGGCTGCTGTACCATCAAAGTTATTCTCTTACAAGGTAAGTGAAAGGCAATGCTGTTTGAATTTTACAGATATTTTCTCAATAATGCAATGTTCTGTGAAGTAATCATTCTGTATTTTTTTCTGCTTGCATAGTTATTCCATTGTTTTTCATATATATTTTTGCTGTTTTCCTCCTCCACTGGACTGTTTCCCTCCTTAGATTCTCCCCTCCTGTACAGTGAAGAAAACCTTCCAAGAAGCTCACCTATGTCTCCATGCTCCCATCCTCTGCCAGCCTCTGGGAGCTGATATTACGTTGTTTTGAAATATACCAGCAATCAATTATTTCTCACTTCTTTGAAACCACATCTTGGCCCACCTTTGAAGCTTGGCCAGGTAGTGCAATGTTTGAAAAGCTGTGCCCTTCAGTTTACACGGTCCAGCCAGAGAAGCTGCTCAACACAACACATATAATTGTGGTTTTGATGGCTAATGTTGTTCAGAGAAAGTCCTTTTGCTAGCATATGCTGTACTTCACTTTACACACTAGAGACAACACGAATAAAACAATCTTCACCGTGTTCATCCTTTGAAGATACTAAACATATCTTCCCTCTCTACAGGACCTCTCCCTTGGTGACACTTACCACTCCATCTGCAAATTTTTGGAGAACAAAATCAATCACATGAAACACACTACTTAACTACATACTGGCATTTTATGTAGAATGAGTTTTTACAATATTTTATGTCATAGTTTTCAATATTTTTTTTTTAAAGTGTCAGCATGAGTCAATCCCAGATTTGTGTGAGAGCAGAATTCAGTAAAAATGCTGTTCCCTTCTTCCAGCTGTACAGAGCAAAGCAAGTCACCAAATGTTTTTTCATTGAGGTACAGAGATCTCACTACAGAGAATAATTCCTTCCTGAAGGAAGGATCTCAAAGCACGTGAGTATTTGGCTGAGATTTTTTTCTGTTCTGCAACCATCATTTTCCCGTGCAGTCATTCCAGATTTGACCTGGAAATCTCCGAGTCCCAACCCGCTATTTTTGTAGTCAGTTTTAAATCTTTATTTTGTAGATTTTTTTTTTTTTAAATTGTTTTTTTCAAAGGCAACCATCATTTTAACAAGTCATTTCAAACTTTCAACAATAACTTGTCTACTTCGAACATGATTTTGATTTAGGGGTTGAACATTTTCATGTTGTTAGAGAGACGGTTATTTCAACTAAGCAAGAATTTTTTTCCTTAGTTTCTAATCACCTTTTCTTTTGTACTGTTAGAGACTGTGAAGTAGTGCTCATTAACATGTCAATTATAAGTCCATGCTAAGAGCTCATTTGATCTATGAAGGTCGCAGCACTTAGTTCAAAAATCAATAGTGAATATGAGATAATAATTAATATCAGTTAGATATGAATGTTGAAAGGAATTAGATGAGTACTTTTTTTTGACACCTAGAACATCCTCAACCTAAATCCTTTATGATTTTTGCTTTTTGGAATGGTTGCAGGTTCTCTGCTGTTAATTTCTGCATTGACCACTTTGTAAAATTTTCCAATTGTCTCTGACATAAAGACAATACTCTGAAGTCCAAAATTTGTGTTGTATCAGGAGTGGACAGAAGTGCGAGTTGATTGGTTTATGCTAATTCATGGAAGTTGGACTCCCTCTGAATAGTTTTTGCTTTTCATTAGTTTACAGCATCTGGCAAGAATAAAACCATGGATACTACTTTAGAAGTTATTTATGCTGTCAAAAGCAGTTTCTTGCCTGTGAAAAGAAGTTCATGGTATCCTACTTTTCATGAAAGCATTTCTATTGTTCAACTTTAATCTTCAGCAGCAAAGTGAACTACACTTGGGTAGAGTTGGTGTAAAATAATATTCTTACAGTGTTCTTCCTCTTTTTTTTCCCTGTTTTAAAACTATGAAAAGGAGGGCCCTGGCAATGGAGAAATCAGGCCACTTGACTCCTGTTGCTAGCAAAGAAACTCATATGAAAAAAGAAAATACGCCACTGGAGAATGTTTTAAGTGTGTTTAGTGAATTTATTTTCTGCTGGAAAGAAATAAAAGAGAAAGAAGAAAAGCATGGTATACAGAGATATAATATCAAGATTAGAATTTGGCTTTTACACTTTATGCTTGTGCGTGCTATGAGCTTTTCAGAGGAGAGAGTGTTGCTGCTTACTAAAGTAAGATAGAATAGATAAGATAAGCAGAGCAGAGATTTTTTTTAGCCAGGATTGCTTGTCTAGTTAAGGTTGTGTTTAACCCAGATAGGAGAATGTCTTGGGATGAAACCAAGAATGTGCTTTTAACTCATATGCCAATAGATATCAATTATTCAGCAGTTAGAAATTCTTGGAGTCAAACAACTTTAGTCTGGAGCCCAAATAATGAAAGCTTTAGAGCTGTAAGATTGAATTCAAATGACTAGTTTAGTATTGTAAAATTTCAGAACTTACTGATGCTGTAGGTTAACATACTACCCTTTAATTCCTTACAACCTCAATTCAGATCATGACTGGATCACATTGAGACTCATAATTTTAGGCTAGTCAAACCTAAAAATTTTCTCTATTTCTTCATACGAGCCAATGTGAAAGGATTAGCAGTCTGTCTTCAGAAGAAGTCCAGGTCTAAAGACAAGCATGCCAAGCCAGGTATGAAGTGAATTGCCAGCAGTCCTCTGGAGATATGTGCACACCTGTTCTTGTTACCTCAGGTTCAAGTCAGGATTATTAGCATCTCAATTTCCTGAGCACTATATTCATTACTGAGAAAAGAATAAAAGATGCATATATGTAGAAGGGTTTGAATCTCTTCCATGTTCTTAGTCATACAGAAGAGCTGCCTGGAACAATAGAGAACAGATTAGACTAAGACAATAAGGAGACACATGAAGTTTCAAAAAACTGTCAGGATGGAGAAGAGAAAATATGTTTATAAGACATAAGAGTAAAGAAACAGAGCATACACCAAGCTTGGAGCTGTGACAAGTTACATTAGCTGAAAAATAGATCCATTTGGTCAAGTCTAAGGTTTGTTGTAATACTTTTAAGTAATACAGTTTGGGATAAGAATTTGCTGCCCATTTCTGACATGGTTTACTTTTATTCCTTTTTTCCCCCTTTTTTTCCTTTCATTCCAATGTTGAACTTAGTTGTGGAAATATCTGGAATTTAATGAAAGGGAAGTTTAGAAAGAAAATTTAAATTCACTGAGCCTGCTTGAAATGCATGTCTTGGAAAAAAAAGGAAGTATTTTATCTCAAAGGCTGTAATCTAAAAGTTTAAACATATCAGGGATAGTATGCTGTTCATTTTATCTAGTAAAATACGTAAGAAATACTAATGATTCTACATAAACCGGATGATGCCACTTTTCACTGATAGTACTCCATATCACATAAAAGATAATGTATTTCTTTCTTTAAAAAAATAAAATAAAAAAAAGATTTCATCGTGATAATCCTCTAATTTTTTCTTTTCAGGCTGAACAAATAATGTTACCTGTAAAAGCCGTCTTCTTTATTATTCATTTGTTTGTAGGACCATGTTTTACAGGAGCATTTAATAATCTAGGATCTGATTAAGTGCTAAGCAAACACAAAACTGAAATATAGCCCAAGCACCATCAAGATCAATAAACTGATGCCAAGAAAGAAGGACAAGGAAAGAAAGGCACAGCGCTTAGTCAAACAGGAACCAAGGTGTTTAAAGTTTTCTGAAGAAGGTTAGTATGTTAAAATCTATAGCATTCTTTTCATGTAACTACTCTTATCAGAATGAAATAGGTCAGAGATGACATAGACCACATACACTTTATAACATTGATAAATGACTGGAAAAAAGAAAAAGGATGTATGGCTTGTTCTTTTTCTGGAAAAGTTCTTTTTCCAGAAACATAGGAATCTGAACACCTTATTTGTTCTTTCTAGCAGTATCAAAAGTAAATTTTGAAAAAAAAAAAAAAAAGAAAAGAAAAAGAAAATACATGAATAAAAAATATTTTTATTTAGAACAGTGTCTTAAAATATTAAATATTTTTTGTAACATAAAATCTTTCTTACTCTCAAGTGGCCCGTGAAATATTTCACATTTAATTTCTCATTATGTCAAAACCTTAAGCATTGTTTTTCTAAGATAAATTAACTTTAATCATTCAGAAAAGACACTTTTTTTTTTATTCTGCAGCTTTTTTTTTTTTTTTTTTTTTTTTTCCCGGGAGAGTACTTTGAACAGAGCTTTCTGAGACACAAAACTTTAAATCCATAATGAAGAGTCATTTCTAAAAAGTTATATTTGTATTTGAGAGTTGAGGACACCCAAGCTATTATCTACATCCTCCTGTTTCAGGAAAGACTCATGGATGGTGCTTTCAGTATTTATATAAACTCTTGAGGGTTATACGTTTGTCTATTCAAAACAGGTATAATGTTGTTCAGTGAACCCACAGAAAAATATAAAATGGGGCAATTTAGCTAGAGTATTTGCATAACGTATTTTATACTTAGAGATTTAATTTTTTGATGTCCCAAAGAAGTAACTTCAGTCAAGAAAAAGCTGCCCTGTGCAAAACTACATGGGAAGCAAGGACTGAGAAAGAAATTATAGAATCATAGAATAGTTTGGGTTGGAAGGTACCTTAAAGATCATCCAGTTCCAAACCCCTGCCATGGACAGGGACACTTCCCACTGCACCAGGTTACTCCATTTGACGCTGTTTCCCACAATATTCTCCTGGAGAAACCGGCTGCTCATGTCTCTGATGGGCACACTCTGTGCTGGGTGAAAAACTGGCTGGAGGGTTGGGACCAAAGAGTGTTGTAGTGTAGTGAATGGAGTTAAGTCCATCTGGTGGCCGGTCACAAGTGGTGCTCCCCAGGGCTCAGTATAGAGGACTGTTCTCTTTAATATCTTTATGAATGAGGGGATCAAGTCCACTCTCAGTAAGTTTGCAGATGACACCAAGTTGCATGGGAGTGTTGCCCTGCTTGAGGGCAGGAAGGCTCTACAGAGAGATCTGGACAGGCTGCATCAGAGGGCCAAAGCCAATGGTATGCGTTTCAGCAAGGCCAAGTGCTGGGTCCTGCACTTGGGTCACAACAACCCCAAGCAGCGCTACAGGCTTTTGGGAAGAGTGGTCAGAAAGCTGCCTGGCAGAAAAGGACCTGTGGGTGTTGATTAATAGCCAGATGAATATGAGCAAGCAGTGTGCCCAGGTGACCAAGAACACCAACAACATCCTGGCCTGTGTCAGAAATAGTGTGGCCAGAAGGACTAGGGAAGTGATTGTACCTCTGTACTTGACACTGGTGAGGCCACAGCTTGAATACCGTGTTCAGCTTTGGGCCTCTCACTACAGGAGGGACATTGAGGTACTGGAGTGGGACAAAAGAACGGCAACAAAACTGGTGAATGGTCTAGCGCACAAGTCTTACAGGGAGTATCTGAGGGAACTGGGGTTGTTTAGCCTGGAGAAAAGAAGGTTGAGACCCTATTGCACTCTACAACTGCTAGAAAGGAGGTTGTGGGAGGTGGGAGCCAGTTTCTTCTCCCAAGTAACAGGTGATAAGACATGAGGAAATGGCCTCATGTTGCTTCAGGGGAGGTTTAGATTGGATATTAGGAAAAATTTATTCATCGAAAGGATTATCAAGCATTGGAACAGGCTGCCCAGGGAAGTGGTTGAGTCGCTATCCCTGGAAGTACTTAAAAGACATCTAGACATAGTGCTGAGGGTCATGGTTTAACAGTAACTTAGCAGTGCTAGGTTAATAGTTGGACTTGATGATCTTAAACATCTCTTCCAACCAAAATGCTTCTACAACTGCCATCTCATGTTGAGCTTATCATCAGCCAACACCCTCAAGTCCTTCTCCTCAGGGCTGCTCTCAATTGATTCTCTACCCAGCCTGTATTTGTGCTTGGTATTGCCCTGACCCATGTGCAGGATCTTGCACTTGTCCTGGTTGAACTTCATGAGGTTTGCATGGGCCCACCTCTCAAGCCTGTCCAGGTCCCTCTGGATGGCATCCCTTTCCTCCAGCACGTCGACCGTACCACTCAGCTTGCTGTCATCAGCAAACTTGCTAAGGATGCACTCAATCCCACTGTCCATGTCTTCGGCAAAGATGTTTAACAACACCAGTCCCAGTACCAACCCCTGAGGAATGCCACTCATCACTGGTCACCACTTGGACATCAAGCTATTGACTGCAACTTTTCGACCGCGGCCATGTTATGGTTTGAGAGAACCCATAACAATCTATTGTCGTTAGACAATTATATCACCCGATGACCCCTCCCCATCTGGAAAGGGGAATCGGGGAACACAAAGAAACACAAGGGTTGAAATATAAACAGATTTAATAGACTAAGACTAAATAATTAACAATAATACTAAAGAACCAGTATTAATCCTGATACCGATATAAGATATACAGGAATTATACTCAGCCAACTGTATCAGTAGGAAGCTGTGCGCTCCCAGCAGTGGACAGCAAGTATCGGACACTGCGAGCACAATGGCTTCAGGAGGAAGGGAAGGCCTCTGGGTTCCGGCACCGGGGCAATGAGTTGTCTGGACCACCACCATCAGGGACAGAGAGCTACGCAGGAAACTTTTCTAATTTATATTGAATGTGACATCCATGGTATGAAATACTCCTGTTGGCCAGCCTGGGTCAAATGCCCAGGCCTTGCTCCTCCGTGTCCCTGCACCTGGCAAGGCTCGAAAACACTAACCTTGAATCCCACAGAGCCTGGCTGGCTATAAAGTAAATATTTTCACAAATTCAGACACCAGAGTCTTCTAAAAGTGCAATTTTCCCCAGCATTAGAAGAAAAGTTAGTCCTGTGTCTCTTAACCCAGGACAGGCCATCCAGTCAGGTCCTTATCCATCGAGTGGTCCATCCATCAAATCCATGTCTCTCCAATTTAGAGACAAGGATGTCATGCAGGACAGTGTCAAATGCTTTGCACACATCCAGGTAGATAACACCAGTTGCTCTTGCCTTATCCACCAATATTGTAACCCCATCAGAGTAGGCCACCAAATTTGTCCGGCACGATTTACCTTTAGTGAAGGCATGCTGGCTGTCACCGATCAGTTCCTTATTTTCCATGTGCCTTAGCATAGCTTCCAGAAGGATCTGCTCCATGATCTTGCCAGGCACAGAGGTGAGACTGACCGGTCTTCCTTTTACCCCTTTTTAAAAACAGGGGTTATGTTTCATGTTTTCCAGTCAGCAGGAACTTCGCTGGACTACCATAACTTCTCAAATAATAAGAACCTTTTAAAAGACAGGTTGGAGGAGAGACCAGAGGAAAGTGAGAACTAAGACAGTGTAGGATTACAGAACCCAAAGATTGTATTTAACGAAATGTGTGAATCAAGGAAGTAGAAAACCACCAACCCGTGGAACAAGAATTCCTGTAACTGCACTAAAGTTTTCTTCTAAGAGGTGTTTTCATGGATTGATAAGCAAGGGATGTAGGATGGCGTCAGAATAAGAGTTCAACACATAGACTGTATACCTTGATGATTGAGATAAAGAGGAAATTGCTAGCGTTGCAGGAGATGGGAGGATTTTTCCTAGGGGAAAAAAAAAAAAAAAGGAGAACAATGCTTAGTTTTGGTAAAGTTTTAGGTCCTGAGTTGTTAACTTACTTTCCTTTTTTTTTTTTTTTTTTTTTCTTTGGGCAGATTAATGGGATTCTGCTGATATCCTGAGAAAGATACTCCTACTTTACGTTAGTGTATGTGGAGAAGCAGACCTTCTGCTACTATTTTAGTAGTGTCTCTGTAGTCTCAATCCTAGTGATTTCAAACATATAGGATGAGAAGACATTAATGAGAAACTGTAGTAATTATTTTAAAAACCCATAAAGTTCTATTTATTCACATAAGAATATGGATTTTTTAATGAAGTACTCAGGAAGTAACTGAACTAGTGATAAGTTTTATGTTCTACCATAAAAATAGAAAATTCAGCCTTTCACTAAAATAAAATTTCCATTTTTGTTTCTGATGGATCATGTGATTTTGCAGCACTGAACTTGTCAATAGTAAGGATTTTCCTGCTACATTATGTGACAGAGTAATTTTCAGTTTCCACATTTGAATAAAGAGGATAAAATAAATGAAGTATTTTTAATGAGGGATATATTTAATACTACCCTGAGAGTTTAACGTCAATATTAGTTTTGTGGTGTATAGGTTGAATATGGGTCAGAAGAATAGAAGAAATTAAATGTATTATGCTAATATCACCTGTACATCTGAGATATAAGTATGCTTATATAAATGTGTTTAAAATCTTTAAAGTTATCATAAGAAGTTGAATCAATAACTCATATCCACTTCTTTGAGATACTTGCCACATCACTCAAAACTGTTTTGATTGCCTAATCCATACCTGTGCCATATACACAAACCTGTGCCAAGCAAATACTATGAGTTCCCAACAGTCTCTGAATTTGATCTAAAAAGATGAACTTCTATTGCCATAGCTGAATAAAGTATATTTCTCCAAAGCATCATTTCATGTGTTTTCCTTGTCATGGCTCTCAGAAAGTCTTGACGAGCTTCTCTTTCCAAGAAGATGTAAGATACAAGAACAGCTAACAGAAAACCAAGCAGTCTTTCAGACATAAAAGTAGACTGAAACAAAGGCTGTAGAAAACAGAAGGAGAAAAATCAAGCTAAATCCAGGTTGGGAACAAATATTCTGAGTCTAACTTCATTATGTTAATTAGCGAGAGTGTAGAGAGAAAAGAGCAGTTAGCGCTGTGGCACATGGGGGGAAGTTAACAAGGGGGGGCAGTGATAAGGTCATTAGTTCTTGTGCAACAGGGAGAAGAGACAAGCACTTACTGCCTGTGAAACAGTAATGCATTAACAGGAGCTGAGACGTGGGGTAAATTTCAGGTGGCCATAAAACTAATGTTCTGAGAGTTCAATTTTTGTGTAGAGAAGTGTGTAACACAAGTGTGCAAGTATTTCCGTTATTGTTTGATTACACGTGTGCACGAGCAAATACCTTTACATTGACCATGGAATAGAAACAAGATTTTTAAACACAGTTTTTATACAGTGAGTGTGTCACTGCATTACCACATAATGAGATTCCATACAACAGATGGTTCTATATTTCACAGGGAATATATTGTCTCCACCAAATTACTACAAGTTACTTTCAAAACAAGTTTAATTCCCATTAATGAAACTGATTTAGTATATTTTGTATTTACACTCTTTTTGGAAGACTCAAACAGATTTAAATGTCTGAGTCATATATAAGTCTAAGTATTAAAACATTATGATCTGCCCTGGGTGATAATGTGAAGCAGTTTACAAAGTAAATGACATCTACAGCCTCTCTAGCAGTCAGTTAATACTATGAACATATTTGGGGGCATGGCATCATTTCCCAGAATATGACACATAAGCACAAAGTTCTCTTGGACACCACAATCAGCTGTTTATTAGTGTCAGAACGGGGTGACTTTGTTTATTCCAGAAGTGCCTTTGTACCTTACAAGTATTGCATAGTGTTATTTGACAATGAAGAACCTAATATTTTGCCCGACTACAGCTACAGAAGTTTCAAATCAAAGTACTTCGCTCTTGAAAAATGAAAGAAAAGCAATGTGAATGATTCTGTTCTAATGAAGTGCAGGGCTTCTCTTGGGAATAAAAATATGATAATTCATATAACTGAAGCATTCCGTGTAAATTGTCAGCTATTCAAATTAAAGAAGTAACTAATGAATAACTGCATGCAAGATTGCATGGTGATTAGCAGTACAATATTTAATATCAACTGATGTTATCAATCATTTCCCACTGTAATTACCCAAGGTGTTGAATAGAAAATTGCTTTTAAAGTACATTTCAATAAATGAAGTATTAATTATTACAGGTAACTTGTAAAACAGACTGTTGCCACAGAGTAAGAAGTGGGCAAAAAAGTTTCCAACCTTATGAATATTTTTAAGATTTTTTTTCCTGTACTAAAATAAAACCAATGTTTTCTGAAAAATTCTTGTGCAAAGTGAGTGAGAAATACAAAGAAAAACATCCCTTAAGCACACTAAGCACCTGATAGTGAACTTGTCAACAATGTACAAAAATGATGTCCATGGTCAGGCCATGGCCACGGGCACATGGCCTAAGCAGCACAATATTCACTATCAGAGATAGAAATGCAAACACCAGTTAAGAGATTACAAGTACATTGGCCCTTATTTTTGTCAATACAATGTCTAAATACGTTTAAAAAAAGGTGCTATGTTCTCACCTAAAATAATGCATTTATATATTTATTTATTTATACAATCTGTGGTAATGTTATTCTCTGATTTTGTTATGCAGGTAGTTAGTGCATGCTCACACACTTTTTAAGAAGATGAAAGATAATATCTACAGTAAGAAGAACAGGGCTACTTTTCATCATGTATTAGTAAAATGAGGAAGTACTTTTCTTGGAGTCTGTGAAATGATAACTTATGTAAGACTATTTGTATGATGTCTCTTAATTTTGTCTTTTGCAGGTGTTCCATTTGATTGAGTTGACTGTTAATTAGAACGGGGACTTGAATCTGAGGTTCTTTTATCTCAGGTGTATGTAAGTGACCACTAGATTAATAGCTATTCTGAACTGGTAGAGTGGTGAGGGATATGTTTCTCTTTGGTTTTGAATAGAAATTTCAACCTGGAGCTAAGAGGTTTTTTCACAATATAAATTTAAACTAAACAGATGGTTTTGCTTTAAGTTCCAGATTTGATAAGCATCTCTACATAAATCTTTTTCTATAAATTTTGTAATAACAGTAGGTAGAAGTGAGGTGGGGAGGAGACTTCTAAATCAGTAGAAAACTACTCTGCTGATTAATTTGCATTTCATGGCATTTTTACAAAGTATGAAAGTTAATTTGACTCTATGTCCTTGGAATGTGCAATTTGTCTCTCAAACTAATTTCTTTTTTAATTGCTGTCACAGAATCATAGAATGGTTGGGGTGGAAGGGACCTTTGCAGATCATCTTGTTTAACACCCCTGCTCAAGCAGGGCCACTTAGAGACAGTTACCCAGAACTGTGTCCAGATGGTTGTACATTTTTTCTCGTATTTCTTCATATATTTTAAATTCTCTACGTCTTTGAAATAAATCCAGGGGGTTTAAGTGTTTGTTTGTGCTTTTTTTTTTTCTTATTAATTAATTCCAAGGCCAGACAAATTATTATGAATTAAAAGTATTAAAGTAGCAGAAAACTGATGTAGCTTTACTACATCTTGATGCATATCTTTGAAGATCTGGAACTGTAGTTGTGGGAATAGGAGGGATACAAATGCTAATTGTATTCAAATATCTAACTCAAATCATGCCTAAGTGAAGAGGTAAGTGTTCTTATATTTCTTACACAATCCCTGGAGAGAACATCTAGAAGGAGTTTCAGAACAGAAGTCTAACTCACAAATTGATACTGGAGAATCTTTTTTCTTTCTCTGTGGACAACAGAGAGAGACCTTAAGAAATCTACCCTTCTAATATGCAGATTTTAATTTGGTCCTTAAATTAGGTGAGATTGATACCTTTTATTGTGTTTGAGAAACAAGTTCTTGGTTGGGCCAGTGTGAAAGAATCTATTTATGCCTGGCTTATTAATTGCAACAACTGATTTTTATTTTTAAAAACAAAAACAAAAACAAAAACAAAAACAAAAACAAAGCAAAACAGAACACATTAAGGATCCCTGGAATTATGATGCTATGCAAAGGAAATATCTAGTTCTGGAGTATGCAGGAGAGAAGCTATAGTTTACTCAGATTTGCAGTAAAGGAATTTTTGGCTTTTTTTTGGCTTGGAGTTTTGCTACACTTTCCCTAAGTAGTCTTTTTCCAGAGGATCTTCTGTTCCAATTTAAACACACTGGCTTTTCATGAAGTGCTCAGAAATATATTCTCAGAAGATTGTCAGCTGAACAGGAAGCCAGTTAAGCTAGCCAGAACTAGAGCAGGTGTTCCTGCTAGTGTTCCTTATTCAGACCCAAGACTATACAACTTTCTTACTTGTATAGTAAGAAAATCTCAGCTGTGAATCCTCTCCTGCAGCTAGGCATATAAACTAAATTGTTCACTACAGCAAGTCATGCCCTAGTAGCTGAACAGCAGTCTTTATCCTGATGCAAGGATCGGTAGGAAGCAGAAGTCTTACAGGCTCTGCCTATGCTGATACATATCATAGAATCATAGAATGGTCAGAGTGGGAAGAAGAACAACTAGTTCCAACCCCCCTGCCCTGGGCAGGGACACCTCCCACTAGATCAGGTTGCTCAAAACCCCATCCAGCCTGGCCTTGAACACTTCCAGGGATGGGGCATCCACAACTTCTCTGGGCAATCTGTACTTGGTTGTTTCTTAGTTGGAAAAATGCTTGGTTGTTTCTCAGTTGAAAAATGTTTAACAAGTTTTTGCCTATGCTTCCACCTCCAGGCCTTCTTCCCTCTTCCCCAAAGTAGCTCGGTGCCCTTTGTTATGCTGAAATTCTTAGCAGACCTTTGCTACAAAACCCCCAAGTGATCAGAGTTTTTGGGTTGTTTTTTTGTTTGTTTGTTTTAACCCAAATAATTTCAGTGAGCTGATTTACAGCAAGACTCTGCTAACAGTCCTGTCAACACAACTAAGGCGGCAGAAAACTGTGATATATGAGTGGAAGTGACCAGCCAGGAAGAGTCAAAACTGGGACTCTGAGATAGTACTTTTGCTAGAGGAAATATATTATTGAAATTCACCCTTACTGCTTAAAAGCCCTAGGATGAGATAACACTGGGATGCTGAATGAATGATTCTGAGAGAGCATATGCAAACACTCTGGTCTGGTACACGAGGGATCGCTTTATTTTTTGCAGTATAATGTCTACAAATTCAGATCTAGTGAGTTTACTTCTGGTAAACTGGAAAACAAAGCGAAAAACCAATCCCCATAAGCTCTAGTAGCAATTCCTGAAAAGAAAGAAAAAAAAAATCCTCAAGGTAAACTGTCAGTTTACATTGTAATCTTAATAAAAAAGAACAGTTGAAAAGAATCAGGCCTCAAAGTAATAACCACGTCAGACACCACATTGTAAACCCATAACACAGAATTATTTTGATTTATGTTTGTAGTATAGATAGAAATACCAAAGAGAGTATACAATGAAATTTTAGCAGAATGAAGTCACGAAATTTGATCTCTGTACAGTTTGCTACTCAGAAGTCTTGCTCAAGAGGGCCATAAACCTACTTTAAGGGAAGTTACTAATTTGCCTACTGCGTGTTGAGTCACTTAATTGTTGTTTATGTTGATGTAATTGCTATGATAAAACTAGTAAAATGGACTAAACTAGATTTTCAGAATTTTAGAATGATATCCTCCTTAAATTAAGAGATGATCACTGAAATCAATCTGATTGGCTATTAAGAAATTTCCCAATGTTAATTCTGCATAATAAAACATGTTTTACATCATGTAACAGACAGCACAGATAGAATGATGCCAAAAATGAATAGAGCTGGTTAAAGTCTGATTACCCCGATGCCTCCCTTCTTTACCATTTTCTGATTTCTCTGTTCATAATTTTGGCTCTTTATAGGCCATTTCAGAATTGAACAGCTTGTAAGAAAAAGTCTGATGCTTACAGCAAAGCAGTGAGGAGGAGGAATACACAAATTCTATTAAGTCTTTGAGTGACTCACGATGTGAGTTACTAAACAGGCCTCTCTGTGCCTTGGTTTCCATATTTGTAAAATGATAATACCTCTGCTTGCATGGTGTGCTCCGAGTTTAGAACATTACATTTCTTTAGTCACTGTCATGTGAGGATCCTAAAATGCCATTCAAATACTGAAGAAAAGGTTTAGATGCTAAATAAAACAGCCTTGTCCCCCTAAGGAGAGAGAACTGATATAGTGTTTGTGGACATTGGTGGTGGTTCCTTCACAGCAAACACTGAATCAAATGTTGCAATAAACTCTTAAGAAAAAGTATCGAAAAGGCCAAAATGCTACAAAAAATGCTAGACCTTATAAGGGGAAGACCTTCTGGCTCAAAACAAAGAAACAATCAAACAAACAAAACAGTCTGGAAGATTGGCCAAAGAGTACAAAATGGAAGAGTATACCAAGAAAATCCTTTTATTAGATATAGGCAGAAAATGGTTAGAAAAAACAAGATGTTCAATTTCTGCTAAATGAATGCTGAGGGCGATCTTCCAGTTTTGTGTGGAAGATTAAAGAGCTAGAACAACAATACCAGCAGACAAAATTTTCTTAAAAATTAAATTGCTTTCAAACCAAATTTGTGTACCAGCATTCTATCAAGTTCCAAAATGACATGCAAAAGAGGAAATTAAAGGAGAGGTGCTAACATCTGCCTACTCTACTCCAGCTACAGGACTGTGGTAGTCCACCCTGATGTCTCAGTCTCTTTTATATCTTTCATTGTCTATTATGATTACTAATGATTTTTTTAATATTCTCTCTTGAGTGAAGGAAGGGGCTTCCTGAGTTTTGCTTATAAAACAGGGAATGAGTATTGAATTTTCTACACTTCCCTTGCTATGTAGAAGAGGATGTTCAAAATAGTATGTGTGTTTACAGGAACTGGTGAATTTCTATATGAAGAATTCAGGGCACTCCTTGTTGCCTCTGAACTTTACTTCCAATAGTACAGGGTCCTATGAGACAAAAGTACTACAAAAAGAATGCTACATGGATTCCTCTTTTAATTACTAGGAAAAGTGAAACTTGTTCATCTGGGATTCAGTAGGAACTTGCAGGAGGGCCTGCTGAATCAACCCTGTAGTTACACTGTTCTCTTTTCCTATGAGATTTGTTCTCTTAATCCATCTCACTGAAGTGTTCATTCAATACTACTTGCAATCATATGGAAGTTCTGTATATAATTACAGATACGGTTTTCTATATCAGTTGTCAAATTCTTCCTCTTATAACACCTGTGCTATTACTTTAAATGCAATGGAATGCCTCAAACGGCTCACATGTCATTATAGCAGTTGTTGACCACATATATTAATTTTGCCATGAATGACTGTGTGGTCTTAACATTTTGTGAGAGAAATGCGTTTCTTCCTGACAGTTTTGACCGAAATCAGATTTAGGCATTTGTAATAATAGCTTTCTTTTACTAGGAAATAGCAAGTTGAATTTGCATACTAAATAGTACACAATTTGTTGCTTATGTTGATGAATATTCTTTCAAGCACTAATTAGATGCTCAACACCTAGGTGTCTAGGTTACTGCATATGATTTTATTGGGAAATGTGTTTTACCCAAGTTTTATTAAAACCATGTTAACACCATTTCATTCAGTGTTCTCTTGCATGATTGAGATTTTCCATATTGAGAGATATGGAAAGGAGAAGGCAGATGGACAGGCAGACGGTAAAAGGCAATCATTCTTTCAGCACCAATCCAAGGAACATCTCAGGCTCTAAATTATAAAGATGCCTGCCACTTGAGCATTGTAAAGATAAGCAGAAACGAAATGCAACCAGCTAAATAAGATAAAAAGAAAACAAAACAAAAGCATCAAAAAGGAAACTAAATTTAGCTATAATGTCTGTAGGTGTAAAGCCTCCCCTGTATGATTACTGCATGTCCATCTAACTACAGCAATAAATAACAACCATTAGCGAAAAAAAATCAGTCCACATCAATTAGGTGCTTACAGTGTACTTCTGTAACAGAAAATGCTTAATATAGATAAATTATAAAGTGAATGCGTGTTTGACATCTTTTGGTCCATTTCCTTCGAAATATGCACTTAAATGATAATATTAGATTCCATAAACAAGTATAACAAAAAGGGCACTCACAACAAAGATGAAAGAACATAAAAGGCCTGAAGTTGACAGTATAAGTACCAAATCTGATCGAGCACAGCAGTTATAGAAAC
Organism: Numenius arquata; assembly: GCF_964106895.1. NCBI lineage: Eukaryota > Metazoa > Chordata > Aves > Charadriiformes > Scolopacidae > Numenius > Numenius arquata. The sequence continues at coordinate 106,081,697 of NC_133576.1, read as the reverse complement.
ATAAAACATGTTGAAAACATCATAATTATAGCTGGTTAGAGATCAAAGAGATATGTGCCATAAAGGCAAACATAAGCAATTGGATAAGACACATTAAAAAAAGGAATTCTGCTGTAAACATGAATGATAGTTATGGGATAATATTTAGTTGACGTTATTCAATTAAAAATAAAATGGTTTTATGACAGTGATCTTTTATATTTATTTGCTCACTTCAGTTGCTTAAAATGAAGATGTTTTGAGTATGAATACACATATTTTAGATGTATATAGGCTTTACGCTTTGAGTATATATGTGCATACACATACATCCACAAACATATACATATATACACACACAGAGGAACACAGATATATATACATTTTTGTATGTGTGCATGTGCATAATTCTTAAGATTGTTTAAGGGGAGAGTTTATATGACGTGCTATGAATACCTGATAATACCTGAAGGAAAATATTTCATAATCTGTAGATCAGCCTCTACTATTCTAAGATTGTCCTTAAAGTGATGATATGGAAGTACAATACTTGAAATATCAATGAAACAGGGCACCTGCAAGGTGTGATATTCCTATTACACAGCAATTTTCATCAATTTCATGGATTTTTTTCTTGAGGAGATATCTTGCATGACAGAATTCATCAGGTAGTCCATGATAATAGGTATCTTCACTAACACAGAGTCTACCTCAGAAGGTACTGAACATCAAACGTCTGTCTTCTAACTTTAGAAATCATTCCAAAGACAAAATGAGCTACACAAAGAAATGTCTATTTACATTCACTAGCTAAAAGGTCCTACAGTGATCATCTTATATTATAAAACTCTAGATCTATCCCTTTGTGTGCCAGCTGTACATAAACCAAGCTAATGTATTGAGAATAATGACATCCCATTGCTTCTTTCCTACAGAACCACTAACATAAATGTGACATAGATGTGATCCAGGAGATCCACCACCCTGTGCTTGCATATGGGGTATGCATGGGTCCTTGTCTTTTCTGGAGGCAGAAAGAGAACGTAGGGCCTTATATTCTCAGCAGAAAGGCTTTCTGTGAAAGGTGTCATTAGAAAGTCCAGATGTTGCTGAGAGAAAGGGATGTTTCCTGGAAGCTCTGGCTGGCAGATCAATTACAAGATTAGGATTTTGCATTACAGAAAATTTAAGTAACATTTGAAAATGTTCTAATGAGGACCTAGGAAGAAAACCGAAGTGAAAAGATAATATGGACATACCTTGTGATAATTTTGAGTTTCTGACCAAAAAAATATTTTCTTGTTCAGTTTCCAAAACTCAGATATATGAAGAAGTTTAAAAAGTAGAATCAGCTGTAACTCTGCTCAACGTACCGATGATGAGAAAAAACTGCAGAGGACTGAACAGGTACAAAGTTTCCTAATCATTCCTAACCTCAAATGTTTTAGGATTTCTCAGTGCCAGATTATTTTCTTTTACTTTTTCTGTTGAATATTTCAGAGTGCTACACTGTGGCATGTAAACAAGTTAGAATCAATAGCAAAGCATCATAACTTAGAAAGCTCTTCTTTGTTTTTTTTTCTTTCTTTTTTTTTTTTTTTTTTTCTCTTACTTCTACTACCTTGGCAGCTATTTCTTATATTTACAATGGATAATTCTGCTTGATCTGAAAATATGATTCCAAACACATGAATACTTTGAAATTCTACTACTATAATTACAAAAGATTTTTTTTTTTCCATATCGCACCCACTGAGTGATTTTTATATCTTCTTTTTTTTTCCTGTGAAGCCTGAAGTTAGTGAAAAAGAAGAAATTGCTTCTCTCTTCCACCCAGCTGGAAAGCATCTTGGCAGAAAAGGCCCTGGGGGGTTCTGGTGGACACTAGGGTGTACATGAACCAGCAATGTGCCCTTGATGCAAAGAGGGTCGATAGTAGCTTGGGCTGCATTAGAAGGAGAGTTGCCAGCAGGTGGAAGGAGGGGATCTTTCACCTCTACTCAGCACTGGTGAGGTCACACTTGGAGTACTATGTCTAGGCCTGGGCTCACCAGTAAAGGAGAGACATGGACATAATGAAGAGAGTCCAAAAAAGGGCTGTAGAGGTGATGAAGGGTCTGGAGCATCTGTTTTATGGGGAAACATAGAGCGAGCTGGGACTGTTCAACCTAGAGCAGAAAAGGATCAGGGGGATTTTATCGGTGTATATAAATACCTGAAGGGAGAGTCTAAAGAAGATGGAGCCAGGATCTTCTCAGTGGTGTCCAGTGATAGGACAAGAAGCAAGGAGCACAAACCGAAACACAGGAGGTTCCTCCTGAACATCAGGAAATCCTTTATTTCACCGTGAGAGTAACCAAGCACTGGTACAACTTTCCCAGGGAGGTTGTGGATTCTCCATCATTGGAGATATTCAAAAGCCATCTGGACAAGGTCCTGGGCAACTGGCTCTAGGCAGCCCTGCTTGAGCAGAGGGTTGCACCAGATGACATCCAGAGGTCTCTCCAACCTCAATGGTTCTGTGATTCTGTGATCTATTAATTAGGTTTCCAGTTATGTTTTTATTTAGGGTTCAGCTTCTTTATTAATGAGATAGTGCTTAATAAGAGCATTGCTGAGTGATAGGAGGAAGTTTTGTGAAGAAGTGTTTAAATTTTGGAGAATATCATATGTGCTCTAAGAAGTATATGAACTACAGGATTACTGCTTTGGGATTCCATGTCCAAGCAGTGACACTCCACAGTGTAGGCTGTGACAGTGGTGGGGATAACACAGGTTATGCTACTGCAAAATGCTTTCAGTGGTGGGAAGAAGTTAGTTAGTGGCTGATTAATAAATAATATTAAAGCGAGAAGACAGCAACTCTTTTGACTAGCAGCCCTTAGCAGCACTTAAGGAGACTCAGAGTTGAGCAAGTGAAAATTATTCTTGCATTTGGCCATGTATTTTCAAAAACTCTGCTAATGAGATCTGCTAGTATCAAGAAGATTAAAAGGATTGAAAGAAATAGATAGTGTTATTGGAATTACATATTTATGTGAAGTATCTTGTTGCCTAATTTGAAAGACCAAGGAAAGTAAATTGTTAGGGGGAAAAAAAAATAAAAAGATACAGAAAGCCCTTGAATTAATATCTGTGTGGTCATTGAGATAAATGTGGTAGAAAGTAAAGGATATGTAAAATGTATTTACAGATTTCAAATCCAAAAGGGACAACTAAAATCACACTGTTTCACCTAGGTTTCATTGCAATCATTGTAAAAATATTTTGCCATTGTTAAGCATATCTTCCTCTATAACATGTAAAGAAAAAATCTCAGAGTGAAAACTTGGTATTTTAAGAATATGAAGTTTTAATATAAAGTCTTCTTCTCAGGTATGACTACTGTTACATGTACTTATGACTAGTAAATTGTGCCCATAAGCTTGAGGAACAATTTGTAATGGGAAAAAAAAAAAATCCACTTCATAGTCACCACAGTAAATGGCTGAGCTGATTTTGTCTTTTGGCTGTTAAGGGCTCGTGACAGCCTTGAAATTCTGATGAACTTTTTCCATTGGAAACATATAATAGAAAGTCAAAATTCAAAATAAAGAAAGGTAAGAACTATAATCCAATGAACTTAATTTAGAACAAAGGCTTTTATTGTAATGTATATTGTTTTCTAAACAAAAATATTTGGTAATTGTGGTCAGGAAGAGGATGCAAATTGCTATATTAATTATTTAATAATAGTCTAAAACAATAATAAACTTTTTCCTTTATTATAAATATTTGTCTACCAAATTCTATCCCAAGCTGTGAAAGAATAAGGAGATTCACAAGTCCTTAAAATCAGAAAATGAGAAATAGAAATCTGAAACATGTTTCAGAGTAACTGCCAAAAATTGATTTAATTATCCTTCCACATGAAATGTACTCAAGTTTATGAAGGCTGTAAGTGCATGCTCCTTAAAGATCTCCCCTTCAATGGTGTAAATAACAAGGAAATGGACAAAAACAGTTTATAATTCTCTAGGAATTATGACTCTGATGAATTAATGATCCAGTGATTAACTAATTAAACTAGAAATGGGTAGGCTGAATTGGGTGTTCTTTTGAGTAGGAATTACAAATTTTGTTCCCACTAGCATACATAGAAAATATACTGGAATTGAAAATGGGTCATATTTGGCCCACAATACCTGTTTCCAACATATTTCTTTCCAACCTCTGTTTAGGTAGTATCCCAAAATTTTAAGAAAAGTTTAGAATAGGTTGCAAATAACAAACATGAAGTTCCAAAATGGGTATCACATTTCTCAGTTGCTGGATGGCATTAATTTATACTGTTTTTTTTTTCTAGTGGGTCTGTTTGTAGTCGTTCAATAGACAGACAAAGCATTATTTATGGACTACGAAATGTGAAACTGGCACAGAAGTCAAATTGTTCCTTTAAGCTTCTGCTCTTGAGGACCTAGCTCCTCATACACTCATTAAAGAGGAAGGACAATTATTTCACTAAAATTTGCATCCAAGCCAGATTAACTTGAATATATTTTTGTTTATTTCAGTTTTGCAGAAATTAGCCGTGTGTGTCTCAAAGAGTGAGCTGGGAAAGTCTTCGTCTGAAGAATGTTGTTTTTTCCAAAGTCATTTTTTCTTCCATAGGAACATACTACTTTTATTGACAATTGTGTTAAGAACTCTGTCTTACAAGCAGAACAAAAATTTCTGGTCAAAATAGAGAAAATACTTATCAGCCTTAGAAAAGCTAACAGTGATTAGGGCAGTGAACACTTAGTAGGAAACATGACACTGTAATTCAAATTTCTACTCTATGTAGTGCAAATCTGGGACTTATATCTTTGCCTTCTACATTGCAGGTGAGTGCCGTAACTACCATTTTAAAAGCCATTCTGGAGTTTTGTCTTTTTTTCATATTGAAAGAAAGAGAGAAAAAGACTGCAACTAGCCCATAATTCTTTAGTGAGAACCAACAGCTGAGGTGCAGAATGTTCTTTGATGTGTACTACTGTGTAAAACTTTGCTCTCTGATTCATACATAGGCCCTATCCTCTGAGCAGGCACGCAACACATCTCAGTTGTGTTTCAGGATCTCCTTTAGAGAAAACTAAGTTATGTCTTCCAAGTAAATCAGAGTGCAGCTCTGAGAATCTGATGTCTACAGGCAGTGTGGTGGAGGTTAACCAACTCTTTGAATTCTTCTTGGCAGCTACATCATCAGTTCCTCTTATTCCAGCAGCTTTTCAGATACCCGCCATCTATTCCTGAGCTCAATGCCCAAAAGGCATGCAACAAGCTTTTGTAAGCACAATGTAAAACATCATTCTGTTAAAAAAAAATAAGTGCATCAAAGGGGTGAGTCGAAGTCCCCACTGTAGAAGTTCCCTTTACAGCACTTCCCTTTCATCCCTAGCTGCTGGTGGTTAGCTCTCAAAAGCCAAGGTATTTAAATGCGCTTCTTGCTCACACCATTTCATTGCCATCATAGGTGGGCAGAGATGACATCCTGAAACAGAACTCCCAGCTGATGCTACAAGATTTTTTTTCAGCCACATTAATCACTCTGCTGAAGTTTGGCTTGTGATACCTTGCATACAGCAAAATAAATAAACTCTCACATCAATAACTCATTCAACCACATGGAATTCTACTTACCACATGACTGAACATACTATTGATTTTAAACTAACAGCTATCCAGTGTTTTCATCAATCCAACAGCACCAGTTGCTTCTACTCTGTTCTTCTTCTGATCCTATTTATTTTTTTCATTTTTTCTCCAGCTCCTAAACTTTTCCTTTTCCTTGATCCTTTCTGCCCAGCTTTCACTGGTAGTCAGAAACAGGTACTTTATAGCACCATTTTAGCCAGCATACGATTTACAAGTCAGAAATCTCACATATGAGTCAATAGGGCTCTCTTATGGCATTCATGGTTGCTTAGCTGCAGTACAACATAAAATATTTGCTCCAATTCAAATTAATATTGCCAATAACTTTTTTTTTTTTTTTGAAACAAGGAATCATTGGAAGACATAATCCAAAGTAATGCTTCTTAACAGTGAAATTTTGTAGATTAAGGAACTGAGCCCAGAAAAGCACAGGAGTTTCCACTACTTAGGTCACTTAAACTAGACTGACCAGCACACTGTGGAGTAAATAGTAAGGAATAGCCTTGTGGTGGTGGAGAAATGGGGCAGATAACTGGAAGACTTTCTTATTTCTATTTTCATTTTTTGTATGTTTTCAGCTGATATGGGATTCATGTAAAGCCAAATGAGTGACTGGCCAATTGTGAGAGAAAAAGGACAAGGGGAGAAACTTGATGTTTCAAGAGGCCTTGTAGAGAAGAGAGATTAAAAAATAAATTCAGACCTTGAGGCTAAAATCTTATTTTGCAAAGAAAAGCCCTCTAAGTATTTCTTTTCAACTTGTTATTGGAGAAGCTTTATACAGTAAATATCATTGTATTTGGAGAGCTCAGCATCTGTTATTCTTTCATATTGATTAAAATACTTTAAATATCAGGACTCATGTGACCAAGGCAGTATTAGCTTGAAATAAACTGTTGCTCTCTTTCTATTAGCTGAAAGGTTTGCAGTATTTAAAAAATAAGAAAGACACGGGTCTTATTCCTGCAGGGTGAACAAATGGCAAATAGAAATATGCAAATGGGTTTTGTCAGGAGCATGAAATATGAAGTCCTTTAAGTTATTTTTAATATAATCTGCAAAGATTTAATGTTAAAATCATGATATATTTAAGATGCAGGAAGCATTTTTACAATCTTTTGGTTGTCATTTTTAACATTACAACAAGTGCATTTCCTTACTTACTCCTATGTTTAACTTTTCCCCATCTAACATTTAAAACAGAAATCTGGTTTGTACAGTAAATCTATTCCAATAGTATGATATTTTTGGACTTTATGTTTTGTTCAGTAGGGGATACTTTTACCCTTACTGGGTAGATTCAGGAAAGCAGTAAAGTGAGATTACTGAGATTAAATTAAAGCAGCTGAGTTGATCTGCCACAGAGGTTAATGAGAGTTATGCCTGTAAATCCTAGAATGGACATCTCATATTCTAATAGCTGTGCTTCCACGATGAAGTATTATCCCTTAGTGCTTTTTAACCAGCATCTATGTGAATGTATTTCATTGTGAAATCCCTTGGATTACTTCAACTCTGGAACATATTGGCAAGTGGGTGGCCAGTTGCACCTGCTATTTGCATAGCTGTGGAAAACAAGGTGGTTGTACCCCTCCTGTGCCTCAGGGCCAGAGCTGAACTCAGACTTCAGAAACAGAGAGCAGCCACAGGCTGGAGTTGCTAAGGCAATGCTCTGAATAGACACATCGCTTCAGCAATCATCTCTGTCTTCTTCCTAATGGCTGGTATCCATTGGTGGACAGTTTTTGCCTGTTGGGTGAAAGGGGGTTGTGGTTGTCCTGAAACACATCAGGTGTTTCTGGCAGGCATCCATTGGAAAAGGCCTGTTCTCATGGTCATAATAATTCTTTTAGAAGAATAAGGGAGTACTCAGTAGAAGAACATGGGACATGATTTAAAATTTGGAAAAGGAGAAGAAAGTTAGCAGACTGCTGGAAGTTGATTTAAGGCTGTATTTCCACAGCTTTTCTCTACCGTGCAGGGGAGAGAAGTCTATGACATTGGGTATGAAAAGGAGAGCAAGGGAGACTGACATGTTAATCCCTCTTGCGAGGAAAAGGGTAGAAAAGTGTCTAGAGAAGTGCAGGGAATGATCGATTCTTTGACCAGGAACAAAAGGGAATAAACTGTTCTGTGAAAGGAAATAAAATAGATCAAAAAGGGGAGCGAGTGGTCATGGCTGAGTCATTGTCTGTTTACTAGTTTACTCCTGGGTTTTTACAGCTCTGAGTCAGAAACCCTAGAGAAATGTAAAAGCTAAGGTTTTACACAACTTGTCGATCCTTTGTTGATATTCTTCTACAAAATGTTGAATGCAGTAATGACAATCAAGTCCTGAAAATTTGACTTTGCCGAACAATAAACACACAACTGAAAGAAATTGTTGAGACAAATTTCCTTTCACTCTAAACAGATTTCAAAGAAGCTGGTTTGTGTTTATAGGCAGACTCTACAAACATAATTTGAGGTTTTTTATTTTAAAAATGGCTGTATAACACTTGGTGTTAGGCACAGTTAAGCTACATCTGATTGAATGAGCTGATGGCTGGGAAGAGGACAGCTTACAAGTATAACAAATGTCTATTTACGTTTTAGAAATCACTGATCAGTTTAATTATGTATCTCATTATTTCTCTTCTTTCTTTAACTGTTGTATCTTTCAGCATGTTTTAAATAAAAGTATTGAAATAAACTCTTTCACCAAAGGGTAATTTGACTGCCCAATACAGCACCAGATGCCCTAGGATATATGAGACATGCATGATCTTGGCAGATGTGACACAGGAACTGCAGGAAATCCATGCCCTTCTACAAATGCAGCTGGAAGCCTGAAAGGATGACCAAAGGTGCCTAGCCTATTTCTAGCCACACACTTTTAGGCAACTGATTCCTGTGTCAGCTCTGGCTTACTGTCATTACAAAGGTTCCTGGGTTATAATTTTTTTGGGGGCATGAAGTTTATCTGCAGTGGTGCTTGTGATGCAAAGCCCATATTTGCGAGGTCATAAAGAACTTCAACAAGTTTATATGGTTTAACTAAGCCAGAATTTGGCAGTAGCGTTTTCAGCCCATTACTTTTCTTTTTCAACTATCTACAACATCTACAACAAATCCTAAATTGTTTGTTGAAGTGCTTTTGTGAATAGAGGAGATGGGGCAAAAACTGTGGCGAAAAGTAGCAGGTAAACAAGCTCCTTCTAGTGTGTCTTCTCATCATTAATTGTTTCCTGCTAGCATCCAACACCTTCAGTGCTGTCATGGTTTAACCCTGGTAGGCAACTAAGCACCTCATAACTACTTGTTAACACCCCCCTCTTTGTCCCTACCCTCCCTCACAAAACAAAGAAAAAAAAAAACAAACAAAAAACAAACAAACAAAAAAAACCCAAGAAAAACAAAGTCAAGAAAAACAATTGAAAAAAGCCCACCAATTGTTCACTGTCAGGCGACTGAAGCCCATTCAGTCCCCAAGAATCTGCAGCCCCTGCAAACATGGTGAGCATGAGGGCCGTATGGTGTGGGATATCCCTTTGGTCGGTTGGGATCAGCTGTCCTGGCTGTGTCCCCTCAAAATTCTTGTACACTCCCAACCTACTCGCTGGTGGGGTGGTGTGAGAAGCCTTGAGGCTGTATAAGCACTGCTCAGCAATAACTAAAATATGGTATCTTATGAACACTCTTTTTCATCACAAATCCAAAACATAGCCCTGTACAAGCTACTATGAAGAAAAATAACTTTCTCAACCAAAACCAATACAAGTACTTACGACACATGCACTACAGATCTGCATTCACTTACTATTGCTAATATTATTTGTGCTGCCTCTGAATTTTAGAATTAAAATGGCTTCCATGTGAAAAAAAAAAAAAGTTACCCTCTGTATCCTTATTTTCATTACTCCATTTCTCTCCTTGTTTTCTCACTGTCCTTTCTGGAATTTTTAAACTTTTTTTTTTTTTTTTTTCCTGTCTCTTACACTTTTCAAGGTTATTCATATTCCTTGTTAGCTTACTTTGGTCTCTGTTTCTCTTACTGGATTATACCAGTGTGAATTTTAATTGCCATTTCTTCCATTATTTTAGTTTCAATAGTACATATCCAAAGTGTCATAAAATCTCAGTCAAAGTTCCACTGAGCATTTCACAAAATTCCTCAAAGTCAGACTTTCTGACATCAGACCTAGTGTGTTTCTTTCTCTGCTAAGAAAATTCCTAAGTACACCAAACTTAAAGATTTTTTGTTTGCTAGATATTGCATGTTCTCAGTATCAACCCTATTTATAGCTGTTTCAAGTCACTGCATTATACACAGAGCTATCTCTAACCATGTAGGCTATTAAGCTAAAAAAAACCCCAAAGCCCAAAAGAATCAAAACAAAAAAACCCACCTCTCTTTCCCCCCCACCTCCCTCCTTTCCAACAATTTATAGTTCTTGGAAAAAAATTCCTCCTAGGTTTTTACTTAGTTTCTATCAAAACCAGTATCAAGGTAATTACTTTTCCCCTGATAAAGATTAAAGCCAAGCTCTAACATGCCATGCTGAGTGTACTGCCATATCTGCTCTAACTGCCCAAGAGATCTGTAGCTACATCAGTGAATTACCTGACTACCTTTATTATCCAAATTTCTATCAAAACTTTCTCTGCTGTCATTCCAAGTGTTTATGCCATTTTTCTCAGCAGATTCTATTTCATTTCTCAGTAATGTTGCTATTCTTGCCTCCTGTTTTTTTCCTTATCTGTGCCTTATATTCTGACACTTTAAATCATCATGCTCTGTATTGATTCAGTAAAGTGCACTGTTCCACTCATTTCATATCGTACATATAAGTGAAAATCAACAAAAATGTTTGTGGGAAGTGAAGAAGACTGACAAATATGTCATTCTTGATTCACAAGTTTTACACTGATTAATTGGTGAGCACTCAACAATATGAGTAACGATTGCTGGTTTCACAACTGTCCGTAGGTGCCTGACTGAACAGGATTTTGGTGCCTGAGTCCCTAGTGAAATCAATGGAAATTAGAACTGTGGTCCCTAAATAGCTTTGTATTCCTGTCGCCTGTAATAACTACCAATAGGACAGTTATAGCTTGCACATTGATGTTTAAATATGTGTGAAGAAAACATAGCAGTTTATAAATTTACAGTGAGTTATGAAATTAGAAAGATTGTTAAGAGCCTGATCCTTCAAATACTTATGTTGTTCTGGTCTGTATTAATAGGTAAGTAGACAATTTAATTGATGTTGATCACATTCTGTTTCTTTCTTACTGTGTTTTGGACTCTTCATGTAGAGGACGCCTTTCCAGGAAGATCTTTGCCACTGGTTGCACCATAGGAGGAGTGAAATATAATAGTTTTAAGACCAAGGGTCTCTTCCAACCTAGACGATTCTATGATTCTAATCTATGATTCTATATTGATGAACCATAAGTGCCATCATCACAAGTCCCAGAAGTCCTGCAAACTACAGTTCCTATGAGGAAATGCAGAGCTTCAGCGAGTGCAAGGATTAACATGATGCTGACCTGAAAGAAAATGTTCTATGATGTACATTCCCTAAAGGAAAAAAAGAAAAAAAAAAAAAAAGGGGTGGCAATCTGACATTTATCCATGAAAAATGTCAATATAAAGGAAAACATACATTCCACATCAGCAGACTTTGATGAAAATTTATCAACAAGCTCTACTGAAAATCAAAATGTAGTATAATGTCCTTAAAAGGTAAGAGTAAAAATTCCAACTGAATAGTTCTTTCAAAAGAAAATAAAACCAGTAAATATATATGAGCCAATGCAATGCTTTACTAGGCTAAGTGATAAAATGGATTGTTGTACAAATAGTTTTGGTTTTCCCATTCAACTTAAATTTGATGTCTATTTTTAATCTGTCAAATTAATGTCCAAAATTTGCCCCCCTTCTTTTTTTGTTACTAGAGTATTGATGACATACTGCTAGTTTGTTTTTCTCCCTCAGGAAAAGAAGTAACTGTGGCTTGTAGTTTGGGGGATTTTTTAATTATTATTTTTACGTATCTATTATAGTTGCACTTGTTTTTGTTTAATATAGTGCTGTGTATCATTTCATGTCTTGAACATCTGCAGCATATTTGACCTGGGGGAATAAAACAACAACCATAAGATGTATACTCCTGATGCAGCAACATAGATATATTACTGACTATTAAATGTAAACATTTATCCCCATAGTTATTGCTGCATGGCATCTTACTTTTCACAGCTGTTTATAATTCTGTGTAAAAGCCTCTTAGAAATCAAACAGAAAAAATGGTACCTGTTGATAACTATTGACTTTTTAAGTGGAGATCACTATACTACCCTATTCTGAGGTATGACAGATACTTTCTTAGCAGAAAATATTTTCTTATCCTTTCTTATCCAGCTTCATCAGCAAAAAAGATAATTTAGGTTGAATATTCCATTTGTTTGTGTTATGCACAGTCATTAATACCTGTGAAAAGTGAGTTAAAAAAGTTGTAAAAGGATAGTAGTTTGCCCAGAAAGGTGGTAGATGCCCCATCCCTGGAGACATTCACGGTCAGGTTGGATGGGTCTCTGAGCAACCTGATCTAATTCAAGATGCCCCTGCTTATCATAGGGACATTGAACTAGATGACCTTTGAAGGTCCCTTCCAACCCAAACTATTCTATGATTCTATGAATATTCTACACCTAGACAGAGAAGATGTTAGCAGCTACACCAACTGCAAAGCAATAGGAGGCCCAAAGCATTACTTCTCTATTGTGCTCTGTTCCTACAAAAATCATGTGATTCTTCAGTAAGACAGCTCCAACTCCTGTAAATGATCCAAGTGGTTGTTTAATTAGTAGGACAATATCAGGAAAATAAATAATCTTTCAGAAACAGTTTCATGCCTGTGCCAGTGCTAGGACTAAAGTGTGGACTGAGCTTATGTTTTCTGCCTCACGATGTACTGGCAACTTTTTCAACCTTTCAAGAAGTTAAAACAATAAGTACAACCTCAGTTACATTACTCACTGCTTCAAGAGATTTGTAGCAGTGGAGCATCTTTGTGCACTGGCTTCCTACCTCAAAAAAAATGTGGCCCACTTATTAGCTGAACCCCAGTCTAATACTCTCTTCTGACGTATGATAGATATTTTCTTAGAGGAAATATTTTATATTGGTCTAATAATTCTGCAGCAGTCTATAAAAGCTTCATTTCAGCTCGCTCAATTTTTGTTAGAGACTTCTGGCTGAAATACATAGGCTATCCCAGCTTAATAAGTTACATTCACTGGCTGATCCTCAGTTAATGTATTGCACTCTTAATCCAGCCCACTATGAGACAACACAATTTCTTGTTAACTTCAAAGGAAAAAGAAGTTGCAGGCAATCTGCATTATTTGGCTACTGAGCCAGGCCAGGAAAAGTGGTTAGGCTGTACCTTAGTCTGTTATGTCATCTTTACTCAATTCCATGTGTATGAGCCTTCTTCAAGTTCCTGGAAATGCCAAATATCCATCTAAAGTTCATGATCATGATCAAGAAAAATGTATTAAATATATGCGAACTTCTCTAAGAAAATTATGCCTATAAAATATATAGTTAAGTCTTCTGTATTTCTTTCATTCCTATTAATTCAACATTTCTCCACTTATTTCTTGGAACAATTCTGTCTTCTTCATTGAGCTAAAAGTTATATAAGATTCAGAACATGAACAGTTAACTCATTTCCTTAATATATTCCCTTCTCTTTTTTATCATCTCTCCTTACGGTCACTGGTCTTTATGTCATCTCGTTTCTCTTATGCTATGCCTTTAATACACTTACCCTGCCACTTACATGACTGCTCATCTTCCTCTGTCACTTCTTCTAAGTCTAAAAACAGTCATGTGTGCCATCAGTGAAGCTCACATATTCATTTATCATTCGGAGGCAGGCTGCTATTTTTTTTCTAAAATCTGATCCCCTAGCAGTACAGCCAACCAGCGCTTGCAGTAATCATTTCCCACATTCTCCCCCTTAAAGAGGATTAATCCTATCTTTAATACTTCTTTTCCCTTCCTCTGATAAAATGTGGGGGAAAAGACTGTTTGTGGTCAGCATTCCTCAGGCTGGCGACTCTGCAATCTGGTTCAATTCCGTTTTCCTTCTTTTAAATGCACAGGTGCTGTATTGTGGTTAGCTTCTACAAGTAATCAATTCCTTTTCAGCCAAATTGGTGGGGGAGGATACTTTTTGTTGGGACATTTAACTGGTACTGAGCAAGCAGGGGTTAAGCTGCTCAGCTTTTTGCAGATTTTTCAGTCTGACAGTGGGCAGCTCACCATTTCTCTGTATCTCAGTTCCAAGTCAGTAACGTGGAAGAGAAATATTTTCTGCTTTTTATCTTTTGTCAGGATGTTCAGAGAGAAACAGTTTCTTTCTAAAACTTTTAATAAAATTAGACCTTACTTTCAGTTAGGACTTGAACACAAATGTTAAGTAGTAATTACACTTATCTGCTTGTTTCTCAGGGAGATTAGCAACTGTGGTCTTTTCTGCAGTGTTTTCTTGAAAAATCTTTAAAATAATGAGTGGTATTGTTCCCTGTTTTTTTGACACAGCAGAGTTATATGAAGATACTTCTTTTGCACAATCCTTACCTTTTTCCAAAAAAAAAAAGAAAGAAAAAAGTTTAAATAACCTTTTAAAAGAAATATTGCAATAGTCCAGCATTTTAAGGATGAAAGTGCAGTTTTTCTAAAAGGTCAGTTTAGTCCCTGAAAGTGTTTTCAGTTTAGACAATACATGATGAACTCCGTGGAATCTAGTAGCAATTTTCAGCACCGCTAACAATAGGAAGTAAATTCCAGTCATTCACAGTAAGATGGCAATGTGGTGACATTTGATGCTTGACTGTGTGTGCTTTGAGTTACTGAAAGAACCTGCCTGCTGAGGGGAGAGAGCCTTTCCCCTGCTAGCCGGATGAATTTTAGATATAGGTGAAAATTAAAACCAGAACAGTTTATAAAGTGACTGCAAGTCATCAGCTGTGTGGCAGTTTTCCACACCCTCGTTTAGCAGTTAAGAATTGAAATATATCAATTTAATAAATCCCAACGAAACCAATAATCTCGCATTTTCTGTACAATTGTATTTGACAGATGTTTTTATCTTTTATTTCCAGTGAGCCACTACCATTATGTTTTATTTTCCAGATGTATGTCCTTGCTCTCTTTAAACTACAGTAGTTCCACTATGCAGTAAAGCAATAAATTTATAGAACATTCTTCTGAAGTGCCTGCTTGTTTCATAATTCCACTTCCATATCTTTAGTTGTTCTAAAATATATTGAACTGTCAATGTGGGGGTCAGGAGATTAGAACACTTTGTAGTTTCTCTGCCAATGCCTTTGTTTAACTCAGAAAATGAGCTACTCTACCAAGGGAGTGATGAAATCAAGGATACATAGAGTCAAAAGGCATAAAAATGTTAAACACTGTATACTGCAGACAATTCTTAAGAGGCAAAGTGGTATCTCCACACGTTTTACTTTGGGTACCCACCAGCAAACTGTCTTTATTAAAACTTGTAAAGAATACAAAACAGCACCCAAAGGGTTTGCAATAAAAAAAAAAAAAAAAAGAAAGAAAAAGTTGCTCTCTGCTCTCAGAGCTACTGTCTCACAGAATCATCTGCCTTGTGACCTTGAAATGTTACTAATTTTGTCTGACCCTGGTTTACTGTCAGTTAATTTAAATTTCATTTCATCATCTGCTTTTACGTGGAAATCAGCAAACCTCATGGGGCTTTCTTGGAATTTTGTGAACCCTTTCTGGGTTTTCATAATATTGAAGGCAAACATTGCATGTTTTCTTACGATTTCCTAGGAAACAGACAGCATGAAAACAAAATGTCTTTCAGAACTCCTAAAAGGACAAAAGATCATAGGATAATATTTATTAATATTGAACCTTGGTTATATTTAAATAGAGGCTCATACTGGCAGATAAAACACTGACCTGTTTGAAGTAGAACAATTTTATGAACAGGGATAATGAACTAGGAAACCACAATAGAGTTTGAAGATGAATGCTTTTGTGCTTGTGGGAAAGACAATATTAACATATGTCAGAGAGAAAGAGAGAGAGCATGCATGATGGGACTTTGTCAGGCCCAAGAGATGAAGGTGTTATAACAGTCAAGAAGAAGGTAAAATTGTGAACATTTTAGCTTATTGCTCAGGTGTATATGACTCTGTGATAACAAGCCTTGGCTTGTTATCTATGAAGCTCCACAAAACCTCCAAAGCCACTACCTTAAGGTCCTGGAACTTCTGGTTCGCAGTTTAAGTATAAAAATCTCAGAGCTCTCAGTCCAAGTACATTGGCAGAGCTTAGGGGCAACCAGCAAAATTGAAAATCAAAATTTATTCATGGATTTACACATCAGATGTCTGCTTCCACTACACCATACAAGGAACAGATCACAGCCCATTTCAAACCATATCAGAATCTTCTGAAAATAATACTCTGCTCTCAGGAAAACATCCAAGTCGTGACGCAGAGAATGGATCATTAATGTCTTCCTCCATTTTTATCTAGGCTTGTGGACAGTTTATTTTTGAGTGCTTATTCTACAACAGACTTAAGATATTTTCCCCTTTTTGTACTTTAAATATTACCCCCTTTTGCTGAAACATTTTTAAAAGTAAAACAATTAAAATTAAGGCTGAAAATTAGGAATCACACGCAGAACAAAGGCCAGTGTGACTTCCCAGTTAGCTTTGTGGTTAGAAGCAATGTTCTCTGAGGAAGGGAAGAGGGTGAAGCCAAGTCCTAGTCTAAATTTATCTCCCATTATTACATCTAGAAATCTTCAGAACTTCAGAATATGCTTAAAAATATCATATCTATTTTTTTGTATAACTCCTACAAGATACAGCTTGTTGTTTTGTTTTTTTTTTAATTTTTAAAATATTCCCCAGGTGATGATCACCTTGTGTATAGATTATGGCATCATCCTTTCTGCTGAACTTGACAATTCAGTATTGCCCTGAACATATCCATTAAGAACCATTCTGCAAAGGTATTATTTCTAACCCATTGCTTTGACGAAATCACCTTTATCAGAATTGTATTCTCAGCTCCTACCTCAGATCTGTCCATAGCACAATTTGTTCCTCTTCAGACAATCTCTTCCAGGCTTATTCCTGGCCTGTGCCTCATATCTAACAGGAGGTTCTTGTAAAAATCCCTGTGGTTAATATTTCCACTTTTTCAGTATAGATACTGAAACCCTTCTTGTCTCTAGTATCTGCACACTGGTGAATAATGAATTAAGAAATAGTGGTAAAAATTGTCACTTAAACTTTAGCTTTGTATATTTTCCCATTGACAAATATATATGTGCTGAGGATGGTTGAATATAATTTGAGCGCCAGATGTTGAGGAAACTGAAGGTAAGGAGAGAAAGACTTTGAACTTGTCTGGTTAGTC
The DNA here is from genome assembly GCF_964106895.1 of Numenius arquata. Taxonomy (NCBI): domain Eukaryota; kingdom Metazoa; phylum Chordata; class Aves; order Charadriiformes; family Scolopacidae; genus Numenius; species Numenius arquata. Next base: position 106,064,572 of record NC_133576.1, on the reverse strand, counting down.
TATGGGAAGCCAGCATAGAGAGAGGAGTCAGGTTTGTACTGCAGTAATCTAATAGTGTGATCTACTCAGAAAGTTATATGATTTACACACAAACTGCTGCAGGCACAATGAGTGTGCCTTGCAAAAACAATCATTGTTCTCTAGGGTAGGTAATTCTGTATATTTGAAGAACATTCTTATTCACATTTGAATCCTAACATGGCTTTTTAAACTGACAGTTTTCATATGATTGGGTCCTTCAATTCTTTTAACCAGTTTTAGACTGAACATCACAAAACAAACAAACAAAACACAAATAAGAAAAGCCTTAGAAAAGTGTCTGAGATGTTATTTTCCTTTAATATCCCCAACAGGAAATAATAACTTCAACACAGTGTAAAGCAGATAGTTCTTACCAAATAAGTACACATAAAAAGGCTTTGAGTATCCCACTAGACGCCTATCTAATACAATGTCAGAGAATACTTCTCTTCTGAGTCCATTTAAATATTGAGACAAACAAGTTATGCCAAATAAAATCCTGAGTTTAAACCTCAGGATTAGATTCAGGCAGACAGGACAGTGAATAAGACTTCTCAAAGCCTAGAATGTAACACAACTAATAGTGCCCCAAAGGAAATAAAATTCTCACCAGGAGTTCATGTAGAGAGAAAAAAAGAGAGTACTCAAAAGAGATTTCTGATGCCTTAGCAGAAGAAAGGATCTAAAGGTATTGCTCTTAACTTTTGACCCGGCACTACAGTCCTTTGAGACCTCTGCCTTTTGGATGAAAGGGAAAGAGAAAGACACCTGGACAAATAAGAATACTATATTCTTCAACTGTGTGACCTTGGCTATGCGATTTACCCTATTTGTGAAAATAGGCAGCAGCAACCTGTGCATATAAAGAAGATGTCAAAGCTTAGGCAATACTGAAATACTTTAGGATTTTTTATATATTTAGACTTATAAATATGCAGATACCTAGCTACTAAGAATTTTTTTAAGCACCATGATTCCCAAATCATACTCCCAAGAAGGCAAAAGTTTTCAAACATCCTTTGAACCACTGTTTTTTGGACCTATAAATAGTTTTGTAAATCTGTTTCACTGAACATTATTTCAGAGACCGCAGTTTAGCTTTCAACTGGGTATTTGTTTATAAGTAATCTGGATATTTTTTTATAAGTAATTGTGCAAGACAAGGACAACATACTATTTGTCTACGTATCTAATCTTGCTTACATAATGCAATACCATCCATTAATGTGAACTTATCTTTTTTCTGCTCCAATTGAAGAGATGTTAAAGAGGAAATGATAGCTGGTCTGCTTTTGATTCTGTTGTAGTTACTTTATTTCAGTGGAATGCAATCAGTTTCCATGTGCTTGTGCAAAACTTTGAAAATGATTAAGACTTGTGTCCTTTATTTCTTTAATGTCCTTAAATATTTTTTCTTTATGTCGAATTCAAAGTTTTCCTTTCTTAGCAAAAATGAAAAGCAATATTATTATTTTCCATGTGTGAAGTTTACCTTTAATTCACTAAGCTATTATATCAAGTCATAACATATTGGTCTTTTATTGGTACCAAGAAGGGGCTTTCTATATCTCTCCAAGTAAGAAATAATAGGGGGAAGAAGGCAGAGTTATGAAGTGACCAGTTGTCTGATAAATACCTCATCATACAACAAAGTTCAATATGAGAATTATGCTTGAGAACTGTTACTCATGCTGCTGATTCAAAGATGTGTAAAATGTGCTGCTTGAACTGGAATTATAATCTAAATAAAGGTGGGAGATTTTTCTTGTGTAGCCTCTGAAAATAACTCTCTTCAAAGATGCAAGCTGGTGACATGCATTGATTCTGTCTGAGATGACGGTCCTCTTTGTTCATGGTGTTCATTGAACTCAAGAGAATTTTTTTTGTGATATTGCAAGCTTACATACCTTAGCATAAATATCTGGTGCTGGAGCAGTTTGAAACCATGTGTTTGATATAGCATATGTGTACAAATGAAATAATTTCCAATTTTAATCTTCATTTTGGAGTTGCTGGCAAAGGTCACATGGTGTTTGAAATGAGTGAAAATCTGGTCTGACAGTAAGACTACATCTATACTAAGAAACAGGCCAGAAACCTTCTGTAAGTCAGATTGGTATAGATTGATATAGCTAGTGGCTAGATGCTCTAATGCTTAAATAATGTAACTGCAAACAAACTGGTTACTGGGAATGGTCTCTGACCTGAGTTAGCTCCCAGAACGTACCTGGGCGTCATCTGAGATGGTCTGAGCTCACAGACATGTGCTAAGGACTAACAGGAAGGGCAACTGCAGTGCTAGTGCCTGGGCCCATGGTCTGGCCCTCTTGATTTTACTGGAAACCAGCATAGTGTAACAGTCACAAGAGTATTCAACACGAGTGTTCAACAAGAGAGAAGAAAAATATCCAAGTTTTCGAAAGTCCAGCTAAACAACTTTGTGCTTAGCAATGCCTACTCTAAACTGAACCTCTTCAGCTGACCTTTATTTATATCTTGGAGATTTTTTGCCTGTGTTTTAAACAAAAAGATAATTTATCCAGGAGGCAAGATGACATTTCAGTTTCTTTACAAAATAATAGATAACTAGAAAAAGAGAGAACACATCATCTGTTTTTGTATTTTTTTAAGCAGAATGTTTTAGAAACCTTATCTTAGTAAAACAAATAACCTTCTCCTTCAGCTGTGAACAATAGCAACAAAAAACTCCTACCACAGTCTTAAAATCCTCAGAAAACTCCTTTGTAGTCATAGAAAAATATTGTAGAGCTTTAGAAGATGCAACGACTGCAACCCCAGCCCTTAGTGAATTATGGCAAAAAAAGAGAACGTCCCAATGGCCAGCTTTAATTGTTCTTCATGCACTTGAAAATGCCACATAAATGTGAAAGATCCAGTTACTGGATTTGCTATGTGTTTGATAAAAGACACATCAATCATTACTAGTTATGAGAGGTTTCCGTAAGAGGGCTTAAAATGGAAATGCAGCTTGGTTTTCGTGCTGCAGACAGCACCCAGCAAAGATGCTGCTGTTGTTGAGCTGGTTGCAGAAGTGTCAGCTCTGCCTTTCGCTCTACCTTTCTGAAAGGCTGTTTTTTTCCTTTGTGACAGAGAAGGATGGGGGTCATTATAGTTAATAGGCAGGAAGGAAGAATGGGATACAAATTTTGCTTATGCTGTTCAGTTTCCCTTCCATCCTTCTCACTTTGTTTTTAAATTCAGTTTTTCCTCAAGTGTCCTTACCAGTTTCACACCCTCACTCTCCTTAAGTCTTGTTTCTATGTGCAAAATGGATAACAAGTTATACCGTAAGAAATGTAAGTAATTCCCTTGAAGGTCAAAAAGGTAGAGGCAGTGTTGTCACTGAGCTCTAGTACTGAAGGGCAGCATCTTAATCATCAACTTAGAGGATATTCAGAGGCAGTCATCATTTCATTTGTCACATTCCATGGAGTGCAAGGAGTGAGTGAAAATTAAACATTAAATTAATTGCTAAAAAATTACTTATTCATTTTGATTCCAAGCTCAAGCCCAACAAAATTTCCCATTAAAGCTTCCACGAATATTTACATGTTTTTCCTAAAGACAAGAAGTACTGAAAATGTCCCATGCCAGCTTGTGTCATAAAAGTATTCAGGAAACCCTACTCATGAAGTCCTTCTTTTGAAAGATGTAGACTCAAAACACCTCAGAGGGAGAGCACATTTAACTTGGGCCTATCACATCCTGAGTAAGTTCCTGAACTGCTAGATAAAATCTCTTCCAATGATTTTAGAAATCTTTCTACACTTTTTTTTTTTTTTTTTAAATTTGATGCACCCCTTGAGGGTATAATCAAAATTCCTGTTTTTCCTAGAAAATGTTTGGTGAATTTAACCTGAAATATTTAATAGATACCTACTATATTTTACTTTTATCCATATTTTACATTTAATTCTACTTTTTTGGCAGAAGAAACATGTCTGGGTCAACTTACAACATTTACGCCTAAATGACCTTCATGTGCAGGGAGATGTTCACATATGTAGCAGCATTATAATTGCTGCATCTTTCATGGGAACTCCATCAATCACTGACAGTTCTACTTTTAAAGGTGCATGCTCTGGATGAACATAACAGGTTTTTTTCATCTATTTTGACAGCTTCTGTAACAGATAGCAAGATGTTATCTTTCGAAACCTGATTCTCCTCTTATTTATACCAGCGTCACTCTGACTAACTCTACTTGCCTTTATGGAATTAAATAAATATTATTTTGTACCATTATGAGACAGACTGAAGTTAAGATCACAGTGCATTTGACAACCTTTCCTATGTAGCTGAAGAAAAAGAACAATTACATGCTAGAACTAGTTTTTATTTAATTTTTTTCAAATCACAAATTTCTGTTAGACTTAGGTTCAACTCTTCAACAAGAGAAGAAGGAAAGAAAAAAGAAAGAGGGAAAGAAGGAAAGAAAGAAAGAAGAAAAGAAAGAGAGAAAGAACAGAAAGAAAGAAAGAAAGAAAGAAAGAGAAAAAAAAAGAAAGACCAAAAACTCCAAAACCAAGATTAACAAAAAAAATTGCCTTATTACTCTCCTATTTACACTTAGACCTTCATTGGCTTTAAAAGGTAATTCTGTCTTCTGAGTATGTAAGCATGAACACACACTCTCCAGACCATTTCTGTGCAATATTAATAGCAATCTTATTATGTAGAGAGGTATGTTCTCCAGATTTTTTTTAAGACAGTAATGAGAGGTTAGTCATCTGATTCTTCAGTTACATGTAAACCCCTAAATATAACTGTGGAAAACCTCACATTTATAAACATTTTCAGTTCCAAGCATCCCTTTCCCTTCTGCACACATTTGCATGCTACTGGCTCCTTTGCCCTAGATGCACATGAAATGGTTCTCCAGTCTATCTTTGCCACAACATAAAAACAATTCCAAGGCTGTCTTGAAGTTCATTTGCTGAGGTTATCAGAGGTACCCTGGTATCAACATGCTGAATATTAGGTGCTGCAGGAATTGTATCTTTAAGGTTTAAAGTTTTCTCATTAAATTTTATCCATTACCATTCTTTCAATTTGTGTAAAACTTTCGCTATGGCTTTTTTATTCCTGAAATAGGTTATTGATTCATTTACAGAAATCTTATACCATTTTTTAAATATTGCTCTGATTATAAGATTTACCGTAGCTTTGTAGTGTTGCAAATTTTCCAGTGTCTGATTTCACACCATTGGGTGTCAGTATGACTCCCAAATCTGATTATTTCATTTTGAAATAAACATGGTTATTTCTATTACAGTTGGACCTGCTGGCTAAACAATTTCTAAAACTTTTCCTAGTCTATGAGAACACTCACTAAGAACAGATAATACTCAGGCCCTCTGAAAATTTGCCTGTTTTTATTTGAGGCCTAAATAGGGAGATAAGTGTCCAAGGGTAACCCCTTAAACTAAAATGCTGTTGCTCTGAAAGGCTGCCTCTATCGCTGTATTTTACCAGTGGCCTTTACCCCATCTCACTACATTAAAGTAAACAGAAAGGTCTTTCAGGTAAGGGATTTTGTGTTCATAGGAAGGTGTGTTGCCGAGGACTAGGACAAAGATGTGGTTTCTGAAATCAGAGGCTTGAAGTCAACGTCAGATCACCCTGTGGTCCTCTAGCACTTCAGGAGGAGGCTGTAGATCAGGGCAGTCTGAGAAGCCTGGAGGAACAATTCAGCTCACTCTTAGGTAGACTTTTAAAGGCTTGTCCTTTGATTTGCTCTCCAGGCTTCGTTGGTTTTATCGATTAAATCTCTGTTAAGTACATAGGAAATGTATATATCTATCTTTTCTTTAGACACCTACATTCAGGGAAATTAAATCTGGATCTAAATCTCATTCCACCAGGCTATTCTTACTAAGCTTATATCAATATAAGTATTGAATATTATGATAAGGAAATATGCTGCCAAATCACTACTACAATTAGGGCTGACGACTTTTGTAATGTGAAAACACAAATAACTTCTATTACTGTGTGAGCCTCAAAACACATGGTTAATCCCCTAGCTTTCTAGCAAAGAGATGTCAACTTTTCCTTAGCTGTCTTTTTGTTTAGTTTTTCAGAAGGCACTCAAATCAGTACAAGGGGATGAACTTTTAAAAGTTGGTCTCTTTTGAAATAAACTTAAAACTTCAGACACAAAGTAGCTCCAGATGTTTGATTCCCATGCATGCTGACTGGAAGAGAGAAGGAAAAAGCATATTTTAAAGGAGGTTTTTTTTTTTTTTGATACAAATGGACACCTGAACCTTCCTATCTCCTCAAAATATCCATCTTTTAACTCCCTTTCTGCTCATCTTCACCGCCAGATTCATATGCGCTGTTTTTCAGTTACTCCATGTGTTTATCCTGCCCACCATACATCTCTGCATTAGAGCAAAGAACAGAAGCTCAGAAATCTCTGGAGTAGCAAAGCTGCCAGAGGAGCTAACAGCAGATTTTGGAGAATGGTTTACCCAGAGAGTCTCTATGTCACATAAGACTTACAGCAGGTCTACTGAAATGCACCTTTGTGGGAGGAAAAGAGCTGCTTTGGGAGCAATCATGATCCCAGGTGAAAGCTCTTTCTGTTCAGACCAGCTGCTTGGTTAGTCCTCAGAAAACACTGATGGGGTTGTTTCAAGTTTTATGCATATTTGCCTAAGGCATTGGATGGGCACTTCTTTAAATGGAAAAATGAATAACCAAATCACAAATGATTAAAAAGCAAATCCATGGTGATTTTTGTGGGACCTCATTCCACCTGCACTTCGATGTGCAGATGTATTTTTAGTTCACAAGCAGCTGTCCTGGCAAGGAAAGTCATCAAAAACCTGTGAAGGCATATGATAGAATTAGGACATATAAAGCCCGCTTTCCATTGTGGGGTGGAAATGCCAGCAGCTCCCACACAAAATGTTTTTACAACTCAGGCCTGAGACTGCCATTCTGATTAACTAGTCTGTACTGAACTAAAAACTTCCGGTATAAGCCAGTATTTTCTTGCCAGATCTTGGTTTCCCAGTACAGGAAGGTGAGAAACAATCTTCTTCCTTTCTCCTTTTTCTGTTATTCTTTTTTTTTTTTTTAAGTTGTAACATCTTCAAGACCAGGAGTTGTACATTCTTAGTGGGCAGATGTCTAGACATCTTTCCATGGCACCTGCATGGTGGTGTAAAAGGAATAGTGCACTGAGATGGTTCACACCACAGAAAATGAATGAAGAGTCTTCTATGGAACACTGAACTAAAAAGTAAAGACCACATCCCGTGGAATACACTCAGTTGATTTCTGTATTTAAATCTATGCAAGAATTGTCTGCAGCTAAATTTTAAAGTCTTTTTCAAAGACAGAATCAGGATATCCCTTTGGTATTCCTCCCTTTAGATTTTTAGGAAGTTTAGTAAACTGTAGGTTTTAATTTTGACAGATTCTGTTAAGTACAGTCAAAGAGCTTTTTTTTTTTGGGGGGGGGAGGGAGGGAGAAGACAATTGTTTATAAAAGAATATATGCTAAACTTATTTTCAAAGACTGGCGTTTCAGAAATCTAACTGCTTGCCTTTTTCCTGTTTATGTCAGATGACAAATCATTTAAATGAAAACAATTGCATTTTATATTTATTTTAAGTTATTCCACTTCTGTATCAGATGCAGGCTGACATTTGGAGGAATCTGTATCTTTACTCCAATAGTTGTCTAGTTGAAGGATGTCAGTGAAAGGGTTCTTTATTTTTAAAAAATCCAAAAGAACCCCCCGCAAAAAGATCCCAAGCCCACAAAGAAAAAACCAACCTTGCAAAAAATCCAGCAAAAAACCCCAGCATATCAAAGAGGATCTTTTTCCTTGTGTTTTTGGCAGCACTTGTCATAAGAAGTTCTATGAGATCGCAGATTCTATATTTACTAGATGTTTCTATGTGTCTTCTTTGAAATCGGGTGTTGGTTTTGGAAATGCTCCGCAGCTAGTCTGTCACAGTGGTAAAACAGGTCATCGGTGGCATCTTTGCTAAAAGCCTGTTGCTGTTTTTAGTGCTGCGTGTCTTTCTCCAGACAAAGGAGAAGCTGTGAGCTCCACCATCACACACCTGCTATGTGGCTGCAGCTATCTAACTACTACAATAGTGTTTGCTTTCGTACAACTTCAACTTTACAAGGAGTTTGCCTGTTTAATGTAATTTTACAATAGGCACTATGGAGGAAGCACAGTATAACATAAACACTGTCTGTGATCCTTCATGGAAATTTTTTTTTTTTTGCTTTCTATCTTTCTTGTTCTCTGCCCTGTAATATGGAAGAGAATTGATTCTTCCTATGGTATCACATACATAGAGCATCTTCACAAAGGTGAGAGAAAAACCAAAAGGAAGCCAGAATTCCTTTCTAGCCATTACTACTTTATACCATTCTTGGGACTCACATCAGTTATAGGTCAGTATATCAAACCAGCTTAAGTGGCTATATGGTGATTTGTATTTGCAGAGCAGTTCCAGTCCTCCTAGTAACACTGGACATTCATCCTATTCTGCTGAGTTTGTTTTTGGCTCAGCAACATAGATGTGTATTTGTTTTGCAACAAAACATAGCTTCTGGCTGTAACAGAGACAATTCAAACATTTTCTGTTCTGATGGACATGTTTTGGTGCTTTCTGTTTTGAAAAGATCAAGAACCTAAGTACAGGAAGGTGGTGTTGCTAGAGGACATTGTCTGTTGTATTTCTCTCTCTTTCCGGCTCATGCCAAATGCACCCCTTGTGGGAATAATCAAGGGAAGCAAGAAAAGAGAAAAAGAAAGAGAAAATGAAGGGAATGGTAGAACTAGACTGCTCTATGATTGCAGATACTCTATATGCATCACTCACAGCTCGGATCATTAACACAAAGAAGAAAGGAAGGGGAAAAAGTTGTTCTTTGTTTTAAATTGGAACGGGAAAAGATGATCTATTAATCTCATAGTAGATACAAATTTCTTCTCACTTCAATAAATAATACTGCTATGCTGAATTGTTAGAATCAGAAAAAGAGGTAAAGATAAAACAAAGATCAGGGATTTATAGCTGGAGTAAGCCGGAGTTGCTGTTAACTGAGAAAAACCATGCTCCTATTGGGCATTCAGATGGTGATTGATGGTCTGTGGAAGCAATTTGGCCTGTAGGAAAGAGAGCAACTTAGGCTGTAATGCAAGTGGAGGCTTGGCCATTGATGGAAGGAAAAGGTGCTAATAAGGACAGAGAGTGAGTCAGGTCAGTTAGTCTTTGGTGGTTAACTGTATATTCATTTTGACAGTTTTCTGTCATGAACAACAACAAATCACACAGTCAGAGCTAGAGATGCCAGCAATACCACATGAAGGTGAAACAACTTAGTGAGTCATGGATTTACTAGGATGGCTAATGCATCTGAGATTTGATGCCCTGTGGTCTTTTAGCTCTGAATCATGGCATACGTGTAATACAGACTACATGAAATGGTGACAGCCATATGTCTCTGCAGCCAATCCTGTCCAGACCGTGGATGTATTTGGCTGAGACAGTAATATGAAAGACAAAAAGCAGTGTGGTCAATCTATTTAAAAGAAATGTTGGCCTAAGTATTCTTGTAGTATTGGAACGTAGTCTAAGGGAGCAGCAAGAATTTTTGGAAGATGCGTAACACAATATGTACTGGGTTAGTTAGAGAAAAACATAATCCTATAGAGTGTATGCTGAGCAACCTGAATGATAGTTCACCTAACTTTTAGTGAAATGCATACAACAGAATAGAAAATTCATTTTATTTAGTGAAGACATTGAGATAACACCCTTTGAATGGTTACCATATGTACCATACCTGGCATATCTATATTGTATCTACCGTATCCCTATTATATCTACATATCTACGATATCTATATTGTATTTACAATATAATATTCAATTCAGCCACAGCAGAGTCCAATAAACATTGGTGACCCGTTCCCAGAATACCTAACTGCTTTGGAAAATATCCCGTGTCAATTCATTCATTGCTCAGAATTAGCACTTGGACCTTTTTTTGAATAATGGCAGCTGAAGTCATAGACATAGTTAACTTTTGCTCACTAGCATCTTCTGAATGCTGGCAAAAACTGCATAAAAAATGCAGTTGCTCAGGTTTACGCATCACTCCATGGAGTCAGTGCAATTCAGAGAGACTGCAGCATGTCCTAACTATTTCTTCATTTTGCACAGGTGAGATAAAACATGCTGTGGAGGTTGAAAAGGCACAACCTTCTTATTGCATTTATTCATCTGAAAACTGAACTGAACTACATAACTAGGATGCAACCACATAGGGCTTTAACATTTAACACTGAACACATTGAACCGAGTCCACACCAGCTGGCAACCAGCAAAGAGAGCAAAACAGCAGTTGAGCAGAAATCAAAATTATTCCCATACAATTATGAACAGACAAGAATTCTGTATTTTTTAAACTGGACTGATACATTTTCCTGGGTTCATTCTGTGTGATAATTCTATACATTGTTTTACCTACCATTCTGCTGATGAGTTGGGTAGTTTAGATTACACACCTGAAGTGCATACTAAAATCAGTTGCATTAAAATAAATGAGCCTATTCATTTTCAGAGAGCTGTAAGAGAGAAAGGTTTAAATATTCACAGCAGGTGGCACTACCTATTTCATTTCAAAATATTGCCAGGGCAAAGAAGAATCTAATAGCTATCTGATGTCAGGAAGGGGTTATAAAAAATTTTACATCCGGTGTTGACTTCGGACTTTCAAAGAAACCAGAGAGACCCCAGTGTCTATATTTCATTTACATTCAGAGCTGACTGGTAACCTATTCCCTTTTGCGCCCCGTGTCATCCTTCCATACCTCCAGCCCCTGATGTCAAATATACTTTCCAGGGTAAATATCAGAGGAAAAGGGAGCTTTTTCTTACATCGAGAGTTCATTGCCTACTCCTTCCTAATGCTGAAATGTCAGCCATTGTCCTTTTAGGTTAAAATAGAAAGAAACACTACCTTGTGTGTGCCAATTAAAAACATATTTCAAAGAATCACTGGGGTGAGATTATACCATAGAGGGGTGGGATCTGTGTTTGTGGGAGCATTCATAGATGTATTTTGTCCTTACAGGGGAAGCACACTAGCCTCTGAAAAATGTTTTCACTTTTAAAACCTCTGTGCATGGAATATAGACAGGATTTGTTGTTACCCTGTAACCCTGTAATAGACTACTACCACTGTAAGTAATAAGCCATAAGCTTTATACTGAGATTGCAAAAACCTCAGGACTGAGGCTCGTCAGGCCTGCTCTGCCTGAACTTGTCTTGACCTGCCTGCAGCCTTTTTTCACTCAGTTTAGCAGTAACTGGGTCTAATGAAATTCTTTAGTGTAGAAAAACGCAGGCCTGCTATGACAGCAGAGTCCTTGAGAGGTGAGGATGCAGGACGCAGTGTGGAGGAGCACAGGAGTGGGACAGTAAAGGGTGGGGTGCAGGCTGGCACTGGAGACCCCACAGTGATAAACAATTCACCCATGGTCAGTCACAGAAAGGCAGACCTGGAGCCAAGCAAAACTGGGTTTAGTGGTGACGAAGGTGTTAAATCCAACTGTAGAACAATGAAGAAAGAGCAAAGGTGTAAAAGCATGTTAGCAAACTTAGAAAAGTGACCCTAGGTGGATCCTTGAGTGAAGAGAAAGACACCACATTCCTCCTAGAGAAGGGTGCTGATGACCCACTGTTATAACCCCCCCCACACACCAGAATGAACCACCAGCTTTGGGACCTCAACAAGCAGGGGCAGGACAAGCGTATCACCAGGAAAAGGGGTAGAAAGTAGGGAGTGCACGTATAGCAATTCTAAATGTATTAGTATTCTTTCTTTTTCTTTAAAAATTAGATTTGGATTAATAATGATTAGATTGTTAGGATTTAAGTTATGCTAACAAGAAATTATTGTCTTTATCCGTGTGCTTCCTTTTTGCTCAAAACAAGATTCTGAGCATTACAACGTATATGCATTGCACAGCTTTTACATTTTCACTAAGAGCATGCACAAGCGGCTCTATGTAAATTTAGTACTTACAAAGAATGCCTGACAGCCCTGCCAGTGAGAGTCCTTTCTCTTAACTGTGGAGAGAAAAAAACAACCATCTTCCAAAAAGCTAGTACAGCTAAAGTGTCAATAGTGCAACCTTATCTATGCTCTCTTTCCAGTGTGCCTCAATTCTGATTGACAAGAATCATCTCAAAAGTGAGAGGTTATTTCAGTTTCCATGACCCATTCAGCACTTGACCTGTCAGCATGACAGCCAACAAGTGTGACAATTAGTATGATATATTTGTATTAATTTCAGCATTAACTGCAAAAATAACTAGTCTGGACATTCTGGAAGTACTATGACTTGGGCATATAATAAAACTGAGCACTGGATTAATCTAAATGGATCTTAATGATGCATATGAAAAAGTGTATAACTTTGGATATAAACATCTGGCTGATGACCGGTGAGGGACTGGCTAGAGTTCATTTGTACCACCGCCCACTAGTAGACGGGGTCCAAACAGCCCATTTTATCATGAACCTACGCCACTGACAGACACTCTTCTGCAGCTATGTTCAGAGCAGTTTGTCCTTCTGGATGAAATTTGATCTCTGCAACTAATGTCCCTGTGGTACTTCTGGTGACCACGATGGGTAACGTAGCGTTATCCACAAACTGTTATTCAGGCAAAGATTTGCATATTGTTTGCCTGTTACTTCTCTGAGGGAACCTTAAATAATCTTTGCATCTGATGCAGTTTTCCTCATTTAATTTTAAGTAATAAAACAGGTTTTTTGTTGGGAGGAGATGATTTCCATAATTTTAACCAGAAGTGAAAATATGCATGGAATAAGGACAGAAATTAATCCTGCAAAAACACCTATTGAGCTTTATATGATATTTTTAAATCACAGTTGCTCAAACTTGTTCGTTGGGATATCTTTTTATTATTTTTCTTTTTTTTTTTTTTTTTTTTTTGTTAATTAGGTCTTATCTCATTAGATCAGTTTGATGTTACCCTTAGTTCTCCTTATGTGATTATTTTCCATGTGTAAAACCTTGTTCCCACTGAAGATATTTGCAGTCCCACTGTTTTTAATGTAAGCAGGTTTTGACCCATTGAATATACAAGACTTTAAACTGTCCATTTTATAAGACATTTTTTCTTAGGCTGTGAACCCCTGAGGTACTATGCCAAGGTTAGGAAGCTGTGCATAGTTATTTTTGTGCTTTATAAAATGTTTAACATTTTTGGTGCATAAATCATTTTTAGCTTTACCTAATTTCAGAGCATAAAGGGCATGTCAAATTTTACTAAACCAAAGCCCCAGGAAACAGTCTATAACAATGATGGATTTTTATAATGATATAACCCTTAATGAATTATTGTAGTTCCTTAACAAGGTTTTAATAAGAAATTTCTTTTGCCAGCATGGTTATTAGTTCTCTCATCTGAATAGCCCTGGGCCTGTCTGCCATAGAATTGTACAACATAATATTTCTTTCTGTGTCAATCATACAATACTGCAAAACTCCAAGCCATGAATAAAACAAACTTACTTTTCCTTTCTTTGCTTTTTTATTTTTTATTATTTTTTTTTTTACTTTAAAGGTCAGGGTTTTTAAATATGTAACTTGAAATGAAGATGTGCTGTCTACAAGAAAACTGTTATTCATATATAATGGAAGAATGCCCACTGCCATTCAGACACTTTCCTGTACGCTAAGGTGTCTTGAAGGAATTGATTGTAGTACACAAACTCTTTACACCAAGTGGGTGTTATTCTGTGTCCTTATATGCATTTTTATGAATAAGTTGTACTCATTTTCTTTTTCTTTAAGGCATTTCTATATGTCTGTATAGTGTTTTGAATACTCTGATAGCCATTAGTCTTTTTTTAGTGAACACGTGTACACTTGTGACTGTGTGTGCATGTGTGTACACATAATTATTTACTGATGTCCACTTGAGACAATATAGCTATATTTTTAAACCATGGCTTTAAAATACTGAAATAAAATTAAACCTGCAAAGTTGAGCAGTGAAATGATAAGAAATTCCTGCCCTATCTTTGTTCAGTCCTCTCATATGTATATGCTATGCTACAGTTATTAATTACTTGATTAATTATTCAGGAGACTAAGCTAAAGCTGACTGCAAAGAGCAGCAGAAAAAACTGTGAGACTTACTGACTGCATAATATAATGTAGTATGGAGTTTCACGTCAACAAATACAAAGCAATCAGCATGGTTAAAATAGCAGTAAATGCTCATATGCTGTGATGGACTCTAAATTCATGACTCCAATCCAAGAAAAGGATTTTGGAGTCATTGGATATTTCTCAGAAAACATCAGATCAATACTCTGCAGTGGTCACAAAAGCAAGCAGAATGTTAGCAATTATTAAGGAAGGATTTGAGAAGAAAATATGAAATACTATATAACTGTAGAAATCCATAGAAATTCACTTTATGACAGTGCTTACATCTTGAATACAATATACAGTTCTAATCCCTCATTTCAAAAGGATATATGAGAACTAAAAAAGGTACAGAGGATAGTGACAAGAATGATCGGAGGTAGAGAATAGCTTATGTCCAAGGACAAGTTAAATGCGTTAGGATTCTTAGGGGGGAGAAAAAAAGAAAAAAAAAGAAAGAAGCAAAATAAAATAAAAGAATGACTGAGGAAGGCTGTAATAAAACTATAAAGTCAAGAGTATCATGGAAAGGGGGAATATTTCTCATGCCAGCAATCAGAATTAGATGCAGCCGGTTAAATTATTAGGTAGCAAATCTACAAGTGATAGAAAGAAGTATTTTTTTCACAGGTCACATAATTTCATTGTGGAACTGATTGCCACAGTATATTGTGGTGGCCATGTGCATATATGGGTTCAAAAAAAAAAGTGATTATACAAATTAATGAAAGAGAAATCTGTCAAGAGCTATTAAACATGATGAAGTGATTCCCCAGCTCAAGAAATCCTTAAAGGATATATTGCCGGAAGCTGGAAGGACATAACAAAGAAAAGGTTTATTCTAATTTAGCACTGTAGGTTTTTTTCTTTGTTTTGCTTTATTTTAGTTAGTGATGTTTAAATTCTTTTCTTCAACATCCCTTACTGGCCACTTCAGAGACAGGATGCTGGGTTAGATAGACTTTGGTCTTAAGCATTAAAGACATTTTTGTCTTTATATATTCTTTTTACAGATTAAAATCTTCAGAGAATGTGTTATAATTGCCTCTGTGCCTTGAAACTGTAATCATAAAGTAGTGCTAGGCAGTGTTGACACAAGGAACAAAAATATGTTTGTACAAGGTATCTTACAGTGTATCCACTTAACGCCTGAAAAAATATCTTCTGATCATATGGGTGGGTTGTTGGAGTTTTTTCAAAATATGTCACCTAGTCAAATTTGAGAGGATTTTAATTTAATGGCAAAAGAAAAATCAATAGTAATTTCTACTCTATGTTACAAGCATTGGCCAGAACCTTCTGTTGGGTCTGAACTTGCCTTTTGTCCACATTTTCTGTATTCCAGCCTGGATTCAAGACTGGGCTTATGGTTTTCTTTGGGAAATGTCAAAAGAGAAAATTCAGACTTAGATGTTCCTCCATATTCCCAGCTTTTGCAGAAAGACAGTGTGTCTGCAGGGTTTCCTGTCGGAGGTACTTTAGAAACGTGGCTGAGTAGGACCAAGTCTGCATTCAGGCTGCTGCCCTGAATCAGCTAAAGTATTTTTCCCTATAAAATGTTCCTCAGAAATGACATAACTGTTTTAACTACATCGTTTCAAAATTCTACTTGAGCCAAATATCAGGAAACTGGAGATCTTTAAACAAATAATGGCTGGCAAAATGGTAAGAACAGAGGGTCTGTAGTGGGAGGTGTGATGAGTGGAGGTTCTGTATTACCAACTCTGTATGTAATTTTCTTAGGAAGTTGATAAGAATTTACAAAGGTTTAATTGAACAGGACAGCAATATGAGGTGAATATTGTTTCATTAATTGTCAAATGGGTAAATGAGCATTGAGAGCCCTAATGATACTACTAGTAATGACTGCATTAACAGTCTGAAACAAAGTCAGCTTGAACATTTATTGTAATAATTTAACCACCAATGATAATTCACAGGCAGATCATTGTAGGCTGCAGAAGTCTCCAAGTTTCTGCACTGAGTGTAGTACAACTTATATAAAAAACAGGGATTCAGTTTAAGAAAAAGGAATTGTCCCCAACATAGGATTTTGGACATTTTTTTATAAAGTGATGTTCACCTTCTGCATGAAAAGAGATCTTGAACACTAACATAGCATTTTTAGGTGGATTTCCAGCTATTAGACTTTACTGGGTTAGGCATTCCTTGTGATTCAGATTTTTCTTTAATATTCATTTGACAAGAAAGAAGCTTGTTTAAAAGCTTATAACATTGGGGTTTTTTCCTATGTACTGTTGTGTTGAAATGTATGGCTGCTGCTGATGCAACCATATGGTATCATCTCAGTCTCTTCTTTCATTGGGCAAAAAGCACCTCAGACTTAATACACACTTTTCATTGGGTGTGTTACACAAATAAACTACTCTGACACAAAGGATACACTGGTCCTCAGTCATTCTGAATATTTCAAATAGGAAAGAGGTTGACCTCTAGCATGAGGGCCTTCCTGTGGGGTATGAATTAAAGTCTGAATACAGAGGATGGACTTCAATGTTTGACTCACAGTGCTCAGGTAATTACCCTGCCAACTTCACCACATTTCTGCTATGGCAGGCTACGGTATCTCGGACATCCTTAGAGCACGTTTGATGTAGAGAGTGTCACCATGAAAATGGCAGTTCAAAATGAGGGAAATCTGTACGAGAATCAGACTTCAGTAAGGATTTATCCTAGTTATAAGCAAATAGCTGTAGAGCAACATCAGTTATTGGTGGGTTACCCTTGTGGTAAGTTGACCTTGGCTGTCTGGTGGCCAGATGTCGTGGATGGAGTGATGCACTTCACTCATAGAGAGAAACAGTGATACATTTATTGATATGAAACAGGGATTTAGCAAAGTTTGATAGTAAATGTGACAGTGTTTTAACAAGATTCGATGGCAAGGCACACAGAGTCAGACAGAACTGTCAGGGAGATGCTCCTATTGAGTCACGAGGTTCGGAAAGGACACCCTTGCTTTCTAAACTCCTTCTCAGAGAGAAGTCTAGGTGTGGTTGGATCCAGTCCTAGTCCCACATGGTCAATGGTTTATGTCTAAAGGATTATATATGTGCAATAAATCCTCTATATCACTTATCTAAGATTTCAAAGTTTAACATGCTATTAGCTACTTATTGGGGATCTGTTGTGGTATGGTATCTCTGAATCTCGAGAAGTAACCTTGAGAGGTGTCCTTACTCAAGGTGAGATTGTGGTGTGCAGTCCACTGCTGTGCAGGAGAGCTCAAAGGGCTCTTGGGTTGTTTGCTATTTATGAACGTAAGATGATTGACCTATAGCCAAATTTGCATACTGACTACAGTACCAATATTGTGGTTAGTTGGGTGAGTGCATTGCTTAAGTTATCCCTTAGCTATTGTGTTGTTACCTGTCTCCCTGAAATCACCTTTGACCCTGGTGCAGCCACCACGACTACATGCACCCATTATGACCACCATGGTTGGTTACCGCTTGGACAGGGTTACAAGAGATAAAGGTCAAGTTGGCACCCAGGAGGAAGCACACTGTCACACCAGATGTCCACCCAGAAACTCTCTCACTCTCCCTCCCCTACAGGATAGGCAAGGAGAAAATAAGATGAAAAATCTCATGGGTTGAGATAAGGACAGGGAAATCATTCATTAGTTGCGATCACAGGCAAAACAGATTCAACCAGGGTCAACCCAGAACACTTCTACTGAAGTTAAGTATCAGAATTCAAGCACTTCTGAAAACAGAGGCAGAAAATTGGTCAGATTTTTGTGGAAGCGAAAAGCTAATGACATCTGAGATGGTTGTCTCTGTGCTAGATGCTTTGTGCTTCTTTTACAGTGAATGGAAAGAAGCAGAGACTGATAGGGCATGATTCATACAATTCATAAGATCAATGCAGGTAAGACTGATCCAGCAGGTATCTTATTCAGAGATTTATTTCAGTTCCAGGTTCTGACTTGGGTGAAAATAGAAGACCAACCATAGCTTGTTGCTTAGGTAACTGTACATGCAGGATAAAGCAGAAATATAAGTATGTTAAAAATTTTTTTGTCTCTGAAAAAAACTTTCAGTTCCTGCTGTAGGCAGGCCTCCACGTTGGCTCTTTTATGGTTCAGCAATTCCAGTAGGATTTGTATTTGTATAATCAATTATATATAACAACTAGGCCTGAGCAAATAGACAATTTTTTTACTTCAATAAGCCATTCTTGCAAGGCATTCTATCAGAAAGGTGATTCCAATCTTTCAATAATAATAATATCTGTTCAACTATAAACTTTTCAGAGGGAAAACTTTAAGGGGTAAATGCAAATTATTAACTCAGAACACTCTAAGGAATTACTAATGCATACACGCAAAGATCAAGTATGTGTCACCAACGTGAGACTTTGTTTTATAGTTTAGGCCTTTTTTGTGCCTTATTTGGATCAAATTTATGTGAGAAATTTGCATAAGTCATGAGAGATCTTTATTATATGATTCACTGTAACTCATTAGGGCTTTTGTTTCCATATACATAAATGAACTCTGCTGATATAAAACACAAATGATTGCACTTGATTGACCCTGAAGTTATACATTCTTGACAAAAAAAAGGATGGAGCATCTTGAAAGCCACATGCCAACAGATGTAAAGGAGATGAATTCCAATATAAATATGGTGATTATTACTGGTCAGCACTGTGAGCAGCAAATTTTAAAAACATGCAAGCAGGGAAGGTGAGGAGACAAGATTAAAAGGCAGAAATATTGATCTCATCCTGCAGCTTTGTGTTTCAGCACATCATTCACTTTCAGCTCTGTCTCAGTGGCAACCAGCTTTAACAGCTTGAACTTTTTTCTCTGTGTTACAGCTACTTCTCTGTATACAGACTTTTTTGCAAAGAATGATGGGGGAGAGACCAAACATCCTCTAAGGCAGAACAGAACCATGTCATTCTGTTAAAATACATTCATGTAGCATCTTGATGAAATAAGTTATGTTTGGTTGTACACAGATCTATTTTAATACTCAGAGTTATTTCCTTTACCAATGTTTTTTTCTGGACTTTTTTCAGCAGTATTTATATAAATGTATATACATGTATATTTTTATATAACTATCTATGTAAAGTATAAAATATATATTCATATATAAGTATATAAATATAATGAATAATGAGGATTATAAACAATAAAAGCTGAGCCAGAGAGAAAGAGGAAAGAAGATTAGTCGCTTAGGATCTTTATCTAAGCATATTAAGCAAGCTGTGATACTCTAATTTGGATTAACTACTTGGAGGAGAACCAGACTATGTGACTTTATTTTCTGAGTACAATGTACTAACAAAGTATTTGAGATCTGACCTGGACCTCTTGTATTTTGTTGGTACCATCTATCCCAGTTGAGTTAAAGGGATGTTTCCCACTGGCTGGGTCAGTAGGAGCTGTCATAAGTATTTCTCAGTCAGCAGGAGTCATTCTTGAGCCAGTGGGAGCTGTCACAAACCATTCTGACATAACATGTATCACACTGGAAGTGAGATTGACCTCTCCAACCTCTCTTGCTATTATATGCAGGTAATCAGGTCACTCTACCCATCTGGTAGCTCAGACTGAGCTCAGCTCAGCCATTCAACCCCTGATGCTGCAGGCCTGGCTATCTTTTCAGCTGCAACCTGTGAAAGTTCATCCAAATCAATGGGATTATAGTAGTGTGAAATTATGGTGGACCGCAGAATATGGTCCTTTATCTCTCACCATTTTACCCTGCAAGCCATGAAAGGGACAGTTTGGGTAGCATTTGAAAAGACGGCAGGATAACAGCAGATGCTCTGTTATGTGCAAAGCATCTGATGCACGAAGTGTCTAGTTCTGAAAGTGCACTGAGTTTGGTCTTTCAACAGAGTTTTCTGTGCAAAAATCCTTTACACTGTGAGAGGGTCAAGTGTTGCAGAATAGACCTCTCAGTGGATGTTTTACTCTCTGCAGTAGGTGATCGGTAATACTTGAGAAATGGATGTATTTTACCTCTGACTAAGTTTGAAACCGTGAACTCTTTTGTGAAAGAAGTGACTAAGATTTCTCTTTCAAAAATAGAATAGTGATCACTTTTAAAGTAAGTATTCATGTTACCTTGCTTTATCCTCTAGTTCCTGGCTATACTATAGCTGAATGCTGAACATTCACACAGAACGTAAGACACTTGCCCTAAATTTCCTTTTCGATTCAGGGGAATCAAACCCTACAAAGCCTATCTTGCAAAAATGCTTCTACCTTAAAGTACTACCTGGGAACAACATGAGTATGAGTGAGGGGAAACTCTTCACTGGTTCTCTAAAAGCTGTTTCCCTGTGTCATATATGTTTAAAGATTAATTAGATATCCAGGTACAGTCTGCAGTACTGGGAGGACCTGAATGGAGTTCACAACTTTGAACCCTGTTTTAGATTGTGACACTTATATATACCTTATCTCACAATAGACAGGCTGTGGAAGAGTTCTGTACTTTTTATCTAGTAGTAGGTGGCTAGAACATCTCCATGTGTAACATCTGTATCTCTGAGCAGAGCTCTGAAGACCGATCTGTGGGACATCTACGGTAGGTCACTCTCAACTTCTGTTGCTGAAGTATTTCCACTTCATGTGTAGTGATTACAGAGTAAATGGTCCCTGAGATAGCATAAGAGTGTGTGCCACTCTGTGACCTAATGACAAGCCACACTGTATAAAATGAAGAAAGAATAGTCTCCTTTCATATACCTTTATCAATATATATATTTAGGATAAGCTTTCTCTGGATCATGAATGAGGACTTAGTCACGTGGAAAGTTCAGATCTGGAAAGGCAAAAGGGATAAATGATCTCTGGTTTTCCACTTCCAACATCACTGTTCACACTGTTATTGTTAACAGCTAAAAAGAAAGAGATTATGAAGCTTTAGGAGCTCTCTTTTGTATGGTCCTTTTTAACGTCAGCTATGTATATGACTGAAGACTGTGACACATCCTCAGGAAAATACTTTTTGGCAGGTAAGAAAATGGGAAAAAGTAGGACAAAGTGCTTTTTTAAGGCAAGAGACCGGATTTGATGACATAGAGCTACTCCTAGTTCTGCAGAGACTGAGACCAGTGCTACTTCTAATTGGTAAGGGATACTGCTACTGTTCCTGGAGACATAGGCAGAATAAGGAGACCAGGACATAATGGTGAGTTGGGATCGTGAACTGAATTAATGTAGAGATTCGACGCATAACTTTCCTTCTAGTATTTGGTCACACAGTCGTTTGTATTTTCTTGTTTTACTTGGTTGTAACGAGTAGCATATTCCAACAAGTTCCACCACTGGCTTCTGTACCAGTCTCTTTGTTCTAAATTGAATATTTTGTCTCATAATCCCATTTGATGCCCAGGTTTCCCTCATATTGCCTTTTCTCTATGGCGTGTGTTTCTATTTGGTATAATTCATACCTATATTATGTTCCTCTCTAGATTGCAAGTTTTATGTGGTCTCCTATATTCCTACACTCTTTCTTCCCTTCTTCCTACCCTTCCAAGAATATTCCATGTATTCATCATTCTCTCACAATCACATGGTTGTGATTTCAAAGGAAAATTAGCCAAATCATCAGATTTTAATGGAAAGAAAACTCTGCCTTCAGATTGCTACAAATATCTAAAGGACTGGTAAGTAATCCCTGCTTTTTGGAACATATCTGAGGCACTCTTCATGTTGCTGAATGACAGAATGAAACCGAATTCCAACATGGTTGATCACAGCTCTTTCCATTCACTCAGCCCACAATGAAGCAGCATGTGCTAACTAATCCCTAAAAATCAATCAACCAAGCAAGCCAAGAAACAAAACCAAACCACCAAACCCTAGAATAAAGTTAGAGGAGAAAACATCGTATGAGCATAAAAATAACCTCGTCATCTTTTTCCTTGCCCCACATAACTTTCAAGCACATATACTTTATCCAGACTAGGCTCCTACCATTTTTCTATACTAATTACTCAACATACACCATATAGACTGGAAATGTGTGTTCAAGGACCACTGAACACTGAATTTTCTGAGTGTATCACAATTACAGAAACATCTGTGCTAAATGACTTTGCCTTGAATCACTGTGAAAATCTGCTCTGTTCAGCAGCTTTGTACAAATCTTGATTCTTGCACGTGCTGAAATGGTAATGAATGTTGTTTTTCTGGTTCAGTCATTGTGACTGCATGCGACCAACATGAACCTTGTGTCTCAACATCATGTGAAAACACATTTTCCTTTTTCTATTTAACAGTCAAAAACTGTCGCAATTATAGATTTACTATATTGACATACAGAACAAGCAAATTTATGCTTGAAAACCGCAGATGGTTGTATACATTACAGTGTAGCTGTCAGGCCGCAGAGAGGCACAATGCAAATACAAGGAATGCTTTATTTACTTTCTTTATCTTACTTTTTATTATCTTCTTTTTCTTTCTTTTCTTAAAATCCAGTTATATCTTCAATGCATTTAAAAGATCACATAGATGGTTTATCCAGCATTATAGACCAATAATTCCATCACAATTAGCATTAGGCTTCCTAGAATTAATTAGGCTATGAGGGACCTCTGGAGTTTATTTAGTCCAACCTCCTGCTCAAGGGTCAGCTTTGAAATAAGATCAAGTTACTTCAGCCTTTGCCCAACCTTTGCCCAATCAACTTGTTCCAGAATTAACCATTCTTTGTGCCAAAGGTAGTACCCGTATCTAGCTGCAATTTCCTTTGCTGTGACTGGTGATCGGTGCCTCCTCTTATTTCTCTGAGACCCTCTGAGAAGAACCTGGCTCCATCTTCTTTTTAACCCCCATTAGGTAGGTGAGGAAGACTGCAATAACATCTCTCCATAGCCTTTATTTTTGAGTCTAGACAAACCCAATTCTGTCAGCCTCTCAGTGTACATCCTATGCTCTAACCATCTATTTTGGTGACTCACCTCATTTAGATGTTGATAACTTGTTGAACTGGGGGATTCAAAACTAGGTACATTATTCTACATGCAACATCTCAGAAGCCGAGGGAATTGCAGTTTCTACTGACCAGTAGACTGTACTCATGCTCTTTCTACCAGTGTCTTGACTGAATTAGATCTCAGTGCTACTTTACACGGTGTTACACAAACAAACATAAGAACAACAATCCACTCTAAAAAAATCCTTATAAAAGAAAATAACTGAAAAATAATGAGCAAATGCTGCCATTGCACTAATGAACAGAACAGAGGGTAATCTGGGAGGACTCAAAAAAGAACTGCTTTGTCAAACAGTAACATTACAGTTTTGAAGAAAGTTTGTGTTTAAAAAGAGTTAATTTTGTAGAAATCCTACAAGTTGAGATACCTGGAAGAAGGATGATGTAAGGAGGGATGGGAGAAAAATATGGAGATAATAGATGTTCTTTCAGATTTCAGCCATGTCTCTGGCCAGTTACTGTGTGACTGGAAGAGCAATATCATCTTGCTCTTCCTGGTTTGGTCAAGCTGTAACAATCAGTTCATTTAGGAATTAGAGATCCTCTGTTAAAGTGTCAGTGTATCGTTGGCATAGTAGGTGTCTCAGGGTAAAAAATATTCTTTCTATATGAGATAAATATCTGGAAAATGTAGTTGATCATGTGTTTCATGTATGTGTATATGAATCCTGTATGGGAGTATGAATATTTATGTATGTGTATATTCCTAGCCACCTCCCCTGAAAAAGCTATTGTAGCTGAGTATCCTCTCGAAACAAAGGATTGGAAGTCCTGACAGTGATAATGACTGCTTGTGAAATTTAGGTAAAATAATGATTAACACTAGATTTAAGTTCAGAAACTTGGTGTATTACAGAATGCATCCTGGGGCATATTTTAACTACCAAAAAAATTTTAGAAGAATGTGTTCCTGGTAATCATGCAGCTTATACACATTAGTATTAATGTCTAATCACTGACGACTTGACGAAGGGAGTTGTTCAAATGCCATCTGATAGATATCCTGTAGCCAAATGAAAAGAGAAGCTGACATGTAGACACTTGCTGAGATGACTGATGTGATGCTTACACAAGTTTACAGGCATTTGCTTAGTCATGAAGACTACAAGTAGCCTATAGCTGAGTAGTATCATATGGGACTCAAACCTCTTTCTCTGTTTGACAAAAGCCTTTATTAGTAGGTAGGAAAGGATCTCATCTATTGCCTATTCAAGACACTTTTGTTACTGGATCAGAAAAAAATTTCTTTTCAACTATCTACTATAGCTCTTAATATTTCTTAAAATTAGAATCCTACCTGAACTGAACTGAACTGAAATTTTCTGAGCTGCTGCACACCTGAAAGTTACTCAGATCAAAATGTCTCTAAATCATGGAGTCTTGATAATCCAGATTAATGTCCCAATCTTGTAGCTCAGATCCATCCTTTAATCATTTTCCGGATGACTGAATTCCTATATGGGTAAATGAGTAGCCTCAGAAAAGTACCATACTTCAGGAAAAAAAGGTGTTTGTTTTACCTATTGCATATTTTCAAGAATTCTGAATAATCTATTACTGTTTAATTGTTTTCTAATGTCATCCATTCTGATACCCATTATATGTGATTAGATGAACATGCTTTGTTGTCCAGTATCTCAATGTTCTAAAATCATTTCTTTATTTACAGAAAGCTGGAAATTAAACAAAAATAGTCGTAGCATTTCAGATTGATATAAAAAGGAAATAAATGAAGAAAATTAATCACATGATATGCAAAGGTCTTGAAGAGAAGTTCACAGAAAGAGGTAAAAGAAAGAAAGGTTTTCCTGGCATATGGAAGAGCACAGGTTTTTCAAACAATTTAAAATTTTTTTTTAAGTTATTAGCTGAGTGTTTTACAGCTTTATGATTTCTTTATTTTGGAAAGATTTAACAATAATTCATTTTCATCCTTTCAGGATACTCTGAATTATATAAAAAAAAGTCTTTCTGAGCATAATCACATATTCAGAGTATAATGGCCTTAGGTTGATCATCACAAATCATACCAGAAAAAAAATTCTCTGGTGATTGGCAGGTAAAAGTTTAATACAATGTGCCCTGAATTCTGACACTGTTGATGTAGGCAATAAGCACTTGGGCTTATTGCTACACTTGGGCTAAACAAATGGAGAGTTGCAAATTGTGTTTCAGGACACTGTCATTTTGAATGCACCTGAGTTCCTCAGCCCTTTCTTCAGCTAGCACACTCGTGTCAATCATCCACCTTTTGGTACATCAGGGTTTTCATTAGTTCTATAACTGCCTGACCTTGTGCCAGACTTGAGCAGACAGGTAGTTCATAACCCTTTACTGTCAGAATTAGCATTCATGATACTACTTAAACTGCAGAGCAAATTTAGAGTTCATTATTAAATGAGGCATATGTTACTACACTTATAACTGATTCAGTCTGGTTATTTTTAGTTTGACCTTTTCTGTATTCATCAAATCAGCTTTGAAATAGACATTGAGGTACCCTTTACTGTTAGTTATAAAAATTCTTAGAGATGATTTTTTTTATGGAGTTTTCTGGCAAATTCTCATATGTTGGTAGTTTAGTGATATACTAAGCGCCTTGCTGTTAGCTTAAGTAAAACCAAGATAAGATAGAATCATGTAGATGTTAATGGTCATATTCTTCAGCTATATCAACCCTCTGCCTTTGCTGTTATGCTGAGAACTGAAGGGGTAGAGTTGTCAGTTCAGAATAGGATGGAAACTTCCACTAAGGATGGCAAAAAATGTGTGAAGGTAAGAGTATAGACATTATTAAACTGCATTTAGTCCTAGCATAGTTCCAAAGATAAAAATTTCCCCATTATTATTCTGATTTTTGGCTATCCCGTCCTCCTCCTCCTGAGGCAAGGCACTGAGAACAGAGACACTAAAAATTCAAACCCACTGGAACATGACAGGCTTAAGAACGGTTTCTTGTCATTTTCATTTCACTGTCTTATATTTCTAAATTCTAATACGGAAAAGACACCCAACTGAAAATATTTTTAAATTCTATAAACTTATTAAGGTACCACACTTATTATGGTACATTAAGGTACCACCCTTAAAAATCTCTTTTTGGTCTAAAAGAATCTCACATTTATTAAAGAAGCCCCCTCTGGCTGGTTTTCACTAATGCAAAAGGATACATGTTCTGATAATATATTAGAATATATACTTGTGAAAATAATATTATATTGATAAACCATAGCATTAGCAAATATTTTCAGAACTGATATATTTGCATATGTAGGAGTGGAAAGGAAATTCTGATATAGCCAGGTGTTAAGTACATATGTTAGTTTATGCTTCACCCAGAATCCTAACAAGAGCATGTGACTCCTGTTCTTTCTTTTTTTTTGCTTTTTTTAATTTTTTATTTATTGTAACTGGTTATGCAACCAATCTTGTAATTACTAAATGTGCAAGTATATTGGACAAAAATTTTAGAAGTATTTAAATATGCAACTCCCACTGAAATCAATGGGAGCTGATTAATAGCTTTTAAAAGTCTATCCTGTGCTATCGTTACCCTTATGGACCATTAAGAGGTGGAAACTACTGCATTTTGTGTTGAATAGAGAGTTCAAAAATTGCATCCTCCCTTATTTCTTTTTTTGTCAGGCATTATTGACACATAATAATTTTTTACCCAGTGAGCACAGTTAGATTATACAACTGCATACAAAACCACTTTGTTGAATTAGCCCTTTGGGGCTTATGCAAAACAACAAAAACTGCAAGAATTGTAGCACTGAAGTGTCCTGTTTGAACTTCAGGTTACAAGATAACAGTGCTATAAGACAACAGTGGTTCAGTTGTTCATTCTCTCAATAAAGCTGTCTAATATTGCTGTATGTGATATTCTGTTTTCTGCATGATACATATGAAGACTTCAGTTCACATCCAGCATGATGAATTTAAGAACCTAATTAAGATAGACTGACTCACCTTCTGGGAGAGTTCAGAGGCAGTGACTTGAGAGAGTTGAGGAGGACGAGTGTAGGAGATTTAGATCACTAAACAGGACTTACTTTAGGATAAATAAAGTTTGCCTCCCAGCACTATACACTTGAACTGTAGATGAATCCTCAGGTAAGTCAGGTGCCTGGTAGAGTCACACTGAAGCTGGCAAACAGCCTTCATAAAGGTACATTGAGGTGTAAGCAGGAAGGAGGAACACTGGGGCAGAACGTACTGCACACGTTTCTCATCTGGGGAACCAGACTTGGTCATAGACTTAACTGTTCCTTCAAATGAATCAATTTTCAGAAAAAAATAGAAACATGATTACCCGTGTTTCATTTACCTAAATGCACACTTTGGTTGCCTTCTCCCTTCAGCCACTTTTTTGTGACTATTCAAGTATCAAATAAAGATGTGTCTGCCATGCTGACTTGAGGGAAGCAGTTTGATTTCTGCACAAATTATTTATTTTTTCTGATTTCTTCTTTAGCTATGTGTAGTTATTACATTCTAGATCCTGAAGACTGTTTTTCACCTTTTTATGCATGTGGGAATCTCCCACAGTACTTTAAGTGCTGTAGTAAAAAACTAAGTAATACAGAGCATTCAGCATAAAATACATCACAGAGTTTTGTTTATTTTTTGACAAGATTTGCACGTGTTGCTAACAGTTACTTTTCAGTCTTCTAGAATGTTTCAACTTAATAACCTATATTAAGCTCCATAACCACTTGAAGACATGCAAGAATCATTATTAGTTTAGCACTCTTTATGGAGCTTTGCTAACATTTTTATTTCCTTTAATTTCCACAGAAAGATTCAGATATATACAAAAATAAAACTTCTGAAAATCAAAGCTGGAAGTATGTAAGTTTGTAACTTAGGTATCCAGTGTACTTTGCTTAAATTTCAGAAACAACATCTACCACCATTACAGCCCAGAAGGGCACTCTGGCATGCTTAGTTTAAGCTTCTTATCATTAATTCCAGAGGGAACTGAGGGGAAATCTTGGAGTATACACTCCAGACTCAGCCCCCCAAGCTTCATCGGAGAATAGACGCTCAGGTTTTCTCCCTGGTTCAGCTCGTTCCTTGATTGCTTCTTTACATAACTTTTACGTAGATTTTGGGCAAGCAGGTTCTCAGATCTAGACTGAGTCTGGCTTTAAGTGGGTGCTAAGTGCAGAACAAGCACTCTGAACATACATTTAGGCATGCTGGGTAACCTCAGACCAAGTTAAGGGAAACTTAAAATTAGGTCCTGTTTGAAAGCAGGTGAGTTCAAGTGCTGCTTGGGTATTAGAGTCTTGAAAAGGTGTCAGCCATAAAACTTATGGGCAAACCCCAGAAATATTTTGGATTTTTATGTGACACTTACAATGTCCAGCCAAGAAAAAGAGAAAGATTCAAAGTCACAGAAAAAATATTTTTTATTTGTAGACAATATTAACAAATTATGTGAGTTCTTCCATACTTTATTTTTGGAGGAAACTATATTTTCCCTACATTTAAAATTAAAGTTAGAATGCAGATTTCTAAAACATGAACATGAATGTGAATCCTGTAGTGCAGGGAGTAAAAGCAACACTTATGCATGTTGTGTTCTGCAACAATGAAAGGAGGATCTTCTTTCATAAAAATGAGAAATACTGGCACTAATACTAAACTTTTAAATGAGATGCCACACTTGATATTTCAGCACAGAAATAAGGTGCTTGATGGTCCAAATTGATTTCCATATGCTCATAATACTAAAACCGTCCCAAACAATAAGGAGTATTCATTGATCCTTTTAGGGACCAGGAAAAATCTATGACTATTTGAACTAAAGATTCCTGACTACTGTTTATCTCTTCATAAATTATCTATCTCGTAAGCAATTTTTTTTTTCTAATTTCAGAACATCTGAATATTCAGCTAAAGAATCATAAAATAATCAGCTAAAGAATATTAAACAATAACTATTTTTAAATTTCTTGGAGCTCTTTCAAAATTGTAAGGAGCTTCAGACACCTTTTTTTGCCATCTGCTTATTAATTTTATTTAATTAATTATTTCTTTCCCTAAATCTAGTCTTGCAAACATCAAAAAATTAAGATCCATTACCTCCACAGCAAAGAGCATTTGCACAGTGTTCTGCTTGAAATTCACTCTAAACTTCTATCCATTGTTTTAGTAACACCTTCATAGCCCTAACAAGGTTTAATATCTGGTAAGTCAGCTCTCCGTCATGAAAAGAAGGCATAAAATATAGCTGTTTAAGTTTTTTTTACTATAAGGTATTATATAGAGTCCTTGAATAAACATTATTTGAACATTATCAAACAAATCTCTATATTCCTACGCCTTAATGCTGTTTTTGCTTGTTTTATTATTTTTTTTTTAATTTGGTGGAAAATGCAGTTTCTGAAAAAAGTGTTTTCTTAGAAACTGCCTGAAATTATTTCCTTTTTCTTCAGACAATGAGAAGGGAAGGGGGAGGGCGAATAATTGTGTCATCTTTGCTTTCACTCAACACCAAAGCATTTTGATTTACCACACTGCAGAGAAAATTTTTTTCCCCATTCCGTTCAATTTTAACATATCTTCCCAAGATGCTCTGGTACCCTAGAAGAGTCCTGTCCCTTTGTGTCTCCATTCTCCTCTGGGGCTGGTTGCATTGCATCCTTCTTCACAGGTTGCAGCCTTCCTTTTCCCTGAACCAACATCATGCTGCAGGTAATCCATGAAGAAAGTCTGGTTTACAAAAGAGAAATAAAGCGGAAGGCAACTGAACTTCAACTCATAAGAGGAACAATAGCTATGCAGAGTGTGGAAACTGAACTAATGTAAAATAAAACATTCTGCTATTTCTCAAAGCGTGTGCTTAAAGCTTACTACGTTAACAACAACAAAAAGCCATTTAGTCTTACTTTCCTTCTGTTACCAAAAAATGTCTGAAATATTTATGGTACAGGCATATTGTACCATAATTTTTTTTTGTAGGTGCAGTAGTAAGAGCCTTGCAATCTCACATCACAGGCTTTAGCTGCAGCTCTTTCAGTAAATTTCCTCGTGTACTCAGACTAAAGCTCCAGGAGCCGGGAATCACTCAGCAGTAGGAGGTAATGCAGCGAGCAAGGAGCTATCACAAAGTGCTTGTTACAAAGCTATCTTGAAGACGAGCCCCCTGTTCAGGTTTCAAAGATCTCTCCTTTTTTTTTTTTTTTTTAACCCTTCTCTTTTAAGATAGATGAAGGAGAGTGAAGTGAGAGTAGGCCGAAAGAACGCCAAAAGTCTCTACTACAAAGTCATCCATTTTAGGTCTATTCTTTCCTTTTTCTCCCTACCCTATGCAGTGGAATCTCCAAGTTTGCTCCTAAGGAGGAGGAATGGTGGTGGTGACACCTCTTTGGGGGCTGCATTCAAGTAAGTCCCTATGGGTTGAGCTGAAGACAGAATAGCCTCCAGAAATGAAGCCTCCAGCTCAAAACATGCTGACTTTGCTGACAGATTCTTTAAAATTGGATTGAAGCCAGACTTCAAAGAGGAAGCCGAGTTCAAAAATAAAGCTGCTTTTTTTTTTTTTTTTTTCATTCAGAATGGAGTTTAAAAGTTTACTTGATATGAAGCAGCGAGGCTTTTTTTGACACAGGTTTTGCTTTGAAGTCCAGATTCTAGACAAGGCACATCAATTTCAAAGTGTCTATAGGCATAGGCAGAGCCGATTGGGCTTGAAATACTAGGATGTAGGTAGAGTGAATGCTATACACACCTATATGGGTTTTGAGGGGGCTTTTATTAGCATTGGAGAGAAATTTGTGATTTTGAAGGCAAGGAACTATCAGCATCAGAAAATTTAGAATAATCAGATAACTTCAAGGACAGAAGTGAGAACAAAATTATGTTTGTCATCCCTAACTGTGATAGTCACTCTTTGTCTGTGAATATCTTTATTTCTGGAAAATATTAAATAAGAAGTTGATTTAGAAGACCTAAAAATGTATTTATATTTACTTGTGTAAGATTCTTGTCTCAACTGAATGAATGGATTCATAAAATATTTTCCTTTCTAATAGCAAATCTTTCAGGTCTGGAAGTGGAAAACTAAGTTAACTTAGCTGAGTTCTCACAAGGAGGTGAAATCATGGCTCAGTGATATCAGTGGTAAAACTATCACCCTCTCAATTGCATGCTTTCTTATGTGACTGATTGAATCAGTATATGAAAAAAAGTGTAACAGAAAATTTCTAGCTTTATTTTATGTATCAATACATGAAGATTCCAGGCAAGAGGGGGGAACAGCATATCTATTTTCTACATATGCAGGTATTTATGTATGCATATATGCCTGTGTGTATATATATATATATACTATCTAAAGGGGCCATCCCCATGTGCTGAAAGATGCACCAGTGGGGAAGAAGACCGGCCTGGCTGAACAGAGAGCTTTGGCTGGAACTTAGGGGAAAAAAAAGAAGAGAGTTTATGACCTTTAGAAGAAGGGGTCATTTGGAAGGACAAGGTTGTCATGTTACACAAAGTTATGCAGGGGCAAAACTAGAAGGACCAAAGCCCAGCTAGAACTTAATCTGGCTACTGCTGTAAAGGACAAAAAAAGTGTTTCTATAAATACATTAGCAACAAAAGGAGGGCTAAGGAGAATCTCCATCATTTCTTGGATGCAGGGGAGAACATAACAACAAAGGATGAGGAAAAGGCTGAGATACTTAATGTCTTCTTTGTCTCAGTCTTTAATAATAAGACCAATTGTTTATGGGGCACCTAGCCCCTTGAGATGGAAGACAGGGAGCAGAATGAAGTCCTCATAATCCAAGGGGGAATAGTTA
This sequence comes from Numenius arquata, assembly GCF_964106895.1. Lineage (NCBI taxonomy): Eukaryota > Metazoa > Chordata > Aves > Charadriiformes > Scolopacidae > Numenius > Numenius arquata. The sequence goes on along the minus strand of NC_133576.1, from coordinate 106,032,488 downwards.
GTGACCTGCTACAGCACTTAGGTACCCACAAATCTATGGGGTCAGATGGGATCCATCCAAGGGTACTGAGGGAGCTGGCAGAAGTGCTTACCAAGCCACTTTCCATCATTTATCAGCAGTCCTGGCTAACTAAGGAGGGCCCAGTTGACTGGAGGTTAGAAAATGTGATGCCTGTCTCCAAGAAGGGCTGGAAGGAAGATCCAGGGAACTACAGGCCTGTCAGCCTGATCTCAGTGCCAGCAAAGGTTATGGAACAGATCATCTTGAGTGCCATCATGTGACACATACAGGACAACCTGATGATCAGATCCAGACAGGATGAATTTATGAAAGGCAGGTCCTGTTTGACTAACCTGATATTCTGTGACAAGGTGACCCACTTAGTGGATAAGGGAAAGGCTGTGAATATTGTCAACCTAGACTTTAGTAAAACCTTCAATGCTCTTTCCCACAGCACTCTCCTGGAGAAACTGGCTGTTCATGGCTTGGCTGGGTCTACGCTTCACTAGGTAAAAACTGGCCCAGAGAGTGGTGGTCAATGGAATTAAATCCAGTTAGCAGCCGGTCACAAGTGGCGTCCCCCAGGGCTCAGTTCTCTTTAATATCTTTATCGCTGAACTGGATGAGGAGATCTTGTGCACTCTCAGTAAGTTTGCAGACGACACGAAGATGGGTGGGAACGTTGATCTGCCTGAGTGTAGGAAGGCTCTACAGAGAGATCTGGACAAGCTGGATTGATGGGCCAAGGTCAACTCTATGAGTTCAACAAGGCCAAGTGCTGTGTCCTGCACTTGGGTCACAACAACTCCATGCAAGGCTACAGGACTTGAAGAGTGGTCAGAAAGCTGCCCAGCGGAAAAGGACAGGGGAGTGTTCATCAACCACCCATTGAATATGGGCCAGCGGTGTGCCCAGGTGGCAAAGCAGGCCAACAGCATCCTTGCCTGTATCAGGAATAGTGTGGCCAGTGGGACTAGGGAAGCGATTGTCCTCCTGTACTCGGCACTGGTGATTCCACACATCAAATACTGTGTCCAGTTTTGGGTGCCTCACTACAAGAAAGACATTGAGGTATTGGAAACAGGCAACCGAAAGTTGAGAAGTGCAATTCCTGCACCTGGAGAGGAACAACCCCTGGTGCCAGTATATGCTGGGGGCCATGTGGCTTGAAAGTAGCTTTAAAGAAAAGCTCCTAGGAGTCCTGGTGGACACTAAGTTGAACATGAGCCAGCAACATGCCTTTTACATAGAGGTCAATGTATTCTGGGCCGCAATAGAAAGAATGCTACCAGCAAGTCAAGGGAGGTGATCCTTCCCATCTACTCAGCACTGGTGAGCTGACATCTGGAGTGCTGTGTCCAGTTCTGGGCTCCTCAGTACAAGCGAGACATTGACATACTGGAGGGATCATGAAAAGACTGTAACACCTCTCCTATGAGGAAAGACTGAGAGAGCTGGGACTGTCTAGCCTACAAAAAAGAAGGCTTAGAGGGAATCTCATCAATGTCTGTAAATGTCTGAAGGGAGGATCTAAAGAGCTAGGCTCTTTTCAGTGTCCCACCTCTGATCACAGCACATTCAGAACAGAACTAGTTCTCTGATCTTAGAGCCTAATTCGCTGCTGTCTTGTGTCTAAACTGAAAGTGCTGGCAAAACTTTAGATTTACTACAGTATAGAGGATACCAGAGTGGCTGCTCTATCCAGATTAATTTGGACTGACTTTTCAGGGAAGATTTTGATAGATGATGTAAAATTTCATAAACTAAAGGTTTATTACATCTGATGTATTCCCTCTATTTCCAGTCACTGGAATGATCAAGATGATTTGTTCTTTTTAAGATTGGATATATAATTGTTCATTATTTTGTTGTCTCAATTTCATTTGCAAAAATTCTTCCATTTCTTTTTCTCAGTCATACTTACACTGTGAAAAAGAAAAGATCTTATTTTTCTGGCTATTGTCCTCAAGTCAGGACACATGATACAAACAGCATCCAGGCTGACTAGTGTTTCATTCTGAGTTTCTGTCTTACAGAGAGTGGGAATCAGTTTAAAGCAGAGGTGTGCTTGACCCACGAATTTCAGCTCAAGATTCAAATGCAGTTCTTGAGCATACTCGTAGGAAAGATTCAAGATTTTTCAGGTATGGGCTCTTCAAGTTAGTATGCAAGAGAAAAGTATTTGGTTTCAGTTTTTGTTAATGAGTCAATGTTTTTTTCACAGTACTTTAACTTCAGTTTCACATACGAACATTTCAGAAAAATAAAAAGTAAAACTAAACCAAAAAAAAGAAAAGAAAAATGTTCCTGTTTTTCATCTGTATTATTTCTATGCACAAAGTAGCAGAAAAAGGAAAGTTGTGTGATGCATTTAAATTGTGCTTTTGATAAAACTTTGGACAAAGTCTCAAAATAATCTGTTAAAAAACCTCATTTGGTGAGGTAGAGAAGATCTGGTTGCCTGAGCACAGCAATTTAGCATAATTTCAGAGTTTGTGGGGCATCACACCTAATTTAATGTGTGACTCTGGGAAGTAAGTTACATCATCTGGCCCCCTGGAGGCATCCTGGATAACCCAAGGTGTCACAATGGGAACTAGCCACCAATGTTTAGGGGTATGAGTGCCCTTGCTAAATTTTTTGCTGTCTGGCGTATTTATACTGTTTCTATCTTGATTTTGACATATAGAAAATAGGAGAAATGGAGCTTAACTTTCCAAAGCTCCATAGACACCTGGAACCAGAAAGTTCTGTTTATAAGGTAGGAGTTTTAAGTATTTTCTACTCCTGTTAAGGTCCGTTAGAAAGGTAATTTTTTCTTTTTCCATCCACAACTACCATATTGGGAACTTGTATCTATTCACTTAACTCACTCTGTTGAAGGTGAACCTGGTTATCATGCTTTCATATTTAATAGTTCTGGAATTTCTCCTCAGAGTTCTCTATAATATTTTGAAAAGACAAGGAAGAAATTCCCATGTATTTCCACAAAAATGAATTGATTTTCAATAAGGTGTTTGGCCAATTGGTTCAGAATTTGAATTTTACAAAGTCAAGAGAGTTAGAAAGCAAGATTAAAAAAAAATCTTAAGGATACCTAAATAATTAACTTATTAAATAGTTAAAAAAGAGTTTTAAGTTAGTAGGCTTAGAACAATCCAACTTCCTTGGCAACTACCTCCACTTTTCTTCCCAACAATGAAAAGCTACAGATAAAATTGAATTTTTTGTGGAGCTTGGATATTTTTAAATCAAACTGCATGTGAGAGTCTCTAATATTTTGCAAGTTGGATTTTTAAGGGATCAGGGTCATTATTTATGTGTTTTTTCACTGTTTCCACTTCTGAATGATACTAGAAAATGTAGAGTGAGCACACATGAAAAAAAAAAACCTACAAATTCCTACAGGGAACATTCCTCACTATGAAAACTGTATGACCATAATCAATTCTGCAAAAATGATCACACATTTCTTGCCTTTCAGTTTTACTGAAAGATTAATTTTGTGAGTTGAGAAAAGTTTTACGTATGCTCTTATTTAAAACAATTCCACTCACCTTGCATCGGAAATATTCACTTCTACATTTTATTAGCACACTAAAAGGTGTACACTTTTATAGAAAACTGCTGCGCCTGTTACATTGGTTGAGATAGATCCATTTCTCAGGTCCTGAATACTTATGCATAATTTATACGTGTAATACGTAGCAACACATCACTTATACAAGCAGAAAAACTTTCTGATGAACCAACTTTTCTGAGTTTAAAGAAAGGAAATCATACGATTCTGAGTAAAGTGTAGGGACTAGGTTACAGGGCTGTGTTCCTTGGGATAAATGCATAGGAACAGCAGAATGTGCCAGCACACTTCCTTCTACTTGAAAATACAACAAAGTCCAGTTTCTGTCTATGGATGCTCAGTTGACTCTCCTACTGGCCAGATAAACTGTATAGAAGGAAAGCTTTCTCTTCTTCCTCCTAGCATTGCCCACTGCACGCTTGTTCAGTCACTTCATTCCTTCTCTATTGTAGTCTCTACCCCATTCATCTCCTCATCCTTTACTTTTTGAACTTTTTACTCCCTGAACCTTTTACTTTTTGAACATTTCCTCTCTCCCTTTTATTGTCAACTCTACAGTATTTATCCTCCAAACTATCTCTGTTTCAATATTTTTCCACCCACTGATTAACAGTACCTTAATAGGACTGTTTCCAGAAGCGTGTCTGAACCTCACTCTCCATGTGTGAAAACTCTTGTCATTCCTCTTTCTCTTTGTAGATCTCTGCATCTCATTCCCCTGAAACTTTCTTCAGTCATCCTTCTCCATCTCCCCATTCTCTCTGCTCAAATCTTTCTTATATTAAGTGTTCACTGCAGTCCCTGTATCAAAAGTTACCCTTAGCTAAACACATAACCACCTAGTGTATTCTTTGGGGGGTTTATTTGGAGGTATGCATTTTCTTGAAGTATCACACCTCATGTAATCCTATTAAACAGCAAGAGACTATGCCATTATCATACAAAAACCTCTGCTACAAGTACAAAATCTAGTCCTAATTTAAAATGCTTAATTATTAAGTGTACTTGTGACTTGCAATTCAACTGATCTCTCTCTAAGAAGAGCATCAGTATGACAGGTTCTGACCATAAGTAAGGTTGAGAAAATGTTCTGTTTTAATTACTTATCAGCTACAAGCTGGACTTTATTCGAAAAGATTTCTACCCTCTCTAGAATATTACAATTTTTGGCCAGAATAAGAGTATGTTATCTGCAGTTATAATTTAAATCTTTCAGATGAACACATCTATCATAAAGATAACCTGTTGCCTTTTGCTGTTTGATTGAAATACTCATGTTTCCATGTCCATTCTATCTAGTGCATAGCTGTCAAGATTCCCAGTGCTATGGTTCCCTGTACCCAAAGAGTATCATCAAAAAAAAAAAAAAAAAGAAAAAGAAAAAGAAATAAATAGCCCATAACATATCTTAAGCAACAGCTGACACTACAACACTACCTAGAGGCAAGACAGTAATGAAGCAACAGTACTACGATGCCTCTAAAATATATGACAACACAGAGGTAACAGCACTCAAAACATTTTTGGTGACAATTTTTTTCATCAAGAAGTCCAAAGTTTGTAAAATATTAAAAGGAAAAATGTTCTATCTAGGAATTCCTATAATACTTAATTTGTCAACCTAAAAAAAGCACTTTATTTTATTTGTTCCTGTTGGATCTGTAGGAAACAATTGCCTGTGAAAAAAAAGTAATAACAAATGAAGCAAAGCATGAGCATTTATTTTGTGAATGTCACTACAAACAAAGGTGAAAAATGGCGAGGTAGATTGTTCATTTCATAGAATCATAGAATAGCCTGTACCCAGGTTGGCAGGTACCTCAAAATATCATCTGGTCCAACATTTAGTGGGAAAGGAAGCCCAGATGAGATTATCTAACACCCTGTCCAATCACATCTTGAAAACCTCCCGTGATGAGGGCCCTACCACATCCCTAGGGAGGTTGTTCCAGTGAATGATCATACTCACCGTAAAAAATTTCTTTCTTCTGTCAAGATTAAACCTCTCCCACTGCAACTTGTACTCTTATCCCTTGTCTTTTCCATGTGTTCCTTTTGAAGAGAGAGCCTCCATCCTCTTAGTAGCCACTCTGTAAGTATTAGAATACTGTGATGACATCTCCCCTGAGCCTTCTCTTCTGCAGGGAGAAAAGACCTGATTCCTTCAGTCTTTCCTCAAAGGTCAGGTTCTCCAGCCCTTTGATCATTGTTGTGGCCCTTCTTTGGACTCTCTCCAGTCTGTCCGCATCCTTCTTGAATTGTGGGGACCAGAACTGGACATAGTACTCCAGGTATAGCATGACAAGCACTGAGTAGAGTCATTCTAAGGTGGTCTAAATAGTTGCTGTAAATGATATGTCAGCATTTATCAGGAACAATAAGATGACATTGAAGCTGGAAAAGAAATCAGTATAAAAGAATCGAAAAGACCTAGAATGAAAATAATTAAACTTCCCTATTTTATCTTGCATTTTCTTACCTTCTCCTGTTCATTGTTTTTTCCTTGATGCATCTCTGTCATTATATCCTCAGAAATATTATAATTTTTCTGTGTGGCTATTTTATAACTTTATATGAATCTTCATGTTTCGTTCTTTGAATCCAAATACATTGTGTGATTGTTGCTTCATAAATAATCAGAATAATAAAGGTAACAGTGGGTATGTATAAAGAACAAAGAATACAAAGAATACAAATGTCCTTACAAAGATATATAAATGTAAGTGTTGAGATGGGTATGTGTCAGGCAAATTAAGAAAGGATTTGGGTATTGCTAATGGTTTATAACTACACAAACCCAATAATAAATTTAAAAAAAATACAGAAAAATAGCAGGTGCATAATGATATCCTTGAGAAGATATATTAGGAAAGCTAGAACAGCAGGGGTATTAAAGCACAGTAGTTTGGATAATGAAGTCAAATAAATTGTCTTCATTGTCGTGCCTTCATTGTCACCAAAGTACACTGTGATAAATGAAACAGACTTGTCTGATAGAAATCGTAAACATTCATATTTAATAAACAGTTATTAACACTTTTATAACATTGCTGGTTTATGTTCATTACATGCTCATTGCATTACAGCGTGTTTATTTCCTGTTTCATTTCTCCACTGTCATTGTGTATTGGAAGCTTGCACCAGAGAGGTCCATTTTTTTATGTTTTACTGTACAGTATGTGAGTAACGTTCAGATCTTAATGGAAGCATGACATCATTTCCAGATCAAATTATCTAGTTTTAACAGCTAAAGGGAGTCAAATTAATCAGAAAAAACAGAATACAAACAAATACAAATGTTGTGGTTCCCAAAGTGTTGACTGAAATACATGGAGGTCATGTTTGCCAGTTAGCACATTAAAGAGAAGTCATAGGCTTACTGGGGTGCTCGATTAGTTATCATTAGTATCCTATATTAGGAACATACATAAAGGTTTAAACTGCCAGGAAAGTGAATGGTTCAAGTGAATTTTATTGCACAAACAGTAATATGGATTTTGTATTTTTTTTTTCTCATTAGGTTAATAGATACTGAGACACAGGAACACACAATCTCAGAATATTTACTCTGATTTATCTTTACCTTTGAAACAAGTAAGATCTTCATTTCAGAGAGTTAAAGCTAGAATCTCTTACAAAACTATATCACAACATTTTGGAAGAATCTGGACAATCATGAGGCTGTTTGACCCTATTTCTTTATATATATGTTTTCTAATTTTCCTGCTGTGAAACTAAGCTACAGCAATGTATCTTACTTTTCTAGCACACTTCATAAGCACAAGCTGCCAGAAATAGGACATTGAATCCAATTGTATAAGACTCCTAGAATATCTGTTAAACTTTAGCCACTTCTTTCTGCACTCTAAATACACCCCAAAGCTGCTCATTATCTCAGAAGCATCCATTTCCAATTTGAATTATTGATTCAGGAAAACAGCAAAAGGATATGCAGACTTGGTAAAGTTTCTTAAAGAATATGAGACTTCAGGTGGCTAGCCAGCAATACTATAAGTATACTATAAGCATAATAATGACTTAATGCTATCAACTATAATTGTGACATCAGTGGCATATTATACATATATATACACACACATTCTCATTTGTATTTATATGGATATTTACATTTATATTCATACTTATATACATATATTTTTAGAGTTGAGTTTTAAATGCTGTACCTATTTCTATTCAGGCTTCCATGAGGAATCCTATTATTGGAAGCTTAACAGATTCAAAGTCACACAGACATGCCTCTCTGACGTTATCATTGATGCTTCTTGTTCTACAAGAAAAACTTTACAGAGTTTAAACTGTGGCATGGCCCATTTGCGTAATTTATTGATCCTGGAGCACAGTTAGACATCTGCTATTTATTTGTCCTTGCTTTATTACTGGCCATGCACTTTTAGAAATACATGCAGGTGAAACAGGTTTTGTGTCATTTTGATGGAACAGGGTGGATTCTTAAGTAAATCTTTGACAGTAATTACTATGATGTGCATAGAAATGGGGTATACTAAAACAGACTAAGAAAGATTTTTTTTCTTTCTCAGTGGAAAAAGAAAATAAATTTGTACAGTAATTTTATAAATAGAAAAAAAAGCATAATGTCTCTTTTCATGCTAGCATAAAATCGGGGGAAAAACGATTTCCCAACTCTGATCAAAATAACCATCCATATTAAATAAGAATGGAAATACAATGTATCTTCAATTTTTGTAAATAAAAAACCCAGTGCAAACTCTTTAGAATATTAACAATCAAGTTTCTGCTATATCAGAATGCTCACTAACCAATTTCAGATTAATTCTCTTAATTGAAACTAATTCCAGTGGTACTTTAGTGTTGAACAGCACATGCTCAGGACATAATTTCTTATGCAGGATTTCCCCATGAATATAAAACACCTCCATTTTAAAGTAGCTAAGAGATTAATACTCATTGAGGATTAGTGGATTTTCAAGCTTCATCTTTTATAATAATTTTTTTTTAGTTAGTTGAGTGTCAAGACCCCTGAATATTAAGCTGTCTTTCAAAAAATGATACCGTTCTTCAGAAAAGATTATTTTTGACTCTTCCAACCTCCCCTGGAGGAGTAAAGCAGTACACAATCACACTAATTCATCTATTTTCAGTGGATAACAGTGACAAATATTTCAAAATCTATGTAAAAGGCATGTTTTCTACTATTGTTACTGTAACAGGTGTAAAGTTTATTGTCTGAGAAAGACAATTTCAATCTAGCTTTGCCATGCAAGTGGTGAGCTGCGATAGCCACTTCATATGCAAAATGAGCTTATCTTGATTCACTGCCCTTACCTCTTTTCCCCACTTTACCACCTGTTGCATCTTGTTATAAATCTCAATTGAAATGTTTATTAGATTTTCAAATTACTGTTTTGTGCAGGAACTGAAAAAAAAAAAAAGGAAGGTCTTGTTCTTCATTTCTTCATTGAGCTCCAGACCAAGAAGCATTGTTTGCCATTTAGCATGGTTTGCCATACATGACAGTGACAATTACATTCTATCTAGATACAAATATTTTTAACCCATGCTTTGGTGTATCAAAGTATAATTTTTACCTCACAAAGTTTCCAGTCATTATTTGAAGTCTTCAAGGTTCAGAGGATCATCACTTCCATTTCTGATTTGTTCTCATTCTTAATGGCTAAAAAATTTCTTTTGTTCCCTGTGAAGTTGTCTGTCTTTATCTTCCAGTCGCTAGTCTCTGCCATGTCTTGTTCTCCTCAAGTAAAAGTACTTTCTATCCAGAATCGTCTAACCATGGAGGAAGTAAAATATTTTTGAAGTCCTCCTTTCCCCAAAACATATAAAGAGTGGGGAGAAAGTCCTCAACCCTGATGCTTTTGCTATAGAAATGCACTCACATTGCACTGCACTGCTCACTAATGTAGATGTAGTTGGTACCATGCAAGTTCCAGCAGCTGAAGGAGAGAGGAAGGAACCACTAAGACTAACTCAGAACTCTGTTTGGCTGAATCACCCTTTGATTTTGTTGGAAGTGCCTAGTTGAAGTATATAGATTTAGACTGGGGCACATCCATGTCTTAACTACCTTTAAATCTATTTAACATGTGTAAGACAGAATTAATGCATTTTATCCTACAGTATATGACATTTTTAACACAGAGTAGCATGACAAATTCCTCGTAAACATCTTAATATTTGAATCAGAGCAATTGCATTTCCCCATAAAAGCACACTGACTGTCAGATTCATTATCTTTCTAACCACTAGTACAAATATAAATATGAACACCATCTCAGATTACTTTTTCTATTACTTGCTCAAAATTTTTGTCATACTAACCAGCTAACTCTTATTGATCATTCCACTTATTCTTTCTAAACACTGGAACAGCACTAACATTCTGCTACAATTTATCTCATATCCAAATATTAAAATTAATGCCTTATGATCTCCTCAGCCCACTTATGAATTGAGGATAAGGTGAAAATTATTAGGTGTTTACTGAATTAATGTTGTTTATCCAAAGATGCTCTTTAATGACTTCCTTGGAATAGGAAAATTTCATTATCTCCATGTGAGATATTTCTCTCTCTATATAAAAATATATATATAAAACCTTTTTTTATCACTTGCAAACTAATAATTCTTAACATTTCATCATTTTCTGCATCACTATTGCCAGATTGCCTTCTCTAACTAGTAATGGGCTTACAGATTTGTCAAAATTTTATGATTGGAAAATTTATTTCAAATTTATTGCAACATATTAATAAATAACAGTTGTCTTCACAGCTATATTGTTAGTCACAGACTTGACATTTTAAAATAATCCAGTAGGATATTTTAAATCTTTTTATTTTCATTCTTGCTGTTTAAGTTGAAAAAATAATGCTAACTTTTAAAATTTGTAAGTTTTCCTCTGTAGGAATGATAATTGTTATTTACTAATGATTGCAAAACATATGGTGTAACCAATACAGCTGTCTTTAAATACAGTAATTCTATCAAGTACCAATGATAAAGCAGGTGCGAAAACTGTGTTCTCACCCACCGCTGTTTGTTTATGGCTTCACAAAGGACCTGTAGTATATAGCATCAAATGTCAGTTCAGCAGTATAGAGTTCCAGCTGACAACTAAGAATCTCACACAAGGCCTAGGCCATCCAGCAAGTGGCAGAAAATAAAAAATGACACAAAAAATATATGTAGAAAAAACATCAGCAAACTAAAGCAAACGTACAAATACATGTATACATACATTTTCATGTGTGCATGTTTGTGCACTTGTATGCGTGTATGTACACATATATGAAGCTCTTTGCAGTCAAGTAGACAAAATATAGTTAAGTAGTTTGATAACCCTATGCTATGTTGTTTGGTGAACCACTGCATATTTTATTCTGAGTTGATGAGTGATCTATATGAATTATCCTGGTTTTGTATTGAAACTGTACCTAACACAGAAGTTACCAGTCATGCTCTCCAGAAAAAAAAAAGAAAAACAACCAAACATAATGTATCATCAAAGGTAAAATACAACAATGCTAAAGCATATATATTGAAAATACGAAGATTAGGTTAGTTCCTACTAGAAGAACAACATGGAAATTAAGCTGCAAATATTCTGAGACCCTTTGGAAATGTCATATAAATACTAAGATTTTTTATGGTATCCAAATTAAATTTTGACACTAATCTTTTTTCTGCCAAAATCAACTCATGTCTAAAACAAGCATCACATCAGAGTACATAATGTAACTTCCACATTCTTAATTTTTTGCCATAGCTTTTAGCAGTTAATGGTATTTTAAGCTTCATAGCCTGGCATTACTCATCTCAACTTTAAAGAAACTACAGCATGCATCTATGCATATTTCCAGTCACTTGCTTTGAAATAATTTTTGGCAAAGGAGTGGACAGCTGAATAATAGTACACAGGTGAGGAATTTATCTGCCCAAGGCTGTGGTTACAGTATCTGGTGTATAAAAATCCCTTCATAAATTTCATCAGGATTTTCAGGTCTCAGATGTCTCAAAGGTCTCAAATTTCAGGTCTTCTCTTCCTTGAGATATGTTAGATAACTCTCCTTGTCAGTCACCAGTAACTGGAAGATTATTACTCTATTGCCCGGTATGATACTAGCTCTCAAGACAGCCCTTGCAACTGGAAGTTGTAACCTATTATCTTTTAGATACTATAAATAATATGTTGGAGCTTTTCAACACTTATTAAGGTGTCTAAACACTCTAATACTTGGTTTGGGGTATTCTTGAGATAAAGACATCTGGTTTTGAATTTATCTTTAGGCAGACAAAAAGATAAAAATCAAATAAATATATTAATTTGCAGCATCCAAAATTGACAACTACTTTTTTTCCCTTTTTTTAAAAGAAAGAAGAAAAAATAACAGTAAAGAAAAAAATGTTCTTAATCTATTTATAATGTATTTAATTTAATCTGAAAAGTTCACTTCCTGCAGCTAGATGACATGCAGAAGTCACTTTCCTTCCAGATATTTTTCCAGTTTTTTTTCCTTTTTGAGTATTAAGTGCCTCATAATACATTAAAAAGAGATAATTTTGCTGCTACATATTACTTATTATAACATTCTTTTAAATTTTTTCCAAGATATCCATCTTCTCTCCTTAAACTTCTCCCCCTCCACACCCATCCTCTTATCCCACCACTTCTTTAACCTCAATATACTAATTAAATTAATTTGTCTGTCAAAGTATAAATTAATAATTTCATTTCTTTGGAGATGCATATACTGCTTTTTGAAACCATCTGTACTTGACTGGTCAATTAGCTCCATGACTAAAGGATAAATTAGATAGACAGTTTGTAATTTTCAGTACGAATTCTTTCTGTCTAGTGAATCATAGAATAATTTTGGTTGGGAACGACCTTTAGATATGATGTAATCCAATCGCTTGCTCAAAGCAGAACTAGCCTCGTAGTTAGGTCATGTTGCTTAGGGCCTTGTCAAAGCATGTTTTAAAATCTCTAAATTCAGATATTGGACAGCCTCTCTGTGCAGCTTGTTTCCATGTTTAATCACTCTCACTGGGAAATATTTTTTTCCTTATATTTAGTTGGAGTGGCTCTTGCTGCAACTTGTGACTGTTGTGTCTAGTCCTTTCACCATGCGCCTTTGGGAAGAGTCTTCTTCTGACTTCCCTGAAACTGCCACCTTCAAAAGGCTAAAGACAGAAATTAAACTTTCCTTTCCCCTTAGCTTTCGGGGCTCCATGCTAATTAAATCTAGTTCTCTCAGCCTTTCCTTGTGTATTGCCTGCTCCAGCCCATTACCCATCATGGTCTCCCTCTCTGGGACTCTTTTCAGTCTGCTGGTGTCTTTCTTGTACGGAGAACAGTTCTACAGATGCAGGCTTGCAGGTGTCAGGTATAGCAACAGCAGCAGCAGCACCACCACTTCACTTTTCCTTTAGGAATACTATGCCTGTTCTAACTTGGAATTTAACTGCATTGAAAATTAAATGATCATCAGGTTTCGATATTAGTAATTCCTTTCTCCATATCAATATTAATGGAAAAAAAAAAAAAAAAAGGCAAAAAAGCTTTCTTGTGCCCTCTCACAATTGTGAATTATTAAAAATTGTGGGGGTAGATAACCCCATTTCTTTTGTCTCTCTTTCTTTCTCTTCTCACTAAATAAAAACAAAAAACCTAGTCTGGCTATAAACTGCCACATGTAACTCAAGGTAATCACCTTGAGTCATGTAGCTCAGGCTGAATGTCATCCTAGTCTTAGGACAAAAAGCTTGTATATCTTAGTATTCATATTAATCAGCTAAGGATGATCAATTATTTAGCCCTGAAGATAAAGAGGAAAACCAGAGCCATTCAGGAGAGAAAAGAGGACAAGAAACATTTTGTGTGTGTCAAAGTCTTCGTGTGTGAGTGGGAAGTTTAAGCCAAACTTTTGGCAGAGAAAAAGAATCAAAGAAGGTAGAGATGGCAGGAAGCTGAAATAAGAGGTTATATGTGCTAAAGCTAAGAAGTAGGGCTTTTGAGAAACAAGTTTAAGGAAAAAGTGTGGAAATGAGAAGAGGAATAGAGATTAATTGAGATAAAATCAGGACACGTGGTCAGGATGAACAAAAACTTAAAGACAAGTAATCAGAGCTAATGGCAGCTTCTCGCAAACCTCACACATATCACCATGGTTTTTTTCTGCTGCTTTATATCCACAGAATCTCACAGATCTTGACACAATGCAGCTGAAGGACACAACAATTAGGACAAGCATCCTCATATTAAACAATGATTTTATTCTGATAACTCTGCAAGACAAACGTCCCAAAACTACCTTTTTTCCATGAGCATGAAGATTGCAAAGTGTTTCCAAATCTGAAGTTTAAGATTATTGTGCAGATACTCAGGACGGAATGTTTGTTGAAAGGGGGAAGATAAAAACCCAAAACACTCATGTGTTAGGATTTTAGCATAGGGTAATGCCCATGAAGGGAATCCAGTCTCCTAAAGGTGGTCACTCACTAGCTGGTAGCAGTTGGAGTCACTGTTGCAAGAGTCCTTGCAGTGGTATCTTTAACAGAATTGGGATGAAGTCTCCCAACCACTGTTTTACTCAGTTCCTATAATCAAACTGGCCATGGTCCCAGGTGACCAACCCAACACATGCAGCATTTACTTCTATTGTTCTGCTGGTTTTATATTTTACTTATATATGAAATATCTCTTTAATATCTTATTGACATCCTAAGAGGCCTTCTCTACGGTTTCTATTGACCACTTGCAAAACCTAATCAGTGCACAATTTGATCAACTCTGCAACAGGAATCATCTAGGTAAGCCTTTGGGATGCTTTGCCCAGGATGTTAATCCACAAATATAAGCATACAAATGTGCAACAGGGAGTTAGCAGAACTGTCCAAAACTCCCACCCAGAAGATTCCTGTAATAGTGAAATGTTTAATCATGAAGATTCAACAAAACACCTTGTTTCAAGTCCTTTTTATCTAAAGCTGCTATCTCAAGATCATTATGTCTTCTGTGGAAATGTGTGGCTGGGGAGTTGCTGGACAATGTAGAGAATTAATGACTGAAGTGTACTGCATGTGCACATAGTTGCAGCCCTGATACCATGCTACTCCTTAGTTCTAACTAAAGAACAAACCTGCTTTTTGTACTTATAACTCACTTTCACTTAAAACCCATGGCACTTTCTGTAAGCTCATGTAGGGTCAGGATACGTTTAGCTTAAACTGAAGCACTGGGTGGGTTTTGTTTGTTTGTTTATTTTTAATCATATTAGCAATATTCTGTTTTGTCAGATAAAATATTGTTGGGGTTTTGTTTGTTTGTTTGTTTGTTTTTTAAAAAAGAAAAGATATATCTCTATGAAATACCATTTCTATGAAGCACAGCAACTGCACTTCAGAACCAAAATTATTTTGGATATGAGTTCTTTGTTTCCTCATAAATTTGAAATTTTTATGGGAGAAAATAATTCTGGCTAGTTTTAAGTATAATGTACAACACAAGACCTAATATGCATTTGTAAATAGGCAAATTTGCTGTTTATATTTGTATAAAATCCTACCCTAGCTCGTATACAGGTTTCTAATCTTATACAGCTTCTGAAAAAATTGTTACAGAATTCTTTTTCACTGAAGTGCCTAAAACAGATATCTGTGCACTTTAAGGAACATCTGAAGTCTACAGGAAGTTAATGCATTTCTTGCATAAAATGTATTTTGTAATGTAATTTCACAAGCACTCTTCTTTAGATTCTTCTGTAATACACCCTGTCCTTAAGTTAATGCTCAGATCTAGTTGAAGAATTTCTTCCCAAATCATTTTTGGATCCTAGAAAGAATTATTTACAACAGAATATTTTTAATAAAAATACCTTATATAAAATTATAAAAAATATATTATATAAAAATATATTATCTAGGATAATTCCTTTTTGTATAGAAGAAACAAACATCTAAAGGGGAAAATATTGTAATTTGGAAAAATATAACTGGACATCATACCCCCACTCTCTTTCACAGACTAGAATCCTCAACTAAACTGATTTCTATCTTGGACAGATATCCAAATATCCATCCCATGATACATTGTTCCCATCACAAAGACCTGACACTGTGATATTTGTTCAGAGATGCAGTTCAAACCATGTGACAAAAGGCAGTCTGCAGCATATGGACTAAAATTTAAAGGACACAATTTCTGAATTCTACTATTCTGTCTTCAGAATTTTTTTTCTCTCTTGACAAATTCCAGAATCTTACTTTAGGAAACACTCATGTTTTCAGATTGAAGCTAACCCTGACGTACAACACAAAATTGTGTGACCTTTTGAACAGTCACACCTTCTTTAGACAGAATCATAAATTCCACCTTGTGATAATTTTATTAGCCCCAGACTATTACTAATGTATTCATGATCACAACTCCTTAGAAATTATTTTATCACTGGCTTACTCATCAGGTTCTAACACACTCTTGCCTAAAAACAACGCCGTTTTTTGAAATATTTATGTAAGACTAATGAGGACTTCAAGCCTAAGGCCTGTTTGCAGCAAATGTGTAGGATTTTGTTCCAAAAATGAATGTGAAAAGAAGAGAATTGTGAGATATCTTGTTAAAGTGATGATATTTGGCAGAAATGCTTTTCTAAATAGAAACCTTTGATACCTTCCTTGAGATCTTTACTAACACAAAACCTTTAAATGAAAACCCCTAGGTTTTTGGGTTTAGTTTGGTTTGGGTTTTTTTTGTTGTTGTTTTTTTGTTTGTTTGTTTGTTTTTTGTTTTTGTTTTTTTTTTTTTTGTTTTTTTTTTGTTTTTGTTTGTTTGTTTGTTTTTGTTTTTTTTTTTTGAGAAAGAAAGAGTAGCAGATCACTTAAAGTAAGAATCTAAAAAAGTATAAAAATGAAATTATTTTTGCATGTTAATAATCTGTAGTCTACATGAACCACTATTTATGTATGAATCAGGTACTGTGGTAAGCAAGTTGCTTGTGCAAGTATCCATGTGCTATGTTTGCCTTATGGCAGACATTTCCTTCAGAGGACATTGAAGTGAGCCCTTCCAATCATGTGCTTATAAAAGAGTTGTGAAACTCTGGGTAGTCACCTCTTTTAAGAAATGGCAGCATTGTTGCTCTGCAGATGACCTCATGAAGGCTCACCAACCTGTTTTAATAGAAAGACTTAGGAAATTGGATCATAACTGGCTGCCTTTTTTGGAGTGTGTTATTGTTTGACTTATGATGTGTGGAAAGCAAAAGATGAAGCAAAGGAAATAAATATCAATGACAAATGCTGAACAGCCTTGGAAAGTCAGATTATTCAGGGCTATAGATGGTCACCAACAGTTATAGGCATGTATTAGTAAGGAGGCAGATAAGCTGGACTGGAGTTACATTTTGGTACACACTGGATCCTAAAAAATTAGAATGGTTAGAATGTGCTGAACACCATAATCCAATAGCAAAGTTTTACTTGGGAATAATTTTTTTCATAAGATAAATGAAAAAATAATGATGTAATATCTATTACAAATAATGGTAGAATATAAACACGTCTAAAACACCAATATTTACGGCACAGTACAAAGTAACTTTTTTTGATCAGACTAGAATAAGTTAAATGGCCTCTCACTTCTTCTGACAGCAAGCAGGACAAATAGGCAAAATTCACTTCTGGAAGGGTATAAGCACCAAATCCACTGAGGAGGAAACTCTGCATGATGGGCTTGTTGAAGTGAACAAATCTGATACACTGGAGACTTAAGGTAGAGTACCAAGCCAGAACAGCACAGCTACCACAGACAGACCAAGGGCTCAGTTCAGTTGCATATGGCCCAAAACATAGGCCATATTTTCATTGACTGTCATAGTTGCTCAGGGAGAGACTAAATTGCTGTAACATATGGTCATTTCAGGTGCAGGTCTCTTATGTAGAGATGTGTGCATGGTTATTAAATTCTGAGAAGAAATTATTAAAAATGGAAGAAGTCAAATATAACAGCTTCTGTCCTGGATGTGACAGTTACACTGGCTCTCAACCAGATAATCATCTAACCAATGAGGAATTATATTATATCAGTCTTGGTTTATCAAAGTGGAGAAGGCATAGTGTGGTGCATAAAACAGAAAGATGCCAGTAATCAAGCTTCACCAGTTTTAATTAAAGTGAGGAATAAACAAATATTCAGTTGACAAAGGGCATGTTTTGGAAAGCAAAGGAAGTAATCTGTGAAGCCAACGAGACTGAAAACAGTAAAAAGAATTCATAGAAAATGCTTGGAATGGCTTTAACTAAAAGGTGTCCAAAATTATCTGGTATTTTTTAACCCTGACAAATAAAGTGTTTAAAATGCAAAGCTGCAGATCAGTTTTCTGAATGAACACTTCAAACCTGAGGTTGGACAGCAGAAGAGAATCACAGAAGTAGAAGTACCAGTAAGGAAGCTTTTGTTTGTGTTTTTGACTTAAAAGCAATTATCCTTATGTATTCCTAGGTAGGGAGTTAGAACTAGAGTAAATTGCACATTTATATTGCAACCTTACCTGAAGTGAGGACATTTATAATTTTGTTCCTCTTCTGTGTAGCTGTCTCCTTGAAACTTTTGTGAATATCATAGCTTTTATGATCTCTGTCAAATTTATAATGAATCATTCAAGAGATGCAAAGATTTTAAAAAAGTTAAATTGGTAAACAGGTAGCCAAAGATGGAAAATATGCTTGGAAAATACTCTCACTTGCTTAGGAAGACACCTTCATGAAGGTGAAGTCAGACCAGAGTAGAGGAATTAAATGAGAAAGGCCAAAAATACAATATTAAACATTGTTAATAAAATTAAAAGAAACAGCTTTGTGTGTGTGTGTGTGTGAAAACTGGAACAAGATTAAATATAAATTTACTGTGTCTCAAAAACTGAAGATATAATTTGCTTTGTTCGCTGCTAAGGATTGTGATAAATAGACCAAAACAAGGAAAATAATAACAAGGACATGTATACAAAATTCTAGCTGTCAAGATAGAGATAAATGGGGATAAGATCTCACTCAAATACAGACAATTGGATAAACTCTTCCCCGCAACTGTAACTGGAACATCCTATTTCAGGTGTGATATAAAATTTTATAAATTTGCCAAGCCTGAATTGATAAAATATGAGTGAATAGGCACAAACACTGTACCTGAACTTGAGAAATATGACTACAAACTGTTCCCAAAATTGATAAAACTGTTAGTCTGAGTCCAGCAATGTGAATACCATCTCTGTCGAGCCTTGACTGGCAGCAGCAAGACTTAGGTCCAATTACTAAACATCCAGCTCAAGTCTTCAAACAGAAACCTGAGGAAATTAAATCAAACTGACTGGATACTCAATGAACTATACTTTTCCATTTGCAAAAAGAGAATCAAAAGGCTTACAAAATGGCTGTTCTGTCTCTTCTCATTGAAGGAAGAGAATGAAAAGAGAGAGTAACAGAGAATATGACAGTACATACTAAAACAATTGACAAGGTACTCAGCTTCCCTGCTATTCAGACCAGATGTTGCCTCATAAACAATAAATGAGCAGAAGCAGACATGACACAGGTGTTAAACACTCATATATTTTTGTATTTTTCTTTCTTCAACCTATAAAGAGTATTTTGGTGGATGTATTAAGATAGAAAAACAAATTGAAACAATTTTAATTTACCTCAGATTGACTTAAATATTTGACAGACAATATTTTCCAGCTTTGCTCCAAAAGCACAGGATTCTGTTGTTCTGTACATTGTTCTCTTTGTTCCTTTCTCTACAGACCCCTTTGTGAGTACTTTCCATAGTTTGAAGACAGGCATTCATTAAGAAATTAAAAAGCATTTGTGGAAAGTTTGTATAAGTGAATAATTTCACAAACCAATATTCACTGCCTTAACCATCAGTCTTTGTTAAAAATCTTAGAAATAGAATTGCTATTTGGAAATTCTTTGCCTCAGATCTTGCATAGCTTCCAACATTTCCAATCCATGGAAGCAACATGAGTTTTGGTATTTCTTAACTCTTTAAAGTTTTGATTTTTTATTTGTTGATAAAAAAGTAGGAACACAGAAATTGTATCATGCAGTATCATATCACATAATCATAGAATCGTCAAATGGTTAGCGTTGGAAGGGACCTTGAGGATCATCTTGTTCCAACTGTTCCAATAGACTAAGTTGCTCAAAGCCCCATCTAGCCTGGCTTTGAACACTTCCAGGGATGGGGCATCCACAGCTTCCTTATCCAGTGGCCCATGTATCAAATCCATTTCTCTCCAATTTAGATGGGTGATAAACTCAAAATAAACTTTATTCTAACCAAAAAAATTTTAGCAGAGAACCAACTAGAAATGAGGTTTATCAAAATCACTCAACGCTCCGACAATGTCAATAAACCACAGGTGCAGAATATACGAGGAATTAATATTGTACAACTGACTCAAGAATTCTTAGCTTTAGAAATGAGGATCCAATATGTACACAATCACTCAGCTGTAGCATGAGGGCTGTAAAGTTCCAGGAGTTTCCTTGGACAGCATCCTGACCCAAAGGGAGAGACCCTGACTGTAGACCCTCTGCTCTGAGCAGGACTGACTTAATTTGCCCTTCTGCAGGGCTTCATTTATACCCTAGTCAAATCTGATTTATGGTCATAGATGATCATGTCAGCTTTTATTGGCTAGGGACCATAACTTCCTTATCCCTTGACCAAGGTGTGTATGTGACAGTTGGCACTCGCCCAAAGGGTGTACATGATCACACCGTAAAGGCGCAAAAAGTAAGGGCATGAAAAGTAAGGATGCAGTAGTCCCAAAGTCCTCAGTCTTTTGTCCACCTGGTCTAGTAGAAGATTGTCCCTGCCCATGGAAGGGGCATTGGAACTAGATGATGTTCAAGGCCCTCTCCAACTCTAACTATTCTACGATTCTATGATAATTTGATTTTGTAAGCTTCCACAACGAGTGTCTGGAGCACCTCCTCCCCTTCCTTCTTCACTGACCCTGGTGTCTGCGTAGTTGTTTCTCTCATCATTCTCACTCCTCTCTCACAGCTGCTGTTGTGCACCAGCTTTTCCCCCTTCTTAAATATGTTATCCCATAGGCACTACCACTGTTGCTGATTAGCTCAGCCTTGGCCAGTGACAAGTGTGTCTTTGAGCCTGCTGGCATTGACTGTGTCTGACATGGTGGCAGCTTCTTGCATCTTCTCACAGAAGCCACCCCTGCAGCTCCCCCACTGCCAAAACCTTGCCATGTAAACCCCATACAAAGACTAATCATTTATTGGATATTTTAAAGGATATATGGGAGAAATGAAGCTGAATTAGGAATCAAATTGGGATACAACATCATGCCTAATGTTTATATACTACTAAATTACATGACAAAAATGTTTCTAAGTATATAGTACTTGCCTCTCTTTATACTATGGCAGATAGCAGCCTTTTAAACTCTTAACAATTGTGCTAATATTAATGATAAAATCTTCTTAGGTGTCTTACTCTCAGCGCTCTAGTTGGAAAGCAGTTCCAGAGCCTTACTAGTTTAATTTTAAAAGCATTCTTCTAATTATAAGCCTAAATGCATTCATGGTCTATCTGTATAAAGTGATTCATGATATTACAATCACTTTTTGAGTGCCTACTTTATGTTACCTGATTTTTCAAGATGACACATACAAACTCGACATATAATGAGTGCGGTCTAGAAGACGAATACTAAAGATTAATTATAGACTGTACTGAGTAGTTGATCTCCTCTTTTTCTAACTATTAGATCACTCAGGCAATTCCCTGAAAAAACTGTTTCCTAAATGTAACAGTGCTCCAAGTAAACACTCAAGCAAAGATTCAGCTAAGGGCAACATCTCAGAATGTTTTTTATTTTGTTGCTCTTTCATTATGCGATAAAATAATCTATTGGTTTATCATTAAATATTTTTTTTAAAATTCATTGTGTCTCCCTTTTGAGGTTATACTGTCAACTTGCTACTCTCAGGGATTCTACGATCTCTTCTGAAAATGTTGAGTTGTGGTTTTTTTCTCAAGGCTCCCCCTCTGCCCCCCCCAATCCAGATTAGTAGTAAATGACAGCATTGTTTGTTCTATAGGAAAATGTATGGTTGAATTTCAATGATAGATTAGAGATAGATAGATAGATAGATAGATAGATAGTTAGTTAGTTAGATAGATAGATAGCACAATATAATTTTAAACCATTTTATAGAAATTATATTATATTATCCAACCATTTTATATAAATGATATCATATTATACCAAATCAAATGCATATGCTCAATGAATCAGATAAACAAAAATTAAAAAAAGTAATTCCAAGGGTTAATCTAATATATTATTGGCTGTCAACTGAAAGCATATCCTTTGTAACTCTACAGTTATGTTTTAATTGCCTCTAGTTGTGCGATTGTTTGATCTTCCCAGGGAAGATTAGACTAATACCCTGCATCCATCCATAATACATTGAGTTCTAGTTTTATTAAGGAGTAGGGTAAGGGACAGTTAGAAAAAGCAAATATTCAGAAAGTTGAAAATTGAAACTTTGGCTACTGTCTGAGATTATATTAGGACACAAATGTTCTTTTGAAGATGCTTTGAAATAGAAAAGTATTGCCAAGATCCCCCTGTAAAGGGCAGTAATTAAGTTAAACAAGAAGTTGCTGGTAATGCTACTTTTTTCCTAGTTTTTTTTCACATTTCATAACACTGGCACAAGAGGTTCCACAATACAATCATAGCAGTAAAATCAGTCATTGTATGTAATTCTGGAAATATTCAGACATTTCTTGTAATGACCGAACAGAAAAATCTGGTAGTGAAATGGAATGCTTATAGTGCAAATCATTTCAATAAATGACTGACATTTTTACCTGTTCCAGAAAATGACAGTGAAGCAGATATTTCATGAAGTGACTAAAAAAGTAGTAGTTTTTTGGAAGAACTATTTTTTTGTATACACAGGTTAAGAACAACATATTTGGCCGTGCTCTCTCATGAGAAAAAATGTCTCAGAATATGTCTGAGAAGTGAAAAGTTTAACTTCATCGTAATTTGTGGACATGGATCATGTTGCTGGTAAGAAAGAAATTGAAGTTTTTAGGATGTGGTCTGTGGGCCTGCATATAATGGGGATAAGAACTTTTTTAAGAACTATTAGGAAAGAACAACTTCTATTATTAGAAATTAGCCAAAACAAATGGAAATGGACCTGAGAAAATTGTGGAAAATATGGTAACAGTTTATTGATTGAAAAAAAATAGTACAAAAGATATATAGCAGCTTCATTGGGTGGTAAACTGGTCTGTACTCAAAGCTCACAACAGATCACAAGATTTCTAAATCACTGCAATGATGCAACCAACATATGCTCAGACATGAGTGTACAGATGTAGCTTTACTTACTTTTTTCTTTCTACGCATGAAAAGAAAAGAATTAAATAAACCTTGTTCTCAATTTATATTTAAAGAAAAAATTGTCCAGATTTCCATCTTGCTATAGAGATTTTTATTTTTCCTTGCGGTGGATCACGCTCCCTTTATATTCAATTAAACTGTAAAGCTTGATTCCTGTGAAAAGTCTTGTGACTCTGAATAAATATAAGAATCAGCTTTGGCACCTCTTCTGCACCCTGTACAAAGGTTTATGGCATTTTCACCTGCAGTCAAGGTCTTCACACTGCTGCTGTTTCAAATATTTTGTTTTAATCTGCATTTTTTAGATGCTACTAAAATTAATATAGAGGAAAATCATTCTATATTGATCTCCATTAATCCTGACATACTCAGACAAGCAAATTTAGTCTCATAATATTGGAATGCCAGATGGAGAAACCCATCTGATCTCATTTGGTCTTTCATAAAATATAGTAAAGTGGGACCGCAGTTTATGAAATTGTTTTGTAAATTTCAAAAATAAATACCTGACATCAGATTTCATGTTCAAAACATAAAAGTTTGTTTTTTCCAGGAAATATTTACCAATTTGGATGACTTCAGTTAATTTACTTTTTTTTTTTTTTTTGATACGGGCATTGGAAATATTTAGAGAACAAGGAAAAGGTACAGTACCTTTAAGTTATGAGAAAAGTTTATGTTCTTTGAAATACAAAGCTTGTTTCAAAAGCTGTATATTCTTCCTAGGCAGAATTTTTGACAATAACATATAGAAGTAATGGTGTTTGTATGTAAAATTTCATGGGAAGTGTACACAAAATATGAGTGTATTCTATATTTGTCCTATCAATTTAGTCTTAGTACAGCATTATTGTGGTCTGAAACAATCTTAAGCCACCTGAGTACCCTTAGTTTACCTTTCCCTGGCTAACAGACCTCCCCAGTCTTGGACCTAGAAACATTTCCCTATGAACTGCACCTTAGTGAGCCACTTAAATGATTGGACCCTCTGTGGCACTTTCATCAGCCTGTTCAACTCATGCAGATTGGTCTGTAGGACATTGCGTCAATGGGTCTGGTGACTAGTGCCCTCTGTTACATGATGGAAGATGATTTTGATGGGAAAATTAGACTCTGGAATGATGGGGATCACATTAGTAGACTGGCTTTATTCTCCAAATTAAATTAATTTTATGATTAGGTTTTAACTTTGTTTTATTTTGAATTTTTATGGGAACAAAATTGTTATGAACAAGAAAGAAGTGTGCATATGTGTATGTATGTATGTATAATTTACATTAATTTTTATTTTTCATTCCCACACTTGCTAGTTGTGAGGATGGTGTAAGAGGCAAATGTAAATGTGATAAAAAAGATTTGTTATTTTATTTCCATTTCTAGTTGTAGTCATAGAGTGCATGTAGTCAACAGTGTCATATAGCGCTTCGTTTCAAGTGATTTAATTTCTACCTGAAAGATCACTTTTTCACAAATTTCAGCAATAGTTTGATAAGTGGGTGAGTTAGTTAAGGAAAAGGGAGGAGACAAAAGGCACTGTACTAGGATATACACTAGAAGATTCAGACAAACCAAATAGTAAATAGCATAGCATAGCATAGCGGAATAGAATAGAATAGAATAGAATAGAATAGAATAGAATAGAATAGCACAGAACAGAACTACAGGCAGATATATAAACACCTAATACCTATTTAATAGCTTCTTATCTGTCCTTCGTTCCTTAGAGCTATCCATATTTCATTCAGAAACATACCACATCTCTACATCTGGTTTTCAGAAATGTTCTAAAATTCATATTGAGAGCACTTTTTCATGGGCATCTTAAGGCCTCTTGGATCCAGGCTACACATTATTGCAATTATTATAATTTATCTGCTTTACAGATTGCTGATGACCTGAAAGCAAAAATCATGAGTGCTATCTCAACCACCAAACAACAAAACATAAACCCAATAAAATAATAAAAAGAAAAGCAAAATTGTAACCAAACAATAACTGATAAAACTTTGTATTTCACTGTACCATACCAAATTGTATTAAAGTGTTCTCTATCAAAGCACATTTTCCTACTGAAATGTTCCCAGATCTCAAAAAAAACCCAAACAGAAGTTGTTCACTAGCCTGGAAATTTATAAGTAAAAAATCCAATCCAAAAATCCAATTGTTAAACCCAGATCAATAGTTAAAAATTCAGTCCAATTCCAATCCCTTTTTTATCTTTCTGACCTTTTACTGGACTAGGTCCAGTATGTTCTTGTCTCTCTTGTACTGGGGTGCCCTGAACTGGACACAGCACTCCAGATGTGAGTGTGAGTGTGAATAGAGAGTAAGGACTACCTCCTTCCATCTGCTGGGAACTCTCCTCCTAATGAAACCATGGAGGCTTTCAGATCTCTTAGCTGCAAGGGTAAATTGTTTGCCCATGGTCAGCTTGTTGTAGACCAGGACCCCTAAGTCCTTTTCTGCAAAGTTGCTTTCTAGCCAGCAAGCTCCCACCCTGCAGGGATGCATGAGTTATTTCTCCCTAGGTGCCAGAATTGGGATTTCCCTTTACTAGCCCATTTGTTCAGCTCGCTGAGGTGCCCCTGAATGGCAGCACACCCATCTGGTACATCAACCACTCTTTCTAGTTTTGTGACATCTGAAAATTTGCTGAAGATCCATGCTCAGTCCCAGAATCCAGGACATTAATGAAGAGGTTAAACAATATTGGACCCAATACTGACTCCTGGGGTACTCCACTAGTAACAGGTCTCCAGCTGAGCTTTGGGTCAACCAAAGCTTTGATCACCAACCTTTAGGCCTGGCAGTTCAACCAGTTTTAGTCCACCTTCCTGTTCCCTTATGTAGCTCATACTTCATTAGTCCATATACGCTGAGACAGTGTTAAGTAGCCTTACTAAAGTCAAGATAAAAAGAAAAAAAATAATCTGCTGCTCTCCTTGCATCCACTGAGCTAGTAATTTCATCATGGAAGGCTATCAGGCTGCTCAGGCATGATTTCCCCATTGTAAACTCATGATGGCTATTTCCAGTCACCATCATGCCCTTGTTTGTGTCTTAAAATGTTTTCCAGGGTTATTTGCTCTATCACCTACCCAAGGACTTAGGTAAGGCTGATCCTCCTCCTTGCCCTTCATGAAAATAGAAGTGACATTTGCTTTCTTCCAGACCTTAGGAACCTCATCCAATCACCATGGCCTTCCAAAGATAATTGCGAGTGGCCTTGCAATGACATCAGTCAGCTCCCTCAACTCTTAAAGGTACATCCCAGGTGGAGATCATTTCCTTGCAAACATAGCTAAATAAATAAATAAATAAATAAACGTGATCAGTGTATCCCACAATGAAGATAAACATTTAGTACAACATACTCTGGACTGAAATCTCAGAATCATAGAATAATAGAACGGTTCGAGTTGGAAGGGACCTTAAAGATCATCGAGTTCCAACCCCCCTCTCATGGGCAGGGACACCTTCCCCTAGACCAGGTTGCTCAATCTTTTGTTATGACTTCATTAAACAATATTGAACCTAAACAATTTATACCCAATTGTGCATTTACACTGCAGAACAAAAACACAGCTCAAAGCTGCTGTGGTTTCCTAGCAAAGGAGAAATGATTGAAATTATACAGGCTTCAGAGAACTGGTGATTTGACAAGGTTTTTATTTATTTGTTAGTTTGTTTGTTAATACTAACTGAATGACCCTCTTCTTTCTTACAGCACCCAAAGGGTTTCAGGTGCTGTGCTCAGTGTGCTGTGGTAGCTAACCCTGAGACGGGCTGTTTTGATGGCCCCTCTTCAGCCCTCTGCTTGGGTCCAGGGAGCTCAGCCCCTGACACCTTGGTTTTAGATGTGATCCGCTTGACTCCTGCCTGCTTATGGCATCCGACAGAAAAGGTGTTGTTTATTCAGCTGCTGCAGCTGGGAAATTTATGGTGGACACCCAGCATACTGGGATCTGTCTGTCTGCTCTCACAATATGGTGCTTTGCTGCTTCCAGCTTTTTGATGCTGAAGCAGTGTTGTTGCCATTGGCAACCAGAGCCCACTATTAACATGCAGCCGTTATGTTGCAGAAGTATTGAACACCAGATGAAAGTGCTATTCGGTGGTAATTTGTAAACAATACATAGCATGAGCATCACCAAGGAAGATTTTGTAGGGGAGAAGAAGGATTTAGATGCCAAAAACCATTCTAGACTTTTTCAGGCTTAAATTGTCAGATATAAAAACACACACCTACAAAAAATATTTTAATTAACATTATAGATTATGTAGAATTTTTATAAATTCAGAAAGAGTCTTAAGTATCCAAACTTCATTTTATCATTTAATTTTGGACTAATTAAACACCAATGAAATTATATCAAGAAACTGCTATGAAATGTTCTTCAATAATTCTCCTGGTACAGGTAGTCACATCATAACTGAATGTCAACCCGTCATTAGGGACTGGAAAAAAAGTAATTTCCCTAATAGAGAAATTAACTAAAATGCCACAGTGTTGTTGGGATTTTTTAACTGATCATGTTGAAGTCACTGATTATACAAAACCAGACTCAGCGGGATAGAGAAAGGTTGATAAATTTTGCAGTAACAATGTCTTGTATACTGCCATTTGATTTGGGGAAACTAACTTTTAATCAGTGGTAACAGACAGAATTCTAAACTACTAACAAAATACATTTTTGGAAGCTTTTTGAATAATCACGAGGGTGATAGAATGGCAGAATGGCAATAAGTTGAGCTATCTAAACTACTGCAAATCTAGAACAATAACTAAATGTATCAGAACATTTCACTATATTTCAAAAATTCAAAAAATATTTGTGCCAGACCAATTGCATCTTTCCCCCCAACATGATCAGGTTTCATGTGATTTTTGAATATTTTTATCCTTTCAAGTGGAATTATGTGAGATAAAGACCAACCTTAAGAGCTCCACTAGATATGTTTATGAAATACTAAACACCTGGGGTCAGAAGAGTCAACTGTTGCAAAATGTTGTTTTATTTACTTCAATAAAGATATGTTTATTTTCACCTAGGAAAAAAAGGAAAAAAAAATATATAATTCAAATATAATTCATATTAGGCTGTCACCTTAAGTGAGCAGTCAGGAATTTTAGGTGGCTAAGTCATTCTTTTCAATTCCTCTTGCTTAGCTCCATATTTAACAGACTTAAAGCTGATGCTCACTTAGTGCTTACAACTGAATCATATTAGAAACTACAGGAATAGGTTCAAAAGGACATAGCCAAGATGCTACATAGCTGAATTTCCTATTTGTATCTAAGTTCCAAAGCTTTATCTGTGGGGTCTGAACTGAGAGTCTCAGAGTAGACAGCGTACAGCTTTGTGTTCTCCTCTGTCCTGGACTCACTTCTCAACGTATCTCTGGAGGTGCATGTGATCCCCCAAATCAGTTTCTTGGCCACTGATTCCATTCAATATATGGCGTTGTTTCTTCATTACTATCAGATAATCCTTACTCTTCAGGATTTTGATGGAATTCATCAACATCCTTGAAAAATACTGTTGTTCATCATCTTACCCACATACTAGGTCACCAGAAGTTGGATTTACACATATTCTTCTAATCAATTGACATTCCCAGAATCACAGGATCAATCACAGAATTGTAGGGGTTGGAAAGGAACCTTCAGAGATCATCTAGTCCAACTGCCCTGTCAAAGCAAGTTCACATACAGCAGGCTGGACAGGAATGCATCCAGGCAGGTTTTGAATATCTCCAGAGAAGGAGACTCCACAAACTCTCTCGGCAGCCTCTTCCAGTGCTCTGTCACCCTCAAAGTAAAGAAGTTTTTCCGCTTGTTCAGATGGAACTTCCTGTGTTCCAGCTTGTGTCCATTGCCCCTTGTCCTGTCACCAGGCACCACTGAGAACAGCCTGACCCCATCCTCTTGACGCTCGACCTTTAGATATTTATAAGCATTGATGATGTTCCCTCTCAGTCTTCTCTTCTCCAGGCTAAACAGACCCAGGTCTCTCAGCCTTTCATCATAAGAGAGGTGCTCCATTCCCTTGAATACTGTAGGTTATATAAGCATATCCTTTGGAGTCTTGCAAATGTATGTATTTCTCACAGTTGTGGAGCTATGACATGAAAATGTTGGCAATCTGGAGTTATTGTTTTACTTTGCTCACCAAATTTGGAAACGAGCTCCTAGGGTCTCTGCATAGAATCTGTAGTTCTGTCCCAATCTGGCCTTAGCACCCAATTCTTCTCTGTTTTCTCTGGTGACTGTTTTCCTCAGTAAGAGATAAAACCTCTGTCAAACTCTGCATGTGAACATCCTCCTCACAATTCAGGTAACAACATGCCAACAGAAACTACTATGGTGGTTCAAATAAAGGAAGTGTGGTCTAAGGAATGCAGAGCATCCCATGTTCTCCTATAGTTACGAGAAGTAATCAGAATAATAGAAAATCTATTTTTATTATTTTATTTTATTTTATTTTATTTTATTTTATTTATTAAAAATCGGTTCCTGAAAGAGGAGTCTAACACAATTTTCCTGTCAATTTCTACATGTCAATGCATATGTCATTTCAGAATCACTCTGCTATGCAGTTTTTGGATAGGTCTGGCTTTCTGGGGCTGAGCAGAGTGAAGTTTAGGTAAATTAAGCTTTCTAATTCAGATTATATGCTTGAGATTAGCTGTTTGAAGAATATCCTGGTGATGTTATTAAACATATAATCATAGAATAGCTCAGATTGGAAGGGTCCTTGAAAGACCATCTTGTCCAAGCTTTTGTGGAAAAGGGACCCTAGATGAGTTTACCTACCACGCCATCCAATTGCATGGGATTCTACCACAGATCAGTTGAGACTGAGACCAGCAGCTCCAGAGTCCAATGGTGCAAAGATATGTTTCTTCAGCCTTGGCATAAAAACTTTTATAGTAGTCAGGGGATAGTAAAGACATTAGACTTATCTGAGTTATGCATGAAGAATATTTTGCAGCTTCTTCCAGGTCTTCTTGTTACAAACTAGTTTCTCACTATGCATACTAATCAAAGTGTGTTCCTCAGGAAAAGGTTCTTGCAATCTACAGTGAAGACAGATAAGAGAATCAGGTATCAGGCACTGGACAATTGAACTCCGACTGTATGCATGTACCTCACCTACAGCGGTGTCTAGACATGTTGTGGATTCCTAATATATGGTAGATGAATGACACCCAATTAGACTGTGTTTATACAACACTCAGCCAAGTAGGGCCTTCATATAATTATTAAAACGTTTTTCTGCTATAGAAATCCTAATACAATTAAGACTGTGTGTGCAATGTCTAAACCACTTGTTTTTATTATTTGTAATCTACTGAAAGGAAAAAAAGTGGATGAGGAGTACAGATACTACAGGAAATAATTTCAAGTCTTACTGAAAGTAATTGCCTGAAAGTATGAGAATTAACAACTAACACATCAAAAGAGTGCCTGACAGCCATCATGGCAGCAGCTAAAAGTGAATGAGATGTGGATTCCTCTGATCTGAACCCGGACTTCAAACCTTAACTTGTCATTAAAATCCTGGCTATGTTTGCTGGTCAAAACCAGAACAGTATTTGACTACGTAATATTTTTAGTTCAAGATTAAGTTATTTTATGGAATAAAATAATGTTATAATTAATCATTAGTATTAAAGATGTGAAGAAATCCTGAAGAACTGATGAGGGACCACATGACAGTAAGTTAGAATCTGTTAAGAGTTACATATACACAACCAAAAAGAGGAAACATTTAAATTGCTTTTGAAACAAATGGACAAGGAGAGTTGACCATAATGCTCATATTAACAGCTCTGCCTTCTGATGTCTAGATGTTGTGAAATTATAGAAGGTTATAGAGAAAGCAGCTGCAAAGTTAAAAAGGATTAAAATAAAGGTATTGTTTAAGTTTTCAGCAGGTGCATAGCCATGAAAGTAGAAGATAAGCCATGCAGTGATGACAGAGATAAATCCATGAACTAATGCAGGGTCAAAAATAATACAAAGGTTAGAAAAATATCAAAGATGATAGGAGAGTATGACCAAGAAGAAAAATATGAAAGATTGAGACATGATTTACTTTGTTCTTTGATACCAAAAAATAGTGATATTGTATTTCTATTTGATACTGGAAATATCAAGTAAGGACAAAGTGGTAAGCTCCAAAGGGAATAACCTTACCTATTTGAAAAATTAAAGAAAAAAAATACTTCTGATTATAAAATTCTCATTATATTGCCTAGTTTCACTTTAGCCTATTAGAGATCTTACCAAAACTGCGCTGATTCTATCGTCTTTGAAATAAAAAGGAAACCCATAATGGAATTGAATGCAGCATGGATTTGCTAAAATTTGTTGAAAAATGTTAAGGCAATAGAATAAGATAACTCATTCTTTTGATAAATTATTTTCTAGAGAAGAGAATTGCATTAGGTTTCATCTATCTGAACTTCAATAAATAGAAACAGTATCAGATGGAAATTATCAGCCAAAGTGAAGAAAATGAAGATTTGTACTAGGATAATAGGTTATGTAAAAGAATTGTTTGAAATGTTCTTGTCAATGTGTAAGGACAAAGAGGAAACTAACAAAACTGAATGAGACTAACTTTGGAATTCTTGAAGAACAAGAATATTATGGATAGTTATTATTCTGCTCCTCTACTCCGCTCTCATGAGACCCCTCCTGGAGCACTGCGTTCAGCTTTGGAGTCCTCAGCACAGGAAGTATATGGACTTGGAGCAAGTTCAGAGAAGGGCCATAAGGATGATCAGAGGGCTGGAGCATCTCTCCCATGAGGACAGGCTGAGAGAGTTGGGGTTGTTCAGCCTGGAGAAAAGAAGCCTCTGGGGAGACCTTATAACAGCCTTCCAGTACCTGAAGGGGGCCTACAGGAAAGATGGGGAAGGACATTTTATCAGGGAGTGTAATAATAGGACAAGGGGTAACAGTTTTAAACTGAAAGAGAGTAGATTTAGATTAAATATTAGGAAGAAATTCTTTACTGTGCGGGTGGTGAGACACTGGAACAGGTTGTCCAGAGAATTTGTGGATGCCCCATCCCTGGAAGTATTCAAGACCAGGCTGAACGGGGCTTTGAGCAACCTGCTCTAGTGGGAGGTGTTCCTGCCCATGGTAGGGGGTTTAGAACTAGATGACCTTTAAGGTCCCTTCCAACTCAAACCATTCTATGATTCTGTGATTCTATTTAGTGTTTTTTACGCCCAGCAGAAAAGGTCCTGGGGCTGTTGGTCGACAGCCAGCTGAATATAAGCCAGCAGTGTGCCCAGGTGGCCAAGAAGGCCAATAGCATCCTGGCCTGTATCAGGAACAGTGTGGTAAGTAGGACTAGGGAAGTGATCATCCCCCTGTACTTGCCACTGGTGAGGTCCCACCTTGACTATTGTGTCCAGTTCTGGTCCCCTCACTACAGGAAAGACATTGAGGTGCTAGAGCGTGTCCAGAGAAGGGCTATAAGGCTGGTGAGGGGTCTGGAGAGCAGGTCTTGTAAGGAGTGGCTGAGGCAATTGGGATTGTTTAGCCTAGAGAAATGGAGGCTGAGGGGAGACTTTTCTATAACATTTCTATTTCTAGGGGAGATGTTCTCTATAACTACCTGAAAGGAGGTTGCAGAGAGCTGGGCTTGAGTCTCTTCTCTCAAGTAACAAGTGATAGGACAAGAGGAAATGGTCTCAAGTTGCACCAGGGGAGGTTTAGATTGGATATTAGGAAAAATTTTTACACTGAAAGGGTTATTTAGCATTGGAACAGGCTGCCTAGGGAAGTGGTTGAGTCACCATCCCTGGAAGTATTTAAAAGCTGGGTAGTCATAGTGCTTAGAGATCTGTTTTTCTCAGTGTTAGGTTGACGGTTGCACTCAATGATCTGAAATGTCCCTTCCAATCTAGGCAATTCTATGATTCTATGTTTTGTTTTGTTTTGTTTTACTTTTAGTGAATTATATCTGTTGATAACTTTAAGTTGGGAGACCATTTTGAAAACTGAGGACTAATGAAATACACCAGAAATTCCTGAATAAACTTGAGGAGTAAATCAGATTACATTTAAGAGCATGATTTTGGTATGGTCTGAAAATTGGAGTTCGCTTATAAATTTTGAGATTTTTCAATTGGAAATGAAGAAGAGGAGAAAAAGACTCAAGCTACCCATCTTTTTGTACAGATTGAAATTTAGCTGAACTGATGTTAGATGGCTATATTTGAGATGTTTATATCAGAGCTGGTCGTCCCAAACTCCTTTTACAGTCAGCAAAGAGAAATAGGCACTTTTAGGAAGTGAGTACTGCAAACAATTTTAAGCATCTATCTTGGGATGAGACAAATTGTGCCCTGAAAAGTGCTTGCCTCTATGACGGAAGAATGAACTTCTACCTAAGTTGTTAAAAGAAAAAAAAAGTAATGTTCTTCCAGTCAAGAAAATACTGCCTTGGTTGACTATGACATACCATCAGATGGCAAATGCACTCTTAGGATGTACTGAGTGAAGCAGTAGAAACAGAGCAATGTACTGAGATTTTATCTGAAATATTCTGAACAGGGTTTCCATGATAAGAAAAGTGAACTCTAACTGAAAAATGTGTCACAAAGTATCAGACTATAGGTACACAAGAAAAAAGAAAAAGCTATTTAAGATAAAAAAACAATACTGGCATGCAAAATCATAAATTAATGATGTATATTTTTAGGGTGGAGATTAGAAGAGTATTTCTAACCATCAGAAGATTGAAGTATACAACTTTTAAAAAAAATAGTTGGGTGAGAAAAAACTAGTACAAAACTTCATCAGTTCATGAAATGGATGTATGTGGCTGTAGGCAAAACAGACACTTGACTTGATAGTCCAAGAAATCCAATCCTGTTAAAGTCTCTGATATTGTATTAAGGAAACTATTGTTTTGTGAAATATTTCAGCAAGGAAAAATCTGTGCCTGCAGAGACAATATGAAAAAAAAAAACAAATTTTGTAAATGTTAATGCCTCATAAAGAAAGGGCTTAAGTTGGGAAAGCAATACAAAATTGGCTTCAAACTAGAAAAAAGCCCACAACGTTATCAAATTTTGGGAGCATTCACATTTGAAAGAAAAGTGAAAGTGAAGCTTTATGATTCAGTCCCATCCCTAATTAAAAAACATGATCATTATCTTTTATAATGAAAAGCTAAATTCACATGGCTTGTTTAATTTTTTTTTCACCCTAAGTTAAGATACTAGTTTGTAAATGTTGAACATATTTGTTAATAAGCAGGCTTTTCAATTTACATTTTAATATCTTTTTATTTCATACTGTAATTTAATTACAAACATAAATTACGTGCAATAATTAGTAATATTGAGAGCTGGTATAGCAGGTTGAAATTTATTTTACTGAAATTTGCCATTTTAAAGTAAGGTATATAGTGCGGGATTCCATGCCACACTTTGCATACCTAAATTTAGGAAGTAAATGAACCTAGCAGGATAGTGTTCAAGTTCAGAACACCTATATTTAGGTGTTTACATGCAAAATTCTGCACATAAGCTAGTTGTCTAAGTTGCCATAGAGATCTATGGAGATTTAATTGGTACAGTGAATGGATCCTAGAGAGCTATTAAGTCCAAAGCCTTTAGAAGTGCTACTCCTAACCCACACATAAGAGTAGTGCCATTTAAGAAACCCCAGGGTATCTGACACAAGATGTGGAGCAGCAGCTATGTTGAGTAAGCTGAGGCATTTCAAAGGGCATTAGATGCCTAATGTGAGCATCAGACTTGAGCCTTTACGGTAGTTAGTTAGTCAGACAGAGTCAGTTTCTGGAGATGCCCGTCTCCCTCTGGCCCTATGGAGGGGAATATAGGTGATTCCCTACATGGTGAAAGGGAAGGGAAGGGAAGGGAAGGGAAGGGAAGGGAAGGGAAGGGAAGGGAAGGGAAGGGAAGGGAAGGGAAGGGAAGGGAAGGGAAGGGAAGGGAAGGGAAGGGAAGGGAAGGGAAGGGAAGGGAAGGGAAGGGAAGGGAAGGGAAGGGAAGGAGAAAAGACTTCAGACAGTAGTTGGGGGGACTTCCCAGGATGTGGTGAAAAGGAAGAATTAGGAAGGATTTCTCACTATTTCAAAATGAAACACTGTGATGGAGTCACTGAACATATCAGATCAGTAACATTTAAAAATGAATGAAGGTTTCTTTGCAACACAGGTATAAGCAGTTGAATTTATTGCCACAGGAGGCAAGAAGCCAAAACTAACTGAAGAAATTCATGGAAGAAATTCCCTTGAAAGTTAGTAAGTTTAATGGGGTAGATACAATGTCCAGTTGGATAAGCCACTTGTCCTACAGCAACTAAAAGCACACTGAAGTTTCACAAAGAGAGGAAAGAATTGTAAGTAGAAGGTTATGCGTTTGGTGCTACTTCACTGTTGTTGTTTAGAGGAACTGTCACTTGTGTGTTATACCAGCGCTTAATACATTTATGTATGTTATGCCAGCCTTTCATCTTATACCAAAGCCTGTTTTCCAGAGCCAAGGCAGGACTCCATCCTGAATTTCTACTGAACTCGTTTGGCCATGTGACACGATCAGTCATTGGAGACACTCTGAGAAGACAACAAACTCTATCCTGTTATTTCTTCACATTTTCATTTCAGTCTTCATTCTCACATCTTACCTGTTTTCCTTCTCACTTTGTAGCTGCTATTGGTGTAATTTCTAATATACATTTCTGTTTTACCCTGCCCCTCACCCCCTACACACACACATGCACACATGCACATATGCGCATACACACAAAGAGAAATATAAGTCCTTGCTTTTCTTTTCCATTTGATTTTCTCTCTGTTCTTATATTTACCATGTCTTATACCCACTTTCCATCATTTATCAGCAGTCCTGGATAACTGAGGAGGTCCTAGTTGTCTGATGGTTAGCAAACATATTGCCCATCTACAAGAAGAGCCAGAAAGAGGATCCGGGGAACTACAGGCCTGTCAGTCCGACCTCGGTGCTCAGAAGCTTATGGAGCAGATCATCTCGAGTGCTATCACACAGCACATACAGAACAACCAGGTGAACAGGCACAGTCAGCATGGGTTTATGAAAGGTAGGTCCTGCTTGACTAACCTGATCTCCTTCTAGGAAAAGGTGACTCCCTTAGTGGATGAGGGAAAGGCTGTACATGCTGTCTACCTAGAATTTAGAAAAAACCTTTGACACTATTTCTCAGAGCATTCTCCTGGAGAGACTGGCTGCTCATGGCTTGTATGGGTGTACTCTTCACTAGCTAAAAACTAACTGGATGGCTGGGCCCAAAGATTGGTGGTGAATGGATTAAATCCAGTTGGCTGCTGGTCACAAGTGGTGTTCCTCAGGGTTCAGTATTGGGGCTCGTTCTGTTTAATATCTTTATCAATGTTCTGGATGAGGGGATCGAGTGCACCCTCAGTAAGTTTGCAGATGACACCAAGCTGGATGGGAGTGTTGATCTGCTTAAGGGTAGGAAGCCTTTACAGAGGGATCTGGACAGTTGCATCAGTGGGCCAAGGCCAACTGTATGTGGTTCAACAAGACTAAGGACTGGGTCCTGCACTTGTGTCACAACAACCCCATGCAATGCTACGGGCTTGGGGAAGAGTGGTTGGAAAGCTGCCCAGAGGAAAAGGACAGGGGAGTGCTGGTCGACTACCAGCTGAATATGAGCTAGCAATGTGCTCAGGTGGCCAAGAAGGCCAATAGCATCGTGGCTTGTATCAGAAATAGTGTGGCTAGCAGGACTAGGGAAGTGATTATTTCCCTGTACTTGGCACTGGTGAGGCCCCACTGTGAGTACTGTGTTCAGTTTAGAGCCCCTTACTACAAGAAAGGCATTGAAGTGCTGGAGAGTGTGCAAAGAATGGCAACAGAGCTGGTGAAGGGTCTAGAGATCAAATCTTATGAGGAACAACTGAGGGAACTGGGGTTGTTTAGCTTGGAGAAAAGGACGCTCTCTCTTTCTCTGTGAAAGCAGGTTATAGACAGGCTGGTGTCAGTCTCCTCACCCAAGGACCAAGTGATGGGACAAGAGGAAATGGCCTCAAGTTGCACCAGGGGAGGTTTAGATTGGATATTGGGAAAAATTTCTTCACTGAAAGGGTTATCAAGTATTGGAACAGGCTGCCCAGGGAAGTAGATGAGTCACCATCCCTGGAGGTATTTAAAAGACTGTAGACTTGGTGCTTAGGGACATGGGTTAGTGGTGGACTTGGCAGTGTTAGGTTTACGGTTGGGCTCAGTAACCTTAAAGGTCTTTTCCAACCTAAACTATTCTATGATTCTATCCTCCTTCCTTCTCAAAAAAAAAAAAAACCAAACAGAAACAAATCAAGCAAACAGCAGTACCATCAAGTTGTGTATTAAATGAACCTAAGTAACCATGTAATTATTCTCACTCTATTGCTGCTGCTCTTTATTGCTCTCACTTATTGTGTCATCTTTCATATTGTAAGACTGTAGGCTCCTTGGGGAAGGGACCGCATCATTTATTTTCTCTTTGAAGTACCTTCACCACCTCAGGCACTTTACAAGTAACAAATAATAATAATAACCATTAATCAGGTAATGGGATCAGTAGAAAGCACCAGTCATTGACAATTAAAATCTTAACAACAGTAGGCAGGTTCCTACTTCAGAATTTAGAAAGTCTTTTCTTTCTGCTCCTTTCTAATTAAGAAGCCGACTTACTTTATCCAACACAAAATACAGGACCTCTCAAACCGCCTTTGTTTGCTTTTACTTTTATTTTTTTTTCCTTCAGACTGAAAGAATGAGTGAAATCTACAATCCCTACATTTAAGTCGTCCATGGATGAAAATATGTGTCTCTTTTCTGATCATTCCAAATAGCAAAGGTGATTAAAACTGAGGTTATTGGTTCAGTTGAGAGCGCACTGAAATTGCTAGAGCTGAAGGTCTACGTTATCAGAGGAGGTAAAGGAATTTGATTTCATTAGTTGCTATTGAAATACAATGAGTTTTCAGCACCTAACTAGTATAATCAAGGATGACTGAATCCAAGATGACACAGCATTTCCACGCAGCTGGTAGCAAGAGGTATTTTTATACTGTGGCTTATCTGCACAGTTGGAAACAGACAAATGAAGTCCTTTTTTCTCCTTTTTGAGTCTTTGCTCACAAAGGTAAAAAAAAATGTTTTCAATAGTATTTCTAAACGACCAGTTGATATTAAGACGTTTTTTCCCCTGACTTGTAATGACTAAGCATACAGTGTATTTCTGCTTATTATCCATTAACATCTTACTCTATTTTGTATCTATATCCAAAGCTTTCATATAATTATTCTTTACAGCTTTAATTATAGCAAGACACCATATAATGTTGATGAAAGGCCTTTAATTTTAGTTCTAAGACTTAGAAGAATTTCCAGAATAAATTGTGGAAAGATGTTCTCTTTATTACAACAAATAAAGTGTCTTAATTGAAAATATTGATAGAGACACACTTTAGGCACAGATCGTTATGTAATTCTAGTGAATACATCAGTTTAATCTCTGAACACTTCCCATTTTCTCCAATATCCATTTTTCTTCTTCCTCAGTTCTATCATTCTGCATAATTTAAAGGTTCATTCTACCTAGTTTTAGCTGACTGTCTTCTCCCCCTGACTCTCCTATTCATATTTTAATACTAAATATTCATATATATTAATATTTGTATTTCCTACACTAAATAAATCAGATACTGAAATACTTGCATGAACTTACCTTTTCTATATACCTTCCTATCTACTAATTGGCCCTAAACTAAGGTCATACCCCTTTTTTTCCTAGTTTTATATGTAAGCTCATAAAAGGTATATGCACATAGCTTCTATATATTTATATATCAATAGATAAAACCTAAATGGTATATATAAGTTATTTATGAAAACTCATTTCTCCAGAATGCCAAGGTTTACAGGAGATAAGTAAAAAATAAAACAAGTGAGCGAGGTGGGGAGGATGATGATAAGTAAAATTCATTTATACACATATATTTATACACTTATATAACAATTCCCATAGAGATACAGATATCTCATATGCTCTATTCTTGCTCTTTTTTTAATTATTATTCTTGTCCAGTAACTCATTTATAAATTGGATTATAACCTCTTTGGGACAGAAGCCATGTTTTATTTCTACTGTGAAACACACAGCATACCTTTGGGGATTTGACACTAGACCCCAACATGGATGGCTTCATTTCCATGCTTCATATTTCATGTGCTGTCCCAGCATTTCTTCCCACAGCATGTAACTTGGAGCAAGATGCTATTTTCTATGTCTTTTTTCCACTTGCCAACACAGCTGCCAGAAGGTTTGGTTAAAGCATGTGGTAGCATAGTTGTGATATTTTAAATAATACAAAATGACAGGACAAGGGGTAATGGTTTTAAATTGGAAGAGGGGAGATTTAGATTAGATATTAGGAGGAAATTCTTTAATGCGAGGGTGGTGAGACACTGGAACAGGTTGCCCAGGGAGGTTATGGATGCCCCATCCCTGGAAGTGTTTAAGGCCAGGCTGGATGGGGCTTTGAGCAACCTGCTCTAGTGGGAGGTGTCCCTGCCCCTGGCAGGGGGGTTGGAACTCGATGATCTTTAAGGTCCCTTCCAACTCTAACCATTCTATGATTCTATGAAAATGGATAAGAGCAGTCACAAAGCCCTCTCTCAGGAATTTTATAAAAACTTAGAATTACAGTCTGTACATGGGGATCCTGGAGGGTATCCCCTTTGCCACCATGTGATAGTGCTTGTGCCATTCAATTTTTTTGATGTTACCTGTGAGACTATGTGGATTAACAGGCTTTCATTCTGCCCTGCTCTTGTTCTTTGTGCTGAGTGAAATGACTGAAAGCACTCACATTCAATTTTATAGTCATTAGAAGAACTTCTTTCTTCCATTCACCACAAAATATGTGTGAAGTGTGGAAGGAGGTGGTGGAGGTGTGTTTTTTGGTTGCTTTCCCCAAAGGTAGCATGTGGATCATGGATAAGAAGTTATTTATAAACTAACTGGTACAGCAGGACTGGATGTAGACTTATGGAAAGAAGCAAATGGGGAAGGGTTATCCAGAAACATAGCTTTGCTTCTATTATTTGAGAGGGATCACACTTTTGGCAATTGGTGCTTATGGAAAAAATGATGGGAATAATGCTCAGTTAATGCATTGCCTGCACTGTAACCCTGAATTACTATGTATCTCATAATGTTATGCTTGATATTTGCTGTTTTCCTTTTCTACCACTGGACCCTAAGCAATTGTTATGACACATCCTGTGGTGTATGTTGGCACTCAGCCGCTAAAGACTCTGCATCCACCACATTATCACTACAGTGTTGGGAGTGTGCTGTAACTCTTCTGTGATCAAGCCTGATAACTGATAGTGTTCTTGCCTACTGGTTGTGGTATACACTTGCCCCTTTCTCCATTAACCCACACACCAAGTAGCTAAACCATGACATTATTTGAAAATAAGAAATGCCTTTCTTTCAACTGAACAAATGCTGGTTGTTTTTTTTTTTATTTTGTTATGCTGCTTGAGCTTGATATATTATGGGGATTCAGTAGCATTTGATTTACAACATTACAGCCAGGACTCTTATTGCTAACATTAAGTGATGCATTTGCAGGCACTGGTTTCATATACATTGCACTGCAGCACTGCACCCTTTGGTTGTGACAGATTTTTGTGCTATGCTACTCAATTATCGGGCATATATTGAGCAAAATCACTGAGCCAGGTTTTATAAATTCATAGCTGACGATTACATTTCTCTACACAGCCTCATCTGCAGAGTCTCGTGTATTGCAGTTCACTCTCTTTAGCCAGCGTGTGCCTCTAATAATTGGTTTTCTTCTGGCATCATCTCTGGAGCTAGTGTTGAGTGGGAGTGAGGAGCAGACTGTTCTTGTCCTTTCATGTGGGAGGAGATACTGTGATTTCAGACACAACCCTGGCTGTTAGCTTCTGAACTGCCTAAGCTCTTGATTCTTCCCATAGTCTTTAAATAAGGACTATGTTCTGAGTTTATGACTGTCAGTTACTTCACTGCCTGTTGCATTGTGTGGACCAGTGCTACCAGGGATCTTGCGCTCAGCCCTGTCTGCGGAGGATGAGGTCACTTTTTGTGTGACTTTTTTTGATCATACAGCTGGATCCAGGGGAGAAGTAGCGACTGTGGGGAGGAAAAGGGAGGTGACAAAATGCCCATTGGATTGTCAGTTGGTAGAAGATTAATCTTAGTATTTGCCTCTTTTGGCTAGCAAACTAAGGGCTAAATAAAGTTTACTCATGCCTGTCCTTTGAAGGTGATTTCCCCTGCCTGCCTCTGTACTGGAGTGCTATCTGCAAAAATGTGGCCCGCCTCTTTACCTGAAAGGGGACTTTGACATTATCTTTATGGACCCTGACTCTGTACAGTGGCCTTGTAATTTCTTGTTCACTAGAGGAATATTTGTCCTGCCAATCCTGCAACCATTCTCATTCCTTCAATATATTCATTCAATATTTCATTTGAGTGTATTCTTCCCGTGAATGTTTGATCCCAACACGCATTTATTAGATGATGTCTTCAGCCAGATGCCAGGGAATGAGGCACCTTTCAGCATGTTTGGTACATCCTTTTCTGTAAGACTGCAACGTATACTGGGAATGAGAAAGTGTCAGAACATGGAGGAATTCTCCTTTCCTCCTGCTTCTTGTGTTCAGCTGCTGTTCTAAGATGTACCAAGATCCCAAATGCCCTAAAGATCTGTCATTTAGCTATAGCTCATCTGGTAGGTCTTAGAATATTAGCTAGTGTAGGGTAACCTTAAAAATAATTTCATATCAATACAGATAGCAGCTTAGCAAGGCATAATAAGAATGATGGAAAATATAAGAACAGATTGACTTTAGTTATGGTTAAGCAACTGGGACATGTTAGAAGAGTCGCAAATGAGAAATGAGACAGACAGAGGTCAACAGACCAGCTCAGTTAAACATCAAACAGCTTAATTTTTTAATAGAATAACGTGGCTGAGCAATAGATGTTTGCCTTACACAAATTAGAATAACTTCATATTAATAATATCCAATTATTTCTCATAGACTAATACAATTTTGTATTAGCAATAAGATAATAATTGAGGGGTTTACACCAAGATACTGTTCCCCTGTTGCAGAACTTGTATTCATGCCAAAGCTCCCATCTGTAGATGTCCTGAGAACATTATTAGAATACAGTCTTTGAAGTTAGGGAAATTTGACAAAATTTCAACCCCAATATATTGGTCACATTTTAATGGTCTTCACAATAAAATATAAAGATTTGAGCATAATAATCTAAGGAGTTTTTTTTTTTCTTATAAACTATTGCTGTAATCACAGATTTCATAAGCTGTTTTATGTATCTATAATAATATATAAAATTTGTTTTCTCTAAATGACGTTATTTATTTTTTTGTTCTGCACTTCAGATTTTAAATTTAAAAGAAAAATTTGGGGGGTGGGGGAGAGGGCAAGGAGAGGGGTGTGTTTATTATTTTGCCTGTCTGTTTTTCCTAGGTAAGTTCCTTAGATTCCCTGGACTCCCAACTTGTGTCTGACTGTCAGTAGTACCCTTGGGTGCTGATATTGTTTGGTCTTTTTGCTTATTTAGCAAGTCCCTTTTCAGTGATAAACTCAGTGACTACTCATCAGTTACTGACAGATTTGGCAACAGTAGGCGGAGCCCTGCTTGAGTGTCATCTTCACCTTGACAGTGGATGTCTCCAAGAAAGAGCCATTTTGAGCAAGTATTTTCATTCCCCGATTGCCCTGAGGGTTCAGTCACAGAGATGTGACAACAAGGTTTTGCTTGGGGTTCATTTTCAGTTTGCACTCACTTGTTCCTATGCTAGTACTACATTATATTCCTTTCTGGTTTTAATACCTTTTAAAGAACCTGCAGCTTTTGCTTATATTTATGTTGCTGCAGGGTGACCCTGTTCTGCAGACAACGAGGAATCTCTGTTTTTCCTCCTACAAAAGCATCTAATACATTTTTACTTTATACATACTTGAAAAGTTTTACCATTAACTTCCATATGCTGTAATCAAGCTCTAGGTAGGCTTTGCCATAGGATTTTTAGTCAGCTCAACATTTTTTCTTTCTTCTGGGACATTTGCACATATGGGTTAGTTATTATGTGCAGACTGAGTTCACACAAGAATTCATAGTGCAGTGCATAAGGCTGCAGATCCAGTCATGCTTCTAACATTAAATGTAGCTACTACTAAATAAGAGAGAAAAATAAACAGATCCCTGGCCCTGGAGAAAAATGAAACACAGTTTTGTGTCCTTGGTTCTTAAGACTAGCCCCTTTAATGCTGACTTGTCGTAGAGGCACCTATGTGGAGTACTCCAAAACAGAGTCAGAGAATAAGCTGTTGGCTTGCTCCCTTGCTCTTACTCATTTAGCAATGTAAACATGCCCTTTCAGACTCCCTTTTCTACCAAGACTCCCTTTGTAACCAAGAGGGAAGCACGCTACCAAGGAGGGTATCTTTCTTGCTCTGCTTGCTGGTCCTCTCTGAAGGCCCCTAGGCAATTCTAGACAAACTTCCAACACCTATGTTTGAGAAGAGAGCTTTGGAAGACATTTACAGGTGCTGAGAATCAGTTTGGACCTGGGGTTTTCAAATCCCTTTAGACTACTCGGGCCCTTTGAGCTTGTTTAACAGCGACAGCATCTAGTAGAGAATCTCATCCTACCACTGAAATACTCAACCTGATAAAAGGATTGCTCGTTTCTTTATGTTTTTTGGGGGGGGTCACACTATACCCACTATGCAGAACTCCACTCCCGAAGGCCTAATTTTCTCACAAATACAGGATGATGAGTTCTGAAGGATCATACCCTTAATTATCCATCTTTTGAGATTTGATGTTTCTTTGTGGTTTTTTTTTAATTCTAAATGTCTTTTTACTTCGAAGGCTACACTACCCTCTTCTGTTTTATCTTGATCTGCTTTAAACAGCCTCAGTTTAATTTCCCACTGTGCTTCACTTTAGTTCAAAGTGCCTCTTACATGTTTTAAATTTGTTTACATTCTTGTATACACATAAGAGAGGCATGAAGATTACTTAGGAA
This sequence comes from Numenius arquata, assembly GCF_964106895.1. Classification (NCBI taxonomy): domain Eukaryota; kingdom Metazoa; phylum Chordata; class Aves; order Charadriiformes; family Scolopacidae; genus Numenius; species Numenius arquata. The sequence continues at coordinate 105,988,272 of NC_133576.1, read as the reverse complement.
TTTCCTTTAATTTATTCATATAAATAATTTTTTACAAAGATCAATATATCATCCTGAATATTTTACATTATGTTTACATTTGTGTCTCTGCATATTTGTACATATTTTTCCTTTTTGTGGTCTTATGTTTATAATTTTTTAAGACTAAATATATTTGTAAATTTTTTTTTCAAACTGTTCTCTGCAAATTGGAAAATTGTCTTGAAAATAATGTGATCATTCTTCTTGAAGCTAATTTTTGTTATATATGTTGAAACAACCGTTACCTTTGCACAAGATTTTAATTTATCTGAAACAAATTTAGCATTATATTGAATCAAATGACATCTGGTGATTAAAAGATTTAGATGTGTGTAAAATGTTTTCACTCTCAGTTGAAAAGCTGAAACAAAAGCCTCATGGGAAGTCATCCTTAAAAGTTAAATAGCCTGCACTAGACAAAATATATATCTTTTTAACATCTTGTGAACAATGTGAAAATAGCTTAATATGCCTTGTGATAGATGTGTGTTCTGTTGTACAAAGGAGCTGGCTGCTACAATTTATTTTGCAAATGTTTCTACTGAGCCTTTTATTGTAAAGATACAAAGGCAGAGGCTCACTTTTTATTGTCTTAAAACAATTGGACGATGTAATAGAAACATTGTTAAATGTCTTTTTAAATTAACAATTTCAGCAGTCATAGTTCCTTCTGTATTTAGGGAAATTGAAAAACACCTACAGTATGTTTCTGAAATAAGTTTTTATCCAGTGTAAATAGTAAGTGGTAATCAAAAAGAGCTTGATTTTTTTCACCACCATCTAATAGATTTCCAATTTAAGCATTATTTTACTCTCATATAAATTGCCCAACATATTAAGTACTTCTTTATCATAAAATCAATATGATATTCTAAAAATTGCATTTTATTAGTCTACAGACAAAGTTACTTGAATGTTTCAGCACTATTTAACAATCAGCCATTTAGCACTTTAATCTGAAATCGATCATTAAAGATTCATTTCGTCTCACTACAACTATTTGTAAACATTATCCTCACTTTACTTGTGTCTTCATTAGTACCCTGTCATCTTCACATTAGTTTGTAACCTATTAGAGCCACTTTAAGGCCTCAGCAACAGTCCTTTCATTAGACTCCCACTGATAAAGTGAACCATCAGGTAACAACTGAGGTAACTGATCACACTAAAATGAATCATTGATTCAAATTTACATGGAATGAAGAGGCACAAACACTGTGAACTATTTCTCTCCCTTCTCTGCAACCAGGGGTAAGTGGTCAGTGCTCAACCACAAAATTGAGACAAATTATCATTTGAGATAATCACTGATAAACCTATCAATAACATTTGCTAGTAAATAGATGTAGGCAAATTTTGCAAATAATTTTCTGCTAATATCCCTTTTCGGACTGTTTGACATGTACAGTCTGGTTGAAGGAAAAGTATCTTTTTTGTTTGGCTTATACAGTATCTAGACTAAGCAAGCTCTAGCAGCTACCATTGTTCAAACCAGTTGTCCTATAAGCAGAGGACCAATGAAGCCTGGTTCCCTGAGGATCTGCCTCCTGTCTCCCTAAAGATTTTTACTCCGCTACTGGCAGGTCCTTTGTTAGTTCCTTTTAAAGAAAACTTACTTCAGTCTCCTCAGGCTTCCTTAGCTGCACCAAACCCACAATGCTTTCCTCTCCATTTCACGTCTCTGGTATGCATTACAATAGCCCTAACTCTTTTCATGAGGGCTCATAAGCCCTCAAACAATGTCCTTAGTTTCTTTTGTGTTTGCTGCTAGCTGGGCAAATGAAAGCACACTCTACATCTGGTTAGGAGCTGCAGTTGTTGCGGCTGGCTAGCAAATAACACAGCTGGTCAATTCCCAGCTGTCCCTTAGGGAAGACATTAATAGATTCTTTATTCCTTACCCACAACCTGATTTTCCTCAAAATTCATAGAAACATAGTCTCTTTCAGATCTCTACTCCTTTGTGAAATGTGCTTGAAAATTCCCAATGACATCAAAGGTTTTTGCAACTGAGAGGGGACAGAAAGAAAAATGGTACTAATTTCCTTAGGAGAATGGCTAAAGAATAAGTATTTCTAATATATCTGTTTACCAGCATGGCAGTTCACGTAAACAGTTTATTTTCTGTGTAACAAAATGGAAAGGACTGTGCCTTGGTCCACGGGACATTAAGTTTAGACCCCCACCTAAATGTGTTCTTTTTATGGTTAAAATAGAGCACATGTGAGCCATGTAATAACACTGTATGAAGGTGACATTCACACCCTTTGGGCATAAACCAACCCTTTCTTCTAATGCCTTGATTTTAATGGGAAGAAAACCTGTATGTGCACTCAGATGTGACATGACCCCACATGCAAGAAAGGTCACGATGTACACAAACTCCTCTCTGTTACATTCCAGAACAAAGAAACCTGAGATCGTAGCCTGCAAATGAGGTATTGCAGCCCCATGGGCCAGGCTCCCAGTCTGGACACTCTGGAGACCAGGACATCTGATATCAATATCCTTGAAAATGGAGGGGATAGACAATTATTGCCACATAAGAGAGAAGGGAAACAGGTTTTTTGTCTCAGAAGGATATAATGCAGGATAACACAAGAATCTTTTATTCAGCTCGTGTTAATTTCCTCAGTCCTCTTAAGTCTCTTTAAAAAATAGAAAACAAAACATGTCACTTAATGCATTTTTTCCTACTCAGTTTACACCTTAATTCAAAAACAAATCCCTTAAATTCTACGGATCCAATTATCCAGAGTTAGCACAGCCTGGAAAAGGTTTATTTTGAAAATGATTACACCCATGCTATGATGACTACAAAACACTTTGTAATGGTTAAACAGCTGGAGGGAAATCCTGAGTCTGCAGAAGTTAATGAGAGCTTTTCCACAGACTTCAATGAGGTCAAAATTTTACCCTCAGCACACTGTGATCTTTGGTTCTCACACTCTTCATAACCACCCTATTGTGACCTGGCTCCCTTTCTCTTTTTGTCATCTCTCATTTCTTATATTTTGGTCTGATTAAAGGACTGTTACGGAGAAGCACCATGTTCAGAACACTTTGCCTTGATCTCTGATTTCAGGGGTTATATACAGCTGCAATACCAATACGTAAGAAGATTTATTTTAATATTTATCTGCGTATTAAATATCTATATGTTGGTTATGATTGTCTATTTAATATTTTTAAATTTGCAGTTTTGAAGAGACTTGGAAGATATATTTAGTCTAGCCAAAATGAAAGGCAATGATCTCTTGAACAGTGACATTGACTTTGCTAAGATGAGACCATAGTTGATGTAAGTGAAGGAATTAAAAAGTGTGGTTGCTTATTGCTTTATGGTTTATACCCTTCTCAAATACTTCTTACATTGTTCTTCTTCGTTCTGGTGGGAGTGGGAGGGAAGAGGATTGAAATCCTCATCTTTCCTTCATAGAATAATATTGTTCTTGTCCTTTCCTGGCTTCATAAATAAGGGAGAAAAGCTTCCTGTTCTCTGTTACATGGAAAAAGGTGGCCTACACACAGTACAATACCGGGTAAAAGTGGTTAAAATTTATATTAGGATTTGCTTTTCAAAATAACATAAAGGTATAGTTTGACATGGATACTGCAAAAAAATCTGCCACTTCTTCCAACACCTACAGGCATGAGGATAAATCATCTTATTCCTGTTAACTATCAACTTGTTCTTGATTCTTTTCCCCCTCTAATAAAGTTGTCCCTTGATTTTCTTTGCTGCCTGTTAACTACTAAAGAAAAGTGCTGAGATGGTGTCTGATTTCTTTGCTTACATGTTTGAAGTGCCATCTTCCTAAATGTCGCTATGCTCCAATTCTCTTTTTGACATCCATATTGCTGAACCCTCATGAGTGAGGTCATTAGCCCTCACCACCTGTTCTCACTTTAGAGGAGGGAAAACTGACTTGCTCTTCCACTGAATTCTTTCAGGTGAGTCTATATTTAGGTTTGGGGTTGGGTTTTTTGTTGTCTTTTAAAGGATTGCATGAAGCTTCTGTTAAGTGACAGTTAAACATTAACAACAATAATGAGAACTCAACAAGGCAACCATGTTCATTTTGGTACTATCAGGATCATGAAGATCTGTGATCGAGAGAAGTCATAAAGAATCATAGAATCATAGAATGGTTAGAGTTGGAAGGGACCTTAAAGATCATCGAGTTCCAACCCCCCTGCTATGGTCAGGGACACCTCCACTAGAGCAGGTTGCTCAAAGCCCCATCCAGCCTGGCCTTAAACACTTGCAGGGATGGGGCATCCACAGCTTCCCTGGGCAACCTGTTCCAGTGCCTCACCACCCTCACACTAAAGAATTTCTTTCTGGCATCTAATCTAGATCTCCCCTCTTCCACTTTAAAATGTTAGCCCTTGTCCTGTCACTACACTTCCTGACAAAGAGTCCCTCTCTGGCTCTCCTGTAGGCTCCCTTCAGATATTGGAAGGCTGCTATGAGGTCTCCCCGGAGCCTTCTCTTCTCCAGGCTGAACAACCCCAGCTGTCTCAGCCTGTCTTCATAGGGGAGGTGCTCCATCCCTCTGATCCTCTTCGTGGCCCTCTGCTGGACCCGTTCCAACAGGTCCATGTCCTTCCTGTGTTGAGGACTCCAGAGCTGGACATAGTATTCCAGGTGGGGTCTCACAAGCGCAGAGTAGAGGGGTAGAATCACCTCCTGCGACCTGCTGGCCACACTTCTCTTGATGCAGCCCAGGATCCAGTTGGCTTTCTGAGCTGCCAGTGCGCACTGCCGGCTCATGTTGAGCTTCTCATGCACGAGCACTCCCAAGTCCTCCTCCTGAGGGCTGCTCTCTAGCCATTCTCCGCCCAACCTATGTTTGTGCCTGGGATTGTCACATCCCAGATGCAGGACCCTGCACTTGGCCTGGTTGAACTTCATGCGATTTGCATGAGCCCACCTCTCCAGGTCCTGTCCAGGTCCCTCTGGGTGGCATCCCTTCCCTCCAGCGTGTCGACCGCGCCACCAAGCTTGGTGTCATTGACAAACTTGCTGAGGGTGCACTCTATCCCACTGTCCATGTCTCCGACAAAGATGTTGAACAGCACTGGTCCCAGTACTGACCCCCGCGGAACTCCACTCGTCACTGGCCGCCACTTGGACATTGAACCATTGACCACAACCCTTTGAGTGCGGCCATTCAGCCAGTTCCTGATCCACCGAGTGGTCCATCCATCGAAACCGTGACTTTCCAGTTTTGAGACCAGGATGTCATGCGGGACAGTGTCAAAGGCTTTGCATAAGTCCAGGTAGATGACGTCTGTTGCTCTGCCCTTGTCCACCAAGCCTGTGGCAGTATCATAAAAGGCCACCAAATTTGTCAGGCACAATTTGCCCTTGGCAGAGCCATGTTGGCTGTCTCCAATCACCTCCTTATTTTCCATGTGCCACGTGCAGAGATTCCAGGAGGATCTGCTCCATGATCTTGCCAGGCACAGAGGTGAGGCTGACTGGCCTATAGTTCCCTGGGTCTTCTTTTTTTCCTTTTTTGAATATCAGAGTTATGTTCCCCCTTTTCCAGTCAGCGGGAACCTCGCCAGATTGCCACGATTTCTCAAATATGATGGAAAGCAGCTTAGCAACTTCATCCGCCAGCTCCCTCAGGACCCGTGGGTGGATTTCGTCAGGTCCCATGGACTTATGCACCTTCAGGTTCCTTAAGAGGGCTTGAACCTGATCTTCTTGTACTGTGGGCTGTTCTTCATTCTCAGAGCCCCTGTTTTTGCCTTCCATGACTTGGGCAGTGTGGTCAGAGCCCTTGCCGGTGAAGACTGAGGCAAAAAAGTTGTACAGTAGCTCAGCCTTATCCATATCCTGGGTGGCCAGGTATAAAACCAAAGCAAAACACAAGCAAGCTAAACATTTTTGAAAGAGGGAAAGAAACTGGATGCTAAGGGTTAGGCAGGAGAGGAGCAAGAATCGTTCAAAGCTCCTGTTGTTATTAATACAGACTACACTTGCAACACTTCAATGACTGACCACAACCAAATCAACCATATCCCCAGACCCCCGCTTGCTTTTCAATTCTTCCTTTCACCAGGCATAGTAAATGTTGGTTTTGATATTTCTTTTTGTCACAGTTCCTCTGCAAGTTACTTTTTTTTTTTTTTTTTTATAGAAAAGAAGACCAAGTTTTGAATTATGTTTATCTCCCTATCTCACCCAACTTTCATCCAAAGTAAATTTGGTTGCAGATAACCTGTGCGTACAACACGGCCAGGGAACTTTAACTGAAACTGAGCATCAATCAGCAAGTATAATTGGAGCATTGATAGCCTGATCCATCTGCATTTAAACAACCTAAAAATAGAAGGTATATAATACTATTAGAATATTTTGATGAATAACTTCTGCACAATGTTTTATTCAATAGATTTCAGACGGGCATAACCTTCCTACACCTACATAATGCAATAGTGTTAGCATATTCATTACTCATTCAGCTCCCTTCATTCACTCTGTGATGCAAATTTTTGGATCGCTCTGCACAATGGGATAAGAGAAGTTTGAACACAATGATCCTACACACCTTCACATTTTCTCCTTTCTCTTAAACTACCTGACTTCTTTTCTTACTCCTGCTGAATGTCTTCTATATTCCAACTTCATATGTCTAGTATACTTCTAATTGAAGACTATTATTCTGCATATTTGTATTTCACTGCCCTAGACTTTCTTTTTCTCTTAGACAACTGTAAGCCAGTAACAGTGTATTTAACAGCTAACCAATGTTTGGGCTAATTCTTGTTTTACGCCCACTGAAAATTTCAAAACGAGACTTTACCATTCTTTACCATAGCTTTCCCACTATACTGAAACAGAGTAATAAAGGTCTTCCCAGTCTTTTTGTTCAGTTGTAGTAGATGGCACGTAATTTCTTAGGACAAACTTAGTCACTCCATGGATTCGAATATTTTACGAAAGAGAATATATTTTTAATAACTATCACAGTAAAGTTACCGAAAGAAAAATGCACTTAAAATCCAAACTGATGTCCATTACCATAAATAATAGATCATTGGTTTCCTTTGTGGTTAATAACGGAAGCCAAGTATGTAATCATGAGACTAATGCTAAATCATGATGGGAAGCAAAATTACCATTTACAGTAATAATCAGCTCCCATCATGACATAACAGCAAACTAAAAAGTAATTGAACAGGATTATTAGCAAGATCATGCTAATATTAATCAACCACTTTTATTGATTCAAGAAAAGCAGTATAATCCTTGACAGTTTTGTTATTCAATTGACCACTTCACATAATAAACTCAAACAAGGTGGTCTTTTTTAGGTCACCCATGTGTGGGAGATTACAGTGATTCTGTAGACTGCTATGATCACTTTTGCATGCTGATTTACTTAATATAAGAATCCTGTATGATGTTCCATTCCTAAAGCAAGTACGTTCTCCAAATACATATCTTTTTTTCGTGCAGAAATTGCAGGCCTATCTTATTAGAAATGACTAGGATATATTATTCTCCAGACTGAAACATGCATTTTAGAGTCTAGCAGTAGTCAGAATTCCTGTTAGTTTACTGTCACCACATGAAAAGAATGTAATAATTCAGTACAGCAAGTAAGTCGCAGCACAAGAAATGCTCAAGATTGCATCCGTGGTCGAGAGTAAGGGGAATGTCCTAAAGGATGATTCAAGTTAAGCAGCTCTCAGAAGAGGATCAAATAGGTATCACACTTAGCTCTCTGCTCCAAATCTTAATTGCTTGAGTAATGATAATGTCTGACGTCCTTGACCCATATAAAAAGTCTTTTGTATTTGGTGGCATACCACCATACATTCTAATTTCTACCCTGAAGCGTAGAAACCTTGCCCTGAAGGGCAGGTTTTTCCTATGTTTGTGGGTGTATTGCCTCTAATTTTAAAAATGCTGCCATTGTATTTTGGATATACAACAGGATGCTATGAGTTCTTGGGACAAGCAAGTAAAATAAGAAGATGGGAAATAGAATCATTATAAATTAGAACATTTGGAATTATACTTAATAATCCTTCTGTCATTTATTTAGTATTGCTTGGACAGCACAGTACTGAGAACACAACAAGTAAGTTAAGCTCTGAGGAGAGGAAGGCAGGAGTTGTGTAGATTTGATTCACAGTAATGTTTCTTTTATTTTCAAAAAGGTAGAGCAAAAAAGGATGTCAGTGAGGTGGGAAAACAGGGGAGTGTGTCTCAGTTAATTGCAATTACCCAATTCCTTTATGAAGGTTGGTTGAAAGTGTTGGGTAGCAGTTGCCACATGGGATAGGAACTCTGAGACAGGCAGACTACCAGATGAAAAAAATTCTGTCAGACTGGGTCATAACAGGTAGCCACTGGGAAATAAAATGTGCTGGGCTTCAGACCTACCAGCTGAAAGGCGTTGTAGGACTCCTGTACTGGCTGACCGCAGCAAGGTTTTGGTGACAGGGTGGGGATGCTGGAGGAACAGCCTCTGTGAGGAGAGGCCAGGGCTGCCCTGTGGCAGACACAGATGGTTCCAGCTGACTCCAACGGACTCACCGTAGGGCATGGCTGTGCTCCTCAGCCAAGGTGGTGGTGCCTCTGGGAATGTATATTTAAGGAAGGTCAGAAAATGCTGGATGCGGAGAGGAGGATGGAACAATAGAGAGTGAGACAGAACAGAGGGAACACCAAGCTGAGAGAAGGAGGGGGAGGAGGTGCTCCAAGCACCAGAGCAGAGATTCCCCTGAAACCCCTAGAGGAGACCACATTGGAGCAGATTTTTCGTAACAGGAACTGCATGGAAAACCCATACCAGAGCAGACTTTTTTTCCTGAAAGAAACTGCAGACTGTGGAAACAGGCCATGCCAGAGCAGAGTAAAAGTGCAAGGAGGAAGGAGCAGCAGAGAAACATCTAGGTACTGACCATAACCTCCCACTGTCCTTCTTGTGCCGCTTGGTGGGAGGCAGGGTAGAGGAGGTGAGAGAGAAGGAGTTGAGTCTGGGAAACGGGTGATGAAAGGTGTTGCTTAAAGTTTCGTCTTTTTTGTATTACACTACCCAAATCTACTTTAATTGGCAATAAATTAAATTAATTTTCCCCAAATCAGGTCTATTTTACCCCTGATGGTAACTGTCTTTACCTTGACCCACAAGCTTTCCATCTTGTTTTCTTTCCCTATCCTCTTGAAAAGGGGCATGAGAGAGCGGCTGAGAGGGAATTTGGCCCTCAACCAAAGCTAATCTGCCACAAAGCACCACCTACAATGCATGGAATGGAGGTCTGCAAAAGAAGCAGAACTTATTTTTCCTTTTGCAAAATATTGCTTCTTTTTCGGAACTGAATTGCAAACTAAAATCTCTCATGTTTTCTTATCATTTTCTTCTCATTTATTTTGAAGTTGATGTGTGTTTATGTATGTCTGAGCACAGACACACACAGAAAAGTCTAAGTGGGAGCACAGAGAATGCATTTGCAATTTCAGAAGCTGCTTATTCTTCCTACAGAATAGTAGGTGAAATACCAGGGAAAGTATAAGTGGCAAACCTGAAAATATGCAAATTTTACTTTGAATGCAAATGTTTTTTCCAAGTATTTCTTGTGTAAACATACAAGAAAAGTGTTTTCCTTGCTTTGAACAGGATCATTAATAGATTTTATTACTATTTTCAAATTCCAGAGAATCTGAAATCTGTAACAGAAAGGCAAGCATCAGACCCATTCTCAGTAAATAGCTGTTGTCTTTAAGAATAAAGAAATGAAGAACTGTGCTGTCATGTACAGTACGGACCTCAATTCAGCCTGCCACAAGAAAATCCTCTTCAGAAAATGTTGTGTTGTACCTCAGGTGATGTCAAATGGAAATCGCTTTCTCCTTCTGGTTAAGAAGCTTTAGTAATAAAAGCATTGAGGAGCCTATGCCCACAACAGAGCCAAGAGCATGACTTGCAGTGTTACAGAGCGACAAACAATTTTGCACTCCGGAATTTCTTTTGTATGTACTTAAATATGGGATTGCAATGTAAAAGTAATAGGTCATGTATCTGTAGTGCAGATAAACCTGCAACTCCCAAATATCGGGCTCATGATGATAGCAAGATTGTCTTCAACTCTCTTTTCTATAAAAATGCACTTGAAAAATATTAAGCCCCTTCTTAGCAGAGCAAAAATTCCCATTAATCTGCATTACATATTTAATACCAGTGACAATGTTGCAATTACTCTTTTTGCCAGCAAACCTCAGCTTTTCTACACCATGAATGGACCAGATCCTGAAAAAAAAAAAAAAAAAAAAAAAAAAAAAGAAAAAGATCATTACTAGACAAATTTTCTGAGAAATTAAGAGGGAACACAACATGAAGGATTGGTATGCCTTATCCTCCCCTTTCTCCCCAAACAGTTCCAGACCTGCATTTCAGTTTCAACTTAAAAGAAACACATTGAGGCAAGCACATATTCACATTGCACAGTACACTTAATCACCTGGATGCTTGGGGTTTGTTAGTTTGTTTTTTACCTTATAATTCAATCACATTATTAATAATGAGTTATTTCTGTTTCATTCTGAGAGCAATATTCTTCTGTGGATTGGGTTTTTAGAAATATAAGTAGATATGTGAAAGAAATCAGAACTTATATCCTTTTTTACAACTATATTTAGGTTGCTGCTTGCCATATAGCAACTTCATTGGACATGGAGATCAGGCGAGGTGCCTGAGGACTGGAGGAAAGCCAGTGTCATCCCAGTCTTCAAAAAGGGCAAGAAGGAGGACCCAGGAAACTACAGGCCCGTCAGTCTCACCTCCATCCCTGGAAAGATGATGGAACGACTCGTTCTGGGCATCATCTCAAAGCATATGGAGGAAAAGAAAGCTATCAGAAGTAGTCAACACGGATTCACCAAGGGAAAGTCGTGTCTGACTAACCTGATAGCCTTCTATGACGGCATGACTGGTTGGATAGATGAGGGGAGGGCGGTGGATGTTGTCTACCTTGACTTCAGCAAGGCTTTTGACACAGTCTCCCACAGCATCCTCATAGATAAGCTTAGGAAGTGTGGATTAGAAGAATGGACAGTGAGGTGGATTGAAAACTGGCTGAAAGACAGAGATCAGTGTTGTTATTAGGGGCACAGAATCTAATTGGAGGTCTGTAACAAGTGGAGTCCCCCAGGGGTCAGTACTGTGTCCAGACCTCTTCAATATATTCATCAATGACCTGGATGAGGGGATGGAGTGTACCCTCAGCAAGTTTGCTGACAATACAAAACTGGGAGGGGTCGTTGACGTGCCGGAGGGCTGTGCTGCCATACAGCGAGACCTGGACAGACTGAAGAGCTGGGCAGAGAGGAACCTGATGTACTTCAATAAAGGCAAGTGTACGGTGCCGCACCTGGGGAGAAATAACTCCATGCACCAGTACAGGTTGGGGGCTGACTTGCTGGAGAGCACCTCTGAGGAGAAAGACCTGGGAGTCCTGGTGGACAACAGGATGACCATGAGCCAGCAATGTGCCCTTGTGGCCAAGAAGGCCAATGGCATCCTGGGGTACATCAGGAAGAGTGTGACCAGCAGGTTGAGAGAGGTTATCCTGCCCCTCTACTCTGCCCTGGTGAGGCCCCATCTGGAGTACTGTGTCCATTTCTGGGCTCCTCAGTTCAAGAAGGACAGGCAACTGCAGGAGAGGGTACAACAGAGGTCTACAAAGATGATTAGGGGCCTGGAGCATCTCCCTTACGAGGAGAGGCTGAGGGACTTGGGTCTTTTTAGTCTAGAGAGGAGAAGGCTGAGGGGGGATCTGATCAATGCTTGTAAATACTTAAAGGGTGGGTGTAAAGAGGATAAAGCCAGTCTTTTTTCAGTGGTGCCCATGTATAAGACAAGAGGAAATGGGCACAAACTTGAATATAATAAGTTCCACCTAAACACGAGGAGGAACTTCTTTACTTTGAGGGTGGCAGAGCACCGGAATAGGCTGCCCAGGGAGGTGGTGGAGTCTCCTTCTCTGGAGACATTCCAAACCCAGCTGGACAAGTTCCTGTGCAACCTGCTCTAGGTGGACCTGCATTGGCAGGCTAGTTGGGCTAGATGATCTCCAGAGGTCCCTTCCAACCCCATGTGATTCTGTGATTCTGTGGTTCACTGTTGCATAAGTCTGTTTCAACCTCCTTCATTTTGTATAGCAAGTCTAATATAAATATAGAATCACAGATTCATAGAATCGTAGAATCATAGAATCATAGAATAGTTTGGGTTGGAAGGTTAGATGACCTTTACAGTTGAAGATATCCCTGCAATGAGCAGGGATATCTTCAACTAGATCAGATTAGTCAGAGCTCTGTCCAACTTGACCTTAAATGTTTCCAGGGACGGGGCATCTACCACCTCTCTGGGCAACCTGTTCCAGTGTCTCACCACCCCCAGCATAAAAAATTTCTTCCTTATATCTAGTCTAAATCTTCCATTTTTTTAGTTTAAAGCCATAACACTTTGTCCTATTGCTACAGGCCCTGCTAGAAAGTTTGTCCCCATCTTTACTGTAGGCCCCCTGTAAGTATTGAAAGGGTGCAATAATATCTCCCCAGTGCTTTTTCTTCTCCCGGCTGAACAACCCCAAGTCTCTCAGCCTGTCCTCATAGGACACATGCTCCAGCCCTCTGATCGTTTTTGTGGCCCTCTTCCAGACCTGCTCGAACAGGTCCATGTCTTTCCTGTGCTGAGGGCCCCAAAGCTGGACACATTACTCCAGGTGGGGTCTCATGAGAGCAGAGTAGATGTGCAGAATTACCTCCCTCGACCTGCTGGACACACTTTTTATAATGCAGCCCAGGATGCAGTTTGCTTTCTGGGCTGTAAGTGCATGTTGTCAGCTCACGTCCAGCTTTTCATCCAGCAGTACACTCAAGTCCCTCTCAACAGCGTTACTATAAATCCCTTCATCTCCCATCCTGTATTGATACTGGCGGTTGCCCTGACCCATGTGCAAGACCCTGCACTTGGCTTTGTTGAATCTCATGATGTTCACATGGGCCCACTTCTCGAACCTGTCCAGGTCCCTCTGGATGGCATCCCATCCTTCAGGCATGTCAACAGTACCACTCAGCTTGGTGTCATCCACAAACTTGCTGAATGTGCACTCGATCCCACTGTCTGTCATTGATGAAGATATTGAGCAGAACTGGTGTCAATATATGTAACTTGTTACAAGTTATTCTGCACTTTTGGCATCAGATAAACACAATTGAATATTAAAAAATTAATTTTGTGTTGAAGTGCTGGGGATTTTTTCCACACTAATGCAATCCAGTATATGTCTAATTTGCCCAGAGATTTTAAATTTTCCTCTGGCTTAACCTGATGAGACAGCAGTGCAAGAGGATAATTGACCTCTCAGGTAAAACATGCACATGACCTTGTGTGCTTCATATGGGCAAATGATCTAAGTAGCAGCAAAGAACTTGTGAAGTTTAGTTTCTGATTTTGAAATCAGTTTTATGAGAGTCACTTCAACGGGTAGTGTCCTCGCATAGTGGGCCTTTGTTAATAGCTGAAACGTTGTCGTGTATTTGAATAATATCTTTTTGCAATGAAAATTAAGTTCAAGTAACAATCTTTCATGTATTTGTATAATGTAATGTCTTCTGCTAATTAGTGTCCTAAGTAGTTCATCTGTGTTATCACCAAATCCTGCACACAGTGAAAAATGGAAAACCATAATATATTGGCCTGTAATTTCATCATAAATTTGTGCATGCTATAGAGTCAATGACATTCAGAAACTGTATTAACCTTTGGAATAAAGTGAATTGTCAAGGCAATAACAGCTGAGGCACATGTATCACCTCTACCTGGCAAGGTATGGAAAATGCTCTCTCTTTCTAAGCCCATGTAATGTAGCAAAACATTTCAGTTATGAGTAACAGGGCATGTTTGTTCTGCAACATCAATCATATGCAGGTAAATCTTAAGCATTTGCACCTACATTCTAATAAAAATTTGTGAACCCTTTGAACAAGGAAGAAAGATAACAAGTGCTGGAACAGCCACAGAAAGAAATTGGCTCATCGCCAACTTGTTCTATGTGTTAATGTAATAAAGACAGATGGCAATAGATTTACAATGACAATTATTGCAGACCACTTCTACTATCTTCTTGGCAGCTGTAGTTTTTTTGAGTATAACCAGAAAACATAATTTGGGAGAAATAGGAATAATTATAGGCAGTAGTGTGCACTTTTTTTTTTTTTTTTTTTTTGTCAGGGAAAAAAGTATTTTTGCGCAATAGTGATTAAGGAGATAGATAGGTTTTAATTAATAAAGAACCTGGTCAGTAATGGGGAAGAGTTAAGCAAATTAGTTGCTGCAAACTTCTTGTGGTAGATGTCCTCTACAGATTCTGGTATGAGAGGGAGGAAATACTCCAAAACACTGACAAAGTGGAGTTAGGACAAAGCATTTAAAGAACCCAGGAAAAAGTGATTGAATCTTCTAGTGTCTGATACAGCAAGGTGGTAACCTTTCCTCTGTAGCAATCCCACTGCCTGAAAATATAACAATTATCTGTCCTAGCTGGAAGAGCTGGTGTCTATCTTCCAGAAAGGTGAGACAATCAGGGAAAGAAACAGAACTGAAATTTATTGTTGAGTAGCTTTCCCACATGAAAGAAAAAAGTTGATGGCTCAATAAGCCAGATTGTTTTCTTCTTTTAAGGATGTGATAAGTATTTCTTCCTTTGCAGAGACAATTAATATGGCACAACATAACTTTGTCTTTTGCAAAAAGAAAACACCTGTAATATTTTGTGTTACATTTTTAGTGCAGCTAAAAGCAATTCTCTTGGACTCTCCAGGTTTTAAACACCTACATATATGATGTCAAAACATGGGTCAGGTTAAGTATGTAGGTGTCTGCATTGTAAAGGCAAGTGTCTTTTCAGCTTTTTCAGACATGTATAACTGTTTGGCTTTCTCACCTAAGGCCATGGGATCTTGTTAAACAACCACAATAAACTGTTTTCAAAATCTTCTTACTCACCAATATTTGAGTGGCTTAGCACAGAAGAAAGACTTAGTCAAAGACTCTTGGAATCCAAAATTTGTTGAGAAAAGTAAAAGTGAACTGACATTCACTCTATCACAGAGCTATAGCCTTGCTAAATAATCCCTGTGTCATGATGTTTGGCTGATTCCAGTTATAAGACAAAAAAACCCAAAGTAAGTATTAAAAGTTAATGAAATTTTACCATTGCTTTTTTTTTTCCTCCATTTGGAAAATCACTTGACTTGTACATAAACTAGTGAATTATTTACTGAAAATTTTTTCAGTTTATTGGTTGAAGATAGTGAACAAATATTGTAAAAATCTTAAATAGAGTCACATCCTACAGTAGGAAATTGCTAGCACTAAGTAACAAAAATTATGCAAAGGTAAATCGACTGATTGACTGGAAGACTCATCGAACTCTAAAATACCGATAAGGAAATGGCATATTCAGCAAATAATTAAAATATTGCAAAGCTGTTCAATGGCAAAATGAATCAAGTCTATGCAATCACTCTCAATGGCCTTGGATATTATTATTATTAGGTTAGGTAAGATTGCCTTTTGCCATTTAGACATGACCTTTTGCCTTGTGCAGGGATGCATATTTTGCCCCAGTGAGCAAATAACCTAACATGAGGAGACAGCAAAGAGAAAGTTGAGATAGACTTTTCCCATGCACTCCAAACATCTTTCAGACCTTGAATTCTCTGTAAGAGACAGATGCAATATTGTTTGATGATTTGCAAGAAGCAGAGCTGGTCATGAACCAAAACCACACAAAACACTGAGAGAGAAAACACTTGTTTGACAGGATTTTAATCTTTCCTCTGTACATGTATTTGAGAAGTGAGATGTGATACAGACAATTTTCATTTATTGCATCACATGTATACATGACATACAGAAAGACCTGGGAAAGATGAGGAGAACTGAAAGTTAAAGAGGAAGGAGGAACTGGAAGGCTGGCGGTAGAAGAGGATGAAAGAAATATCTTTCAGGACTTTCCATACTGTATTATTGTCTCCTACTATTCTGTAAAGAAATTTTTCCATAAAACTTATGAAAAACTAACACCTGTAATGAGCATAGTCTCAATACACAACTGTACTTTGAGAAAGAACTAGACAATTGGACAAAAGAATTTCCTAGCCAATTCCAAGTTCAAGGATCGAAAGAAAGATCAACTCCATCCCCTCTTTCTTTTCAATTTTGAGAAGGTTGGTTGACACAACCGTCTTACCCACTTGTTTCAAAAAGGCGTTTTGGTTTAGCTTTCATCTTCAACAGTACTTATCAAATAATAGTGAAGATAAAATGAATATTTTGAGAAGTGTTAAACAGAACTAGAGTCATCATCATCTTTCATCTATGTCTGAGTCATTCCACAGAATAAGGTCGCTTTTTGACTTATACTTTTCTGTTCCATTGATTTACACCTCCCTTTCACTTAAGCCTGATTCACCCTTCTGCACCTAGAATATTCTGAAGTGAGAGATCATAGAATCATAGAATCATAGAATGGTTAGAGTTGGAAGGGACCCTAAAGATCATCGAGTTCCAACCCCCCTGCCATGGTCAGGGACACCTCCACTAGAGCAGGTTGCTCAAAGCCCCATCCAGCCTGGCCTTAAACACTTGCAGGGATGGGGCATCGACAACTTCCTTGGGCAACCTGTTCCAGTGCCTCACCACCCTCACACTAAAGAATTTCGTTCTGGCATCTAATCTAGATCTCCCCTCTTCCACTTTAAAATGTTAGCCCTTGTCCTGTCACTACACTTCCTGACAAAGAGTCCTTCTCTGGCTCTCCTGTAGGCTCCCTTCAGATATTGGAAGGCTGCTATGAGGTCTCCCCGGAGCCTTCTCTTCTCCAGGCTGAACAACCCCAGCTGTCTCAGCCTGTCTTCATAGGGGAGGTGCTCCATCCCTCTGATCCTCTTCGTGGCCCTCTGCTGGACCCGTTCCAACAGGTCCATGTCCTTCCTGTGTTGAGGACTCCAGAGCTGGACACAGTATTCCAGGTGGGGTCTCACGAGCGTAGAGTAGAGGGGTAGAATCACCTCCTGCGACCTGCTGGCCACACTTGATGCAGCCGAGGATCCAGTTGGCTTTCTGAGCTGCCAGTGCGCACTGCCGGCTCATGTTGAGCTTCTCATGCACGAGCACTCCCAAGTCCTCCTCCTGAGGGCTGCTCTCCAGCCATTCTCCGCCCAACCTGTATTTGTGCCTGGGATTGCCACATTGGTCCCAGTACCGACCCCCGTGGAACTCCACTCGTCACTGGCCGCCACTTGGACATTGAACCATTGACCACAACCCTTTAAGTGCAACAATTCAGCCAGTTTCAGCATGAGAAGCTCAACATGAGCCGGCAGTGCGCACTGGCAGCTCAGAAAGCCAACTGGATCCTCGGCTGCATCAAGAGAAGTGTGGCCAGCAGGTTGCGGGAGGTGTCTACCCCTCTACTCTGCGCTTGTGAGACCCCACCTGGAATACTGTGTCCAGCTCTGGAGTCCTCAACACAGGAAGGACATGGACCTGTTGGAACGGGTCCAGCAGAGGGCCACGAAGAGGATCAGAGGGATGGAGCACCTCCCCTATGAAGACAGGCTGAGACAGCTGGGGTTGTTCAGCCTGGAGAAGAGAAGGCTCCGGGGAGACCTCATAGCAGCCTTCCAATATCTGAAGGGAGCCTACAGGAGAGCCAGAGAAGGACTCTTTGTCAGGAAGTGTAGTGACAGGACAAGGGGTAACATTTTAAAGTGGAAGAGGGGAGATCTAGATTAGATGCCAGAACGAAATTCTTTAGTGTGAGGGTGGTGAGGCACTGGAACAGGTTGCCCAGGGAAGCTGTGGATGCCCCATCCCTGCAAGTGTTTAAGGCCAGGCTGGATGGGGCTTTGAGCAACCTGCTCTAGTGGAGGTGTCCCTGACCATGGCAGGGGGGTTGGAACTCGATGATCTTTAAGGTCCCTTCCAACTCTAACCATTCTATGATTCTGTGATTCTATGAAAAATAAGACAATAGAAAGAAGATAAGCAGGGAAATCAGAAAAAGATTCAGTATCCCCTGTATCTACATGTTCCTAAATAACAAAAGATTCATAATCACTTTTACTTCATAATATCACATAATCAGTCTTTTACTTCAACCCATCTGTAGGTGAAACAGATAATAAAGAGACTCATTTTACTATATAATACTTATAATAGAGACATGGAAAAGTTGGCTTTGCACCTTGTAGTCTCGTTTTCAAACTGACCACAACTGGCTTCAGAATTAAATAAAGCTGAAAATGCAGAAAATTTTGTGTGAAATATGAAATATGTAGTGATAGAACTAACTGGAAGGAACATAATAAGTTTTGTGTATAATCTTGTAGGTAGCCTTTTCACGTTTGGGATCAGAATTTGGCGATTCTTGTGTAAGAACCTGTTTTGTCTCTTCTCCAAGAATCATAATCCTCAGGCTTAGTGCCATTGGTTGCAATAACACAGGAATAACTGTAGGTGTTTTATCTTTCCACCATAGCCAGTATGAAAGCTTTTAGTGGATGACAAATACTCCACAATTTCAAAGTATTCTGCTCAGAAGGCATCCTCCATGTTCATTCAAAGGTTATCTCTTAGTTTATGAAATTACAAAATTCTAAGCAAATGAAAAGTTTCCAATTTACTTCACCCAAAACTGTGGGTGATATCATTATACATCCATACATCATTGTTCATGTCTTTCTCTGGCTGAATACGTAGAGAAGTATCAATTAAAAACAAACAAACAAACAAACAAACAAAAACAAACATAAAAAATTGCCCAGTTCTCTTTTTTAACAGTATCTTGTGACAGGATATTGAATAATTTAATTGGGAAATGAGCAAACAAAATGGTTGGTTTTAATTACTAAGTGAGTTATAGTTTCATTTAATGGAACATTTTACTGTTGCTACATAATACTAATCTTTTGTATTCAGAAAATTTACGAAAGACTACTAAATCTTCATGTAAAAATGAATTTTCTTGCTTGCATGCAACAGGCATCCTGAATTTATAGGCGAATCCTGCTTGTTATCTAAAGTCTTAATCAGATCTTTTAGTCCCCCAAGTGAAGTCAGTTACAGTCCAGCGAAGCCTAAAATATACATAGAATACAGGTATCCAAACAGTATCAAAAAGCATGTAAAGCCATGTGACTTCTAATCATCAAACCACTAAATAAAATTCATAAAATGGGTGAAAAGTATTGAGTTTTCTTCCCATCACTGATCCCCTAAATATTTTTAAGGAGATTTTTCCTCTTCCATGTTTTAGTAAGTTTGCCTTTCTTCACATCCTTGTTTATATCTACTTAGCTGTAGCATTTGAATTGGGGAGGGGTGAGGTATAGATTCTGTAAGTGAAGAACATCAATGTTTGGTTTCATTCTGCGTTTGAAATAAACTTGAATATTCCATGAAATTAAAGATCAAAATGATAGTAAAAACGTTTCACTACAACTAAAGTACATAATTCTTTCTCAGTGTTGACAATTTATTTTTTTATTGTACTTTAACAAGAAGTAGTCTAACTGAAAAGCATTTTGAAAATACAAATCAAAACATTCAGCTCAAGATATATTCAAAAACAGCACACTCAGTCAGTGATGAAGGTTTCCACGTTCCATGCCTTGTATGTTTTTTTCTGGAAGGAAAAAAAAACTGACAGCATTTTACAAAGCTTTTCTTTTCCAATGCCTGAGTCCATTGAGGCTTGCTGATCAGTTTTAATCCCTATACATTGTAGAGCTTTGCCTCCTTTTTTCTTTTCTTTCTTTTTTTTTTTTTTTCCTTCCTTTTCTTCTTCCCCCTCAGTTGCTTAGAAAGGAGATGAGGTCTAATCTCAGTCCAAATTGTGCAGATGGGCTCTCCTATTGTTTAATAAAACTTTGAGGAAAGTCGTTGTGTAACAATGAACCCCAACAAGGGCTCATCTGTTTGGTAGTCCAAAAAGGTTTTTTATCTAACTGCCTCTTACTTTTATCACTATAATATTTTTTAATTCACTTTTAATATGCATTGTTTTCTTATTTTTCAAGGCTGACAAAGCGACATTTTGAAATTAAATCATAACTGACTAAAAACCACATCACTAATGTTAACTGAGATATTGCATTTAAATTTCTTTAGTAGAAATTGGTGAACTGTACATTAAAAGTAAGTTTGTTACTACTTGAGATATCATCTATTTTTGTTTGTAAACTACTTATCACGTAAATTATACTTCATTGTATAAAGCCTTATGACCTGCAGCCAGCAAGCAATTCCAATGGCAAAAATGGATATTGCCTGAAGATTAAATGATCTAGGAGAACCTGCAGACAGTGAGCTGTTCGTTTGTGTTGAGTGGAATTTGCATTTATCTGTTTCGCTTCTCTAGCAAAATCCAGCATTGTTTCAACATCACTAAGCAATGAGAAAACTGCTGTTACATGCACTGAAACAACAGCCATAATATTTTAGCCTCTTAATATTATTACCTTGTGTATTTTTCAATTTATTTTTTTTTAATTTAAAATTGCAAATAGGATACAGTGGGTGCAGTTTAATTCACTGTACAAAATGCACATTCCCTGTGCACTTTTAAGTGCACCAATTTATCCTTTTTGGCCTCCATCTGTGGCTCCAGAGGACATGGCGTCACATCCACCATCCTTGTGCAGGTGGATCAGACATCCAAAAAGTGCTAAAGACACGAGGTCCTCCACTTGGGCTTCTTTAGGCAAGTCATTCAAGACCTTGGTGTCTGAATCTGAAACTGAACCCATTTTGTTGGAGATATACAGGTACTCAGTTTTCAGGTTCCTAACCCTGAAGACATGGTCCTGAAGTAAACACTTAAATTCCTTACTAAGATGTCCTAAAATTTCCTTGAAACATTAAGCCTCCTAAAAATTCCTTTCACTTAACCATTTCCCTTCACCAAATGCCCAAGGAGCCAATGCCTTTTAGAGACCTACCAACCTGGGATACAACCAATCAGTCCTTTTTTGAGGCAAGGTATTTAAAAATGCAAGACTGCTACTGTTCCAGCCCCTTAATTATTACAGCTGCCCTTTTCTGTGCTCTAACTCCACTCTGTCTTGAAATGTGGAAAAAACACAACTGGACAGTAGTCAAGATGTGTACACTGCAAGGTTTTCTACAGGAGGAAGATAACCACCTCTGTATTGTTTTTAATCCCTTTCTGATGGTGCCTAAAGTTTTATTGGCTTTTCTTGATTGCATACTGAGCTGACATTTCCAGAAAACTGTCAATGTTGACCCCGAGGTTTCTTCTCTAGGTCGTGACTTCCAATTCAGAGTTCAGCAGATGTGATTTATAATTCTTTTCCCTAGACACATCATCTTACATTTATTTACATCGAAACTCAAGAATTTGGTATCACCTGAAAACTTGGAGATTTCACTGCAGACTTCTACTCCAAGTCATTGAAGAAAATGTTGAATGAAACCAGTCCTCACACTGATTTATGGGGAACTTACTAGTGATTCTTTTCCATGCAGAAAAGTGAATTTACTTTCCCTCCTTTAACCTCATTTCTAAGCAGAAAAAAAAAGTCTTTCCCATTACAACTTACTTTCTTTACTGAATTTGATACAGAGACTTGCCAAGAACTTTTTCAAACTCTAAATTATGATGTACATCCTATCTCTCTGTCCCGGTTTGAAGTAAAACCGAACCAATTTTCTGTTCTGTAACTTTACATCCTAGCTAGGCCTCCTCTAACTCTCTGAAATTAACGGCATATTGTGGAGAAAACTGCTCGTTCTCAGAATGATAAGCCCAATGTTTGTGCTCCATGCCAAGGAATGGTATGCAGGGAGGCCCTTGCTTATACTTATTGCTATAACAAACAAGGTCAGCCAACTTCGTTATTTGCCCCCTTAGAGGGTCGGAAACGGAAAAAACGTAGAGGGGTCACATCAGTGGGGAGGAGTGGACAGGACAGGTGACCCAAACCTGACCAACTGGGGTATTCCATCCCATCTGTATATGCTCAGTATAAAAGCTGAGGATCAAAGGGTCAGCCCCTTCCTGCGATGGCCGACGTCCGGAGAGGACTCTGTCTGTTCATCTGCCTTTGATCCCGATCCGTGTGTTCCTGACTCCAGAGCTGGGATCCAGTTCCCATCCGTCGCTGAGTCCAGTCTGGGACTTCCCCAGTGCCTGCTGGTGACGTGACTGTCATCCTGGGAGCTTGATGCGGTTTTGTATATATTGTATCTATTTCTTTTTTTTTTTTCTTTTTTGTTCTGTTTTGTTTTATTTTAATATTAATTCTTCATTAAACTAGTTTAGTTAATTCTAAACTTCTGAATCTCCTTATCTCTTTCTCCTCCTCTCTCCTCTTTTGGGGGGGGAGAAGAGGGGGGAAGATCCATCTGTCGGTCTGGTTTCGGTAAATTCGGCTGAAACCACGACACTCTCTTATCCACTTGCTCTTCAAAACCTCCTCAAGCACCAGTAGGTTTTTGGGGGTGATTTCCTTTTACAGAAGCCATTCTGATTCTTTCCAAACAGATTATGTTTATCCGAGTTTTCATGATTTCAGTGATTTTATCTTTTATTACTAACTGCCAGATGGATACTTGGGACAGAAGCCAGGCTTACTTGTCTGCAATCCTTAGGATTCCCCCCAGAGCCCTTCCCATACCTGTGAGTTGCATCAGTGACCTGCCAGTCCTCTGGCACAGTTGCAGTCTGTGATGATAGGTTATACAGTTTGGTTTCTACTTCTACAACTTCACATTTGGGGTCCTTCAGAACTCTGTGGTGAATGTCAGGCAGTGCTGGTGACACATTAATATTGAACTTACTTGATCTAACACTTCCTTAAATTTTTTTTAGTGCTTTTGATTTACTCGTTACAAAGAAAGTATCAGGCGTGGGAATCACTCAACACCTAATTGTCTGCCTGGTTTTTGTTTTAAATACTCCTCTATTGCCTTTTAACTTTCAGTCCCAGCAGCCTTGTTTCTTTTTGATTAAGGTGCAACTAGTTCTTCCTGCGCAGATTCTTTTGTTCCCCTTCCTAATACCTGACATGCTTCATCTCTCCAGCACGATCTCATTCATGCATGGAGATATTTGATTCCTGGTTTCATCCTGGGCCTCACACGTGAGACTAGAAATATTTCACAGAATCCTATGATGGAGCTTCAGGATGTGAGTCTCTTGGACTGCAGCCTGAATTTAGCCTCTAGAATGTTTTTCCTACACTCCTCTGTGTCATTAATGATATGGACCGTAGATGATGACACCAGCTGCTTTTCTGAACAACTTGTGAAGTTCACTGCATTTACACTCAGCAGGCAAGTTACCATCCAGTTTTCTCAGACTTCACAAACCCATCTGTCTACATCTAATAGCAAAATCCCCAAGTAACCCACTTGAAGTACTCTTCTGATGTGAGAGCATCCCCTGTGTGAAAAAAGGCCCCAAAACCAGTCCTAAGAGCAGAAACTGGAATATTTATGCTGTAATCAGTTGGAATAAATTTAGGGAATTTCTCACCATTAGTTTTTCTGATCAGTGACACTTTCATGCAAAATGGCATAGCATCCAACTTTAAGAACATGTATGTAAGGGTGTGTAAAGCACTAAGCTAGCACATTCTGAACACATCAAGGAAGAAACTGTAGGTCAAATCCCCTCAGGCTTAAAGAGGTCTAAAACGCAGGTCTCTTCCTTGGTTTAAACTGCAATTACTAAGAATTCATGGAAAATGTGATCTCTGTTTTGGAGTTTTGGTGGAGGCGTGTTTTGTTTTTTCCTTAGGTAGCTGTCCACATAATGTGGAACAGGAAAAGGGTATAGATACATAAGGTGCATAAGTCCCCATGAGTTATGTACTCCTTTTGAGACTGAGGTTATGGGTGTTAAGCCACCTTCAGGGGATTTTAGACCCCCTAAACCAAGATTTTGACAATTACTGTTATGATTTATTGTTTGTTTACAGAGATTAAAAAAAAAATTATCTGCCTAACATTTCTTTGGACTAAAGTCTTCTTGCTAGATAGTCACATAGCTGAATGTGAAGACTGGAAAATTGATAATTGTAGTGAAGAAATGAATAGAAATTATTCATTCAGAAAAATATTTCTTAAAAAAAAATAAAAATCCATACTAGTTACTACATTTTCTCCATTGTAAAATACTGACATTCTTGCAGAGTTGATCTCGGCTATAGATGGCCATACTGGTACAAGTTAGGTATGTAGTAGAGATTTTGGAACCCACAGGGCTATAGGAAGTCTGTGAAAGTTAATATTAGATGATTGCAAGATTCAGAGACAAGATTATTTTAGTGTTCAAACACAGTAAAACAGCTGTTCTCCTTCTACAGAAGTCATACAGACTTTTGCAAATAATGGTGAAAAGGTAACTTTTTAAGACATTGTTTGAAAATGTTGAATAATCAGGTGTGGCAAACATTGAAAAAAAATCTGTACCAAAAATAAATAACTCATGTTAATCGTATAAATTTTAGGCTAATGTATTGTTTGTGTTGACCCCAGTAGGCAGCTAAAACATTAGCATGTTATCAGCATTGTTTTGCTCACAAATCTAAAACACCTCCCCATATGAGCTGCTATGAAGAAAATTAACTCTATTCCAGACAGATCCATTACAGATATAGATACATATAGAAGTGTGTATGTATATCTGGAACCATGAAAGAATGTTCAAATTTAGAGAAGTGAACAGATACTGTGATATATGTGGGAACCCATACAGATTTGTTTGGACTGGAATTAAGAATTTTTTTATGAGCACTATATAAAGAATGTCTTATGCTTATAAGAATGCTAATTAGAAGTCAAAATTTCGCAATAATGTATCTGTGCAAGAGTAAGCACTTGTCCCAGTAAATTAAATTTCTTTTCCTTCTTCTATCCCGATGGCCATGAAAGTTGTATTCATCAAGTCTAGAGTATATACTACATTGTCATAGATGTAACTGAATAAAATGGTTCAGAATTACTCTCACATTAAATATATGCACATTACATTTTTATAACAGTATAAATTGTTCATATATTTTAAAATGAGAGCTCTTCGCAGGTAATTCTTTAGTAAAATGAAAGCTAAATTCATCAAATATGTTCCTGTCTCTGTGAACAATTCCCTGAGTTTTACAAAGATACAACCACTGTTTCTTTGTACCAGCTTTCTCTCTCTCATGTTGTACCCAACTGTAAAAGTAAAGTTACAATAATGTTTATGACCTGCTTTTTAAGTAGCTTGATATAAAAGTAGCAGTGGCTAAGTCTCGCTGCTTTGTCTGGGCCATTTACAGATGCTAATGAATTCTCATCTAGCACAAATGTGATTAGAAATGCACTAGGTAAAGGATTGATCTCTGCAATAGTTAATGAAAATGAGCTGAATAACAGAAAAAAAACTGCTGCAGATCCAGTTTTTGCTGCCCAGAGTGTTGTTCACCCTTGGCAGACCACCTCTTTTACCAAATATATGACTGATGTAGTATCATGAACTACCTTTATCTGGGAATAAAGGTTATGAAGATCAGGATGAAATGAGACTTTGGGATGTTTTCACAACTCTTCATCATGTTTTTACTACTAACTGTAATGCATCAATCTACCTTTTATGAATATTACACAGCAATTATATTTCCAAAAATTTTACCTGTAGTTTTCTTGTCAAAGTGAATTATATTTAGTCAAGCTTGGCTAATAACACAACTAAAAGCAGTATTAAAAATAAAATTGAAATAAATGGAAAAAACAACAGCACAAAAAGCCAAAAAACCCCCAAACCCAACAAAAAGCAAAATCATATGTTACAATATGTTATTAATCTCTAATAATGCAAACCTCTTGTACATGTTCCAGAGGCAGAGGCAGAAAACAAGCAAACAAGCAAAAGTGATGTACTAGAGGGGAAAAATAATGTCTCACAACAATTTATATGGCAATCAATAGAGAGCATAGACCTTACCCTGTTTTAACAACTAATGAAACATTAGTTTAAAGTGCCCAGAGACATAGAAATTTCAAATGCCACCACAGGTTGCTAAGAAGTAAAGGTTTCTGCATTTGTGAGGTTGTTTCTTCAAATACAGAGATGGTTTTAAGGCAGTAATTCATTCAAGGGTTTCAACGGACATCATAAGTCATGAATATTTAGAAATGTCAGGTGGTTTTGAGATGAATTGCTGCCTTACAGCAATCTCTAATTATATGTTATAGATAACCTAAATGACAGAAAACCACAATTAAGAGTTAAAAAAAGTGATTAGTGTGGATCCTGTTCTATTGATAATCCTGAATACCGTACCAATTTCATATACATACATATCAAACAGTATAGGAAAAAGTGGGTTTTTTAACTGGTCTGAGACTACTTAGTCAGAAATATCTTTTTTTGAGACTGGATTTCATTATAGATCCTCTGTCTACAGATTTGATGAAATAGTTCAGTTATGTATTTCATTTTTGTGTATATTTTGCATCTTCTTGGGAGGTTTCATATATTAATTTCACTTAAAGATTTTTTAAAGTAGCAGGACTGCTGTAAAACAGCCTTTGCGTTAATGTGAATCTGACCTAATGCACTGACCTTTCTAACTTACTGAAAGCTTTCCACGCTGAGACCAACAGAACCCTCTGGAACTCCCTAACACTAAGAAAGTATGGACTACAAAAAATAACATGCAGAAAGAGTTTGTTTTTCAGAAGAGGGTATGAAAATAGATGAAAAAAAAAAATCACAGATTTCAGAATAAATAATTTGTCTGTTTGCTTTTAGCTGTTCATCACCAGAGTTTAGGGGTACAAGAGTGATGTTACATGCTTACATATCTCTGATGCACTCTGCACGGTCGTTTCTGACTGTGCCATATAAATTTCTCACTGAGTGTTTATTAGGTTTTGACTGAAAGACTTTTGAAGGAGCCTACGCATCCCCTGACACCCAAGAGTGTATCTGGGAATCAGATGAAAGCCTGGTCTATCCATCTGGAGGTGTTGTTCCTCTCTGCTGGCCCTCATCCAGCAACGCTGTCTTTCCTGGCAGTTTAGCTCCAAAAACTACACTACCATAACAAGTGATTATGTTTATATTGTGTAGAACAGGAGCTGCTGACAGAATAATACAGTTTGAATCTTTTTTTTTTTTTTTTAATTACTTTAAAATTTGGGCACAAAGTAGTTTGTGAACAATATATGTTCTTTATTAAAAATATCACTTTTCCTCTTTCAGCATTAGCTAGGTAGTGCCAAGAAACAAAAGAAATATTAGAGGTCAGCATAAACCCCCCACTCTTAAAAGGTTCTCCCCTCCTCTATTATTTATTCGTGTGGAAGAAATTATACTTTCCTAAGTCAGGAGGATTATTTCACATGATATATAGAACACAATAGGTGAGGAATTCCATATGTACTCTGAAAACAGTATAAAATCTTTCTTAGATTTTTTTTTTTTTATGACTGAAGTGTATTCTCAAATGCGCTTTAACCAGTTGGTTATTCGGTCCCATTGCTTTGATCCACGCTATCTGTTCATTACAGGCATATTAATTAAATTTTGTTTATCTATCTCATTTTCAAACAAACAAACAAAAAACCTTCTTGAAAATTAGTTCTGTTGGCAGAGTTTGGGCTAAACAAGAAAGATACTGTATAATCAGGGAATTCTGCATTTTCCTATGAAAATCTGTTCATCACAGCAGATTTTTTTGTAATGTCAAAAAGGGGAAAAAAGGAGTTAGGGATGCTTTACAGTTTTCTCATGTTGCAAGTTATGGGGTTATGAAACACACAGGCTATTTAGATCAAAATAAATTTTGATTTCTGTGTGTCTTTTACAATGACGTCAGAAATCTCCATAGTAACTTGCATAAACAACGTTTAGATTTCAGTGTGATGAGGTGCTTTCTATATTTATAAAAAATAATTATTATAATGAACTGAACAGCATCAGTGAACTGTTTATATCCATGCTCACTGAAATAAGACGTAGAGAAACTTTTGTGGTAATAGATAATAACATTAGTCAGGGTGGTTACTCTGAGTGTTCTAGAAACCCAGTCATTTGTATCCATATGCATTTATTCCATTCAAAAGTTCATCAAAAACATCACAAAACCAAATCAAATTATGGTTGCTCCCCTGAAGAAGTTTATAAAGCAAAGCCTGAATTTGTTTCATTTAAATTTATGCTTTTGATTTAGGATCTGTGAAGCTGTTTTCTCTCTCCATAATCACTGGGAACATCAGGTCTCAGTTCTTCTCTGGAGCGTCATTGTAGCCTAAAGTCATGTTACTCCTAAAATTTAATACCTCAGTTCTCTAAAGTTCTGTGGGATGAAAATAGACCTTGGAATTTACAGTTGGGATTGTCAGTACTGTGACAGCACTGTACAGGATCAGGCTCTCAGCTTTACCCTGTGTGAAGTCAGTGGAGCTCCATATGGTTATAACAGTTTGCCCACAGGCTGCCTATTTAAAACTGGGGCCTGAATGTTATCCTATCTCAAATCAGTGGGGCTCTGTGTTGGTTCATTAGCTCACAACGTGCTGCCAATTTGAGGATTGGGGTTTTAATTGGAACTTATTTACAAGCTAAATTGCTGCTGGTACTATTATTATTGTTACTTTTTGTACTGGTCGGGGGACTTTAGGGTGAATTACAAGAAGGAACACAGGAGATCTAGACAGAAGACACTGATGAAAAGGACAACCGGAGAGAAGTCAGTCTTCTCCTACAACAGTCCTTCCCATATGTCCACCCTGGCTTCTTTATCTACCTCCTTATTTGTGCTATGTAAGAAGGTGGAGCCAAAATATTACCAGAACAGCTACAGACAATAAAAGTAGAGGTTGTAATTCAAGCTATAGCAGCTGTTTTTCCTTATACCACCTCACCCACAAACTCAGTTTAATTTTTCTTGATTCAAGAGTTTCAGTATCTCTAATATAAGTAGTCCACTAGCATCAAGCATATTCAAATCAAAGTAATTTCCATCAAGGAGCTTCTGTGTACTTAGCCATGTATCATCAATCAAATGCTGTCAGTCTGAGTCAGCTTCAGCTCCTGTGCTGACTCATGCTACCAATACTAGATGGAGTGAAGATGCCACAAGAATGCACTGGGCACAGCAAGGAAGAGAGCTGTAAAAAAAAATATTTCCACCCTGACATTGAAAATAAAGGGAGTTGAGTGGATTTGATAATATGGTTGCAACCTGCTGTGTGAAGATGATGATAAAACGAAGACTTATTTCCACCAGGTTGTTACAGAGCTCAGGCATGACAGAAAAACACAATTACAGAGTTACAGTCTTATATGTGCACATGCTTATTTGGCTTCTCATCACATGACTCACTTTTTTTTTTACTTCATCTGTACAGCTGTGAGAAAGATGAAGAGCTTTTTACTTCTCCTCAGGCCATAGATAACCTAATGGACAAAGTTCTTACTAGAAGAAACAAGAAAGGCAATTTGCAATTGGATGTCCTTGGGACAAGAAGAGTACTGAAATTTGGCATTTACATTGTTTACAAGACCTTCATACTCTGTTTATAAGAGAGACAAGTTTCACAAAAAGATTGTTTGTGTGCTTCAGATTTCTTGCGTTCCAGAGAAGGACTGGGTACAATTTACCCAGCAGGAAACACATTCTAACTGGCTCCTGGTTATAAATGTAACAACAATATGATTTTAATATAAAAAAATAATTTATTTTATATTTAATATTTATAATAAACTAATTTGAAAATAAAATTGTTTACTATAATAATGCTGTTTAATTATTTCAACACCAACAAACAATAAGAACCAAAAAACATAAGAGCATTGACACAAGGAATTTGCAGAGGCACACCAAAAGACATTAAAAATTAATGTTCTGTTCACTCCTTCATCTGTGCTGCTTTTAGTTGCACACACTTTTTTTAGTTCGGCTTGATTTGTCTCTTGTGCTCAGGTTCTGTTCTGGCTTTGTGATTTTCTAACCAGATTAGGGTAGCCTACGATGAGCTCTAATCAATATCAAATAGCTGAACTCCCCAAAGAAATGTTTATCAGTTAGGAATAACAGGATTGAAAAAAAAACACGTGGGAAAGTCAATCTTATTGTTTTGCTTCCTATTATGATAACTTTCTGGATAAATCATCATAAAAGAGGAAAGGTCCTCTTTTCATCTCTTTTACGTTGTCACAATAGTGCCTGGGAGAAAATTCAAGAATCTGTCCCCATATTTGGATATTGTATTAATGATTTTGTAGAGCTAGTTAATAAGCTAGGCATCTTTCCCTCGAAAATCACAAATAGGGGCCAAGTTAATTAAATGTTATGAGGCAACAAGCCAAGGGTGGTGAATTCTGTTGAACTTAATAAAATGATTTGGATTAGGAGTGCTGGCAAATCTGCTAACATCATTCCCTCATATCTACCTACTCAAATGTAGAACATTTGAGGACCCATTTCCAAACAAGTTCAGTGACTGACGTTGGGCACACAGGTGCATTTTTAGGAACTTCATCCAACATGTGCATGCTACTATATGGATCTCTGGATATCCATATTAGGTTCCTCTGTTTTGAAATTGAGCTGTGTGTGGTGTTTGGCAGTGTTTGACAGATATATCACATTCTGTTAACTTAGTTTATTACTTTGATTATTTTATTGGACCCAATATATAGCAGTTCTTTTACAACTGTCACAATTCTTTCCAAGATGGTTGCTTACAAACTTTCCTTTTGAAGTATGAAGCTAAAATTCTAGTTATTATTTAGAGGATGTTTTCTTAAGACTTTTTTTAAAATTTGAATTATTTATAATTTATGTCTTAAATCTTTTTCCAATTAACAACAAAGCAGCAATTATTAGTTTCCATAGTTAACAGCTCTGTAGTTATTTCTGACAGCATTGATACCGTACACACGCAGCAGCCAATTAAGAAGACACTTAAAATACTTGCCAAGTGAAGATGTTTTGCAGCAGATATTGCAGCTTAACATACATAAATGAAATATGTGTCCTGATTATGTAGCAGCTGAGAAATAAATAAGCACATGGAATTAATCACGGGTGGGAGATCCTGCTGGAATTTGGATACTGAAACTGTGCTATGCCACTGCCCCTTTCTATCAAGTAACATAGACCTTTGACTAGGCTATGTGGTGACAAAAAATTACTGTTTGATATACAACAGAGGTATAAAACCTTGTTTCTCAAAGTAGGTTAATTTGGCTCCTATGTATTTGCTGAAGGCTGGTCACTGCAACTCCCCTTTCAGTGAGGGGGAATTAGACTCCTTTCTCCCCCTGATTCATCCATTTACGTTATGAAACTCAACGTGAAAAGTATGCCAATGAGGTTCGAGGTTGTTTTTTTTTTTTAAAAATCTCTACTACAAACTTAAAGCTTCCATTTTAGGGTTGCATTGTTGTAGAACAAGAGCAACTTCACTGGTTTCAGTGGTCCTGATTCCCCTTTCACTGACACTTAATTGATAAGAATGTCACAGTCAGATCATAATGATGGCCTTAGTCTGAGAGACTGTAAATTTAACTAAAAATGTGCCCCTGTGACTGCTGAATCTTTCTGGTCTGTCTCTTTGCTTCTAAAGTGACATCCTGACATCCTTCTCTCTTCTAATAATGCACTGTCTCTTGTCTAGCTTTTTCACTCCTCTCCAGAAAGCTGTTAGTGGAATGAAACTATTAAAAACTGTGGGAAAACAACACAGATGCCTCAGAACGCTATTCTGTCCTTCCCAACTAACAGTGACTCTTCTGTTACTAGCATGTGGATTTAGGTCAGAAAAAGACATTGGTTAGCCAAAGAGAAAAAATGATTCCTCTGCTCCTTTGTCTGGACAGCAAGCATGCAATTTATATTTTGTAATACTTACACAGCATCACAATATATGCAAAGCATTTTGTGTTGCAGGGATAAGTGTCCTACCTGAGATAGTCAAGAGAATAAACTGAAGGAGCAATTGACCATATATGACAGTATATCTTGGCAGGAGCAGATAGGGGCTGGCTAGTGTATAATGAAAGCTTTGTATGTCTACTTATACATGAACAAAAGCATTGAATGTAAAAGAAATGTATATATATTGTAAAGCATTCATCAAACCCTAAAGACTTGGTCCTACACAGTAATAGTCACCAGCAATCCTATTAATAAAGTCCTGTCTGTTCTGCTTTTAAAACTTAAGGGTAATAAAAGCAAGTAATGGTCTGTTGAAAAATGGTTTTCCCTCTTCTCAGCCTCTGAAGTTAATCAGAAGTATATAAACCCCAAGAACTTAACTTTAAAGCTTTTCTCTGTGATTTTTTCTAGTAAGCCTTAAGTATCCTGAATACATCCTCCTGTATTGTTTTATGTACATGAGTCAATAAGTACAAACATATCATTTGCAGAATGACCCAGCATACAAGATGATTACCAGAAAATTCTTAAATGTTATATATTGTGAAATACAAGTAGTAATACTAGTAACTATACATGCACCACGACTGTTAACACATTGTAATTGAATTAAAACACTATATATAGTATAAATTACAAAAAATATAATACAAATTATGGATAATGAGGCTGAGGGAGTTGGAGTTGTTCAGCATGGAAAAGAGAAGGCTCCGGAGAAATCTTATAGCAGCCTTCTGGTACCTAAAGGGAGCCTACAAGAGAGATGGGAGAGTCTCTTTATCAGGGAGTGTAGTGATAGGACAAGGCATAACCGTTTTAAACTGAAAGAGATTAGATATTAGGAAGAAATTCTTTACTGTGAAGATGGTGAAGCATTGGGACAGGTTGCCCAGGGAAGTTGTGGATTCCCCTTCCCTGGACTTGTTCAAGGCCAGGCTGGATGGGGCTGTGAGCAATCTGGTCTAGTGGGAGGTGTCCTGGCCCATGGTAGGGGATTTGGAACTAGATGACCTTTAAGGTCCCTTCCAATTCAAACCATTCTATAATTCTACAGACCTACTCTAAATGGCCCGTGTCTTACTTTTGCTGGGAGCTGCAAAGCTGGACACAGTACTCGCAAGAACGGAGTAGAGGGGGAGAATCACCTCTCTTGACCTGCTGGCCATGCTTCTTTTGATGCAGCCCAGGATATGACTGGCTTTCTGGGCTACAAGTGTAGGTGGCCAGCTCATATCTAGTTTTTCATCTACAAGTACCCCCATGTCCTTCTCTGCAGGGCTGCTCTCAATTCATTCGTCTCCCAGTCTGTATTGATACTGGGGGCTGCCCTGACCCGGGTACAAGACCTTACACTTGGCCTTGCTGAACTTCATGAGATTCATATGGGCCCACTCCTCAAGCCTTGTAAAGGTCTGCTCTGGAGGGCATCCCTTTCCTCCAGCATATCTACTGCACCACTCAGCTTGGTGTCATCTGCAAGCTTGCTGAGGGTGCACTCAATCCCATCGATGTCATTAATGAAGGTATTAAATAATATTGGTCTGAGTATGGACCCTTGAAGGACACTGCTGATTGCTGGTTTCCACTTGGATATTGAACCATTCACTGATACATCCTGGTTAAATTGAAACTTTGGTGCAACACACATTTCTGTAAGCCATTTCAGTTGCTATTAATTTTCACTTTCCTCTGGCATTGTCAGTTAAACAATTCCCTTTATTTCACTTAAGAAAGGACTGAATTAACTTGTAAATGTCTCAAAGGTACAGAAAGGAGTTGTTACTACTTCAAGGGTTTTTAAAGATACAGAGGAAATGTCACAGAATTGAATGTTATTTGTGCAATCATCCAGCCCAGTGTTTAGAAACACCTGGGAACATTTGAATAGTTTAGTCAATGCTTTCCAATGACACCCATGGATGAGTGAGACTACTTTGGCAGAATAACTAATCATTTCAGCACATTTTTTTTTAGTGTTAAGCCAAAATGCATTATTGTCCTATCACGATTCTGTCATTCCGTTGCAAAATTCTAGATGAAACGATTTTTGACGTAACCTTGGGAACTGATACTAAATTATATTCAGGCAAATGCTTTTACCTTTCTTGTTTGTATGCTTCAATAAAGGTGTCAGTCTATTAGAGAATATTTCTTTAAGGAGTGCTGTGCACTATGTGTCTACTCACAGAAAGACGTTAAGAGAATGATATCTAATTTTGCCATGGTGTTTCTAGACTTAAAGATGTGAGTTATGTATAAAATAAGGTCAGTAACCCCCCCTCCCTGACAAAGCACAAACTAACCAACCAACCAAAACAAATTACATACTGTGCAAGTATGCTTAAAAACAATGGTCTTCACAGAGGATAACGATCTCTTGTGGTCAAAAAGCTAAAAAGGAGTTTAAGCTTCACTCCAATCAATTTGAGTGCAAGTTTCTCTTTGCCTATGAACACAGAGCATAAAACTGGTTTGTGTATTCCACCATACAATACAGTGTTAAATTGGATTTATTATCACTGTTAATGAACCTAAACCAACTTTTATAGCTCATAAAATCTCTCGACACTCTCATAGATGTGAAATAGCCTATCCCATTTATTTGGAAACATTCAGGTATTTCTGAAACATTCATAGCTGTTGATTACACAGCCCAAAGAAATGGCCAGGTGAGAACATCCCCAGTACAGTGAATTTTAGAGAACCAGTCAATGGAAGTTAAGATTCAAATGAATCGCATCTCTCAACGTTAAACTGAGTGGGATTCATTTGACCTGACTTTATTCGTCTAAAGTCTAGATGTCTGCTCTAAGATCTGCTCTGTCAGCTATTAAGAATGTTCCTCTTTTACTATGCCATCTTTTTCCCCATTGACTGAGTAGAAGTTTAAAGAGTTTAAATGGGTACATAGATTTAATATGGATAAATTTACGGAAAATTAATCTGCTTTATTTTTTTTTTTTCAATGCGTAGATTTACTTTCCAGTTTGAGAGACAACTCCAGCCTGAAAGACAGAGAAAATTGGTGACCTAGTCAATAGTTGCTCTTATCGGATACTTAACTATGCTCTGAAACTTAATATATTGGATTTATGAAAGGAAAATATAATCAATACTCCTGGTTATCTCAAGAGTCAGTAACATGATCTTTGTCAGCTTTTCAGCTTTACTGACATTTCAATGTCTCTCACTTTGATGAAGAACACTATACACTATGCTACTCAATAGATAAAAAGTAGATGAAAACTACAAAAACTATAAAAACTACAAAATCTACTATATTATAAAATTCAAAGTTTATAATATATAAAATATATATATAAAAATATATTAAAAACATTTTTTTCTCAAGGGTGAAAGTTTTCTTAAATTGCATCAAAAAGGAAAACTTAAAAAGTAAAACAAAGGGAAGGGGAAGGGGAAAGGGAAGGCGAACGGAATGGGGAAGCGGAAAGGAAAGGGGAAGGAAAAGTGGGAAGGGAAGGGAAGGGAAGGGAAGGGAAGGGAAGGGAAGGGAAGGGAAGGGAAGGGAAGGGAAGGGAAGGGAAGGGAAGGGAAGGGAAGGGAAGGGAAGGGAAGGGAAGGGAAGGGAAGGGAAGGGAAGGGAAGGGAAGGGAAGGGAAGGGAAGGGAAGGGAAGGGAAGGGAAGGGAAGGGAAGGGAAGGGCAAACTAAAAAGCTTATCAAAAATATATGAATGTAGTACTTAGCAGAATCCGAGAGTAGCAGCAATGTCTGACAAGTGGATTTGTGTATGACTGTGCAAAAACCACTTTCAAGATTTCTTATCAAATTGGAGAATGGGCAGTGGCAGCAATAGGGAAAAAAATTATTATTTTCATCTCATCTCATCTCATTTCCATGTATATCTTTTAGACAGAAATCGCAAAGTCTGGTTTTAGCTAACATTCACAAAACAAATAACTGGGGCAAGGAGGCATTTTCATCTTCTATTTTTCCAGCCAGGACTAGTGGTTAAGGCACCTTTCTAGGACACAGAACACCTGAATTCAAGTTCTTCCTTAGTTTCAAATCTTAAAAGATTTAAGAAATTTAAACAAAGAAAACAACAACAACAAATCTGCACCAAAATCCAAAGACACGCTGTCTCTAGAAGAAGTCTTCTGTTTCAAATGTGAGAGAAGATGTTTTTTTTTTCTCCTTTGGTTATGATTGTAATTATATAACAATTATTAGTACAGTGGGATTTCTTGTTCCATTTTTATGACTGGATGTTGATTTGGTAGGGATCTGGTTCTTTAAGCTTTATTTATACTATAAAAGTCTGCACAGGAATTCCTTAGACACCAGTAACTAATTCTTAAAGATTATGTTTTACTAACAGATATATGTGAGATAAGTTTTCCTCAGACAGTCAAGGGTATTTAGTTCAGTCTTGAATTTTTGTAATCTCGTGCAAACAGGAGAATAGTGTTGGAAAAGGTAGTCTGTCATTACTAGTTTTATGTATCAATACGGCAAAACATTTCCAACAAAATTTGTTTAGCAATTTTAACTTGGATTTGAAAGTGTTTTCTGGTAGGAGACTGTATGTACATCTGTATCAAACTAACTCACATATTTTATTTCACCAGAAAATAACCACAACCCTAGTGAAAGGGGAAAAAAAAATATAGAAGAATAAGAACGAAATACAACTGTCTGAGAGACAGAAGAATTTCTACCAAATGTGTACAAGAGTGACCTGTGTCAAACGGGTCAAAGAGAGAATTAGCCACATATCCTAAATGCTAGTCACATTTCTTAAAGCACTTCTGAAAAGTGCTCTGAAACTGTGTAGTTGAAGCTGGTTCGAGGAAATATGTAGAACTGCCTCCATTAGATCATTAAAACTGGGCAATTAGAGAGCAGTAGCAGTTCAGTTCCTTTAAAGAGTACAGAGACCCTTTCACAGGGTTTATCATCTTAATTGATCCTTATTTAACAAAGTTGATTAATTCCAACTTGATTAACTATATTTAGGAAAAAGGGGATCAGAGTCTACTCCAAGATGACAAATTAAAAAAAAAAAAAAAAAAGGAAAACTAGACAGGAAGAAATAAGAAAGAAAAGAAAGAAGAGTAAAGAGAGAAGCACTCGGGGAACTTGAAACCTGAGAGGAAAATGGAAAGCTAATGAGAAATATTGAAATATTGTATGCTTTTTCTCTTTTGTCTAATACAAAGGATATTTTCTCCTACTACCAGATCCTGCAGCGATCCTACTAGTCACCTCCAGCTTAATATCACACTTTTGTTGTCTGGTAATATTATAAAGACAAAACCAATGTTCTCTCTCTTTAAAATTGAAATTTACCCACTCTTGACTTGTGTCAAGACTTGACATAAGTTGCTTCTTTAGTTGATGGTGATCAACTTTTTTACCTAAAAAAATTAAGTAATTACTGAAATAGATTTGACAGAAATTCATTTTCCAAACTTTTTTACAGGTCAGAAAATGTGTAAAAAACCTGATATTAGTAGTTATTCAGTTAGCAGTGTACAAAGAAAATCTCTTGATACCCCTATGTTAATATGAGGATTGAAGCTTCAAGTCATTGTATCTTTTAGAACATTAGAAATCTTTACTGTGCAAAAACTTACATAAACTGCCCATATCTACACATATATATAAAGCCTAACAACTAACTTGGACACAACAACATAATTGTTTAAAAAAAATCCACAACACACAACCAAACAAGAAAACCCCTCAGGATGTACATTTTTGTCTGCAACACTCAGCACTTGCCAAAGATATTTTATCAAACAAAATTACTTTCGTATATATGACTGGAAATATACAGAGCTACACCCAGATTGTGTCCTGAAGCAAACTGCAATTTCATTCTGCTTTTGAAAACTTTTGAAATCCCTCCCATTTCACACCAAAAATCTCATAGACATCCACCCACTCCCAGCCCTCCCTTTCCCGACATTAACTGTAAACAAGAATCTCTCTTAAACAGTTCTATCATGCAAACACATCACTGAGGTTTTCATCACAGT
Source organism: Numenius arquata (assembly GCF_964106895.1). Taxonomy (NCBI): domain Eukaryota; kingdom Metazoa; phylum Chordata; class Aves; order Charadriiformes; family Scolopacidae; genus Numenius; species Numenius arquata. The sequence continues at coordinate 105,950,248 of NC_133576.1, read as the reverse complement.
AGGCTTCTTGGTTTTACAGTCTCAGGAAGAAAAGACTTTTCTGATTAATATCTAGGATGGAACTTAAACCATTACACCTGTGACCTGTGTCAAGATTATTCTTAATAATCACAATTAATTTCTACAGAGCAGCTTGTCTACAGCAGCAACAGCTGTTCCTTTAAATATCTACATTTTGGCAAGCAAGTGTAAACAGAACTGACTAGTTTTTCATTACATTACATTTGAGTTACAGCACAAAAAATAGGAGCAGTCACAATGAGCAGCTTTGGTGTTATTTTCCACTATAGATAGATCTTTTGCTTGAATTTATGGCTTCCTCTTTTCTCATTGAAGACCTTTCAAACTATGAATAATAACTTGGGCCAAATAATCCTCCCAAAGGCATGAGAGTTTTCTCCTCATCTTCAATGGGACCACTTTCAAACTACTTTAGGCAAGTGGAGATTATGTGGCAGGTGTTTTGTCTATTTTTTTTTAAAATAAGAGTAGTTGCTTCATGTTTGGCCAAATCTTGCAAAATGGGTTCAGTAATTGCTTAGCAAATAAAATCCTATTGCAGCTGAGGTTGAAGTTCTTAAATTAAGATACTTGCAGATTACACATCTCTGAGCAGATCACTATGAGCCCTCTTCATAGCCCACAGAAAGTAATAGGAATTTTCAAGTACAATGCACATTGTCAGCAGTGAATATGTGTGTATTTATATGAACTATTTACTGACTACAGTGGATACTGTACTGGGGCCTAGCATGACTAGCTCAGATATAGTTAGTAAACTAAGTGAGATGAATCCCATTCTGAATGTTAAGGACATTCTTCATTAGAAAATTATATCAAATTGAACATCACTGAATATGAAATGGACAAGGAAATGGACTGATTTCCATTCTACCTTCTGTCCAATTCTGTGTAAAGCTGGCACTATTGTATTTTATTGACTTATACCTGATTCACTAAATGTGGCTGTGTCATATACTTACTTCCAGTATGTGGGTGGAATGAACTGTAGACTGTAGACATCTAAAAATCTGATGTCTAATTCTCACCTAATAATCCTAGGCTTTGTTTACAGTTAACAAACACAAATAGCTTCCTTCAAAGAATGATTCATCAGAACTATTTCAAAGACTACAAAGGATATGCAGTGACTATCTTTTAGAAGCCCAATTTAGGAAAAATAAATCCCAAGACAGTCATATTATGGGATAAGAAATGCATTTTCAGATATTATTGAGCTACAATATAACTCTCCGTACTGAAGAATGGAGCTTTTCCCTGCTTAAGTACACATTTTCCGGCTATTGTTGAAATTTCATGGTAAGCATCCCCTCCTCCATTATCCAGCCTCACAGACACTGGGTCCCCCTTCGATACACACTCTAGTTGCAGCACCAGTGTAATCACTGCTCTTCAATACAGGCAGTCCAAAGAGTTAAAGCTCTTTCTTGGGCTTTTTGTTTCTGGGTGTGGTGGGACAAAAGAATGCCTACTAAAATAAAGAAGTAGATAGGTATGTAGATAGATCAATTGATTGACAGATTGACCTAAAAGGGGCTTCATTCAGTCCACTCATAGTTTAAAGGTCTTAAATTAGAATAAAAAGAAGTACCACTTGGCAAGTATCCTCCATCACTAGATCTTTTTTTCCTGTCCTTTCACTCAGCAATTTATCTGTAATTCCTTTGTCCAAATATCTCAGATCTTTATTCAGCTCTGAACATATTCCCATAGTTTCTCTCTGGTTTTCGTTCCATTACTTTGTTTAATACCTGTAGACTATTACAGTTGGATTACTAATCTTCCAATGTATTTTCTGTGATACATCTGAAATGGTGATACGTGTGAAATGGTTAGATGAACAGTCAACAGCCAAGACAAAGATGATCCTCCAACAAACAAGCTTTACTAGATAGATTTACAGTTTATGGAAAACTAAGCCAGGATAGATAAACAAGATAGCTAGTCTACTGACCAGAAATCCTGGGCATGTTGAGAGCTTAGAGACAGTATACTGCAGGACTCCATGTAGTTTCATCATCTCCAAGTACAAAGTACACATTGTTCACATATCCAAAGTTCTCATCCATTCTTTGTTCTTGTCAGATTTTTTCAGTTTTCCAGTTCTTTCTTTGAGTCTTTAGTGACTTTACCTGTTGCTTTTGAGCTACTGCCCATAGGTAAGATTTCAGTTTTACATCTAGGGATGCTTGTCAGATTTTCTCACCTCCCTCCATTATACATAGGGAGTTTAAAATAAAAGAATGGTTAGGTTTCGTTTAACTTTGTCAGCAAGGTTCAATCATAGATTATCTATGTTAATGGTTGTTCATACTATCTGTAGGCTAACTGGCCAATGATATCCCTGAGATATTTCCTCATGTATATAATTCATTCATGAAGCAAACAAAACTAACTCTTTTTTTTTCCTTCTCATCACAGTATATTCTATATCCTAAAAGCATTGTTTCAGTTTTCTTTATTTAGTAAGATTAACAGTTAGGAATCTTTTATGAAGTGACCAATACCAACCTTTCTCACTGAACATAAATTAATCTTGTTGGTCTCTGTAGGCCACAGTTTAAAATAAAAAAAATAAAAAGGTGATTGAAGATTTACATACATTCCATTAAAAAATGCTACACAATTCTTCTCCCTAATCAGTTTCTAACATTTCTCACAGAGAAAAAGATGCTTCTTTTTTCCTTCTTAAAATCTTATTAAAGTTCTCACACGCATGTGTTGTTGACATAGATCATGCTACTGCAATGTCTAATACTGACAGATCAGATGATATTTTTGCAGCAATCATAGAAGCATGTGTATGATTGCTAACTATCTTTGTCCTCAGTTTATTTATGAGGAACGTGCACAATTTCCAATGCTGAAGTCATCAAGAATCATGTCCTACTCTTAGGCTTTTGATGTGTAAATAATTTTTTCTTCTTGCAGAAATAATTTCCATACCTTTATATTCCCATTGCTACAAAGAACTATCAGTTCAGCTCCCTTCAGAGACAAAAACCGGTCTGGTTTATTTCACTTCGATGAACATTAATGTGATGCACAATTTACATCTCCTGAATGCAGCCCTGTTGCTGAATAAATACAGCATTACCACTGCTGGTAATGGGCCACAGATTTTTTTTACTAAGCTACAACTCAGACCTCAGGTCAGGGACTGCCTAGCTTTATCTAGATTTGTTTTGGTTGTATTGGAGCTTTATCTTACCGGACTTAGTTGTAACAAGAATTGTTTAGTGAGTGATTATTACCTAGTTTGTTTTACTTTTGCTAAGTTTTCAATACATGTGTGGTGTAGCATGCATTGCTTAGAAATGGTAAATATAAAACTATCCAGTATTTATGCTGTGTAAGAACAAATTATTTCTGCATTATCACTGTAAAGGAGGACTGAGTCAGGATAATAGCAGAGTCTTTGAAGGTATCTATTCAGGATAATCCTAGAAGCCCCAGGGCTAGTAGTAACTCACCAGCAGTCAGTTAATGGTAGTAATGAAAGAGTAAAAGCTGGAAAAACCTATGTTTGTAGTAAAATTAAGGAAAAAGAACGAATGGTCAACATGTACAATTCACCATATGCATTAAAATCATCGGTAACATGGAGTTTCAGATCACTGAAGGAAGATCAGGTTGTAAAACATGTTAGAAAACATATAAAAATGGTCTCAAGCAAACCTTGGAGAAAGGAGGAAGAAACTATCAATATCATGTACCCCATCATTATCATCATATGCCTCTCAGTGAAGACATCAAAATGCTGATAACTTTCATAATGTTTCTTACCCTTGTCTGAAACTATCAACCTTAGGATCCAGAGGACCATGAAAACAATAGATACAAGGAATTTTTGGTTGTATAATGGTTTTTACTTGTTGCATTGTCAGTGAGATTTGTTTGCATTTAGATTGAGAGACAATATCATTGTAACTAGTAATAATAGTTCTACTGTATTTCTGCTTCTTTATAAAAACTTTTAATTAGACTTATAATAAATCCTTGGTTTCCCATGTACTGTGTGTTTTCCTCTTTGTCCATAAAAAGTTTTTGAGAGTAACATGAAAAACTACAAATATGTGGTCAACTTTCCACTGAACAGTTAACTACTAAAAGTCTTAGGGAGATTTTTGTAATATATATTCAAATCCTTGCCAGAACTGAGGGTGGAAGTACCAGATTGAATGTCAGTTTTTTAGGCACTGACTTTATGTGAGCTTACACTTGCTACTATTGGACGGTTGGCATCCCATCCGCTTGTCAATGCCATCTGAGAAAAGGAAGGGGGAGGGAAGACCACAGGAAGAAGAGGGAATGCTAGTACTAAGGTCTGAATCTTATTTTCCCAACTTGCATGAAGCTAACAATTTTAACACTGTCATATTATTATTTGCGAGGTCCTACACATGAAAATACAGAATACAATAGATACAAAATACAGTATTAAAAAAAAAAAAAAGGATGTAGAAAGTGAGGTATACTACATGTGAAGTTTAGACCACTATAATAAGCTGCTGTCCAGAAGTCTCCCATAAAACAAACTAAATCTGGCAGGTTAATTCCTTCCCTGAGCTCCTGACTTTCACAGATGGAAAGACTAAGTTACTTCACCTTTTTCTGGAGATCATAATTTCTCCGTGTGTATCAGATGTAGGTGCCCACATGTTGGCAGTGGGGGCAGCCTCTGTGAGACACAGCCAGTGCCTGTCAGCTCCAACAACCCAACTGCCAGATACAGCTGATCCCCTCAGATAAGATGGTGGCACCTTGGGGAAAATATATTTAGGAAAGGGCAGAAAATTCCAGATGGAGAGAAGAGGAGGGAACAAGAGAGAGTGAGAAACAGCAGAAGAAACACCAAGGTGAGCGGAGAGTTAAGTGGTGTTCCAGGAACCTGAGCAGAGATTCCCCTGTAGCCTGTGAAGGACCCCATAGTGGAGCAGGTGGATATTTTCTGAAGAACTTCAGCTCCTCCAAAGTTAATCCACTGCACCCTGTTCTCAAAGGAAACAGGACAAGGCATAAAAACATTTATAAAAATATAAAAGAGGGGAGAACAGGCCAGTTGCCTTTTATTGCTCTCAGGGGAAGTACTAAGGCACTGAAAGTGTGTGCAGCAACTCCAGTTCTGTACCTAGCTGCACAAAAGGTGACCAAATGTCTTCTATGATGTTTCTTTTAACTTCACAACAAAATGTTTGAGCACCCATTTACAAATGGATCAGCCAGGGGGATTCCTCAACACGATGAAAGAGTGACAGTGAAACTCAGACTTCTGGATGTGTAATAAGAGGTGTTAACCACCCTCTCATATGTTTCCACAAGGTAAAGCACACCTAGATATTACCATTACTGTTCCTGTAGTAGATGTTGTAATGTTCATAACTGAAAAACACAGAGTTATTCTGTAGAATTTTTTGTAATGTGATAAGATAAAATTTATCTGAGCAGTTTTGCTGCTTTAGCAGATCTCATTATACCTTCTTGCAGGCAACCAAGAGAATTTAGCTAGGGCTCCTTCCCTTCTACACCTCCAAAGGACTGTGCATTCTACTGGGTCTGGCTGGGATGGAGTTAACTTTTTTTTCATAGCAGCCCATATGGTGCTGTGTTTTGCATTTGTGGCTAAATCACAGCAGTGTTTTGGCTACTGCTTAACAGCCCTTGAACAGCACCAAGACTTTCCTCTTCCTCCCCCATTTCCCTGACAAAAGCTAATAGTCTGGGTTTGGGAACTGGGCTGGGAATGGACATAGGAGGGATAGCTGACCCAAACTGACCAAAGAGATATTCCTATCATATGATATTCATGTTCAGCAACAAAAGCTTAGAGAAAAGAGGAGGGAATGGAAGCATTCATGGTTTTGACATTTGTCTTCTCAAGCAGCTGTTACACATACTGAGGTCCTGCTTCTCAGGAAGCGGTTAAACATCTGCCTGCTGATGGGAAGCAGTGAATTACATTCTCTTTTTGCTTTCCTTTCCCTGTTTTACTGTCATTATCTCGATCCTCAGGTTTTCTTGCCTTCCTTCTGTTTTCTTCCTGTTCTGTGGGAAAGGGGAGTGAGCAAAATGCAGGGTGGGTGTTTGACTGCTTGCTGGGGTCAATGTACCACATATGTATATAGAAGATATACCCAAATGTAGTAGGCCCAACATTTCCCAGAAGTACTAGGCTTTTTGCACAACAAGAACATATAAATTTAATCTCTCCTTACTGCTTGTGAGTACCTGAGATAAGGTCTCTAATTAATTGAACAATTCATCTAGAACTCAACTCAATGTTTGAATTACTCTGAGCTCCTTTTGAAAAGGTCAGATGGATTATCTTGGGTGGCAAGATGTGGCTATGGTTCTGGTTTTCAAAAACTATTGTATGCTTTCCAAGGTAAAGTGTGCTATTGTAATCCATTGTATAACATCTTTTTTTATAGTTTATGCATCAAACTTCAGGAATGTGAGGCAAGTCAGCTTTCAAGCTAAAGTCAGTAACACTCAAATAATACTGAAGTTTAAATGGAAAGACACAGGAATTAAAATCCTACTTTTTCAGAACTTTTAAGAATGTAAGCAGGTTGATCAGTCCTCAAGGGTGTAGCTTTCAAAAAATTATCTTTAGTGCTTAATTAATCATTCTTTGCTTTAAACTTGTGAACATTGATGACCACAATCTATGTGATCTGCAGATTTCTGCTGGGAGTCCTTCCAGGACACCTGTCTTTCCCCATTGTCCCATAGAGAACTTTGTTTACTAGTTCTGTATTCTGAGGTTCAGAAAACACGGGTGTAATTTCTCTGCCTGATCTGAACAGATTGAACCTTACTCTAAATATGTGGGTATTTACATACATTAATAAAGCTATCCTGGAACATCATTAATAAAAATCTTTTAAAGAACTTGTTTTTAGGGAATTATGACTTATGTATGTTTAAATTATTAATCTGTGTGCATCCTATAATAAAAATGAAGAAAATACTATGAAGACTACGAAGGGTGAAAGAAGAAGGGAGAAAAAAAGAGGAAGTCATTTTGTGGACATAGAAAGAAAAGCGTGTGTAATGACTAGTCGACTGAGACAATGCTGACATTTTAGGTGGATAGCTTCTGAGGCCTTGAGCCAGATATTCAGAGGAACAAAGCATAAACAATTTCAAATGGTGTCATTAGGAAATGAAGGTATACCACTGTGAAAAAGCCCAGTCTAAGGGATCAGGACTCTGCGGTCCTTGAGATGGATTTACTGCACTGGATTTGCTGTGATGTGGAACTCTCTCTTATCTGCACAATGTAGGAAAGGAAAGGTTCTGTTCTTCACTGAAATGTCAACATTTACCAAAAGAGTACTTGCTATACTAGAGCTGTGTTTTCTTTGGAAAAACAAAACGAAAGACACATTTGACTTGTATGAAAGTGTAATACAGCAATTATATAGGCTGACAATTCAGCAATGACCACTGTATTAACGTTTTATAGGCAGATGTCAAGGAATGCTAATTTTGAAGGAAGGATGATACCAGCTAGGAGTCAAAATGAGTGCACTGAAAAGGGAAAACAGGTGCTAAAGACAGCCATGCATGTGTTAAATTCAGTTTGTTAAAGCAAACAAACAGACAAACAAGAAGTGGAAAGAAAAAAATAATAAAAGAAGGGTTTAAAAGCATCCTGTGGGAAGACATACAGACATGTATTGCTTTTGTATAATAAGAGTAGTGACCTGCAAACTAGGTCAGGGTCTAACAAATGTTACATCAGTGGAGAACAATTGGAAGAAAATAACATTTGGATGTTTCTGAACAACCAGCAAATAGCTGATGAAGGAATTCAAGCAACCTCATCATCAGCTCTCTGTGGACTTGACCTTGGAAACAGATCCATTGGCCTCATATGACCTCATCTTCTTGTTTATCTTCTGTGACAGTTTGGAAGTCAAAAATGAGCCTTTACCTTGAATCCTTTTACTAAATGTTCTTTTATCCAGCTTGTGTCAAAATGTTTTATTGCATTCTATTTTTTTAATTTCTTGTCATAAGTTCTTCTCTGTCCAGTCAGTGGTTATCAAATGGTAGGTTTTTACAAAGATTGGTTCTCAGCATGAAGCCAAAGATGTGAAGGAGGCAACATTGTGTGTAGCTGTAATTCTTCAAAAGATAGGATACACACAAAATATTCTGACACAGCATATTCTGGTCTGGCGGTAGAGTGCTATTGATGCTAGTACAGCTCTATGAAAGGAATGAGTAGTGAACACACATCATAAGCAATGAAATGATTTCTATTCATTCTGCTTTAGATGCTCACATTGTAGATATCTACACATAAGCAAATTGTCTAGATAGTCTTTATAGTCAATAGGGAAAGAAGTATATCTAGAGCATAATTCATCCATCCCCCTCAGTTGGACAGTGTCCCTTCCTTTCTCAACAGCAGTTCATTTGAACTGTTCACATTGAAGGAGCCAGCATAAATGATTGGGCTGTACCTCTGTGCACAATGCTGCATTCACAACTGCACACCTTTCTGTCATCTAAGTGAAAAAGAGCAAAGAATAGTCTTTGCTTATGCTTTCCTGCATCAGGATTAACTGACCCAACCTTATTTAATACCATGGATAATGCCTGCCTCCTTTTGTTCCTCTGTAAATCAGCAGCACTTAGAAGAGAAGAGAAGAGAAGAGAAGGCTGAGGGGAGACCTTATCTATGTTTACAAGTACCTAAAGGGTGGGTTGAAGGATGATGGAGCCGGACTCTTTTCAGTGGTTTCCAGCGATAGGACGAGGGGCAACGGGCACAAGCTGGAACATAAGAAGTTCCATTCAAATATGAGGAAAAACTTCTTTACAGTGAGGGTGACAGAGCCCTGGAACAGGTTGCCCAGGGAGGTCATGGAGTCCCCTTCTCTGGAGATTTTCAAGATCTGCCTTGATGCAGTCCTGAGTAATGTGCTCTAGGCAATCCTGCTTTGGCAGGGGAGTTGGACTAGATGGTCTCTAGAGGTCCCTTCCAACTCTGACAATTCCGTGATTCCATGATTTGCAAGAGCTTTCAGAGTTTTAAAGCAAAAAAAATAAAAAAGAAAAAAAGAAGAAAAAGAAAAAAACAACTGAAACAACACCTTTAAATTCTATAACTCGGTGACATCTCTTGGACTTGCTAACAGATAAAATATCACAGATGGCAAAAATTAATTTTCCAAACATTATAGAATCATAGAATCATAGACTGGTTAGAGTTGGAAGGGACCTTAAAGATCACCGAGTTCCAACCCCCCTGCCATGGGCAGGGACACCTCCCACCAGACCAAGTTGCTCAAAGCCCCATCCAGCCTGGTCTTGAACACTTCCAGGGATGGGGCATCCACAACTTCCCTGGGTAACCTCTTCCAGTGTCCCACCACCCTCGCAGAAAATAATTTCTTCCTAATATCTAATCTAAATCTACCCTCTTTCAATTTAAATCCATTACCTCTCATCCTATCGCTACACTCCCTGATGAAGAGTTCCTCCCCATCTCTCCTGTAGCCCCCTTCAGGTACTGGAAGGCTGCTATAACATCTCCCCGGAGTCTTCTTTTCTCCAGGCTGAACAGCTCCAACTGTCTCAGCCTGCCTTCATAGGAGAGGTGCTCCATCCCTTTGATCATTTTTGTGGCCATCCACTGGACCCATTCCAACAGGTTCATGTCCTTCCTGTGTTGAGAACTCCAAAGCTGGAGTCAGTACTCCAGGTGGGCTCTCACAAGAGCAGGGTAGAAGGGCAGAATCATGTCTCTGGACCTACTGGGCATGCTTCTTTTGATGTAGCCCAGAATGCAGTTGGCTTTCTGGGCCGCCAGCACACGTTGCTGGCTCATGTCGATCTTCTCATCCTTAAGCACTGCCAAGTCCTCCTCCTGAGGGCTGCTCTCCAGCCATTCTCTGCCCAATCTGTATTTGTGCCTGGGATTGCTTTGATTTATAAATGCTTTGAAAGAGTTAAGTGAGTTATTTTCAAGTCTGTAAGAGAGATATACGCTCTTCTGTTTTATACAAAAACTTTTCCTGTCACTTTCTGCTTACTGGTCTTTGATAAACTTCTCTAGTTGACTTTGCAGTTCACAGTCCTTTACAAGCAAAGAACAATATACCTGCTATAAAGCAACCAGTGGCCTTCACAGCAGCTCTTGTTCTATCAGATTCAAGATAAACACTGGCAGCCATTCTTTAAAGCAAGTGAAATGTATCAGTGTATAACACATCTATGGTTCAGTCCTGCAAAGTTGCTTTTACGTGACTAACACCACTTAAACTGAAAAAGTATTTCCATGGTAAGAGCACTAAGCTGAAAGTGAAATCAGCCGTTAATTTCAGAGAGTTAGAAGAGGCCTAGCTGGGATGTAAAGTTACGGAACAGAAAATTGGTTCTGTTTTACTTCAAATCGGGACAACTAATCAAATCCATATACCGGTATATTGTCACAAAGTCACTGGCCATGTCAATGGCTTTAGTTTATCACAAACAGAATAAAAAATTGTTAAGGAAGAGATTAATAAGAGTGCTATTTTTTCTTGCATACTCCTTTTGTTATTTCTTTTAGTTTTCCTTCCCTCTATTGTATTCCTGTTATGTCTTTATAGACTGTGGATCCACAGTTACATTGGTTTGGTTTATGAAGTTGCCAGTTGCCAGCTGCTGTGTAGGAACTGCCTGTGTATATGCTGTAAACCTGTAACAAATGCAATGTAATTCAGCTTGTTGTAGCACATAATTGAAGCAATGTAAAAGGCTTGAAAATACATTAAGTTTTTCAAGGACTAAAAATGTTCACACACAAAGCATGGCTTATGTGATGTGTTGTAACTTGTTTACCTGTAGTCGTTTGACAATATGCCTGAACTCCAGCACTGCCTTATTCTGAATTTTTGAGTTAACTTCCCTAATATTTACTTCCACACCAAAATTCCGCTTAGATTGTTAGCAGACTGTAATCACCAACACTTGATTTAGTGAGTTTCCCTTCAAAAGTTGTAGGCTATTTCTGTATGTCCTTGCTGGAACTGGATCTGTGTGCTGCTTCCAACCCTTCTGCTTCCTTTGGTGTTCTTTGAAATTGCTGAGGTGTTTCCGTTGTTTCCTAATGCAGAATGTGCATGTTGATTTATACCTCCCACTTTCATCTATCCTTGCCAACCACAAAATTAGTCTCCTTTCTTTCCACACTTAGGCTATAATTTCAAGTAATTCACTAGAATTCCTCTCTTTATGGAACAGAAAAATAATCAGAAATCTAATTATTTTCAGGGGCGAAGAAAAGCTTTTGAACTTTGTAACATTATGGAACATGGTACATATCTTATATGTCATGTCATATGTACTATATGTATTTTTTTCCTTTTTTTTTTTTTCTGGTTGAAATTTCCTATTTTTACTCACCTTAAACATGCCGCAAGCCCTTATTTTGAACACACAAGTAAAGACATAATTACATGAGATCATCCATTCAAATTTGAATGGTTTGTGAAATTAATATCACATTCAAAATTCACCACTTTCCCAGTGGAGCATGGGTGCTTCTATAGTTCTCTAGTGTAAAGCAGGCTAGATCAGATAAATTATTTTAACTTGTACTAATATGTCTCACAGAGCTCATTTGTCCAAATATCACAACTCATTGGGAGAATGGTGACTTCCAGTCAGTGTAAGTGGTCACTCCAACTGAATGAGAAGAACATCTCTTGCCACACCTAACTAGTCAACATGGAATGGTGAGGGTAATACTGCTAGAGATGTCATTATGTGAAATTTTGTGACAGACATACAAGAGGAAAGCATCTAGTTTGTGTTAAAGGCCTCCCTTGAATCACTGTTCATGAGTGTTCACATCTAAGGAGGAATTGTCAACTCCATTGATAATGCTCCTCAGCCTGACTTCTTTCTAGAGATTACCACAAAAGCATTTCAGAAAGTGGCAGCTGAATGACAAGAAGACTGAGGCCTGATTGTAAGGCACTGAAAAGGATTTTTTAAATTTCTTTCATTTGGGAGCTGAAGAAAACATAAGACCTGTCTATTATCTTGAGGTAGGTAAAGGTAGCAAGAGAAAAAGCTGTTCCATTGAAACATATTTTGTTAGGACAAGTAATAGATTGTTTTCTCCTTAGTAGCCTGGCTCCTGCAGCTAAGAAAAAGGACCAGGATTTTCCACTGCTGAGGTCCCAAATTAAATCCATATTGGACCAAAAATCTTTTCCAGCATTTTCACCCACCATCTGAGTTTAGGCTGTTCAAGTGTCATTTTTTTCTAGCTTGTGTGATGTTTTATGCTTTGAGTAATTGATATTTTGTTGTGTACCTAGAAAGGCATAATACTGTCACTGTAGTATGAATTGTGCTGATGACATAGAGTAGGACAGGACTACTCAGCGTTACCAGTAACTGTCAAACAAAAAACCAAAAGAGTTTATCTGACAAACATAGCTGTTTAACATTTTTTTTTTTCTACTTGAAAAAACATGAATGAGGTATTTATTTTGGGGTAGCTTTCTAAAAACCTATCACTGATTTTTAGCTGCAGATCACCACTGAAAATAAAAAGGTGAGTGCTTGACTTCCCCTGTGCCACTGAAAACTCCCTCTAATGTGCTTCATGTACTTCTTTGTGCTTCATTCTTAATCCCTCAGATACTCCCTTTTGTTTGTACCAAAATAGAGGTGGGACAATATTGTAAAGTATTTACATGAATATTAAATCCTGTTCTTAAGTGGGTTCACTTCAACTGTTTTCATGCCTACTTTGGGCTTGCTTCCTGTCAATATTGCAGTGATCAAGCTTTACTAGTGATGAAATTCTTGAAAGGTCCTTTCAGCTTGAATGCTCATTTGCCAAAAGCAAAATCTGAATTGCATAACCAATCAGTGGTGCGAATTTCAAATATCATAGAATCCTAGAATGGTTAGAGTTGGTAGGGATCTTAAAGATCATCGCGTTCCAACCCCCCTGCCATGGGCAGGGACACCTCCACTAGACCAGGTTGCTCAAATATCTAAGTCAATATTGCACTCAAAAATGTACCTCCGTATGAGATTCAGCATTCTTACAGAATGAGGTTTAGTTCTTTAGTGTGGGGTAAAACAAAGCCAATTCATTGGTTGTAAATAAAAGATAAATGAAAGTCAAGCAAAGACAGTCTGAAAGTTATGATGGAGGTGTTAAAAGGCATTTGGGTATTTAAAGATGCAGATCAGGTTTACAGCTTACATCATCACAGTCAATGATTACTTCTATTGCTTTCACAGGAGGTTTAAGCAGCAAATCAGTTTACAAATTTGAAAAATTCTACTAAATATCTATCTCCATCTTCATGCAAAAATGGGGTTAATCACAGAACAATTTCTAGTCGATGAAGAGCTGGGCATCATCAAAGAGAAATTTACTCTGTGTCTTTAAGGCATCTGGGTTAGATGCGATGAATCCTCTTCTTGCTGCATTCACTATATGTCATGACTGGCCTAGACTAGACGTCTCAAGGCAAAAGTGATATTTTACAAATCCTCTCATGTATTTTGGTAGGATCATAACATGAAATAGCCTGAAAAAACACAGAACCTCATAGTTCTGCTAGTTAGAGGAGGAAAATGCAAACATATCCTTCCAGAGTGAAAATTCATGATGTTTTCTTGAGCTAAACCTAAAGAATAGTTTAAGCAAACTGTAAAGCATACTTTCCTATTTATATGTGAAGATTGAGGTAGTGTGAATGTTGATATCTGTGTATATCCTCAGTTTTTCCAGCAAGATCAATATTCAAGATCTTCACTTTCCTGTATTTGCTTGCTGGTTTTCTCTTAACTTCTTTTAAACCCTTACCATTGCATTTTTTGGTTGAAATAGCAAACTACTGAAAAGATGCTGGATTGGGACAAATTTGGCAATGATACAAGACTGCCTTCCTTAGGAAACTAAGCATAGAATCATAGAATGGTTTGGGTTGGAAGGGACCTTAAAGATCATTGAGTTCCAACCCCCCTGCCATGGCCAAGGACACCTCCCACTAGACCAGGTTACTCAGAGCCCCATTCAGCCTGGCCTTGAACACTTCCAGGGATGGGGCATCCACAACTTCTCTGGGCAACTTGTTCCAGTGCCTCACCACCCTCATAGTGAAAAATGTCTCCTTGGTATCTAATCTAAATCTACCCTCCTTCAGTTTAACATCAAGATGACCCTTGATGCTATTTCTGTGTATCTTGCATTGTTTCTCTTGAAGAATCATAGAAGAAAATCAGATTAAAATTTAATCCTTCTGTGTAATCACCATCTGGGTTCTGCAAATGCTGGCAAAGGTCCCAAAAAAACGTCATAATCTAGAATGCTCAGGGTGAAAACCTGGCTGCACTGAAGTAAACAGTAAAGCTTTTATTGATTTCCATGGACCAAGGAATTCATTGCAATTATAAGCATAAATCTTGAACAATATATCATTAAACTTTTTTAATGTGTGAAATGATTACAGGATATTGACAGATTTTCTTTTTCTTTATACATAACCTTTAGCTATTACATGTCCTCCTACGACCTCAAATTTGAGCTCCTGAGCAGTTCTAATTATTCAGAGCAGACTTACTGTAGAAATGGCTTACACATCTGTCATATTTCCCTAAAAGGCAGACTTAAAGCCTATACTGTATTTATTATGCTAATTCACTTTGAAATCTATGGTGAAGGTACCTCATGCCTTTCAAACTGAGTTTGCATAGTAAATTTAGCATGGGTTGCAGTGGCCCACAAACATTATCCCTAAAGCAGCTTTAACAATTGGTGCCCTAAGAAGCTGTGTAGTACACACACTGTGAAACACACATGCAGTAAAGAAATGGGGAAAAAAAATAAGAACTTCCTTTTTGTGCTCTGTGTTTTAGTTCTGGGTTTGGGTTTCTTTATTTAATATCTTTGGTTGTTGAATCATGCTTTCAGAAGCAAAAGCACTTAGCAATTGTGCTGCTAATGTGGTCTTTCCATAAACTGGCTAGCTTTTACGAGAATTAACCTTTTCCAGGCTTGAGTGTTAAAAAGTGTTTTTGCTGTTGCCAAACAGGCTATTTTTTTCTGAAAAGAATTCCCACCACTACCCACTATCAGTGACACAAAAAAAACCAAATAGGTGTTTAGGTCAGTTTTCTTGTCATTTTAACCACCATCGGTGGTGGTGTTTTTTTAGAACCAAGAGGTCCAAATTCAGAGGTTTTTTAACACCTGTTAATGTAAAATATTATATTCAGCTTGAAAAATGACTATGCCTCCCCAGTGTATGCAAAGTGCTATTACAGTTGTTTTTTTGGCTAAAAGAATAAAATGAAATGAAGTTCAGGTTTTCTGTATATTCACTACCTAAGAGTGAAAATAATAGCGGAATTCAGCAACTATCCCTCCCCGCCAATCATTACAAGCCATATAATTTTAAAGTTAAATTGAAGAGAAATATAAATGTGTTTAAGTACACAAATGAACAATTAGGGAAGACAAACAACACTAATGCTGCTCCATAGTGGCAGTTCTGGCAATAGCATAGTAGTTTGTTGTTCCAGGTTAGATTAAAGTGATTTTAAAAATTTGCATTTCTTCCACTTTTTTCCTAAATGAGTCATTAAAAGGTAGGTTTGAAGTTGTTTTCTTGCCTTAAATGCATTTCAGCATCAATATCATAGATTTTTTGTATACATAAGAATTCACAATTCACCTGCTCTGCTCACAAACTGATTTGTGATCATCATTGAGTCATTTCCTTGCTTTACTCCAGATGTCTTCTTTAGGCTTCTGGGTGATGCACTATGTTAATGAACACTAACAGAGTTTTTATAGTCCCTGGGTTCCACTATTTGCACAGTGTCTCTTAAGTAGCAAGACCATCAGATATTATGAGACAATTAATGAGTAGTTAAGAAAAAAAAAAAAAAAAAGAAAAAAGAAAAAAAGGATGCATACTTCAGAAGTTCTTTTATTTATGTTTTTTTTTGCAAAACATTCATGCACATTTCACATACCTATAAAAATCTGTACCTTTTACACATGTGGTGAGAGCATTTGAATAAAAAGGAAATAATATTAAGTGAAAAACATAGATATGAAAAAAGTCAGATGGGAACTGCAAACTAAAAGTGTTCAGAAAACTAAAAGGCAAGTGAGAAAATGGTTCTCTACAATCATCACATAGGTTTTACATCTGAGCCAGTGAGGTGCATCTATATACATGTGTATGGATCTGTATGTGTATGTATACATATGCATGTGAATGTGTTTGTGGGCATGTGTAGATGAACAAATTAATAGAATTCCTCATTTAAAAATGAACATAAACCAATAATTTCATTCTCAAAAGTGCCTTTCCTCAAATTACAGTCCTTCTGGCAAAAAAAAACATTAGTTTGCTATAAGCGTTATTTATATCAAGTTGTAACTGAAAATATATATATAATGAATACCATTAAAATACAATAAAAGGAGTCAGAAGGAGTCTTGATGATGTACAAAACACATTGTTTTATTGTATATTGCAACTTCTGTAAAACATTTACATCTTCAGAAAATGGAATTTTTAAAATGTAAATTTACTAAAAGAAAAATGAAAGACTTGCTCATCAGGAATATAGAGAGACCAGGGATTATTCCTTGAAAAGCCATAGAATAGATGCAGGCAAGGGTGATGGGCTTCATGGCCACGTGTGATGGCAGGAAAGACATTTAAAGCCACCTCATCAGCGAGGCAACTGCAGAGCATGTATCTGATGAAGAAGGCTGGCAGCTCAGCTTCCACCTTGTTTGACTTTTGCTGTCTACATGCGTTCTGGTGTAAAAGCAGAAAGTATTCACAACTTGAAAGATCTTCACTGGCATTTCATAAGATATGATATGTGTCTCCCACTTCTGTGTCCAACTTCCAAGTATACGCTGAGGAATAAGATTCCTCTGTTCTTTGCATGAACTCTGCCCTATGTTGGGAAATATTGTTGAGCCCCTTTAGGTCTCAGACATCCCAGTAAATTTGGACACAGCAAATATGTCCCATCTGGACACAGCAGAATGAAGTGATGTTCAGAGACCTGCCTATGAAGCCATCTGAGAGAAAATCACGTTACTTTTTTTTTAGGAGTTATTTTGACTAGTTATACAAAATGTCCTTCATAAAAGAGTGTGCATATATCCTGAGTATTGTATCACACTATGAATAGTGAGATGTTTTATCGTGGGCCTCTAAATATGAATTTTTTAAGAGGCCCATTTTAGGCAGAATATGCGGGAAAAGTGAGCCTATCTCTAAATTAGTTCTCTAAGAACAGAGTAGTTTTCAGGTAAGTGTAAACACTCTAGATGATGGCACAATTTCTGTAAGAATCTGAAATGTATTGACATACCAAAATTACCTCAAACTTCAGTATCATCTTGCAGAGGACAAAAATGAAAACAGTGCCTCTGCTAGTATTTCATTCTTTAGAATTTTGTCACAAGGAACTGGACTATTTCATATCAAAACCACATCTGCTTAAACTATATATCTTAAGAAAAGAAAAATCAAATTAGAATGAGACCAAACTCAGTCTTTAAATTTTCTGGGAAGCAAAAAGGCTTCTTTAATACCTCATATAGTATATAGCATATAATATATATGTAGTTATTATATTAGATCATGGTTTTAACATATATTTAAAAATTAATTATACATATCTATACATATAATTATACTTATTATAATACAGAAATATTTGTATAAAATTAATCAAATCTAATATTATTCACAGGGGAGTGTTCATATTAATTATAAAATGGTAGAAATATATCTGGACCTAAGTTAAACCTTAAAAAGTTGTGTTGCTTTAAGGAATTACCTTTTTGAAATTTTCCTTCTTGTCAAAGATAATTTTAATCTACCAATTCAAGATAACAATTCCATAAATACTGCTGTTTCATAACCTACCACTTTTACATGTCCCTTATTTTTAACAAGTTTTTGTATAAAATCTATGACTGCAGTAGTTTCCTTACTACAAACAAAATATATAAAAATATAACCAAAGTGGTTCTCTCTAGGTCTCAGGTGAATATATTCTTAGAATCTTATCTATTTCTTTTACCCATAAACCACAGGTTTAAAAGCATATTTTAATGAGGAATTCACATTTATTTTTGCAAACAGAGGGACAGATATGATTTATATAGTGTAACTTTGCAGTGATTTCCTGGGTGCAAAAATGAAAGACAAGGTGAAATTCTTTTAGACATCTTACTACATTAGAATTTGAAAGCCACTCTGTTAAATTAGTTGGCAGTTCCACTTTTATCCTAAACTAAAAACCAGATAATGTATAATCTTTCTCTGGCATACCTTCTCAGCTTCCAACAATCATCTGCCAAGGGCTGCCTACCTTAGAATTTGTATCTAAATTGTTTTTCGAATACATTGATTGTCCTATGCCTCATTAATTTGTCTCATCCCTTTTAAAATACGTTTATACTTTTAGTCTTCACAGCCTCTACTGATGACACATAAATACTGAGGGCACAATATTTATATTGGCTTTTTCTGACATAGTTTCCTCTAGGATCTCCCACTTCCAAAGTACTTCCTAATTCTCCTTTTATCTATCAGTATCTTATTCATTTCTCATGCTTTATCTTCACATTCTTTTGCACCATATCACTTCTGTCTGCTCCATCATTATCACATCCCAAAATGTCTGCATCAGATTCTCAAACAGTGCTGACCAAACTCTATATGTTATCTTTGACAACTTATGCTTTCCAGTGGCAAACAAGTAGCATGAAAATTATGTGACCCTTGATCTCCTTTCTATAACTATTACATTGCTTTTACAGTTAGGGAATTTATTCTGCCTTCTAACAACCTAGTCGGTAAGTGTTGTGACGTCCAGATGTGACTTTTCAATCAGAATAATTTTTTTATCATGCAAATTTTTCTCATCAGCAAAATTTGTTACTCAGTATTCCTACCTTCTAGAATATTCTGAACAACACAAACAATAGCACAGATACCTGAGACTGGCTGTCACCCTTCATTGATGAAATAACAGTTTATTCTTATAATTTATTTTCTCTCTCTTAACCATTACTTAATGCATGAGAGGATTTTTTCCTTCTATTTTGAGACAGCTTAATTTCTTTAAAAGCCTATTATAAAAGATCTCTTGAAAGCTTTTGAAAATCCAAGTACACTAAATCCACATGAATAACCTCATCATGCTTCTTGAGTACTTTAAAATAATTCTAATAAATTTGTGAAACATAATTTCCTTCTGAAAGATATCTCTTTTGTTCACTCCTCCTCATGTTCATAGTTCCCCCTTATTTTTTATTTCTCTAATTCTACTACTAACTATAATTTTTATATATTTGACATATATGAGGTTAAATGGACTGATCTGAAATTACCAGATTATCTTTTGTTAAGAGTTCACTTTTTTAATTTTTTTTTTTTTTTTTTTTTTTAACAAGTGACATAACAGACATTCAGGAGTTTTATATTACAGTTCCTTCAGAAGTCAGTGGCAAGCAACTGCTTTCCTAATGTTATTAAAACTACAGTACGGATAGTAATTATAGAGGAGTGAGTCACAGGTCCTGCTTTCAGAGAGGTGATGCTCTCTGATCTCCAGAAATTGTAGAAACCTTTTTCTTCACTGCAGTGTTTGTTTGTGTCTATTTGAGAATTGCCACAACAGAGCTGGCTTTGTTCATGAACCCATTAGTCTCATTCATTCAAAGTGAAAGGCAGACACCACTCACCCTGATATTATGCTGACATGAGGAGGGGTGTGATAAAGTAGGATACTCCACCCTCAAGAAGACTTTGCAACTATATAATTGTGAAGTCTTGAATTATTTGCAAAGGGAGGAGTATGGTTTTGCCAAAACTCATTAGAGTAAGTCAGAATGTTAGACAATGATCAAACAGTTAAAGCCAGAGTACTTTTGCAATGTGCATTTACAAGCAGTTCCTGCCAAATTTCCCATGTTTCTCACCAGTTTACCAACTCCAGTAAACTCAGGCTTGCAAGTCAGCCCATCAGATGGGCTATTCTGATGAAGCCCATAGAAATTCTTGTGAATATTATCCTGTTGTTGGTGTTTCCAAGACTTGTAGTCCTGAAACATAAGAACTGTTACATCCCAACTGTCAGGATTGCAAGGACTGCCACATCCATGTTTCCACGGCTAACAACCAATAAGCCTGATGAAGTCATCACCCGTTAATGGTAGATTTCAACATTTTCTTGTTTGTTTCAGTTTCTAGTAAGAGGAAAGATAAATATCAAACTACTGAATTATTTTACCAACTAAAATTTCTTCTTTTCTGTAGGAGTCTCATAACATAAAGTGAAGTCAGAATTTCATTCATAATCTATGATACACTTGGTTGTTTTGGTTTTTTTCTTGCAGAAGATAATTTCTATATCTCTGTGAGGAAAGAAGGGATATGCAAAACAGCAGGAAGATGCAGATATGAAGAAATAAAAAAAAGCAAGAAGCATACATTACCAGAATAATTCCTAACTTCAGAAGATTTTTAATACATGCTTGATTTCACTGTAAACTCTACAAACTTCACAGATCTCCACAGGTGTGTTTTTTCCTCCCAGATATCCTTAGAGATTTCATGTGAGCCTTTAAAATTAATGCAAAGTGTATAAAAAGCTTTGTATAGTGTGGAGTTCAGACTAATGGCCATTGCAGATGACAAAATGATATCAAAATATCTTAATGAAATCCCATTGCCCAGAACTTTTGATATTGTATACTGCATATTTTTTTCTTTGGTGGGGGGAGTCATTTAAATGGTGATGATTACAATGGTCTAGTCAGCTTCATTTATCTGAGGCTGGGATATGGAGAGGAACACGATATTCCTCAAATTTTCAATGCTCCATAAATGTTACATAGTAGTGATGGTGCAGCAAAAATAATTAGAAAATGTCTCTAGTTTCTCTATTCTTCTTTACTATTTTTCACTATCATACGATTCCACTATTTTTTTCAGACATTAATGTATTCAGTCAGCTACAAAAACATGCTTTAATTATAATACTACACATAATTAGTGGACCCTTTGAACATGTAACAAGACATATCAAACCAGAACAACTTATTTCACTTTCCTCTTTTGTTTTTAAATGATGTTCTCAAACAATATTTATTAAAATTTCATATTGTTGGTCCCGGTAGAATTCCTTTCTTTTTGTCTTAGATAAAAATAATGATAAAAGAGGATGCATGACCAGGAATATGATGCTGTCAATAAGAAGCATTAATTAACAAATTAATTAGATACAATTTGTTTCTTTCCCTCATGAGAGAAGAAAAGAGTTTTTCCATCTTGCTGGAAAGCATACTAAATAATGAGAAACATGCATATATTGGTCCCCTAAATACTGCAGCCTTAATAAACTTCCTCTAGGGTTTCTTTCTCCAGGGTAGATACAAATTGTTTTCTTAAACTGGCTCACCCATCCACAGTTTGCCAACATAATTTGCTTGTGCTGTTCGTGATGTCTTAGCAACTGCAGCAATAAAATAGCCCCTCACGGCCCTCACTAACATCTAAACCAAAACCGCTTTAATGCGAGGGAATAATTTATGTTTAGGTACATTTCCTCAGGCCAGATGTATAGTAGAGTATATTAGATGCTCTGACCTCTGTGCTGGAAGTGTTTTTCCATTTTAAATAAACAATGTAAATGCTTAATTCTTTACTTTTTCAACCTGGGTCCCTCCTTAAGGCTAAGTGTATGTGGGTGTCATAAGGGGAAAAAAACATATAAGCAAATAAAAAAAATAACATAATTAAGACTATAGCTCATTTTCTCACATGCTTTGTTGTTCGTATTTGCAGAAAGCATTTTTATTTTTCAAAAACAGGAATGCTGTGAAGAAATATTGTAAAATCACTTTCTTAAAGTGAGAATTATTTTCTGGAACTTTGTCCTAAAATAAGAAATACACTCTGAATCTAAATGTAAGGTTTTGGTTGTTTTATTAATTTTTTTTTTTTTTTACTTGAGGAAGAAAGTACTCTTAAAGTTGAAAGACTATGACAAAACACTGAGGAGAAATAAATAGAAGATTTAAAAAAAATACTACAGTGAAGAGACAAGGACACAAGAAGCAACTGTTCCTAGAACACGATGGAGCCTTGCCTCTTTCTTGTTGCAATATCTAAATAATCATTAAAAATGACAATGGAAAAGACTGTGGCTGTTTGATAACAGTGGAACTGTCAGTGTCACAACCAATCATGCTGTCAATTATTTAATAACTGTCTTTTAATAAATTATTGTGTTTCTACAGATTAATCTTATGCTTTGTGTCTTTGTGTTTGCCTGCTTACTTCTGATTTTCTCTTAATTGTCTGACTTTAAGAATGATGAACAATGCCAAAATATTGCAAACAATATAGCTCTGAAGCAGATAAGGTAGCAAAAGACCAATTAAAGAAAGAATTAAAAACTAATAATGTGAAAGTTAAAGTAAGCTAGTAAATACATTAATTTATACCTTAAAGACAGAAAAGATAATCTACCTTTCTCCCTATATAGTTAGCTTCACCAAGGGAAGACCAAATCATTTGTTCCTAGCTTTAAGATGCTGAGCCTTTTTAATTACTGCATGTGGTAACTAGATAGTCACTAATGAAAACAGGAAACAACATGAAGCCAGAATTAGAAAAAAATGTCATGATGTGCAAAAAGAGCTAAACAAAATACTCAGATCTTCCTGAGAACTTTTGTATCCAGTCAGGGTTCTTTTCCTTTTCCTTTTCCTTTTCCTTTTC
Source organism: Numenius arquata (assembly GCF_964106895.1). Classification (NCBI taxonomy): domain Eukaryota; kingdom Metazoa; phylum Chordata; class Aves; order Charadriiformes; family Scolopacidae; genus Numenius; species Numenius arquata. Next base: position 105,927,416 of record NC_133576.1, on the reverse strand, counting down.
CTTTTCCTTTTCCTTTTCCTTTTCCTTTTCCTTTTCCTTTTCCTTTTCCTTTTCCTTTTCCTTTTCCTTTTCCTTTTCCTTTTCCTTTTCCTTTTCCTTTTCCTTTTTTCTTTTCCTTTTTCTTTCTTTTTCTTTTTCTTTTTCTTTTTCTTTTTCTTTTTCTTTTTCTTTTTCTTTTTCTTTTTCTTTTTCTTTTTCTTTTTCTTTTTCTTTTTCTTTTTCTTTTTCTTTTTCTTTTTCTTTTTCTTTTTCTTTTTTTTTCTTTTTCTTTTTCTTCTTCTTTTCCTTTTCCTTTTCCTTTTCCTTTTCCTTTTCCTTTTCCTTTTCCTTTTCCTTTTCCTTTTCCTTTTCCTTTTCCTTTTCCTTTTCCTTTTTCTTTTCCTTTTCCTTTTCCTTTTTCTTTTCCTTTTCCTTTTTTCTTTTCCATTTTTTTTTGAAGTCCAAAATTTTTTTCTATCTTTTTCCTAAGTGTGTATTATGTCATGATATGACATAAATCATGATATGTTTTCACAATAATGCTAATAATCATCATCATAATCATCTTCAAAGCCAAGAGCTGGATTTTTCACTTCAGAAAGTAGTGTAGTTTGTGTCTAACATAGCAACTTGACTCAGTAAAGTTTGACCATAGGAGTAAAATAGTATCCACTTATGTAACCCTGATGGCTGTCAGGTGATAAGGCAAGATGAAAAGTTTGTTGTCTAACAGTTTTCCCATGTATCACAGCCTTTCCAGCTAGGTAAGCAGCATGCCACTGCTGTATTTACCGTAATCAAATTTCTCTAGAACAGCAAGTTGTTAGGGCTATTAAATGTCTCAACTGGAAGCCTCCCATATGGCTAAATTGAAAGGTGGCAGCTAAACAGGCTGAATAAACATGTGCTCATTTAAGTAGCGTGCTCCAAATGCTTCCATCATCAAATATACAGTTCTCAAGATCACTTGTTTACTGAGATTTATTTTCAGCAACCACCAGATTTCTCTTAAGGTTTCTGTCATTAGCTGGTTTCTCCTTATGCTGAATGCTGCAAAAATGTCACTGCACCAGCAGTCAAGATGTTCAGGTTCAAGTGATCTTCAGCTGGGTCAGAGACCCAATTATGCCCTGAAGTCCAAAGTTGGACTTCCTTTTCACAAGCAACATTGCTTCACTAAATGACACTGTACTGAATCTGCCCTCATCTGATAAAACTTAATGGAAAGAACAGATGCCCTAATTAACCATTCCTTAAAAATGAAACAGAAGCAATATTTTATTTGCTTAGATAAAATCTCTTCATTTAAGAAAAAAACAAAACAAAACAAACCATGTATGTTTTCCATGGTTTCTTTAGTTTTGAAGTCTCTGTTGGCAAGTTCTTATAACCTGACCTTTACCCTCATAGAAAGAATTTTGTGCAAGAAATTCTGTATTTTTGTGAATTTATATATCTTTATAAAGAATATCACTGATTGCATTTGGATTTGGGGTTTTTTTTCAAATACACTTCTGTATTTGAAATGTATATTTCTGTACACTTTTTTTCAAATACACTTCTACATGTCTGCAAAGTAATACTTAAAAAAAAATTAAAAACACCTATGAATTTTAAGAATCTTTCCAGGATTAGAAAAATATTCAAATTACAAGTATGCCTCCCCATAAGTGGATAAGTTTTTCCATTTATGTTAATTCAGTGTGATTGTTCAAAAGCTGTATTTTTACTGCAGCATGAAACAAGACGCAAAATCTCAAAATCTTGGGATGTTTTATAGGTAATAAATTGGCAAAAAAACCCCACTTGATATGGCTCATATGACTGTTGCTGACACATAATGTCCTCAAAATACTGAGACATATTTTAGAAAATTAAAGTTGCCATTTTACAATTGAGGTATACACCAATTGAAATTTGGAATATCTACTTAAAAGCAAGTAAGTATTTGTTTGGTTTTTTTGTTTGTTTGTTTGGTTTGTTTTGTTATTACTAGAAGTCTTCTATATAGCATCTGTTTTGAATAGATTCCAGATAACTTTAAGTTTGTATTCACAACATCATGTTCTAGTTAAGGAGAAGGATTACTATCCCCCTTCCCTGACATCCTGATATGACCTCTTGCCTTCTTTTCTCTCTGCCTTTTCTTGTCTCCAGGGACATGAGGTTAAAAACTGGGTCTCATGCATAAACTAGTTTACATCAAGTTCTCTAATGTGTTGCTAATCCCCTCTGTTTTGGGCTATGATGTTTCTTTCTTTCTAATGATTGTGTGTTTTGGTTTTTAGCTTTTTTTCATTCTAGATAATGGAGCATTAAAATCATTAGCTCTTGTTTGCTGTTAATGATCACACTCCTTTTACTGATGATCTTTGCTTTTAAATTTGACCTTTTCTTGCTGTCTGCTAAAAGTTAGAGAATTATGACAAATTCACAATAGCTATTTAAGCATCAACACTAGAATGGAGAGTTGGTTTTAATCTGCACAAAGATTTTAGCTTTTTCTTTTTTTATTTTTTTTTCTCTCTAGTATTTTTTCTGCTTCTGCTTGAATATATTTGTGTGATGGTGGACTGAAGACTTGTCATTCACTAATCTTTATGATTACCGTAGACTAATTAATCTAATGCAATTTAGTCTTTATTTAAATAAAAAAACACATTTAAGAACCCTGCTTAAGGGTAAGACTGATCTTCTGTACCTTCTCTAAAGTCTAATACACATCAACAGGCTATTTTAATTTGAACAGCTCATAGACATAAAAGATGAAGATTGGCCTTTTTGAAGTAAATAACAAACCTCCCACTGACTTCACTGAGGCCAAGATTTCATTTCCAGATCCGCTTGCAGAAGTTTGTGATTAAAAAAAAGAAGTCTAAATTGACAACTAATATTACTCAGAATGAATAATTCAGCCAAGTCTGTTTAAGAGAATAGTCCAGGAAAGATTTACACCATTCATTTTAAAAGAAAGAAACAGAAAATGGTAATAAATGAGGTGATGACTTTCTGAGCTATAGCTGTATAAAAATATTTCCCTCTGGATAGAGGTGTTACTTTTACTGTGCAATAATAGTCTTCAATCTTGGGCTTCAGGCATTTTATCAGGATCTCAGTAAATGGTCTACCTTTAGGACAATATTTTATCATGATTGCCCTTAAAAATAGTTACTATTTATATGACAGAGCATTTATAGTTTTGATGGTTTGGCTCATTGGACATAGTCATGCTACTGAACGACAGTTCTTACATCAAACTACTAAAAGAAAAAGCTGTTTTAAATGTAAGAAATTGAGTGTTTGCCATGAATGCTAAACCAGTTCAGCATGCGGTTCCCTGAATCCCTAGAATGTCCCATATTCCTGTCTCCAACATGAAGAATAGACAATGGAAAAAACAGACAATGGAGAAGTCTCCTGTTATACTCTTTTGATACCTCAAAGAGAGAATGTGGGTAGGAAATACAAGTACTAAGTAAATAAACCCAAAGAAACAAATTGTGTTATTCACTCCTCTACAGAACAACTTGCCATCTTAACAAGTCTTTTCAGAAGCCAGAGATCAGCCATTATAAAAAAGACTATAAAGTGTTCTGAAGAGTTAATATTAAAGATATATACTTCTATGAAAAAGGAACATGATGTTGTGGCAAACTGAAATGTATTCTACTCATATGTCACTGTCCATTTAACATGCAGAGAAAAATGTCAGCAACGAACATGTAGCTGTGCCGCTGTACTGCTACTTCTCTAGTATTATGTAAGCAGTTTTAGAACTGTAGTCAATCAATAATGATCATTAAATTCTGTTTTTTATGCCATTAACTTCTTGACTACAGAATTCTGGTAGTGACCAGATTATGCTGATTAGTATGCTGATTAGTCCTTTGTGAATACAGCATTTAAGATTATTAGAATTTTAATTATTTTCCTCTGTTTTCACCCAATGCAACTCCCTTTTTCTTACTACTACGGTGGTGTTGGAGTGATAAAGAGGAAAAAACAGAGAGCCAGTAAGAACAAATTTTTTTAGGGGATTCATGTAATTAAACCAAATGAATCTAAAGGGAGGAACTTTAAAGAATCCCTTCAGAGAAATTTTATCAACAACAAAGGTTTTAAAGACAGTCTAAATACTGTTTGTCACATATGACATCATCAGAAAATGCTTGTATCTCTTAATATATGTAGAAGAATCAAAATTTCTATGCAGAAATTATGTGTCAGACAGATTCAAGCAGAAGGATTCATCTAACCTGGCTTTAGACCTCTACTATGCAGCTGTCAACATCAGAACTAGTCATCCTACAGCTGTGTTAGTAGTCAATGAAAAGAAAAATGTTCCAAAACAGGGTCCTTTAGAGCAATTTTGGCTTAATTTACCTGAGTAAGGGTGAGATGAGGTGCTCACATCAACTGTACAGATGTAAGAATAATTAGCTTAAGCAAGTGCCCGACTGTCTCTTGCTCAAGGTTCAAGCTGACCAGACACCAGGTGAAAACAGTATAACAGAGCCTGACCTATCAACTGTACAGCAGCGGTCTCCCAATCTTTTTAATTGCACACCCCTATGAGTAAAAAATTCTTGAGTATGCACCCCCAGTATATGCATATTTGTTTATCTATAAATTATACCTTTGTCTTGGGTTTACACAGTAAGATTTTAGTAGCAGGAAGGTAGGCTACAGGGGTGGCCTCTTTGAGGTGAAACATGGGGCTCCCCCATCAGACAGAGGTATATCCAGCTGCCTCCAAAATGGACTCACCACTGGCGATGTACTAATATATTATGTACATTATAAAACAGATGGAAGAAATATAAATTAAAAATGGATAAGATAAAGATGCAAATGATGAAATAAGCATAATTTTAAAAATTTTATTTCATTTGACTTATTAAAGGTACAAAAAATATTTCCGTCCTGCACCCCAAGGGATTGCCTTGCCCACTGGAGGGGGTGCACATATCCCACTTTGGAGACAACTGTCTTAGAGAGCAGTTCTCGAGTTTTACAACCTGATTTAGTCTTCTGTTCAATTTGTAAGTAACAAAACAGTATAGGAATATCCATAGTGGCATATATTTCCACTTGGTTTTAGCCACTGATTTAATAAGTTTATCTGTGGATTTTCTGATTGGCTGTGAATTTTGCCCTTCCAAAATTTCTCAGGTTCCCACAATGAAACCAAATCCTTTTAAATTTTGTTTTGAGCACACATCTCTGTTAATCCGTCTCCAGGCTTGAAAAGCTTTCTTTCTGATTGATGAGGAAACCCAAGGATATCAAAATTCACTTTCATACTATTTTCAGTACTTTTTAATAACTTATATAGGAAGTGGGATTTCTCTTTCCATATGTTTAAAAAGTGTGTTTATTTAATCATTATACTGATGTTCATTTTTTTCTTTTCCATTAAAGAAATTATGCTGAATGAAGAAAGAGAGATTTTGTCATTAGAGAGAACAGGAATTGAAGGAGTGAGGACTTGCTGAAGTGGGATCAAAATATTGTTTCAGCTTCAGGATCTATTGAGGAAAAGGACCCAGAAAGGAAAAGAATAGGAGCATTTGAGAAATCTTGAGAGCACCCTTCTCACAGTGAAAGTCATGAGACAAGCGGTGAGAGATGTAGACCATAGCGATGCTATGGAGATCACCAGGAGGAAACGGTCTGGGCCTTGAGAGCATTTCAACTTCCTTTGCAGAGATCACCATCTTCTGTTGACTCTGTAGGAAGTCTTGGGAATGACATCCTCAGTCAGCTGCAGGAGACATGAATCCCCTGTAAATGTTTAATGGTGTAGTCAAAAGAGAGGCAATGGAATTTCTTTCTTTACTCTGTCTCATTAAAAGCAACATCACTCATTTTCAAACTTGAAATACCTTTGCCACATAAACCCTTGTTTTTCTACTGCTTATTGCTTTGAATTATTGATATTATTTGTCACACTTTATAAAGGCCAACATCACACAATTGGGCCTTGGCAAGATGAACATTCTGCTTGCAGAGGGAGCAACAGTGAATAATGTACATTTGAACTCAGGAACAGACAAGCTCATCTCTTTATATAAAGCTTTTACTCTTGATGTTTATTTGTTTATTAACTTTGCAAGCTCAAGGAACAAACTGTATAAAATATCTTGCCACTTATTTTTGATAACGTATGCATGAAGATTATGTTGAAGGAAAAATTAAAACTAAGAGTTAAAAGATGATTTAAAATGAACCTTAACGGAAAATACAGATCTGTTTCTCTAAGGTATAAGACTCCATCTCTACTGTCCAGAACTAGTGTGTGCTATCCCTTGCTTCATCTGTAGATTACAGCCTCAGCAGTACTTCTGATTTCATTTGTGGTTTTTTTTTTTTTTCTAGTCTTAAAACAGTGTTACCCATATTGCCATGTCCCATTGATTTACCAAGCTTGCAATTTTTCTTAAACACATAATAATTTATATCGCCTGTTGGAGATGTAAGAAAATTTTCCTGCTGAGCTACAACATCTATCACCATGTTTGTCATTTCTTGTCATTGGTGATGCTACATACTTATTCACACATTTAAAAGGATCAGTGATATGGTAGTTACCATCCACTTTGGTATTTAGTGGCATTTGAAAGAGCATTTGCCATTTACACATCCTATGCAATGTAACATAAACAGAACGTTAAATGAGGCTCGTTTTAATGAATAGACATTTTAAGACAGCTTAAGGGAGAAATAGTAGAACTAGTTCCATTTGTGAACTACAGAGCTAAAAACAGCTGCTAGTACCTCTGTAATTCTATTTTTCCACTGGCAAATTAAAGGTCATACTAGAGTAGGAATATTTTTATATGGTGTTATTATAATAGACCTGTAGTTTGCTAACTGAAATTTTCATCACAGATGTCTCTGCCAGTACTTATGGTGACAAGACACTGGTGAATACAATATAGGTACAGAAAAAATAACTGTCTGATACTGTGTCCATTTGCATATCAGATGTGATCAGGACCTCAGTTCTGCTTATATTAATTTCATTTCCAGCAGCACTGTGGTATCCAAGGATGAACAAAAATGCAAGGAGACATTTTTGCTAAACTGTTTTGCTACTTTGCCTTTCCACCTCCATTCAGTTCATTTTTTTTCTTGTCAACTTTTGACATATAACATAAAATTTTCAGAAGTGCCTAAGGGCCATACTTAAAAAAAAAAAAAAAAGGACTGGGGTGTCTGAAGTGGGACTTACTCTGCAGATACCTACAATGAATAGTGTGATCCTGAAAAGCCCTGTATAACCTCTGCAGGCATTTTGTGATTCAAATGTAAAGTTTTCTGGCACTAGAAATATATACCCAGATGTTCCTAAATCCTCACACAGTTAAGTTCAGCATTTGAGTTTTCTTAGGGTACAGAAATTAGGTATTCCTCTGCCTAAATCCCTCTGGAGTTGGCTCTGGGAGGCGATCTTGGAGTATGCATAATACAAGAGACACAGAACTGATGTCTTTCAAACTGCCTTAGTATTTGCCACTCTCCTTTGAAGCACTGGTGCAAGAGAAAGAACCCTTTAGTTTTTATATCCTTATCAGAAATTTCACCAGGCTGCTTTGTTCCCTGTTGTCCCTGAAAGACTTTGTATTTCCATTTCTCAGCCTAGTGAAGCAGACTTATACCACTAGATAACACACCAGGTGGGGAGTTCACCTTATCTTCCTCTTTGTAGAAACCATGCCACAATTCTGATGGAGATTCATCTGGCCAGAAAGAGGGAATAAAAGAATCTATAGGCTAGCAGTTACTGTGAGTGGGAATCCTTGCTTTCAAGGACTGTTTAGTATTTTAGATTAGTCTTTCTTGTCCTCTCAGTTGATTTCTCTGAAGAAACAAGCTTATTTTTGCTGTCTTGCAAGCACTGAAGTGGCATCTTCTTTTTTTAGATTTTAACGATTTATGGGGGAGTTGGTTTCAAAAATCACTTAGGGACTTGTGAGTGTTTGCTTCTACACTTTAAACTATGGGATAAGTACTTCATTAGATACTATCCCTTATCAAATGAGATGCTCTTATATTGAATGTAATAATAATAATGATAATTATTTATAATGTATATAAGTGTATGTAATAATTTTATTTATAATGGATATAATAAATGTATAATAAAATATTGGATTATTAGGTTTTAATCTTAATGACCATTTGTTGTAGATCATTTAGGCTGTCTTTCCTCTCTCATTTTGCTATGTTGTCCTGCTACTGGCACAAGAACTTCACACAGTGAAACCTGGGCTTCTTGATGCTGCAGAGCCAGCAACAGGAGCTCCCAACCATTCCTTTTCAGAAAAGATGAGCAACAGCCAAATTTCTCCTCTTGATCAGAGAACTGGCAATGTCTACTGCCTGAGCATGTTGGCTCCAGGTGGAAAGGAAGAACAGACTGATACATTGCGAGGTCACAGGGAATGTGGGGGAGAAGGGAACAGGGAAGAGGACATATAAGAACTGCCTGGTTCTAGCAGTGTGTAAACTGTTGTGCTAGCAGTAAGCTTTTGAGCAACTTACCTGAGTTGTGGTGACAGGAGCTGTCCTGTCCCAAGAGAACTGCTCCAACAGCTGAGTCACTGCCGAAGCTTTTACAACATGTGAAAAGGTAATCCACGCAGGTATGTTTTCTCATCCCGGTAATAAACAAGCAGAATCATGGTAGTTGGAAAGCTTTCCTTTATATGAAGCTCTGTTTGGCAGCTAAAAGCAGTAATTCAAGGGTATGTATCATTCCTTAGTTGTCTGAATAAATGGATGGGACCTTCTTTGCCAAAAATGGTATAAAGCCTATCCTTTAACTCTTCTTTTATACATAAATATTTTTTTTTTAAATATTCAAAGCTGTATTTACTTCCTAATAATGAATGAGACTTAAAAAGTTTTCCAGTAGCACAGTAGAAAGTGATGCACAGTGGAAACCTTTTGCTAGGAGAGAAGTTTTGATTTCAAAGAAAACTTCTATTCTTTAATACTGTCTGTGTAAGTGGGGGATATCCATTACTGATAGTGAAGTACAGCAAGAAGTTTCTATCCTGTGTGCAATCATTGTAAATAATAATAATAAAAAAGAACTACTTTGAAATACAAGACGTGCTGTATTTGTACTTTTTGATAGCAAATTTTAGCCTGAGCCCCTCAGGATTCACATGAGCAAGACCAATATAAGATTCCTGTTGAGATTTGACTGCTCAATGGCTTCAATACAGCAGGGAACCAATTTGAGGGGAAAAATGATTTTAACAAAAAAAAAAAAAACAATGAAGTCAGGGAGTTTGAGAATGAAATTTACAAAATGATTTCTCATACAGTTCACCCCTGTGTCACTCTCTCCCTTGAGTGTCAAGCAATGTTATAAAAGGTGTTGCTATAACAACACTAATTAATTATAGTGTGATTTCATGTGTGGCAGTAAAAAGCCAAGCCACAGTAGTCCTATTTAATGTCATAGCCAGTGGTGTAAGACAAGAGGTATATGATACTGAGATCAAACATAGTGCAGTAATTACCAAGAAAGGCCAGCTTGTGTTAAGGCAATGCATACACATCTACCCTTATGTTTTGGATACATAAATGACCCTCAAAAATACTGACACTTTTCACACTGTATATTAAAAAGTAAATTGAAAGAGAGTGTGAAATTTGTGAAAAATATTAAAGACATTGCAAAGTTTTCTCACTTTAAAAATCACACTTGTCATACATCTAGACTTGTGCTGAACCTAAACCCTAAGGTTTAGGGGTATCAGGAATTCTGAGGTGACTATGAAATCTACCTTGTGATCTCTATAAGCTTGAAACAACTAATGTAAAACATTAGATATGAGTGAAAAAATACCTGAGAATAGTAATACCTTGATAAGACTTGGCTATGCTAAGGTATTACTGCAATTATGAAGAGGAATCAATCTTCAGGGAAAGCTGATGCTCCCTTTCCATGACTGTTAATAATGTATGTTTTTATTTTTATCTTTTTTTAACCTCAAAAACTTGTGATAGGAGCGCTTCAATTTAGAGAAGTATTACTCATTACAAACATTAATGTCAATTGAAGAAATGGTAAGCTTTAGAGTTACTCAAAAAGACTCCATATTTTTAGGAGAGATGGTTGACATTAATTTCTCCACTTTGATGGATACATCAGAACTGTCCAGAAAACAGTGACGTGTCTGTGGCCTGAGCACGGAAAGGTGGAGAAGAAGGATTATATGAAAACTGCTATGCCAAATTGGTAAAGTATATTTGATAAAAGTGTAAATATCTCACTCTTAAGGATACTTTAAAGACATTATGCATTGGATTAATTTTTATTTCTTCTTTAGGATGAATGTCTGGGTTGATCTTCCCAAATATAGGAACCTACATTTTCAATTGTTCAAAGTAAGAAAAGCTATACCCTATTCTTTTTTTCATGATAGCATGAGTCATAGTTGCTCTGGAACATAAATAAGAAAGACACCCATATGCTTATTTGTCTGTTTCCTGAAATCTCATTAGGCAGCCTTAGGTACATTTTTAGTTGCAACCTTTGCAGCATTACAGCTGAAGTTTTCATTCACACTAGTGTAAGAGGAAGAAGCTAATCAAAACTGATTAAACGAAAATAAGGCAGAAGTCTGTAGAACAACAATTTCAGCTCTAGTCCTTTTTCTGTCTTGTTGGGCATTATAATGGACTTGAATAATTTTCATAAGTGCTGCATACCTCACCATTTTGATCAATGCTACCTTTGAATCATTTTGTAAGTTCTTACCATGGAAGGGTTAACAAAAAGCTAATGGCTATAGAAAGATGCTGGCAGAACGGAAATAAAACCTCTGAGAATCACTGAGGAAATCTAGAGTAGGTGTCCAATAAGTCACAAAACCTGTAATTTTCTATTGTCATTGACATTTCCTGGAATGAACTATGTTTTTCATTGAAGTGGCATCTTCCAGCTTTTGTTGTACAGGTCCGAGGTGTTCCAACTGTAGGTCTGCAAAAGCCTTTATGGGTTAACTCACAAGAGCAAATGCTGCCAAAGCTGGTCCAATCATAAGTTTATATGAATAATTATAATAGCTCCGGTGCTACGTCAGGATATTCAGAACCATCATACAAAGAGTAATCATTGGATTTTACATCTAGAAATGTTGCTTTTCTCATCATTAAAGAGAAGGTACGATACTTCATCTCGTCATGTAGTTAATTTCACCTATGTTTAGAAAGTTTCTCCAGCTGATGACATAACATACAGAACAGTTTATTATGTTTGCATCATGAGAACCCCTGACAGATCTAGGAAAAAAAAAATTATTCCCTGAATGATCCAAGGGCAAGTTTCCAAAGGCCTGTTAGATATTGTCGTGGTTTAGCCTCAGACGGCAACAAAGGACCACGTGGCAGCCGCTCGCTCAGATGGGGCCCTCCCCCCCAGCGCGGCCGGGAGGGGAGAATCGGAAGAAAAAGGCAAAAACTCGTGGGTTGAGACAAAGGCAATTTAACAGAACAGTAAGGAGAACAAGAAACAACAACAATAATAACACCGACAGAGGAATACACAGCCACGAGTACGATACCACCGCTTGCCGATCGCACCCGGGACGCCCCCCGACCGCTCCGCTCCCCAGGGGATGACTTCCTGCCCCTCCCCTTCCCCGGCTAGCTCCTGTTACTCCCTGGGCATGGCTCACATGGGATGGAATACCTGTGTCCCTGCTAGGTCCTGGGGAGAATTAACCCTATCCCTGCCAGACCCAGGACATCATCCACCCCTTATTCCATACCATTTCATGCCATGCCCAGATCTTACAGTTTCCAATTAAATACTATCAGTTTCCCCTGACATACATATATATATATATACATATGTATATCTCCATACAGGCGTAATGTCCTTAGTCTGTGCGCCATCACTCTAAAATGTCCGTTGAGTTCATATAGTCCATGACTTCGAGCTCCATCTGTTGGAACAGTCCCTCAGGGCATGCAAGATAGCGTGTGTGGAGCTGGACTGTCACATGCTGTATTCTTGGGGCTTGTGGCTGATGTATCCGGTGCGGCTCATGTCCATGGTCCATGGGTTGAAGATGTCGATTTCAGTGAAGTTGCTGGACGCCAGCTGCTGAGGTCAGTTCTGGTCCCTTCGCTGCTGCACTTTACTTGGTTTTTCATCAGAGTCCATTTGTCATTAGTTTGGGTGATTCTTATTATAGTACAACCAATAGCAGTTACAGAAATGAGATGTACAGTGGCAGGGTTATTTAGCAATTAACATCATACAGTTTCATTCACTGGCTATTCTCGCCCAAAATCAGGTCCCCGTGTGGTACACATCGAACTTCCCCATCCTTCCGCATCACCCACCAAGTGCACCCGGGTCCTTGAGCAAAGGCAATCCCACGGACAGGTTTGCCTTTGCCTGAGGCAGGACTAACCCAGACTGTCTTCCCTAACATATTCTTCATGTGCACTACGGGGACTTTATCTCCCTCCACAGTACGTGGAGGTTTTGATTGGGCAGGGCCAGCTCGGTTGGTAGACCCCCTGGTGTTAACTAGCCAGGTAGCCTTTGCTAAGTGTGTATCCCAATTTTTTAAAGTTCCACCACCCATTGCTCTCAGTGCAGTTTTTAACAGTCCATTGTACCGTTCTATCTTCCCAGAGGCTGGTGCATGATAAGGGATGTGATAGACCCATTCAATACCATGCTCTTTGGCCCAGGTGTCAATGAGGCTGTTTCGGAAATGAGTCCCGTTGTCCGACTCAATTCTCTCTGGGGTGCCATGTCGCCACAGGACTTGTTTTTCAAGGCCCAGGATGGTGTTCCGGGCGGTGGCATGGGGCACAGGATATGTTTCCAACCATCCAGTGGTTGCTTCCACCATTGTGAGCACATGGCGCTTGCCTTGACGGGTTTGTGGGAGTGTAATATAATCGATCTGCCAGGCCTCCCCATATTTGTATTTCAGCCATCGTCCTCCATACCAAAGAGGCTTTAATCGCTTGGCTTGCTTGATTGCAGCACATGTCTCACATTCGTGGATGACCTGTGCAATAGTGTCCATGGTCAAATCCACCCCTCGGTCACGAGCCCATCTATATGTAGCGTCTCTTCCTTGATGGCCTGAGGAGTCATGGGCCCATCGAGCTATGAATAATTCACCCTTATGTTGCCAGTCCAGATCCACCTCGGCCACTTCAATCTTAGCAGCCTGATCCACTTGCTGGTTGTTCTGATGTTCCTCAGTGGCCCGGCTCTTGGGTACATGGGCATCTACATGACGTACTTTCACAACCAGATTCTCTACCCGAGCAGCAATATCCTGCCACAATTCAGCAGCCCAGATGGGTTTGCCTCTGCGCTGCCAATTGCTCTGCTTCCACTGCCGTAACCACCCCCACAAGGCATTTGCCACCATCCATGAATCGGTGTAGAGATAAAGTAATGGCCATTTTTCCCGCTCAGCAATGTCCAGAGCCAGCTGAATTGCTTTCACCTCTGCAAACTGGCTTGATTCACCTTGCCCTTCAGTGGCTTCTGCAACTCGTCTTGTAGGACTCCACACGGCAGCCTTCCACTTTCTATGCTTTCCCACAATCCGGCAGGACCCATCAGTGAACAGGGCATATCTCTTCTCATTTTCTGGTAGTTCATTATACGGTGGAGCCTCTTCTGCACGCATCACCTCCTCCTCCGGTGACATTCCAAAATCCTTGCCTTCTGGCCAGTCCATAATCACCTCTAGAATTCCTGGGCGACTGGGGTTTCCCATTCGAGTTCGCTGCGTGATCAATGCAATCCACTTACTCCATGTAGCATCCGTTGCATGATGTGTAGCAGGGACCCTTTCTTTGAACATCCAACCCAGCACCGGCAGCCGAGGTGCCAAGAGGAGCTGTGCTTCCGTACCAACCACTTCTGAAGCAGCTCGAACCCCTTCGTATGCTGCCAGTATCTCCTTTTCTGTTGGAGTATAGCGGGCTTCAGATCCTCTGTATGCCCGACTCCAAAACCCTAGGGGTCGACCGCGTGTCTCCCCTGGTGCTTTCTGCCAGAGGCTCCAAGTAGGGCCGTTCTCCCCAGCTGCGGTGTAGAGCACGTTTTTAACATCTTGTCCTGCCCGGACTGGCCCCAGAGCTACTGCATGGACTATTTCCTGTTTAATTTGTTCAAAAGCTTGTCGCTGCTCAGGACCCCATTTAAAATCGTTCTTCTTCCGGGTTACTTGATACAGAGGGCTCACAATCAGACTGTAATCTGGGATATGCATCCTCCAAAAACCCACAATGCCCAGGAAAGCTTGTGCTTCCTTTTTACTAGTTGGTGGAGACATAGCTGCGATTTTGTTGATCACATCCATTGGGATCTGACGGCGTCCATCTTGCCATTTTACTCCTAAAAACTGGATCTCCTGTGCAGGTCCCTTGACCTTACTTCGTCTTATGGCAAAACCGGCTTTCAGAAGGATTTGAATTATTTTATTCCCCTTCTCAAAAACTTCTTCTGCTGTGTTGCCCCATACAATGATGTCGTCAATGTACTGCAGATGTTCCGGAGCTTCACCCTGTTCCAGTGCAGTCTGGATCAGTCCATGGCAAATGGTGGGGCTATGTTTCCACCCCTGGGGCAGTCGGTTCCAGGTGTACTGGACACCTCTCCAAGTGAAAGCGAACTGTGATCTGCACTCTGCTGCCAGAGGGATTGAGAAAAATGCATTAGCGATATCAATTGTAGCATACCATTTGGCCGCCTTGGACTCCAGTTCGTATTGGAGTTCTAACATGTCCGGCACGGCAGCACTCAGCGGTGGAGTAACTTCATTAAGGCCACGATAGTCCACAGTTAGCCTCCACTCTCCATTAGATTTCTGCACTGGCCATATGGGACTGTTAAAGGGCGAGCGAGTCTTGCTGATCACTCCTTGAATCTCTAGTTGACGAATCAGCTTGTGGATGGGGATCAGAGAATCTCGGTTAGTTCGATACTGCCGCCGATGAACTGTTGTGGTAGCAATTGGCACCTGTTGTTCTTCGACCCTCAACAACCCCACAACAGAAGGGTCCTCTGAGAGACCAGGCAAGGTAGACAACTGTTTAACTTCTTCCGCCTCCAAGGCAGCTATGCCAAAAGCCCACCGGTACCCTTTTGGGTCCTTAAAATACCCTCTCCTGAGATAATCTATACCAAGGATGCATGGAGCATCTGGACCAGTCACAATGGGATGCTTTTGCCACTCATTCCCTGTTAGGCTCACTTCAGCCTCCAGTACAGTCAATTCTTGGGATCCCCCTGTCACTCCAGAAATACAAATGGGTTCTGTCCCTCTATAGCTTGATGGTATTAGGGTACACTGTGCACCTGTGTCTACTAAAGCTCTATACTCCTGTGGCTCTGACGTGCCAGGCCATCGAATCCACACTGTCCAATAAACTCGGTTGTCCCTTTCCCCCACCTGGCTGGAGGCAGGGCCCCCCTAATACTGGTCATAGTATCCGTCACTCACCTCGTGCAGAAATGCTCTGGAGGTTCCTTCAAGGGGATCAGAAGTAGGCTCAGGCCTTCTATTCTGTCTGGGGAACTGCACATTGGAAACCGGGGCAGCACTTTTCCTGGGGAGATCTGCTTTTGTGGTCGTTCTTCCTTGCAATTCCTGTACCCGTGCCCGTAGGATTGAAGTAGGTTGTCCATCCCACTTCCTCATGTCCTCTCCGTGGTCACGCAAGCAGAACCACAGGGTGCTTCGTGGGGTGTACTCCCTGTATTCTCTATCTTGAGTGGAAAAACGTCTGTTCCTAACAGCTGAGATACTGGCTCGTACAGGCGGGGAGGACATATTCTCTTCAAGTTGCTGGACCTTCCGGGACAGTTTCTCCACAGCTGAGACGAGGGGAGAAGACAGATTTTCTTCATATTGCCGAAGTCGGGCAGCCACCTCATCCACTGTTGGTCCCTCTTCGCCTTTCCATTCCATCACTGCTAATGAGTTGGCATATGATGATGGTGCGCTCCGTACAAACTTCCGCCACATGGACCTTGTGCATTGGATCTCATCAGGATCTGTGGGAAACTGGGCATTGTCCAGGTCATAATAAATCATCTCCCGCACGGCTAATTCTCTCAGGTACTGAATACCTCTTTCCATGGTGGTCCACTTGCTCGGATGACATACAACATCTTCACTGAAGGGATACCTTTCCCTCACGCCTGACAGGAGTCGCCTCCAGAGGCTGAGAGCTTGTGTCCTTTTCCCAATTGCCTTGTCAATGCCCCCCTCTCTAGACAGAGATCCCAGCTGCCTGGCTTCCCTACTCTCCAATTCCAAGCTACCAGCTCCGTTGTCCCAGCACCGGAGCAGCCAGGTGACAATGTGCTCACCTGGAAGTCGGCTGAAATCTTTTCGCATGTCCCGCAGCTCACTCAGGGACAGGGATCGAGTGATTATCTCTGGTTCTGCCTCTTCCTCTTGTTCTCGTGACAACCCTGGATCATCGTCATCCTTCGCTGAGCGAACTGATTTCTTGGTGTATTTCTTCTTCTGGATAGGGGCAACTGATATGGGCACAGGTTGGTTTTCTGGTTCAGTTGCAGTGCCTGCCACTGGGGCCAGAGCAGCCACCGTGCCCGCCGCAGGGGCCGGAGCAGCCACCGTGCCTGCCACAGGGGCCGGAGCAACCACCGTGCCTGCCACTGGGGCCGGAGCAACCACCGCGCCTGCCACTGGGGCCGGAGCAGCCACCGCGCCTGCCACTGGGGCCGGAGCAGCCACCGCGCCTGCCACTGGGGCCGGAGCAGCCACCGCGCCTGCCGCAGGGGCCGGAGCAGCCACCGCGCCTGCCGCAGGGGCCGGAGCAGCCACCGCGCCTGCCGCAGGGGCTGGAGCAGCCACCGCGCCTGCCGCAGGGGCCGGAGCAGCCACACTGCCTGTCAGCCTGGTTTCCATCTCTTCCTCCTGAGGATGCTGCGCACCATTGAGCAATGCTTGGTAGATACTGGCCAGGGCCCAGCACAATGCAGTGAGTCGTGCCTCTCTGGAATAGCCACAGCATTTTCCTTCCAAATATTCTATCACTTTATCGGGGTTCTGTAGTTGTTCGGTGGTGAAATCCCAGACCATTGGAGGTGAAAAACTCTCTAGATACCTGCCCATGTTCTCCCACATGCCATGCCATCCATGACTCTCCAGCCTTGGGGCAGATCTCGGGGTGGTAGTCTTAAATAGTTGCTTAACCCTAAACAAAAACTGAAAAACATTTAGGAGACCGAGCAATAGGACCAAGCTGGTCTGCGTGTCCCAAGAGTATTCAAAATTCTCAAAAACTGGCATATCCAGCACGAAAGAGAAAAGGGAGGTGAAAGAGCTGGGAAAAGCATCCCCCCCTGCTTCCCCTATAGACTCAGTGTGTTTATTAATAAATTCCCCGAGATATGGGCAGGAAAGCAGTGCCAAATAAACAACCCAACATAACCATCTGAACAGTGATGCTATCATATCATAAGTTGATATCGCACAGGACAGCAAAATTATAATCCTGATCCCTCTCCCAGAAGTGATAAACATCATCACGGGGAGTACATAGAGCATGTAAGAGTTTACATAACACAGCCATGAAAACAAACGAAGCAACATTGTCCCCAGTAAATAATACAATAAATACCGATAACAAATTCCTTTTAGCACACTCTGGTCAGATCTGTTTTTATCTCAACCCTCCGAGTGGCCCCACGTTGGGCGCCAAAAAGGACTGTCGTGGTTTAGCCTCAGACGGCAACAAAGGACCACGTGGCAGCCGCTCGCTCAGATGGGGCCCTCCCCCCCAGCGCGGCCGGGAGGGGAGAATCGGAAGAAAAAGGCAAAAACTCGTGGGTTGAGACAAAGGCAATTTAACAGAACAGTAAGGAGAACAAGAAACAACAACAATAATAACACCGACAGAGGAATACACAGCCACGAGTACGATACCACCGCTTGCCGATCGCACCCGGGACGCCCCCCGACCGCTCCGCTCCCCAGGGGATGACTTCCTGCCCCTCCCCTTCCCCGGCTAGCTCCTGTTACTCCCTGGGCATGGCTCACATGGGATGGAATACCTGTGTCCCTGCTAGGTCCTGGGGAGAATTAACCCTATCCCTGCCAGACCCAGGACAGATATCTAAGATTTTGATTTTGCTAGGAGAAAAACCTCTGTAATTCATGAATCCATTGGCCAATAGCAATGTTTTGGGATGCTTTAAGGTGCCAGAACACATCATTCTCCAGTGAATATGATTAGAAACACAAACCAGCCTGAAAACAACATTGGTTTCCAGTAAAGGTTTACTTTCGGAGACCAAATTTTGGAGCAAGCTCCTTTTGATGAAAATTACTTTTAGCAGAACTTAACAGATGAATCAAGTTTCTGGACTTCACAAACGTTTATGACATGCCAAAAGACTCTAGTCTTTTGATCAAAACACCTGGACTTTTTTTCCAGTGAAGAGGGTATGAAACAGGCTCATGGATATGACAAATGAACCATCTTTGTGCTGTCACATGTTATCCAACCTGTGCATCACAGAGTCTTTGTTCATTTATTCAAATGACATCTGTCTCAGTATCCATGCTTGACCATTCTCAGAATTAAACACACATTGAATACCAATGCTTGAGGTGGTTTCATCTTCAGCCAAGTGCAAAGAAAATGATACTTAATGTGTTCCTTTTGCCTAATGTTCCCACTGTCACTCAGTTTTAAATACATTTGAATCGTAAGATACCTCAGTATTTGGTACTCTGAGATTTTGCAAATGCTTAAAAAAACCTTGCTGCCAATCAATTGACAGAGAACTTCTGAATAAACTAGCTGGCTAAGCATGAAATAAATATGCTTGCATGCCCCAGATGTTCTTACTGATCTTTCAAGTTCAGAATATCATGATCTGGTGTGGTACCTTTGATACACAACAGGAAGTAACACTGCTACAAGGAAAGGGTTCAGGTGTTGGTGGTGGTTGTTTGGTTTTTTTTTTATTTTTTTCCTGTAAGTGTATTCTTTGTTGTCTGTCTTACTGTATACTTTCCTGTTTTTGACCTTCCAAGCTATTAGTGAGTCACGACAAAAAAATACCTCATGGATTAGAATCTGTTTTCATAAAAAGGGGAAATAAGACAACTTGCCCTGCAGCTTGGACAAGAGAAAGCCGTGAAGAAGCACTTTGTAGGAAAGTGTCCTCTACGGAGTTTCAGCAGCATCCGGTTGACATTGAACACTGCCAGTAAAACACCTGCCACTTGGCTCTACAAGTCATGTATTCACTAAGTACACATAAACCTGGATGCAATTTTATAGATGGTATAGATCGTATTTTTCAGTCTGCAATATATCAAATGCCAAGGTGCAAAACACTTTGTTAAATTCTGTTTAAATTATCAACATTTTAATTTATTTCCATTCTCCTGCACAAGAAATTGCTTTATTTTCTGGAAATTGCATATTCTGGCATGGATTGATGACTCTGCTACAGACAAGCAAGAAGCCCTAGGTGACCCATTTACCCTTCCCCAGTAGGGTACCAGCTGCCAATTGCCCCCACTCTGTGATGGCTTGTCCTTCTTCTCACCTTGTCATCAAGCCAAGACTGCACACTGTAGGAGCACAGGTAAGCATCTGCCTCTATAATCATTGCCAACAACTCTCCATTATCAGCTGCCAGGGGTGCTTCGAAGAACTGTGCACAACTTCCTCCAGATGCATATACTGAGTGTTTTTATGTCTGCAACAAATCCTGCCTTTGCAACACAGGGAAATCTCAAATGTCAAATCTGTTTCCAAAGTTGCATTTCATCTCACCATGAAACATAATACATGTTAGTGCACTTCTGTTTTTTTCCCACCATAACTGGCAGGCAGTCCCAGCTGGACTAAGTACACAAACTTCATCTAAATAATAGAAATATCTTTTCTGATGAGATGATCTTCTGCAACACAAAATTAAAAAGATAAGGTTAGCATTTATTGGTCATCTTTAAGAACTTATCGATTTTGCCTTTGATAAATGGAGAAGGCTACTTCATTGTCTGCCATGTCTCCTCATGGACACCCTACAATTTACTTCAGGTATTGAGAAAACTACTTAATTATCCAAGCTGCTCTATTAGTCTGTGATCATGTAAAAATAGGGGCTGTACTCCTTTCTGCTTTCAGACAGTTTTATTGACTTCATGCAATTGTAAGGGCTAGTGCCTGAGGACTGCTGTGTAAAGTGGCAGCCTTTGGTGTATCAAAAAATACTAAAATACATTTTAAGCAGCTGCTACTTATAAAAAACAAAAACAAAAACAAAAACAAAAACAAAAACAAAAACAAAAACAAAAACAAAAAAACACCAACAACAACAAAACAGCACCCTCCCTGACAACAACTGCAAAATCCTTAACTCCCTCAAGAGTCAAAACATGGAAAACCCAAGTGATAAGAAAGTTTTGGTTGTTTTCTCCTGCAGATCCTGGCTTCAACCTGATAGTGATTGAAGAAAAGATAATTTTTAATTATATTTAAAATAACATGTTCAAATGAAAAAGAATCTCAGGAACAACCTTAGCAATATTTCCCCTGATTTCAGTGTTTGTTTTCCAGGGAAAAGTCAAACTGAAAAAACAATTTAATTATCCTAACCTAACTGTTGTGCCATTCTAGGGATTCTTCAAAAGTAAAATGAAAATTTTTGGATGAAAGAGTTATTATAAGTACTTGTGTAAGAATATGAGCAGTGTCTTTATTTGCAGCACATAGGAGACTATGACCTAGCAGTCTTCCCTATCATATGGTGTAAAACATTTTGCTTATCATCATCATGGGTTTTTTTACAACAAATAATACATCACCAAGACTGATTATAAAATGTCAAGAGAAAATCTTTTTACCTTTTGAATAAGCTAAAGGCAGCTTACAGAAGAAGGTTGACTTTTCCAGAATTTTCATCTAAAAATTTTATTTAATGTTGTTTGTGTACACTTTCATTCTTTAATTACTTGATCAATTGCAATAACTCATAACTTATTGTGTTGGGTCCTTCAATCCTGTTTCTTACCAAATGACAAACCACATAACCAGTACAGTCTGAATCATCTTGATGTTTTGGCTTCTGGCCAGGAACATTTCAGATGCTCATTTTGATATATTCAGGGTGATTGGTAGCATTTGATAGGAAGTTCTAGTACTGAAATTGTCAAAATTTGAGGCACAAGAAAAAACGCAAGAAAGATTTTCCTTGAAGGAATTTTAAAATTTGGTTACATTGCAGAATTACAGAATCACGGAATCACAGAATTTTCAGAGTTGGAAGGGACCTCTAGAGATCATCTAGCCCAACTTCCCTGCCAAAGCAGGATTGCCTAGAGCACATTACTCAGGACTGCATCAAGGCGGGTCTTGAAAATCTCCAGAGAAGGGGACTCCATGACCTCCCTGGGCAGTCTGTTCCAGGGCTCTGTCACCCTCACTGTAAAGAAGTTTCTCCTCATATTTGAATGGAACTTCCTATGTTCCAGCTTGTGCCCGTTGCCCCTTGTCCTATCACTGGAAACCACTGAAAAGAGTCCAGGTCCATCCTCCTTCGACCCACCCTTTAGGTACTTGTAAACATAGATAAGGTCTCCCCTCAGCCTTCTCTTCTCCAGGCTAAAGAGCCCCAGCTCTTTGAGCCTTTCCTCAAAGGAGATGCTCCAATCCCTTAATCATTTTAGTTGCCCTACGTTGGACTCTCTCCAGTAGTTCCCTGTCTCTCTTGAACTGGGGAGCCCAGAACTGGGCACAGTATTCCAGTTGTGGCCTCACCAGTGCAGAGTAGAGGGGGAGAATGACCTCCCTCGACCTACTGGCCACACTCTTCCCTATGCAGCCCAGGTTCCCATTGGCCCTCTTGGCAACAAGGGCACATTGCTGGCTCATGGAAAGTTTACTATCCACCAGGACTCCCAGATCCTTCTCCTCAGTAGTGCTTTCCAGAAGATCCATCCCCTAACCTATAGTGGTGCCTGGGATTCTTCCTCCCCAGGTGCAGGACCCTACATTTGCCCTTGGTGAACCTCATTAGGTTCTTCTCTGCCCAGCTCTCCAGCCTGTCCAGGTCACGCTGGATGGTGGCACAGCCCTCTGGAGTGTCAGCCAGCCCTTCCAGTTTGGTATCATCAGCAAACTCACTGAGGATACACTCTGTCCCCTCGTCCAGGTCCTTGATGAATATGTTGAACAGGACTGGGCCGAGTATTGACCCCTGGGGGACACCGCTGGTTACAGGCCTCCAACTTGACCCTGCTCCATTAATTACAACCCTCTGAGTTCTGTCACACAGCCAGCTCTCAAATGAACGAGCAGGAAGATGTGAGTTTTTGGTATCTTTGATCTCCATTTTACAAAGAGTTCACCTTTCTGAAACTCTTAATGAAACCTGTACCTTTCCTTCTGGTATTTTTCTTTGCCACATTTGGTGACCTTTGGCTTGACACACTGACTGCTGAGAATGGCTGTTTAAGTATCCATTTGAAGTACAGAGGCTCACAGTGAATTTCACTCTTAGAGATGTTCACAGATTTTCAATATTTTACCAAATTAAGGATCATAGAACACAAGGTCCTTCATTCATTGGGCAAATATTCATCTCTGGGGTGTTATTGGTGGTGAATATGCAAGCAGTTTTACAGTGTGCCAGGTTATAGTGCAATGTAAATACTAGGCATATACAATTTCCTTATCATTTAGAGGAGAAAAGACATTCGTTGTGAAGATTCAAAGTATTGTAAATATGATTTATGGACTACATAAGGTGGCTAAAAATTGCTTTATGTTTTCTTGCTTTCCGTAATTTGCAGGGACAAAAGGATAAATCATTTTTTTTCAAATTTAACCTCTTTTAAACAAACCCCTTGTTTATAATTGTGAATATACTGTTATAGTTGTGGGATATTTAGACTAGTCCTGCAATTTTTACTATACTTTTTTTTTTCCTGTTTAGTGAGGAAAATTATTTTCATTTTAAAAAGCAACCCTCACTGAACTCTTACAGATCCTGAATAAAAGCTGCCTTATTATAAATTAACAAGGCTCTTACCTGTAACTTGAGTTTATTTCCTGTGTGAATGCATTATTATGGATAGGTAAGCAGGTGCAATGTCTCTATTAGAGATATTGATAGATGATATATATTTCTCAACTTTCAGCTTTTCTAATGGGAGGCAAGTGGATCTTGGGAACAGCTGGTGTCTCTTTTATTATTTCTGTGTTCCCTAGAAAAATAGATGTTTTTTCCTCACCTCTGTCTTTTGAAGTGGAAAGGTTAAGTCGCCATAGTATCTGCCGTCTTCAGAACTTTTAAAATCGTGTTAATCCTTTCAGTTAAAACCAGCTAATAATATAGGAACTTAGTATCACTGCTTCAGTTTTTTCACTCTGCTCTGAAAGCACAGGTAAAGTGTGGGCAGCCCAAGACAGCTTTCTTTTCTTACCAGACATGAGGGTAAAGACCATTAAATATTAACATGAGTTACAGTAACTCAGTAAAGAATGTAAAATTATGATGACATAGTCCACTATTCATTTATCTTTAATTCATGCAGAAACACTAGTTCACAGGAATCTATATATGAGACATATGACTTCTCCGATGGACACAATAGTTTTCATTGACGTTATTTGACTAGTAAGAATTATCCCAAGGGTTGATAACTTTTTCTTATTTTTAGAAGTCTCAGAAAATAAAAAGAAAGGTATGTCTAGTTCTTTTATACAGTTTGCCTTGTTTGTTTGTCAGCATTTTTTTTTTACTTTTTTATTTTTATAAGGTGATAGTGAAATGAACCAAAAGGCCATGTAAGTGGCCATAACTTAAGCCATGTAAGTGTGTATTCTGATCTTTATTACTCTTACTGTGTTGTTGTCAGCCTTCTTCAGAAGAGACAAAGGAATGTTATGTGAGGGAATATAGCCAAGTAACATTACATCATATCGGCAAAGGTGGAGAGTTCGGTCAGTGGCACTCAGCAGGATGGAGACCAGTGACTGCGGACAAAAAATAATGTGTGTCAAAAGAGCAGAAAGGCAGAAGGGCAGTGTTCAGACAAAGCCTGGAGAAAGAAGATGCCTCTGTGGGCTGGCAATGAATTACTTGAGCAAAGTTTAAGTCAATGCAGGGTTTTTTTGGCTTACATACACATTTCAGGATGCATGTGCCTTAACAAAGCTGTAGTTTAAAAATATAATTCAGAAAAGCAAAACATATAAAAATTTAAAATCAAAGGTAGGAGTTCTCTTATGTCAAGATCTAGATGGAGTGTTTTTCTTTTCCAGTATCTTTTCTGGTCTTTGTTTTGGCAATAAAATACTCAGAGTGGGATTCAGTTATTTGCTTCCTTGCTAGCCCCTCTTACTTCTTCAATACTTTCTTCATTCTTTATATGACTTAATGCCAAAGGTTCCCATATGGCTGAAGGGGATGAGAACTAATAGTGGGAACTTTATTAGGTGGTATAGGTGAGCTTGCTCCTGCACATACAACCAAGTAAAGCTATGAGGAACGATTATGTGATACATTTTGGCTCTTCGAACAAGACATCACTTCTGGCTTTGTACCTCCTCTGCCAGCTCTATAATAATCAAGTACTTGAAAAGAAATGTTTAATTTTCTTTTTTTTTCTTTGAAAATAGCTCACCATTTCTCAAGCATGAATTATCAATGGCCCTGCTGTTTTCATGCATTCATCTCAGAGATATCTTAATGAGACCTCCTACACAGCATATTTTCTTATGCTGTACTCTGATTCTACTCATATTTTTCTTCTGTGGATGTGGTTATTAAAGTATTTATGCATTGTCAATTTAAATTTTGTAAAGACAATAAATGCTTGCTATCACTTTTTTTAAGCAATAGCTATGTCATTAGACAGATCATCAAAATAAGAATCACCCTCAGAAAAACATTTACTTTCTCAAAAATAATTGTAATTGCTGTTGTTTTCCTTTTTCCTAACTTGATTAATATTTTGAATTCATATTTCCAAATAATAATGTGGAAGAAAAAGAATTATATCAGGTCAGAGCTGGAGGTCTTTGGCTTACTGTTTATACAATTAAATGTTCAACTGAACAAAAGCGAAGGTATGTTTGGAGTGTACCCTTAGCAAAACTATGGGGATGTGGCTGCTACAAAATATGTAAATGTATCTCATGGAAGAGGATTATCTGTCACCAGTTTCAAGAGAATATCAGAATATCATGATCAGCCATAGTTATGTGGCTACCTATATAAGGTTGGTTTTTTTTTCATTTTATACGTAAGTTTCTAACTCACATTGCATCCTATCCCTCACTTGCTTCTCTGATCTGTTTTCTGATGCAATGGGACTCAAATGCAGTACTATGTCTTTTGTCCAGGGAATCACAATTCATTTAAATAAAGACATTCATGGCACTTGGACAATACCTGCAATTTTTGGTATTTTTTTCATTATTTTGTTCAAGCAGTGCCTTAAATAATTATCAGGTCAGCACTTTGGTCACTTATTTGGGCCAAATAATATCAATAATATTAAATACATAAATAGTAACTAAAATAATAGCAGCAACAACAACAGTAGTAGTTACTGCAAGTGATTAAAACAATAATATTAACAATAATAGAAATAATAATAAATTAATACATATCATACAGGTTGAGAGGTTTGCAACAGGAATCATGAAATCCCCAGAGAGTCCCTTCATCATTTCAGCAAACGTCAACACAGTAATTTCTACTTAAACAAAATTAGGCTGTGTAATCTATATAGATTATTTTTTGTTCTCTGACAGCATTTAAAATCTGTAATCCTATACTATGTTCCTAGTGAGCAAGACACTGAGTACACAGGAATGGAAAAACACAGTTGCTGTACGTAAGAACTAAAGTTTAAGAGAGGAAATAAGCAAAGCAAAACAAAACAACAACAACAACAAAAACTAGGTATGTAGAACCAGACAAAAAGAATACATCATGATAAACAAGTGGCATTAGTCAGTATGATAAGTTCTCTGCACAAAGAGTCTGTGATTTTGCCCAGTGATTTTTGTCAGGCCAACATTCATTCTTCCCTTGTTACACTTTCTTTTGAAATTGCAGCTCTTGCATTTGTTATTGAGGCAGCAAATATCTCATTTGGAGACTTCAGAGACTTTGAAAACACAGCCTGAGTTTTCTAGCCTTTCTCCTTTTCATTAAAATTGTTACTGTCACATTTGTTTCCAGAGCAGTTTATTCTAAATTGCTACTCTGAACATTTCCGAATCTGTCTTCCTGCAGTCTGGTCAAAGACAACCGAAATCTGATTTTCATGAAGTGTTGCAGCAGGTCACTTTGAGGTATTAGTCTTTTCAGCTTCTGAAACAAAAAGAAATTCTGTATTAAGGGGTTTTTTTTCAATTTTTGCTCGTCATGAATCACAAAAAGCAACTTGAAGGAAAAGGTGTATTGAATTTGAGTGTAAGGCACAGTCCAATTATTTCTGCAAGCGCATGTCCTCGAGACATTGTGTCAATGAATGACTGAAAGATTGATGGCACAAGGGATTGGTAATGACATCTAAAATCTTCTCCTCAGGTTAACAGTTCCAGCACACTAGAATTTAGTAGTGGCAAAAGTTGTTAATTACTACAAGTACTTTCATTTCCAGAAGGCAATTCTCTGAATCTACCTCTGAAGATAAACAGCCTCATCACAAAAAAATAATCCTCATCTTTAAAGGTAGTGTTAGTAGAGGGCATGGGGTGGACAGATATCCACAGTGTGGGACCCCAGAGCTATCCCAGCTGCCAAGTTCAGCTGCCTGTACCAGAAAAGTGATGACTGAACATCCCAGGGACAGCTTGGGACCATGTTGTCTCCTGAGCCTTGCTTTCTGCTGTGTGAGGTGGGCAGAGGACAGCGATATTCCTGGATGTTCCATTCTGTTCTGTTCTCCAGGTGGCTGAGAAAGCCTAATGCAGCAGACACATCATGCACAGCTGCAGAGAAGTCTGAGCTTTACTCACTCAAAGTCAAATTGTGGGAGTAAGGCATATCTTCCTGGGAAGTAAGCTTGCCTTGCCAGGATGCCAGCATGCTGAAGGCTCATACAGGGGTATCCATGGCTGGATAGAGTTGAAATGTTGAAGAGATAAAAAGAGGACTTTGGCACTTTGTGTTTCAGACTGCACAATCCCTCATTGTCTTCCTGTGATATTCCCACATTTTGGGCAGAGCTGTATTCGCACCCCACAAGGCAGCATATTGGCCCTTCTGCACTACAAGGGTTTTATAAGTGGAGCTGATCAATATTTATGTGCTTATTTAAAACCTTTTTTTCCATTTAAAATGGCCTTTGTCTTCAGGGTCAGCCTTTCTATGAGGAAGGCTTTTAAGGTTTGTTTGTATATGTACATGTTTTTCCAAGCTTTTGCTGAAAATAATAGAATAGTACACGGTGCTTTTCAGGAGGCCTCAAAGTCATTTCCAAAGGAATACAGCTTTAGGTGGGCTAAACAAGGGAAAAATTAGAAGAAATAGGAAATATAAATTTTGAATGTCTGAGTCTTTTTTCCACAGATGATTATCTAAGGTTTGGAAAGAATATAGTAGAACAGACATAGAGCTATGACTCTTTAGAGTTTTTTTTTTTTTTCACAAACCACCCCTCTCCATCCACATATTTGGATTAGCTGTGTTTTAACCTGTTAAAATGCTGAAAGAAATTTGTGTATGTAGATATCTGAGAATCTATATACAGATATATATATATATAGGAAGGCTATATTATGTGTTCAGTGCAAAATTATAACCACTAACAATTTATTTTAAGGTTCACTGTTCTTTCAAAGCTTCAGTTTGAAATTCTGGTGCTGAAGAAGCCCATGGAAGCTTTACCATTGACTTCAACAAAGTCAAGATTTTTATCTAAAATATTTTGGACAGAATGCTAGCTTTCAGTTGAATTTTCATCAGTGGTTGGTACTACATCATCATTGTCCAGACGCCCATGGAGATTTTGGGCAGGTTTTTATGAGGCATTTGAATTTCAAATTGGAATTTTTACAGGCTGGAATTTCAAGAACTGAAGTCTAATTAAGTGTTTTCCCTCCTTCTTCTCCCTTTGAACAAGACATTCACTTTTGTTTTTTCTTTAGAGGAACTACTTTCAGTAATATGCATTCTTCAAATCTGTTAGAAAAGCCCATATTTTCTGTTTTATTTCCTTCTTCCCCTGTTACCTTAACACTACAGTTGCCCTTCTGAAAGACACGTGATTTTACTGCAGCTTCAGTGGGTGGTTTTGTGACATTTTTTTCTGCTCTAGCAGAGCAGGTATTTCTAATCCAGACCAAAGACCATCTGAGCAGGTTCAGAAGCTAGAGCAATTCATTGTTTCATTAGAGATCCCATGGGAATGATGACCAGGACATTGATCCCATTTTCTTTCATTTTAGGAAAAAACTTCAGAAAGCACTGTGGAGTGTGGGAGGAGTGATACATCATTACGCTTGCATGAGATGAAGGTCTATATGCTGACAGAGAACAGCGTGCTTCAGTCTCCTAGTCTTTCTCACCACTATTTTTACATGGTTTGTTATGTTGACGTTGAAATACTGCCAGAAGCTATATTCAGCTTTGTTATGGTAAAGCCAGTTACTACATGTTTTCGTCTAGTTTGGTTATTGCAATGTTGAGGATTGCATGCTTTGTTTTCAATTTTGTATATTCACTAGGGAGTGTCAGAAGCTGAAATATTATAGGGGATGAGCAGATGTTGAAATATTATAAGGGATGAGTGGATGTTATTTCAGCACTGATTTCACAGCTGAGCTAAAGAAATTCGTGCTTCTGAGTTGAAAGAATATAAGATACACACAAGCATCAAAATAGGAGAGAGATGAGAGAGAAATAGGCAGGAATAAATCCTT
The DNA here is from genome assembly GCF_964106895.1 of Numenius arquata. Classification (NCBI taxonomy): domain Eukaryota; kingdom Metazoa; phylum Chordata; class Aves; order Charadriiformes; family Scolopacidae; genus Numenius; species Numenius arquata. The sequence goes on along the minus strand of NC_133576.1, from coordinate 105,898,490 downwards.
GAAGACAAGAATAAGGATTTCAGGAGAGATTGTGGAAGGAAGTCAGAAGCCAGTGTGGGACTTAGGTAATAGAGTGACATCATGGGGAGAGGACATGAAGAAACAGCTTCCAGCTATAAAGTGTTGGAGGACTTAAGGGAGGAAAAGATGTGAGAGTTAAGAAAGAATAAGTCTGCAGGGGGAGAAACAACTCAGATATTGACAAAAGATTAACAATACAGGAGGTGAGCTAAAGGTGGACTTTGATTGTAATTGAGAAAAAGAGTTGACAATACTCTTTTATCCTTTGCTTGCTCTATCTATCTCTTACGCTCTCTTTTCACTTACCCCAAGCAAAGTTTTGCCTTGAAAAGATAGGAGAGATTTCATCTGGCCTGTGAGCTTCTATTATGAATATTATTTGGAAAACGTTCAAACATGAGAGAGAGGATCTTCAGTATAAACAGATGTACTAAATATCAGCATTGTCTCAACAAAGCAATGATATTAAGCAGCAGGCTGAAATAGGGAGCAAATTGGAAAGGAGAGTGCCTCCATAAAATAGACAAACCTAGACAACTGTAGCAGATTTAATATCTTTCAGACCTCAAAGAGCACTATGTAAGGCTCTCCAATTTAAAACTATCACCCTGACTTAAGCAGGGGGAAAAAGGGAGAGTCCAAATTTATGAGCTAATCAACAGATTTTATGTGCTGGTTTTGAGAGTAATTTTATTTGCGTAGACATGCGCACACTCATTTGCAAAAGCAGTGGCCAGATGCTTGTCAGGCTGATTTGATTGCCTGGGTGTCGAGCCTTCAGCCAGGGAGTCATATAAAACCACACAAACTATTTCATATCTCTGGCAAGAGCATGGATTGAAACCTACCAGTTTTCATTAATCATTCTGTAATTCACAAACTGCTTGCCACAGTCATCAATCAGGTCTATATATGCAGTGCAATTTGTAAAGGGTAAATTCATGTACCTTATTTGATTAGTCATGCTAAGTGTGATAATACCAGATCTCCATTTTTTCCTCTTCGTAAACACTTTTCATCACAGCAAATATGTCCATGGAATCATTATGGTCAGTAGAGTTTTAGAGAAAAGCACATATTGCTTTTTCTGCTGGAAAAATGATAATATAGAAGCCCACTTCTTGATGGGCTGTCTAATTTTTATATTCCAACGTCTTGTGTTGTGAAATGTGTATATCTAAGTAAGCTTTCAGTTTAGGTGTCACTGGCCATGGAAAGATGTTCAGTTCCAGGTAATTAGCTTTGATTAAAGGTTCTAAATCTTTTAGTTGTTTGTGGTTTTTTTTCTATTTTTTTTCCTTCCTCATTAGTTTTTGCTGTAATAGAAAATAGACCTCCTCCTATTAAATTCTAATGTATAAGGTAGGCCAGTACTCCAGTAGTCAACGAAATAGTTTATGATTAACAGTTCCTTGAAACGGGAGACTGAGCTGCGCAGAGACACTCACCATGCTGCAACTTTTTAATATAAACCTTCAATGGATTTTTATGGATGAGAGAAATAGTGTGGAGAGGAAAATTTTATTGGGGTTACATTTGTCGTAACATTGTGGGATTTATCTGGACTGCAAATGAAGTTGGTTTAAAAGGCAATATGGAAGGTAATAGTTTATTTTAATAGCTAATAGTCACCAGCCTGATATACTGAAACCTTGCTTGGAATTAAGCCCTGTACTGGTGCTCTGAGAAAGATTTCCTAACAAATTACTTTTATTTAGTTTGTCTCTCATCCTGTGGTTTCTTTATTTAAAAAAATAATGGTGCTAGTTATTTTATTTTCTTAACCTAGCTTTTTAAATTTTAAACCTTGTCAGTGGTTCTGACGTGCTCACCTCAGAGGAAAAAGTTCAAACAGATCCATTTTGATGCTGCCTGGTTTTGGGTCTTTTTCACATTCACCACCAGCAATGCATTTGAAAGTCTGTGCAAGTGGAATTTTCAAGCCTTCCAAAAGACAAACTAGAAGTAGGGCTTTATTAACCTTCCTGGCAGATCAGACATAACAAGTGCAGCATATTTAAATTTTTTTATAATGACATTTGTCTGATACTTCTGAAAGAGGAAAACTGGTAACCTGTCTCCCCTATTCCATTTACCCCTTCAACAAGTTTGTAGAAGTAGGTTCCCAGTGAGCAGTTTTTTAAGTGTGAAATTTCCTGAATCTTCAGAAAATAACCTGGAAAGAAATTTATATTGTAACATATTGAATCAAACTAGATTACAGTTAATCACCGTAAGTGGCAACCACATCCTTACTTCTTAAAAGGAATTTACTTGGATCACATCAAAGTAACAATCCCAAATGAAGAATGATCTGTGTAACTGTGATCCCTGTACTTTTCTGCTTGTCATGCTTTAATCCCATAAACTATGAAGATGAAAGAAACAGATCAGCTGCCTGGTTACATTTTAGCTGGTTATTCATATGATCAGCATTTCTACTTGACAGCGGGTAGTCTATAATTTTATGAAGGATAAGAATATATAACAAGTGAAACCAGAACACAGGGGCTAAATTCTTATAAATAGAATGACCTCTTTATTTCTCATCATGCATTTCTCTCCTTCTGTTTAAATAGCTTACTACCCTTCAAGTTAGGAAATTAAGTGGTCTACAGATGAATCATGCTGCTTGCAGGTACTAGAAATATATACACTTGAGACGTGAGGTTATTAAAATGTCTGCATGCTACTTATTCCTCTGAAAAGAGTGAAAAAAATCTGCTCAAATACATTGGTGGTTTTAGGAAAGCCCAGATTAATTAATAAAGACTAATCATTTACTGTATATGACAAATAGTAAAACCTAGGTTTGAATTTTCATATGCTGCTTTTATTTCCTCAGTAAAACACCAGTGCCATCAGTGTTCACAGGTGGACTGTCTTGGAGGTACCGAAAGATGATGGTTGTATACTCTAGAGATGTCAGGTTATTAAAACTGTAGCAAAGTGATAAGCCTGAAGCCATGGCCATTGCTATTACCTAGTGTGGCTTCATGGGCCTTTGGACTCTGCTTCTCTCAGTTGTACCTCTGCTGTTCCTCCCATTTGTACATCTTTACAGCAAGTTGTCCTGGAACTTTTCATTTTCTCCTGATCTACAGTCTTTTCCCCCTTGTCTATGCTTCTCTGTATTTTTTTTTTTCCTTTCTCTGCTTTTTAACCTGGAAAAGCAAAACCTTGAAATTATATTCTCCTACACACCTACATTCATAACTAATGAAACAAAAGGAAAAAAGAATGTTTTTCCTCTTGTATGCTATATTTCTATGAACACTGAAGGTGAAGTGTCAATTAGACCTAAGTTGGTTTTGCTTTGTTTTTCTACACCCTCCCCTTCCCCACCCCCCCAGTTTTATTCTTTATTCTTTAATGGGTGTCTGCACAGTTGCCTTCAGACTCTGAGACTTCTGCCTAGGGAAAGCCAATACAGAAGGGCTGATCTTCAGCTGAGCAAATTTCAAAAAGTTTAAAGAATTTTGACAAAAGCCAAAACAAGCAACCCTCTGCAGACAAGGAAAAGGAACATTTAAAACAAACAGTGTTACTTCTATATAAAATTCATTACTTCTTTTTTAACCATCCTTCATTACCGTCTGAATTCTGCTTACGTCTCAAGGCAGAAGACTGGAAAAACACAGGTTGTATATTTTACCTAACTAAGATATTCTTATGACTTAAGTAGGTCTCTATCGAATAGTTGAATTTCTCTTGCTATGTAGTTATTTTATTGTCCTCCTTTCCACTGCACAGTGTCCCAAATCAAGTGTTTTATTCATATCTAAACTACTTAACCATCATATGAAAAGTTTCCAGTGATGCCTATGTAGAGAGAGTAGATGCTAAAAAGATCCCAGAACCAGATGCAGCAGAGGTAGACGCTGCAACTAAGATCTTGGATTAAGCAAAATAGTAATTCTATTCTACCTGCAGGACTATGACAATAGTGGCTTAGATCAGCATAAAGCTGAGCATTTTTGCAATAAGGTCAGATACACAGGCCTGTGAATGTAACGTTAATGTACAGTCACTGAGGACGCTTTCACTTCAGTAATTGCTGACAAGCTCCTTTTTTTCTGCTCTTTTTCACTGAGGTTAAGGTCTAGAGTTGTCCCACCTAAGAACTACTCTTATACTGTCTCTTTTTCTCTGTTTACTATAGAGGGAGTTAACTGCTTTTCTAACTTAGAAGCCTCAGGTGAGTTCTTTATCAGTGGCAGTCGTATTGATTTTTAACAAATTTCAACTTTTTTTCAGGAAAGTTTTAGTAGAATTGTGCACATGCCTGTGTATGCACACATGTAAGACAATGGAGTTTAAAAGTATAGTATCATACAAAACAATATGAGATAATCATCAACAAGACAATATTAGCAAAATGAGAATATTACATGTTGAAGAAATGGCTATCCTTGGAAAGCATCTTTTAATCCTATCCTATGTGTCCCCTTCTGTGCTCAGCCCAAATTGCCACTTTCCCAGTGCTAGGAGCTTGGTGCTGTTCAGGGAAATTGTGCCACTGGGCAGGTGCAATATGCTTCCTTTTCACTCTTGATGGGGTTGTTGGTGTGCTGGGACTGGTGCTGGTTTAAAAAAAGGAAGGAAATAAGACTCAGGAAGATTTTAGAGAGGGTTATAAATTTCTGGTGGAAATGGATCCCACTCAAACCTAAGTGAGAACCCTACAGATCCTTTACCAAGTGTCATGGTTTCAGCTGGGATGGAGTTAATTTTTTTTTGCTATCTGGTATAGTGCTATGTTTTGGATTTGGAATGAGAAATACTTTTGATAGTGCACTGCTGTTTTCAGTTGTTAGTAGGCAGTCAAGGCCCTTTTCGCTCCCCATACCACCCCATCAATGAGTAGGCTGGGGGTGCTCAAGAAGTTGGGAGAGGACATAGCCAGGACAGCTGACCCCAACTGACCAAAGGAATATTCTGTACCATGTGATATCATGCTCAGTATATAGAGCTGAGGGAAGAAGAAGGAAAGGGGGGACGTTCAGAGTGATGGTGTTTGTCTTCCCAAGTAACCATTCCGTGTGATGAAGCCCTGCTTTTCTGGAGGTGGCCAAACACCTGCCAATGGGAAGCAGTGAATTAATTCCTTGTTTTGCCTTGTTTGTGCATGCAGCTTTTGCTTTACTTATTAAACTTGTCTTTGTCTCAACCCACATGTTTTCTTACTTTCACTCGTCCGACTCTCTCCCCCATCCCAACTGGGGGAAGTGAGCGAGCAGCTGCTTGGTTCTAGCTGCTCACTGGGGTTAAACCCCAACACCGAGCCAGTGGTATCCCTTTTGTATAATTACAATCTATGTAAGTCATGGAGGTAGAAGGGAGAGGAAGCTTATTTCATAGGGCATGAAGACAGATAGAGGCAAATTTAGCCTTCTACTAACTCCAATGACAGATAAAACACTTTTCCCAGATCTCTATGCATGTCTGCTATAAAGAAAACAAAAGACTATTTAGCTGCTTCCCAGACTGAAGAGCTGTCCATTCTGCTTTTAAAAAACATAACTGCACTAAAACAATTAATATTTTTGTTTCCAATGTGAAAAACTATTTGTTCTGGATGTTAAGTGGTTGTCAACAACAACAAGCATTTTTGCAGTTCAACCAGAAAGCATGCATCTCTCAAAAGTGATGGCTGATGCAGCTATTGTGCTAAAGTCATGACAATGACTGAAAAAAGGCCTTGTGATTCTAGAAGGCAGATGAAAGAGTCTGAAAAATTTCCTGAAAGACCTAATCTCAAAACAAAAATACTGGAGTCAGGCATGTCTATCGTCAGACTTTTCTGATCCTAGAGTACATTGATATTGATTCTTTGGATTACTTAAGCTTCCAAAACTTCAGTTGGAAATGTATAAAAAAAAATAGTTATCAAAATCTCGGCTGCTTTTAGAACTCCTCTCAGTTGAAGTTATAGTTTGCCACTTGACTACACAACAGCAGATGTTTTAGTTTCCTTGAAGTTCCCTGACCTCAGCTGGGATTTGCAATGTTGCACAGATTCATGTCCTTAGGGCCATTTTAGAGGTTTTCAGAGGAGCATCACAACCAAATCAAGACTTTTCTCACCCTTCCCTCCCTTTTTCCCTCCATCCCATCTTCCCTCCCTCCTATTCCTTTTCTTGTCTTTTCTTTTACTTTTTTTCCTTTCTCCTTTTTCTTTTTCTTTTTCTTTTTCTCTTTTTCTTTTTCTTTTTTTTCTTTTTCTTTTTCTTTTTTTTCTTTTTCTTTTTCTTTTTCTTTTTCTTTTTCTTTTTCTTTTTCTTTTTCTTTTTCTTTTTCTTTTTCTTTTTCTTTTTCTTTTTCTTTTTCTTTTTCTTTTTCTCTTTTTCTTTTTCTTTTTCTTTCTTTTCCTTTTCCTTTTCCTTTTTCTTTTCCTTTTTCTTTCTTTTTCTTTTTCTTTTCCTTTTTCTTTTCCTTTTTCTTTTTTTCTTTTCCTTTTTTTTTCTTTCCACTTTTTTTCTTTCCCTTTTCCTTTTTCTTTTTCCCTCCTTCTCACACCACTAGGAAAGAAAGTATGTGCTCAGGTAAGTTACCACAATGTCACTTAGGTTCATGTTTATTTTCTCAATTAAATCAATCACATCAAACCTCAGAGTTACTCTTTAAAGATATAAAATATTCACCTGTGAAGCAGCATAAGTACTAAGTTTACATGATACGCCTGGAGCTCATATTGTGTTCATATAACAGATCTATTCTGGTCTATTAATGCCTGAAAAACAGTGTAATGGTACCTTGGAGCTGTTCAGCTGCCAGGGATCCCTCAACATGCAGCTGCTCTAGCATGAATCTGAAGAAGCTTCTCTGTTCACTCTGAGTTTACTAGTAGCCATATGCTCCTAACTGGGAAAATGTATTGCCCAAATTAATATCTCTGATGTCCTAGTAGCACGCGTTTATGGTGTACCTAGTAGCACATCTCTAGCTTACTTTAAGTACAGCTCATTATTTCTTTCCCCCAAAATTCACGTGAAGATAAAAATTGTCTTAAAGTAGCATTTTCCAGTTGTAACTAAAGCAGTAAATTTGAACAGAACCAAGTCTCACTGACAAAAATGGACATTTTTTTCTCTTTTCATGCAGTTGATGTGTGACTGTTATTAGCTGAAGGCATAGAGCTTTTTCAGTACACGGAAGAAGTCTTTGTGCTGTAACACCGAAGTGAGACTGATAGCTCATGAGAGACCCTTGCACATCTCTCAACTTACCCTCATGAGAGAAAGACACACACATACATACAGAAATTCAAATGTGGGCATACAACATTTTTAATAGCTTATGTTTCACTTGCTTTTTATTTTTGGTATGATTATTTTGGGTTTGGTTTTTTTTTTTCCACATGACATTTTTAATTTGAAATATATAGTGGATCTTAGTTTATGAAGGCTTACTTAAAATTTAGTGCAATATGGTATTTTCGCACCTTCATTCTCAACAGTTCTCTAATATTCTCAAACAGTCAGCAGGATGTCTGGCTGTCTGCAATATGAATGGTTGAACATTTCTTGTAAAAAATGGAATGCACTACGTTGCTGGAATCACATAAAAAAAGTCTTTAGCGATATGGAAAAAGGCTCTGGGACCTTGGATGTCAGTTCTAGGAGAGATGAATTTATAGCTAGAGCAATCTCTCTCCTAGAACTGACATCCGAGGTCCCAGAGGCTTTCTCAGTAATATTGAGGATTTTCTTTTTTTTCATGCATTTACAACAATATAATGTACATGTGCACATAGTATTTTGAACAATTTCACAGTCATAGAAATAATGACAAATTTGGACTTAGAAACTGTCTACCTCCACCCTCTAATATAACTGAATAACTTCTTGTGTTAGCAGTAATTTGCTTAAGAAAGTGGGAAGCAGCTCTTTGCAATGAAGGGCAAAGGAGATCAGAGTTCAAAATCAAATGGTCACATTTGCTTTTTATTGAAACCTCTTCTATGTGTTCAGAATGTGTAAATGAGCAGTCTTGAAAACTAAGCTACAAAGTCTCCATACATCTAAGGTAGACTTTTTTTTTCCGAGTACATCACTGTTTTTATATCTCCTTTTCATTTCAATTATTACAGTAGCTCTCTTATCATTACCTACACTTCTTGAGGAAAATGCCCAAGCCTGCACATTTTTTCCTTAGAAAATAGTGTGAATTTGCTGAGTCCCCTTTCTTCAGTACAACTGTCAATATGAGTCTGCAGGAGTTTGCCGTTGATTTGAATGGAAACCTGGCTTGGTCTCACTGATTTGCAATAACCTTACTATCTCGGACCAACCAATGCTGATTGTTTCACTTAAACAAAGAGGAAAGTCCACACAACAATCTCTTTTCTTTCCTCTGCAGATACTATGGAACTTTAATATGTAGGGCCTTATACATTTTTCATTACAGAAGTACATCCCTTAAGGAAGTTTATTATTAGACAATTAGATTCTGAATATATTTGGAGATGGAAAGGTAAAAGGTAAAATATTATGCAGAAAAGGTAAAATATTATGCAGAAATTATCAGAATTTACAAATCAGTCCAACTAAGGATTTCAATTCTTATAAAATCCTTAACTATTAAAAAGCACTGCCATTGTAATGTACTTCTTCAAATGCACAAATCTAAATGGTGTATCTTTCAGTATTATAACAGAGTAATGAAACAGGTGACTCCACAGGTTATTTAGAGAAGTGAACCCAAGCGACATCTATAATAATTCAGTTAGTTATTAGAAAACAGAGTTTAAATTATATGAAAGGATTTGAACTCAATCAGTATAAACAACAATACATAGGTACCCTACATTTTTCAGGTTAATAAAAAAAATTCTATTGGCACCGATTTGCCATATATAACCTAGTGTTTTTAAAGGTGGTTTGGTGGTGGAATAAGTAACATAAAAAAACCCTGCCCCCCATTTGAGGGAAATAATTAGCTAGTAAAAAGCTGAGAAAGATGATTTGACAAGAAGAGGCCAGTTTCCACAATTTAAACAGCCTATTTCTTTCTTTTCTTTTGGATTTTCCTGCCAAGCTGGAATATTGGGTTTATAATATGTAATGTTTTGTATGCTCACATCAGACAGCTTTTGTGATGAATACAGAGACTTTAAAACATCACATGTGGATACATACCAATGTACTATTAAAATTTATTAAGATATTCCATTTATTATCATCATTCTGTCTCTGTGCAAATGAATATGAGTCAATTATTTCAGATCAGTTGCCCAATGAGTGCAAAGAATATTTTCAGGTCATCACAAAAAAGTGCTGCAAGTGTTAATCAAAGTGGTATTTTTCTCAGGGAAGTAACTAAAAGTAAAAGTTTGTTCCAGGTACAGTAGCATATTTCGGTAAGCTGAAAATATTTTATTTATTTTTTTATTATTTTTAAAGCTTTTTGATGCTGCTCATATTGTTATTTTACACTTACTTCATTAAAAATGAACAATTAAATTGTCAAAACATGCAGGCTTTCTTCACTTAAGCTCTTTTTGTTGAAATTGTTCAGAGAATTTTATCTAATTTCAGAAATAATTTGAATCTTACCTTTTCTGCATCCTAATATATAGTTATTTTGGGGGAAAAAAAATTAGTCAGCGAAAAAAATGCTAATAAAGACTTTCTTTCTAGCAGTTGAAAGCTGATCACGTCTGTCCCTGAGAAAGTGGTAGACAGCAGTAAGAATAAAACCTCCTTTATATACATAATGTTGCTGGAGTATCAACGTAGTTTAAGTTCAAATGCTAAAGTCATCCTTCACATAACGCTTTTGAAGTCACTTAAATCATGATCAGGTTTTAGCCATGGTGGTTACGGAGGCAGTTGTGCTTTGATCTTGCAGCTTTTCATTACTTGGTAGTTCACAGTGTTTAGTGTGCCCGTAGCGTTGTATGAGATAGAAAGTACCACTCTCCCACCCCACACAGTCAAAAGTTTTGTCTTTTGTACTGAGGCAGCTCTATCAACTTCAGTGAAACTGGCGTAACTGAAAAAAGAAACTAGACTAGGAATCACCCGGTTGCTCACACCTATCCTAGTTGTGTATATTTATCTGTGGCTGGAAAACGTATCGTATAAAAATGTACAGCCTGTCAAACAGTGATATATAGTGTCAGTTTAAGGCAGTGCTTTGCACGTTGTATTCCTCCCCCCAATTCCTATTTAGGTGGCAATCACTAGGCTTGGATTCAAGATAAGAAAGAGGTTTTACTGGCAGCGATCCCCGTTTTTCAGCAGACTCCATGAGTAATTGCGTGGGCAGCTTTCGAGTTGCCTGTGGGTCACTCTCATGATTAGACTGCTGATGAGAAATCTGAGCTACCTTCTCCCCTTACATGTCATTTCCTTTTAATTCGTTTTGATTCAGGGAATGTGTATATATATATATATATGTATAATCTAGCTATGAATAAAAATAAGCTCCTGTAAATCCAGTTACTGAAAGTGCACACAAACAGGCCTGTTGTAAGACAGTACAAGAATATGTGTTTAACACTGCAAATGCACAGGTTTTATTAAGCTCAAGCACTGGAACAGCCTGCCCAGGGAGGTGGTGGAGTCACCATCCCTGGAGGTATTTAAGAAACGTGTAGACGTGGCTCTTCAGGGCATGCTCTAGTGCCCGGGATTGTTGGTTTGTGGTGGGGTGTTGTGTGTGGGGTTTAGTTGATGGATGCTGCTTTTTTTTTTTTTTTTTTTTTTTTTTTTTTTTTTTTGGGGGGGGTGTGTTGTTGTTTGTTTGGTTTTGTGTTGTGTTTTTTTGTTTGTTTGTGTGTTTTTGTTTTTGTTTTTTTTTTTTTTTTTTTTTTTTTAATGTGGTTGGACTCGATGATCTCAAAGGTCCCTTCCAACCACTAAGATTCTGTGATTCTGTGATTCTGTGATATCCCCTACTTCTTCTGTATCTCCCCACACTTTTATTTTGATGTGTACAACAGTGATAAAATGCACACATATTTCCTTTGATCATACAAAGGCACACATTTATTTTAGATGAATAAAATTAAAATTATTTTCTTTTTGAAAGAGCCTTGCATTATTGTGTAAAAGCTGTAATTTGGAAAGGTCACAATCCTATATTTGGAATCACTGAAATGTTAGTGGATAAATCTCATTTTTCATCCCTGAAGTTTTCATTTGTTGCTTTCAATAATAATATTTGCATTTCCATTCTGGTGAAAAAAACCCTTGTCTCTTTCAGTAAAACGGACAGAGATAGGAAGCCAGATAATTGCTATGTGCTTGTACCTGACAAAGAGGGACAATAACAAAATGTAATCTTTTTGAACCAAAACCAAAAATTATTTGTGAGGAATACTGTTGTCAGGAGGAGGTTGCAGGATGATTTCTGTATTTGCTTTTGACACTGTCAGTTTTCAGGGCAGAACAGGCTATTTCTCTGCCTGGAGCTCACAGGGGTTTTGAGTGAGCTTAGTAGCCCTTGATGTGTGGTTTATAAATAGAAAACTTCTTTAAAAGAGTGCATTAATGTCAATGCTGGTTTCTGTGGTGTCCTGTAGCGCTGCTGAGGATTCACAGCACCCATCTCAAGGTCCTGGCCATCAGAAGTGTGGAATATCTGAGGGAAGGTATATGTGAAGGTAGGGTAAGGAAGTGTCGTGGTTTTGGCTGAATTTACCAAAACCGGACCGGCAGATGGCCCTTCCCCCCCCTTTCCCCCCCTAAAAGAGGAGAGAGGAGGAGAAAGAGATAAGGAGATTCAGAAGTTTAGAATGAACTAAACTACTTTAATGAAGAATTAATATTAAAATAAAAATAAAGAAGAAAAATAATGAAATAGATACAATATATACAAAACCGTATCAAGCTCCCAGGATGACAGTCACATCACCGGCAGGCACTGGGGAAGTCCCAGACTGGACTCAGTGACGAATGGGAACTGGATTCCAGCTCTGGAGTCAGGAACACACGGATCAGGATCAAAGGCAGATGAACAGACAGAGTCCTCTCTGGACGTCGGCCATCGCAGGAAGGGGGCTGACCCTTTGATCCCTCAGCTTTTATACTGAGCATGGGGCAGATGGGATGGAATACCCTAGTTGGTCAGGTTTGGGTCACCTGTCCTGTCCACTCCTCCCCACTGATGTGACCCCTCTACGTTTTTTCCGTTTCCGACCCTCTAAGGGGGCAAATAACGAAATTGGCTGACCTTGGTTGTTATAGCAATAAGTATAAGCAAGGGCCTCCCTGCATACCATTCCTTGGCATGGAGCACAAACATTGGTCTTATCACTCTGAGAACGAGCAGTTTTCTCCACAATATGCCGTTAATTTCAGAGAGTTAGAGGAGGCCTAGCTAGGATGTAAAGTTACAGAACAGAAAATTGGTTCGGTTTTACTTCAAACCGGGACAGGAAGTTTCTGATTAATTATAAAGAAAATTAAAAGTAAACTGTGCATATTCACATTCTACTATAGAATATATATACCTAGAGAGGAAGACACAGCAGTGTCTTGAGTCATGGCTTTGAGTCAAACATAGCACCCATAAAGCGAGCAACAGTTTTGCCATTGGCTCCTGTTTGTAGGATTTCACCCCTAATTACATCCTAAATTACTGAAGCACCTAGGAATGTAGAGGCCAGTGTTTCAGTTTGCTATCTTGAGTTTTAAGGTTGTTGCCACCGCCTCTTGAGTGAGCAGAGTCTAGTGTTTCCAAATGAGCTAGCTTTTGGTGGAGATGTTAAAATTTCCTGGTTCCTGCATCAGTGAGGAAGCCTGACAAAGCAGTTTTTCCAGCTCTTTGCCATCAACTTGGACTCCCTTCACAGTTTTGAACCTCTGCTAGTAATCTGAATTCTAATTTATCTCCAGCTCCTATTATCCTTTAAGCTGTAAATGTCATCAAACTCTAGGACTTTTCTTCAGAGATCCCTTAAAACTATTTCCTCAAACATTTCTGCGTTGTCTCTTACACTCCTTTCTCACTACAGGGACACTTCCAGTGATTCCTGTTTTCCAACTGATCCTCCTTCAGGAAAGTATTTCTGTTCTGTACAGGTCTTCTCTCTATATGTGCCATTCTGAGGGATGGATTAGCTTCCTTCTGCAGGTGATACTTTTATCTATCTTGTTATATGACACTTGACCACTCAGCCTGAAGCCTAGACTGATACCTGACAGCTGAATGATTAGACGTAGTTGAGATTTGAACCCTTAAAGATCCAGTTTGTGAGGTTCCTTCCAGGATGAATTTATTCATTCAGCAAGGAAATACAAAATCTAAAGCGTTCTTGGTTTCAGTTATTCTGGAATAGCAGTTGGATGAAATCAGTGAGTAGCACTAAAAGCATGATCATTTTAGGTGACTGTTCTGTACTAACTCCAGCTGAGTGAACTGTATGCTTGGTATCTGTCTGGTGTGTGAATCTTGAATAGTGAGGTTGTTTTTGTATTGTTTTAGTACTTAAAAATGTAATATTTTATTCATAGGAAATCTGCAATCTGGCAATTGCTCAGGACAGGAGGAACTATTGTTTTATAAGCTTTACAATGTTGCCCAACATATGTTTTAAAATCAAGAAGGGAAAACATATGTCGAGGGATTCTGCATTGCAAAAAGTCTTACGAAAGGGAAAAGATTATAAGGAGGCAAGAATGAGAAAGTGTATTAAAATAAAAGGAATCTTATGAATATTCAGTCAATAACTCTCGTCACTACTGATGTACACTAAGAGCTCCTGAGTACTGAGCAGTATGGATTAGGTGAGAAAAAGGCAAACCATACAACTCTACGCCCTTGGGATATTTGGGCACAAAAAGAATACATTAAAACTTAAGAGTACATTGTCAAATACGTAGTACATTGGGATCCATGCTTGCCATTAACTTGTGTTGCATAGTATGGACACAATGTTATTACAGATCTGAAAATACAATCAAATAGCATTTATTTATTTTTTTCAAAACAGGCTTTAATACTTGCTTTAAAGCTCTTTAGCAGCTCCTGACAAGAAAGGGTGCCATTCCATATCAAATGTACATCTCATGTCAAAGACAAAAAGTCAAAAATATATGGCAATGTCCACTGAATAGAGCAAAGAATAAATTGTAGCAGTCCTGGTTATCTGTGTCTTAGTCCCTCTGCTAAGACCCTGCATTCAAAGATAAGCAGAATTTAATGGGATCTCTCATATTCCTATTTTTTAAAAAAATAAATATCTATAACGGAGTTACATTTACTTTCAGTAATATTGTTATGTTTTGCAACGTGTCTGTAAAATCTTATGTTACAGTTATTATACTAAGTAAATTCTATCTGGCCTAGACAATTAAGTTATTTTTTAAACATTGTTTTTCATACATAAAAATAGAGTGTTAGCTATTTAATGAACCATGTGAAGACATGAAATTTCTGCTTCTTTAACAATAACGCCTTGCAATTGCTTATCCAAAAGGGAAAAGGAGAGTCAAGAGAAAAGGGTAGTGCCTTTGATTGAAATATTCCTAAAAGCAAATACTTTCAAATTTAACTGAGAAGGAAAATAAAATTAGAAAATCTACTGGAGGAGAGACAAAGCACATACAAGATACGACTGTGAAATGACAAGTCTGTTACAGATGTCTCTGAATACAGGGGAATACAAGTGCCTACACTACACTCCAGTACCACAAGGTAAACACCAATTTAGAACGAGTGCAAGTTAACACTGTAGAATTATATCATCTTTTGAGAGGCATCTACAGAAAACATTCAATGACCTTTAGTCTTGGGCTTATTATTTCTGCCCTCACCAGTACTTTAACTGAGGATGTTCCATCTTGTTTCAACATACAAGAGTCTGGTGGGGGCAGTAGGTCCACACACATACATGTTTTATATAATCTTTTTACCTGAACAACATACAAGAGTATTATACAATAAACATATGCCATTAGATGTCTCATAATGAAATAAAGTAAAATAAGCATCTAAGTGTGAATTTCAAATAAAAAAAAAACTCCTTTTTTTTTTCCTCTCTGTGATAAACAACTGAAAATGGGGAATGACGATATATATTCTGAAAATTTTCAAAGTGTAATTTTGGATTTATGCAATATATCTAAAAATTTAATCTGGTGCTAAAGCCTTTGTAAAAGCTGTAAATACAATCTGTTTGTCCTATGTAGCAGTAGACTAAAAATTTGTAGTAAAATACCTCTTACTCTTTTTTTCAGAACAAGGCAAATATTCGAGGTGGTAGAATTTACTATGTAAACATAAGCACACATAATAAACACTACCTGATCTGAAATAAACAAATAATATACAACAATGCTGTTCTCCATTATTTGCTATAGCTTAGGCTGAGCAAAATCTTCAATGTAGTATGCCTAGAAATAAACAAAAGCAAGTGTTCTGTAACCTAAAGTTATTAAACATACAAAATCACAAAGCAAATAAGAAATAAGAACCCCATGAACTCAGTAAAGAATAGAAATATTACATCAATTATACGTCCATTTTTAACAATTTTGTGTTTTCCGTAGACATTGAAAAGTGGAGTTAACATGCTTAATTTATAATATCTGCCAAGATATCAATAATGGGTAAGATGCTGGTACTGAAGAGATGATGATTATAAATGTATGAAATTCAATGCTAAATACAATACCAAAAATGATTAATCCCTAATTTTGCTATCACCTGCTATGCTCTGTGTAGCCTCTGGCTTTCTAAGCCCATTTGGCAGAGCTGTGTTTCTTTCTGCTCTAGTGCCGTTAAAAGAATGAATTGGGGAAAGCTTCCCTTTCTGTCCCCAGACCTGTTTTCCTTTTTGCTTTCAAAGCAACAGACCAGAGAATAATTGTGTGCTTAAAGTACTAGTGGGGTCTGTGCCGGGGTATCTCTTTGTACCCCAAAAGTAGGCAGTAAAGGGAAAGGGGATTTCAGCCCCCACAGGGCCAATGTATGAGGCAGCTTCCATCACAGGCTTGAGGCCTCCAGCAACAATGCCAGCTTCCCTATGAGACCAGATAACCTGCAGAGAAAGAGGTAGCCAGGAAATACAGACCTCTAATCATACTCCTTTCTCACCCAAAATTTTTAATAGTACATCAATATTTGCTAGTATTGAGATAGTTACTCTGATTTCAATAATGTACAAGATTCAAATGGTGTTGCCCATCACTTCTGTGTACGGTTTTGGGTTGTCAACTGGAAAGTTTATTTACTAATGGGTAGATAAGGTCTACTTATGTATGTTAATTAGTATGTGTTTATGCCTTTATCTTCTGTTCAGCTCACCTAGTTGCAACAATAGTCGCAAATTCAATGGATACAAACTATTGGAAGACATGAAGATTACCTATAATATTTACCAGTAATTTCTCAAATGCTTTATTGTCCAACTCGTGTATGACATCACATAGCAGGACATCAGTAATACCTCTGGCCTGAATCCTTAGAGCTATATAGCATTTGTGCTAGTGGAATCATCACGCCAAACCTTAGACAACTGTTGAAGAAGGTACCACTCAAAATAAGGTAACCAGGTTCCCACTCAGAGTGTGTTGGGCACAGGCTACCTTAATCAGGAGTGAAATATGTATAAAAGGTCTGTATTTTCACACACAATGGCCTATAAAAAGCCAAAGAGAGAAGCATATGCCTGATTATGCATATGTCTCTTCCACATGAAGGATCCTTCAATATGAACTCTGTCTTGGAGTTAACACATAAGCCCGGTCAATTGCAATTATATCATCTTGTAGGTGAGTAGACAAAGAATGAAGCCACAACAGTTAAACAGGCTTCTTACTTGTTTCTGTTGTTTCTGCTCACTGCAGCACCAGCTGCTGATAAATTCTAGCCACTGAGTGCAGCAAACCTCTCAGTCTTTTCAGCTCTGAGTGATTACTAAACACAGGAAAGCAAGTCGCACATGTGGAAAGTCAGTTGTTTAGAGCCCAACCAAAGAAACGTGGTTGACAAACAGGGAAGATTTCAACACACCTTCACTTCAAATTTGGAATTAATGGAGCAAGTCGAAAGAAGGCGCCCTCAGAAAACTTTCTTGCTGGAAGGAACCCATTTCAAGTGCTTGGGTTTTTATGCAGTTTTCCTTTAACTCAAATTGTTTACTCAGGCTCCAGTGAATTTTCTAACTAACCTGCAGAAATTTCAGAAGTATGTTACCTCAGAAAAAAATGAAACCTGTAAAACACATATCTCTTTTACAGAGAATACAGAAATAAGTTAAAAAACAGACTTACACACATGCCCTACAAATGTATGGCACAAATGCTAGGGAACCGACACTTTTTGAAAAATGTGCAACTTGCTCTGGTCATTAGTGTTAGGTCTGACACTTCCCTGAAGCATCATTACCCTGTGAACGTGAACTGTGTTCATCCAAGAAATCCCCAAACGGCAAGTGGTTGGCCTGGAATTGGCTACCCTGGTTAATACCAAGCTGGTTACAGGTGAACAAGAAAAGGTGCTATCAGTGAGCCCAATGACAAGTCACAAGTGATGAAGATGAATGAATTTGACTTAATATACTAAGCTGTATCCTCAGAAGAACTGAATAAATTAGATGTATGCTGCATCTGAAAAGAGCAAGAGGGGAAAAATGTTCATTGTGGAGTTAAAACTGTTGCAAGTCGTTGGTCTTATTAAGAAGGTGTGTTACTCATTGGAGTAGAAGAGAAGTTGAGGAAGCATATGATGATGTCTCCAGGGGAAACGGAAGCTCTTGATAGAATACAGAAAAGAACTGAAAGGACCCAACAGACCTTCATGCCTGTAGGAAAGCTTTTCTCAGCTTTGGGAAGAGGATAAAAGAAAACGCAGATGTGTTCTTTGTTTTGGGGGTCACAGAATGAGCAAAAGGATAAACAGAGTACATAAACCCACTAATCATTGCAGGTAAAAGTGAACAAAATGCTTTCTTTTGCACAGAACCCCAAAGAATTTGTATACATACATATGTATATAAACACACATGAAAAGCAACATTTCTACTACCTTCAAGGATGGAAAAGAGAAAAGGTGCAGAGGCCAACTATCCTCCTAAAATTCTTTCAGCAAAGAGACTACATGCACCCAACCAACACCTTACAGTGAATGCCTTAATGAGAAAGACCTGAAATCCTCCATGTATTAGGAGCTGTGCTGCCCTTCCACTTAATGATGGCCTTTATCTAGCTTAGACAATCATGCAGGGCCACCTCTGCAGCTCCCACTATAAAAATCTTGCCACCTAAGCTCAATACAGATATTTGTCTGTGTACTGTATGGGTGGGGGCAATTTATATGCATGTAGCAACACGCCAATTCATGCAGAGCTGTCTTATTGAATGATGAATAGTTTATATCCTCCAGAACCTGATCCTTCATATCTATTACACAGTTCTAAAAACTTCTGGTTCCTAAAATCCATTTCCATAAGGTCATACATGGTAGTATATTACTAGAGACAACAATAATACAGATTTAGAAAACAAATCATCCATGCCTCATCTAAACTTGCAGAAAAAAATTCTGTGGTTAGAGTAAACTAATTTTTTTTTTGTGGGGGCTTATCTCCCATTAGTATATTTAACGAATATAAATTTGAACACTAATTCCCAAAGCAGAAAATTCCCAAAGTAACATAAAAATTCATCAGAGCCCTCAGATACAAAGCAGAAGGTATAACATCCTGATAAATAAACTTCATAAATAAAGTGAAATGAAAATGATAAAAATGAGTCAAGGGAGCTTCAGATGATTTATGCCAGCTGAAGGTCTTGTTCATATAATTGAAACATTCATAGTTAGACCTAAGTATAATTTTCTCAGGTGGTATTCAAGCTATTATTCCTCAAAATCTGTCAACTGCAACATGTCACCTCCAACCATAATTCTACAGACGTTTTCACCTGAGGATGGCCTTTGCAAAGATATATATTCATACCTGGCAAGCAACCCCAGCTCCTCTCAGAAAGATTCCTAACTTCTGTTTAAATGTCAAAGGAAACCTACAAAACCAAACTGTTGCCAAACCCAGACTGTCTGTGTGAATGTCACAGTGATGCATGCTACATACATACTGTTTGCGTACTTTTTATGCATGTCAAATTCTGTCAGATTCACCTTAAAGAAATGTTTTATTTTAGAAGCAGCTACCTGCGGCCTACAGTAAAATAATATTTATGCTCTGCATGGGTCAGTAGTTACCAGAGCTTACCACCATCAGGATGAATAAAGACACTTTGCACATCTCTGTTTCTCAGGTTTTAACGCATTCCAGTGTCTGCTATCACAGAATGACCTTATTAACCATATTTCAGCCACATTTACCAAAACTGCTATTTGTCTTATTTCTACATACGGTTAACATGGGTCTTTGATTCTTGAGGTCTGATGTGCCCTTGGTATAACAGTAAATTTTTTTTTTTTGTCATAGAGAGATCTCTTGGCTAGTTAACCTCAGATTTCTATAGATCAAATTATTATATCCAGTGGCATTGGAGGACTTGCTATGCCACTGAGTATCACACATGAGGTTATAAAAATCGATATATTTCATTCTGTGTTATCAAGTTTTCAAACTGAAATAGATAGAGAATATAAGTACAAATCTAATAGTTCTATGTCTACATGGAGCCCAATGGAGCCACGACTCCTCAGGGACAAAAAGAGTGTGGGTTGGTGCCCATTTATAATCATATCATTTTCACAATAATTCAACACAGTGAAATAAAAAAATTATCATAGCTGTGTCTCTCTGCTCAAGAAATATTTTTTGAATGTGTGTGCCTTTGGCTTTTCCTCATCTGTTGGAGTTTGTAAATTACTGTTTTAATTTACAACTCAAATTCAGCTGGCATCAACAGAAAGACAAATCTTCAACCAGGGACATTTTAACTAATTTTTTTTCAACCATTTGTGTTCTTCCAAATTCAGGAAAACCAGGGTCAATGTTTGACGTGCTTCATTTCCAGTTGTACTTTTCCTTTTATTCTGCATATACTGCTTCCGGAAAAGCCGATTCATTGGCACTTAACTAAATACTGACAGAACTAAGAAATTCTCTTTACAAGAAGACTTTTTTCATGGCTACAACCACTGAAATAACTGTTCATTTACTGCATTTAAGTTAGACCTAACGCTTGGGGACCATTAATACTCCATAGAATAATTTTAATTAAAATGATTTTTATCTTTTGTATAAAATATGTGTTCATGGTATCCACTGCCAACATTATGGAAAGATATGTTTAATGCATAAGAAAATTGTATTAATGTACAAGAATTTTATTTTAAAACATGAATGCGACTGCTGAACAGCTTCTAGCTAGTTGGACTCACCTTTATGAAGTGGTAGTTAGCTCTTAGATTTGCAGAGCAGGACCATTTTGTTTCCTCGTGGTGGAAAGATGTTAAATAGTGTAGAAGAATAGATACCACAAGATATGAACCTTGCCAGATTAAAAAACTTTTTTACAAACGACTTTTTTTTTTCCTTTCAGCAATTAGTTTTGAGTCCCAGGAGTTAATCTACAAACACTTTACTGGAAAGTTTGAGTTAAATGAAAGGTCTAAAATGAGCAATGGTGGAAGTTGTTCTTTTAATTTATATGGGCATCAGATAACCTGCAAGCAAAATCCACAAGAGATTTTATGAAGAAAGTGTGTGGTCACCAACAGAACAGCAGTTCCTATTATGTTCAAAATTTTGTTTATGGGCAAAGAAGAAGCACATGCTATACATAAAAGAGGCCAAGAATTTATTCTTAATGTAGTGGAAAACTTTACAGTCTAATTTAGGAATCATCATTGGTCTAGATCTAATTGCAGGGAAGAAAACAAAAAAAAACAACCCACAACAAGAAACAATGAAAAAATCCCAGGTAGAATACAGGAAAACGTACAAACCCAGCAGCAATACAATTAAAATAGTAGCACACCTACTTCTGAGTTTCTACACTGTCCCTAGTGTTGTGCTCTCCCTTCTACTGCTTCACTGGGTCCCAGAGCCAGTGGTTTCACCATGATGTTCATGGTGGTGAGGGAGGTGTTACAAGAAGTTGTCAACATCTGGAGTCCCTTTGCTGGGGCTCATATTGATGATTTCATCTTCCACAAAACAATTCTTTTTTTTTTTTTTTCTTTCTTCATTGGTCTGCAGCTCGAGGTTACATCCAAGTTTACCATGTATGGCACCTTATCATACGTCAGATACTGTTTCTTTGCTTTCTTTGTCACCCCTAAAAAGAGTTTTTTCCAGCTGTAGGTCTGCATTACTTTTTAATTGACCATTACTGAGCTGTTTATAGCCGTGGCATCTCCAGTGCTAGGGGAAATTCACCTGGATCTGGCATCTCAAAGAGGTAAGGCAGTTGCAGGTTCATGCCCCCAGCTCCACATCCCCAGCTCCACCAGTAGTGAGGCTGAGTGGAACAAGCCTGGACACACTGTTTACTCCTCAGGAGCCTGTAATTTGTGTTCCTGCCTCCATTGTGCCTGTGTGTTCCTCTGAACTTGTGGAGGTAGGCTTCTCATGGGCTGATGACTCCCATGATGGGCCTTGAGGGTGGAAGCAGGGACGAGTAGAATGGACAGAATATAAAGAAACTGTCCGAGTGGCCAGGAACCAGATCAGGCAAGTGAAAGCACAGGCAGAACTAAATCTAGCCTGGGACATCAAAAACAATAAGAAAAACTTCTATAGATATGTCAGGGATAAAGGCAAGACTAGGGAAGTTGTGGGCCCTCTCTGGAAGGAAACAGGAGACCTGGCGTCCCAGGATATGGATAAGCCTCAGCTACTGAACAACTTTTTTGCCTCAGTCTTCACCGGCAAGGGCTCTAACCACACTGCCCAAGTCACGGAAGGCAAAAACAGGGGCTCTGAGAATGAAGAACAGCCCACAGTACGAGAAGATCAGGTTCGAGCCCTCTTAAGAAACCTGAAGGTGCATAAATCCATGGGACCTGACGAAATCCACCCACGGGTCCTGAGGGAGCTGGCGGATGAAGTTGCTAAGCCGCTTTCCATCATATTTGAGAAATCGTGGCAATCTGGCAAAGTTCCCGCTGACTGGAAAAAGGGGAACATAACTCTGATATTCAAAAAAGGAAAAAAAGAAGACCCAGGGAACTATAGGCCAGTCAGCCTCACCTCTGTGCCTGGCAAGATCATGGAGCAGATCCTCCTGGAATCTCTGCACATGGCACATGGAAAATAAGGAGGTGATTGGAGACGGCCAACATGGCTCTGCTAAGGGCAAATCATGCCTGACAAATTTGGTGGCCTTTTATGATACTGCCACAGGCTTGGTGGACAAGGGCAGAGCAACAGACATCATCTACCTGGACTTATGCAAAGCGTTTGACACTGTCCCGCATGACATCTTGGTCTCAAAATTGGAAAGTCACGGGTTCAATGGATAGACCACTCAGTGGATCAGGAACTGGCTGAATGGCTGCACTCAAAGGGTTGTGGTCAATGGTTCAATGTCCAAGTGGCGGCCAGTGACGAGTGGAGTTCCTCAGGGGTCGGTACTGGGACCAGTGCTGTTCAACATCTTTGTCGGAGACATGGACAGTGGGATAGAGTGCACCCTCACCAAATTTGTCAATGACATCAAGCTTGGTGGCGCGGTCGACACGCTGGAGGGAAGGGATGCCATCCAGAGGGACCTGGACAGGCTTGAGAGATGGGCTTGTGCAAACCTCATGAAGTTCAAGCAGGCCAAGTGCAGGGTCCTGCACCTGGGACATGGCAATCCCAGGCACAAACACAGGCTGGGCGGAGAATGGCTAGAGAGCAGCCCTCAGGAGGAGGACTTGGGAGTGCTCGTGCATGAGAAGCTCAACATGAGCTGGCAATGTGCACTGGCAGCCCAGAAAGCCAACTGCATCCTGGGCTGCATCAAAGGAAGTGTGGCCAGCAGGTCACGGGAGGTGATTCTACCCCTCTACTCTGCACTTGTGAGACCCCACCTGGAATACTGTGTCCAGCTTTGGAGTCCTGAACATAGAAAGGACATGGACCTGT
This sequence comes from Numenius arquata, assembly GCF_964106895.1. Taxonomy (NCBI): domain Eukaryota; kingdom Metazoa; phylum Chordata; class Aves; order Charadriiformes; family Scolopacidae; genus Numenius; species Numenius arquata. Next base: position 105,875,470 of record NC_133576.1, on the reverse strand, counting down.
TGGAACAGGTCCAGCAGAGGGCCACGAAGAGGATCAGAGGGATGGAGCACCTCCCCTATGAAGACAGGCTGAGACAGCTGGGGTTGTTCAGCCTGGAGAAGAGAAGGCTCCGGGGAGACTTCATAGCAGCCTTCCAATATCTGAAGGGAGCCTACAGGAGAGCCGGAGAGGGACTCTTTGTCAGGAAGTGTAGTGACAGGACAAGGGGCAATGGTTTTAAATTGGAAGAGGGGAGATTTAGATTAGATATTGGGAGGAAATTCTTTAGTGTGAGGGTGGTGAGGCACTGAAACAGGTTGCCCAGGGAGGTTGTGGATGCCCCATCCCTGGAAGTGTTTAAGGCCAGGCTGGATGGAGCTTTGAGCAACCTGCTCTAGTGGGAGGTGTCCCTGCCTGTGGCAGGAGAGTTGGAACTCAATGATCTTCAAGGTCCCTTCCAACTCTAACCATTCTATGATTCTATGATTCTGTGGTAGGAGTTAGGGCCAAATTTGAGCTCTCCTGTTTGCTCTTGTCTCTGTCTTCCTTTGTGGGTTGCAGATGAGCTTTTACTAAATAACCTAACACCAGCTTGTGCCCCATTCCTTATCATCACATAGCTGCGCTGTCTGTGCTGCATCCTGTGACTCTGACTCTGAAAGCCTCTGCTGCCCTTGCAGGCATGTATTTCTCTACATTCTTATGTTAGAGCTTTCTATATCTCTTTCTACCTTGAAAAACTGCTTGCTACTGCTATCTATATAGAACTATGGTACTACACAAAGACAAACAAAAGTAAACCAAATTAGTTATGAACACCAGGTCAGTTGGAGAAACTTCTTCCACAGTGAAATCATCAGACCTGGAGGCATGTCAGGAAAAACCCAGTCAGAGAAGGCCTGAAAAGCCTCTGTCCTGAGGCCATGCAAACTCAGTACAAAGCTTACAGCCTGTTACTAGCACTGGGAATACCGTATTACAGGGCTACATGGTCACACTTCTTCACAATCCAGACAGTCAAACCACATCTTTCAGTCTGTCACACATCACAGCCGTTTGGATATGCACTCTAGAAAAACTTCTATATGTGTAATCAACTGTTCATGACTTTCCAACCTATGGAGCATTGTTTTGTAATATACAAAGAATTCCTGAAATCCCCTGGATGTCGTCTTTGTCCCTTATATCGTCATGCCTTATAAACTTCTCCGTGCACTTTAAATGCTGTATTCCCTGCTGTGCTGTGGCCTTTTGAAAATGGATGGGTGCAGACAAACATGAGTTCCTCTACTTGTACCTAAGTAGTGGAATATGAATCAGCACCTACTGATTCAAAGCTTTGTGTCTTCATCAGTGTAGTGCTTTACTTAAGGTCAGAAAATCAGAATATATTAATACAAAAGAATCCAAATGAATCTCACTAAAGAGGTGTAAGCCTCTCATACTAGAGCTGAATGACATGTCTTTATCAGAGAACTCATCTATTTTTACCTATCCATGTAGACAGACGTGGGTCTGTAGACTCACAGGACTAGGATGTCTTTCTGTCAAATTATCTCTCAAAGTGAGCTGCTGAAAGACCATCACCATGTCTGGGCAGTATATAGAATAATTGGGGATTTTAAGATCACTGTTTCATGCCAGTAGATCTTGCAAAAGCCCTGTGTTTTCATCAAGCTACCTGCAGAATACGAACAACTGCAGTCCTGGTCTTTGGACAATCACAAGGATAGCAACTACTGTTTCTGAGATTCTCAATGGCCCCAATATTAAAAGAACAGTAGACAAAACTGCTAATTGCCAGTAAGAGTAAGCTACTGATTCTCTTCTCCATTTTTTTCAGTATTTTTTTTTTTTTCTCAAATAGTGCAGCTGGATAATTTAAAATGTTAGAGAGAAAAGTACGTGGCTTGTAGGAATTTGTAAAACATCTTCCTAGTTGCTAAGACTGTCTATGAGAAAAAAGGTTTTAACAGCAGAATCATAACACAGTCATCCAGAGCTGGAAGAAGGATTGTAATCCCAACTCTGCACTTCTACAATTTGGTGAAGAACCTTACATTGGAGTCAATACTGCCACTTGAACTCCAATTGGAAATTTGTATTTGCAAAAGTTTTTGTCAGTCAATATAAGCACTGATTATTAACTTAGACAATACTTGCGTAAGTAGAAACAGTGCAATATCCTGTAGAATGGCTAAGAACTAAGTAGAAATTCAATATTATATATGAAGCAATTTATTTATTTTTTTAATGCATAGATCTGCACCTTACAGTAGACTGTCATTACTTTGTCTGTCACAGGACTGTAAGAAGTTGACACATTTAAGAGGATCTGTTTAAATTTCCATAAACAGTTTTTTGAATAGATTTAAAAGTAAATGAAAGTATAACCACTTTTTTCTCTTCAAATAAGTGATACAGCATGACATTTTGATCTGGTTTGGCCAGGTCATATCAAATTATGTCACATCAGAGAATATGTTTAACCCAATGCAATGCAATATAAGTGCAATGTCTGCATCAAACATTTAAAGGAATAATTTAAAACAAAATTTAAAAGAAGTGGAAGAAACTGAGAAATATAATACTCAGATCTGCTTATTTCAAACTTATCTCTGCTTTCTTGTAATAGACAGATGCCCCTATGTTTTTAGAGTCAGTAAGTACTTCATCCCCAGGTAGTTACAAATAATATTAAAAAAGAGGACGATTTCATTGAAATGCCACTTACTTTTTTCTTGTAATGGGTCTTGACAAGAAAATGTTCATGCTGTGTGACTTTGAAAATGCCCTTTTCTGGCAGGCAGCCTTTGTGCCAGTGCTACTGTTTGCTGCCTTTAGACAACAGGAACAGGGGCCAATTTAAAGTCCAAGAATCAACCAATTTGAGATGCACAGGCTCCCCATGAAGCAATTATTCCCTTGGATGGACATACGATTTTCATTATTCCATAAAGTTTACAGAACTTAAATATTGAACCACTGAAGTACGTTCTTTGCACTGTTGGTAACTTATATGCTATGACTGTCCAAAAAAGGCACCACAGTTCTGTCTCAGAATGCATAGTGTGATATTCCAGCCCACAGGGATGGGAGTGGAGAAAACATACATATATACTAGGTTTAAATTATGTCCTGTAGAGATGAAATGGACAGGTTTAAAAGAAAGAAAGAGAAGTTTTCAATAGTCTTTGAACAGGGTAGTCTAAAGTTGTGAACATATGCTTTATTCATTTCTTGTTCAAAATATTGAGATACATTCTCTGCCTCCTTTGAAGCATTTTCACATTTCCTACCATCCCCACTAGCTGGTAGCGTATTTTTGTTCAAATTATTGGGTAGCCTCAGTACTTTTCTCTCAATCAGTTTGCTTAAGTGTGCTAGCAATTCTTGTTATCTTTCAAATATGTTACTTTATTATTATTATTTTAACAATAGAGGAGCAATAGAAGACCAGGAAAAAAAGAAAGGAAAAGAAAAATAAAGCCAAACTTTTATGTTTTATAAAGTCTATGGAATTATCATCTGAAATTCAATTGAAAAAAAGTAAAAATATTTTTAGTGTTCTTTATTGTAAATTTCTGCTACCAATCAGTCAATGACTTATTTTTGTTATTTTTTTTTCTCCTAGGTTGTTGATAGCAGTACACACTTATCCTATAATGTGAGGATCTAGCAACTGGTACCTCACATTTCTGGCATTGGAACCTTCCCTCAAATAAAGGCCAATACCAAACCCAAAAGATTAATCAAGATCATGATGTTCTGTCCTCATAGTTATTTAGAGTGTAAACTTTCATGGGCTAAAACTGTAGCAATGAGAGTGTTTAAGTAGGAATAAGATCAACTCCTTGAAATTTAAGCCTTATATGTGTTAACTAAATTTGTTTCTGAACCTGTGTTCTAATCTAGTTCTATCTTCCATTCACTATGCTTCCTTATGGGCATGGATTTAAATCGACCCGAAGAGATGTTTGATATAGGAGAGACCTTGCCAGTTTAACATCTCTAATTTGTTCTGTCTGCTGAGCACAGGTAAAATCATGGAAATTATGCCATTCACCAGCATGTCCTAAGTCCAACTCTTCCAAAAAACTGCAAGAAACCTTTGAATTCTACCCACATCCCTTAAGAAATTGTATGGAATCTTTTGGGAAACTGCAGACCCTCTCTTCTTCTTATAGAGTAGAAAATTACCAAACTTTAATATACTGTTGGGATTATGCTTTAATCTACTTTTTCAGGTATGGAAATAGGATGGACACTCGAGGCTAAGTCAAATAGCAAATGCAAATGTGTATTACAATATAAAAATATTTTGGTTGGACAAAAGTCACAGTTTCCTGTGCCTACAATGCTAGACTCTACAGACACTTTAGTTACACAGAAGGAGAGAAGGGGAAACAGACATGCAGACAGACGATCTGATAAGTCTGCCAACTGCTTCCTCTCTTCTTTTAATAACACCTAAAAGTAACAATCTGCTGTCTAGCTAACAGTATCCAATTTCATTCTGTCATTTTCTCTATGGGTGTGTTGTATCATGTTAAAATAATTAGATGTAAATCTGCGGTCTTGATGATCTGTGTTTGATTAAAAAAAAAGCATTTTGTGGTGCTGACATCCTCAAGATAGCTCTTAGTAGATCATTTATGGAATCAGAGACCAGAGAGCTGTATTACTGAAGCAGGAGAAATAAACCAGCTTTACAGAGAAGGTCTGAGTCACATTATATTGGTTCAGCATTTTGTTACGTCATATTGGTTCTGATACCACAGAATCACAGAATGGTTGAGGCTGGAAGGCCATCTTGTAACCACCCTGCTCAAGAAGGGCCACCTAGAGCAGGCTGCCCAGGACTCTGTACAGACAGCTTTTGAATCATGAATCGCAGAATCACAGAAGGGTTAGAGTTGGAAGGGACCTTGAAGATCATCGAGTTCCAAGCCCCCTGCCATGGGCAGGGACACCTCCCACTAGACCAGGTTGCTCAAAGCTCCATCCAGCCTGGCTTTGAACACCTCCAGGGATGGGGCATCCACAGCTTCTCTGGGCAACCTGTTCCAGTGCCTCACCACCCTCACAGTAAAGAATTTCCTCCAAATATCTAATCTAAATCTGCCCTCTTTCAGTTTAAAACCATCACCCCTTGTCCTATCAAATATATCCAAAGAGGAAGACTCTACAACCTCCCCAGGCAACCTGTGCTGGTGCTCACTCACCCTGACCTCAGTTACTTTTCAAGGTGAAAAAGCTTCCTGATGTTCAGATGAAATCTCCTGTGTTTCAGTGTGTGCCCATTGCCCCTGGTCCTCTCACTGAGCATCACTGAAAAGAGCCTGACTCTGTCCTCTTCACACCGTCCTATCAAGTATTTTTGCACATTGATAAGATCCTCCTGAGCCTTCTCTTCTACAGGCTGAACAGTCCCAGCTCTCTCAGCCTTTCTTCATATGTCAGATGGTCCAGTCCCTTCATCAACTTTGTGGCCCGTTGCCACTCTCACCAGTATGTCCATGCTTCTCTTGGACTGGGGAGCCCAGAACTGGACACATTACTCCAGGTGTGACCTCAGCAATGCTTAGTAGAGGAGAATATGCACAGGCAACGTTATGTTAAAAAGTTTTGTACAAAGCATCAGCCTTGAAGCTTATGGGGCAACTTCAACAGTTCAATAGCTTCTGTTACATAGTTGTGCTTAAATTTCCTTGGCAGTTTTTACCATTACCCAACAGTGTTTTTTTGGCCCTAGCACGTGTATTTAGACTGTCAAACAACATAGTGTTCCAGTTTATTTCCACATGCTTAAACTTGGACCTGCTATTTTATAACTATTCATTTTTTTCCTGTCTTTTGGAGTGAACCATCCAGTTGCCTCTCCAGACAAGATCCAGGTGAACTTCTGGGGTTCAGAACAACTCATTTTCACATCCAGAACAGCTTCTAAAATATGATAAATGGGTTGCTCTGCATTTTCCTCTCTCTGCTCTACAGAATTCTTCAGCAGTATCTCAGAGGGCTTTGAAATCTCAACAATGTCTACATCTTACACCTTCAGGCATGAATTGTGTACCCTAGCTTCATCCAAACAACTGTCTGGTGACATAGAATACATCCTGCATTATTTCAAGCACTTAGAACTAAGATAAAACTTCCGTGTAGTGGCACTATGCATCAGTGTATTCTTATATGCATACACATGCGTCCATGAGATTGTATGTCTGTCTCAGGTAAACCACTTAATGACCTGGATAATTTCCAGCTAACCAAAATGATGAAGGGTTAAGCTACAGAATTAATACATTGCTAATGAAAATTGGCTCTGTTATGAGACAGAAGCTGACAAATCTCCATTATACCTCCGTGGAGGCAAAGGTTGAAATATGAACTTAACTTTACTTGGAATCAAAGTAATCCACACAACAAAGTGAGACATTAGGAATGCCCTCACTGTAGGAACCTTTTTTTTTAAAAAAAACAAACACCAAAGGATTCAAGCATGATATACATTAAATACATTGATAAAAAGCTTAAATAACTGTACTGCTTATTGAGTTCTTTGAAGGAAGAGGAGGAAATACTTTTCCACTTCTCTTTATACATTGACCTCTTTCTGGTAGTCCATACCACTGGAAACATATGTACAAGTGTTAATATTTGTTTTTTTCAAGGGTTTCAGGAGGGCTGAGTGAAACAAACTAGCTATTCATAAGTTGGAAATTTGTATTAACTAGGTGTCTAAACTCCATGTACAGTCAGTAGAGAGAGCCACCAACCAGACAAGGATTAATTTAAAATAAGTGTGGAAGTTCTGTCACATGCAACACTTTCTAGAGGTTCTTATTTTGTGTAGAAGGAGCCTTCATAAATTGCTGAGATGCTTAATTTTTAGATGGTTGAAAGATTTTAAGATAAGGGTAAAAATTAAGTAACATTAATCTCATTTTTACTTGCTGCTTGGAAGTATCTTGCTTGCTACAAGTATCTGTATGAAGAAAAACAGAACTGGGAGAGGTCTCAAATGCTAAAACATATCTTTTTTTTTTTATAAACCACCATATCCTAGAATTTGTTTTGTTAGCAGGCTCCGAGTAACCCAAAGGAATTCAGTGCATTTCAGTACTGCAGGATCTGATCAAAGTCCCAAAGAAGTCAATGAAAGGTATCCTATCAATTCAGTGGGCTTTAAATCCTATTAATATTTCTTGTATAATCCTCATTGCTTATTCTCTTGTTTGGGATACCAAAGACTGGAAAACATTTGTTATCTAAAATTACTATTTCAGTTCCTCTCCAGCACATAACTTGAAAAATGATAAAATTTATAGGTTGAGTTTCCTTTTTTTAAAAAATTTTCCTTTTAAGATGATCATAATATACCCACATTGACAGTGATAAAATGGAATGGAATACTTTCTTTGCTATGATAAATCGTTAGGGGCTTAAAAATAACCTTTTAGATCAGAAATTTTTCACTGACACTGGAAAATTTACTGATTTACTGATTAGAGGCACTATGAACTATCCATGTGTACTTTAAGTGGATTAAGGTCTGTCTGGTATGCTGTAGGTAAGATATTGTTATATCTGCTTAAAAATCTTTTTCATTAAAAATCCTCTTCCATTATCTACTGTTTTGTTTTCACATTTGAACCAACCATTTCTCAGATAAGCCAGTATTTTCAGTATTGAAACAGAGTCACAGCTATGGAGGAGAAATATGTTTGGATTCCATTATTTCTCCATATAAATTTGGAAGAGAAAACCCAAGGCATTTTGGCTTGATTTGAAACTCAGGTGTTCATCTGCTAAAATGTTTAAAGCACTCCTGCTGAAATCAAGTTATACTGGTAAGCTTAATGGCAGATCTGTCTTTAATGTTGTATTTCCCAAGTTATTGGTAGTACAGCACTTTTTGAATAGATGAAAGGTGAATTGCTTTGCTTTTTAAAGATTTTATTCATAAAAGTCTGTTAAGGTTGGAGAAGGCTTTCATCTTTCTTAAAGAAAGAGAATATGAGTCATGGATCATAAGATTAAAATACAGTGATAAAAAGTTGATTCTCTGAGAAAAAAGAAAATACAGTGTGAAATAAGATAAAATATTCCAAAAACCCTAAATAACTTAGGAACCTACAGTCAGTGTCTAAATGTATGCAATTATCTAGGATTCTATATATCTGGAAAACAAGAATTCTCACTTTTTGCTGTTGGTCTCTTAATAGTCATTTTGGATTCCCTGAATGGGATTCATCTCATCTTCCTTAAACGTCTACATTGAATCTGAATTAATCAACCAGGGCTCCCTTTATAGTTGGTAGAGAATTATAGGCACTCTCAGGGCACAGTTCATCTGACCTACTTCAGATGCCTATTTTAGGATAAGAGGAATTGTGACCTAGAAGTGCCTGTTTCTCTCCTTTGACTACTAGGGAGCCTAAAGTGATTAGCTCAGGTGCAGACATTCACACTCTCAATGTGTGTATCTAACCAAATGAATTCCTCCTTTTTTCCATGTGATTTATATCTTAGGGAATTTTACATACTATAATATATATCCATACTTTATCTGCTTTTTCTTAATGAAAAATACGTATGTGTGCAAAAATTATGTTAGCACTTGTGTTAGTGCTTAAGCTTTCACCTTATTACCAGAAATATATTTAATTAGCAAAGGTATAAAATAGCTATATACTTCCATACTTATTCCAGTGAACAAAAGCCCTTATAATAACCTGTAAGATATGGGACCACAAAGACAACATGACATTAAAAGTTAACATTAATACAAATAGACTAAGGACCCAGCTGCAGGTTTTCCTGGACGGGATAATGAAGGATTAGCTCTCTTTCACCCAACTCTCCACTATCTTTCTTAGCTCTGGTTCCCAAAAGTCACATGCTAAAGGCTATATAAAGAGCAAATCCCATAAAAAAAAAACAGCAGAGGAGAATGTACCTATCTTCTGGGGAGCTCTACTTGCATATTTTTCACTCATCAAGTGATGTGACAGAGCTGTGGTCTCCTCTCACTCTGACTGACACAGCAGGAAGGGGCATCAGTGATGCCCTTTCACATCAGGCTGCAGCTGTTCCTAGGAAGCTCTGGAAGAAAAAGCCAGAACAGGGAGGTAAATAGTGTTTTAGTGAAGAGTTAAAAGTAACTAGATAATTTTTCTTGTATCTTTCCTCATACACATACCAATGATTGTCTCCTATTTTTCACTGTTGCATCTGGTGTTTTAAAACTATTTGCATGTAACATGAGAGAAGTAATCCATAGCAGCAGACACGGCAATGAACTTCTGAAGCAGAGTGTGCTACCTGTGTCAAGTAGCATGTGCTATCAATTAATTTAGCAGCTTTTACGACTGACTGGCTATCCTGAGGAAGAAGATCTCTGACAGGACTTTGTGTATGGAGTTTTAAAGTTACTGAACATCACTACTTAATCAAAACCTAAGTTCAAAGTAAGCTATTAATTGAAAAAAAAAAACCAAGCAGACCTAGAAGACTTTCATAATTCAGGAAGGTTATGTTAAAGATTTCAAACAATGATAGCCTGCTTTCTGAACCTTTATCTTTCAAATTATTTTTGTCTTTTTATTTTATTTTATTATTTCTATCTAATTTTCATGTGTTTTCCTCCCTCTTCTCATTTCCAGTTTCTTTCCCTGTGCTTAGTTCCACCTGCTTGCTTCTCCACCCTGCCCCGGTTTCCATGGAAAGGAAAGCATAGTATGTGTGCTGAGTGGGAACCACTGCACTCTCCAAGAGTTCGACCCACAACTCAGAATTTCCTACTCCAGCAGTGTATGTGACCCCCTCACAAACAGAACCAGCGGGGAACAATCTACCTCCTTCCAAGAAAAACATTTTTTTTTTTTTTTCACAATTTCTTCACTTTTGACTGCTTGCAGCTAATGCTCAGATACTTCAGGCCATTTAGCTGTGATACAAATTAGTACTTAAGCTTTATTTTGAAAGAACTTGTTATACCCAGTCTTTGTTTGGGAAAGGTAAATACTGCAACTTTTTTTGAGGACAACTAGATAATCATAGTGCTTTGTTATCTGCCCCTGGAATTAAATAGAATAAGTGTTTATGTGCTTTCTTGTTTTCTAATACAAATAATTTTTTTAAATCATGAATAAGATAGCATAATTCAAAATTCTTTGTTATTCATAGTAGAATGTATGCACATGTATTGTTTACGTACACTTCTCTGAGATCAGAGGTTTTATGTCTAAAAAGGTCAAAAGACTCTATCTGTGAAAAGTGAATAACCTAAATCTGAGGTTGAAGATTTATTTTTCCCTGAAATCATGAATAATAATGTATAATTATAGTACAGGATTCTTATATGTACTTTTAGACATATACTGCAGATTCCAGGCAAAGTACTAGCAGGACATTTTCCTCTGGAACTTCATCCATAAGAGCCTGCCTTTGCTCAGAACTGATTTCTATCAATGACATTCTTAAGGCAATATATCCATCTTTGTTTCCTCTTTTCCATGTTTCCTCTTTGAAGCTTTGAGCTAGATTCCATATGACTGATCCCTTATTTTACAGAAAATCCAGTAATCTTTATTCTCTTGAGACTATTAGTCCAATGTTGATTCCAGTTCCGGTTAAACAGAAAACTGCTTATTTGAGAAACAGAAGAAAATGTTATCACTTTCTTGTAGTATACTTATGCATATTGCCTTGGGAAAGAGCAATTTTGTGAATAATGAGGAAACAGGAGCCAGTGGTAAAATGTGTTTGAGATGAGCCTCTGTCATTTTTTTGCCTCCTGAGTTTGTGAACTTCCTGCTCCCGTGAAGGTGTTGGTGGATGTCATCAAGTCATTTTTTAACCAATCTCAAAATGAGCCTAAATATCCATTAAAAAAGTTAGATCATTTATTGGAGATGAGTTGGCAAACAAAATCTTAGTTGAAAATGCTTATCAAGCCTAGACATTCAATTACATTAATCCTTAGGAAATTCTTTTAATGAGGTAATTATTGCTATTATAAACTGGGTAAAAAAACAGCGTGCAAAGCTGGAGACAATGTAATCAATAATGAAACCTGCATCCTGCCTCCTTTTATAATGTGTTGATACTCAAGGGAAAGTATAAAGCAGTATCAGTAACCATATATCAAATGCACTGCTAAATATCATTATTCCTGGCCAAACTCATGCTGCTGTTTTTCTATTTAGATATTTTTTCTATGACTGATTGGATGGCCAATTTAAAATCTTTATAAATGAGATAATTTAGGATGTCTTCTTACTACTTAGAATCAATAAAAAACAAAAACATTTTTCTTCTTGTAATTGAACTAATTAAATGCCTCACTATTTTACTTCAAATACTAAATAAACAAAATATTTTAGGGGATAACTTCATTTATTTTAACTTTTTATAAATAATGAATTATTAATTTGTATTTTATTTCTTAGATTTTTCCACTATATTTGCATTTTTTATTTCTTAGTAGCTTCTTTAGAACTTCATCAGTCTTCATAAAAAAGAAACTGCATTTGCCAAAGATATTGCATTTGTCCCTATTGAAAAGAAGACATCCAGTTTCTGTACCATTGCATATAGCTGTTGTATTCCAAATGTATGACTTTGTGTCTGCCTTTATTAAATTTCACGAGGTTCCTGTCAGTCCATTTTTCTAGCCTGTCCAGGTCCCTCTGAGTAACAGCCTTGCATTCCCATATTGACTGCTCCCCAAATTTGATGTTATCTCCTTGGAGTACACTCGTCCCATCCTACACAGCATTAATAAAAACAGTTTGGCCCCATTATTAATCCCGGGGAGAAAACACTGTTAAGTGGCCACCAGTTGGACTTTGTACCTGCTGATTATTACCCCTTAAGTTTTATTGACAGTCAGCTCTTATCCATGCCACCAGCAATCTCATCACAGAAGGCTACAACGTTACTGAAGCACAATTTGTTGGTGGTAAATCCATGCTGAATATTCTCAATCACTTTCTTGTCCTTCGTGTGCTCAAAAATAGCTTTTGGAAAGACTTGCTTCATCACTTTCCCAGAGATTGAGGTGGGGCTTACTGTCCTGTAGGTAGGTGGCTATGATGTTTACTTATGTGTTGGGTTTACATGGCAAGGTTTTGGTGGTGGACAGGCTGCAGCGGTGGCTTCTGTGAGAAGACACCAAAAGCTGCCCCCATGTTGGAGACAGCCAGTTCCAGCAAGCTCTAAGATGGACCTGCCACTGGCCAAAAATGAGCCAATCAGTGATGCTGGTAGTGCCTCCATGACAAAATAATTAAGAAAGGATAAAAACCATCCTGCAACAGCTGAAAGAGAGAGGAGTGAAAGTATGTCAGAGAAACAGACCTACAAACACCAAGGTCAGTGAAGAAGGAGGAAGAGAAGGTGCTCCAGGCACTAGAGCAGAGATTCTCCTGCAGCCTGTGGTAAAGACCATGGTAACACAGGTTGTCCCCTGGCAGCCCATGAAGTTCCCATGGTAGAGCAGATATCCACCCTGCAGTCTGCAGAGGACCACACAGAGGAGCAGCTGGATATGCCCTGAAGAAAGTTGTGACCTCATAGAGAGCCCACACCAGAACAGGCTCCTGTTTTATGGTTCAACCAAATAGTTCTATGATTCATTCTACAATTCTATGAAAGTAATTCAGGGTTTAGGTTTGGTTGTGGTTTTTGTTTTGGTTTTTGGTTTTTTTTTTTGGTACCGAGTCTCTAAAGAGTTCATGTTGCAAATATTTGAGACCTTTATGACAAAATCGGGGCCTCGTTTCCATTAAAGCTGTCCTGTTGTAAGTACACACCTCTGATATAAAAAGGTTAACTAGGTGGTTTTATTTGTACCTACCAGCTGTGGCATACTACGTGGGAAAAATGAGAAATAACAAAATAAATGATGAAATTATCAGCAAAATCAGCTAGCAAAACAAAAATGCAGTTCTGACTGGTGAATCAAAGGCCTCTTTTGTGGCAGATAATATTCTGAAAAGAAATGTATAGAGAAAAGAAGAATGAGATTTTTCTACAGCTGGAAGCATTCCAAACTGATACATTAGGTCATTTTCAATACCTAAGTGGGATTAGTGTTTGCCATAATCCTCAGAAGAAAAAGATACTTCAGAGATATGGTAAAAGAAAAATGACAACGGAACTTTGAGAGAAAAAGAACAAAGGAAATCAAAATTACTAATATGAAGCAGATATCTAGCTGTCTTTTTGTCTCAGTACTGAAGTTTATCAAAACACGAGATGAGGAAAGAATTACAGATGGGGGATCAAACTCTTCCTATGGTTGCCTTTTCTGCTGGTTATAACACTAGTTACAGATTTAGCCTATAAAGTCTAGGACTGCATATGAACAAAGAAAATTAAGTTGGAACAGCTGGCAGACATAGAAAATTTTTCTGGCATCTGAAATTTTAGTGAAAGAAGAACTTTATCAATGAAAGATTTAAAATGAATAATAAAATACTAGGAAAAATATTTGGAGTCAAGGGCAGCAGGATTTTAGTCTGATTTTAGAATCTGCCACTTTTTTGGACAAGTGATTTTTCATTTTTCATATTCATTCTGATATATCAGCCCAGATGAGTAGCCTGAATAACTGATATTCTGCTTCTGACCATGGCCAATACCAGTAGAAAAAAAAACCAAACAAGTGAACCTTACAATTTAAAATACAATTATGAATAACAGAAAGAACATTGTTCTCTGTCCCCTTTAGAATTCCAGAATTACTCTGAAATTAGTTTACATATCTAACATGTGATTCAAACTCAGAGCTAAATCTAATGAAAACAACAAAAAATGAAAAGTAGTTTAGTAAAACAAGTTAATAAAGATGATCATGTTTGTTGGAGAGTTTAAAGAAAACTGTTCAATTCCATAAATCACAGAATTGTAGAATGGTTAGAGTTGGAAGGGACCTTAAAGATCATCAAGTTCCGTCCCCCCCCTGCCATGGTCAGGGACCAGGTTGCTCAAAGCCCCATCTGGCCTGGCCCTGAACACTTCCAGGGATGGGGCATTCACAACTTCTCTGGGCAACCTGTTCCAGTGCCTCACCACCCTCATAGTAAAGAATTTCTTCCTAAAGAAAGCCCTTAAACTATTTCACCTCAGTATTTGGTAACTAGATTTTATGGGGATGAGAACTGCCAATAACTTAAAAAATCTATTAGCTTTTCCAGGAGGAAGAATAAGAAAAACAAGGTTCTTAGCTTTACTGTGGCTTTTCATTTTTTATTTGTTATTTCTTGCTTGATTTAAAATTCACATATTTTAGCCTTTGAATTTCATTTTGGGCTTAAGGTGGAATTCAGCTAAAGCAAGTTTTCATAGTTTGCAGCTATAAACTTAAATCCTTTAAGAATATAACAAGAAATGGAATTTTCTCAAATGTCATCTGAAGTAATCTGAAATTGAATAAAAATCTCACAAAATCTTTAGATAAAGTAATTTATTTTTAATGTAACTGTCTATAAGATATTTTTCCAAGTTTCAAAATTATTGCTTTGTAAATATCTGCTCATCAATATCTTTGATAGTGTGGTTGGATTTAAATGAATAGAGCATGACAACACTTCAGCATAACAGGCTTTTCAGAAAGTAGAAATTTATGGATGTAACCCATATGTCCAATAGCATTAGAGAGAACTAAAGGAAGTGTCATCCTCCTCAGATCAGAAGGAGGAAGAAATGTATAAAAGACTTGGAAAAAACATTGTAAGAAGTAAGAATTTACCCTGGGGAAAGGTGAAAGGAACAGGGAACTTAATATAAATAGGACAACACATGTAGACTCACAGGGATGTGGTAGAAGCTGCAAAAGTATAGGACAACTTCTAATTTTCATGTCCTACAGTCCATCAAAAAACCCCAAAAAAGTAATCTGAAAAACAAAAAGTGTGTTATTAAAAAAGGAAATATACATTTTTATATCACTGTCCTAGTAGTAGACAATAAATATTCCAACTTCATAAGCATATAAGGAAAATACTATTTGAAATGACCTAAAAACTAAGTTGGTGATGTTTTGGGGTTTTGTGGTTTGCTGTTTTGGTTTTTTTTTTTGTTTTTTTTTTTTTTTTCAGGAAAGGTCATGGCTAAATCCACTAAACTGATGTAGTACTCTAACAAAACTTTGGGACAGTGCAGTATGAGTATTGAGCAGCAAAGAAATTACATGGTTATTGTGACACTAGCCTGGCTGTGTAGTGATTTTATCTATGTGAAATTTTTATGATTTCTGTTTATATGTCAGAAAAGTTTTGATTTATGGTAATATTTATTTTTTTTAAAGACAAGTGTCTGAGGAAAAGCAATATATATTCAGCAAAGAACATATAATTAAAACATGTCAATTAATACCAGCTCAAAAAAGCTTACTTGATTTACAAACAAACTTAGGCATTGGTTACATTTAACCTGAAGTTCTGTGAGAAGCAGAAGCTGTATTATCACTGAAAATATTGGGTTTATGATAGGTGAATTTCTAGATGATCAAATGCCAGATTTAACATTACTGTCATCCACCATTTATTCAGTAAAATGAGTCTATTGCCTATATTAGAGCATCAGGTTTCATTAATATTGTATATAATACCTCTTTTCTATCTAGTACAAAACTGTCTGATATTTGATTTCAAATATTGCCACTTTCATGCGTTCTGGGCACTCACTATTCCTCCATAATCCTGTAGTTATCAGGAATGGAATTCTGTTTCACATGTCAGAGGGGTGCTTTTGGCATATGCGAGGCATAAACTGCAGCAACAGTAAAGTGACTTTTCCATGTGGCTTTCTCTTCACTAGAAAAGTTCTGCTTTGGATACAGTTGTTTTGTAAGATGGCAGCTGAAAAAAACTAAGGTACCTTTCAATACTTAAAAATACTTAAAAATACTTAAAAAATAAAAATTGATACAGGTTTGGTTTTGTTGTTGGGTATAAGACTGAAACTTATACGCACAATTCCAGTAAAGAGTGACATTACTCTCTGAGGTAAGAATCTGTTGGTTCAAACAAAATCTACACTTGAACTCTTATACTTGAACAGAGTTGTTCAAGTGAAGTACCGGATATAGTCACCGTTTAGATTACTATAGACCTAAACTTTAAGACTGAAGCACCACTTCATTGTTTGAAGGTTTCAAATGCAATGGTAGGTACTTCTTCTTCCCACGCCCCACTGAAGAGCTTGTTTCCTACAGTGCCTGAAGCTGCTCCCTGCTGACAATACACTTGATAAAGTAGAGGTGTCTTCTGTGAAGTTACCTATCTTGCCCTCCAGTTGAGCCTTATAACTGAGAAACACAGATCAAATGAAAAGAAGTAAAGAGAGACTCTGGAAAAGTGAAAAGAACAAGGATTTTGGTATAGACCGAAGACATGTAGACTCACAGGGATGTGATGGAAGTTGAAGAAGGATAAAGTGAACTTAGAGTGGCCTGTAGAAGTTCAACAAAGTGATGGCTGAAGAGGAAGGAAAAGCAGGGAAAGAGGAAGACATTAATTCACTGGCGTTAATTAAATGAAGAAGATATCTACTATTGGGTAGAAGTAGAGGACAAGTAGCCTGGACAAGAGAAGGCTCCAGGGAGACCTTATAGCAGCCTTCCAGTATCTGAAGGGAGCCTACAGGAGAGCCGGAGAGGGACTCTTTGTCAGGAAGTGTAGTGACAGGACAAGGGGTAACGGTTTTAAATTGGAAGAGGGGACATTTAGTTTAGATACCAGAAAGAAATTCTTTACTGTGAGGGTGATGAAGCACTGGAACAGGTTGCCCAGGGAAGCTGTGGATGCCCCATCCCTGGAAGTGTTTAAGGCCAGGCTGGATGGGGCTTTGAGCAACCTGCTCTAGTGGGAGGTGTCCCTGCCCATGGCAGGGGGGTTGGAACTCGATGATCTTTAAGGTCCCTTCCAACTCTAACCATTCTATGATTCTATGATGCTATTGGAAAGTTTAATCTATGTGGTTGCAATATGGGCCTTGATTTGATTGATCACAAACATTTTTGCTGTACATTAATTGTGATATGCATTTTTTTATATTCATCTTACCTAGTAAGATATTACTCTTCCCTAGTTTCAGAAATCTAAGATAGACAGTGAAGTGTCACTAAGTCATCCAATGTCCACTTACAGTAAATGAAGAAAAATAATCATGACTGAAGTGTGATTCATCCATTCTATTTTGAATACCTGTCTTAGGATGATACAAGTCACCTTTTGGAAGCCTTAAGTGTTTTTAAGTCTAAAATTAGGCCAGAGGAATTTTACCGGAGGAAACAAGCTGTTTAAATAGGCAAATGACATGGATAATTTAATAACTAACTAAAACTGGGTCAAACCAACTACCTTAAACTTACAAGTAAGGATCACTGTACCTCTTTGCTGATAAAGCTTTACTATTTAATGTGAGCTGTTGACAAAGACTTCTTTCCACAGAAAGTGAGTTTGTATATTATACTGTGTTTTCATTCTACTGTAAACAAAGCTTTAAATATGAAGCAGTAAGTAACCCCAGGTGACCAGCTTTAAGGAGTTTAGAGGCAAGCATAGGACTATGTGACACAGGCAGACTTATTTTCATGTCTACAAGGAATATTGGTTAAAGACTTTCAAAGTGATTTTTCTGCTCATTGACATTAACATGTTGAAACTCAGCTAATACTGTAAAAGTGATACAACTACCAGTTTTGTAGACCAGTATAAACAAAATAAGAAGAATCCTTCCAGAAAAGACTCCAAAAAGGCATTATTTTGTTTGCTTCTTTCAACCCTATATACTGATGTGAACAAAGAATTGATATGTCATATCAACTATCTAGTGGCAATGTCATGCCAGTTGGAGTCCAAGGTCAGGTCTCCTGAGCTATTTTCCATTTACTGTTCTTCTCCTTGAGCCTCAGAGCATGGCTATGTCAGCAATGGGAACAAATCTGCACTTGCTATATTTGTAAGCTCTCCAAAGATCTTACGTAGAGAAGGAGCCATGCTCTGACTGTCTTGACTATAAATACATTTTCTCATTATGTGTTTTAAAAGGTTTCTGGGGAAGAAGCAAAGACAGGAAAAATAAAGGGTATGCAGAGGAACGGTCCTTCCTATCTTTCACTATCACAACCTCACTTGCAAGAAGAATGCCTATCCTATCTTGGTGAGCTGTGCAGCAATAATGCTTGGCTTTGCAGTCAGTGTTTCACTCTACTGCAGTGATATCACTATTAGAGTACTGCAAGTTTACACTGAAGATTCTTGAGGATTCTGGGGAGAGTTGTTGTTTTCTGTTTTGTTGTTGTAATTTTTGTTGGCTTTTTCCGTTGCTTCCATTTTAAATTTTTTCCATGATTGTAGTTTAAGAATAAGAAAAAGCAAAAATTTTGTTCCCTACAAGACAAGATACACAGTAAAAAATAGGTGTAGGGGGTTACTAACCACTAACAATTGCTGTCTAATCCTCTGCTTATACTAGAACAACATTGAAAAAATTATAAAAGTGTATTAATTGATTTCCTACTCCTATAAAGGAAGTAGAAAACTGAAGCAAGTAAAAAATGGAAATCCCCTTTGATCCTTGTCCCTGGCTTCTGTAGGAACAAGAAATTTACATTATGTGGAAGAGCACCACATGTTTTGACTCTATTGAATTCCTTATTTCCAGGAAATTTTTTCCTTCTGAAAACATTGTTCCAGCAGTACTGGTAAGGTCAATGTCAGGTTGGATTTTCTGCTATACAAGTATCACTCAGGCAAATTAGTTCTGCCATGGAGGCTGCCCTAACATGGACACCTAGTTTTCTGAAACCTTTTCCTTCCTGAATCAGCATTTATTTTGTTCAAATGGCACATCCTATCTATTTCTGTTCTTTCCTCACTACTCCTGCTTTTTAACCCCATGTCCTCATCTGATTGACATGCAGAAAGAGATTTGCTTTTTTATTTTTTTTAAGATACTTACTCAACTCTCATTGCCTCCATTTAATTTTCCATTTTAACGCAGTTACCATCACAACATATCTGTAAAATATGGGGCACTGCAATCACAAACTTATAAACGGGAAATTTATGCACAGTGATTACATGCATATAAACAGATCCCTGGGAACACAGCAGAGACTAGATACTTCCTGATCATCTTTTTACTCAACATCATCTAGTGAAAGATGCCAATATGATATAAGATGCCAAATACGCCAATTTTTTTTCCCTTCCCCCAACTGTATGAATACTAGTTTTCCATTAAATCCTTAAAACAATTGAAACTCGCATACATAATCAACCAGAAATATATGTTAAGTAGGGGGAAGGTGTATGTGCATTGGCTATTCCAGTCAAAGCTGGCGACAGGATGATAAATAGATGGAAGACAGTTAAAAAGAGAGGGTAAAGAGCATGGCAATTATACAATAAGTTGTATAGCGATAGTGCTGGAATTCACCTAAGAGAGAGCACCTAAGTTTCTGTTTGCATTTCCTTGTTTTTTTTCAGATAATTTTAGTGAAAATAAGTTTTTAAGAAACCAAATCTGAAGGGAGACTTCTACTTTCTTTAGGTTCAGTTGGCCTGCATTTAGCCAAATAAGTCAATGAACCTTCCATACGGTGAAGAAAAGAGCCTCTTTTCTGAGTAGTAGTTGCTACTGTACTTCATGCAGGGCTCCCTGACCATAAGGTTTATTACCTTTTTTGCACTAAGATTGCTACAATTACACATGATATGTTTCTGGTTCCTGAGTGCTTCTTTGACACAAAACACATTTAAATCAACGTATCATCTTTGTGGTGTGCTCTTGGGGAGAAAAGAGAGAAAACTGGAGAACTTGCAGGAAGAAATGTGATTGAAGCACTGTTCATTACAGGTTTTTCCAGGCAGCTAGTCTTACTGGGTAGTACCATCATCAAACTGTGAATAGTAACATGCTCTGAAATTAAGTTTCCGTTTCTTTCTTAAGATAACTATTCATGACATAGTTGTAGATGCTGACATATAATTAGTACTCTATTCACAGTGTCTGGGTTCATAAACCTTTCCTCTTGTGTAGCATCCTCCTCCCACCAAAATCCATGCAGTTTGCTATAGGTACATCTCATTCTCTTTAACATTCTGTCCTTTTCCCAGAACAAGCTGAAACAAACTTTTAAAGCTGTTTTTAATCCTACAGTGTTTCTAAAAGGCTGAGAAAGACTTGCTACCGCATTTCTCCTTCCCATTAATAGTTCTTTTTCTATAAATTACAGCTCTGTGAGGAAAGATGAGTAGATTTAGCGCATACTTCTTATTGGGTTATTCACAGACTTCCTCCATTCAACCTTCCTTTCACCATTTCTGCCCACCCTGTAGTAAAGGATGTAATGAGTTATACTTACTTTTCGTTCTTGAATATCTTGAATTGATTTAGTTTTGTCTTAACTGTAGCCTAAGCTCTCACTGTCAGTGCACTGCCCAGCAGTCGCTTCCTTTGACATAGACTTTGTTCTTCTGTGTCTGCTAAGAATGAACATCAACGGTGTGATCGTCTACCCAGTCTGAGGCCAGGTAGAGCAGGGCTGTGGGGAGCTGGCAACTAGCCCTGCAGTGGTGTCACTGGGGCAGAGGCTGATGGCTTTGGGGAGGTGACATGGGGTCTTGAGTCCTGGGTAGGGTAAGAAGGACACTCAGGGAAGTGGGCAAGGATGGTCAGGTCCATCAGTGCATTCTTGTTAATGATGCTCCTCTGTTTTCTGACAGGGCCCTAGGTGGCCCTGCCTGAGCAGAGAGGTTGGACCAGATGATCTCCAGAGATCCCTTCCAGCTTCACCCACTTGGAGATTCTCTTATGCTGAGGTTGCTGATGTTGCTGTTTTCATAATGAAAACCTGGTTAACAATCTAAAAAGTTGTGACTCTATCTGGTCATTTTGGTGATCTAAGGAACAGACTTCCTATTCTTTATGGCCAAACAACAACTCACAAAAAAACCCAAAAAGTATCTGCATTTGTAGCACTTTTGATCTTCAGGCCCAACAGCAACAGGTTACAGTGCTATTTATGGAAAAAACAATTTGTGTCATATCATGTCTTCATCATTCGGTGGCTTTGGCTAATGTGAATTTTTGCTGGGCCACCAGTAACTGATTTCATTAACTTCAAAGTTGTCTGAGGTAATAGAGGGCAGTGCAGTCAGAGAAAATTCTAAACCAGGTAAGTCCTTGTGTATACAAACTTTGAATAGAATGGCTGATCAGAGCCTGGCAGAGTGAAAGGGCAGATTTATAATGCCTAAAATGAAATATCACTGGGCCTGAAAGACCATTCAGGATCTATAATTTATTTAATGAAATTGGCTTCTTTTTGCACATAAGAAGTTATGCACCCTTTATTTGTTGATTGAAGTTACCTTTACAGTTTTGTCAGCTTATAACTCCTTGACTACCATTAGGAAACTTCTAATTGCACATATTTAAGGTGCAGGTTAGAAATAACGAAAATGGAAGTTAAGAATAACGCATACTTTGCTATTGACTCTGGAAAACAAATTGTAATTTTTGCAATTTATCACCAATAATATAGAACTGAAACTGTGATTTCTGAATGTAAAACTCAGATTTTATATTCAAATTCAATTTATTAATTTTGTAATTTAATAGTTTACTTTGATGGCAGGCCAATTGCTTGCTTTCTATTTTTATTGTTATATGAATTTTTGAACTAACAAGATTTCTTTAGTAAGGGAATGTAAAATATTTTACCATGGACGAAGTATAATTAAAAAGGAGAAAAGCATCTACAGAATCATATTTTCAGAGTGCAGGTCATTGAGGGCTAACTATTAAAAATTTGGTTAAAAACCAGAATTGCTACATATGACAGTAGCCTTTTTCGTTGAATTCAATGACATGAAAATAGAGATTACCTTCTCACAGTGAGCAATATCTGAGTCATTGACAAAATATTGTTGACTACTGCTACGTCATGTTTTCTCTTAGGAGATGATAGAAAAAAGCATGAAATGTAAGCCTGATAAGAGTGAGTAAGGATCCATGTTTGAGAAACAGAACTGGGTTGAGAATTGGGTTGAGAACTGGGTCTGAATTAAAAGGTATGGGGACAGACTAAGGAATGTAAAACCTGGAGGAACCATCAAAAAAAGAAGTTATTTGTTATTTGTCAAGATAGTAGACAATAATGGAAGCGAGAGAAAAGTCAGGATGTGTACATACTGAGAGAAAAATGTAAAGTTAAAAACAGTGTATTTTGGAAATTTTTTATCTTTGATATGTTATGATATTAAATTATATTTAAAAATGCCTTCTTCCAGCAGAAGACAGGCCTTGGATTTTGCTTTTATTTGCTGATCACTCACAGGGAATGTTCTCTTTTTTTTTAATTTTTTTTTTCCCCCAAGATCAACTTGACTAGCCACATATGTGCAGGCATTTTATGCAAATTCAGCTGAAAACATTTTTAGACTATAAAATGCAATGCTTACTGAAGAGAATTTAAGTATTAGAGCCCTTGGTTATGAGTTTGTGGATTTTATTGAATAAATAATTTCAGTAGGGAAACCATGCAAATGTATCCAGCTTTGATCATTACAGATAAGGATAATTTGTTATATTTGCAGGAAAGTTCTTTTTTAATGTTTGATGGCAGGTTTCACTTTGGAATCTATGGAAACTGAAAAATGCTGAGATCTAGATTTGGGTTTAATGTTTCTGCCTGATGAAATGCATTAACCACAATCACAAATGTCACCGTTTATGGAGCTTAAATTTTACCATCTGTCTGCTTTTCATGTTGTCTGTGGGTCATATCTAGCCTCTATAAAGCAAAAGGATTCTTGATAATATAGCAAATTAACCCAGTAGCACTTCCTGCAGATGGTTCCTCCCTTCCAACTCTAAAAATTCAGTGAAATTCAGTGAAATTCCTCTGTGGAATTGGGGAAGATAACAAGCCCAAGGACTAGGGGGAATACTGGGACCCAAAAGGCAGAGTGTTACTATGGGAAGGAATCCTCTTTCTAGACCTCATGATTTTTTAGATGGGGTGACTCCTATAAGATCTGTTACATAATGAATTTAGTTTGAATGTCAGGAGCATTATTCCCATCTATGTTCTTGTTAGCAGCATTTGTTTCTACTGGAATTTTTGAAGAACTCTAACACTGTGGAAGAAAATCATCATCCTCTTTGTCATTAACTTATCCTTCTGAAACCAAAGTTATTCAATGTCAAGGGTTGCCAAACAAATTCTGGAGAACCAAGAGCAATACAGCTGAATCCTAAATGTCACTACATTTAACAAAAAAACCCAAATAAATCCCAAATCATGATGTGCAGAGTTCTTGAACGAGGAACCTGGTTGGCTAAATGACTTGTTTACCTGCCCTTCTTTCTCCTTCTGTTGTCATTCTCCCTGTTATGCTGCTGGTAGGTTGCATAGGTTTCTGAGCCTGAAACATAGGTACACTGCAATGTTATGTTTGACTGTGAGTCCGATTTCTGCCCTTTTTCACTCACACCTCATCCATCTACCTGGCTGTTTAGGACTGAGAGAGAGTAATATATTTGAACTCAATCAAAAAATATTAGTAAGTTATCTGAAAGTGTTAAAAGGCTGAATCAAATGTTGTGGTTCAACAACTGTTCTATTCTATTGTACAACACTTAAAGGACAAGTTGGTTTTCATGAGCAGCATTCTATATATCAGCTTACAAAATCTGGAGTTCAAATTACAGATTCTGCCAGCCTTATAGAATTAAGAAATGCTGAAATGCTTACATATAGAAATGAAAAACAACTAAGATCTATTTTAATCCTTGGAAAATGGGAGGGGGGGGAATGGGGATGGGGGACGGGGGACGGGGAGTAGGGAGGAATCATTTTTATTTGTAATGATTCCAAAGTATTCTAACGCATGTTATAACAAGATAAAATGAATTAGATGAGTATAAGCAGATCAAAATTTATGTGTGATAAATGTAAGACACTAAGCTTCAACTTTCAGTTTACATTGCACATTACATACAAAAGATAACAGTTAAGGGTAGGTAAAATAAATACTCCAGTCTGAATGTGAGAAGCAATGCATGACTACTTTAGAATACATAGGTGTTTATACCTTTGCCTAGTGTTGCGCCCATGGGTTATAGCCAGTCCTTGGTTATGACTTTTGCTGGCATAATGTGTAACTTCAGATGCTGATGTTAGAGCAGAACAGAGAAACTAAATTGACTTTTACTATCCTTTCTTTGCTTCTTCATTTTCGAAACTTGAGGTAACAGCCGTACATAAGTGCCTACTCAATGGGCATCTAACAGGGCCTGAATTAAAGGAGACATAGTCTTGTTTTCCACCCCAGAAACTGACTCACTTCCCAAATGAAGTTTATGAAAGTCAAGACAAATTAAAATTCCATAGCATAGGAGTGGGGAGGAGCAGAGAAAAAGCTTCTGACTTTGTGAGACGAGTTGTTTTTGTTAAAAAATGACCTTATAACTTGTAGGCTACACTGCTAATCATATGTGTCTGTCATAAGATTCATGTCTATTCTGAAGCCAGCAAAATATTTATTTCCAGAGAAAATAAATCAAATCAAACATGATTAGAACAAAACAACAGTAACAACAATAGAAGTTTATAGTTGCTTTGAGAAGAGAAAGATTACCAATTACTTGACAAACTACCTTTATGAAACATTTCAAAAATAGATATATAAAAGCCAGAAAACGAAGAAGTCTTCAGTCACATGAGCATAAAGCATGATTACATTTACTAACAGGAAAAAAAAGTTGCTTATTAGTTGGAATGTGAAAAAATATAAATACCAGTTGCACTAGATTTAAAATGCATAATAATATAGCTTTTAAAGAATAAACTTCTTTAAGAGAAACCATATATCTTAAATCCTCCAAAAGACTGTTTCCAGGACTTTCACGATAATATTTACTTACGTGTTTTTATTGGAAATAATTTTATTTTCCTCATCTAACTTTTCCAGTTCTTGTCAACCAGTACAATATCAAAGTAACATTTTAAAAGTAGATAATTTGATTCATGAATTAAAAATTCTGCAATAAAATTAGTAAAGAGTGTAGCTATTCTGTATAAGCCATGGATATATCATCCTTGAAATGAAAAAAAAAATAGCAAAGCAGAAGTCACTAAGTTTTCTGGAATTAAAGTTTTCAAATTTATTTCCCTTTCAAAATAAGAGATTCTGTATATCATGGTTTAGCCACAGCCAGCAACTAGGACCATGAAGCCACTTGCTCACTTCTCCCAGTTGGGATGGGGAAGAAAATTGGAAGAGTAAAAGTGAGAAAACTCGTGGGTCGAGATAAGATAGGTTAATAGGTAAAGTAAAAGCCGTGCACACAAGCAAAGCAAAACAAGGAATTAATTCACTGCTTCCCATCTGCCAGCAGGTGTTCAGCCATCTCCAGGAAAGCAGGGCTCCATTACACATAATGGTTACTTGGGAATACAAAAGCTACCACTCCGAACATTCCCTCCTTCCTTCTTTTCCCCCCAACTTTATATACTGAGCATGATGTCATATGGCATGGAATATTCCTTTGGTCAGTTGGGGTCAGCTGTCCTGGCTGTGTCCCTTCCCAACTTCTTGTGTGCCCCCAGCCTACTCGCTGGCAGGGCAGTATGAGGAGCAGAAAAGGTCTTCGCTGCTTAGCAACAACCAAATCCACCAGTGCGCTATCTACACTATTTCCCATCCCAAACCCAAAACATAGCACTACACCAGCTGCCAGTAAGAAAATTAGCTCTACCCCAACTGAAACCATGACACTGTAGACACAAGTAAGTAATTCCTTTCTTCCCTGTTTTCCTTTTTTTTCTTGATTTATCTTGCTTGCTTGCTTGTTTTCTTGCTCATTTGCTTTCTTGCTTTCTTCTCTGTATAGCTTTGTTAGGAGAGAAGGAGTACTTCATGAAAACAAATTCAGAAAAGATCTGGCTTCACATCCTGTTTTACTAAAGATTGATCTAAAAAAGTATATTTTCTGTCATATTTCTTTGCAACGTAACTGACCTGGCTTTCAATGGCATATTTCAGATATCTCCTTTACTTATTTCTGCGGTAGTGACACCATCCCTTCATAAACCTTTTTCGAGTAAGGATTGTGAACGTTAATTTTCAGATGTTGGTGCATAAATCTTTTTTTCTGTCTTAAATGCCTACAGTTGGTTTTGTATCTAAATATCCTAGCTGGAAGCAGCAGCAGACTTTTAAAAATAAAAGCACATCACTGTGGTGGGACAAGATCCGGTAAATATTATCTTCAGTCAAATAAATACAGAATATCTTAGAATTGAGAATATTTGACATAGTATATTTAGGATGTATTTGGTATTCTCAAATCAACTTTTAAAATATATTTGGTATATGTATATGTTTAATTATGTATTTAATATATATTTATATAAGTAATAGGTATTTTTACCTATATAGAAATGTAAATAGAAAATTGATCTTTTGAGAACCCTGAAATCTAAGGGAGGTGGAATAGTGCTGATTTATATATCCATCTGAATCACACAATGGTATTGGTTGTGCTTATAATTGTAGTACTCTAAAATAATTTACAGAACCTCTGGGGTTTTTTTCTAAATTCAGAAGAAACTCAAATATTAGGATGTTTAAAATACTCCTCCAAATAGTGCTTCACAGGCGAGCTAAGGACACATAGGACAAATTTGCAGGGACTATTTCAGTTTAAAGACAATAATGATACTTTAGTCAATAATATATTATAATAAAGTGCAACTGCATTGAACAGTTCTACTCTACTTATATACAAGGAAATATAGCTTCTCATTAATTGGTGAATGAACTGCAGTCTGAGTATAATCACTATTTTTATGTAGGCACTTACAGAACCTTCATCACCACAGCAACTTAACGTTAATACTTTTACCCTTACAATACCTCTGGTAGGTATCGTACGGTTAGGTAGACCTGTTTCATTCAGAGAGAAGAGCTGACTGAAACAGAAAGTAAATTATCCAACACCACAGTGGAAGCCTGTGGCAAAACTTCCATTTACTAATCTTCTGAGTCACAGCTTTGTGCCTTAATCACAATGTCATTTTTCACCTGCTTCAGAAAATGCCCCTTCACACACCACAGAGATGTAGACTAGCAGTGGGTTTGGAAATCAGATTGGAAAATTTATCATATTTTTGAAAGACGCTTCCCATTCTCCCTCTTCCTATATATATTCATTTATTAAAATGGAGACTATTTATTAGGAAAAAACTGTTTAAAAGAATTTTCCATTTCAAAAGCCTTTTTAAAGGAAGTTTCAAAATTGTTGAAGCACAACAATATCTTGCAGATGGGAAAATATGTTCATTTGAAGAAAGTCATCTTTTAAAACATTAATTATAATTTAAAAGTAAAAAAAAATAGAAAAAAAACCCCAAAAGCCAAACATTAGATGAAACCTTTTGAAATATTCTAGTTTTGTTTTTTTTTTTTTTTTAGAAAGACAAAGACCACTTTAAATTTTCAAGGTTCTTATTGTTTTAATGGTAAGCATAAATGTTTACATCTCCATATTTCTTGTGGAATAAGAAAACTATTTCCTATTAACATCTAATTAAAAGTGAAATTTGCTAAAATTTAAAATTTTTTGTCTAAAAAAAGTTAAATCATGTATTTCAAGCAAAATAGTCTATATTGCAAATCTTTCCCTTGCCCCAGATTATTTGTATCTCTTGACTGGTTATCGACTACAACTAAGCAAGAAAGATATGTACTTAGGAGCATGGTATATGCTGCAGAATCAGCAGAGTATGCTATCATAGAATCATATGATCATAGAATCATATCATATGATTATCATAGAATCATAGAATCATCATATGATTCTATGATAAAAGCATATATAAATCAAATATACTTCAGTAGAGAAATATATATCAAGTAATGACTTATTTGTCTGCAGCATATACCATGCTCTTAAGTACATATCTTTCTTGCTTTTATGTATCACTGAAATGGCTTACTTCCTTTTACACTAGCCTGTCACATTTTCTCTCCTGACGTAAGATATGCACTGATGTATGTAATTGCTGCTACAACACTGAATAGTTGGAGACATTAGGATTAGGTTTTAAGGTGCTTCTCCAGAGATGTTAACGTGTCCTGAAGACCTGTCGGTTGTGATGGGGCTGTTCAGATACAGTTTTAAATTGCTGAAGTTCCACTTGCTCAAGGAAATTAAAAAGAAAAGGTTGTGATTGCAGAGTTGTCAGCATGGGTTCCTACGAAGCTCCTAGATATTGTTTTTAAAAGTACAGGGAAGCAAACTGTGATATCACAGCCACTTGGAAATGAAGGGTCATTCCAGAAAAAAGTTTTCCAAACTTATTTTCTGGTTCTCTAGTCTATATAGTTTCTTATACTACTAGATACGGAAAAAATATATTTTTTCTTAAATTAGCCATATTAGATAACATATCATCTCCTGTATTTATGTTCTTTACCTTAGAGAAATCATCATAAGAGTGAAGCAAAAGTATGACAAGAGGATATAGAAATTGGGTCCGCCTCTTAAAAAAGAGGAACTATTTTATTAAGAAA
The DNA here is from genome assembly GCF_964106895.1 of Numenius arquata. NCBI lineage: Eukaryota > Metazoa > Chordata > Aves > Charadriiformes > Scolopacidae > Numenius > Numenius arquata. The sequence continues at coordinate 105,846,884 of NC_133576.1, read as the reverse complement.
AGATTAAAGTGCAGTAGATATGAATTTTTTTTCTATTATTTTCCTGAATTTTAGAGGAGACAAGAAATGCTAGTCAGAAAACAAACAAAATCAAATCTTACGATAAATGCATTTTAGCAAAATTTTTAATCTAAGTATTTTAATTAAGTGAATTAAGAGATATATTTTTTTTTTCCCCTTTGTAATGGACCTAATTTGAAAGACCACCATTCTTATTGCTGTATAAAGAGATGACATATTTGGTACTATATGTAGGCAAAGTTGCTTAAGAAGATATCCAGGTACAGAGTCATAGAACTTGGTGTATGCATAAAGCGTGTTTTATGCTATCTGAGCAAGTATTGGTATTTAGTCAGGCTTAGAACTGGGCAAAATTTGCTCATTGAACTTCTAAGTAATGCAGACTACACTAATGAAACAGCTGGAAAAATATGAAATGAAGCTGTAGATGGTTCCACCATGCAAAGATTCTGGATCCTTTTTGTCACTCAAATAGTATATACCTTGTTAATGCCGTAGTTTTCTTGAATTGACACTGTATATTATAGTTACTATTGCAGTGTTACAGGTATGGAACTGTATTCTTTTTAGGTTATGTAAGAAGTCCAAAGTAAAAAACCTTACTATATCTTATTTCCTTTCATCAGACATAAAGTTTCTGATGTATTTTCAGTATTAGTAAGCAACGGGCCAACTTCAAACCTGAGGTAATTGTACACTCTTGTCCCGGTTTGAATTAAAGCCGAACCAATTTTCTGTTCTGTAACTTTACATCCTAGCTAGGCCTCCTCTAACTCTCTGTAGTTAACGGCATATTGTGGAGAAAACTGCTCGTTCTCAGAATGATAAGACCAATGTTTGTGCTCCATGCCAAGGAACGGTATGCAGAGAGGCCCTTGCTTATACTTATTGCTATAACAGCCAAGGTCAGCCAATTTCATTATTTGTCCCCTTAGAGGGTCAGAAATGGAAAAAACGTAGAGGGGTCACATCAGTGGGGAGGAGTGGACAGGACAGGTGACCCAAACCTGACCAACTGGGGTGTTCCATCCCATCTGCCCCATGCTCAGTATAAAAGCTGAGGGATCAAAGGCAGATGAACAGACAGAGTCCTCTCTTGACGTTGGCCATCGCAGGAAAGGGACTGACCCAATCTCCTTATCTCTTTCTCCTCCTCTCTCCTCTTTTGTGGGGGGGAGAAGGGAGGGGAAAGGGCCATCTGTCGGTCTGGTTTTGGTAAATTCGGCCAAAATCACGACAACTCTACATTGTATTTGACAATATTTTGTCTTAATGGTACTTGTTTTCCCACCTTACATGATGTATTTAAGGTGTACAAGCAGTATGTGTACTGATATATATAGCACAGAAATACAGTCAGAGTTTAATAGCTCAAAGAATCAACAACAAACAGAACCAACATTACACGGAAAAGAGAACATGCAAAATACAAGGTGTATTCAAAGAAGGTGAGGTCTCCATTAAATTATTACTTGTTTTTTTGTTCCCTGCTGTAGTGAAACAAATGCTTCCTTATTAACAAGAGCAGGCCTAATTTTATAATTAAGATGTGCACATAAAATAACTAACTCTGTATAAATGCATTGCTGTTCAAAACTGCAACTACAGCTTATTCAGGCAAATATGAGGTCTCTTGAAAGCAGTCAGCTTAGACACTAATAGCAGTATACAAGAATAGTCGCTTTATCTTCTTAATATGCTTGAACAGGTGTAACTTCTGCTCTTTAGGACTACAACACATCAAACATTATCATCTGAATACTTATCCAGTATTTCATGGTGCACCCACTTTGGCATCTGTGTTGTCATGGGTAGACTGCCAGAAGTATCAGGGTTAGCTGTTTTGTCTCTTTTTCTTATAATATAATAATTATATATTATATAATTATTATTATATTTTATACCTCAGTGTAAAATATTGATATACCTTTAGAAATTAAGTCTAAAACTCTACTCTGGAATAGTACCAACCTTTCTCTAAAGTAGTGTTGGAGCGTCCTAATCTCAGAGGCTGTGAAATTCTGTTGCCGTATAATTAGTTTTTGAAAATGTAATTAGTTTTCATAACAGTATGGGATTAAACACTAAATGCTGCATTAATATATCAAAGGTCATTGTGTTTTGTACGGTAAATCAGGATATTTGAGTATTCCTACATCACACAATGTGGGACCATGTAAGGAATGTCCAAACATCCTAGTATGTATATAAAGAACTGTGCAGTATTATATAGAGATATACATACGCTAGGGTCTTGGTATCAGAGCAGCCCCCTAACAGGATTAATTGGCTCTGGCACAGCACAATGTTGGCACAACAGTACTGTTTCTAGTTTCAGATCAAGCTTGTGCTGGGGTAGCTTGAATATCTCTGTACAGGACTGAATGATGCAGTGTAGATCTTTACAGGTCATGAACCCACACACTTGATTTCTGTATATGAAGGTACAGTTTTTTAAGTGATGTAACAGCTATGCTATTATACTGAACCTGATTACAACATATTTATATATACATACTGAAATTATTTATCATGCAGTGGCTGGTAACGAGCTTCCAACTTCTCTCCTCTGAGAGAGGATGTTTCACCCAAACATTAACTTCATTAGAAAGATTCAGCAGAATGAATCAACACATGTTTTTCTAGGTGTACTTTAAATGCAGATGAGTTGCTTTCTCATTTACTTAAAAATTTAAGAACAAAATAAGTATGGCATTTTGTGGAATACACTGCTGTATTCTTAACTATGATATCCTGTTTTGTTTATTATTCCGGGTGGGAACTAACCAATAGTTTTCACTCTTTTTTCCCCTGGAACAGCTGGAATAATAGCTTTCCTTATGAAATAAAAAATAAAATAAAAAAATCTAACAAATCACATGCAGCTCACTTTAAAGAGCAGTGGTAAAGAAAACACAGAAAAAAGCCATATATTGTGAATAAAGTATGGGCATATAAACAAGATGTCTTAAAGCTGCTTGTGTAGTCAATCAGAACAGGTAACCTGTTAGATGACTAACTACTCTTTAACAACCTCTAGCACTTTTTATTCTCTTTAAATATGAGTTGGCTGATATGAGAGCATAGATGAAAAAGCTATACCACATTTACTATATAGTTGGATTTGCCTATACCTTTCTATATGTGTAATTAGATATAACACATACCTAACATCCTATTGATTCATACTTTTGCTTGTCTCACGTTATTGTAGTAGCTGCATGCTAAAAGTCAGACCTTGACTAGACCTTCATATAAGAACTTGCAATCTATTTCTGGTTATCTTATTGACTGGCCATTATGTTTGGATCAATCATCATAAACCTGACTAAATGGCATCATACCCAATTTAGAAAGCTGTATGCAAAGGATTCAAAATGTTCCCTAGCTCAGTGTTAGACAGAGGAACAGAACTGGGGCACATTTCCATGTTCTTCATCATTGAGTTCCACTAAGGTCTAGTAACTACACCACTCTCAGCTGATTTGCACCTGATGATATAAAGTCTTCTTATACATAAGATTTCTGGCAATTCTTGACAAAAATGAGACACAAACCTAGCTTTAATCAATGACCTCTAAAGTAACTTTTTTGTAGTTGCAAGTGTCCATCATCAAATAAATACCAATGTGACTGAGTCCTTGGCATGCATATGTGGGGCAATTGAATTTGGAAGTGTTACGTTTTACATGTGCGGCTGAACCAATAGTTTTGCTTGTCCTTTGCCATTTTTGGAGGGACGAGATTGAATTTAGAAATGCAATGTGCACTTACTGCTGTTAACAACTAAGACCTGCCTGACCATTGGTCATAAATTGTTTAATTCTTATCTCAAAGGAAAGCAGACCAAACAATGCTTTTTTATTCAAGAAATGTTACTGACTGAGGTGTTCAGTTTATTTTTTTCTGAATACAAAGAGGAATGATATCTTCATTATCAGATATTCAACTGTTCATTCTCAGCAGGGTCCTCTCCTCTCCTGATGACCATCTCACAATTCTTCAGTAGCAATTTTAGCAACAGAAAACTCCAGGCATGTCCTGGAAGGGGGATTTATACTTGTGCAGATAGATTTGGAAAGTTAGGGTCATAATACATTTAAATTTAATACATGTTTTTAAAAACCATTTAAAACTACAATGGTAGGGATATTTCTTTGTAATCTTTGTTCTTTGGTTGGTTGGCTTATTTTTGACCCTTTATGTTTTGTGATTTATAGAAAAAAACAAAACACCCCCTTCACATCCCCTTCCTCCCCCTCCCCCCCCATCCAAACAACATGTGATGGAATAATCAAGGGAGGGAATAGCAAAGAAAATTTATAATAATGGGCCAGTATCAAAGCTCTGCAAATTTTAGGCTTCTACTCTTTTCCCTAGCCTTCATTCTTTTTACTGTTGTTAAGACTCTAAAACTCTCTGGGCAGAGGAAGTCTAACAGCAAGCTTGTAAAAGTGGTTACTGTATTTTGGATCTTTATGTTGTTTAAACTATTCCTGGCATTTAGTATCCAGCCTCTTGTTTCTATATTTTATTTTATTTTTTTTACATTTTTCATATATAAACAATTAATTTTACTTCTATTCAGAAACAAGATAGGCTTTTTTTCCTGTTTTGATCATGTTGCATGTTATGAATTTACATGAGTGGCAAATATCTAGTAATAGGACTATAACAGGAGGAAGCACCTGTTCTACTGTGGAATGATATAGTGATAATTTAATACAAATAATTCTCCCAGTGTTAAGAAATTAAACAAATCAAAATAGTGTTGCTATCTTGAAGGCCTCTCAACAAGCACTCTTTAACCTTTGTTAAACATCTCATGTTTACTATGCATCAGCTTTAAAGATCTAGATAAATGAATTAATTCACCTTTATCCCCTTGAGAAACACTATTGATTTTTATGAAAATGAATTAAACATTCACTATCAATTAAGTTCTGTGTTTGCTTTTTAGAAGAGCTATCCCCTCACTGAATGAGAAATTTACCTGCCAGCAAACACAATAGACTGTTGTACTGTCCATATATTGGCATACATATTGGATAAACAAAACGCAATTACACTCCTGCTTATAAAGCATCAAGATTTCACATTATGTTCAGACCTCTTTTTTCAAGGAGCAATGCCCATCTAAATTGCATCATTTATCCTAGGTTTCTTTATTGTTTAAAAATGTAGAAAATTAAGTTATTGTGAAGCTTGGTCTTGACAAAAAATAATAAAACATGAAAAAACCAAACTCTTTTCGGATAGATGTGGTTTACTTTTTTTTTTTTTTTTTCCCACTGACCATATCAGTTTCTCTTTTTTATTTTCTGTGATGATAAGTAGCTTATTTGGACTTTACATTATGAAAATATTTTCTTCCTAGAGCTGCCTTGGCAGCAGTTCTGAAAGACTCTTTGGGACAATTTTGAACACTTCTTCTTATTCTTTCTCTTCTTTGATTTAGACTCTTAAATTTGATCCTAGAGGTCTCTTTTGCTCATTATTGTGTTTGAAGTAGTAGTGTGTAAAAGTTTGGATGCAAACCAGAAAAACAATATCACTTTTGAGAGCAGATGATTAATACAAAAACTTGGACTGGAAAGAGACATCTTTTCAGAGCAGGAAATATATTAGAAAAATGACACAGCTCCTGTAGCAGATTACGTGGTATTGTGACCTCAATGAGTGACACATGCAAAGAGCATCTGAAATAAAATCTCTTGGGATGAGTATGTACTGAACATGGACACTATTACCTAGGCTGTTTTCAGAACTACTAACCTTTACAAGTAAATCTTTTAGTAGTAACTTATATAATTTACTCTTCTACTTTGACTTATCCTGAACAATCATATTTTCCCATCTATTATCAGCATTTAATCTCTTTTTTATCTTACTTCATTCTGCCTATAATTTTTATCCTGTGTTCACTGTTTATTTAAACTTTTCCATCAATGCACAAAACAATAGAATTAGTAGGCTTCACATCTTATTTATTCACTTTTCAGTATTCAGAGGCATATCTGGGTAGAGGCATTTTGCTTGTATTCTTGTTTTGGGTTTCTTTCACTTCTTTTAAAATGATGTTTGTCAAAGCAATGGTAAAGAGATGCTATGCAACAACAGCACAAGTAGGGAGGTTGTTAACAGCCATTATTTTCCTTCCCTATTGCCTTCCAATTACAGAATCACAGAATATTTTTAGTTGGATGGGACCTTTGAGATCATCGAGTCCAACCAACAAAAAAACAAACAAACAAACAAACAAACAAACCACACCCAAAAAATCCCAGAACACCAACACCAAAACCAAACCAAACCAAACGCCCACAACCTCACCCCACCCCACCCACAAACAGACACAAACCAACAATCTCGGGCACTAGAGCATGCCCTGAAGTGCCATGTCTACACGTTTCTTAAATACCTCCGGGGATGGTGACTCCACCACCTCCCTGGGCAGGCTCTTCCAGTGCCTGGCCACTCTCTCAGTAAAGTAGTTCTTCCTGATACCTAATCTAAACCTCCCCTGCCGCAACTTCAGACCATTTCCTCTGGTCCTGTCATTATTCCCTTGGGAGAAGAGGCCAACACCCACCTCTTTACAACCTCCTTTCAGGTAGTTGTAGAGGGCAATGAGGTCCCCCCTCAGCCTCCTCTTCTCCAAACTAAACATGCCCAGGGAACTGGACATTACTGGGAACAAAAATGTTTCTCACAAAACCAGTCTTCACCTTATTTGTGTACAGGTCCATTGTCACACAGAGGTGTGATCATTGACTACAGGCTTACAGCTTTTTGTTGTCTTTCAGAGTACGTCAGTAATCACTGACATGGCTCTACACTTTTATGTCGGTATTAAGGATCTTCTTCATGTTTAAGAAGAAAAGCTAATGAATTTTTGGCTTTTGAAATATCTCTCTGCATGAATTATGGAGTTCAATTAGTCTCCTAACTTAGTTGTTTCTGAATAGTACTTGTTTTGTGAAATCTAATATGGGCCATCCTATTCTTACAGTTAGTTCTTTCTGCCTTAGGGTTATGCTTTGTTCCTGATTTAATCCATGGGTTCTAGCTGTAATCACAAATCAGAAACAATTAATCCTAAACTTTGCTCAGAATTCAAGTACATCAGCTCAAGAAGACATAGCAAAAATTTCTGCATGTGTATGTACATTCTAAGATTCTTTGAAATTCTAGGCATTTAATTCAGCTGAGTGTGTAACTCTTAGGGACAACTCTGCATTAACCTAATTATAATTAGAAAAAATGCAATTTCCTCACTTTTCCGTTTTTTTTTTTTTTTTTTTACAGCAATGCACAGAGAAAACATGGTTGTAAATATGCATTGATAAAGTAAGCAAGCTTTAACTAGAAGATATTCTTTGGCCAGGTAAAGTCTTTAAATTACTCAAAACACTGATTTTGAGATGTTTAGAAGTATAATCCCTAATTTATAACTTTTAAAATTGAGATCTAATGATAAAGTGTTTTATTTCATAGGATATCAACTTAAGGAAGACAAACTTCAGTAAAGGTATTTTTGGAGATGAGCTCCCTTCTGTGTGCATGCCACCCTTCCCTCTAGAATTGATTCAAAATCATTAGCTTCAAATTCTTTTTTCCTTTGTGCTTATATATGACTGAGGAAGGGGGAAAAAAAGCCAAACAAATAAAAGATCATACTCACGTGTGATTTTCTCCATGATCCACCGTGGAGGTCTTTCTAAAAGACGTATGTTAAAAAAAAAACAGAGAAAAAAAAAATCTGGTTATGGAGAGATAGAAGATTAAACATGTTCTTCAACACTGCTCTTTTCCTCACTTCTTAGAACCACATAATAATCAGACACATCTCCTATTTAGTCCTTTTCCATAGGAATCATACACATCCCTCTTAATCTTTAAAATACGATTCTAGACTAAAGCTTGTACATTTTTTTTCTATAGCAGTATCCAAAGAAGAATTGGGTTTGGTGAAAAGTGAGAGGACACAGAAATGTGAAGAGCATTCACTGCCCAGAAATAAGTTTCCATAAAAGAGAATTTTCAGCTTTTTGCTACATCTGTGTAAAGTTAATTTTACCAAGTGGCAGGAATCAGAGCTTCCAGATGGATGCAATTTGAATTAGTAAGATATGAAACAAAGAAAGATGACTGACAGACTCCAGACAGAATATTGGGGTTTTTCTTTTTTCTTTTAGCTTTTCAAATATCTTTTCAATATTGAGAGGGTTCAAACTACTGGATTTTTCCTAAAGTCATACTACATATTTTCCTCGTTTTCCAACTCATTGAAACTGCAAAAACAATTTCTACACTGTTTATTTTATTTATATTCAGATGAATAGGACATTAATTTCTTTAGTGTTCATATATTTTGTCATTTATCCACACAATTTTATTCTTTCTGTTTTCTAGTGGCCTATTAAAAATGCTACTTCTGCCAAAAGAAAGATAAGCATCACTTTCCGGTGGTTCCCCTATTTCAAATTTCATATAAGTTGTTAAACAGATTCAAGTCACTTATATCTCAACCAGAAGAACACAATGTATTTTGCTAAAATTGTTTGCATTGTAAAATTCAATATATTTTATTAAAATTTTATCTATGCATCTGGTCCATTACATTCAATATATCACTATAGGAAAAAAATCCACATCATATATGATGTTAATGATTTTAATACAAGACTAAGAAGGCATGGAGGGATATGCATAAATGAATCCCTATTTAAATTGATGCCCAAACACATCGTATAGGGCATATATCTCACTGCAAATGAGCATGTTTTCCTGAACCATGGATTAAAGCAGAGTATGCAACAGCTTGATGACAAACTTTAGGAAAAAAAAAGGTAGATTAATTCCTTCTTATTTTACCAATTGGACATAACTAACTGCCCTCATAACGTTTATTTTGCCTTAATTTCATATAGTTTGATTAACTTGTCCCAGATTCTTGTAATTTCCTCAGTATTTAGAATGTTAAGCAGTCTTGGCCATATATGTAACATTTTAATTCAACAGCATTTAAAAAAAAAAAAAAAATCAACTTTATGAAGGCAACATGTTCTTTGGGTCTAAAATAGTAATTTTATTATTATTTTTATGGTTTTCTGTACTAGGGGTCTTTAGAGACATTAAGACAATTGCCTTGCTCTAGGAAGAGCTAATGACTAAAAGAAAAACTATGCGTTCTTGTAGATAGAGTGGAAAACGTTGACTTTCCCATCCAGTCAGTGACTCTCGTCTCTGAATGGTTCTGCAGGTTAGTACAGGAGTAATAATCCTGACTACTCCTCCTTCTCTAGTTACCATGTACGAGGTGATGGGGGAGAATTAAAGTATGAAATAGAGAGGTCAGAGTAATAAACCTCAAGGTAATCTGCTGACATTGAGCCTTTCACTCCATAGATAGAAAGCTTGTTGTAGCTCCATGTGAGAAAATCTCTGCAAATCTGTATGCTGGTAAAGAATTGCATAAATAGCGATTGGTAGCAATATGGTACCATGTTTCAGGCTAAGAACAATTGGATCTTTATCATTATGCATAACTATTTATGTTAATAATCTTATAACAACATTCTGCATAGAATACTATGCTAGATCATCTATTCTATTTGAACAATTTAAGGTGGTATTGCTTATTAAGGTTGGATCAGACCATCTCCTGAGGTCCCTTCAGACTTAAATTATCCTATGATTTGTAACCAGTGCTCAACAGAAGGATAAAAAGTAGCAATAGTTTTTAATTCCAATTCATATAAACTTTCCAAATCATGCTGTTCATTACCAGAAGAAAAAACAGAAAAATTTTTTTGTTCTTTTATACTTATTGGATTCAGCATAAAAGATGAAGGTGTAATCTAATCTTCACAGAATTCAACACTGTATTTTTCTCAAATTTACTTTTAGTCAAAAATTCACCCCCATTGTTGGTTATTTTTCTCATATTTTTGGGAGCATAGAAATACAAGCTTATCAGGAACTACTCTTTTTACAGCAGTAATTATGATGGGAACTGTCAGATCAATCCTACAAATCCTTCTCTGTTTCTGTAAAGACAAAAAGTTAACACCTTGCAATCTATGATATAAATAATTTGGTATGAAATTGAGGTAGTTCTTCATTATAACAAGTATTTTCAGGAAGAAAGAAAAACTTTTTATTTTGAATCGTAGCACATAAACTTTAATTAGTGACCCAAGAGAGCAAGCCAAGCTGAATAAAAACAAACTAAAATTAGTAACAGGCTAACAGCTTGCCCATTTCCTTGGGCAACATGTGGCTGACAGATGATGTGATGGTTGGTGACAGACAAATTGTGATCCTCTTTCCCACTTTTAAATTCTATCCACTGAGAAAAATATACAATTTCATCAATATCACCAACAGCAGAATCACTCAAATACAGCAGATACTGCTTAAAAGAAGTGAAAATAAGAAATGTTTGTGATTCAATATTCCTAATCTGATACAAGTGATATACAGGTGGTAGTAGAGATAATAGTCAGTGCTGATTTCATGCCTTAATAGTTCATTATCACCTATCCTGATTTGCATTCTGGATCAGAAACCCCTCCTTTATGATATACCCTACTGGAAAATAAATCAATTGTTCTTCAAATATTACTTCATAAAAATTCCACAATTTCATTTATTTTCTTCATTAAAATTTAGACCATATATTTATTTCTACATATGTATTTTTATGAGAACATCTGAATTTACAGATCAGAGAACTGGTATCAAATAAGCAACTTCAACTTACTTTATCCAGTTGTTTGGTGTGTTCCCTTGTGATGTTTCTCTACTTACTCATGATTGTATTCTTCCTTCTGAGGATTCTGCTTACTGAAAAAATTTCCTTCTCTAGTAAGTATGGTATTTCAAGTGAACATAGATAACACAATTATCTTTGACTTTGTCTCCTGTACTTCAACACACAGCTGTCTTTTTCATCATAGGAAAATTTCAAAGTGGGAAATATTTTTTTATTATTTTATGTGACAAGTATTATCTATTATTCCTATTTATATCATGTGAGTGGTTCAAGGGAAGGGTCTGTTCTGCAAAGAACTTCTATGTACCATAGAGTTAATGAACCTTGCCTTTCCACACATCTGTGTCCTTCACTTCCATCTTCCACTGTAAATATCTCTCGGCTTTGCTCCTACTCCTTTCACATGTGTCACTTTCAACAATAAAACATGCCATGTTTGTGGCATGTCTAAAGTGGTATGCATGCCTACTAATTATCTGGCCTCTGCCAAATGGACTATATGATAGCTTACCTCTGCTAGTCTCTCCTTCAGTGTAGATATATAAAGAATGGGATTTACTAATTTGGACTGTTCTTCTCTGCTCAATTAAAATACCAAGTACAATTGTTTATGGTATTTTTCTTCCTGTCAGATTTGGTAGTTACTGATCAATAGTTAAAAATACTTATGTATATACGTATATAACTTTGGGTTTACATGTATATATAAGAAGGAAGGAAGAAGGACAAATAGATGGACAAAAAATGATGAGAGGAACACACAGAGAGCGTGATAAGGGATTTTTATTTTCTTTGGAAATTGAATCATAGAATCATGGAATTGCCTAGGTTGGAAGGGACCTTTAAGATCATTTAGTCCAACCACCAACCTAACTCTGATAAACAAACATCACTAAGCCATGTCACTAAGCACTATGTCAACCCATCTTTTAAATGTCTCCAGGGATGATGCCTCAACCACATGCCTGGGCAGCCCATTCCAATGCTTAATAACCCTTTCAGTGTAAAAATTTTTCCTAATATCCAATCACATATCTATAGATATATAGCTCTGGTTCTCCAAATTCATACATTTGTGCTTACTATACTTACTGTGAATAGTCATATTTATGTATAAATTTCATAAGGGTCTTAGGGTCTTACTGATTCCTGCTTTCTTCTTACTTTTAGAATGTTGATGTGTTACACAGCTAACACATTTTTTAAATCCTGCTGGCTCCTTAGCTTAATCTTTTGTTCCTAGAAGAACAGAAATTTGTTGAAAGGAGGCAAGGATCTAGATGTACAACTCTTCTTCAAGTCAAGGAAGGTTAGATAATAAACCATCTGTTTCTCCAGTCCTATGTAATTCATATAATGGATCTGAAGTAACCAGGTCATTCCAATATTTGACACTTGTTGTGGTCTCGGCCGAATTTACCAAAACCAGACCGACAGATGGCCCTTCCCCCCGCCTCTCTCCCCCCCCCCCAAAAGAGAGAGAGAGGAGAGAAAGAGATAAGGAGATTCAGAAGTTTAGAATGAACTAAACTACTTTAATGAAGAATTAATATTAAAATAAAAATAAAGAAGAAAATAATGAAATAGATACAATATATACAAAACCGTATCAAGCTCCCAGGATGACAGTCAAGTCACCAGCAAGCACTGGGGAAATCCCAGACTGGACTCAGCGACGAATGGGAACTGGATTCCAGCCCTGGAGTCAGGAACACACGGATCGGGATCAAAGGCAGATGAACAGACAGAGTCCTCTCTGGACATCGGCCATCACAGAAAGGGAGCTGACCCTTTGATCCCTAAACTTTTATACTGAGCATGGGGCAGATGGGATGGAACACCCCAGTTGGTCAGGTTTGGGTCACCTGTCCTGTCCACTCCTCCCCACTGATGTGACCCCTCTACGTTTTTTCCGTTTCCGACCCTCTAAGGGGGCAAATAACGAAATTGGCTGACCTTGGTTGTTATGGCAATAAGTATAAGCAAGGGCCTCTCTGCACACCATTCCTTGGCATGGAGCACAAACATTGGTCTTATCATTCTGAGAACGAGCAGTTTTCTCCACAATATGCCGTTAACTACAGAGAGTTAGAGGAGGCCTAGCTAGGATGTAAAGTTACAGAACAGAAAATTGGTTCGGTTTTAATTCAAACCAGGACAACACTCTAGCCAAAAGGCATCAACATAATTTTTAAAGTTAAGCTCATTGGCATAAAAGAATTCAGAATAAATTTCCTTTCTGGTCTTAGGTTCTGTGACTACAGATTTTACATAAAAATAGGCAATGAAATAACAATGTATCCCCATTAGAAGAAATACAATTTTTAATACTCAAGTTAATGACTTATGAAATGTCAATGAAAGCCTTACTCTATAGCTATAGTGAATTTTACATCAGTAGCAATTTCTTAACTAAGATTAGATGTCTGTTCTTTAAAAATATGTATTTTAGCTCAGGGTGGAAGTGATTAAGAGCACACTTACACTTTTTATTACACAGTAGAATAAAATGAATTATTGTGGTAGTTCCTTCTTTCTTCATAGAGAATGCATTATTCCTACATTCCCCATACCAGACTAAACTACCCGAAAATCACATCTTGCCAAGACTATAGCGTGAGTCTGTGGCAGAGCAAGACTAGTAACCTAAATATCATGAGTCATGGTACAGTACTTCAACTTATAAATATATTTATAAATCTAAGCTTCATCCTTCAAATGGGTTATAAAGTTTATCTGGTTTCCTGAGAATCAGGGCTTAAAGTTGTTTTCTCCTAAATACTGTTCAATGGAAAACCATCCCTCCCCTTTGAGACAATCCAATTGTCATGCTCTTTTGGATCTTTAAAGAAAAAAATTCTCTTTTACTTTTCTTCTTGTAATTGAATTCCTAATAGTTTTTGAAAATGCAATTGAATGTAGGTTTAACTGCAAGTCAGGTACTCAGTATTCAGATCTTTCAGTAATTAGTGACAGTTACAATCATTCAGTGCTGGAGTTACTGGCAGATTGGCAAGTAATCCCAACAAATTTTTTTTCCAGTCTCCAACTAAATTTTGTGAATCTCAACATTTTTCGGTTTCTTCCAAGATTTTAGTTTTAATGACATCTGGGCAAGACAACCTTATGAGGAACAAGAATGTTCAAACTCAGTTCCAGATTCTTGATTTATCCAAAAGACATTAGCAACTGTTCTTAGCAACTGTTCACCTAAAGGTCTCTGTTGTCAGTACTGAGGGAGAGGTGTGCCCTTCAGAAGGAGCCTTATATTGCATAGTTAGGAATCTGCCCTGAGTGACTCTGTGGAGGCTGAGTGTAAAGCACGCACATTGAGATTAAGTCTGATTTAGATGGAAATTGGATGTTTTGAATGTTGTTCATTCTTTTACTATCTTCTCAGCTGTCTCAAGTGTGTGCAAATATTTGGTCATTGTTATCCATCCTCAGAAGTGACAACTTTTTTTTTCTTAACTGAACAGAAGACTCTCAACCTATGTATTACATGTGAAGAAATTCCTCAGTAAATACAAAACCTTTGCAAAAGAGAGCTTGAAGAGTACTTTATGTTCATTCAAGATACCTTTCACATAATATTTCATTATGATCTAATGGCACAGCATGTTGACTATGAAGCATTCTTGAAGAATCTGCTAATGACCCTCCTAGCAAATGCTGTCTATACATCTGTATTTTTATTTAATATTGTCCTCCCTGAGACATAATCAGGCCTGCAGAATGTATTCTACATTTTGTAGGCAGCATAGACAGCCAAATAAAACTTATTGATGACAATAGTTTTTGAAAGAGATCAAGAGTTTATCTTTGAGACCACTTCTAAAACCCGATGACAATGCAGGTCAGCTGTGCTATTGCAATATAAGAGCAAGAACAACATCATTTAAGCAAAATATAGACTAGAGCAATGTCCACAATCAATAAATATTTTTTAAATGGACACACTACTGAGTTGCATTAATTACATTAGCTACTTAGCTAATAACTATTTGTGAAAACCTGGTAGCTGTTTCTTTGAAAAGAGAAGAGGGAAAGCAAGCTTCACATAATTTTATACCCGTGCCTAGTGGTATACGTTGAAGAAGTAAGTGACATTTTTCAGAAGCATCTAACCCACTTAAAGGCTCAAAATATCTTTCCAAAACTGCCTTAGAGTTATAGTCCTAAGAGTACTAACCTCAGTGTCTTAATGAAAGAAACCTATATTTTTTCACACACAATAGTTAGATTTATACCAAAGAAAGACATCCACAGAAGCTAAGAATGTGGATCTACCTAAACAAGGCAAGAATATGAGGAAAAGCAAGTTCAAATTTAGTCGTGGGAGAGTGGCCTCAGAAGATAACAGCCTCCATTAGGACTGGTAAATGTTGATTGCACCTAACGCCGTGGGAGGTAGTGGTGTCTGTGCACATGCAACTTAATCCTCACTGTTCTCCTGTGTCTGTCTTAGAACAAAATGTGGTTTTCTCAAATTAAGGTTCACAGTCCTGAATTGTCCTTTGATTTTATAGCCAAACATTTTCTCAGAAAATACAGGTTACAGCTGTACTAGTATATTAAACAGTGACCAAAAATGTTCCTGGAATTAGAACATATTGCTAATTTGTAATAATGTTATTTTGGCAGGCTAGCAAGAACTGTTGCAGATAATTCCCAGGCACAGTTAGAAGAGACTTTATTACTATGCTGGTTTTATGTGACCACCCTGTTCTGGGTGGGCAAAATTATATGATGGTATGTAGATTCACCAGTCCATACCAAATGACTCTGCACTAGAAAATGATCCTGGACATGTTTGACTCACTAATCATAGTATGTTATGTCCTAGTGTCATATTATTATTGACACTGTCATACTGTTAGCCATAGAATATTCTATACCTTACATACTGTTAGTTTATATAATAAAAAGCTAAGCACAGTGAACACAAAAATGAGGGAGGATCAGAAGAACAATATTGGGTAGAGGAAAAATAGTAACCTAAACAGTGAAAATGGAGGACTTTGAACTATTTCCTATGTCGATCAAGGCCTGACACTGGCTCTTTGTTTTTCTGTAGTTATTTATTTATTTAATCATAGAACATTTTCATCTCTTTCTCTGTTTATTGTATTCATTTACATTTCTGAAATATAGCTTTTGTGGGCTATCATGATTCTTGGCATTCTTAATAGCAAACAAATTCTTCTTGGAGTATAGTGATAGGATGAAGGGCAATGGTTTTAAACTGAAAGAGGATAGATTTAGGTTAGATATTAGGAAGAAATTCTATACTGTGAGGGTGGTGAGACACTGGAACATGTTGTCCAGAGAAGTTGTGGATGCCGCTTCCCTGAAAGTATTCAAGGCCAGATTAGACAGGGATTTGAAAAACTCAGTCTAGTGGAAGGTGTTCCTGCCCATGACAGGGGCAGTGGAACTACATGATCTTCAAGGTCCCTTCCAACAATAATCGTTTTAAGATTATACGATTTCTTTCATATTTTTTTTCCATTCTACCTGTGTTTTTATTGCTTCCTACAGGGATCCAAACTACTGTTATTACACTTTGTCTCTAGACAGATGATTTGACTCTCATTTTTGAATCCTAGATTGCTCAGAAGGACTTCAGTGCAGCAGTGGGACATGGTATTTTCCTCAGTACCAGCAACTCTGTGTTCACTGGTCTTTCAGTGAATTTGACAAGGTATTATATTGCATTTGGGTGACTCACTGAAATTTGCTGAATTTATCAGGAAAATCACAGAATCATAGAATTTTCTAGGCTGGAAGGTACCTTTCAGATCATCAAGTCCAACCATTAACCTAACACTGACAAACACTATCACTAAATCATGTTGTTAAGTACCACGTTTACCCATCTTAAATACCTCCAGGGATGACGATTCCACCACTTCCCTGGGCAGCCTGTTCCAATGCTTGATAACCCTTTCTGTCAAGACATTTTTTCCTAATATCTAATCTAAACCTCCCCTGGCAACCCTTGAGGCCATTTCTGCTTGTCCTATTGCTTGTTACTTGGGAGAAGACATGGACCCTCACCTCTCTACAACCTTCTTTCAGATAGTTGTAGAGAGCAATAAGGTCTACCCTCAGGCTCCTTTTCTCCAGGCTAAACAGCCCCAGTTCCCTCAGCTGCTCCTCATAAGATTTGTTCTCTAGACCCCTCACCAGCTTTGTTGTCCTTCTGTGGACTCTCTTGAGAATCTCAATGTCTTTCCTGTAGTGAGGTGCCCAAAACTGGACACGGTATTTGAGGTGTGGCCTCAGTGCCAAGTACAGGGGGATGATTACTTTCCTAGTCCTACTTGCCACACAGTTCCTGATACAGGCCAGGATGTTACTGGCCGCCTTGCCCACCTGGGCAAAATGGGATAGTGTTGCACACTCATCTAGAATAGTGCCTTTTTAGAAAGAAAAAGAGATAAATCAAAATTAAATCACAGAGTAAGAGATGGTGGAAGCCTTCATGAGAAAATAACTGAGACATTAGAGCCTGTATGGTCCACAACATATTTTTTTTTTCTGTTATATTGGGTTATAATGCTTAAGTATCATGTTGTATACTGATGTGACACAGTATAATATGATTTAATTTAATATGACAGTTACGACTTAGAAGAAAACTGGCTTTGAATCAGATACTTACCATCAATTTCAGCTGTGAGTATCTGAACTAATTTGCTGCCTATGACAGGACTGGGTATTTGTGAAGTGCAGGTCCTTGTGGGTAGCCATTACAATCCATGCACAGTAATGCATTCCTGTCTTCCCGTCCTTTGAGGTGCACTCAGTGACATTTGTACCATACCTATTAGTTTGGATAACTGTGGGATTTCTGAGACAGAGATAATAAATAAACTAACACCAGTAACGAGCATTAGATCTGTGAGATGAAATGAAGCTTTCCCTGTCCTGTCAGAAGAGACATGAAAAAATACAATGGTGCTGAGAATAATTGTCCTGGAGGTCTTTAGAAATAAGTGTAAGGTCCCAGTCCTGTAGACTGACTACCTTTTTCCACATCTGTAATGGAGCCTGGAAGTAGTTTTATCATTAAAGGAACTACAGTTTTTCTCATGTTAAAACACGAAGGTGAAGGGAAACTAAAGATGTCCATAGTGTTTTTTTTTTTCTGAAAGGGAAGGAGAAAGAGGGAGAACTAGTTTTCCCTTTTTTTGCAAAGACCTTGAAACAGCATTACATCCTGTAACACCATTTTCTACAGAAGCTGGATCTTATCCAAGGACATCTGGTACTGACCTAAGCCAAATGTGCTTAATGTGCAAAATGGTAGTGTTTTTGTGTGTGGTTTTGTTTGGTTTTTTTCCCCCCATGAATTCTGTTTTCTAAACAGTAACATTGACTTGCATACTACAAAAATATGATGCTTTCTGAGCATCACAACCTTCTTCCCCTATTGTGATCCCCCAATTTAAAGAATTGATTCATTTTGGGGGACAGAACCACTCATATATTAGAATAAGACAGTAAATCTTGTTGCATCCAGATTGAATATTGCCTATGAAAAATGCATCCAGAAAACACAACGATGTTTCTGGGTTTGTCTACAAGGAGCTTTTCTTCCTCTGTTCTTTGATCCCCAGCTGACATAGCTGATTTCTAGTATTCCTCACCTGAATTCTGGTGTGTTCTTATTGCTAGTCTCTAATGCATTTCTTTGCTTTGTTGTATAGATATGTCTAAATATTAATGCTAACTTTGAAAACCTCCAATTTAAGGGTAAAAGATAATCCCAGTTATGTGTAATCCAAATCTGGAAGCAGTACCAAGTAAGAAATAGGGGATAATATTTTACTTTGTCAAATAGCTCATCCTCTAAAATGAAAA
Source organism: Numenius arquata (assembly GCF_964106895.1). Lineage (NCBI taxonomy): Eukaryota > Metazoa > Chordata > Aves > Charadriiformes > Scolopacidae > Numenius > Numenius arquata. The sequence continues at coordinate 105,828,214 of NC_133576.1, read as the reverse complement.
ATAAATATAAGATTTATAAAATCAGTTTTTTTAAAAAAATCCAACATTATTAGATATTAAGTTTCTTCATTTAGTTAATTAATTTAGTGTTATTTTCTCACCTGAGATATTCACTGTATGCAAGGAATATATGTCTAATGGACAACTATGTAGATCAGGTACCCGTGGTCTCCACAAGTCTTCCATATGGACATACACTGGCATCTTAGTAGCTCTACCAAGAAAAAAAGAAAGAGACCAAGAGAGCTAATAAGTTCACATAGTAAGGACGAACCAGCAAGGACTTCCTTTGATAAGAGTCCTGGAAATTATAAAAGAAATTTCTCACAAGCTGCTTTTAGAGAAACAGAATAGAAAGAATGTTGCTACAGATAAGGGGGAGGAAGAAAAATTGTATACCGTGATACAAATCACATACAGAAAAAGAAGAAAATATAAAGCATCCAGAGATACCTAGATGACTTGTTGTTATCCAAAAGAGTGGTTCAGTAGTAGGCAGAAATTAATTTAAGTGTTGTGATGTGCATAGGTGTTGTATATTTAATATAACATAGTTGAATTTTTGTCCTGTATATAATAAAATGCAAGATTTTTTAAGAGAGCCTTTCAAAGTCTCTATGTTCCTTTATTTTTGTTGTTATGTTCCGCAAAAGAACAAATAAATCTAGAATTTAGTTGGCACAATGTATGAGTCTAGACTACAGGAGAATTAGGAGCTCTAGAAAAAGATAGTATTAGGATTGCTAGGAAAAGGCAGTGGATCTTCTATGAAGCTTATGAAGAAATTGCAGTCTGGAGCATCTGCATCCAGATACCTTGGATGAACTCTCTCAGATCTACCGAGTTATCCAACAAGAAGGTTAAGAAGATGAGATGTATGAGATGAAAAAGAAAAATGTTTGTGTAGAGAGTTACACTACATTCCATCTTTAATATTTGTTTCCTTGGGCTGTTGAGTTCCAGAAGAACATAACCAGTGCAGTGCCCCCCTTTACAGGGAGCTGAAAATGTTCCAAGCTGAGATAGAGTACAGATAAATGCAGGCTGCATTATCTAGAAAATAACCTTCCTCACTGTGTGGAGGGGGAGTTCCTACGCAAATGCCACAGATTCAGATTTCATGGTCCAGGGGCAGGTTGTTTCTGTACTGGGCCTTAGATTTACTGAAAGTTTGTAAAGCCTAAGATGGTTCAAACAAACCACTTTGGCCTGAAACAACTAACTGTTCTAGTGCAAGTAGCAGGAGAGGATGAACTTTGCAGTTTAAGTCCATTTCTTTTTTTACTCTCTTCTGAAGAAATCTAGAGAAAAAAAGGCAGGAAACTCTTCGAGCTTTAATTATAAAGTCAATGACAAAATTGGCAGTGAGAAGAGTAAAACTCAATTGTGCTGTCATTGCTCTGGACTCACAATTTTTTCCCCTCCTTATTAGTTTCATTCTCTGATAGTAAAACAATTCAATCTCCACATACAAAAAACACAATTACTGGTAGCTTTCAGGCTTACTTCCTAGCACAATTCATGAAGGTAAGTTAAATAAAAGTGAGATCACACACTTTTCTATGCAGTCTTATTTTACATCTTCATTTACAGCTCACCAACATCTATTCCTTCATTGTCTTCAGTATTCCTCTCCTGAATATGATACTGCTTATGCATGTTTGTTTACATAGGAGCTCCTTTTCTTTAAGTGATTCACTGCACCTACCACTGAGGATCATGGTCTGGAAAGGATATTTCCACACTTTGAATACAGGTCAATACTATTTTGGATAGTTGAACAGGAGTCTGGAAGGCACACTGACTTGAGCTGTTCCTCCCTCTCCTCCCCAGTTTTTACTCCCACCCTGTCTGAGATTTGAAGGAGGCTGGTTTGCTGCATCTCATCCAGAATCATAGAATCATAAAATCAACTAGGTTGGAAGAGACCTTCAAGATTATCTTGTCCAACCATCAACCTAACTCTGACAAAAAAACCATCACTAAACTATGTTCCCCAGCACCATGTCAACCTGTCTTTTGAATACCTCCAGGGATGGTGCCTCAACCACTTTCCTGGGCAGCCCATTCCAATGCTTGATAACCCTTTCAGTGAAAAAATTCTTCCTAATATCCAACCTGAACATCCCCTGGCGCAACTTGGGGCCGTTTCCTCTACTCCTGTCACCCGTGACTTGGGAGAAGAGACCGACCCCCGCCTCTATACAACCTCCTTTAAGGTAGTTGTAGAAAGCAATAAGATCCCCCCTCAGCCTCCTTTCCTCTAGGCTGAGCAACCCCAGCTGCCTTAGCCTCTCCTCATAAGACTTGTGCTCCAGACCCCTCACCAGCTTCGTTGCCCTTCTCTGGACCTGCTCCAGCACCTCAATGTCTTTTTTGTGGTAATGGACCCAAACCAGGACACAGTACTGGAGGTGGAGTACTCTTCTCCCAAGTCACGGGCGACAGGAGTAGAGGAAACGGCCTCAAGTTGCGCCAGGGGAGGTTCAGGCTGGATATTAGGAAAAATTTTTTCACCGAAAGGGTTATCAGACATTGGAATGGGCTGCCCAGGGAGGTGGTTGAGGCACCATCCCTGGAAGTGTTCAAAAGACAGGTTGACGTGGTGCTGGGAGACATGGTTTAGTGATGGTGTTGCATTTTGTTGTTTTGTAGGTGTTTATTTTTGTCAGTTAGGTTGATGGTTGGACAAGATGATCTTGAAGGTCCCTTCCAACCCAGAAGATTCTGTGATTCTGTGATTCTGTGGAGCCTCACCAGTGCCGAGTACAGGGGGACGATCACCTCTCGAGTCCTACTCACCACACTGTCCCTGATACAGGCCAAGATACTGTTGGCCTTTTTGGCCACCTGGGCACACTGTTGCCTCATGTTCAGCTGACAGTTGACCAACACCCCCAGGTCCTTTTCTGCCAGGCAGCTTTCCAGCCACTCTGCCCCAAGCCTGTAGCACTGCATGGGGTTGTTGTGACCCAAGTGCAGGACCTGGCTCTTGGCCTTACTGAACCTCATCCCGTTGGTCTCAGCCCATCGATCCAGCCTGCCCAGATCCCTCTGCAAAGCCTCTCTACCCTCCAGCAGGTCGACACTCCCACCCAACTTGGTGTCATCTGTGAATTTACTGAGGGTGCACTCAGTCCCCTCGTCCAGATCATTGATAAAGATGTTAAAGAGAACTTCAGTTCCACTCCAAACTTTGTTGAATAATAATAGCAATAGAATCAAGGGAATGGTGAAAGAAATCACTAGGGGTTTAAAATTGCTATTGTATTTTATGGTTTATGGCAATTACATTTTGCTTTCATATTCTAATAGGAACAAAGACATGGTAATATTTTATCAGTTACCCCATATTACATTAGTCTCAAAAACAGAAAACCTGATTTACAGAGGCAGAAGCTTTTAAAAATCAGTATATCCTAGTAAATTCCCTTTGTCTATCATATTAGAAATGTGATTTGTTGTGATGGACAAATCCGGTTTGGTTTAATCTTTTAGGAATTTAGGAGCTCAAAAGAAAATGTATTTGAGCTCAGCATTCTGAGTCAAAAGATTGTCCACATTAACATAAGGAATAAAAATACAAATGCTGCAGGATTTGTATTAAACATTAAAAGCCTCTATTCATCTGTAAAGAATAGATGTACTGCACCTGCCAGACATTTGGCATTGATGAGAGTTGCATCTCAAGTCATGTCGCAGGTTAATGTTTAGACAGCAGTAGGGGGAGGGATTAGTAGACCCACTGGAGGTTACAGATATGTCAACTTTGTTCTGTTCAACCTCACAGCAACCTTAGAAACAGGATAAAAGCAAGGTTCATGTTTTTTAATGGTCAGTAGGGCACACATTAATTTATAAATCTCCAAGAGTTGTTTTCTTGGTTAATGTTCTTAATGCACTGGCTTTTACGACCTGAATCAATTCTCTCTGTATTTTCTAAAAGTAGAAAGTGCAGGAAGTCCTTATATTTCCTTAGATGAGGTTGTTAGAGTGGATAAAAAATAACAGAAAAACAAGAAATATACGTGTCTAGCATATAATACCGTGCCACAATCTTAAATTAATACTATATTCCTGGTAGATAGAAACTACTTGTTATATGCTATGACTACCTAATGGATTGTAGAAACAGGTATATCTTTTCCGGGGAACAGAATGCAAAAACTATCCTTAAGAACTGTTAAACCTTAAAAAGGATTCACACAGTCAAGTAGATCTCAGTTGAGGGAGAAGCTGATTCAATATGTAGAATTAAAATTTTCTTTCTCTGTTCTGTGGCTTTCTGGGAACCCACCTGGTGAAAATTTTCATGTGCTGCCCACATACTAATATAGAAAACATTTAGAAAAATAGAAGATCATATTTCCAGACGAACTTTTCTCTAAATTTTGAATAAAGTCAATAAGTCTTGGAACATGATTTTTGCTTTGTTTATTGCATCTTTTATTTGCTTAGTGATGTTTATGGATTTCCTCCTACAGTATAAACAACTGTTATTGGTGTGTAACTGTGTGTCACTGAGACAAGTACATTTCCAAAGAGGATTTAACTGTCTGGAATATCTCCTTTATTTATCCATTTGTCAGTAAGAGAAAGTATAACTGGACTACCTAAGGCCTTTTACTTCATTCCATTTCTGTGTTTTCTGTTGAATGTTCCCCTGGGACTCTGGACTGGGATTTAAATCCAGCTGGCGGCCGGTCACAAGTGGTGTGCCTCAGGGCTCAGTGTTAGGACCATTTCTGTTTAATGTCTTTATTGATGATCTCGACAAGGACATAGGGTGTATCATCAGAAAGTTTGCAGATGACACCAAGTTAAGCAGGAGTGTTGATTCCCAGGAGGATAGGGAAGCTCTACAGAGAGACCTAGATAGATTGGATCATTGGGCCAAAATCAATGGCATGAGTTTCAACAAAGGCAAGTGCCAGGTTCTGCACTTGGGCCACAACAACCCCAAGCAGCGCTACAGGCTTGGGGAAGTGTGGCTGGAAAGCTGCCTGGAAGAAAGAGACCTGAGGGTTCTAATTGACAAGTGGCTGAATATGAGCCGGCAGTGTGCCCAGGTGGCCAAGAAAGCCAACGGCATCCTGGCTTGTATTAGAAATAGCGTGACCAGCAGAAGTAGGGAGGTGATTGTGCCCCTGTACTCAGCACTGGTGAGGCCACACCTCCAGTATTGTGTCCAGTTTTGGGCACCTCAATACAAGAGAGATATCGAGGTGCTGGAGCGAGTGCAGAGGAGGGCAACGAAGCTGGTGAAGGGCCTGGAAGACAAATCATATGAAGAGCGGTTGAAGGAGCTGGGACTGTTTAGTATGAGGAAGAGGAGGCTGAGGGGAGACCTCATCACTCTCTACAACTACTTGAAAGGACACTGTAGAGAGGTTGGTGCTGGTCTCTTCGCACAGGTAATTAACGACAGAACAAGAGGGAATGGCTTCAAGCTCCAGCAGGGTAGGTTTAGACTGAACATTAGGAAAGAATTTTTCACAGAAAGAGTGGTCGGGCATTGGAATAGGCTGCCCAGGGAGGTGGTTGAGTCACCATCCCTGGATGTGTTTAAGAGACGTTTAGATGTGGTGTTGGGGGATATGATACAGGGAAGAACTTTGTAGTGTAGGGTATATGGTTGGACTCGATGATCCCAAGGGTCTCTTCCAACCTGGATGATTCTATGATTCTATGATTCTATGACTCTTGGGGACATGTTATTTTGAATTTCCAGGTGGTGTCTCTACAAGGATGCAAGGCAATCCTAGGTTTCTTGATGTGTCTTGAAAAACAGCATAGACTTCCTTCATCCTAATAGGATGAGGACTGAGTATAAGTACTGCTCTGACATCTGACATCTGACATCACTGTCAGATGAGCCAGGCATCAAGGGGAAAAATCCCAGGGTCAGCAGTCCCTGTCTCACAGGACTCAGTGAGGTGACCAGGGTAGACTCAGAGAAGACGGCTATTGTCAACCAAGAGTCTGGATCATAAGGACATATCATAGGGATGAGGCAGGTCTGAAGTGAGGTTGGAAAGCCAATCCATAGGTCAGAACTAGAATCAGGTCTGGTGGTGGCCAGGCAGGCTCATAGTAACAGTGGGGGCTGAGATCTGACCAGGAACTCAGCCCACAGTTTGGAGTCCAGATCAAAGGATTCCATGATCAGGCAGGGCAAGACTGTGTCACAGCTGGAGACCAGCACGCCTGTGGCCTTGCTGATGCAGGGGCTGATGTCCCTGGGCTGAGCTGAAATAGGGCTCCTGAGTCTGTGGGTAGGGTGTAGGGAGGTCCTCAGTAAGGCTGGGCAGAAGCAATAAGGCCTACAGTTCCTTTAGGGCCCTGACATATACAAAGAAAATATGAGTCAAGAAAATTAATTTGGGAATGCACTATATGTCATAAGAAAGAGAATAACCATTATGTTTGAAGCTTCTAATTTTTCAGGAAGCAGTGACAATTTTCAGAGTTTGGCTGAGGATAATTATGAAGGACATAGACCTGTTGGAATGGGTCTAGCAGAGGGCCACGAAGATGATCAGAGGGCTGGAGCACCTATGCTATGAGGACAGGCTAAGAGAGTTGGGGTTGTTCAGCCTGGAGAAGAGAAGGTTCTGGGGACACCTTATTGCAGTCTTTCAGTACTTAAAGAGGGTCTACAGGAAAGATGGGGACAGACTTTTTAGCAGGGGCTAATGCAATGGGACACAGGGCAATGGTTTTAAACTGGAAGAGGGGAGATTTAGATTGGATATTAGGAAGAAATTCTTTCCTCTGAGGGTGGTGAGGCACTGGAGGAGGTTGCCCAGAGAAGCTGTGGATGCCCCATCCCTGGAAGTGTTCAAGACTAGGCTGGATGGGCCTTTGAGCAACCTGCTCTAGTGGGAGGTCTAGCTGATCTTTAAGGTCCCTTCCAACCTGAACCATTCTATGATTCTATGATGGAGCATGGACCCTTCATAGTTAAATTTGACACTAACTTTCCATAAACTGAATGTATTTCCAAATGTCTGAAAAAGCCCAGTAAAGCACTTGCTTGTGTTTTCTAAGGAACAGTGTTTTTATACATTTTTAATCTACATCCACACAAGGAAAATATTCAGTATGCTTTCTGTTCATGCAGTGGGTGCATGGGCAATCCTCTAACATATTTTATGCAACATGGTGACCTCTAGTAATACCTCTTATGGTCAGCAAATCAGAGTCTTGCATTTTAAAAAGGAATTATACTTGCTTCTTGTAGAAGTCTTTCTAACAGTGATCTCAAACTATTAATAATATACAATACACTCTGCTCATTGAGATGCCTTGAATATTAAAGAATTTGCTCTAATCAGGCTGAGAAATAAAATAAAAAATAAATGCAAGGGTAAGCAAAGTCCTTTGGTATCTTATTCACCAGGCATCTTATTTGAACGGTATATATTAAACTGTTATTTAAATTTGCAGCAAGTCATTAAAAACAAAGGCACAAGTTCACCAGTATTCTCTGTCTATCCATTCTGAATTTATTAACTGTTCCCTTTTATTTTAAAATTATTTCTATATTTCCATCCTATAGTCTCATTATTAAAATTCTCAGATCAAGAGGAGCAACTCTCTAACTAAGGTGAATTAAACAGAATGAGAGTTGTACATTGCTTTTACCAGCACAGGTCAGAGCTGCAACTCAGCAATTTTCTGCCTCTGTTGCTAAGGCAGTTCTAATATATGGTGCACTCCAGAGAGGCATGGGGATAAATCTTAGTTGTTTGCTACACTTATTCTTTTCTCCTTCAATAATTTTAATCACCTGCTCTCACTTAATAAATAGCATAGACATCATCTAAAAATTAGATCACTGTCAGAAAACGCATAGATTGTAGTCACCATGTTAAGGTTGTGTTTGTTGTCTCCTGCTTTGGAATGATGTGGGAAGCATACAAAACACTAGGCACTAAGGGTAGGATTAAAAAAAAAAACAGAAAATACAGAATCTTCTAGGTTGGAAGGGACCTTCAAGATCGTCTTGTCCAACCATCAACCTAACTGACAAAAATAAACACCTACAAAACAACAAAATGCAACACCATCACTAAACCATGTCTCCCAGCACCACGTCAACCTGTCTTTTGAACACTTCCAGGGATGGTGCCTCAACCACCTCCCTGGGCAGCCCATTCCGATGTCTGATAACCCTTTCAGTGAAAAAATTTTTCCTAATATCCAGCCTGAACCTCCCCTGGCGCAACTTGAGGCCGTTTCCTCTACTCCTGTTGCCCGTGACTTGGGAGAAGAGACCGACCCCCACCTCTATACATCCTCCTTTCATGTAGTTGTAGAGAGCAATAAGGTCTCCCCTCAGCCTCCTTTTCTCCAGGCTGAATAACCCTAGTTCCCTCAGCCTCTCCTCATAAGATTTAAGAAAGAAATTTAAGAAAGAAATTTACTTAAATTTGACCACCTAGCCATCTAATCTAAGACAACTTTCCAGTTTCCCTTTATAGCCACAGGACTGTATAACAGAGCAGTCCCATGAATCCTTAAAGGTGATCCATCTGACTTACTACAGTCTCCTGTCTCAGAATGAGATGAATTGCTCTCTAAAAGTAACTACTTCTTTCCACTGACTATGAAGGAAGCTAATAGAGACCAACTCAGACTTAGAAATCACGTTTTTCATTTTAAGGAGAAAGTGAATTTAATCTTACTTTAAGTTTTCAAAATGGTTCCATAACTTTTGTTGAGTTTAAGGTTAGAATTTTCCTTTTATCTCCTTTTTCTCTCCATCCCAAGCACTTATGTAGAAGGAAGGAAGGCACTTACCTTCTGGCTCTGGTGTAGATTAACACAGTTTGGAGGATCAGATGACTTATTCAGGTTTTACTTTGCTTCTGTGCAGTAAATGAGCTAGACATCAGTTAGAAGGGAGCATTTATTGTCATTTTTGATTAATAGATAGAGTAGTTATCTTGAAGTTAACATTAACATTGTGAGATGTAAATGATAATCTTCTGCGAAGGGAAATTCAAACTACCTGTCTGTAGTATACTTCTTACATTTTCAAATATTCAGCATAATTGCTATCTTGAAGTCAATCAAGAGGGTAAATTATTATTTCCCTCTTAAATGCGCAATAACAAATACATATCAAAGCATTTTAATATCTTCATGATTTGAGACACTATCAACTATGTCCTTTTAAACAAGGTATTCAACTGAAAGAGGAAATAATACTTTGCTGACAACAAACAAAGTCATGCCAAATTGTAGAGTTTAGCTATCTGTGAATGTAAGCACGCATCTCTCTCTCATTTACTTTTACAGTTAAATACACAAATGACTGTGGGCAACACCATGATGCGTTCTAGTCACTTCCAGAAGAGCTACCTTACAGGGGCTATTTTCACTAACTCATATGAAATCATTTCTCATTTCAGACACTGAAAAGACTATCCTGAGATCTCATGAGGACATCTTAATTTCATGATGGAGTATTGCCAAAGTAGTCACTGTCACACTCATGATCAATTTGTAGACTGTAATTTAAGAAATTAGAAAAGCACAAATTACTCCAACTTGACTATTACTGTGCCTCTATACATACCTCACTAGCTAGTCCATAGTCATTGTGCAGAAGTTCTGCTTATTGCAAGGATATGTGTATATATGGTAATTCTACCTGTACTGAACAGGTAAATTAAAGTTTATAAAATATTTTTTTAAATTTGCTTTTTTGTCACATTTTCCTAGCAGTTGATACAATTTCTACACAGAGATTTCCAAAATATTAACAATCCCTTGCTTCTCAAGCTTTGCATAAATTGTAAAACTGTTGTTCAAAAGCTCATGTCTCTTCCTTGAGTTTTGCTGAAGATTTATTAGATTTACTTACTTGGGCTTTGTTGGAGTATGATCACTTGTACTACTTTCCTTAGAGTCATTTCCAAATCTTTCCTTCATCCCAGTATCTGCACAATAGTCTCATAGCTAGATATGAGAAAACATTTGTGCCTAATTATTTATTTATCTATTTATTTCTAGGAAACAAAGTGCCAGACAAAAAGCCACTTCCAAAGCCATTTTTTAACTCAGAGGGTAACTATTTCTCTTTCAGATTTCATCATATGACCATATGACCCTAGCCCTTCTTCTGAAATCTTTTCAACTCAAAGAATAATATCCAAAAGATTATGTTGTTCATTTTTGCAGGGGTCTAGTAAAGCTGAAAGTGCTCAGAGCATGCCTGACAGTGCTGCCTTTCCTCCATGATGCACAATTTTATGTTGTCCATTTTGTTCACCAAACTTTAGTCATAACGCACAATGAGCTGGGATTCAGATGCCCATTCAGTTGCCTGCAATGCCAAAATGCTGAATGTCTGAGTTTCCATTACAGTTAGTATCTGAGCAAAGTCGGGATGTATTTAGTTGTCTAAACACGTGTGCCGTGCAGGAGTACACTGTCTTGGACTCCAGCTGTGACAGCTGAAAATGCCACAAATTTTTTTTTATATTTCCTTCATAGGCACTCTACCTACCATCTCTGTTCAGATATGCTAAGATGTCATGTTGTATTAGATGCCGATGTTTAAACAACTGCTTTGAGTACTAGGTATCAATCTTCAGGTGAATTCCACTGCAAATAAAATATCGTTTTAGAAACATCCAAAACTAATGGATCTTTCAACATCAAAAAAAAACCCTAACCCATGATTATTGGGGATGCACACAAAGTTTACACTCCCACGGAACACACTAACCCATTCCTATTTAGGAGCAACCTTCATTGATGTAACACACCAATTTTAGGCAGACTAGCTTAAAGAGTGCACAAAGCTAGGTGTCTATGTTAGGTGGACTGGATCCCAGTTCTGCTTTTTTCATGTCAAATTCTAATTGAAAGTTGGATTTAGTCAAGAACTGTATATTTCAATTGTCACTCTGGAAAAGATTTATTGGTGTTCAGCTCCCATCTCCTTTTGGACTTGTGAGAAAAAGAAATGGATTAAGGGACGTTCACTCATAGTGATAAAGAAAGGTCACCTCTGTCTGATGGTAGCCAACAGCCAGTGTTTAGACCTGAAAAGCAGGTCCTTTTAGAAAAAGCAGCCTTTTAAAATGAAGGCAAGCTGGCAGTGCACATGACTAGACTATAGTTTGTTGTATAACTGATGCAGTTATAGGTTTAAGGATTGGATTCTGGTAATGATGGTGGGTTTCGTACGGGGAGAAAGAAGGGAAATATATTTTTCTAGTAAGCTATTTTCTTTTAAATTTGGGCTGATTAGATCTGCTTAAAGGTTTGAAATAAGAGTCAGTGGACATGAATATACATTATGGAGGGGTATGATAGCACTTTTGAAGTGAATCCCCGTAATTGCACTCAAGAATGTGTAATCAACACAAGAACACTCATTTGCACATCAGTCTCTGTACTTCTATTAATTAAAGCTCTTTCTGAAATGTTTGTACAGAGCAAAATCTGTCTCCTAAATGTTTGCAACAAGCAAACAAACAAACAAATAAACAGAACAAGAGGTACTGAACTGCACAAGCAGTTTTGTGAGCAAGATTTGGCAAATAACAGAATCATAGAAATACAGAGTTGCTTGGGCTGGAAGGCACTTCTGCAGACTGCTTAGTCCAAGCCCTTTCTGAAAGCAGAGTCAGCTACAGCAGGTCTGTGTCCAGTCTGGTTTTAAATATCTACAAGGATGGAGACCCCACAGCCTCTCTGGAAAACCTCTTCCAGTGTTTGATGATCTTCACAGTAGAAAAACTTGTCCTCTTACATTCAAATAAAATTTCTCATTAGTTCTGATTTGTATGACACTACCTCTTGTCCCATCAACGGGCAATGAGAAAAGCCTGGCTCTGTCTTCTTTACTGCCTCCATCAGGTAGCTATACACATTTATAAGATTCCCCTGGGCCTTCCGTTCTCCAGGCTAAAGAGTCCCTGCTTTCTCAGTCTCTTCTTGTATGCCAGATGCTCCAGTCACTTAATCATCTGTGTGGCCCTTAGCTCAACAATTTTGACAAGTTTTTGGTGGAGAGATGGGTGATAGAGACAAGGGAGGTAGAATAGCTAGCAGGGGAGTGAAATGGCTTGCCAGCAGAAAGATCACTTGATGCTTATGTTCTTTGCAAGTTTTAAGAACTCCTTTAAAATATGCACTTGACTAAAAGTGGTCTGCATTTTTTTCCATTTTGTTGTGTGGTTTTAAAAAATAAATCAACACATTTTTTCACCACAAGACTTGAAAACTGTATTTTGTAGAGATAACCTTCTTTCATCTTCCTTCCATCTTAAGATTTGGGACAAATAGTTTGATTAGGTTTTGGGGTTGGTAATTTTTTGTTTTGTTTTCTGTTGCTTTTGTGAATTAATATTTATGAAAGGTAAGGGAGCGGCATTACAATTTGAAGAAATTTATGATGGAACAATCAGCAAAAGAACCAGGTTGTTGGTTTCTTTTTAAAGCTGGGGAGGAGGGCCCATGGCTATTCTTACTTTAAATGTGTATGGTTTCTACATTCCAGATTTAGCTCTATGAAATTTTTCAATTTTTATCAAAATCTTGTCACTTGTATCAAAATAAACTGTCTGTTCTAGGGTCGTTGTTCAAACAAAAGCTGAAAAAAGCTGAAATATGGGAAAAGAAAGCAACTAAAAATTATCTGTTCTTATACTAAATATCAAAGTAGAATACTTTTTATAAATTATATAGGATAAAACAAGAGTATATTAATGAATTAAAAAAAAAAAGAGAGCTTGTATGGTGTTTTAAATATTTTACTTACTTTGGATAGCAATGCCACTGGGAGAGGAGTTGTTCATCCTTATGATTGGGAAACCTCATAAATTAATTTCAATGTTATGCAGACAAAACTTTTAAGTAAGATTGTATACTAATTTATCTAGTTCTTTGTTTATATAGTGTATATCATTTATGTAATGGATATAATTTATATAATCTCTTTGATGTCACTGTGAGATTATGAGAATCTAGCTCAATTCGATCATATACGATCAATATTTTCTAAAAAATAATCACACAGTCAATGTTTTATATGAAATACACATCTGAATGAATTTTGAAAAGCTTACTACTTCTTTACCATTCAGAAAAAAAATGTAATATTGATACAGGAAAGTATCAATATTGATACAGGAAAGTTCAGGAAAGTTTCTGCTTAGTTATTTCATTTTTCCTTTTTCCCCTGAATAAAATAATCTATAATTACTATTTTAAATGTTTACATGCCAGGTTTTAGCAAGGATCTCAGACTTAATTATCTTATTTATTTATGTTACCAGCTGAATCAAATTTGCTGACCTCTGTACTTTACATTTCAGATTTTTGCACTGTTCATAGGAAGAATCTAATTGTTCTCTCAGTCCAGATAATAAAAAGAATGCAACACATTGTCTAGAAGCCCAGCCAGTATACATCACATTTTTAGCTCTATTATCTGCCCTGGCAACTATTGCAATTCTGTTTAGGTTTCACTCCATGTTGTCAGCTGCTGAGGAATGAGGATTAAGCTTTCCAAACCACAAAGAAAAGAAAAGAGGAGGAAAAGGAAAAGGAAAAGGAAAAGGAAAAGGAAAAGGAAAAGGAAAAGGAAAAGGAAGAGAAGAGAAGAGAAGAGAAGAGAAGAGAAGAGAAGAGAAGAGAAGAGAAGAGAAGAGAAGAGAAGAGAAGAGGAGAGAAGAGAAAAAAGAAAAGAAAAGAAAAGAAAAGAAAAGAAAAGAAAAGAAAAGAAAAGAAAAGAAAAGAAAAGAAAAGAAAAGAAAAGAAAAGAAAAGAAAAGAAAAGAAAAGAAAAGAAAAGAAAAGATCTCTAACATCTGTTCCCAGTAGAAAACACACTGCTTTAGTCTTCCTCTGCTAAGCTGCCAGGCGAGTGGGAATGTCTTATTTCTTTATCACAATAATTTGGAGGGTTTTACATGTATAAGCTTCATTGATTATTATTTTTGTGACAAATGTTTGTGGAATCCAGGATTCTCCTTGGGAAAACTTCTGATTTTACAGAATCACAGAATCTTCTTGGTTGGAAGGGACCTTTGAGATCATCGAGTCCAACCACAAAAATAAACAAACAAACAAACAAACAAAAAACCAAAACACCAAAAAAGCAAACCAAACAACAAAACAAAACAAACAAACAAAAAAACCCAAACCAAAAAACCAAACACCAAAAACAAAACAAAAACAAAACCGACACAAAACAAACACCCACAACCACACACCATCCCAACCACAAACAGACACAAACCAACAATCTCAGCCACTAGAGCATGCCCTGAAGTGCCATGTCTACACGTTTCTTAAATACCTCCGGGGATGGTGACTCCACCACCTCCCTGGGCAGGCTCTTCCAGTGCCTGGCCACTCTCTCAGTAAAGTAGTTCTTCCTGATACCTAATCTAAACCTCCCCTGCCGCAACTTCAGACTATTTCCTCTGGTCCTGTCATTATTCCCTTGGGAGAAGAGGCCAACACCCACCTCTCTACAACCTCCTTTCAGGTAGTTGTGGAGGGCGATGATGTCCCCCCTCAGCCTCCTCTTCTCCAAACTAAATGTGCCCAGCTCCCTCAGCCTCTCCTCATATGACTTGTTCTCTAGACCCTTCACCAGCTTGGTGGCCCTCCTCTGGACACGCTCCAGCAGCTCAATGTCAAGCTTTTGAAGAAACAGCATTTGTATAAACATAAACTCCTTTTTTGAAGAGACCAGAAACATTATTTTCCTATCCTAATTTCAGCAAATAATTGATGTTAGGAAATTCTGGATAAACTGTTGTTGGTTTTTCAGTGAACAGATATTACTGCAACATTTGGAGATGACAGTTTGAACTGGGAGAATGATCGTGAGAAATTCCTCTGCAATGATATATGTCATCACTTCTCACTTAATCAATACAATTTATCATTTAAGACACTGATTCAGCACAGTTATGCTTTAAGGCATATAAACAGTCCCATTAACTTCAGTAGCTGTAGATGACAGAATTGTTCAAAACAAGGCAGCTAATAACAATAATACCAGCATGCAAATCTCATGCCCACAGAGCAAGGACCAAGGAAGTGACAGCAAGTGTCCTATGATGAAAGGGTTTTATCCCAGTCCTGTGTGGAGCAGGAGGTTGCTCAAGGTACTTCCTGTTGCATATTAATGCATAAGGTGGTCCCTTTCTTCCTGTACCTGACTATGTAGCAAGTGCCTTACTTCAAGTTCCCATTTCTGGCCTTGGATCCTGTCCATGTTCTGTGCTGAGTTTCTGGTTGTTGTGCAGCACTGGATTGTCGTTCTTGGTTGTCATTCCTCTTTTTCAACAAAAACTTAATAACCAATGGGAAGTAGTGGACAATTTTTTTTTTTCTTTGCTTCTGCACACGCCTTCTGCTTTTCTTATTAAGCTGCCTTTGTCTCAGTCCAGGAGCTTTTCCATCTTATTTTCTTTTTCTCTCTTATTGAAGAGGAAGAGTCAGAAAGTGGCTGGGTGGGGGACTGGCAACCAGCCAAAATCAACCCACCACATCAATGTACAGCAGTGTCAAGTTCTTCAGAATGTCTTTTAAACTATGAAAGAGGTTGAAATTCCTCAGTGTTCATCAATAAGATATTTTTAATGCTTAATATTGGACATGAATGCCTTAATCCCAGTGTTTAGTCATTTTACACCTAAATCCTACAGCACACTACAAGTTTTCCATAATCTCTCCCTGCAGGAGCCTGACTTGGTGGGAGCTTCCATGGAATGGCTGCCAGACCCACCCTTGTACGAAAGTTAAGGATGAATGATGGCTGCGGCACTTTTTTTCCAGTAACTTCATGGCTAAAAAGCAATAAACTGTAGTTAATATGCTCACAGGTGCCTGATTAATAGTAGGAAGTTGTACCCAAATCTTTTTTATTCTGAGCTACTTGAAGGAAAATAGAGGAAGTCTCCTGTCTCAAGCGGACACTAATATACTCTCCTTTAATAATACAAAGTTTACTCGACTGATGAGGTAGGAAGTGTCAGTATTTCTGAAGGCTAATATGCTTTTTTTTCAAAATTAGAACCCTTTGGTTAAAGTTTCTTTGCCAGGAATAAGTCATTGTTCTTAATTGTGAAACCCATCAGCATGATTTGTGACTGTGCATCTAAAGAAGAAGCACTAACCAAAATGCTCACACATGGAACTTTCTCTCCACCAATTTGATAGAGAGTTTATGCACTTATTTTATGAATACTGATTCATCAAACATCTGAAAAGGGGTAAGTTAAGAGTGCAGCATCAAAAATAGAGACAAACAATACATCTATAACCACAAGTGATTTAATTAGGACAGGTTTTCCTAGCTAAATTATCAACTATAATGTAGAAAACTGTATGTCTCCATATATTTTAATGACATTGCAAACTCCAGAGGTAAAAATCTTCTCTCCACACCTGACATACATTGTTGGATCTTCTCAGTGTGAAACCGCTTGTATAAAATGCAATGAAGTGGAGAAAAAGGTATGGCAATATGAAATCCATGTTATCCTTTCTTATGGCTATCATACTTTGACATCTCTATCTAAAGGATTTCTGGTGGGTTTTTTTTCTTTTCTCTGTTCTAATCTGAAATGCTATCAGCTTCCTTTCTATACTGTAGAGATACACATGAAGAATAAAGTGAGAAATTTAGGTGGAGGCATAAAACAAAAGAAAGACTATATTCCTTACCTTGTTAAAAACAAAGAAAGAAATCCTTTCAGGTAACAGATTGTGTAAGTAAGAATACGATTATAAGTCTGAATGTTCCTGATAAGTGTTGAGGTTTAAGGGAGTGCTGAGGTTTTTTGTAAGGGAGTGGATGCTAACCTTTCACTAACAAACCACTTTCTACAGTGCTAACAGTTTTCTCACATTTAACTTGTGGAAAATACGCTTTTTGCCTCATTGCTAGAAATTATTATCTTATTGGACAGATTCAACATATACTAAAATATCATTTAGAAAAAATAATTGCATAAAAGTCCTCCACAAGTTGGCTGCATGTTTATTCAGACATCTTACTGTGCTTCCACAGAGCAGCTAACGATATTTATCTGCATTTTCCAGAGGAAATGTAAAGAAAAAATTTTAGCTCTTTGTATGACGATGTTTTTCCCAATACGGACATCAATGTTTAAGAGACTAAATCTCAAGTCTTCACCTCTTGTTCTTCTGCAGTAGAGGTTTACAACACCTCTGCCAGGATTAGATAACCATAAACAGATTTCTGACAAAAACTTGCTGTCATTATTGTGATCTTTACATTTTCTCTGTCTCGATACATACAGACATTCATTCAAAATATACAAGAATTTCAACAATCATTTTTGCATAAGTGCATGGGCGATTATTAAGGGAAGCTCCAGAATTGGCATAAAAAAGGTAACTGCTGGGCACCTACATGGCTCAGGGTAGGAGTGGGAGGCAGGGATGGTGAGAATACAGGGCAACAAAGGTGAGGTTTGAGGGGTCTTCAGTTCTATGTTTAAGGGGAATAAGAGTGGGAGGTTTTAGTCAACATATATAATTTATGACACACCACCAAATGAGTCTTCTTGATAGGGTTTAAACCTATCTGACCTTTCTATCAAAGATAGATGTCTGTACTACCACTACTGTACATAGAACCTAATCCTATAGACTTGTGTTAAATCTGCTCTGAACTGCTTAATACATGCATCCGAAACGCTTATGCATGTATGTTTATAGAATTACAAATGGTATTGTACCAAACTCCAATTAAGTCCTACTTCAGTGTCCTACGTTCTTTTTTAAATCTATCCTTTTGTTCAAGAAGCACGGACTTTCTCCCAGATCTTTCCTCCTGTAAGACACCGATTAATAAGATGGTGTTATCTACCTCTTTGATTTTTATCTCTCTCTTTCTACCCTGAGATGACCCTTTGGCAAGCTGATACAGTTAGTACTGTACCTTCTGCAACACTATCAGTTCCCCTCCTGCCCCATCTGGCAATCAGGAACTTGTTCAGTAAAAATGTCACTGATAGTAGTAGTAGTAGTGATAGACTCTCCTTGTATTTTGTATGTGCAAAGTGCCTGACTGGCTATAAAGAGTGCTTTAACAGGGTTTATAATGAAGGACAAGACCTTATTTTGACCTGATGTAATTAAACAATAACCAAATATTTTATAAAAAAAATAATAATATTACCAAACACGGATTTTCAAGAGGCAAGAGACTGAATTAAAATTTCATCTCTTACAGAAAAAAAACTCACAACAAATAACGTTATGAACTTGCATGATTTGCATTTTTGTCAGAAAATCTGACTTTCAATTTTTTTCTAAAAGTAAAGTCAAAAGTTTCAATATAAAACTGTTGTCCAGGACTTGTGTGTTAAGGAAAAAGAAAAAAAAAAAAAAAGTGTTATTATGTCACTGTATGTATAAATATAATCTTTATCACATGTAAAACAACTTTACCAGCTGTTAGATATAAGGTAAAATTAGTTTCACCTCATTTTGTTTGTCTAAAAGTTAGGCATCTATAGTGCAGCCATCCTAAGTCTTCTTTCACATCCTAGCAGAAAAAATGGACAGCTCCAGAGGGCAATTAATGTAATTTTTATTGCCCATCCTAACATGACATTAATTACCTTCTGGAGGTGGTTAACTGTATCTTACTCAGTGTAAAAAAAAAAATGCATGACATGAATCTGTTAGACATTGAACTGTTAGATGCACAAGTCAAGGTAGGTCAGAATATGAATTTATTTTTTTCAGGGTGAGATTTATCTATCTCCTTTGTCATTTTCAGGAAATCTAAGGGAACCCTATAGCTCTACATTGCTTACCTGCATCACACAATTTATGGAAAAATGGAAAAAAACCCACATTTGTTTCACCTCTACCTTAAGACTGGAGGAGAATGACAATAGAGTTTAAGGTAATAAAAGGAGAATTGATACTGTCCCTCCAATGAGCCAGACAATGCAGCTACAAAGACTATTAAAATATTCTCAAACTAGCCACAGGATATAGCAGCTATAGAAAGCAAAAAACACCTTGAATGCTGAGTAGAGATGAGAAGGAAAACAAGAAGCTTAATGGTGTAGGCTGGTACAGTTTCATACTAAAGTTTCACATCCATATATCTTGGAACAGAAAAGCTAGGACTTAATTTCACTCATTTGTGGAGACCTGTGTAGTACCCACTTCAACAGGTTTCTAATTAAAATAAAAACATAAGACACCCGTCCTGTTATTTTTTAATTCACTTCAGTCATGTTAACCACCAGTCTAACTTAAAGCATTTTCGATTTAAGGAAAGGATAGATTGTGAATATATTAAATTTATAAAGTGTGGCAACCTGTACAGTTTCATAAATGGAATAGAAGCATTGAAATTGACAAAAGGAAAATAGGTAATGACTTGGATGAAAGCTGTGATCTGAATAGCTGAAGAGTATCCTAAATCCAGTTAATCATTTTTCAATGAGGGCTAACATCAGGGTAATAAAACCTCTCCACCACACCAATCAGTAGTCTACATCTTAAGACATGTAATTTTATAAAGCACTTTTATAAAATAGTTATAATTAATTCTCAAAATACAGTTACAGTTCCAAGTTTCCTAAAAATAAGACGTTCCTAAACCTAAGGCTAAAAGAAGAAGCCTTATAAATCAATGTGACAGAAAAGTACTGAGGACAATTAATTCATCTGCAGTGCCATCATGATTTATTTGTTTTTATGTTGTGTTTCCCTATTTATGAGTGACTCCCCTCACATGATTGTTAACTGAATTCCTACACTATATTTTTTAAATATCCAATCTTTAGACTTTTCACAATACACAATATACAATTTTCAAAATGAGGACTCAATATGAGTGATAAGTAATAATGAATCATCTAGTGTATGGGTGTATACTAGCGAAGTAAATTGGCCATTATCTGCCCCTGAGGCCAACTGGCACAGATTAGACTGTGTCTATACTTTTAAAGTCTTCTACTTTCTGAACCTTGTAGATCACATCCAACTGTTGGTTGGGAATGTTCCTCTAGCCATATTGACTGCTGAATCACACTGAGAAATTGCTTTGGAATTACAAGTTGGATGACCAAAAACATGCAGCGATCATTATAGCAATTAACAGTGTTGATAATGTAATTCTGGTCAAGAAATAGACATTTTCTCAAAGGGGTTTCAGTTTGAAGTTTTCACAGACTTCGTGTGTGTGACTCGATGATCCCAAGGGTCTCTTCCAACCTGGACGATTTTATGATTCTATGATTCTATTTTCACATTAATATTCTCTCAAATAATAATGACAAAATTAATTTATGTACATGAAGTCATCGAGTTATAGATAATTGCTCTCTTTAAGCACAAATATAAAGTTAAAATAAGAAAGTCTTTTTCAACAGTCATTGAAATGTAAGCATGAACATAGGAACATGGGAAACCTAATGCATTTTGCTGATAACTTGTAGCAAAAGACAGCTTTTTATTGTAGCACACTGTGCTGTTAAGGCAAATTTGTCTCATGATGTGGATATGTGAATTGGCCAAAAAAACCCCAAACCCGAAGAAACTACAGAAATTACATGCTTATTCTCAGGGAAATAAATTATGAACTCGTGTTGGATCCATCTTCAGAGATAAAAACTGATTTCTTAACCCCAGAAAATACAGAATTCTAAGGGAAGTGTAATTGAACAGAGAACAGGAGAATAAAGGAGACAAACAGATTTTGTGGCAGATGGATAATTCAGGAACAAAGCTAGTTCTAATATTATTAGAAATCTTGCTAAATTTGCAGTCATGCAGTAGTGGAATATGTAGCATGTTGTGATGGGTTCATATTGGAAAAAGAGGCAGGGAAGAAAACAAAGGAATGTTATGCTTTATGTCAAGAAGTTAACTAAATACATGGAGTTTTGCAATGGAACATACGGCAGGCTGATCAGCTGCTTTTGACACTGGATTTCAGAAGAGACAACCAGGGAGAATCTCAGGGTAGGCACTGGGTAGTGACCACCTGATCAAACAGTTGATGAAATTCTTCAACACACATGAAGAAATCTGATGGTTGCAATAAGAGACTATCATGGAGAACTTCAACTACTTCAACATCTACTGGAAGAGCAACATGTTTGGATGCAAGCAAATCAGGAGACTTCTGGAGTGCGTCAAGGACAATAGTTTGATGCAGATGCTGTACTGACAGAAGTTGAGAAGTCAGATCTGCCAGATGTGCTACTTGTGTATGAAAATGAGTGATGTGATTGGTCAACAGCAGCCTTCACTTCAGGGACCATGAGATGATGTAATTAAATATCCTCAGTAAAATAAGAGATCAAGCTTAATAAAGACAAGGGGTTCAAACTATCAGACTTTTGCTTGTTCAGGGAACAGTAGAAAGAATACATTGAATGCTGCCTCAAAGGGAAAAAGATAAAAAACACAAACCAAAATCCAAGAGAGCGGGTTATCGCCAAGGATAAACTCCTCAAAGCGCAAGGATTGTCCATCCTGTTGTACTGAAGTCAAACTGGCTTGACATAAGGCCAGCATGGATAAAAAACTCCCAGCTGTACTCAAAAGCAAATAAGAGGCGTATGGAAGGAGGAAACAGAGACTGTCTGCCAGGAGGAAAGTAAAAATATTACATGAGATGCACAGCTGGAATTAGACAATTAGGCAAAGTAAAGCTCGTCTGTAGTTGAAACTGGGGGATGTGAAAGGCAACAGGAAGGGCTTCCGTAAGTACATTGGCAATAACAAGAACAGAAATCAAAGATGATGTAGGTTTGCGATTAGTAAGGCCAGTGACTTGCTGACAGTGGAGAACTGAAAGGCAGAGATACTAATTTTCTCATTTGTGTCAGTTTGTACTTTCAATGTCTGCTGTCAGGCCTCCCATGTCAGACTAAATGAAGTACATCTTAACAGCAGAAAAATATGAAGTTAGGGACCATGTTAACAAACTGTATAAACATACAATGGGGACAGACTGAAGACATTCAAAAGAGCTGAGAGACCTGGCAGATGCCATTTCAAGGTCCCTCTCTGTCATCTTCAAAGGGTTGTACCTGTCAAAGGAGTTCCCTGTAGCCTTGAAAAAGGCAATTATCACGCCCATCTTCTAAAACAGAAAGACAATCCAAGGTAATACAGAGTATCTGTGAAGACATTGCAGCAAATTCTTTTGGAAGCTATTTCCAAGCAAAAAGGTAGCTGGAAACAGCCAGCATGGATTTACCAAGAGCAAATCATGCCTGTTGAATATGATTGCTTTCTACATTGAATTAACTGGCTGAGTGGGCAAGTGCAGCGGGGTGACTTGTAGTATCCCTGTAGTATAACTGCAGAGAAACGGCCTAGAAAAGTGGAGAACAAGGTAGGTAAGACTGACTGGATTAATGAAAAACTTGCTCATACGTAGTCAACAGTTCAAAACAACCTTTTTGAATTATGTACCTTTGGGGCTAGTACTAGGGCTGATCCTGTTTGGGATCTTCATCAATGACCTATACTGTGGGAAAGAACGCACTTAGTAAGTTTGCAGAAGAAAGCAGTTTTCGGGATGACATTGTCATTCAGAGAGACTGTCATTCAGAGAGACTTCTACAAGACAGAGGAAGGGGCTGACAGAAACTTCATAAAGTTCAACCAATACAAGCACAAAGTCCCGTGCTTGGGAGGCAATAGCACCATGTCACAATGTAGGCAGATGCTGACTGGATGGGGAGTTATTTTATATGAAAGGAGCTGGTGGTCCTGGTTGTCAAGAAGTTGAATACGAGTCATGAGTGAACCTTTGTTTCAGTGAAGGCTAGCATGGTGTGCATGCATGAGGAAGACTATAGCCAGCAGGCAAAGTGAAGTGATTGCTGTGCTCTGTGTGGCACTTCTGATGCTGCACCTGAGGTATTGTTTCCAGTTTGAGGCTCCCCAATACAGAAGAAAGATTGACAAACTGGAGCAAGTCTTAAAAGAGGGTTATTTAGATGATGAAGAGCACATGAAATACATGTGATGAAGAGCACATGAACACGTGAAATACATGTGATGAAGAACACATGAACACATGAAATAAAGAAAGAAACAGAGACATGAAGAAGAGCAGGCTATGAGACAACCTGTTTGCTTCATTTGGCTATCTTTTGCCAGAGAGGAGAGCGCTAGAGTCTTCTCAGAAGTGTGAAGTGAAAGGTTGAGAGGCAATGGTCAAAAGCTGCCGAAATGGAAATTCCAAATGTATATATAAATTCACAGTGAGGACAGTCAAACACTGGAACAGGTTCTCCAGAGAGGAGATCAAAATCTTTGGAGATTTTGAAAACTCAGCTGTACAAGGTCCTGAGCAACCTGACCTAATTTATAGCAGATCATCCTGAGTGCCATTATGCAACGCATGAAGGATGCCCAGGTGATCAGGCCCAGCCAGCACGGGTTCATGAGGGGCAGGTCCTGCTTGACAAACTTGATCTCCTTCTATGACAAAGTGACTCACTTGCTGGATGAAGGAAAGGCTGTGGATGTTGTTTACCTGGACTTTAGCAAGGCCTTTGATACAGTCTCCCACAGTATCCTCCTGGAGAAACTGGCTGCCCATGGCTTAGATGGGTATACTCTCCGCTGGGTTAAAAACTGGCTGGAGGGCCGGGCCCAGAGAGTTGTGGTGAATGGGGTGAAGTCCAGTTGGCGACCAGTCACGAGTGGTGTCCCACAGGGCTCGGTACTGGGGCCGGTTCTCTTCAACATCTTTATCAATGATCTGGACGAGGGGATTGAATGCACCCTCAGCAAATTTGCAGATGACACCAAGTTGGGTGGGAGTGTTGATCTGCTGGAAGGTAGAGAGGCTTTGCAGAGGGATCTGGGCAGGCTGGATGGATGGGCTGAGACCAACAGGATGAGGTTCAACAAGGCCAAGTGCCGGGTCCTGCACTTGGGTCACAACAACCCCAGGCAGCGCTACAGGCTTGGGGCAGAGTGGCTGGAGAGCTGCCTGGCAGAAAAGGACCTGGGGGTGTTGGTCAACTGTCGGCTGAACATGAGCCAGCAGTGTGCCCAGGTGGCCAAAAAGGCCAACAGCATCCTGGCCTGTATCAGGAATAGCGTGGTGAGTAGGACCCGAGAAGTGATTGTCCCCCTGTACTCGGCACTGGTGAGACCCCACCTCGAGTACTGCGTCCAGTTTTGGGCCCCCTACCACAAGAAGGACATTGAGGTGCTGGAGCAGGTCCAGAGAAGGGCAACGAAGCTGGTGAGGGGTCTGGAGAATAAGTCTTACGAGGAGAGGCTGAGGGAGCTGGGGTTGTTCAGTCTGGGGAAGAGGAGACTGAGGGGAGACCTTATCGCTCCCTACAAGTACCTGAAAGGAGGCTGTAGAGAGGCGGGGGTCGGTCTCCCAAGTTACAGATGATAGGACAAGGGACAATGGCTTCAAGTTACACCAGGGGAGGTTCAGGTTAGATATTAGGAAATATTTCTTTACTGAAAGGGTTGTCAGACATTGGAATGGGCTGCCCAGGAAAGTGGTTGAGGCACCATCCCTGGAGGTATTCAAGAGAGGAGTTGACATGGTGCTCAGGGATATGGATTAGTGTTGGGTGGTGTTTTGTGTGTGTTTTTTTGTTTGGTTTTTTTGTTGGGTTTGGTGGTTGGTGGTTTTTTTTTGTTTGTTTGTTTGTTTTGGGTTTTTTTTGTGGGTTTTTTTGTGTGGTTTTTTTTGGTTTTTTTTTTGTTTGTTTGTTTGTTTTTTGTTTGTTTAATCGGTTGGACTAAATGATCTTAAAAGGTCCCTTCCAACCTAGGTGATTCTGTGATTCTGTGATAGCAGGAGGTGAGACCAGATAACCTTCCAACATAAACTATCATGTTTATTGTAAAAGATTTTTCTTAAAGTATATTAATAGCTTGCAGAGGAAAAAAAAAAAAAAAAGATGGAATTTCAGCAAAAAACAAATCCTGAGCTTTATTTTTTTAATTTTTTTTTTTCCCTTTAGTACTTTGTTTTGTGGCATAATTTTAACAACAACATAATATAGCATGTCTTATCCTGTCATGTAGTCTGCTATCTATGGCTATTGTTATGTGACATGTACTGAAATTTTAAGGGTTTGGGTTTTTTGGAGGTTTTTTTAGGAATTTTTGAAGTATATTTTTGCCGCATTGCTGTTTAAATTTCCTCAGAAAGAGAAACTGTGAGTTTTTATAATTTCAAGACACTATACCTGCCTAATGAAAAACATGATCTTGTTCAGGAGCAGATCGAGAATTTGGAATCACTGCACTATAATGTGCGTGTACACTGTTTTTAACAAAATTACTTCTTATATATTAGACTTAGTTATTCTGTAAAAGATGGAAATAACAGCTGACAAACACATTTTATTATTGCTTATTATATACCTGCACCCCATCTCTTGCTTGTTGTTGCCACTTAACATTAGTATTCACAGCATGTTATCTTGAAAGCAGAGATAATAAAACAATACCACTGTGGTCTTCCCCATAGCAGAGCCCTGGAAGAGATCTGGCTCTCTGTGAGTCCTCAGTGATTTACAGTCAATCTTATTCTATTGCTTTTTTTTCTCTGCCTCCCTTAGGGTAACAACATTAAATAAAAAAGATGCTTTCAAATCATACAATGAAGTTAGAAACGTGTCAATAACAGATTCACTTGGTGATTCTAGAAATCATAACACAAAAACTTTTTTACAAATAAATAAAGTACAAGAGAACTATCTGTCTGGTACACGTAGGAGTACTTGCTATTAAATACTTTAATATTTCCATAATACCTAATTAGTGGCTGTTGCTTCTTTTTCAGCCAGGGAACAAAAAACTCTTTGCCAGGGAAGAACTGGAACTCATTCTAATTTACTGATCAAGAAATTAAACTTCAGAGACGAAATATGACTTCCCAAGGTCCTTATGGCAGAAAGGAGGGCAAAGAAACAAGTTAACTTTGCTTTTTCTCTATGCCTCACTGCCTTACATGTCACAGTACAAGGACTGAGGAAAACAACATAGGGGTAACCCCAGTACAAGTTTAGATATAAAAGAGGTGTCTCTAGGGAAGCCTGCAGAGCAGAACACTGTTAAGATTTTCAATAATAATGAAAGAACCAAGATAGGCTAGCTCTTCTCAGAGAGAGGCCTTCATCATTATCTGTACTGTACCAGCTAGCTCTCCACATTTAGGTTCAGGGTTTGGATAAAGTTGCCTGTTGTTGATCTGAGCTGAACATGCAGTGTTGTGAGAAGCCTAATTTTTCCAAGCTTTAAGAAATTTCAAGATTTCCCAACACCTTGGTCAAAGCGATGGTCTCATTGAAGGAAGTTTCCTTACCAGCTAGAAAGTATAGATAGAAAGCAAATTTGGTCCTTGTGTCCTGTCTCACGTGTTGACCTAAAAGGAAATATTTTCTCTAAGAATATAAATTCCAAGCATTTGGAATTTTGATTCAGTTTCCTAATGTAGCATCTTTCTTATTCTCCATTCATAAAAAGTTCTAAGTGTTCTTTGGAAAAAAATCAGGTTACAGTATTTGCTTTTAATTAACACAGATACCCAATGTAATATAAATATTTGGGATAGGAGTACTCTATGAAGAACATGATATCTACTACTTTTTGCAGAAGCTTTTGTGTAGTAACCAAACTCCTTTTTTGTGTGTTTTATTTTGTCCCCCACTTTCTATCAGAAAGACAGAAGACTGGGACAGTCTGAAGCAAGGAATTCACTACACAAATATTGTAAATTTACTTTGCATACATGCATTTTGTGGGCCTTGAGTACATAATCTTGCTCAGGAACTCCTGGGTAGATATGTAGATGCCATAATTTTTAAAGTGTATAGCTTTTATATTTCAGGCATAACAAACATTATCATGAGAAGTCTTCTTTAGCTCTGACACAACAGAAAAACCAGAAAATGTATCAAGATCTGGCTCTGACTTTCTCTGTGAAAGAAGAATTAGCTAACACTTGTCTATAAGCATTTAGTTTTGGGCGTATGATACTTATCTCGAAACATTGAAAAAAATTCCAAGTGATTTAGCTTTTATTGGTACACAAAAAAAAATTACAAATTGATCTAATTCTTGAAAATGTTTTTAATATTTGTACGAGAACATGAACATACAGAGATTTAAAATGATCAAAGAACTTTAATACCAATTTTGTACAAAAGGAATAGGAAGTTCAATAGAGAGCATACATATATGATATAGTGGTGTTTCTGTTGAAAAATCCACATTGAGACTACAAATGCTCCTTCAATTTTTGCATTCACCTCTAAATAACTATAGTACTTAGATCTGAATGACTGTGAGTAGAACAGGTCACTGTACATTTGCATGAGGATGTCAGGTACATGACAGTGGGATAATGAAAAATGCAGAAATAGAACAGAAAATGTAGCAGGCTTCAGCTCATGAATCTTGCAATGAAATTAAAGAAAAAAAATCATAGTTGTACTGAAAGATCTAGTAGTAAAATTATGTGCAAACTGTAAGAAAGATTTGTTTTGTGAATACCGATTATACTGACTGCTGGAATCACTCTAATCTTTATTTCAAAACTCAGCTATGGATGGCAGCTATTTTTCATCCTCTTCTATTAAAGAAAAAAAACCTCACATATACATTTTAGTAACATTAGCCCATTTGCCAGCTTAGGACATTAACAAAAGCAAATATACAGCACTCTCCTGTGTATTTGTACTCTCCTAAATCAGTATGAAAAATATTGGATTAAAACGTAGTTTAAAAAATTTTAGAGAATTAACCAGGAGCATTATGGTTTTGATTGAAGAAGCAGGAAGTGGTTTTACACACAGATACAAAGCTTCTCAAGAATAAATAAAATACTCTGAAAATATCTTAGTTTTGGAAATATATGAACTCTAAAATTAAATGATAGATTACTTGAATGAAAATATCTTATGATAATTGTAAAACAAATAAAAAGAACACAGTATTTTTGTGGATATTATTTCAAAACAAGTAACCTAAGACAATTATAAATATCTTTTCAAATTAGCAACTCAGACATAACTATCTGTAAATGCCACATGGTGAATCCTCTGTGCTGTTATTTAAAACCAATATAAGTTTTCATGTTCAAAAATTACATGGCCATTTTGGACTTATACTTAAGGATTTTCATGTTCATTATTTTGAGATGTGAAACTGGATTTTTTTTTTTTTTCCTGAGAAACACATCTTTGTGCAGATGTGTTTACCCAAAGTTATAGTAAATGGATAAATATGCTCTGCAACATTGTTCCTACAGTTTTGTCTAATACAAAAGGGTGAAATAATAATATGCCAATAATTAAAATAATTATAAATTCTTTTTTTGGTATTGTTTAAAACAATTTTTCCTGCTTTACCGCTATTTTCTGTAGTGGTTAATATACAACCTTATCAAGTATAACTGTTGTAATCTGATTTCTTTAGATAAATTTTATTGGTCTCCAGAAAATGAGACACGTTTATTGGCTGTAGTCAAGATTGCATGCCACTGTAAGTATATATGACTGCTTTCATCAAACAAGATACTTCATTGCCAAATATGTGCCAAGTATTTATAAAAAGATGACTAAAGGAAAGCTAAATCACCTACACATAATACAGATATGATTAACAGCTTCCAGACTTTGAGTTAAGGAAGATGTATTAAAGGAGGCTTATTAAAGAGACTGAGACCATTATGTCTAGATTTAATCAGCTGGACTTGGAAGATCTGCAATTTAGAGCAACTTTATCACTAATTATGTCCTGGATGATCAAGTCTAACAACAAAATAAAAGATACTCATCAACCCATTGCTTCTAAGTGGCTCATAGGTATCAGTTATTTTATGGTTATTTTATGAAGTTGCTCCAGCAAGCCAGTCTTCCCATTTGCTTCCAGGCTTTAGATCAATGATATGCTTGAAACAGAAAATAAGATACTAGAACAGAACAATTCTTCAAACAGAGAAAACTGCAGGTGTCATGATGAGTCAAATTAAATAAAAATAAACTTATCCCTCTGCAGTTTCAAAGGCAAATCTTCCATTTCTTCCACTTCTTCCACTCCCTTTCAGCCTATGAATTTGTGAATAGCAAAGTCATTCAGTCATCTTTGAGTACTTTGGATAATTTCCTTCTTTTTGTGCTTTCTAAGCCTTGGATTTTCCTAGGTGCAAGAAAGTACACTCTTTTCAGGAGTTTCCTAGCTTCATCATGTGCCAGAAGATCACAGTCTACTGTATCCCTTTTACTACTTCTGTTGCTCTACTCTCCAGAAAGTTCTTCCGACCTGACATGGACAGTTATCTATAGATTTTCTCTTGATCTAAAAATCAGAAGCTGAGGCAATGCAAATATCTAACCTTCATCACTGCTGCCTGGCCAGAAAGCATGCACTATTTAGTCCTGTACCATAAACACCTCTGTGATCTATCACACTTTCCATCTTAGCCCTGAGACTCAACAGCACTGTGTAAAGGTGAGGATTTGTCCCTGGTAGCAGCACAAATTCTTGGACATTTTTCTAGTGGCAGAGGATTGTTAGGCTTTTGTCCACCCTTCTTGGACCAAAATTCCTCTTAGGGATTCAGACTGAAGTTCAGCGTAAGCCAGAGCAGAACTGCCAGACCAATAGTAAGGAGAACTTTGGCCCACAGGCTCTCACCTTGCTTTAGATAATACATGGAAAGTTTCCAGGTACTGCAGTCTCGGGTGCTTTTATTTGCTGCCTTGCCTTAAAGCTTGGGATCCTCCAGGAAAGTATAGCTCATGTCACTTTATCGTCATTATATTCTTCCCAGGCCAGGAAGACAGCTGCTACAGACACCACCACTCACAGCTTAGGCTTCAGCTAGAAAAGATTATGTGACAAAAGCTGGATCAGAGTATTTCTCTGTGTCCCCTCCAGTACATGAGAGAGTGGTTGGTGGACCTACAGAAACCACATATATATTTGGAGGGAGCATCCTGCTAAATTACAAGGAAAAAAATATGTGTCTGTGAGTGGTGAAGACAGAAATAAAATGGTAAGAGGCAAAATTTTAGCTCATGTACTCTTATACACTTTTTGTGGGGCTTTTTTTTGCTTTAGCCCCTGTTGAACATATTAAATAAACTTTGCCTTCTTAATTTAAAGGTAGTTAATGTCTTAAAATGAACCTGAATGAGTCTGCAGATACGCCTTAGGAAAGTTTGGAGAAATACAATTAATTATATGATGGGTTTGAAGGAACCACCCTGCTTAATGCATGTTAAGAATACGTCAACAAAAGCTTCAGTAAATTTCTATTTAAATGGTGAAAGTAGGACATACTTTCTTAGCATATATTCTTATCTGTTGTGGCTACTCAGCCAATGCATTTACACTAAAATGATCTGGAGTTTCTGGGTGACTGGGACATGTTTTCCTTTCCTCCTCTGCACCAGCTTTTGGTAGGATGATAAATAATGGACTATTGCTTTTACACCTCATAGCCATATCACCAAAAATAGCAGGAAAACAAATAGTCTGAAATAAAAGTATAAACCCATAAAAACTGAATAACACTGAATCAGAGACATTAATTAGTAGGATGAGTAATAAAGCTCAGATTTCCACATGCCTTTAATGTTCTTCCTTTATTCAGGAAAGAACATAGTCCTGCAAAATGTAGGGCATCATACTAAATGGCTCACATGACCTGATTTTCTTTTCCTTTTGTCGATCCCAGAGAAGAAACAAGCTGTGCAGCATGTTTAATTATTTCTGTAGTAAGAATTTTCGGTATCAATACAAAAAAGCATGTCTAGGGTATGCATCTAGATTCTGACATTCGCTGTGCTGTACCTCAGCAAAATTTTTGTATGAGTTAATCCATGTGAACTTGGTTAGACAAAGCACACAAATGGCACCCTTTACTTAGCATTCCTCCAAATGTCATATTGGTCAAAATAATTAAAATATTTATTTTAGAAACTAAGAACAAGTGAAGTTATATCAGGACTGGATAATAAAATTGGAAAATAATGGGGAGTGAGCAAGGAGTTCGAACATTAAAAAGAAAATCAGAGCTTTATTTAGAATTGATTTTGAATGAAAAGCATAAGGACATCATATAAAAGCCAATGACTATTTTTACTTAAAAAAATAAAGATGGGAAAAAAAGACATTAACTCCAGAGTGCCATTTGCCTAGTGATTACACTTGTGAGAGTACCCTGAAAAATACTGTTATGGCTCTTGGGAGGAGACACTGCTCATTAGCAAAAATATAAATATAAATGCAAATGGAAGGTTTCTATTGATCTGCATGGAGACACATTGTGAATTTCATTTAAACGTGTATGTTTTTAATGTTTTGCTTTTCCTTTTACTAGAGAATACAGGAAGATAATTTGGCTTTCAGTGTCACACTTTCAGCACGAAATTTTGTTTAGAAGCTGCAATTAAATAATTCAGAAATAATTAATTCAGAAGACAACCCATTAAATTATAACCCTCCCCACTGGTTAACTCGGTGCCAAAATGTATTGTTTAATTTATCATTCTTAGTATTTTTAGAAGGCCTCAAGGCAGGGAATGAAGCAATAATAAATAGGGAATAGTGGATAATTAGAGAAGGAAATGTGGAACAAAATTACTAAGGGCTTTAGGTGAAGTTCATTATTACTATTTAATAGTGCCCAAGAGCATTTGATCAAATTATGGATCATGTTTAAAAGTGGGCTGAGAGAAATCCTGGTGGAGGAGAGTTTTTTCACTATTACTTTCAGAATTTTGCAGTAAGTTTTACAGAATTTTAACAAGCCGCAAAAAAGCAAAAGCATATTGACCAAACCTTCTACTTTATCACACACGGTGCTCTAGTGAGAGTTGAAGAAGGCAGAGTTTCTCCATTCTCTCAGATATTGTTCAAGATGAGTCTATTACATGATTAAGCAGTAAAACACTTCAAGCATGAGTGATAAGGTGACATATTGTAAGTGCAGCCCTTAGGGCTTTTAAGCACAAGGTGAAGCTGATTTTTTTTTTAACTCTTCAGGGTTTTTGCTTTTTAACTTATTCTTAAAAGAACCCTGTTTTTAACACAGATCTTTCAAGCTGACCTGAACTTTCAGTATTTTTTTTTAATTTATTTATTTTCCTTATGTATTTATATTATTTCTTTTAACTATAATATCAAAAACAATACTGAAATTATTTTTGAACACAAATACACGTGCAAAAATAGAAAACTCACTTTTTCTTCAGGCTGAAAACTGAGATCGTCTTTGTCTTGTTTTCAGTTGGAAGACTTAAAAAAAAATGAGAAAGCATGAGTTCCATAGCATGCAGCAGATAAGAGCATTTAATTTAAAGAGTAGGAGAGTGTTTAATTTATGTAGTACCCTTTTCTACTTAAATATGTTTTATGAAAGTCTGTACCACTGAAATATTAAAAAAATATATTTTTATATTTTTAATGTCAATTATTCTCTATGTTTTTTCTATGCTTTAAAAGAAGAGAGAGAAAGATAAAAAAAAAAAAAAAAAAGAGACAGAAAAAAACCCCTTCTGATTGGTGTTCCACAGTAAGAATGAGGGAGTTGGAAACTTAATTATTTCTGCAAATTTTCCTTCCAGGGGAACAGCTACATTTCCAGATATATATTTTCACTCGAAGTAAAATGGTGTCTGTTAAATATGAGGAAATTTTGGGGATGGAAATTCTAATTCCTCAACAGTTCTGATCATTGGAAAACTGAGACCTCTCTCTTTAGACATTTGATTCCATAGACAAAGAAAGAGAACTTTGGGTATTATGCTACTTTTTTCTTCTCATATACTTTGTTAAACATCAAAAGAATGAAGTTGGTTTACCTTTGAACTGAGTTTGTATGACTGGCCAGGTTGTTTGATGTTTTTCATGTGCTGTTCTGGAAGTTTATAAAACCACTGGCACCATTTAATAAATAATTCTAGTAGTATTAGTACTGTCAGTAAGAAAGAACAAATCACTATTCCCAATGTAGAAATTGCCCTAATTAATACTTGAAGCAGAGAAGCACGGTGTTTACTACCTCTGTCAATATGGGAATAATTAAAATTGAATACTGATCAGTATCCAAAGATGTGATTTATGGGCAGAGTTTGAAGTAGCATGAAAACACTACTGAGGAGAAGGATCTGGGAGTCCTGGTGGAGAGCAAACTTTCCATGAGCCAGCAATGTGCCCTTGTTGCCAAGAGGGCCAATGGGATCCTGGGCTGCATAGGGAAGAGTGCGGCCAGTAGGTCGAGGGAGGTCATTCTCCCCCTCTACTCTGCACTGGTGAGGCCACAACTGGAATACTGCATCCAGTTCTGGGCTCCCCAGTTCAAGAGGGACAGGGAACTACTGGAGAGAGTCCAGCGTAGGCCAACTAAGATGATTAAGGGATTGGAGCATGTCCCTTATGAGGAAAGGCTCAAAGAGCTGGGGCTCTTTAGCCTGGAGAAGAGAAGGCTGAGGGGAGACCTTATCTATGTTTACAAGTACCTAAAGGGTGGGTTGAAGGATGATGGAGCCGGACTCTTTTCAGTGGTTTCCAGTGATAGGAAGAGGGGCAACAGGCACAAGCTGGAACATAGGAAGTTCCATTCAAATATGAGGAGAAACTTCTTTACAGTGAGGGTGACAGAGCCCTGGAACAGGCTGCCCAGGGAGGTCATGGAGTCCCCTTCTCTGGAGATTTTCAAGACCCACCTTGATGCAGTCCTGAGTAATGTGCTCTAGGCAATCCTGCTTTGGCAGGGGAGTTGGGCTAGATGATCTCTAGAGGTCCCTTCCAACTCTGAAAATTCCGTGATTCCGTGATGAAAAGGCAGTAGAAAGCACCAGTAGATTTTCACTCAGATTCACATGATGGGGGAACAAAAGGCCTTTAGAATGGGGAGAGTCAGAATGTCAAAAAAAGTCTAGTTGTCAGCCAGGGAAAAGGAGGCAATTGTTTGGGCAGATTTTGCACCTAAGTTCTGTGGCAATGATTACTGAGCACTCTTTGAACTAATCCACTATACACAGAAAGAGGATGGAGCAGTTTTCCTTGAGACTGCATCCGTAGTGCTGAGAGAATCTCATTTATGGATCCCAGACAGATAGGCTACAGCTCAGTCAGCTGTCACAGTCTGTCTTCTGTGACTTAGACCTCCTCTCTCTGATGCGTTCTCTGATTTCAGAGGCAGTTCCTGCACTGCCTATTGTATTCTGTAATGATATTCATGTCCATAACCTTGAAAATAAATAATTTACTTTGAAGGTTGGATACGTTATCGTATGTCTAAATCCTTCTACTATACTCCTAGTGCATGTGTGAAGGTAGTTGATGTCTGATTCATCACACATGGAGATTGTATTGCTTAGACACTTTTATTTTAAAATCATACTGTTTATAAATGGAAAGTTGAAGAAAATAGCTAAGCAGATATCCCTGAGTACTACAAGGAAAAGATCAGATGAGTCAAAAAAACCCATAAAAGCTATCAATTAGTACTTTAACTGGTTAGACAGCTTTATTTTTGTCTTTTTTAATTTGCTTGGCAAATTGCTCTGACACACATCTGCAATAAAGAGAGCTCCAAATGTGCTCAAAGGTAGAAATTTTCCGTGTTGTCTTGGGAGGAGCATCAGGCTTCCATGTGAAGTATAGTTGGGGCCATCACTGCAATTTAAAAAGTGCTTTCTTTATAATGTAGAGGTTGATTTTAACAATACTTTTCTATTTCTTATTATTTTTTCTCTGCTGTTCTTTCACCTGAAAATTTGTGCAGAGAAAATATATTTACCTCACTGTGATAATGGTGGAGATAACATCTCTTAAGGAATTGATTATTGCTTTTTGATGTTAATTTATTCTTTCTGAAAACTTCTCAGCTCATGATTTTTCCTATGCTAATATTTTTTACATTCCTGTCGCGGTTTTGGCTGAATTTACCAAAACCGGACCGGCAGATGGCCCTTCCCCCCCCTTCCCCCCCTAAAAGAGGAGAGAGGAGGAGAAAGAGATAAGGAGATTCAGAAGTTTAGAATGAACTAAACTACTTTAATGAAAAATTAATATTAAAATAAAAATAAAGAAGAAAAATAATGAAATAGATACAATATATACAAAACCGTATCAAGTTCCCAGGATGACAGTCACGTCACCGGCAGGCACTGGGGAAGTCCCAGACTGGACTCAGTGACGAATGGGAACTGGATTCCAGCTCTGGAGTCAGGAACACACGGATCAGGATCAAAGGCAGATGAACAGACAGAGTCCTCTCTGGACGTCGGCCATCGCAGGAAGGGGGCTGACCCTTTGATCCCTCAGCTTTTATACTGAGCATGGGGCAGATGGGATGGAATACCCTAGTTGGTCAGGTTTGGGTCACCTGTCCTGTCCACTCCTCCCCACTGATGTGACCCCTCTACGTTTTTTCCGTTTCCGACCCTCTAAGGGGGCAAATAACGAAATTGGCTGACCTTGGTTGTTATAGCAATAAGTATAAGCAAGGGCCTCCCTGCATACCATTCCTTGGCATGGAGCACAAACATTGGTCTTATCACTCTGAGAACGAGCAGTTTTCTCCACAATATGCCGTTAATTTCAGAGAGTTAGAGGAGGCCTAGCTAGGATGTAACGTTACAGAACAGAAAATTGGTTCGGTTTTACTTCAAACCGGGACATTCCACCCCTTATTCCATACCATTTGCATCATGCTTAGATTACAACTATCATCATCCATAAAATCTATACATACATACATATATAGATAGATATATGTAAATCACTCAGTTATAATTTATCTCTATATACAAAAGCTTAAGTCCATTTCACAGCAGATCAGGTTCTCAGGGTAGGAAAGACAGTGTGAAATTCATTGTGGTTCGTGCCCATGGGTAACATGTCCATCTCAGAGAAGTTTTACTAGACGCCACTTGATCAATCCGGCTAGGTTTCATCCTGAAAAACACTTATAGAACACTGTTAGTATTGTAAACAACTAACATCATACTCGGAATTAAGTATTCTCACCCAGGGTCAAATTCCCTTGAGGTACACATTGAACTTCTCCATTCTTCAGCATCACCCACCAAGTACATCCAGGTCCTTGAGCAAAAACAGTCCCACGAATGGGTTTGCCTTTGCCCGAGGCAGGAAAAACCCATACAGTTTTCCCTAGCATATTCCTTTCATGCACCACAGGGACTTTATCCCCTTCTACAATATGTAAAAGGTCTGATTGAGCAGGACCACCTCGATTGATGGATCCCCTGGTATTAACTAACCAAGTAGCTTGCGCTAAGTGCTTGTCCCAATTTTTAAAGGATCCACCACCCATCGCTTTTAGGGTAGTTTTTAACAATCCATTGTATCGTTCAATTTTTCCAGAAGCTGGTGCATGATAGGGAATATGATATATCCACTCAATACCATGTTCTTTTGCCCAGCTACTTATAAGATTGTTTTTGAAATGAGTTCCATTGTCAGATTCAATTCTTTCTGGAGTACCATGTCGCCACAAGACTTGCTTTTCAAGGCCCAGGATGGTATTCCGGGCAGTGGCATGGGGCACGGCATAGGTTTCCAACCATCCAGTGCTTCCTTCCACCATTGTAAGCACGTAACGCTTACCCTGGCGGGTTTGAGGGAGTATGATATAGTCAATTTGCCAAGCCTCCCCATACTTGTATTTCAACCACCGACCTCCATGCCACAAAGGTTTTAACCTTTTAGCTTGCTTGATTTCGGCGCATGTTTCACAATCGTGGATAACCTGCGCAATAGCGTCCATGGTTAAATCCACCCCTCGGTCACGAGCCCATTTGTACGTTGCATCTCTTCCTTGATGACCTGAAGTGTCATGGGCCCATCGAGCTAAGAACAATTCACCTTTATGTTCCCAGTCTAAATCTGTCTGGAAAATCTTAGCTGCTCGGTCCACTTGCTGATTGTTCCGATGTTCCTCAGTGGCTCGACTCATAGGTACATGGGCATCTACATGGCGTACTTTCACGACTAGTTTCTCT
Organism: Numenius arquata; assembly: GCF_964106895.1. Classification (NCBI taxonomy): domain Eukaryota; kingdom Metazoa; phylum Chordata; class Aves; order Charadriiformes; family Scolopacidae; genus Numenius; species Numenius arquata. The sequence goes on along the minus strand of NC_133576.1, from coordinate 105,791,187 downwards.
AGCCGGTCAGCAATATCTTGCCATAATTCAGCAGCCCAAATAGGTTTACCCTTGCGCTGCCAGTTGCTCTGCTTCCATTGTTTTAACCATCCCCACAGAGCATTTGCTACCATCCATGAGTCAGTATAGAGATAGAGCATTGGCCACTTTTCTCGCTCAGCAATGTCTAGGGCCAACTGGATAGCTTTTACCTCTGCAAATTGACTTGATTCACCTTCTCCTTCAGTAGCTTCTGCAACTCGTCGTGTAGGACTCCATACAGCAGCTTTCCATCTTCGATGCTTTCCTACAATACGACAAGATCCATCAGTGAACAAAACATACTGTTTCTCATTATCTGAGAGTTCATTATATGGTGGGGCTTCCTCAGCACGTGTTACCACCTCCTTTGGTGGCATTGTGAAATCTCCACCTTCAGGCCAGTTTGTGATCACTTCTACAATTCCTGGACAATTTGGATTTCCTATTCGAGCTCGCTGTGTGATTAAGGCAATCCACTTACTCCAGGTAGCATCGGTGGCATGATGAGTAGAAGGAACTTTACCTTTGAACATCCAACCTAACACTGGCAATCGGGGCGCCAGGAGGAGCTGTACTTCAGTACCAATTACTTCTGAAGCAGCTCTAACTCCTTCATACGCTGCCAAGATTTCTTTCTCAGTTGGAGTATAGTTGGCCTCGGAGCCTTTATAGCCTCGACTCCAAAATCCCAGGGGTCGACCTCGAGTCTCCCCTGGTCCTTTCTGCCATAGGCTCCAGGTAGGGCCATTATCTCCAGCTGCAGTATACAGCACATTTTTAATGTCCTGTCCTCTTCGGACTGGTTCAAGTGCTACTGCACGCACAATCTCCTGTTTAATTTGTTCAAAGGCTTGTCGTTGCTCAGGACCCCACACAAACTCATTTTTCTTTCGAGTCACTTCATAGAGAGGTTTCACAATCTGACTATAACCTGGAATATGCATTCTCCAGAATCCCACAACGCCTAAGAAGGCTTGTGTTTCCTTTTTGTTAGTAGGTGGGGACATAGCTGTTATTTTGTTAATCACCTCCATTGGGATCTGGCGACGACCATCTTGCCATTTAATTCCCAAGAATTGGATGTTTCGTGCAGGTCCCTTGACCTTACCTCTTTTCACAGCAAAACCTGCTTTCAGAAGAATCTCAATTACCTTCTTACCTTTCTTGAAAACTTCTTTTGCTGTATTACCCCACACAATGATGTCATCAATGTATTGCAGGTGTTCTGGAGCTCCACCCTTCTCCAGTGCAGTCTGGATCAGTCCATGGCAAATAGTAGGGCTGTGTTTCCACCCCTGGGGCAGTCGATTCCAGGTGTACTGGACACCCCTCCAGGTGAAAACAAACTGTGGCCTGCACTCTGCTGCTAAAGGAATAAAGAAAAAGGCATTAGCAATGTCAATTGTAGCATACCACTTGGCTGCCTTCGACTCTAGTTCATATTGCAGTTCTAGCATGTCTGGCACAGCAGCACTCAGTGGTGGTGTGACTTCATTCAGGCCACGATAGTCTACTGTTAGACGCCAGTCACCATCAGACTTGCGCACTGGCCATATCGGGCTGTTAAAGGGTGAGCGAGTCTTGCTGATCACTCCTTGAGTCTCCAGCCGACGAATCAGGTTCTGAATGGGAATCAAAGAATCACGGTTAGTGCGATACTGTCGTCGATGCACCGTGGAAGTAGCAAGTGGTACCTGCTGTTCTTCAACCTTCAGCAATCCTACCACAGAAGGGTCATCTGAAAGGCCAGGTAAGGTAGACAGCTGTGTAACACCCTCAGTCTCTACAGCTGCTATACCAAAAGCCCACCGATACCCTTTCGGGTCTTTGAAATAACCTCTCTTGAGGTAGTCTATGCCAAGGATGCACGGAGCATCTGGGCCAGTCACAATAGGATGCTTTTCCCATTTATTCTTATTCAAGCTCACTTCGGCCTCCAGTACAGTCAGTTCTTGAGATCCTCCTGTCACTCCTGCAATAGTGACTGATTCTGTCCCTTTATGATTCGATGGCATTAGGGTACACTGTGCACCAGTGTCCACCAGGGCTCTATACTTTCGTGGCTCTAATGTGCCAGGCCATCGAATCCACACAGTCCAATAAACTCGGTTATCCCTCTCCTCCTCCTGGCTGGAGGCAGGGCAACCCTAATGCTGAGGACAGCATCTCCAATTCCAAGGTGAGTTCCTGTCTGGACAGGGACAGTGCATATTCTGAACTGGAGCAGCCATATTCATGTAACCATCCTTTCTTCTGTTTGCTTTACCTTGCAACTCAAGCACTCGTGCCTGCAGGGCTGAAGTAGGTTTTTTATCCCATCTCCTCATGTCCTCTCCATTATTGCAGAGGCAAAGCCACAGGAAACCTCGAAGCGAGTCCTGTTTCCCTTTGGTTGGTCTCATAGGAGGGCGTTTTTTCTTAATGGCTGCAACTCTGGTCTTAACTGCAGCTTGGGTCTGAGCAGGCACCTCAGTCTGAGCTGCAACTTGGATCTGAGCAGGAGCTTGAGCCTGAGCTGCAACTTGAGCCTGAGCTGGAGAAGAGTAAGATTCTCTCCCAATCTCAGCAAGTTTTTCAAGCAGTTTGTGAAAAATTGTCTCGTTTTGCTCAACTATTGCCTTGGTCATTTTCTCCATTGTCTCATTCTGTGCCTTAGCTATATTCTCCATTGTTTCAGTTTGTGTCTTATTCATATTCTCTATGGCCTCAGTCTGTGTTTTATTTTGTTCAGCCACTTTCTCAGTTTGTTCAGCCACTTTCTTAGTCAGGTTTTCTATTGCTGCAACACCGATGGGACGAGAGAGACTATCTTCATACTGTCGCACCCTATCAGCAACCTCATTTACAGTTGGTGTATCAGTATCAGATGCTCCCCAGACCATTGTTGACAAAGTGTGGGAATACACTGATGGTGCACTCTGCACAAACTTTTTCAACAAAGGTCGTTGACATGGCATTTCATCAGGATTTATAGTCACTTGCCAATCACCATAAATCACTTCTCGAATAGCCAGTTCTCTCAGGTATTTAATACCTTTCTCCATGCTGGTCCATTGCCTTGGACGGCTTTGGATATCATCCTTAAAGGGATATCTGCTCTTTACAGCTGATAACAGTCGCCTCCAGAGACTGAGAACCTCTGCCTTATTCCCAATCGCTTTATCAATACCTCCCTCTTTGGCCAGATTTCCCAGCTGGCTGGCTTCTCTACCATCTAAGTCTATGGAATTAGCTCCACTGTCCCAGCATCGGAGCAACCAAGAGAGAAGTGGCTCCCCATCATGACGAGTAAAATCCTTCCTTAGATTTCGTAAATCCTTTAAGGACAAAGAGTTAATAATTACATCTACATCTGAGGCATCATCCTGTATCGAGGCTGGCTGAGAAGGACCCTCTCCCCTATCTACCTGAGAAGGGGCTGTTGACTGTGTTGTAAGAGGGTGCTTTCCTTTATCTACACCAGACGGACCCTGTCCTGCATCTTCATCAGAGGAACCCTCTCCCGAGCTCTCTAGCTTGGGCATGTCCTTGTCGTAAGGGGCAGGGGACGGAGCCAACCTCTTTTTCTGCTTCCTGGTCACCGGAGCAACTTGTGCCGGTTCTGCTGGCGCTGGGGGAGCGGGAGTGCTCGGTTTGGGAGCTGGAGCAGTGACAGCGCTGGCTGTCGGGGCCGGAGCAGCTGGTGCAGCTGCGGGCGTGGGAGGGGCTGGCGACGGAGATGCGGGGGGTGCGGGCGGCGGAGTCACTTTTACCGCCGGCTGCGGAGTGACCGTGACCGGGGCCGGGACGGGCCGGGGCGCGGCTTGTGCCGAAGCCGGTGCCGGAGCCGGTGGGGGGGCGACCGCTGCCGCTGGGGCCGGTGTCGGCGGGGCCTTGGCCGGTGCCGCTGGCTTGGCTTGGGCCGGGGCCGGGGCTGGGGCTTGGGCTGGTTCTGTTTGTGTCTGCACTGAGACTCTCGCTGGGGCAGCAACTGTCTGCGTCCCTGCTGTGACTGTCGCTGGGGCTGGGGAAGCAACTGTTTGCGTCCCTGCTGTGACTCTCGCTGGGGCTGGAGGGGCAGCTGTTTGTGTCTCTGCTGTGACTGTCACTGGGGCTGGGGGAGCAACTGTTTGTGTCTGAGCAGCAATAGTGCATGTCACACAATGCTCACTTCTGCACTGACGTTTCATAGCAAATACTGCCTGCATTACATTCAGTAAAGCCAACAGCACTATTACAATTAAGTGACCGTAACAATAATCACAATCATTCTCCAAAGAGCCCACAGGTTTTTCACCCCCTAATTCCATTGGTATCACTTTGGGATAATCACTAAGAGGCAAGGTAAACTTTCCCCAGCGAAAATCGAAAGTGTGATTAGCAACAGAATCCATCACATGATGCCCAAGATATGCAGGTACCATAGCAATCCAACTGACCACATTATACATCTGGAGGCACATCCACACGAATACAGCACGCTTGACCCACCGCATCCAAACACAAAAAACAAATAAACCTTTCAATATATTCGGCCAGTTTAACACCACTGTGTCAATGAACTTCATAAAAAAGTCTCTAAAAATATCATATACCATATCCTGTAGGTACAACATGGTGAAAGCAAACTGGAATTCAAACTATTCAGGCAATCTTAACAGACCACAGCCGTCGTGCCCCACGTTGGGCGCCAATAAATCTGTCGTGGTTTTGGCTGAATTTACCAAAACCGGACCGGCAGATGGCCCTTCCCCCCCCTTCCCCCCCTAAAAGAGGAGAGAGGAGGAGAAAGAGATAAGGAGATTCAGAAGTTTAGAATGAACTAAACTACTTTAATGAAAAATTAATATTAAAATAAAAATAAAGAAGAAAAATAATGAAATAGATACAATATATACAAAACCGTATCAAGTTCCCAGGATGACAGTCACGTCACCGGCAGGCACTGGGGAAGTCCCAGACTGGACTCAGTGACGAATGGGAACTGGATTCCAGCTCTGGAGTCAGGAACACACGGATCAGGATCAAAGGCAGATGAACAGACAGAGTCCTCTCTGGACGTCGGCCATCGCAGGAAGGGGGCTGACCCTTTGATCCCTCAGCTTTTATACTGAGCATGGGGCAGATGGGATGGAATACCCTAGTTGGTCAGGTTTGGGTCACCTGTCCTGTCCACTCCTCCCCACTGATGTGACCCCTCTACGTTTTTTCCGTTTCCGACCCTCTAAGGGGGCAAATAACGAAATTGGCTGACCTTGGTTGTTATAGCAATAAGTATAAGCAAGGGCCTCCCTGCATACCATTCCTTGGCATGGAGCACAAACATTGGTCTTATCACTCTGAGAACGAGCAGTTTTCTCCACAATATGCCGTTAATTTCAGAGAGTTAGAGGAGGCCTAGCTAGGATGTAACGTTACAGAACAGAAAATTGGTTCGGTTTTACTTCAAACCGGGACAATTCCCTAATCTTCCTTTAGTCTTACTACACAGATCATCCTTTACTTGTCTTTTTTCTTTAACTTTCTTTATTTAGCATATAATTTGTTATTAAATCTTATTACTTTTCCACTGTCAAATTCACTTGTATGTTCTTCTGTAGTCACTGACAATGTTCAGCTAGAAATCTAAGCTGTCAGGTCAATGGCTCATTTTTTAAGTTTTGTGAACTTCAGAACAGGTTTAAGAAATACTACCACTACTATTTTGCATTTATAACATCTTTTAAATGAAGATTACAAAGACATTCATGATCATAAATTAAGCTTCACAATGACCTTGAAAACCTGACATATAAATGCATGTTCTTTTATATTTTGCAGCATAAAGATTATCACACTGAATAAGTAAAAAAAAAAAAAAAAAGAACCATGATTTGCAATGTTTAAGTGATTATTCTAATATTTTTCTGAAGGAGCAGTCACTGCTACATTTAAAAATCAAGATGACTTTAAATATGAATTATTAATCAAAAGCCACAGACAGTCACTTTTGGATATAATTTACATTACACATCTTAGGATAAGTAACTGGTACAGTCTGCTTGATAATTAGGTCAATAGAAAGACAGTGCCTTCCAGACAGGTATAGGTTTGGGTCAGCCTGTGAGGCAATTCATCAAACTTGGTATAGTGCCTCCCAGGCAAGTAACTACTCACTTTGGTCTGGAAGAGAAGGCAGAGCGCTGAGATGTCTCCCAGGCAGAAAATTAAATGGGTCAGCCTTGGAGGCAGCCCAGAGAGGTGACTGTTCAACTTTCCTTGAAAATGGATTAACGTACTAAGGTCATTCCTGAGTATATAACTATTGGCTCCTGCCAGATGACAAGCCATTATTCATGGACTTCCTTTCATTCGAAGGGATGCTTATTGCGGCTTATCTTAAAAATAGACTATGAGCCGATTAGCATTTGATTCTAGGAATAAAGTCCTGTTTGTGAACATGGTTTACCAGACCATAAACCATCATTGACCCTGATGGCTGTATCTTCCCTAGGGATACTAAAAGAAGTTCACTCTTAGTTGGTATTGTAGACTACATGTTAATATTTAAGAAAGATACAAAGCTTCAAACGGGGAGGCTTGTATACACATCTACTTGTATACTAAGCCTTTGACAGGTTTGAAAATCTAGTGAGCAGATGCTTACCTGGAGTACATATGTTCATGACTTGGAAGAGAATGTCAAGGGATGTTTAAACTGGCCTTTTATTCATGCCCATGTGAAAAATGAAACTACTGTATTGTTTGAAGAAAATACACCAAAACCCCACAATTATTAAAGTAATAAAGTAACCCAGACCCTATAAAACAGAAAATGTGGACTTGACTAAACAAAACAGGAAGCCTGGAAGAAGAGATGAAGAGTAACAGACTAGTACACAACAAGGATTTTTTATCCGTTTTCCTCTCAGCTGTTCCCTTTCTTTTCTCATAAGCTCTTGTCAGTTTGTTCTGCATTGTGGCTGTAAGATTATAAATGGAAGCATGGTATTATCTGAGGATTGGGAGCCAAGTGGAGAATAGAGGGCATCCAATAAATCGGAAATTCTGATAGATCTTGCTGAGTGCCAAATGGCATGTGCATAGGTTAGCAACGCTGAAACAATTCTGGCAATAGAGAAGAAATTTGGCAGAGATGATTCAGAGAAAGGGCAGTTTCATATGAGAAGGCCCAGAGAGACCAGGTGGACAGTGGGTCACTTAATGATGAGCTGCGGGATATAGCAGGTAGTTAAAGAGGAAACTTTGGTTTGGGATTACCTAGGAAGATGCCTATGCTTACTTCCTGTGTAACCCATGCCAAAACAAAATATTTTCTACTGAAAGCCAATGCTCTGAGACATATTCTAGGATGCTTTGTAGTGTTACAGTTCAGATTTTAAAAGTGGTGCTAGAAAAATACAGAACATCAAGAAAACCTACCACAACCACAAAAATAAAAATGAACATTAAAGGCTAGCTGGGTGAATGTCTTTAGGCAGACAGCTTACTGTAATGTCTGTTTGGATTTTATACAGTGAATGTTTAATGGAAATGTTTGAGCTCTACCTGGAACAGATGACAACTCCCTTCTCAAGTGGATGCTTTCATTACTGATTAATACAATGGTACATATATTTTGTTCTTTGTGTGGTCCCATAAATCTCAAAACCAATCCACAGGAGGAACACAGAGCAACACTATTGCTTCACTTTAACTCTGCCTTTTCCTATTGTCAGAGGTTTGGACACCTGGTTGCTGGCCTCATTTCATGTCTCAGCTGTGGTTTGGGCTGGACTACCCATTAAAACCAGGACATGTCTAGGTTGTTTCACCAAAAAGGATGAATGTGGCACAGCCATGATTGTGTGTCTTATCATCAAGAGTGAATTTCCTTGGGTGAGATTAAATGCACAGAAGAGGTCTAAAGTTTATTGTCAAAGTCACAATCAGCACGACCAGAGTGCCATTCATTAGCTGTATTTCAGATTCTACTTTAGAGTGAGAGAAACCACACCTTGGAAGGGCCTTGAATTTCCTAAATGACTAAAGATTTACTGGCTGACTGAAGGTAAAATGCCAGAAACCTTTTTAGTGCGTGAAGAGTTTTCTGTTTGGTGTTTTTTTTTTTCCAAAGTCATTCTTAGAAGTTTTAAAATCCTCTGAAAAGCCAATAATCTATAGTAACTGTTATTAAAAAATCTCAAAAGTGTCTGAAGGTGCAACTTTTCAACACTGTAAGATGTAGTTCAGGGTTCATGCTTCTCTATTCATCCTACAGATGAGAAATCTATGCACTGGGTATTATTGCTTTAGAACCTTGGCTGTCATAGCAATGGGATGGAGAAGGTCTGGTACTCAATTACACTGTGGATTAACTTATAAGATGTTTTAACCTAAGCAGGTAAATGAATTAATCAAAAATAACAGCAAGGCTGTTGTCATGGGTATAGAATGTAATGATATCTATTTTCTTTTAGGGACAAAATTTAGAATATGGAATGAGCTGTGTGCTGCTTGCAGGCAAAATCCATTCTGTATTTTATTTTGATGTATTTTTAATTGAAATATTTTCTGTGGTTCATTTAGCTTCAAATAGAAATTAAAATATTTCATTTTAAAGAAGCTGACATTATGGAACACCTGATGTGTCATTTACTGACAGAGATTATGTAGTTTTCTGTTTCCCTTAAAGCTTTTTGGTACATCTGTCCTTGCTTTGACTGTGAGAGGGAAAAGGGTTTTTCTAAACATCTTGTTTCATCAAATGAAGATCAGGCAAAATGTGAAAGTTTAATTTTTCTTGAGCAAGAGATTTCTAAATCCCAAATATCTCCTGGAATTGTCACTGTTTTCTGTAAAGTGCAAGCTTTATAAACCCACCCTGCTTTAAAAGCTTGTTGGGTAAATACTAAAATGATAATTTTCAACAAATAGGGTATGATATCCACATTTTCTCTCTACTCTTCAAAGTCACAGAAAGAATTATTCTTGCTTCAAGCACAATTACTCCCAGAGTTTCTGTGATGGTGTTTTGCTTCCTGCATTGATTATGACACATAGTCCTCCTTCAAGATACAATAAGGAGCACAATACATGGATGGGGCTACAGAGTCCTTCTCTGCTCTGTTTTTTAAATTCACATTATCTAATGCCTCCAGGTAATAAAGAAGTAGATAAACCTATTAATCAATAGAATTAAATTGGAAAGTAGAGGTTCTGTGGGCACAAATATCCTTACCTCTACCAACAGACTTCCTTGATAAGTAGGCAGTCAGCACAAATCTGTGAGCCATTTCTACTTTATATTGGCATGCCATTATGATCAGTGTTTAACTATTTCAATGTTGTGAAATTCATCTCTAGGTCATCCATATTTCTGCTGCATTTCCACTGAAGTGCTACCTTCCTTTGACAGCTTTGGCAGTACAAAGAATGCTTCCGAGTTCTGCTGAAACATTAACAGGAACATGAATATCAACAAACGTGCTGTGGAAAAAATAATAAAAGCAGCAACAACAGAAAAAAATAACTCTTCTGTGTTGCCATTCTCAGTAAAAAAAAATATATATATATATAAACAAAACAAAACAAAAACAAAAAACACACAAAAAAGCCCCAACCCAAACCTGCTACAGATGAAGCTGCTAAATACTCTGCCCCTACATTGAAGCTTTGTGCTGGAAGCAGTCTAAAAAGACTTTCAGGAGACTGTATCAAGAGACAAAATATCACACATGTACGTTCTTTTATTGAACTATTCCAGTCTGAGATGACAAAATACATTTGGGAAAACACAAGCATAAGACAAAATCAGTGCAATGAAGATCACACACTGAAACTTAGTTTAAGGTTCTTCTCTATGCCTAACCTACCATATTTGCTCTGTAAGTACAACTTTCATTGCTGAAAATTTCCAGGGCCCTATCTGAATGCTATAATGGGCCTCACTGTTGACTAGTCCTGCCCTCCCCCAGACCCCCCAAAACTTTACCCATTGGCCCAGGAGCCATGTTTCAACTTAGGTCCATGAGTCCCTTCCTTAGTGATGACACAGGCATGCCAGCCTCCAGCTCCACCACAGCCCTGAACTGCCCAGCCATTGGCCACATTGATTTGAGCCTAACTCATGGTCTGATCTCAACTCCACATTCCTAAGAGCTCCTTGGGATTTCTTGTCAGAGTTGTATCGATTTCTTTGTTCTAATTTCACAATAGACACATAGAAAGAGGAAGACTCTCTGATGAGAGAATAATCTCTTGATATCACTAGGTTATTGAAAATAACTCTTCTATAAAACAAAGAGGTTCATTGATATCAAGTTTCAGGTTCCGTTCACTTGCTTTTAGGGAATGAACTGAGGTATCTAAGCAAGGAATACTGAGATGGATTCACTTCATGTGACTTCAGGCAAATGTTGAGTGCCTAGTTCAAGCTGTCTGGTTTGAGATTTTAGATCTCTTTGCATAGTGCTTTCAGAGTTTTATTTCTGACATTTGCCTTTGGAGAGATCCTAATTCAAGCCAGTGCTTATTTGAGACAGTTCAGCACACTGGAATAAATTTTGAACAAAGAGTGGAAGCAACTTAAATGACCGTTCAGCTTCACCAGCTCTTCAGAGAAGGCAGACAAGATTTGTTTTTAATATGTAACTACAGCCAAAAGTGTTAATAATGAGTGAAAATGGAAAGTGTAAGAGCTTTATAGGTATGCTCTGCTGCAGTATCACAAAGCATTGCTGACAGGGGGAGACACACATGCCTGTCACCTCTGTCACAGTTGAAGACCAAATGACAGTGTGTAGACTAAATAGACTTGGATACCAGAGCATTTAATCATAGATGTATGCAGTTTTATAAATTACAAGACTTCCTTGCACTGCAGTAACCATGTGATCACTCCTCCTCCCAGCTCTCACAATCCTGCTAATATGCAGGGATGGATGGTGGCATGTCACTGTGGCCACTCGGACTGCATTGCAGCAGCCTGAGCACCTTGTGCTGCCACCCTGGTCATATGCCTCAACCAGCCTCTGGTGCAAACGCATCTGCCCCACCCCTACCTTTGTTGTTTAATGATTGTGATGGGGACTGTCCCATTCTGTAGAGCAAACAGACCCCCTTATCCTTGGAGGAGAAGAAAAGGGAAGATCAGATGTCCCTGTCCCAGTGTTCCAGGTTCCAGTCACAAGCAAGCGACTGCAGTGACTTTAGACATTGCGAATGCAGCCCTTTTCACTTAGCAGCCACTTCCACTTTAGGGCAACCCAGCTCCGCAACTGCTTTCTGAATTCTTCTGCTCTATATCACAGTCTTGGTGGGCAGTTCTCAGAGTTTCTCTTTGGGAAGTCATTACTATTTTCTAGTTCACTTGCATTGTTTTCCAGATCTCCCTTCTTTTCCTCCAGTTTCTGTACTTTTCCCACTAAAGTCTTATATGCGAAGGTACAACCTCACATTAAGGTTGTACATTTTTTCCTTGTTCCCCTTATACAGTTTGAACCCTTCCTGAAGTTCATTTCCCAATAACCCAGGATTCTCTACCCTCCCCTTCCAACAGGGGCATGCATTTTGGTCAAACAGCATGTTAAGAGGTCCTGATTATCCTCCTATTCAGGGATGAGAGGTTTTTCTCTCTTGCTCCCCTTCCCATAGCTGTCCGTGACTGATGTAATCGCTACCTCACTTCTGACACCAACGGCCAATGCAGACACTTGGATACCAAGACATTTTAACCACAGATAAATGAACACTTTTAGGAGTTCCCTGTCCTGTGGAAGGTATGGCACAGTCAAGAAGCAAGGTTGGGAAGGTCGATATTGATGTCCCTGCCATGCAGTGTGTTGTCACAGAGCTGGACCTTGGGGTCCCAGACCTCTTGTTTCATTCTTTCTCTGGATACCTTCACTGGTATGATCAGGTAGAGAAAACATGATTCCTGATCAATCTGTTCAAGTTTTGTTCGTGCTTAACACTTGGCTGTTGTATGCCAAAATACATACATATGTATGTACGATGCTCAAAATCTACCCCCCCCAGAAAGTTCTCCATGTCTTCGCAAACTTCTCTGTGATTGACAGGTTGTTCATGCTGGAAGATGTTCCTCCATTCTTAAAACTACGCTACTTCCTTTACCTAAAGTTTTAACTCATGTCAGCTGCTACCTCATCCAGGGAAACTGAGGGTACAATGTAAGCTTTTGAAAATACTATGTTTCCAACAGAAAGGGTTTTCCCATATTCTTTTGCAAGTTATTAAAATGTTTTATTTATCTTACTATTAAAAATCTGGTACTGCATCTCTTGTGTGAATTTATTAACTTCTGTTTTCGGTCTTTGAATTTATTCCATCTTTTGTTTCTGCTGAATTCATCATCCATCACTGCCATAGGTATCTTCTTCAGCTTCTGAATCCTGCTTTTGAATAAGCTGAATATTTTCTTACATTTCTCACTATAAAAAAAATTTTTAGAAGACTAAAATCTCTTTTGTTCCCTTCTTGGCACCTTCTAGGAAAACTGGACTGAAGCATAACAGTTGTCTTCATTAGTGTCAAATTTCCACCCTGATTAGTTTCAAGAAACTAGAAGAATTTCTGAATTGTATGAAGAGACTTAATGGAGTGGAAACTACACAGAGATAATTACAAGGTGTTATACAAAATTACATCTTCCTTTTTTTTTTTTTTTTTTTACACTATTTATTGAATAGAAAATCTGAAGTAGGATTATGAAGTATTTAGCAGTTAGATTCATGGAAGATTCAGGGAGAAAAAAGACTGGCAGGGACAAGATTTGTCCCCTTTACTTAAGTCACTTTGAGGTACAACAATCAGAGAAAGAGCTGGTTTAAGTTTTAACTTAGACTTAGACTTAACAAACTTAGACTTCAAAATGTGATTTAGCCCATGTCTGCCCTCAGGAAAAAAAAAAAAAAAAAGCAAAACGAAACCAAAACAAAAAAACATTTATATTGTCTCCATAAAGAAATAGAGTAAATGCACTCCCAATTTTAATTTAAATATAGGTAAAATAGATTTGCATATAAATGCCCTAGTAAACTTGTCAACTCTGTAAGAATCCAAACATATATGTCTATACCTGCACTATTCAGCATTGTAGGTATCACTGGATGTAATAACTCGACCCAAGTATTGTGAGCCAAGCAATTTGTGATTTTGAGATAATTCTGTAATAGTTAATCTAATAGGACATAGCATGGGCCTGAGCACTGGCATGCAGTTACCTATACTGCAAAATTGCTAGCATAGTCCCTAGCATGTCATTGTTAAGACCAGCTAACTTTCTCCCAGACAAATCCTGGGCCAAGGATCATTCTCAATAGCAGTTTGAACACAGCTGGTCTATTTAGAGGGTTAAGAGAGCTTAACTGAAAAGAAAACTGCTATGTGTGCCAATTAGCCTGAGGTCCAAAGAGTCCCTGGACTATCTTATTTATTAGCATAGCCAGAGTCTTAATGGTGGAGTTTGCAGTTGTATTTTTCTACAGACTGCTTTCAGAGACAGATCCTTCTCTCTTTTTGTCTTCTGAAATAATTACAATTATTTACAACTTTTATTAAAATTGGCATGAGACAAATCTTACACCTCTCACTGGGCCGTACCTGCTATTTGATTTCAGCAGTATATATGGCTATGTTCGTCTTCTGAGAATTATGTCTTTATTAAGAAATTAGAAACCTAACTTCCCTGTCGTTGTTCAGTATAAACAGAACTGGTGTCTACTCGAATAAGAATTACACTAAAGAAATAGGGACAAATCCATGATCAGATAGCAAAAAAAAGACCCAAATAAATAAATAAATAAATAAAGTCCTCAAAACTTCCTTGAATTCGCACAATTAAAATTCTCTCGTACCAAATTTCTTCACACTATGATGATAACCTTTTACAATTCAGTGTAGAATATATGTTCAATTAATCGACAAAGTTTACTTGCTAGGGTCTTCACTAATAGAAATATATTAAACAAGAGAAAAAAGTTTGTTTGATCTGAATAACATAATTCAATAATATGATATTTAAATTATTCTTTCATGAATATCAGTAAAAGGAAAACAATTCAGCCTGCAATCTAAACAGTACAAGGCACTGTATAACCTACTTTTCTTTAACTTTCTTCCTCTTCCTTGACCTTGATCTCAATCTTTCTTTTCATTTCATTTCTTTCCTTCCTTCCTTCCTTCCTTCCTTCCTTCCTTCCTTCCTTCCTTCCTTCCTTCCTTCCTCCCTCCCTCCCTCTATCTCTCTTTTTCTCTTAGCCTTTTGTCCTTTCTTTTTTTCTTTCGTTCTCATTTTCCTTCTTTTTTTCTCTTTCTCTTTTTCCTTCTTTCTCTCTCTTTCTGTCTTTCATTTTCACCTTCTCTTTCTCTCTCTTGTTTTTCTCTCGGTGTCTTCTTCCTTTCTTGCCCTGCCCCTCCACATATCTGCCTTTCTGCAACTTGGTGGTTCTTTGCATTAGTTTGAAGGAAAAAAAAAAGTACCCAATATTTCTTTTGGGAGCTTCTCCAATACAGTCTTTTTCATTTTCTACCTCTACAAGACAGATCTGTACTCTGTGACCAGATGAAAATGGTCTTGGGAGCTAACCTTACGTATGCAAATAGAGAGGTGAATGTTATTGCAAGGATGCATATATTTTCACTTACAAGCCTCATAAGAAGTGGGTATTGTTCTACAGTGGCTGTCTCCTGACCTGCAGATACTGAGGTAAATTGTTGGTGAGCTATACACTAATGAAGTTCAGATTGCCAATTACTGACTTGTTAATTTCTCCTTTAATGACAAGAAAATGTCTCCCAGGTGAGGATTTTGCACGTTAACACATGACAAGTCATGTCGATAGTCATGTATTTTGTTACTGAACATTGTTTCCAGTAAAGTACTTACTTTCAAAATATGCTATTAAATTTTAAATTACTATTAAGCTGGAGTTTCTTACTTTAAAATTGCAGGATGGTTTTGTATTAAAAACATAAAAATATCTCTCTGGGGAAATGTGGATCATTTTCCTAAAGGAACTTTAATTAATTTACTTCAATTTCATATCCACTCTTATACTCTGGGACCCCTTGACATAACTTAAAATGCAAATATTAAAAATTCCCTTTATTATGGTGGAATTACAGACTTTTCAAAGTGTGTTACATTTCTATAACCCCAAAAGAGAAGCCATACAAATCAGAATGGAAACAGTTCTCATTTTGGAACAGATTAAAATCCTCTTCTTTCTTCAAACACTGCAAAGCTACACAGTTTTAGAATGTCACCCTTAAGACAGTTAGAAAGAACTATCTATTATGAAGAAGGAAAAGACAAATAATACGGGGAGAAATAATGCCTGAATTTCCTACGGTAGTATCACATGCAGAGATGGGATGTTGTGTTTGTGCCCAACAGTGTCCCACTAATGGAAGCTCAGATGTTCTTAGCCTGGTCTATCCTCAACACTGGCCTAACAAACATGCAGAAGTGCAACAAGAATAAGGTAAGAGAAGAATTTACTTTTGGCACATGAGAATAAGTTGATTAGGTTTTTGGAATCACAAGTTTAGAATTTCTTTCCTTTAGGTAGAATTCGTTTCAAATGACTTACTGTATCTGAAAATCAGACTTCTGAGGCAATCACTACCCTTTGTAAACAATAACAAAAAATAGGCACATCTGGAGAGTCATTTATCTACATTATCTCAATAATCAATCTTAAAGTGAGAAGGATCAACCCTCAAGATAATTGTTTGCTTACAGTAAATAAAAGGGAAAGTTTATCCAGACGTTGTTTAAATTAGAGTTAAAGGCATCTATGGATTACATCAGTGAACACAACACCCAAATGCTTCTGGAGTAAAGGTACAAATGTTTCCTACCTTCACCCATCAGTTCAAAAATAGTTTCCCTAAACTATCATATCAATTCACTGGATATAAAAATAAAGTACTGCCTGCTAATCTCAAACTTTCAGATTAAAGGTTTGGGTTCTCCAGTTCAGAAATTTATATTTCAGGTGAAAATAAATTGCCTTCTTTGTTACCTGAATTACTAGATGCCTAAAATATTTGTGAATAAAAAGAGTATACTCTTATGAAAGCAGGCACTACCTGTGTGTGTGTCTTTTTAAATCCCACATCTTTTTACCAATTTCAGTTAACTGACCAAACACTCTTCAAGGCTGACTAGCAGAAGTAGCACCAGTGATTATCCCATCAAGCTTAAGTTTAACAAATGGTTGGAATAGACTGTGAGGACCTGTTTGATAGAGCTTTGCTTAAAGATTTATAGAAAAGCTGATACACATACAAAAGGAATATGCAGCTGTTTCAAAAAACTCAATAGTATGGAAAGATGAATATATGTATGACGATACCTGTGTTTATAACTTAAGAAATATAATAACGGACACCTTTAGAAGGTTTCAGGATACAGAGAATGATTTTGCACTGTTTTACACTTTGTGTGGTTTAACACTTCGCATGGTTTAACACTTTGCGCAGTCATTTATGCCATAGCAAAAAGGACTTAAAATAACACCAGCTAATGTAGCATTCATAGTGTTACCTGACACAAGCTGAAATTATTGGATCAAGTCCCAAGTGTGGAGAATCAGCCACATCGCTAATAACCCATACAGCATACCCCCAAAATCAGGGGGAAAACACCTCAGTCACTGCAGTAACCTATGAATCTGAATTTCATGAAGTGATCTAATACCTGAAGAAAAAATTTCTCTAAAAGACAAGGGTTCAGTTCATGTTTGGAGCAGCAGTTCAAGTTTTCATTTGATTTTATGAAATTTATTAGTCAGTGAAAATATTCTAAGAAATAACTCATTCAATTAATTCAGTATTTTCCTGTTTAATGGATTATATGCTATTATCTCAATTGCTTTCAATTTACCTATAAAAAATGCAATTCTCCACATCCACTGTCTTGCTACATCTACTTTTCCTCTTTTTTCTTTCTTATATTTTGAGAACAATTAAAACAAACACTAATAGAAAAGCAAACTATACTTCCTACACAGATATTTTAGTTTCTGACTGTTGTGTGATTGTACTTTTTCTGCTCAGTCCATTAGCTCTTTTATAATACTATCACAAAGATTACTGTTACCAATCAGAACACATTCTCCATTGCAGCAGTTATCCTTGCAGACTCCATAAAGCTGGGTCAACATCATCACCAGTTCAGACATGGCTCAAAACAACAACCACACTGTTCCATATGATTTTTTGTCATGGAAGTAATCTTCTGACTGGGGTAACTGGAACACCAGAGATGCAAATACAGTAGGTTTCTACACAGTGTTCAGCTCTACCACAGGAGGATTTCCCAAGGCTGGACAAGTAATCATTAATTCATTACCTTTTCAGACACATAACTTGTTATAAAAAATACTTTAGTGAGACAGGTCAAAAATGCCCATTAAAATATAATGTTTTGGGAGTAGTCTGTGTACATTGCAGACATGCATAATCAAAGGCACAACATAAACTTTTTTTTGATAGACACATTTCATTTTTTTTTCATTGGTCGGTTTTGCTTTTTAGGGGGCAGTTATAAGTTTATATTTTACAAATGACAATCAAAATCTGAGATTTACAGAATCACAGAATCACAGAATATTTTTGGTTGGATGGGACCTTTGCCATCATCGAGTCCAACCACCAACAACAACAAAAAAAACCAAACCACCAAAAAAACCCAAACCACCCTCAAACAGACACAAACCAACAATCTCGGGCACTAGAGCATGCCCTGAAGTGCCATGTCTACACGTTTCTTAAATACCTCCAGGAATGGCGACTCCACCACCTCCCTGGGCAGGCTGTTCCAGTGCGACTCCACCGCCTCCCTGGGCAGGCTGTTCCAGTGCCTGACCACTCTCTCATTAAAGTAATTCTTCCTAATATCTAATCTAAACCTCCCCTGCTGCAACTTCAGACCATTTCCTCTGGTCCTGTCATTATTCCCTTGGGAGAAGAGGCCAACACCCACCTCTTTACAACCTCCTTTCAGGTAGTTGTAGAGGGCAATGAGGTCCCCCCTCAGCCTCCTCTTCTCCAAACTAAACATGCCCAGCTCCCTCAGCCTCTCCTCATATGACTTGTTCTCTAGACCCCTCACCAGCTTGGTGGCTCTCCTCTGGACACGCTCCAACAGCTCAATGTCCTTCCTGTAGTGAGGGGCCCAGAACTGAACACAGTACTCGAGGTGAGGCCTCACCAGGGCCGAGTACAGAGGCTTCCCGACTCCTGCTGGCCATGCTATTCCTGATACATGCCAGGATGCCATTGGCTTTCTTGGCCACCTGGGCACACTGCTGACTCATGTTAAGCTGGCTGTCCACCAATACCCCCAGGTTCTTACAGTTGCATTGTAACTAATCCATCTACTCGTATTAAAAGAGATGCGTGATCTCAGGAACATATAAGTCCAACTCTTGTGCAATCTGCTCTAGGTGGACCTGCTCTGTCAGAGGTAGTTGGACTAGATGATCTCCAGAGGTTCCTTCCAATCCTATATCATTCTGTGATTCTGTGAATAAAAAAAAACTTGTTTAGTAGACAGGATTGTGGCAGTAGCACAAGAATACTTCAATATTTTTGAAAAAATGCAGAAAGAAAGAGATACAGTTGATTCTTTGATCTTGTCCTTCTTTGTTTAGGCTAATATGATCTTTGTCTTATCTGAACTGGCAAAAATACTATAAGCAAAGAACAATGTACTGTCAACGCCATAAGAAGTCAACATTCTTAAAAAAAAGAAGCAGACTATTTTTACATGGTTCAAGCTCATTAAATCAAAACATCACTATATCATCACTGAACAAGTTTAAAAACTGGAAAATATTTCATGACCATATGGGTTTCTTTAATATGAGGGCTTTTTTTGGCAACCAGTCACTTTTCAGGGAGCTGGTAGCTATGCATCATTTAGAACTCTCCCCTGCAAAAATGTGACTCTGGGTACTGAACTGTGAAAGATCCATGTGTTACCATGGCTTGGCACCCATGGAACATAACACTGGTTCAAGAACAGCAGCAATATTTATACAGTGCTATTCATACAGGATGTCTCACCATACTTTGTAATGGGAGATAAAGTAACAGAAGCAAGAAGATAAGAAAACACTCTCCCAAAAGCCCATTCCAAAGTATTGGATTTCAACCTATCCATAGCAAGAGGCAGAGCCTCAGATTTTTGATGATGAAAGACTTTGATTCTGGAGGTGTGGAGGTGCATAATGGGGAAGAAAAATTGTTTCCCCTCAATTAACTTTAAAAATGAGAGATTAAACATTCTACAGACTCTGTGCTCTGCAGGTTCTGAGAAGGACAATGGGGAATTATGAATTCATGGATACTGAAACAATACAATTGTCCTTAGACAACACAGGAGAAAAGATAAATAAACTACAAATGCCTCAGGCAATCATTGTGGAAACTCCAGTTCTGGAGCAATATGCAGAACTTTTTCAGTCTTAGTAAAAAGCTTTGTGATAGCGATTTGTATTCAGGGGAAATAACATATTGATTTTCTTAAAAGTCTAGAAAAAGGGAGAGAAAGACAAAGTTGCTCGATATCACTGAGCCTGATGTTTTAAACCTGTGAATGGAGAGGAGAGAAGAGGAGAGGGCAGGAACGGGGAGGGAAGCCTATTTTTTGAAGATACTTATATGAGGATTTTTGTGCCAGGTTGCTCTGGATTCTTTGAAAATGCCAGAAAAATTTCAACTAGAATTATCTGAAATGAAAGTTAAGGAGAAAACATATATTTACAGTTTTTTAAGATTTGTGCCATACTGAAAGAAGAAAAAAAAAGACATATCCTGCAAACTCACCCTGAAATGTAGGACCTGAGTTGTTGAAATCTAATAGGTAAAGCACAAATGACATACTTATAGTATAAGTGATTACATATTTCAATCAAATTGAAAACAAATTTTCTACTGTTGCTAGTCATTGCAATGTTACTGAAGAGGAGATTGTTTTAGCACATTAGATTAACCGAGGACCCATCCCTAATAGCTTTTGTTTTTTCATTAAGATAGCATACTGTTTACTGTTGTGGGATGTGAAAAGGTTGTTTGCAAGATGGAGATGGAGTGAGACTTGTTTTGGTAATTCCCAGCTAGAGTGTGATCCCCTGGG
Source organism: Numenius arquata (assembly GCF_964106895.1). Taxonomy (NCBI): domain Eukaryota; kingdom Metazoa; phylum Chordata; class Aves; order Charadriiformes; family Scolopacidae; genus Numenius; species Numenius arquata. The sequence continues at coordinate 105,771,038 of NC_133576.1, read as the reverse complement.
GAATCACAATGAACAGTCATAATTTAGAGCAATACCTAAATTGTTCAAATTCATGCAAGTGCAGGAACACTTAGAGTTTTAAATATCAGAAGCTGTAATCAGCCTCTTGGTAACTGTGTTCCCAACACACATACAGAGCCATGAAGAACCTTCTCTGAATTATTTTAGTTTTGTAAAACATAATCATCAGTACATTATTTTTCTCCACAGAAGATAAACACTAGAGTCCTTAGCTTAAAAGAAGAACATTTATTTCATGTATTGTGATGCAGATAACCTGCATTGATCTAAGATCTGTTAAAGACATGCCTAATACATAAATTTCTAATTGATTAATGAGTTACTGGCTAAAATTAGCAAGCAAAACCAAAATCATGTTTTGAAAAGCAGCAAAAATAGCATAAGAATGTAAAGCAAGGTTCCCTTTCTTCTTATTATTGAGTCTTCTGCACTGTTCAGTGTGTTAAGTAAATGCATGTTAGAAAGATATCTGCTAATTCCTAATGTGTCCACCTCCCACTGACCTACTCTCATCCTACAGTTGCTGTTCATCATTCCATTCTGATGGAATTCTCCCTTGCATCATTGTCCCAGTAAAACCCTCAAAAAGCTAGGTCAGGAACCATCTTAAATTATTTTAATTTCTAATGAAGCAGAGAATAAACAGCACACTAGGGACTGATAAACCCTGTAACAAAGAATTGAGGTCAATGAGTTCCTAAATTTCTCTGGACCTGGACAACAATACTAAGTAAGCGACAGAGCACTTGCATTGTACAGACTTTGCATAGATAGAATTTTTTCCTTTTTTTCTTAAGAAATTCCATAAGGGCAGTAGTAGCCTCTTTTGGGCAGTGAGTAGGATTAGAAGAAAGAATTGATGTACATGAAACAATTTCTAGAGACCACAGATTTGCGTGGGTGAACATATTGCATACCTAAATGATGCATGAAACTGAGTAGAAAAATTTCTAGATGGATTTGTATTTTTGGAATATTACACAGAAACAACACTACAGTTCATTCTATTTAAAAAACGTAAGCAACACAGTAAAGGTTAGGCTCTTTTGGGTGATACTGGTTTTTGGTGATGTTTCTTTCTGATGCTCTTTATAGGTAATGTACAGCAGTGATCAAAACTCCAGCCATGTCACTACTTCTTGAGTGACAATTTTACGTCTAAATAGGTTACATAGAGTCAGGTGAATATATTAAGGAGCAAATTAATTCTGTGGTTCTGATTCAAAATAGACAGAGAAATACAGTGAGATTATCTGCTCACATCATCTTTGTTGAATGTTACTCTAGAAAAATGCAGTATCTACTTCTTAAGCATGCTGGTTCTGCTAGTTGAGACCACAGGTGATGAGATCTTTCCTCTTGTCATGCAAGTGCTATCAGGCAGTGCTCTTTCATCTCTGCATGTCTAGTAGATGCCATCATGCAGTGCATCAGATATCAGTCTACTGAGATGTCAGCAGCAACATGTTCTTGATAATTTCAAACCCTTTCAGTTCATTTATGCTGGAGAACTGGCTGCAAGTTTTTATGCAACCAAACTTTATACAATAACTATGACTTTATCAAGCATGTAGCTGGGTTGGGTTGATCCCAGCCATCAGCTAAGCACCCACAGGGCTGCTCACTCCTTTCCTGCCCCTTTTCCCCCAGTGGATGAGAGAATAAGAGAGAGAGCAACAAAACTCATAGGTCAAGATATAGTTTAATAAGTAAAGAAAGAGGAAAAAAAAAATAATGCAAAGAGAATTATTCACCACCTCCCAGAATCAGACTAATATCCAGCCAGTGTCTCACCCATATCCACCATGGAAGACAAAACTCTCACCTTTTTCTTTGTCTACCTCAGTTTTTATTCATGAACATGACAATTATATGGTATGGAATATACCTTTGATCAATGTGGATCAGCTCTCTTGGCTATATCCCCACCCAGTTTCTTGATGACCCCCAGCTTACCTGCTGTGGGAGAAGAGTGAGAAAAATAAAAAGTCCTGTGTATTGGTTTTTCATGGCAAGGTTTTGGTAGAGAGGCAGCTACAGGGGTGGCTTCTGTGAGAAGATGCCAGAAGCTGCCCCCGTGTCATAGAATCAGAATCATTGAATGATTTGGCTTGGAAGACACCTTAAAGATCATCTAGTTCCAATCCCTCTGCCATGGGCAGGGACATCTTCCACTAGACCAGGTTACTCAGAGCCCCATCCAACCTGGCCTTGGTTGGGTGTCAGATGGAGCTACTTCCAGCTGGATCCAAGACAAATCCACCACTGAAGAAAGCTGAGCCAATTGGTGACGGTGGTGGCACCACTGAATAAAAATATTTAAGAAAGGGTAAAAACTGCTGCACAACAGCAGCTGGTAGAGAGGAGTGAGAATATGTGAGATATATAATATATGCAGATACCAAGGTCAGTGAAGAAGAAGGGGGAGGAGGTGGTCCAGGTGTCAGAGCAGAGATTCCCCTGCAGTCTGTGGTGAAGGCCATGGTGAGGCAGGCTGTCCCTCTGCAGCCCATGGAGGTCCACAGTGGAGCAGATATCCATCTGCAGCTGCTGGAAGACCGCACACCAGAGCAGGTGGATTTTACTGAAGGAAGCCCATGCTGAAACAGGCTGCTGGCAGGACCTGTGGACCTGTGGAGAGAGAAGCCCACACTGGAGCAGGTTTGTTGTCAGGACTTGTGACGCCGGGGGGGGACCCATGCTGGAGCAGTCTGTTCCTGAAGGACTAAACCCCATAGAAAGGACCCACATTGGAGGAGTTTGTGAAGACCTGCAGCCCATGGGAAGGACCCACATTGGAGAAGTTCACGCAGGATTGTCTCCTGTGGGAGGGACCCCATGCTGGAGTCAGGGAAAAGTGTCAGGAGGAAGGAGCTGCAGAGACAAAACGTTATGAACTGACCAGTATGACCACAATCCCCATTCCCGGTCCACCTGTGCTGCTTGAGGGGAAGGAGTTAGAGAAAATCAAGAGGGAAGTTGAGCCTGGGAAGAAGGGAGAAGTAGATGGAAGATTTTTTTAAGGTTTTTTTTTTTTTATTTCTCTTTATCCTACTCTGATTTGATTGGTAATAAATTAATTTCCCCAAGTCAAGTCTGTTTTGCCCATGATGGTAACTGGTAAGTGACCCCCCTGTCCTTATCTCAACCCACAATACAGGTCATATTGTGAGTTGACATATGACATAGAATCATAGAATCATAGAATGGCTAGAGTTGGAAAGGACCTTAAAGATCATCTAGTTCCAACCCCCCTGCCATGGGCAGGGACACCTCTCACTAGAGCAGGTTGCTTAAAGCCCCATCCAGCCTGGCCTTGAACACTTCCAGGGATGGGGCATCCACAACTTCCCTGGGCAACCTGTTCCAGTGCCTCACCACCCTCACCGTAAAGAATTTCTTCCTTATATCTAATCTAAATCTCTTCTCTTCCAATTTAAAACCATTGCCCCTTGTCCTGTCACCACTCTTCCTGACAAAGAGTCCCTCTTCAGCTCTTCTGTAGGCTCCCTTCAGGTATTGATAGGCTGTTATAAGGTCTCCCCGGAGCCTTCTCTTCTCCAGGCTGAACAACCCCAGCTCTCTCAGTCTGTCTTCATAGGAGAGGTGCTCCATCCCTCTGATCATCCTCGTGGCCCTCCGCTGGACCCGTTCCAACAGGTCCATGTCCTTTCTGTGTTGAGGACTCCAAAGCTGGACACAGTACTCCAGGAGGGGTCTCACGAGCGCAGAGTAGAGGGGCAGAATCACCTCGCGAGACCTGCTGGCCACACTTCTCCTGATGCAGCCCAGGACACGGTTGGCTCTCTGGGCTGCCAGTGCACACTGCCTGCTCATGTTGAGCTTCTCATCCATAAGCACTCCCAAGTCCTTCTCCTCGGGGCTGCTCTCCAGCCATTCTCCACCCAACTTGTATTTGTGCCTGGGGTTGCCACGTCCCAGGTGCAGGACCCTGCACTTGGCTTGGTTGAACTTCATGCAATTTGCACGAGCCCACCTCTCCAGCCTGTCTAGGTCCCTCTGGATGGCATCCCTTCCCTCCAGCGTGTCAACTGCGCCACCGAGCTTGGTGTCATCAGCAAACTTGCTGAGGGTGCACTCTATCCCACTGTCCATGTCACCGACAAAGATGTTAAACAGTACTGGTCCCAGTACCGACCCCTGCGGAACACCACTCGTTACTGGCCGCCACCTGGACATTGAGCCATTGATTGTAACCCTTTGGATGCGGCCATCCAGCCAGTTCCCTATCCACCGAGTGGTCCATCCATCGAATCCATGAGTTTCCAATTTTGAGACCAGGATGTCGTGCGGGACAGTGTCAAATGCTTTGCATAAGTCCAGGTAAATGACGTCAGTCGCTCTGCCCTTGTCTACCAAGTCTGTGGCAGTATTGTAAAAGGCCACCAAATTTGTCAGGCACGATTTGCCCTTGGTGAAGCCATGTTGGCTGTTTCCAATCACTTCTTTATTCTCCATGTGCCTTAGCAAGGATTTCAGGAGGATCTGCTCCATGATCTTGCCAGGCACAGAGGTGAGACTGACCGGCCTGTAGTTTCCCGGGTCTTCTTTGTTTCCTTTTTTGAATATTGGAGTTATGTTCCCTTTTTTCCAGTCAGTGGGAACTTCACCAGACTGCCACGATTTCTCAAATATGATGGAGAGGGGCTTAGCAACTTCGTCCGCCAGTTCTCTCAGGACCCGTGGATGGATTTCATCAGGTCCCATGGACTTATGCACCTTCAGGTTCTTTAAGAGGTCTCGAACCTCGTCTTCTTGTACTGTGGGTGCTTCTTCATTCCCAGAGCCCCTGTTCTTGCCCTCCGTGACTTGGGCAGTGTGGTTAGGGCCCTTGCCAGTGAAGACTGAGGCAAAGAAGTCATTCAGTAGCTCAGCCTTATCCACATCCTGGGTGACCAGGTCTCCCGTTTCCTTCCGGAGGGGACCCACAGCTTCCCTCGTCTTATTTTTATCCCTGATATATCTATAGAAGTTCTTCTTGTTATTTTTCACATCCCTGGCTAGATTTAGTTCTGCCTGGGCTTTCGCTTGCCTGATCAGGTTTCTGGTGACTCGGACAGCTTCTCTGTATTCTTCCCAGTCTACCTTTCCCTGCTTCCACCCTCTATAGGCCTCCTTTTTGGTCCTGAGTTTGTCCAGCAGTTCCTTGTTCATCCACGCCGGCCTACTGGCTATTTTGCCCGATTTCTTCTTTTTTGGGATGCACCTCTCCTGAGCTTGGAGGAGGCAATCCTTAAATACCACCCAGCTTTTTTGGGCCCCTCTCCCTTCCAGTTCTTTTTCCCACGCTACCTTACCAATCAGATCTCTCAGGAGATCAAAGTCTGCTCTTTTGAAGTCCAGGGTAGCCAGCTTGCTGCGCACCCTCCTTGCTGCCTTATGAATCTTGAATTCTATCATCTCATGGTCACTGCAGCCGAGGCTACCCTTGAACTTGACATTCCCGACCAGCCCCTCCTTGTTGGTGAGGACAAGGTCCAGCACTGCTCCTTTCCTCGTTGGTTCCTCTATTATTTGCAGAAGAAAGTTGTCGTCGACACATTCTAAGAACTTCCTGGATTTCCTGTGCTCTGCTGTGTTGTCCTTCCAACAGATGTCGGGGTGGTTGAAGTCCCCCATGAGGACCAGAGCGTGTGAGCGCGATGCTGCCCCTATCTGTTTGTAGAGGGCCACATCCTCGCTGTCACTTTGATCTGGTGGCCTGTAGCAGACTCCTACTGTAACATCACCTGCCCCCGTGCTCCCTTTAATCCTGACCCATAAGCTCTCTGTCTTGTCTTCACCCATCCCCAGGTGAAGCTCCATACATTCCAGCTGGTCCTTGACATAGAGGGCAACACCCCCTCCCCTTCTGCCCAGCCTGTCCTTCCTGAAGAGCTTGTAACCTTCCATTCGAACACTCCAGTCGTAAGAGCCATCCCACCACGTCTCGGTGATGCCAATAATGTCGTAGCCCTGGAGGCGTGCGCACATCTCTAACTCCTCTTGTTTGTTCCCCATGCTGCGTGCATTTGTGTAAAGGCACTTCAGCTGGGTGCCTAAAGGGGCCGACTTATTAGCTGAGATGGCAGGTTGAAGGCTCTCTTTGAGTTTTTTTCTGCTCAACCTACGCTTAACCCCCTCCCCCTTCGATCCTAGTTTAAAGCCCTTTCAACAAGCCCCGCCAACTCACTTGCCAGTATCTTTCTCCCCTTCTGAGACAGGTGTACTCCATCTGTTGCTATCCGACTCGGTGCCATATAAAATTCCCTGAGTTCAGAATACCCAAAATTTCGGTGATGGCACCAGTTTCTGAGCCACTTGTTTATCGCAGTTGCCTTTTTATTTCTTTCAGGATTTCCTCCTGCAACTAAGGGTATCGCTGAAAAAATTACCTGTGCCCCTGATCCCTCAACCAGTTTTCCCAGTGTCTTAAAGTCCTTTATGATTGTTTTTAATTTCCTGGATGTATTATATACATCATCACTGCCTACCTGAAAAACTACAAGGGGGTAATAGTCAGAAGGGTTGACTAGAGCAGGAACTTTGTCCAACACGTCCCTGACCCGTGCCCCAGGGAGGCAGCAGACCTCCCTGTGAAGCGGGTCAGGACGGCATAGACATAATTTTGTCATATTTTTCTCCCCTGTTTTCAATGGAAGGGGAGTGATAAGAGTGGCTTGGTGGGCACCTGGCAGCCACCCAAAGTCAACCCAACCCTGACACTGTGCAAGCACTACCCAAGCAACAGCCAAAATACTGGTGTGTATTTTAGGCACAAATCCAAGACACAGCATCAGATGGGCTGCTGCGAGGAAAGTTGACTCCACCCCAGCTAGATCCAGTACAATAGTTCAGTGGAAAAACTATTGCTAGCTTTATGAAAATGTTATTGTTTCTAACAAAATCATATTCATAATAAGAGAAAGTTAGCATTTCAAACACAGATGTTCTAACATAAAAATTCCTATATTCTTTCCAATGGGAGTAGGACATGTTTTCCTCCGCTGTATCTTTACTGCTTAGTAGAGGAGACCAGCTTCAATATTTTCATCTTCAAATAATTGCATTTATCTTCAGCTCTTTAACATAAATATCAAGTAGTACTATTATATTATACATGGGATGAAGCACTAGATCATACCACTTTTTAAGTCAGTGGATGATTTAATGTTTCCAAAGACACACTGATTATAACACAGTACCAGTGACTCCTGAATTTTTTCACAATGACATTGTAACCTTTATGAATGGTTGGCTCCTTGTGCTAATGATATAGGAAGAGAACAGATGCAGTTCTCTGGTGATGAGAGCTGCTATTTTGGATGGTTGCTCTTTTTATGGTTTGATCCAAAATCCATTAGTGTCAGTAGAACTTCTTTCATACTCAAAGGTCAGCATGCTCCAAAGAGTTTGTAAGACTGGGCTGAATTACTAGGCCAGAGGTACCTTTCAGGTTATTATGAAGAATTTTATGAGCTCCAGGTAAAAAATTCTATAAAGTTTTATCAAAAGCCTTAGCTGACATTGACAACTATAATCTACAAAAGCACTTCTAAGATTTCTGAAGTTTTGCTTCATAATAATGTTAAAATGTTGTTAAAAATGCTTAAGAAAAAGTTACTTTTAGAAATATTTTACTCAAATAAAACAACTGAACATATTTTTTTAAATTAATAAAACTGTAGTAATTTCTCTATCCAAATGCATGAAGATTTGCACTTGCAATAAAGGTGTCAACCAGCCTACATACAATGTTGTTATATGTCTCTTTCCTAAATTGTAATTTATCAAATTTACTTGCTTCGGTTTATGCTGTATATTTGTTCCTATGAACAATCAAACCAGGGCCAGGTTAACGAAGAAAATATAATGAGTACCAATGACTGAAAAGCATATTTTTTCAAAATTTCCCCACCCAAGCCTCCCCCTCCTTAACATATGGTTGGTTGCTTTGTTTAGTTATTTATGTACGTATTTATTTATTTAGGTAGTTGAAATTTTGAGGCTCTGAGATCCAAATACACAAACTAGTTTATACTACTTTCCACTGGAATGGCAAGGAGCATATGCAGTATCTGCATTTCTATATGCCAATAGAAGAATAGGGGTATACAAAAGTGTGTGGTTAAATTGTTAATTGTAGTAGGCAGCACTGATTCTTTAAATGGCTTAGATTAGGTTTGATTGGACACACCAGTCATGTGTTATATCATTTGATGTTGTATTTCATGACTGTCTCGCTGCAGCTCTATATAATTAGGTTCCCAGTGTACATATTTTTTAAAATGAGCTTGTTATGAATATGCTTAATACTCAATTAAAAATGAATGTTTCTAGGAAAGCTCCCACTGATAAACTTATTTCTTAGAACAAGCATTAGAAGAATGAGAATTGGGGGTCTTACTCAAGAGAATAAAATTCTGGGGTTTTTATAGTTTTCCATTGAATATTCACACTCAGTATTAAGATATTTATCTATCATTACTAAAAATTCTTGTTTGTTTGAGCTAGACAAGCAAAAGAATAGAGCATGATACTGAACATCCATAAAAGCAGAGGAAATATACACAATTAATCAGAATCTATTTAGGACTAGCAAGCTTCTAAGACTGTACTATAATAGCAAAACTTGCCAAAAGAGTACAGAAATGAATCTGGAATCCCTTTTGGCTTTAACAGACTAAATGTGCTTATTTAAGTAATTTCAGTGCTCAAAAGGAACACAATTCAAGGAAAAGTCGATTCTTTCTTAAAGATCCTTTAAGATCTTTTCATTGCATTTTCTGGCTTAGTAAAAATGTCTGGAAACTAAATGTGTTAATGATCTTCCTTAAGTTGCTATAAATACATAAATCAAAGTACAACTGTTGTTCTTGCTTTATGATGAAATATTTTTCAGCTAAAGCCAATTATATTTGCAGTGGCTTATCACAGCAATTACATGAAGCAGCAGGCCAGTCAGTAATGACTTTTTTGTTAGGGGAGTGCTAAGAACACTTCCAGCAGAGCTCCATTACCTGGATTACAATCACAGCTTTAAATTAGGTACCAATGCAAGTAATTTAGTTTTGTTTTTGTACTTAATTGGTCATTAACTTGTTCATACCAATAATTTTATTTCTATACCACTCACTCATTAAATACTCCCTGAAACGTCTGTCGAGAAACATTCCTTGCTGCAAAAGAAGCAGGAATTCCTTATAAAACATTTCTATGTCTGTGTGCCACCTTCATCTCCTTGTGAAGAAATTTGAATGGTAAAACATTATTTTTTCCACAGTAATAACTGTGTGGTCATTAACATAAGTCAATAGGAGCCTGGTAATTGCTATTCTTGGTCAAGCAATATTTGAGTGTAGTCCAACATCTTGCTGCTGTCAGTGACTAGAACCACATGCTCATAAGGAAGCTGAAATGAACAATAGTGCAGAAACTTTCTTGAGAGGGGAAATTTCTTTCTATTCCCAATGGCTACTTGTTGTTTTATATCCTGAAATAAGATAGTTTGTAATTTTTTTTTTTTAAAGAAATAAATCTAATTCCATGCAAATGTGAATGTTCTCATTATCCATATAAACGTTTAATCCTTTTTAAAATTCTGCTAATCTTTAAGGCCTCAGTGATATTTTTGTGGCAATGAGCTCTCTAGGTTAATTATATATGTGCAACAAAGTATATCCTCTTATCAGTTTTAAATTTAAATCCTGCCTATTTACTACTACACACAGGAACTTTTTAAATCTATATTGTGCAATTTTCTGCTCCAGGCGTTTTCCTCATGTGAGTGTATGCATGAGTGTAACGGCTGGAGGACGCCCGAATATGCTCTTCCCATCTCTGACTGCCCTCCTCAGTGTATTTCTCCATAAAACTGATTTTTGGATCACTGGATTTGGTTTGGACCTGTGTCTAAGGTGGAAAGTTAAGTTCAGACTCCTCCAAACAGTTTAGGAAGAAGGTCAAAATGAATGATCTCTCTGGAGTGAAAACTAAACACATTTTTGAAGCCATACTCAGACCAGTCTGCTCAGAGTAGGCAGTAACCAAGGATAAATAATAAAGTAAAACATTATGTGAATATGCACGTAGCCCACAATTAGTGGGATTTTCAGTCCCTCCATAGTGACTGGACTACAAATCATTTTTTAATCTAATATAGCCTTTGAGCTAGGAAAGCCAGGTCATTTAGTTCAGGCAATAAGGACTCACAGCTTTTACATCCAGAGGTCCAGCTGCTCCTCCCCAAGAGGCATCTATCACATTTGTTAAATTTTAAATACAAGTTCAGTTATATTTGAGTATATGCTGTGTCCAAACACCAAGGGAATTTGTGCAAACAGGTTTCATATAAGAGGCACTGTTTTGAAGAATTATTAAACAACTGATTAAATTTAATGTTGTGAGCTCCTCCTGCTGACTTTTTAACATTAGCCAAATAACATTTGGATGATTAAGTAATTCTCTATTCCAGCAGAATTCTCATCGATTTGAGAGTTTCTTACGGAGAGACTTTGTATAGTTATTTTTTCAGTCGTGCTAGTTCAAAGGAAAAGATGGGGGAGAAGAAAAAGATGAAGGGAGATTATTAATTAGAATAGAGCAGCCAACTCTTTGAGATAACTGGAACATGAAAGTGAGATATTCAGGTACTAGAGTCTGAGAAAGAAGAACGATAGAGTAGAAGGTAATGGTTCCATTCCATTAATGGGTCATGTAAAAACAGTTGGACCAGCTTCTTGGAAGATAGCACCAGTGGCACAGCCTGGAATCAACCAAATGTCTTATTTGGGATCAAGTCCCGAGGACTAAACAGACTCCTGCACAACATTTCAAGGTCAGTCTAATGGAAGTAGTAGGATTTTTTGCCAAGTGAAGAAGTGTTTTTGCTCTGCATCAGAAGTACCTGTAATGTTTGTTTATATTGGACTAAGGAAAATGGAAGTTTAAGATTTTCCTTTTGTTTATTTTAGTAACATAAAAAGTTTTAGAGAATTTTAATCGGTATGACTGGAGCAGTTGTCAGTTAAGCAGAAGGGTATTGATGTTAACTTAGGAATACACAAAAGATTGTCTTAGACAAGGTGCTCTTGAGGTAGATGGAACAAGGAAAGCTGAAATTCACAGGTACCAGTCAGAACTGCACAGCTGTTGACTGTTTATTTAGAAAAACGAACAGTCTTGTAACTGCAGTGAGTCTGAAGATTGAAAAACTGTGCTACATGACTAAGGACTGCTGGAAAGGCTGGAGAAATCATGAAAAAACTTTGCAGTTGGAAAACATTATAGTGAGAAAGCACTCAAGAGTTAATTAGAATTCTGTCAAGACTAAAAAGATACTGAGGATGACTGAGGTTTGAATGATGACAGAATCACAGAAAAGTAGAGGTTGGAAAGGACCACTGGACTGTCTTCAGTCTTTGGAGGAGAAGAACGGAAGAACTGGAGATAAGAAAGTGATGAAGACAATTTCCAATCCTGGTATTAATACTCATGGTGAGGGAAAAGCTGTTGCATTAGGGAACAGTAGTAGATGGGGAGTATCAGTAATAGAAAATGGAAAACGTGGAAAAGGACCTTGGGGTGTCGGTTGACAGCCAGCTGAATATGAGCCAGGAATGTGCCCAAGAGGCCAAGAAAGCTAATAGCACTCTGATTTGTATCAGGAATAGTGTGGTGAGCAGGACTAGGGAAGTGATCGTCCTCCCACACTGGTGAGGCTGCACCTTGAATACTGTGTTCAGCTTTGGGCCCCCGAGTACAAGAAAGACATTGAGGTGCTCGAGCGTGTTCAAAGAAGGGTGATGAAGCTGGTGAAGGCTCTAAAGAACAAGTTTTATGAGGAGCAGCTGAGCAAACTGAGGTTGTTTTGTCTGGACAAGAGGAGGCTCAGAAAAGACCTTATTGCTCACTACAGCTACCTGAAAGAAGGTTGTAGAGAGGTGAGGGTCCATCTCTTCTTCCAAGTAACAAGCAGAGAAGAGGAAAAGACAAGAAACAGCCTCAAGTTGCACCAGGGGAGGTTCAGATTGGATATTAGGAAAAATTTCTTCACCGAAAGGGTTGTCAAGCATTAGAACAGGCTGCCCAGGGAAGTGGTGGAGTCACCATCTCTGAAAGAATTTAAAAGATGCGTAGATGTGATGCTTAGGGACATGGTTTGGTGGTGGCCTTTGCAGGCTAAATTTACGGTCTTTTCCAACCTAAATGATTCTATGAGTCTGTAAAATGGTCATGAGGAAGTAAGGAAAAAACACCATTGCTGAGATCCTTAGGAATAATAGTAAGATAGAGAAGGTGGTCAGCCAGATATTATCATAGAATCATAGAATGGTTAGAGTTGGAAGGGACCTTAAAGATCATCGAGTTTCAACCCCCCTGCCATGGGCAGGGACACCTCCCACTAGAGCAGGTTGCTTAAAGCCCCATCCAGCCTGGCCTTAAACATTTCCATGGATGGGGCATCCACAGCTTCCCTGGGCAACCTGTTCCAGCGCCTCACCACCCTCACACTAAAGAATTTCTTCCTAATATCTAATCTAAATCTCCCCTCTTCCAATTTAAAACCATTACCCCTTGTCCTGTCACTACACTTCCTGACAAAGAGTCCCTCTCCGGCTCTCCTGTAGGCTCCCTTTAGATATTGGAAGGCTGCTATGAGGTCTCCCCGGAGCCTTCTCTTCTCCAGGCTGAACAACCCCAGCTCTCTCAGCCTGTCTTCATAGGGGAGGTGCTCCATCCCTCTGATCCTCTTCGTGACCTTCCACTGGACCTGTGTGGGAGAATGGCTAGCTGAGAAGGGTCACGTAGACATGATCCAGCTGGCCGAGCAAAAGCTTGAGAAACATCGGATTCAGCCCCCGTAACTACTGGGCTGGTAAAGACACCTCGTCCTTGACTATAATTGTTGTAAGATAACAGAGAGGTTGCAGCTGCTCAGGCATGGGAAAAGAGGATGAAAGTAACTGTAAAGAAGGAACCAAGGGTGGAGTTGATCTTTCTAAGAACTAACCAATCATGAGCTTAACTTTTGTAATATGTATGAGCTAATTATGTTAGAACATAAAAGGCCACTGTGTGAATCAATAAACGAAGCTTGCTGATCACTCATATTGAGTGGCCCTGTCTTCCCTCCGTCGCGACAAATGGCGCCCGGAACAGGGACCCTACAGAGGGTTGAACCTGCGAGCCACGGTCAACGGAGTCTCAGTGCTGGTCCTGTAAGCAGCGCAGGAGGCGAAAGGGATTAAAGGAAAAGGTCCCCGCGCCCAAGAGCGAAAGGGATTAAAGGAAAAGGTCCCCGCGCCCAGGAGCACCTATAGAGAGTGTCCTGCCGGCTACGCGCCGCCGAAGTCTGAAAGGCTGCAACAGCGTGCTGACGAAGGTATGAATAGACAAGCGGCGTATGATTTGCTCAAATGCTTTTTAGAAAAGCGGAGCATTTAGGGTATAGATAACGAAGGTATGAACAGACAAGCGGCGTACGATTTGCTCAAATGCTTTTTAGAAAAGCGGAGCGTTCAGGGTATAGATTGTAAAAGGGAGTTGCCTGGGTTATCAGCGTATGGAGTAGCGAGAGGTTGCTTTGATAATCCAGATACGGTTTTTGAACACGAGGAATGGCGTAAATATGAGGATAAATTGTTTGACGAAGTTATATGCGATAATAAATCAGCCAAAAAGTTGATAAAGCCATGGTGGGCAGTCGCTAACACCCCGTTGCAAACCGAGCTGAGAAAAAAAAAAAAAAAAAAAAAAAAAAAAAAAAAAAAAAAAAAGGAATCCCTTCATATGTGGGTATTAAGCAAGGAAGAGAGGAACCATTTGGCCTATTTATAGATCGAGTAGCAGAGTAGCAGACGCCATACAGGCGGCCGGGGTGCCCGATTATCTCAGAGGCACTATACTAAAGCAGTGTGCTATACAAAATAGTAATCCGGCCACACGCAACATCTTGGCTACATTGCCAGGGACATGGACTATCGAGGAAGGACTAGAAAGGATGGCTCAGGTACCGGTAGGGCCACAGGCAATGTTAGTTGAGGCAGTAAAGGAACTAGGGAATAGTTTAAAGGAACACGCGCAGGCTACGCGGAGTCAAGTTCTTGCAACCCTTGCTCCTTTGCAAGCCTCCGTTCAACGATTAAATGCTAGTGAATCATCTCGCCCACGATGCTACCGTTGCGGCGCTGCTGGACACATCAGACGGAACTGCGACGCCGGCTCAGTATGGTGCAGAAACTGCTGGTTGGACAACCACAATGAGACTGCATGTCGCGCTTCTAAACCGGGAAACGGACGATTCAGCGGGAAAAGCCGCCCCGCGCCGACACAAAAAGCGGCTGCATATCCGGCAGCACTCAATTCCTTCAGCTCAGACCAGCCACAAGCGGAAGCCTCGGCTTGGACCTGGCAACAGCAGTAGATTGTACCCTGTTGGACTCAAAGCCTGTCAGCATTGCTACCGGCACACAGGGACCAATCTGTATCAATGGACAAGCTGTCGGAGCACTACTTATAGGCCGTTCATCAGCCACCATGCTGGGACTTAATGTGTTGGTGGGACTGATTGATAAGGATTACCACGGTGAGATCCAGATCATGGCCCACACGTTATTTCCACCGCTCTTCATCGCTAAAGGCACCAAGGTGGCGCAATTAATTCCCCTATCACATCTTGCGGGAGCCCTTCCACCGCTGCAAGAGCAGCCACGAGGGCAAGGAGCCTTTGGATCTACAGGACAAATGGCCTTGCTAACTATCGGCCTGCGCCAACGGCCACGACGATCGGTTACGGTGCAGTACGGCGACCAAACCATCTCACTTGTCGCACTTTTGGATACTGGTGCCGATGTTTCTATAATCAGTACACGGAAATGGCCGGCTCAATGGCCGACCTACGCGAGCAGCGCCACGGTCGCGGGAGTAGGAGGATTGACCCTTGCTCGCAAATCACCCCTTCTACGATGGACCATAGGGGACAAGGTATCATCTGGGTTCCCAGCCGTTGGGTAAGGCCTGCCATCGACCACCCTGAAGTCGCCGCTAAAGGTGACTTGACTAATCACCATAAACCAACGGACTGAGACCACTGCGCCTGAGTGTGAACCACGAGGTCGCAAAGACAGAAATTAATTGTACAGTCTGTGGGGTCTGTAACCCCTAGGTATTATGTGCATGCTATTTGCTTAGAAGTTGAAACAGAGAAAATGGTTAATTTAGGTATAGAAAGCTTTATAGTAGTTGCCTTAGTTGTAAGCATAAGAGCCATCCCATATAGCGAGATGTTTGACCCACGAGAAAATGTGTGGATAACTTTAGCTCGGTCACTCAACACGACCAGCTTTTGTGCAAGCCTAGCAACACCCCGCTCCCCATTTACTACGTGCCTTATAGGGGTGCTCTTGGAGACTGGTTGGGTCTGTCCGGATGGCTGAGAAACCTTTTACAGACGGGATTGCTAGTCTTAATCATTGTACTAATAGCATTGCTTTGTGTGAGTTGTGTGTTGTCTTGTATGAAAACCCTTGTGTTACGGATGTTTAACCAAGCTTATGTCATTCAAAATAAAAACGGGGGAATTGTGGGAGAATGGCTAGCTGAGAAGGGTCACGTAGACATGATCCAGCTGGCCGAGCAAAAGCTTGAGAAACATCGGATTCAGCCCCCGTAACTACTGGGCTGGTAAAGACACCTCGTCCTTGACTATAATTGTTGTAAGATAACAGAGAGGTTGCAGCTGCTCAGGCATGGGAAAAGAGGATGAAAGTAACTGTAAAGAAGGAACCAAGGGTGGAGTTGATCTTTCTAAGAACTAACCAATCATGAGCTTAACTTTTGTAATATGTATGAGCTAATTATGTTAGAACATAAAAGGCCACTGTGTGAATCAATAAACGAAGCTTGCTGATCACTCATATTGAGTGGCCCTGTCTTCCCTCCGTCGCGACAGACCTGTTCTAACACGTCCATGTCCATCCTGGGTTGAGGACTCCAAAGCTGGACACAAGCTTTGTATGCTCTCTGTGTTAATATAAGGACTGAAAGGAAGTTATGTTATTGTTATGCAAAAGAAACCACTCTGATACCATTTAATTTTAAAGATTTGGGAGATGGATTATATGTGTTTCTTTCTCCCCCAGAAAGGGTGTAGAGTTAATAAATTGAGAGGTCTTTAGAAATCTTGTTTGTCCGGAATCCAAGTGGGTAAGAAAACAGAAGTATGAAATGTCCAAGTTGACTGTGAATAAAGTCAGTAGCTAAAAACCTATTGTCAATCATCTTAAAGAATATTGAAAGTAATAGAAGAAAGGTCAAGAATAAAGAGGTTACTGTGCTTTTAAGCAGGAAACGCTTAAAATAGTTTTACAAAGTAATTTACACGATAATTGTGTAGGGGTAAATTGACTCCAGTCAATGACTCCATTCCAGTTCACCAACTGCACTTGGTTTACTTCAGAGAAGAGTCAATCACAATAAAGGACAAGAATTGTACAAGTAGGGGAAAAAAGAAAGCTTTTAAAATCATTGATTCAAATATTGCAAGATAGCTCAAATTTATTGTGTTGTAGTAGGGGTGCAATTTCATATGAAGAACTCCAGATATCTGAAAAAAAACATGCAAGATTCACTTTTATGGGTTTTAGTTCTTACTTGGGTTAACATTTTGCTATTTTTAACTTGTGGTGCACAGTATAACTTGTAAAGGAATGAATTTTAGGACAGATGTTTCAGTCAGAGAGAAAAAGGCAAGGAAAAAACCAAGAAAACATTGTCCTTGCCCTTGGGATCAGCTGGAAATAAGACTTTCGATGCGATGGGGCTTACATATTGATTTTGTTGAATGGGTGTCGTTTGTTGTTCCAAATTAATGGTGGTACTTTTGTCCTGCCAAAGGAGGGGACTCCAAGTAAGGAGAGAGTAGATTTCTGGCAGAGACACACTAAATACTCTCAGAGGCACAGTTCTGAGTACTAGGAAACCACTAACTATTTCATGACAGAAAGCGCTGTGGAATAGCTGGTTTCCCTTACCCAGGTACATAGAACACATGAGGATGGTAGTAAAAAAGAGTGCTCACCTTTAGGGTTAAAGTGGGTATATAACAGACAGTGATCTTGCTGCAGAACATCTGTGAAAGAAGAGGTTAGATTAATTTCTTAATTTCCCGTAGTTGCTGAGCAAAGAGAGAGTGAGGACATGGAGAAAGAGGAGGTTGAGAAGCTAAACTGCAATATAACAAGCTATCACTATCTTTCCATTACTATCAAGAGCCGACTGCAGCTCGTTAGGTTATCATTCTTTTCTGGCTGCAGGTTCATCTTAGGTTGATTCGGAGAATGAATGGTTAAAGGTCGTTAGTGTAGATTTAGTACAGCTTGGCAAAGAACAGAGCTCGGAGCCCAGGAGCCCAGCTTTCCAAGATAAGGAGCTGGCCTTGTATATAAGATAGCAGGAACAGCCTGCATGCTAAGGAGGAACCCAATTGTCTGGGTAAAGTGTCCATCTGGTTGGGACCAGTTTTGTGGTTTGGGGACCAGCCAGCCCAGCATTCTAAGCCAAAGGTAAAAGTACACGGTGAAGAAGACCATGAGCCTTCCTCCAGAAGACCCCGGCCCACGACCACTGGGCGACAGTACGCATGCGGCAAGGGGAGGAGACTTATGATAATGAGTTCCTAGAAATAATTAGAATAGTAACACCTTTTCTTAGAATCAATTATAATAACCCAGCCCACATTAATGAATATGTATGTTTTTTATCATAAATAGATGCTTGTTTTACGAGCCAGTGTGCAAGTCAGGAGGAGAAATCCCCCTTGCACCTGGTGCCGCAATAAACATACCTGCTTTATAACTCTATTTGAGTTGTAGGGTTTGTTTCCACACGTCAGGTGGTGCAATGCCCAATCTTTTCCTATCATAAAATAATGATTTATTTTTTTTTTTAATTTGACAAGATCATCAAAGGTGAGCCAGACATAGCATAATCTATTTCTTGAATGCTCTGAAATCAAAGGAAATTAATTGCACTAACCACAGCCCTTATATTTGCGGTATTTGTGACTGTACTGAGAAAGGGCTGAAGCCAAATAACTGATGTCCATGGATTTTTTTTTAATTGAAAAACTGAATAATAGATGCTCTTCTGGGGTCCATTGTTCATAACTAGCAGCAGGCTTATAAGAAAAGGGATGATTTTCAAGCAATCCTAAATGCAAAGCTGAACTCTTTGGATATATAGTTGTATATTTTGGGAAAGATACAGTTCATCCACTGGTTTTGGAAATTTTCTTAAGCTTTGTGCACTCCTGTAACTAGTAAATAATATTAGTGCCTAATTATGAAAGAATAGTGCCAAATTCTGTCAGAGAAAAGTGAAAAGAGTACAAAACTCAAGACAGAAGAATGTGCAACGGCTTAAGAGATACTCCTTGCCATTCTTCTCAAGATGTGCATGTGACTCCGAGGCAAGGGTCTGTTCTGGAATTCCTATTCTGACACAATCAGAGCTGTTTCCAGGAGGGTGACAGGCATTAAGTGTCTAAAGATGTTTTCATATATGTGAGTAGGCTTGTAGGAGGAGGAAATACTTCGTGTCAGTCTCTTAAACACATTGAACATATTTGCACATGTATAAACATGAAGAAATTGGTGTTGTTTTATTAGAGTGCGTATTTTTGAAAAATTTGTTTAATTCTATTTTTTTTCCTAAAAACCTTAAGATAATTTTGAAATGTAGGCAGTTATCACTGTGTTAATTGTTTGAGAACATGGCATCACAATTTCAGCTGGTGTGGCTTCAGTGAAACCAGTAGAGCTTTTATTATTGTTTATCACTGTCAGTGCAAAACAGCTGAGACTATGTAATACATAGACTAATTGCCACTTAGGGGTATGTCAGGAGAGAACTGGGACCAAGCAGCCAATCCATCTGTCACAGAGCACTTGAGTAAAGACTAAACTCATGGTTCGATAAACTTTAGTTTATATTAGCAGAAATCTGTACTGGAATAAATATTAAATTATATTAAATTATAAGCCAATAATCCAGAATCAAAGTATACCTCAGACTGGTTGTACAGTCTACTTGTAGAGTCTCAAAAGGAAGCAAATAATCCTCATATGAACACTGAAAATATTTAAATTTATGAAAAATCAAAGATTGAGCTCATGAAACCATGTTATACACTTAATAGCACTTTGGGGAAATTTGCCACACCCTAGTTTAAAGAATTTAATGAAAAATATGTGCTGTAACACCTGGACTATTAAGGAAAACAGCGACTGATTGCCTTGATGCCATTGCTTTTCCTTTTTCTTCATTTTTCCATCAGTATATGCTATTCTAACTTACTTTCTCTGTCCCAGCTTTCATCTCAACTGGATTAAGTTTCTACATAAAATATTCTTTTCTTTACAGAAAAATTGCTTCAGAACATTTTTCTTTAGGTTCCCTTACTATGTATATTATGTCTTCCATATGTTCTGTATCCATAATTAGGGTTTTGGAAAGCTAACCTTTTTAATAATAAATACAGTATGTCAAGGAAATGACATATGATTCAACTTAAAGATAATGAATAATTATGAATGATATTAATGGTCCCTTAATGTTAATGTCATTCTGCTAATTTAATATGGCAATTAATTTTGCACATGAAACACATGCAGGTGTTGTGAATAATTTTTTAAAAATCTTCATTTCCTATCTCTCTTGATAGTTTTGCAAATTTAGAATTAATATTGAGTAACTTTCATAGTAATTTTTAGTTTAATATGTTATCACCATAACAACCACTTAACACTTGGAGAACAGCTTCACATTAATACTATTTATGGTTATATCCATTAATTATATTAAGGATGATTTCTGTGGGTAAACTTACTCCACTGATGGTCTTAAATTAACAAAATTATAACTCGGCTCATTTCCTACAAAAATTATATGTCATGATCTTCTGTGCTGGTGAGAATATTGACTTTGAGGACCTGGTAAACATCTTGAGGACCCATCATCAGTGTTGTTTTCAATCTGAATGGGAACTGATAGATAGAACTGCTTTATGTGGAAATGTATCCCAAGTTGCAATTTGATGAACAGGGTTATGTGCTTGTTTAAAATGAGGTCAAATAGGTCTTTTTCTGTAGTTAAGATTCATAGCTCTTGCTGACAACAGTATCACCCTTTAGGCCACCTAAAGAATAAGAAGTATACAACTCCAGTTTTAATTGATCTTAGAAAAAGTAATTGTATGCACTAGTCAGGTAGTGTCTTCTGTTCTTTTAATCAAAAGGATGGACTAAACTCAATGTGCATTTACTCTCATGCGTTCACTGCATTCATTAAGTGTGTAGTGTTTAGCCAAATAAAGTGTAACTTTTGCTACACTACCTAGTGGAAGCTAGATATACCCTACCTGTACATACTTGTAGTCTTTGGGGGTAATACCATTTTACACATGTTAACAAGGAACAAAACTCTCTTTAGAGATGGGATTCTTTTTCAAGATGACTTGGCAGCTCACTCTTTCTGCACTCCATCTTACTTATCTACTATACCCATAGCAACATCAGATAGTTTAAATTAGTTACGTAGATTAAGATAGATAAAACCTTTTATCCACTCATGGTAGATAAAGTGTCTGTCGCCCATTCATTCTGCATATTTCATAGTTGTTCAGGAGTCATCAAGCTTCTCACTTGGCATTGTGGGTACATTTTGTTCAAAACTTGTTGTGACTTATTCCATTCGCACCAATTTTCTAAATCTTTTCTACATCACCCCAACAAAACCTTTTAGTATAGTTGAACTGAGGCAAATAAGATTTATATAGTGCTATATGAAGGCTCTTAAAACAGGAATGGATTTCTCTTTCCATTATAAAATACCACCTGCTTCTCACCCTATGCTTTATAGCTTATCATGGCCTTCTTTTTAGGTAAGAGAGACTGGGTATATTTTGTTTTGTTTTCCCAGAAATAATTGAGATTGAATTGTAAAAATGTTAGGACAAATTATACAGGAATAAGAAAATAACTAAAGACTATTTGTTTGCAAATACTTTAAGAGAAAGGCAGGGAGGGAGGGAGGAAGGAAGGAAGGAAGGAGGGGAAGAAAGAGCATAGTTTGCAATGAAATTTTAGCTGTCAAAAGTACAGCCTACTAAGTATAAAGAGAAATTTGTTTTCTATCCAGGGCACCATAATGACCTCTGAAAGGCAGCTTAGTTAATGACACATCTAACTATTGTGAGATTGTTCTGGAGCCTTATATATGGCATTTGCTCAGGTCTGTTTCCTCTGTATGCTAATTGTATTGTTATTAAGCAAAGATTTCTGTACATTACAGAAATATTGTCAAGATTAATTTTTAAATACAGAATATTTAGGATTTATATAAGAACACCATTTTTAAAAGATTAAATCAAAAAGTTTTATGCATTTAAGATTCTTTGATTGAAATGAAATAAATCAATACCTTTCAAGCAGGCTGAAAAATATCTGCAGAATTTATTTCTTCCAGCAATCAGAAACACTGTTGTGTTTGTTTTGGGGAGGGTTGTGGGTGGTTTTTTTTTTATTTGAAAGGGAGTGGTTTTGGTTTTTTTTTTTTTCTTTTTTTTAGTGCTGTTCTCACAGTTTTTCAGGTCTATCTGATCAAATTACTATCCTCTTTGTACTAACATCCCCTCCTTGGACACACTTGGGCATGAGTATACTGCTCAGTGAATCACCTGACCTGAACATGATTGACCTGAGCAAATATATTCACACAGTGTAGCGACAGTTTAGCCGTATAGAGCAGAGCTTATTATCTTAAAAATAGCACTCAGTACTACTTGTGCACCACAACTTAGGTGGTCCTACAGTCAGAGGGTGTCAGCTTATGTCCAAATTGTAACTACCAAAAATGTTGCTATAGAGTTTAAGTTAGCTTTCTAGTATTTCTACAGATAACAGTCCAAAATAATCTACAGAAAGAAGTGCTTCATTGTCCCCCACCCTGTAGAGGTGCCTATAACATGGTATTCATTTTCTTCTCAAGAACATATACTTTATCTTTACTGAGTGCAGGGGATGTACATGATTTACTTAGATTATTTTTGAGATATAAAGTTAGATAATAAAATTTCAATCATGTTATTGTCCACTGTCCACTTCCATGTTGGTTCTATCTGAGAATTCATAAGATATTGTCCATGAATATTTTTATTGATTTTAATATATTAATGCTATTTATTATAAATTTATTAATTGTCAGAGCATTGATTGCAACTTTGTACTGCAAAGGATCTGGTTATATTTTAGAAACTTTAATAGATAAACTCATCCTAAAATGACAACATTCTTAGTCATCCTTGTACCTTAGATGTCTTTAGAAGAGGTTCCTTAACTGACAGAAGGAAGCAGAAGAATTGAATTCTGTTCTACCTTATTTATCATCAACAACTTGATTATAGGTTTAAAATCAAGGGAGACTTGAATGAGATATTCATATTTATGGTTCTGCTTGACTTTGAAATCTGTTATAGAAGGCACTGTGAAAGAACTAGGGAGTATCACAAGGGAAAGTTGAAGTCACTCTTCTGACTCTAAAATATTCAAATGACCCAAGACTATAACCCCTTTTTTTTTCTTTTAAAAAAACCTGAAAGAATAATTATGTAATACTGTAATAACATAAGCTTTAACAAACATGCATTCAAAATGCAATATCTGAGTGGTCTCCCCAAATGTTAAAGGCTGCTTAAAATCTTTGCAGATTTGGGACTATGCTAGATGATTTCTTTATTATTTAGATCACTGGACTGTGTGTTTGTAAAATTTCTTTGTTGTTGAGCCTGCATTTTCATGATAATATTATCAGTTAGCATAGATATGAAAAATCTCATACACAAGGAGGCGTGACATAATTTTCTATAGTATGGAGACTATAATTTAAGAACTTTGGGTAATTGGCTTGAGGAAAAAAAAAGATCCAATAGGGTTGACACAGTTTTGTCTTTAGAGCCATTCGTGGCCTATGATATATTAAGAACAACCTGAGTTGCAGCCCATGTGCTTGTGTCACAGTCTTTATCATTGAGACTTTATCTGGATCACATGTGATCTCATCCTTTCACCTTTGTGTTGTAATTATAAGAGATACAGGAGAAGAAAAATGGAAAAAGGAAAGGAAGTTGACAGCTCTGGGCTTAGACTAGTACTCTTTCATCATGCTGTATGCAAACAATCAAGTGTTCGATATGGCAGATGAACAGAAAATTGGTGGAAGACACCACCCCACCTCCCCCACCCCCAGTGAGAGTTTGATTTTAATATGGATATGTTCTCTTCATGAAAATGAGAAAAAAATAATCTAGGGATTTGGCATTTATTTGCACAAAAGATTCCAGGCATATTTGAAAGGAAAAGAAAAGGAGAGAGAGGAAGAAGGTTGGTGGGACATGTTAAAAAAATTGATTGAGAGGGAGGCATTCATCATTTACTCAAAGGAGAGATTTTTACCCTAACAAGGATTTTAGTCTTATCTGGGGAGTGTCTCAAACCACATCTCCCACTACATGGTGGAGTATCCCCCTGGAAGACATATTCAGGAATGAGAAATCATCAGAATGACACTTTCATTTGCTGTTAATAAAGACAACTTACATCGAAGATACATATCTTTACGTAGGTTTCATTCCAATTAACTGAAGTATCTGGAGCTAATGTTTAATTGTAGTTCAGAAAAATCCCGTCACATTAGTGGAAAGAAACAGACCCTTCAGAGGTTGCAACATCCCATTTTAAGAGATATCTAAGGTAACATGGGTCATCTTCAGATAATGCTTGTATTGATAGTTTAACCAAAAATAACTGTTGTAGACCAAATAATCATCTTTTGGTTCTCTATGGTTACTTGAGGTAAAACCTATATTAGATGTCTAGCCGCCTGAACAAGCGTCCTAATGTTTGTCTTACTATTTATCTCTGTATCAATAACTACTTAATAATTTTAGATGACACAGAACAGATTCAGAAAAATCTGTTCAGAAGAAAAGAGCAATTCAGAAAAATACCCTTTGCACTGCCTTCTTGCATGTGCCTTAGAACTCTCTTGTGAAAAAAAAAGTGATTTTGAGTCTCCTGCAGATGGTATCTAGCTGTCATCTTGACATATCTTGAGAGAAAATGTGAACTTGTAAATCTATGTAACATAGCAAACCTGAGATTTTTTTTAGTTTCCAAGAAACTTTAAATGACTGATTCTTTTTTGTCTGCAGTTTCTAAGTTAATAGATTGTAAACTGTTAGGGACAGGGACTGTGGGACCTTAGTATGGTTGAGCTACATATGAAGGATGTAGGTACTGCCAGAGAGCAGATAAATAATTATAATGCTGCACAACACTTATTTGTTTCTATTTGTTCTAATTTCCTTTTCGATTTGGTGGAAGGGGAGGAGAAACATAAGATGTCACATGCAACATTGCATTTCAAATGTGGCAAATGACAGCAGATAATGCTATTGTCTGAGTTCAGAATATGCCCTTGGACTAAATTTTTGCTAACTGTTCCTGCTGTTATTTTTCCATAATTTTAATGATTTCAGCCAGAAATAATACAATACACCAGCAAAATAAATATTTTTTTAAAAAATGTTATTTCTTGCAATGGTGCGAAATATTGCCTAACAGAATGCTATTAGATGGACAAAACTAATCTTGGAAATAGTAGAGAAGTCACTCTGAAAGGAAGGCTGGTATCAG
This sequence comes from Numenius arquata, assembly GCF_964106895.1. Lineage (NCBI taxonomy): Eukaryota > Metazoa > Chordata > Aves > Charadriiformes > Scolopacidae > Numenius > Numenius arquata. Next base: position 105,746,265 of record NC_133576.1, on the reverse strand, counting down.
AGGGAAAGGGTAATTTGCTTAGTTTTTTTTTTTTTTTCCAGAAAGTCATTCCTGCCTTATGTTTTACTTACATATTCATTTTTATTTCATAATAGAATAATAAAAGTAGGAATTTTTTATTCAGAAAACATTAAATATTTAATGATGTAATCAAGGCATAAATTTCAGGGGGAAAATCATGCCAGTGGAAAACAGTGGACTTTTTAGTGTATTTTTAATATCTAGTTTTGTTTAGTGTTTCCAAATCACATGATTTTTAGAAGGAAAGACTGTTCCTTCACTCAGTTGTTTTCAACTGAACATAAAATACTTTTCTAACATAGACTGAAGCAAAAGGCTTTATTTGGTTATGAAGTTATGTGTCCTGATTTCCCTGTATCGTACTTTCAAGTAATATTATTTGAAGATTTACAATTGTTCTCCCTTTCACCTTTACTTTTCCTATGCTGAGAAACTGTAAAGTTTCAACACATGTTTTTATACTGAAATACATTTAGCAGATAATTAGAAACTATTTGGCAAGAATTTCCGCTCTGAAACTATGCTATTAGGACTGCAAGCTTTCATTTGGTTTACTGCATCACTGCTACTATAAAAGGTCAGAATGGAGGAAAATATCTCTTCTGTTGCTCCACATTCCCAACACATCATTCCATTAAAAAACTGGCATGCAGGAGAATGCTGTTTTTCCATTACGGAGCAGACCTGTTACATGACAGAGATTACAGCTAGCCAAAACACAGCAGTTCCTCCAGTACATCTTGCTGTCTGTGGACTACTTCTAATTAAGTATAAATTAATAAAGGAAAGTAGTGAAGGAGTTAAGTGTCTTAATGAGGGGTATTTTTTCTTCCTTTTTCTATTTTGTGATACAGCAACAGCTACTGTCTAGACATTTGCTGTTTGGATTGTATATTCAAACCTCATTAAAAATATAAAACCCGATTTTCATAGTTTAATCATATCAAACATAATAATAGACATCTAACCATCAATAGCTGTTGTGAAAAGCACAATAAAATGAGAAAGTACTATAAAATCATAAAAGACACCAATATCCACAATGAAAGCTTGAAGAGCTTTTCACTTCAAGAGAATGATATCTAGCATTTTGGTACTAATTATATTCTTCTGTCCACAAGAATGCTCCACGTTTTAAAGCTTAGCAGTATATATAGAGAGACAGTTGTTCTGCAAGATATTTGTGACCAATTAGATCCTTCTATGACATGTCTTTCTTTCCCAGCATCTGTCTTAGAATAACTTAGTGAGAAGCTTACAGATGATACAGCCACAGCCAGTTTATCAAATTACATTGAGAATCAGGTCAAGATGTCCTGGAAGACCAAACCTATCACGTTTCTAACGTAATATATATATCCACCTGTTATCTAGCATATGGTATGATTTTCACATGCCTGATGATATCCGAGACATTTGCATGGTGACTGCTGATACAGCAGGGCATAAATGAATTACATCTTTCTGGAGCCATAACTGGAGGCTAGTTCGGAGAACCTGTAGTGCTGGAAATCTATTTTTGCATCCCTGTCTCATCCCTTGTGTCTCCTCCAGTGCTCTGAGCTGGGCCTTTGCCTGGTGTAGATGAGTATTATCCTATTGAAGCATCTTTATTTCAGATGAGACATTGACTGTATTTGAGAAAACTTCTATTTCATCTGCTTAGTGATATGTAGATCCCTAACCTTTTTCTCAAAACTCAGAGGAGACAAATAATTTACATACACATTTTGAAGTGTAATAGGAGAGAGAAGCTAAGACCGTTGGTGGGCAAGGACTGCCCTATAAAAAGAGGTTTCAATTTCAGAGGTCTGTTGGCATAAGGAAAGGACTTGAGTTCTTTTGGAAACCTCTGTAACTTTGGATTATATGGATAGGGATATATGGTTTAAGCTTCTCAGGAATTTATCATGTTCTTCTCTTACTAGGTTTTGGAAGTACTTGGAATATGGTGGGTGTTTATGCCTGGTTTGATTGTATTTTGATTCTGCAGTTACTAGCGTCTTTGTATATTTGTATCTTTACTTTCTGGTTAGTATAAAAACATCAGAGAAGACATTTGATGATTTATTTACATAAAGCTCTTTTCACTTTTTGAGTAGCTAGAATTTACAGATAAACTTGAAATACAATTTTAATAAAGAATTTTTATTGCTTTTTGCTTTGCCCAAGAGCTGTAGCTGAATGAAATACATGTATTTTATGAAATACACTGATTGATATTAGACTCTAAACAACCTCATGATTTGGAGAGCAAATCCCAGCACACAGATGCTTCATTGAAGGAAAAACAGATGTTTCTTTGGATATTTTGACAATCATATATTGAAAATATATTCCTTGCCCCTTAGCAATCAATCATTCTGTGGGTTATATAAAAAGGAAGGAGTTTAAACATAGTTAAAAAGTTAACAAAAAGCACATAGCTTGCCTTGCATAAACATTTTGGGAGAGAATATAACACTGTAATAATAATATATCTTGAAAAGTGACATCTAAAATTATCTAGGTCTTCATTACTGATCATTTCCTTCAAGCAGATGCATTTTATGTTTTACTTTGTTAGACTTTGAACACAGTTGTTTACATTGGCTTAAATGCTGTCTTTAGTTAATAATGGCAAGATCCTTCTGTGCATTATTAAAAGATATATGCAACTAACCTGGCATTCTGACCTGTAAATGATACTCAATGAAGAGTCAATAAACTTTGTGATTTCTGTAGGATATACACGGATAGAAGACAATTACATAAGGTCATTCGGAAGGGAAATATCAGTGATAAGTAGGCATACATTGAGGTAGCCTTTGTCACTGCTTAAGTGTCTGATAATTACTATAATAAAGAACTCTCAATTCCGTAGGGCCAAATCCAGCCATACAGTTTCTACATCTCCTGTGGCTGTTCTGCCCCACAGGCACAACTCAAAGAACACATAAAGCTAGTTTAAATGGCTCCTTAGGCTTATGGCCACTCTTATTCACCAGAGAAGCTGGAATTCTTTGACAATCTGTTCCACAAATTCTGGCTCTCATCTTTCATAACATCTCCTCAAAATATTCTCTCTCCTTTTCCTGGTTATGTTAGAAATTAATTCTCTTTTCTCTTCTCTGCATTTTGTCCTTTGTAACTGAATGCACAGCAAATGTGAAATTGTGCTGTAGAGGTTTAAACCCTTTGTCTTTTCTGAATTAACATTTTTACGCCCAATTGCATTATGTGTATAATAACTGTAGTTGTTATTGATTCTATGTTTTCCATGATTTAGCAGTATGATATTATAACCTAGTAAAAAGAATGACTTACTGTCCAAATGAGAATATTCCTCTAGCAAAAAAAAAAAAAAAAAAAAAAAAAAAAAAGTTCTACCTGTAGTTTTCTTCTTTGATAAAATCAGAGCACTATGGGTCTGTTAATGTATGGTGATGCTTTGATTGCTCATATGTGTAGACCGACTCTCCAGCATGTCAGAATGCTTTTCAGATTAGGGAATGAATAGAACTTTCTGAGACAGTCACACACCCCAGCCCTCCTCCATTTCCCTCTGATGATCAGTGCCAAACAGCATCAAGCCAAGATATATGGGTTGGCTAGTTCTTAATTCATTTAACAGGTCACATGGTGATAAGATCATAGTGATAATATTTGCTTGGCAATGAGTGAGATTCCTCACAGAATCTAAAATGTATGAAATTTTGAATACCACATTTGTAGCCTTATCAAAGAAAGATAACAAATTAGTTGCCAATATTCAGTGGAATAAATTATATTACTTTAATTCTTTACTAATTAAATAATATAATATAGTGTATTGTTTTGCCCAAGGCTGATATCTTATTGGCAGACACAGGTTAGCCTGTGTTAATCCAACATTAGCTTTGTTCCCATTCTATGATTTCCCCAGCGTTATAATACTAACTGAAAATCAGTGTTAATGAGTTGGTGTGCTCCTCAGCCAGCAATTTCAGAATCCTGTTAGGTAAGTTACAGAAATTGGTGGTTTTGGAAGTACTGTTAGAAGCTGCTGTTCAAATGTCCCTCGGATACTGCTAGGATACAAATAATTTCATCATTGTCTTTGGTATTAGTCTATTTTATATCAATATTTTTCCTATTTACCAAACAGTGAAGTTCATGAAAAAAAAAAACCACACCAGCTTTTCTCCCTTATTACTGACATTTCATTCATGTTATTAATGTAATAGACTACTTTGATTCCTTTTACTTTTAAAGTTAGGAAACACTAATGGAAAACCAGCTTGCAATAGAAATTTATGTACATGTGTGTGTCTATATACATATGTTGATAAATGTGTAATAAACATACATATAATCTACATATATACATGTAAATATGTATATAAATAATGTATTGCATACAAATATATAGTTGCCTTCCTATTATCTTAAATTTTACATTGTCTCTTTCATATCTTATTACTCTTCAATAAACTTCTGATTTTTGTTCATTATTGTATACCTTTCTTTCATTTATAGTTTTTTTTTACATCAAAACCTGTTTTATCTATTTTTTATAAAACTTTTTTTTTTTCATTTAAAATATCAAATGAACACATCAAAAATCATAGCGTCAGTGATGAAGGTCATAAAATCAACTGTCTTCAAAATTTAAAAAATAATATTTGAAAATTGAATTTTTATATTCCTACTCTTATTTTGACAGAGTTGTTTTCAAAATTATTTTGAAAAAAGGTTTTCTTGACTTCATGTTTTTATAAAACAAATTGTTATAAAACAAATGCATATGTACTATAAAATATAAAAGTGTGACAGATTTTGAGGCTAAGATAAAGCAATTCAGTTTTAAAAAATATATAGTGCAAGGTTTTGAAACTCAGCTACCCATGTCTAGACACTGAAAACCATTTGGATCTCCGAAAGACTGAATTCTCTAATGCAAGCTGTGAGAACTTGGTGAAGTTTTCCAAATATTTGTAGTTTTGGTGAAGTTTTCCAAATATTTCCAAATATTTGCTTAGAGTACCTTCTTGATAGATCCAAAACATTAAAAAGTTCATTTTTGTAGATAAAAGCAGAATTTGAACTAATTCTTATTTAAATAAAAGGTTTTCCTGTTATTCCTTAAGACTCAGTTCAGTTCTACAACCTTTATTAAGATTAATATTTAAGATTACTTAAGATTAATAATTTTTAGCACTAACATATCCTTCAAAAAGGTACCTTGTTTTGGAATATCCCTTCCTCTTTTAAAGTATTCTTACTTTTTCATCCTTGGAAAATCCCAGGTATGCTATTATAATAGGAAAATCCTTCCTTCTTTTGTTGTTAATGTCTGGTAGCAATTAATATCCTTGCTTTCCAAAAGAGAATTATCAGCTATAGCCTTGTGTCCTAGACATCTAAAGCAACTTGGCAAAGGTTTTGCAATCAGGAAATGATTGAAGAAGCTGTAAGCTATGTCACCTCTTTCACACTAGGTAAGATCAATGATGCTGTATAATGCCAGCCAAGCGTTTTCACTGAGTGACAGGTGACAACACACGGATAACAACTAATATCTTGGCGAATACACAGTAATGAAATACGTGGCAAAACTATGAATTACTACCTTCGTATGCAATGTGATTATTTAGGTATGTATTGTGAATACTTTGTGTCAGGATGGTGTGCCTAAGTGATAATTAAAAGTTCAAATTGTGGCTCAATTGACTTTGCTGAGTGATAAGCAATTAAGCTGGCTATCAAGAAAAATCCCGGCCCTACTTGGCATACGATATGGTAAGTAATGTGAATGAGTTTGGTGCAACATGTCAGATGTTACAGATTGTACATATGGCACTTGTTTTCTTCTCTACATAAACCCTTTGGCATAATGAAATAGAAAGTATTAATTCCTAAGCATTATTAATCCTTTCCTTTTAAAATAAATGAAGAGTAAAAAAAAAAAGAAAAAAGAAAAAGACTATTTCTGCAAGTAGATTTCTCAATATCCATTCCAAACCTAATGCAGCATGCTCTGTAACAACACTAAGGGTTAAAGATATGGCAAGTGGAATGTGATTTGAAAAATAAGATGACAGCTAACACAGTGTAAACATAATCACTAAGAGAGTTAAAGTATTTCAGTATTTCACAGAATAGCACCTACAGAACAAATCCTAAAAGGAACTCTGGTGCAGTTATTTTAATTAGGACAGGAAAAGTTAGTTATCTGTGCTTCTATTTTAACACATAGTCTGTTTGATGAAACAAATGGTCCCAAATCAGTTTGCGTAAAGCTAGATTCATTGAAAAATCTATGCTGAATTTGACTAATTGGTTCAGCTTAATAAAAAAGGAAAATGTCCCACTTTAACTAGTTAGGCAAGTGCTTAAAAAATGGTTTCTAGGAAATAGGAAACATAGATTCAGGCCTTTGCTGCAGTCTGCTTCAGAAGGTGGATTTGATTTCAGGTTCCCCGCATCTAAATTGAAGACATATATTTTTTTTTTAAAGCATATCCCCACTCTAAAGCACACTCTGCATACCTTTATTATTTTTTCTATAATGATGGGATACAATTTTAGTTTAATTATTATTAACATATAATATATTGAAATCTTCCTCTAGGTATCTACAGAAGTGTTTCAGCTCCTGTTATAGTTCGTGGAGGTAAGACTCAATCTGAGTGCCCTCTGAGACCATAGGGTATCAAAGACATCTATACGAGTTTAGTGGGTAACAACTCAGGATTTATGATGACCCATGCCCTTTTGCAGTGGATGATGAAATTGAAGAACACGCTCCATTTCAGTGTCTACAATACCTAAAATGGTTTTGCGACAACATGTAAGCAGAAGATACTGAAGATAGCATTCTGGTATCACTTAAAATGACCAATGCTAACCAAGACATATACATACCCAGATTGTGATACCAGGTCTTGTAGAAAACCTGTGCCCTTCTGGGCCAGTACTTGAAGGCAGAGGAAGGATGATCCAGGAAAAGGGGTAGAAACTAAGGATTTTGTGTATAACAATTTTAACTGCATTATTATTCTTGATGAAAATGTTTCTGCATATGTGTTCCTTATCTCTCTGTAATTAATTATTTTGATTAAAAATGATTCTTGATCAAGACAAGTTCAGACAGAATAGGCCTGACAAGCAGTAGCCCTGAGGCCTTACAAGCTCGGTAAAGACCTTATGGCATGTTACTAGGCAGGCAATATTACTGTTACATATAGCAATACCATATCATATGATATATATTATAAGTTGCGTTTTTACCCATGACCTGCATTTTCCTAACTTCTTGTGCAGACACTGAAAGTTGAGCCTAATTCACCAACGCTTCTGTACTGCTCTGGTGATGCAGAATAACAAAGAACTGATCATCTACCCTTCCCTGAAGGACCTTCATTGCCAGTTGAAAAGGTTGAAGCATCCAGTCTGCAGGTAGTTCTGACTCGTAGGCAGCAGACAGAAAATAAATTATTCATATCAAACCCGTACACTTTGTCAAATAACCCTCATGCACATAGCTAAACATGTTCCAGATGTTGACTCAACATCAGGTTGTCACTGAAAAGTCAACCTTCTTCAAGAACAGATAGCTAGAGAACGTATGATTTCACTTCAGTATGGTAAACCACAGAAGTGAGGGGTTTTTAAGTTTATATTTTCCCAGATATGTATGATGAGTAGTTTTTGGAAGGTTGTTTTCCTTTGTAGTCCCAGCACACTTTACAGAGGCAGACAAGCACAATCACATTTGTGCAACATTGTATTACTGAAGGCGCCAGATATACTGCAAATTAGACTCCCACTATAAAATACAGGGGGAAATTGCCTGATGTTCTGGTTTTTTTTTTTTTTGTATGAAGAAATGAGAACACCTATAAACATCTTGAAATAACAAATTAAGAAAAATAGATTGCTTTATAAAATATTCATGCAGTCCTTTCATGGGAAGACAAGTCAGTGATTTGCAGAAATTAAAAGGAATTCATACTTCTGAATAAAAAAAAAAAGATAAACCTATACATTAAATCTAAAAATGCTTCAGTATAGAAAACTGCATCACTTTCAAAAGAGTTTGAGAAATATGTAAAATAACGATATACTATAAGAAAGAGAAACAGTCATATCTAAAAAAAATTACTCCAAGCAACGTAGTAATAAACTGAAATCTGAAGGCCAAAAGTAATACTTCTTAACTCATGGCATCATAGGAAACTAGGAGAATTTAGGCTACGCTTGTGCGACTGTGTCTTTCATTGTTGGAAATCCACTAGCTCACTACACTAATACACTCAGACGATGGAAAATCTGCTAAAAATATATATAAGAGAAAATTAAATGATGTTTAACTTCTAAACAAAAATAAGTACTCATAATAAGAATATAAAAAAAATTTGGCACTTCTTTTGGGAATGTCAGTTTCTAGTCACTTTAGTTAGAATAGTGTTAAACAGAAAGACAGAAAGATCTTTTAACTCTTTTTTATTATTATATTTTGTTTAGTGTCAATAAGAAGTGGTCTAGCCAAACTTATTATTTTTTCAGAAGCAAGAGTTCATAGTGACTTCTAGTACTTTAGGCAGAAAAAGGATAAGTGCAAAGAAAGGCACCTAATTGTAGTAAAAGAAAGGCCAGATGGTTCACTCCTATTATCACTCTGAAAATAATCTGTAAAATCTTTGTATTTTAGTTTTGTCTGTCTGAACATTAAAGAAAATAAGGTCACAATAAAGTCTTTCTAAGTATCACATCCTTTATCAGATGAATAGTTTCAATATTCCCAATTCTAGGATGAAGGGAGCAGTTAAAGCAGTTCTTTGGAGATCGCTCAGAGATTGGGCCTGACTGGATAAAAATGTTATTTGTGGCATCTCGACAAACGTAAAATATTTTTGAAGTATCAAACCCTTTTAGACTTTCCATTAGAGATTGGTTTGGTCCTTTAGGTTGGTATGGATGGATGAAATGACCAATGGAAAACCCTGAAGACCAGTGAAGTTTCTTCTAATATAATATGGATAGTACTATAAGTACTTAAGTATATGAATACTATAAGTATTCATATAAATGAATACTCAAGTTCCAGTTTTTATGCCTGTGTTTGTCTGTATCCGTATGTTTACTGGTCTTCACAGTTCTGTGAATGCTATCTCATTTCTGAACAGCCTTTTTTAATGAACAACAACAACAGCAAATGGATGCAGTAAATTTGCCAACTTGTGTGATAATAGTTTTAAATGTTCCTCTATCAATCCATCATCCAATCAGCCTACCCCAAGGTGTTGACTTTTCCCCTTTCAATTTATTTATTTATTTATTTATTTATTTATTTTAGAAAATGGGAAGTGAAATGTAGTTATGGTCATTATTTACATATTGGATGCTTTCTTGGCTTTAGCAAAGAAAATGTCACAAGATTATCTGTATCACTTCATCATCAAAAATAATTTCATTTAAAGTTTTGCACACTTATTTATGTCTTGGATGAGTTATAAATTATGCCTTGGCATTCTTTTGAGGAAAGACCATTTTTGTTCCACTTTAGTTTCTCTAGTGCACAGGTACCTTGTTACATGAATTTCCCTCCTAATGAAAGGAAAGAAGAAAAAATTTGAATGTGAGAGAGAAGGAGAGAGGAAATGTCCTTCTACAGTCATATCAACCAAAACATGGTTAAGAAACACTGGTTATCATCATAAACTGTACTTGTCTCATTTTGTCTGGTGACATGTTAAGGTAAAGTAATATGTAAAGTCTAAAACATGTTTTAAAGCCTTTATTTTTTTAACAGTTTACTGTGTAAGCCAGAACATCCTGGTGTTGCTGTGGATTTCAGAATTTCTTCCCTGCCTTAGAACTGAGCAAATTTCTAGAAAAGATCTGCAGTATAATATTAGGTCATTCTTTTATGTCTTTAAAATTGTATTAGACTAGAGAAAAGACCTGTCTGGTGTCTGACATGCAGAGAAGAATTGGAGAATCCCAGAAAACCCACTATAACAACATGACAAACATTTTATTAGAGCTTATAGCAGTTTATGCTCCAGAGACTTCCGGGGCCAGAGGAAGCATCCTGGGGTATGTGTCTCATCAGATTTTTTCTTTAATAAAAAGTATTTAAATTAAAAACATTTCCTATGTCATCACGTAATAAATAAAAGGTGAAAGAAGATATTTAATGTATCTATATGGTGTGGGTAGAATTTTTCTATCTATGTATCTATCTGAAAGAGAGATAATTTTTGTGTTTTGAAGCACCACAGAAGGAAAAAAGAATAAAAAGATAAAATCAACATGTATTTGATCAAACTGTTTTTCAGCAATATAGCATAGTGGACAAGTACCAGTCATTCAGGTTTGATATCCAGCACGTTCACAAATATGTTTAAGATTAAGTTTAAAGAATAATGTTTCAGGGAAGTATGGGAAAAAAAAGAGATTTCTGTAAGTTAGAAGTCAATAAGGCAAAAACAAGAGAGTAGTTTACAACTCTTCTCCATACGTCTCAGAGGAACAGTGTTAAAGCCTCACACAAATAATTTCACAAAAACTGATAATTCTGTATTCATTTCATTCTTCAGTGTTCAAGAAGCTATTGAGATGAAAAGCTATTATCTTGTATAGTATGCATGATTTACCTATATGCCAAATATCTGTGCTTTTTGGCTTTTTTTTTGTTATTATTCATTTTTCTAAACAATTACTTTAATAGAAATATTTACAATTCAAATTTCTCTTTTCATCATTTTTTCACTTTAGGGTGAATTTTTTCAACATGCAAATCAATAATTCAGAACTTGCTAGAGACTGAAATAAAGAGTTGATAAACAAGAAAAAATAAGGTAGATTCTGGTTACAGGCAGCTTTTTCTCAGCTTCTGGCTCCCATGAATACCACAATTACTCGAAATATCACTTTAAAAGATTCATTGCATTTGCTACTGCTTTTACACCTTACACTTTTTTTCTTTGAACCTAAATTTACTTTTGAGATCTTCTTTCTTTTTAGGACAGTGTATTCATTCTGACTAAAACTATTAAAAATTTAGTCAAACAGCTAATTGCCAGATATTTGGCTAATTGACAAAAGTGAAATGATGATTGCAGAAGATGAGTGTGTCATGAAATTTCCAAAAGGGCCTGTCCACTTAGCTGTCAATGGAATGGATGAAAGGTGCTCAGAAATCAGCCTGTACCTGGATTAATCACATCTAACTCTGACCTCCTAAAGAGAGGATGTCTGTAGTCACTGATGAAACACGAGTGTCTAGCATAGGTGGGATGATTTACCATTATGAAAGGGCTGTTATTATGGAGTGAATCACTCTAAAATCTCTCTTTCCTGTGCTCTTTATTCTCTTTACTCTTAACTGTCTAACCATGGTGGACTTCTGTTGCCTAAACATAAATGTTAGGTGCCACGTCAAATCTGCTGGTCTAACCAAAATGTTCACAGGGGGCTAGAAGGAGAACTTTGAGAGCTACCTTTCTGGAGAGGCAGCAGGAAACCAGCTGAAATGTGTCACATCAACTCAAATGGCTCTAGACACTTCAGGAGAGGAATTCAGCTCCAGATTACAGGCAGTTTTGGGTCCTGTTTCTTAATTCCTGCTGTGGTCAATGGATCTACAGTCAATATATAGGACTTGATTCAGTTGCTTTAATGTGGATATATCTATTGCCATATGAAATGCTTGGTGGTATCCTGACTGTTGTCTATATGCATGGATGTTTCATGTGTCATTTCCAGCCCTTTTTGGATATCTTTGATATACCAGCACTGCTGAAACTGTACCATAAGTCTAAGGTCAGTCAGTTGAGTAAAGTCTCTCATAGAAAGCAGCAGCCTAAGATACTTTTAAATACAACCTTAGACTTGAAATTTACATTTGTGTCTATTAATACACTGAGATATTTCAAATGGTGTTGACCATTAAAAGACTCCCATCACTTCAACTGAAGAAACTTAGAGTTCAGTATGTCTCAAAATTGGAAAAAACTAACACATTGCACAATGATGAGGATAAATTTTGTTAATAGTTATCTTGTAAAAACTCAGCCACGTTTTGGCAGTATGTCAAGAACAGTATTTTAATTTTCTAATGGCAAATCAGCAAAACTTGTCTTAGATACCTTCACAACTAACCCTTGAAAATTCTTCTTTTTCTCAATATTCTGTTAATTCTTTCTGAATGATGGCATTTCTTTAGTAAAATCTAGATGTCACATTACAGGAAGATGTAGACTTTTCTCTCTGAGTCTCAAGGGAGGCAGATTCTAGCCAGTTCCCAGACTGCAGTTAGTAGGTCTATAGAATGACGTAGAAAGCCACTGTGTCAGCAGTAGGAGGCTCATAACATTTACTTTAGAGGTGGCAGAGACCTCAATGTTTATGATGGCTCTAGTCCAGTCAGCATTGTTTATCCTCAGCCAGCAACTAGGATGAGGCAGCCACTTGCTCACTCCCCACGTGGCGGGATGGGGAAGAGAATCAGAAGAGCAAAAGTGAGAAAACTCATGTGTTGAGATAAAGATGGTTTAATAAGTAAAGCAAAAGCTGCACAAGCAAGAAAAGCAAAACAAGGAATTCATTAACTACTTCCTGTCAGCAGGCAAGTGTTTGTCCATCTCCAGGAAAGCAGGGCTCCATCCCACATAGCGGTTACTTGGGAAAACAAGTGTCAGCACTTGGAATGTCCCTCCCTTCCTTCTTCTTCTTCCCCTAACTTTATATACTGAGCATGATGTCATATGGCATGGAATATTCCTTTGGTCAGTTGGGGTCAGCTGTCCCAGCTGCGTTGCCTACTAGCTTTTTGTGCACTCCTGGTCTACTCGCTAGTGGGATGGTGTGAGGAGCAGAAAAGCTGTTGATTGTTTAGCAACAACCAAAATCATTACTCTGCTATCAACATTATTCCTATCCCAAGCCCAAAACATAACACTTTACCATCTGCTAGTAAGAAAGTCAACTCCATCCCAGCTGGAACCACGACATCCAGTAATAAAGTCTCTTTGACATTGTTATATCTATAGGTTTAGTCTAACCCAAACATCTAACCCAGCATAATTGCTTGCCTTTCTATATTCATACAATCAAAATTTTAAGTTATCCACTCCCAGTCATGAAAACTTGCTTTTTTTTTTTTTTTTTTTCTTTTTTGCCTGCAAAATAGTTTTTCAACAGCTCATTACATTGAAGTGATCAGAAGCTTTAAATATTTGGGCTTTCTTTTTAAAAAAATGCATTATTTAACACAAATTTATTTATCCCCTATCAACATTTTAAGAAAACTTATCCACTGATGATGTTACCATGCAAAATGAATTATTTAAAAAATGGCACAACACTTCAAGCTGTTGTGTTAAAAAAAACCAAAAGCAAAACAAAACTACATTCACAACTCCTTTCTTCTGAGCAGTTATTCTACAGAACAACATGGAAAAAACTGCAGATAGATACATTATTCTTTATCGTCTCTATTCAATACATTGGGTTAGCAAGAATTTTTTTCTATATTAATGTCATGTACCTGAGTGGTAGGCCTCAGGACTTTTCCCTGTGACATTAGCTGAATACTTGAGAGGAACAAGCTTGTTCAAGTGAAAAAGGGAAAAAACATTATGACTTATCTTTTGTTCTTTCAGACTTTCACAATGTTCTGACTGAAGCCAAAGTGTGAAGAACAGACACACTGAGCATCTGAAGGAGGAGCAATACCGAAAAGAAAGAATTACAAAGGATTTTTTGAGTCATATTTCATTTCAATGTAACTTTGTTCTCTCCATGTTCTATCTTTTCATCTGTATCAAAAATAAGAACAGAATTCAGCCACTCCAAAGGGAAAACAAAATAAAACAAAACAAATGAAAGCCTTCTCAAAAGCTGTCTGTAAAAATAACTGTAATCCAAACTTTTGGATAGTGCTCGTGTAAGTACATTATGCAGCATATATCAAGCATGAACAGTTCTAGAAAAGATCCTATCAACTTCAGATTATCCTTTAAAGACTCACACAGATTTTAAGAGAATGCCTATTAGATGGGATACTTTCCCAGAAACATTTGTATCCCTCAATATTCCCTTTTTATTTTTTATAAGGAGGCACTCCACAGATGTGAATGACTGTGTGTATGGAATTATTTCAAATAATATGAAGAGAGAAAGGAAAAGATTGCATCATTATCCAAATAGCTACATACAGTAAGCCAATAAACAGTAGTGGAGTGTGTATATCGGCGAACATAGCTTTCACCATTGTGAAATCTTAGCCATACTGAAAAACTAAAAAAAATATAATTCATAAATGTACACATACAATATATTTGTTTATTTAATACCTGTCAAAGGATAACTTCATTAGCATAGAAGCCGAATGACCTCATTACGCATTCTAAATTTTCTCTCCAGCCAAATCCTTTCTATGGTGGTATATATATATATACACAAAAGTGGGTAAATTGACACATTTAATGTTGTGAAACAAGTGTTAAAAAATGGTAAGGCTATACTGCCTTTTCCTGTTTTTATTTGCATCTACTATATGGCCTGTTTACCTTACTGTAAAGAGCTAACATAATTGATTTTATAACTACTCCTAAATTGACATAGGCATAATTCCAGTCCTGAACATCTGATGCAAACGTAAAGTGGATATACAACATTTCCAAGAGTGGACCAAAGGTTTGTTAAATGTGTATACTCTTTGCAAAGCATGAAAACTTAAAAGGTACCTTCTGTAATTATTGCCTGGATGAGTGGGGATAAATTTAGCTTTAAGCCGATGAGACTTATAAAATAGAGAAACTAATATTAACTCTAGTAATGTTATGCATAAGAGTGGAATTAAAAACTGAACCCTTGATACACAAAACTGAGCTGTTATTTATGCCACAGAAGAGTTCATGGACTGATAAACATCTATTCTAATAACAATTAGAACTTAAAATATTTGTAAATGACAAAAGTCCTGTTCGCAATTTTGGAATTTAGTTTACACTGAAGTATAATTTACTACTCTATTGTTTGTGTCTAGATATGGAGGAAATTAATACAGATTTGATAGGGATTTTTGAAAGACTGAGAGTGTGTTTCCCACAGCAATGAAAGGAACTGCCAACATTTGGCTGATGTGATTATTGGTGTTTGGATTTTATTGTACGTATTTATCATGCATAATATGTTAGTGCAGCTATAGACATTCCTAAGTGTCATTTTATTTTTCTTAAATGGAAGTAAAAAAATAAATAAAGGAATATATCATTTTAAATTAGAAATGCATTGTTTTCTAAAAGTAAGGGATTAACTGAATTTAAAAATGCCATGGAAGATGAAAGCTGGTTAAAGGACTCTAGATATGGCCCCTTGTTGAAGGAAGTTCTGTTGCTAAGCAACAAAACCCACAAAGTGTTAGGTTCATAAAATGCTGATTAATTAATATACTTAGTAGATAGTGAACAAAGCCATAAATTGTACTTGCAAGGTTATATTAAAGAAGCAGATGAAACATTTCAGGTGTTAGCTTCAACATTCACAAAAAATTGGTCACCCATGATCAAACTTCCATTTCTTCCAGTGGGAAGCTAAAAGCTGGACATTGATGCAAATTTCAGTCTAAATGTATCTATGTTAAATATCCAGTACTATGAAGGCTTACTATCTTACCATGAAAGATAAATCTGTCTGACTTGTTATGCGAAATAAATGGTTACAAGAATTGCTAAGAACCTAATTAGAAATACACTATCTGATTTCTGATTATAAATCAAATAAGAAAACTAAACAAAAGTTGCATTTTTATATATTTGTTTCATGTTCTGGTGCTGAACAAAGTTGAGACTGCTGGAGAATATATGAATGACTTATATTGCCATTTAATTGACTAATTACAGATACATCGTAAAAGCTTCAACCATGTAGGACAAACTTAAATTGAGAGATCTTGAAAGATTAAAAAAAAAATTAAATAGATTTTGGAAAAGAAAGGCTTTACAGTATCAAAAGGCACACAAGATCATGCAAAATTAATCAAGGAAGCCTTAATAGAAATATGGTAAAGAAGCGTGATTCTGCTAAAGCTTTGCAACATTGCAAGGCTCATAACGTCAGAAGGAAGAACACGGAAACAAAAAAAAAAAAAAAACCGTAACAAACATAATTGTTACTAAGTGGAATAATTCAAGGAACAAATGTGAGTAGACCAGAATGTTATGAACACAAAAACAGGCATGGACACCAAGAAACCTTTCCTTGATTGAGATATGACTGCCTCCGGTACCGGTATCTGAAAAAAAATAAAAACCACAAAAAAACCCAGCTAAACAAAAACAATGTAGAAAGAAAACCTTGTTCAGCTACACTAGTGGTCTTTATAGGTTGTGCTGTCTGTGTAAGTTTAGAAAACACTGGCAGTTCTTAATCTCTTGGGGAGTTTCAGAAACTGAACCAAACACCTGTTGAGAGAAGCTGTTTGAGTTATGACATTTTGGGGCAAAGAATTAGGCTCTGGATGTTATTAGACAGTTATCCTCTGATCTGAGCTTGAAGAAGGAAACATAAAACATGCCTAAGTATTTTCAGAGAGCTAGATAATAATAGTAATAATTGGTATACCTTGTATATGCCAATATATAATATATCTTCGCAACATCCACTGCATCTTACCATTGATTTCCATAGGCATTAGCTCAGACATTTTTTACTTGTGTTTTCTTCAAAACAATGCCAAAGTAAAATGAGCTTATGACTGTATTTGTCTATGAGTAGACTATTTACTATATTTTGTTATGTAATATTGCAATGCTGTGTGATAAACCCTGTCAGATGAATTATTTTGTCTTCTATGTAAGTGTAAAGCTCTTCTGATTAAGAAAAAAAATTATTCACTGTATTTTTAGAATTTGATTTTAGCTAACAAACCTGAAATTCACCTGAAAATCATGGATTTCATGTGAAATATGGTTTGGGTTAATTATCCACCTAATAAAACAGTGTTTCTCTCATTCAGTTCTTTATCGTGAAGTTGAGATGTTCTTAAGGTTGCAGTTGGGGAAAAATTCTGTGATATCAGGATTTGAATTTGTGAATCCCTAAGTGTATGAAGCTGACAGGGCGTACTCTGTGGAGGTAAGTGAGCTTGTGGTGAGAGGGGAAGCCATACAGTTCTGCTAGGGAAGTAATCTTTCTACACTGAAATACCTTTATTTTCCCGTGACCAGAAAAACAATCCACTAATACTGCTGTGTTGCAGTTGGTATTTGAGTATGGGTCAGTATCATGCTGCTTTCTCAGCTTTATCTGCTTCTATTACAGATTATGTTTCCTACTAGAGATATTTTATTTATTAGAGGAACCATTATCAGCAATATTCTGGTTTATATAATGGTCCTAAACATTCATGAGAGAGGGCCAATTTTATCTTTGTGTCAAACGTGAATAGATTCCTTTAGGTGCTCGGTGCTGTTAGAATTAGATGCTTCATTCTACTAGACTTTGAAGGGGAACTAGAAGACTAACTGACTTAAATCCTTCTGAAAACCAAATAATATATATAAAATAACATGACTGTTATTTTCATTCTTTATAAGTTATTTTCACTTGTTTGTCTAAATTAACAACTTTAATGGAGACTGCCTCAACAAAATTATCTTAAGAGAGCAAACCAGAACCTTTGTGGCCACTTTAAGCTGTTTTTTTTCCATTCTATAGAAATATCCTGAATAACGTGCATTGGCTTAAAAGCGAACTACAGCTACAGCATCAGCTGAATTGGCCATTTCCAACTCACTAGAATGCTGTTTATTATGTGCTTGAGAGACTTGGGAGCTGAAGGGTGAGGGGGGCGGGAAGGGGAGATAGCTGTGCATGGATGGCAAACATGAGATAAGCAAAGTTTGTATTCACTCAAATCTGTGCCCTAGTTGCTTTGCCCTTTTGAAATAACCTCACACTGCTCAGTTCTACAACCCTTACTCCTGCTGAGTAGCTTAATCGTGAGAGAAGACTCCTGGGTATCAATGAGACTACTCAGAACAGCACTGCTCAGGCTGAGTAAGCGCTGCAGAATCAAACCCACAAGAACAAGCGCTGAAAGATGTGCTGTTAAAGCAATTAGAGCTGTAATCCGGATAGCTCCCCTTACGGGATTTCAGTGTGAAAATGAAGGCCTAATAACATCCACTTTCATCATGTTGACTTGATGAGCCGGTCACAAGTAAGGTAGGCAAGATGTGATCGAAAAAAAGGAAGACTAATGATAAGGTTAGGAGCACACAATGGCATATATTGCCCTGAAGCTTCTGGGAGGAAGGACACTATTGACTGAATCAAGCAGTGTGCTCTCACTAGAGTTTTAATAAATAGTACTGCTTTGTAAACATAATTTATGAGATGAAAAATAAACTGTGAGTAGGGTGAGGTTTCCTTTCTGGGGTATATCTCCTTTCTGGCTCCATTTTTTTTATTAACGTATCTGGTATTCCACAGCGTATATTAATGAACATAATATAGCGATTAAATACTTATTAAATAATTACTTATTCTTTCTGTGTTTTTAAACAATGTTGACCTCACTTTTTATTAGTAACTTTAGTATACTCTCTTGTATTACATATTTATTAGTATTTCATAAACTGAGAAACTTGAAAAAACCACAAGGTCCATAGGGCTTCATGCTAGGAATATCACTGACTCTGACAGTAAAGTTTTACCAGACACTGCCTAACTTTTTTATACTGACATTACTGCTTATATATATATATATATATATATATATATATTTGCAGAACTTAAAATATTTTCAAAGGCTTGTCCTCATTGTACTAAGCCGAGTAGAAGTAAGTGGTAAAAAGAACTTGTTTCAAAGTTTGGAAATGGAAGGTTTAAAGTTCTAATTGTGCTATGGAAGCAACAGAAATAGATCACAATATCAGATCATGGTAGCAAAGTCCAGAAAAGCTAATAATAGTGATTTTGGATCATATGTTGCCAATATATCAGCTTCTGCTTTCTAATTAAATGTGTGAGAATCTATATCTAAGCAGATTTTTTTTGCAAATGCAACTGCTTTCAATAAATCAGTGAGTTTTTGGTGGTGATTTTGTTATGTGAACCAAGCAGAAACTTAGAAAGGGAGAACAATATGTTAAAAGAAATTTGTTCTGAAAAAGGAATGCTTTGATACTAGAGACAAGTAGCACAGCAGGAGCTTAAACAAACGAAAAAAACCTTGGTGTTTGCTATTCTTCTCTGGTGACAGCTTTGTGGAGGGCATCTAGCTGTTAGAGAACAATTTAAGAGAAGGATCTGGCAGCATGTAGCATCGTGGTATCACAACAAAGGAAGAAAATGAGATTTTGTTCTTTTTTTTTCCCAAGAAATTCATGCTTATAGTCTCTGTTTCTATGTTGAATGTACTTATCTGGTGCATGTGTGTGGTGGTGTGGGGGAATGTTTTTGCAGTAGTACGCATTAAACTTAAATTCAAAAGATGCTGCTGCCCTTCTGGAATTCTTTGTATTGGTTTGGTTTTTCCAGAGTCACTCAATAAAGAATTTGTGGTTAGAAAGATTGAAAAGGAGAGAGACATTCCCCAGTGAGGCTAAGTAGCTTCAGAAGTAGAGACACAATGTTCCTTCTTTTTCCCCTCAGGCAAGAAACAGTGGATGACTCAGGGGAAATGGTGAAAATGTGGACATACTTCTTACTGGAACACTAATAACATTCTCCCATTTTGCGTCACTCATTTGCTTGATGACAATTGTTGTTTCCCCTCACGTGTTGCCAATCCTTCCTCTTCACAGGGGACATAATGTAATTCCCTGCAAGAAGTAGCTCTGTTTATGATATAGTAAGAATGAAATTTCTTCTCACCTCACAGTTTTTCATATGGTACCTTTCCAAGGTCTTTGCCACCAGGGACCTCTAACATAATACAATGCAGCAGTGACTTTCTTCCCTCTGTTTCTTTCTCCAATAATGTTACAGGTATTCTGCTTTGCTGCCTGAACTTTCACATTTTTCTTTCTTTTCTTTTCTTCCTTGATTTCCTTCCTAGATTCTTAGCAGCTGGGGTCACACTGCCTGAAGAATCATTAATCCTGAGAAAATACATCTTTCCTTCAATAACAGATACGCCTTTCCCACATCTATGTTATAGTTAAAAAAAGAAACGTCATTTGCAATAAGCAAGATGATACTTTTGTAAAAAGATAAAAATAAAAGTTTTTAAACAAGGATTTTTAAGAATCCAAGACATAAACAATTTCTTCGCTTTAATTGTGTTAACCCTGAAACAATTAAAATCAAAATAAATCAGAAGAATAATATGGGGCAGCTCCAAAATTAATGGAAGACATTAAAATTTCCCTTCATTTCAGTGAGGCTGGGATGAGGCTTTTACACATCTGGAAATTTTAGAAGAGATTTTAAAAAGAAAGGAATCAACAAGATACATGCAGATTAAACTTCAAACACTTTTCTCATATTAAAAATGTGGGGTTTTTTTTCCATCAGAGTTCAGGGGACATAAAAATGAAAGAGAGAAAGAGAGGAAGGAAGGAAGGAAGGAAGGAAGGAAGGAAGGAAGGAAGGAAGGAAGGGAGGAAGGAAGGGAGGGAGGGAGGGAGGGAGGAAGGAAGGAAGGAAGGAAGGAAGGAAGGAAGGAAGGGAAAGAAAGAAAGAAAGAAAGAAAGAAAGAAAGAAAGAAAGAAAGAAAGAAAGAAAAAGAAAGAAAGACAGACCAACTTGCTGTGCTGTGTTTGTTTCCTCAAAAATTGGCAGAAGTATAAATGTGGAAGTAGCACGTTTGAATTTTGTCTCTGGGGAGAATGTAAGAGAAGGTCTTAGTGCAAACAGGGATGTGACTGTAAATGTCATGAAAAAGAACATTGCATCTTCGGCATTGTCACAGTCTTTCTCCCTGACCTCCAAGCATTTTTACGTTAGCGGAACTTTCACTGGAATTGCTTCTGGTCTGCAGAGAACACTGATATCCTTTCTTTTACTACAGAATACCCTGGAAGGAGGCTTGGTATAGTTCTGGTTGCATCATGATTTTTCTCAAATCTCTGTATGACTAATAGAATCAGAAATAAAAATGAATTAACTTTTTTTCTTTTTTTATCTTCATGCAGTACTTTACAACATACATACTAGAAAAAAAATATTTATTTATTTTTAAATTACATTCTCTTATAAAAGCCCCAAGACTGAGTGTTAGAACTGATGAACAGGTCTATATTTCATTCAGGTAGCTTTAAGTATATTTAGGTGCTTAGATCAAGATCCTGCAATCATCAGGCTTAAGTTTAGACACCATATATAATTTCATTAAATAACAAGACTGCTAGAAATATTTAAAATTAGGCATGCTTATTAAATTTAGGGAGTTTAGACATTAGAATTACAAGTGTTTGGTTTTTCCCCTGGGTTGCTTTATATGCATCTCTGTTTATAAAAATAATATTAACAAATACAAACCTAATTATTTCATTGCTTTGTAAACCGGCTGCCAGTGTTCTACTGAAATCTCAGCAAGGAAGAGAAAATAGAAGAGTCACAGATGAGAAAACATGCCCACCTGCATTTGCTCTTTTTTTGGTTAGATTCAGTGCTTTTATTCGGTGAAACAGGAACATGATAAAGATGCCCATGGGAAACCATTTGACTGCTGGGAACAAAAAAGCTAATTTAAAGATTTCTACCTGTCTCTGTTGCTATACTTTACACTCCAGATGAATCCAAAAATCATGCCAGGTCTGAAGCTTAAAACCACAAACATATGCCAGTTCATGCCTTACAAAAACAATGGTTGTGTAGCTTTTTCCCTTAATTTTATCTTTTTTTTTTTTTAATTTACATTAATTAATATTATCAGACTGAAGAGTAGAGGAGCTATTTTAGGTCATATTTGTATATGTTTAAGTAATATTTCAAAATAAATAAAATATTCAGAAATAAAACTTGAGTGGCATGTTTTAAAATGTCATTAGGAAATGAATAACATGATGCCTTCATCGGTCTGTGGAATAGAGAATTGCTCTTGGAAATCTATTCTTTTATCTGTTTGTCCCTGTCCTGCTGCTATTTTTGCTAGTCAGGAAAAGGTTTCCAGCCCATATCGTCTTCCATTTAGAAGCCTTTCTGTTGTGGGTTATAGTCAATGATTTAGCTAGTTTGTTGTAATGCTTGGCAGAGCATCCTCAGGCTTATTTCACAGCTAAGCAAGATTTTGCTAGATGGTTTCTGAATTCAGAGTCTTTTTCAGACAACTCAAGAGGGAAAAATGCTGAATCTTTGGGAAATGTTGCATTGTGTTTATTGAGTTAAAAAAGCAATCTTCACTTTGGACGATGTGGATAATTTACGTAACTCAACATAGCTAAAATTTTTAAAGAAAACTCTACTATTTTTTTAACCCTTACAGTATGACTGCAAAATGCTACAAATAATTTTCTATCTCCTGTCATGGCATTAGCAATTATAAGTCAATGTTAATGTTTAAGCATTAATCACTTCTGATGCAGCTTTCAAAGTAAATTCAATAAGGCTCAGACTCCTAACAGGTTTGCATACAGACAGTCTCCAACTAGTGTATTTGATTCCAAGTCACATTTTTTGTTAGTTCTGTTCCTAAGAAGGTTCCTGAAAGACATTCGTTCTTTAGATAAAGACAATCTAATTTTGATCTAATTCATGACACACAAAACAGTTTTAAGCTAAATAAAGAATCGTGGCTTGCAAACTTCATTCAAATAAATTATCACATTGTTAAGCCACATACTATATTTTGTTCATTACCTGCTCTCCCACATCCTGAGTTCCCTAACCATTGTGCTATAGCACAAAAGAAAGGCATCATCTTGTGGAACAGTAACTGGAAAAAGAAAAAAAAATGAGACACAGAGTGCAAAAAAAAGAAGCGCAAATTTAGAAAAAGGTCCCTAAATGAAGCAGCAGGAAAGCTATAGAAAGAAATCTTTCTGCATTAATCCAGTCTCACTCCTTTTTATGAGTTAGATTAACACTGCTTTCTATGTAAAGGATCGTTCATGAGGGATAAAATTTATTCACACACCTTCAGAACTAAGTTTTGGAGAAATTAAGGGAAAGTCTGAATACATTTGCTTTGATTTGATTTTTTTTTTTTTTTTTTTTTTCCCAAATCCACCCTTTAGATTATTTCTGCAGCCAGTGGTGGCCAGTACAATACTGGACAGTAATTAAGAAGAAGACGACCTTTTTTTCAGGATTAAAAAATAAAAATCAAGTTAACTTTAAGGGTTTGTTTTTTTTTATAAGGCTCATCTTGATACTTATACCACCTTCATCATTCTGCTCAATGCTGCAGATCACTCAGTTTATATTGGTTCATAAAGTTCTAAAATAATCCACTCATGTAGGAACTGTTACCTATATGGAATACAGTCTCCAACCCTTTCATTCACCAGATGTATGTGAGGCAGTAAACACATCTCCGTGATTGTTTGTCAGTGTTGCATATACATCAGGGCTTCTGCAGCATGTCCATGAGATGGTCTCATTTCAGGCATTGCGATGTGCGTGGGCCTGACTCCAGCGAAAACCAAGGACCTTTCAGGCTAACTATTGTCACACCCATTGAATGGCGGGCATTAGAAATCTGAGAAGGCAACCAAAACCAACCAACCAACCAACAAGTAAACTGATTTGCATGCTAAACTGCAGAAAACAGAAAATTTGTAAGAAGAGTATATAGGCCATTTCCTTGCTAGTGCTTACACACCTACCCCGGGGCTGCTTGAAAGCTTCTCCTCTTAGGAAGGATCTGTAGGTGGGAATCTGTCTAAAAGAAAGTCATCTTAGGATGTTTTTACAGTCAGTGCAGAGAAATTGTCACTGTTACAGCATAAAACATTTCTTAACGCAATTGTATGGTTTATGCCTCAAAAGAATTGTGTCCACAATATAGTCCACAATACCCAATTAGACCCATACAGAATGTCTAAGTAGACCACAAGGGCTTGGGATTTTTGTTTGTCTAATAAACTCAAATTCAACTGACTATATGTTTCTCAAAGTTTGGGTATTTTATGAATTCACTTGTGGTGACTAATCTTAAGACAATGGTTGTGCATGTATCCTTTATCAACAGTGAGCTTTCATTTAAGATGGGATTTTATTACTCTGATTTACTTAGACAGTTTTCCTGTTTAGCTACGATGGTCTAAACTCCTCTTCAAGCCTTCAAAATCAATTATGTCATGTCAGGTCTAATCCTTGACATGTTCCTCAGTAATCTAAGGTATGTGTTTTATTCACAGTCAATGTGTCTAGAGAATGTGACAAAGTCTTTTCAATTCCAGTGGTGTTGGCAGAAGAATGAGATCAAGTTTTGGGTTGTCACTTAATAGTAATTTTCCTCACATTCCTGTTACTTTCTCTCTTATTGTTTTGCTTTTGTGCTATAGAGAGTGAATGCCTTTAAGGGAACTTAGTAGTTTGCTTTGATTTGTATTAATCTATCACGCTTAGCATTACAAAGTAGGAGTTAAACAGCATTGTTGTAAGACTATTACCAAATCTCCTTTCCATATCAGAAATAGTTCTAACGTTCATAATCAAAGTCAAAATGAAAGTAACATTTACCAGGATTTATACATACACACACACACAAACACAATTATTTTTAATAGCTCGGGAATAAAAAATAACTTTGAAATTCAGTGTGTCTTGTTTCTCTTCCTTCCTTTTGGAGTCTGAATTCCTAAAGTTTCAGAAATTATCCCCAAACTCTTAATTTAGGAAACTTATTTCATTATACTCTTTAAACAGTGTCTTTAATATTTTTTAATTTATTTATTTTACTGTTGGTTTTTTTTGAACAATATGCTACTCATTTCATTGTAAAAGGCACATTTTCATAGATTACCAACTCCATTTAAATACATTTATTTTTTTAGAGGAAAATTAAGTCTTCAGTAAAAATCACCATAAGGAATAGAAAATTACATCGATCTTGCATATTAATGTTGTGCAGTGGTTAACATCAGATAACAAATATAACTAAAATATACTGTATCTATAACAAATTATAGGCAGTTAGTCTTTTAGGGACCTGCCTCCCATTGATTTAGTTGAGAAAAGGTTTTCTAAATGCATTTGGGGCTCTAGACTTCAATTTTTAAATTAGAAAAAATTGTGTTATTATTTTATTAGGCAAAACTGATTATATCACTGAATACATTGTGCAGGCTATGCAGCCTGCCCTACTTCTGTGATGCAGAAATTGCATGTAGTTGTAAATATTTTAAAAGAAATATTTATTGTTATATTACTTTTTAATGAGTTGCAATTTTTTTTTTATTCCTGCACTATAACAGCATGATGAGATATTTATTACAATGGGATAAATATTTCATTTTTAACATATGCCTCTTAACTCTGATGATGATGGGACTTCACTAGTCAGATAGGAAAAGTAAATATTCACAGATAGCTCATGGAGAAAGAGAGAAGGTATAATGTTATAAGGCATACAATTAGAGTAAGGAATAAGATTATAATGATATATAGTTTAGAGGGGTAAATCCCAAGACCAGAGAAGCTTTTATAAATATTTAGCATTTCAGCACTGTGATTATTTGAAATGAATATCTGAATTCTTTGAGAATTATCCATTTCCTACAAGTATCTTTTTTGTGAATTTCAGACTATTCCAGTGTTCTGTCAGTCTTAAAACCATGGGTTTTCTGAATTACATATTGTTGACAGTTTCTTAATATGAGTTGCAGTTCTTGTTGGCTTCTGGAAAATTGAAGCCCATTTGTTTGTTCCATGGGTGGAACTGGAGAATTGAGGGTTCATGATACCGTTGCCCTGTTTCTCTCTAGAATCTTGTTATGTACGGTCCACAAAAAAATTACATAAAACCAAAGTTGCTTGCTATGGGATAGATTTCCTACTTACTGCTTTAAATTGTCAAAGTCCCTTTATATGTAGTTTCTTCAAATTTTACTTTAATTAATATATTAACGTCACTATTTTCCTATAAAAACTTAAAGATTTCTATGCTTATATTCCTTGGGCACCCTAGTGCAGATGACCACAGCTGTTGTAGCATGATGAGATGTACAGATTTAAGAAATTTGGACTGTTCTTTACACATGGATAACTGTACTTGTACGACTGAGGTTAATGACAAAGTAATGTTATGAAGTCAGCCTTTCCTTTCTTTATGATCATGGATTTATGAGCAATAAAGAGTATATATAAAGTATTAAAAATGGACAAAGTGAGCTGCCTCAAACAGCAATTGTCAATGGCAATTGTCACGTGATCTGTGAGTCATGAATGTGTTTGTGGGCCCATGTTCTTTTTTAACAATTCTGAAGTAACCCCATTTCCTTGAAGTCCAAAAGAAAATAATTTGGATTTAAAATTCATTTTTTTAGTTGTTGATAGTCTTGAAAATTGTGGTAAATAAATAATGGAAGTTATTCATGCCTGAGTCAAACAAATACATCATTGCAATGCAGAAAACATTTAAGAATTGGTACAAGGTGCCAAGGTGTTAGAGCATTATATCACTGTATCTCATCCTTATAATTCCTATTAATAACAAAAACAGGATTAGCTCCTCTGACATAATTAGCACTCATTTGAAGAGCTATGTCCATAGTTACAGTGAAGAACAAGCTTAAATAACCATGGGAGATCAGTAGGTAACTTGAGATTAAATAGCCACTGCAGACAGTTTGAGGATTAAGGCTACATTCCAAGGAACAAAGTAAAAATAAGTTTGGACATAAAAGATACTTCAAGATAACAAAAAAAAAAAAGATAACAAAAAAAAATTTCCAAAAATTTGGAAAACAAATCATATGAAGAGCTGTTGAAAGAGCTGGGACTGTTTAGTATGAGGAAGAGGAGGCTGAGGGGAGACCTCATCACTCTCTACAACTCCTTGAAAGGACACTATAGAGAGGTTGGTGCTGGTCTCTTCGTACAGGTAACTAATGACAGAACGAGAGGGAATGGCTTCAAGCTCCAGCAGGGTAGGTTTAGACTGAACATTAGGAAAGAATTTTTCACAGAAAGAGTGGTCGGGCATTGGAATAGGCTGCCCAGGGAGGTGGTTGAGTCACCATCCCTGGATGTGTTTAAGAGATGTTTAGATGCGGTGTTGGGGGATATGGTATAGGGGAGAACTTTGTAGAGCAGGGTAGATGGTTGGACTCGATGATCCCAAGGGTCTCTTCCAACCTGGACGATTCTATGATTCTATGATAACAGCATTAACAATGAGATCTGGGCAGGGGTGCTGGGTGGTGCTTGGGGAATCTGCAAATGTGCATGTGGTTGTGAACCTGGGGAACGGTGTGTGTGCTGCACTAGTGACCTTCTGCCTCTGCCAGCCCAAGTGGAGGAGGGGACGTGGCTGCGCCTGTGTCTATTGTGAGTCCTGAATGTGGGTGCTGCTGGAGGCTGGGCCTTGTCTGTGTCTGTGTGACCGGCCATGTCCGTGTCCTCTGTTTGTGTGCGTGTGTGTCTGCACCTGTATGTCTGTGTCTGTGTCTCTGGGATACATTTTCAGCTTTGCTGCTGGTTAAACTTGAGAACAGGAAAGTGGCAACTGCATCCCTCAGCCTGAGCAGAGACCACATGGCACTGGGCAGAAGGAGTCCTGGGGTGGACCTGCTGGAGAAAGTGGCAGTTGTTAAAATCACTTAACATCCTCATCCTGTTCTTAATCTTTGCAGTGGGTTGACCTTGGCTGGCTGCCAGATGCCCACCCAGCTGTTTACTCACTGCCCCTCCTACACAGGACAAGGGGAGAAAATAAGATGAAAAATCTCCTGCGCGGGGAGATCACTCACAGGCAAAAGAGACTCAACTGAAAAACTGAATGTGAGCTGGCCATGTGTGCTTGCAGCCCTGAAAGCAAATCACATCCTGGGCTGCATCAAAAGAAGAGTGATCGTAGATCAAGGGAGGTGATTCTGCCCTTCTGCTCTGCTCTCATGAGACCCCACCTGGAGTACTGTGTCCAGCTTTGGGGACACTAGCAGAAGAACAACATACTTGAGCAGGTCCAGCGGAGGGCCACAAAGATGATCAGGGTGCTGGAGCACCTCCCTTTTGAAGATGGGCTGAGAGACCTGAGATCGTTTAGCCTAGAGAAGAGAAAGCTCCAGGAAAATCTTGTAGTAGCCTTTATCACGGAGTCAAGTGATAGGATGAGGGGTAACAGTCTTAAACTGAAAGAAGGTTGATTTTGATTAGACATTAGGAAGAAATTCTTTACTGTGAGGGTGGTGAGACACAAGAACAGATTGCTTAGAGAAGTTGTGGATGCCCCAGTCCCTGGAAATGTTCAAGGCCAGGCTGAGGCTTTGAGCGACCTGGTCTAGTGGGAGGTGTCCCTGCCCATGGCAGGTGGATTGGAACTAGATGATCTTTAAGGTCCCTTCCAACCCAAACCATTTTATGACTCTGTGATTCTATGATTCCATGATTCTGTGACTTGGGAAAATTAATTTATTGCCAACAAAAAGAGTAGGATGGTTAGAAAAAAAAAGGCTAAATTAAAACACTTAAAAAAGACTAAATGAAAAGAATAAAAAAAATCACCATTTCGCACTCCTACCGTTTTTGCTGAAGCTCAGCTTTTCTCTTTCTACCTCCATCCCAATGGAGGAGGATGGGGGGGAGAATTGTAGGGGGATGGGGAATGGGGTCTGTAATAGGTCCATAACAACTTCTCTCTGCATCTCCTTCCTCTTCATACTTTCCACCATCTCCAGTGTGGGTTCTCCATAGGCTTCAGCTTCCTTTAGGACCTAATCACCAGCTCCAGTGTGTGTGTAGTGTGGCCATCTGCTCCATCGTAGTCCTTCATGGACTGCCAGGGGACAACCTGCTTCACCATGGTCCTCTCCATGGACTGCAAAAGAATGTCTACTCCAGCACCTCCCCTCCTTTTTTAAAAAAAAAAAAAAAAAAATTATTATTTTGTTAAACGAACAGATATGTTATACTACTACTTGAGTTAGGATTGTTTCTTCTTGTGTATAGAGACTACACAACACTTGAAAAACAATATTAGAAAATTAATCTCATTCTTATTGACTTTGTGTGTTGTGGTAGAGGTTAAGGATATATTACTGTATTACTTTTCTACCAGTAGCCTGCAGTGAAAAGGAAATCAGTGTTCAGTGTGTCTATAAGTTACGTAGACTTTGAAATGTTTCTTAGGTAAAATATCTCTTCTTTCCACTAACTTTTTTATAAAATCTGGGGAAAAAGGACTTACATATTTATTATGATGGAAATCAAGTGAAAAATCTAGACGATGCAGAATTTAAATACTAGGAAAAATACCTTTGCATGTTTTTTCTCCTGTTATCCTGTTATTACATCAGATTATTTGAGATTTGTTCTTGTCCAGAGAAAACAATTAGTGTCACATAAGAGGACACAAACTTTTAAGCAACAGCAAAAGGAACCCTGGGTCCTAAATAAATTTTACCTAACTCCAGCTACTTATCTTCTCTAGTGTCCTTTCAGTGAAGAGAGGTCAGCATCTGCTGTGAAGCTATTACAGGCCTCAGATGGGTTCATTTGGGTCTGAGTTTCTTCTTCTTATGATTTTCCTTATAGCAGAAATACATTATTTCATTAAAACAGAAAATTAGGCAGCAGAAGGGTGGTCAGACAGCACAGAGAAAGCACAGAAAGCACTGGAGGAATTTCACGCTGTGCTGGAACATGTAAATGTTAAGAAGTTGCCTAGAAGAGCAAATAATGCACTGCAACACTGCTATTTTGACTCTGGAAAAGAAGATTAGCAAACTTTAAAAACCCCAACAAACAAGGGAAACTTTCCCTGAAAACTAGAAGTACTTCAGTCATATGTTTCTATGACATTCACCCACTCCCCTCCACCAGTCTTTCAGGGTGGAAAAACTGACAAAGATCGAAAATATTCAGTCTGCTTCACTGCTAAGAAACACAAAGTCATATTGTCAATGAAAGAACAACTATGAAAGACAGTAAGAGCTGATGCACTTATCCAAATGCAGGTATTTAGTACTATATGAGACAACCTAGGATATCAGAAGAATTGACATAGATCTGGTAGATGTGACATGAGACCTTTGGCACTGCTATGTCCTTCTGAAGTTGCAATGGAAACCATGAGATGTACCTCAGGGCATACAGGATAGTACTACATATGCATGTTCAGGAAAACAGTAATGCTCTGGGTTGAATGTAACTTAAAGCATTAATGAGTTGAAGGTAAAAAAAATCAAATTAGAATTTTGCAAGACTGAAGAAAAGTTTATTGTATAGTAGTTATTCCCAAGGTCTACTATAGAAGTGTGTGTTCATCATAGTCTAAATTCTCAAGACCAGAAATCAATATCAAATCTGATTTCTGTGCCTTTGCATATTTTATGCAGAAAAATATTTTTTTGTCTAATTAAGCATTTTATCGAGAAAATTTTTGTTTAACCATTTGCTTTCTGCTCTTTCTATTTTCATGCCTTTTTTCTCATTCTATATTCCTATTTTTGGCGACATTGTAGGTTATTGTCTTCCAGAATCAGCATAGACCTAGTCACTAATCACTAGCAGAAAAGTTTTAGGATATCAAACTTTTCTCATGAATTAGTATCTTAAAATAGGCAGGGAATCTTGCATTATTGCAGTATGTTTTGAAGAACTGAAAGGTATCATTAGAACTGTCTAGCCTATGATAAAACTATAAAACTAGCAGAAAAAAAGCTTCAAGCCTTTATACTCTGTTTAAGACTACTTCTTTCTTTTGCTAATTGCTTTTCTTTTATTCTGAAACGAATTATTCAGCATTTGCTTCCTGTTGTGACTTCATTGGTATTTATACTGTGCTTTTAAAATGAATGCTTCACAAAACATTTTGGATTAGCAATGAATTCTATATACGCCATATGTCAAATACTGATTTTATTGGACAGTCAGCAACATCCTGTGTACATTTATGAATATTTGCTTTAGTGGTTGGTCTCTATTAATACTTGGTTGCTGAAGATAACATAAAGACTCTTCTCAAAAAAATCTTCAGATCAGGTCCTATAAGAAAATGTTAGCACACACAAACTGACTAGTATGCATTTTGAAATTGTTCTTTTTACCTTCAGATAGAAAATGTTTGTAAGGAGCACTTACTGTTTTGAAAAAATGATGCTAGTGCAAACCATGCATTGCATTGGATTTCATGTTGTAAATAAATATAATAATTTCACAGAATCACAGAATATTTTTGGTTGGATGGGACCTTTGAGATCATCGAGTCCAACCACAAAAAAACAAAACAACAACAACAACAACAACAAAAACAAAAACAAAAAAACCCCAACCAAACAAAAAAAAAACCAACAACAAAACAAAAAACAAAAAAAAAAAACCAAAAAACAAAACCCACCAAAAACACACACAAAAAAAAAATAAATCCCAGAACACCAAACACCAAAACCGACACAAAACAAACAACCACAACCACACACCATCCCAACCACAAACAGACACAAACCAACAATCTCAGGCACTAGAGCATGCCCTGAAGTGCCATGTCTACACGTTTCTTAAATACCTCCGGGGATGGTGACTCCACCACCTCCCTGGGCAGGCTCTTCCAGTGCCTGGCCACTCTCTCAGTAAAGTAGTTCTTCCTGATACCTAATCTAAACCTCCCCTGCCGCAACTTCAGACCATTTCCTCTGGTCCTGTCATTATTCCCTTGGGAGAAGAGGCCAACACCCACCTCTTTACAACCTCCTTTCAGGTAGTCGTAGAGGGCAATGAGGTCCCCCCTCAGCCTCCTCTTCTCCAAACTAAACATGCCCAGTTCCCTCAGCCTCTCCTCATATGACTTGTTCTCTAGACCCTTCACCAGCTTGGTGGCTCTCCTTTGGACATGCTCCAGCAGCTCAATGTCCTTCCTGTAGTGAGGGGCCCAGAACTGAACACAGTACTCGAGGTGAGGCCTCACCAGGGCCGAGTACAGAGGTACGATCACTTCCCTGCTCCTGCTGGCCATGCTATTCCTGATACAGGCCAGGATGCCGTTGGCCTTCTTGGCCACCTGGGCACACTGCTGGCTCATGTTAAGCCGGCTGTCCACCAATACCGCCAGGTCCTTTTCTACTGGGAAGCTTTCCAGCCACTCTTCCCCAAGCCTGTAGCGTTGCCTGGGGTTGTTGTGACCGAAATGCAGGACCCGGCACTTGGCCTTATTAAACCTCATCTCATTGGCCTTGGCCCATTGGTCCAACCTGTTCAGATCCCTCTGTAGAGCCTGCCGACCCTCAAGCAGATCAACACTCCCACCTAGTTTGGTGTCATCCGCAAACTTACTGAGGGTGCACTCAATCCCCTTATCCAGATCATCAATAAAGATATTAAACAAGACTGGCCCCAAAACTGAGCCCTGAGGGACACCACTGGTGACCGGCTGCCAACTGGATTTCACCCCGTTAATTACAACTCTCTGGGCATGGCCATCCAGCCAGTTTTTTACCCAGTGAAGAGTACACTTGTCTATGCCATGATTCGCCAGCTTCTCCAGGAGAACGCTGTGGGGCACAGTGTCAAAGGCCTTACCAAAGTCCAGGCAGACAACGTCCACAGCCTTTCCTGCATCGAGAAGGCGGGTCACATGGTCATAGAAAGAGATCAAGGTGGTTAAGCAGGACCTCCCTTTCATAAACCCATGCTGGCTGGCCCTGATCCCTCAACTGCCCTGCTCTTGCTGTGAGAGCTCACTCAAGATGATCCTCTCCATGATCTTTCCCGGTACCAAGTTCAGGCTGACAGGCCTATAGTTTCCCAGATCATCCTTCTGGCCCTTCTTGTAGATGGGCGTCACATTGGCCACCCTCCAGTCATCTAGTACCTCTCCTGTTGACCAGGATTGTTGATAGATAATGGAGAGAGGCTTGGTGAGCTCTCCCGCCAGCTCTCTGAGTACCACTGGGTGAATCCCATCCGGCCCCATGGACTTATGCATGTCCAGGTGCATAAGCAAATAATTAACTACTTCCTCCTGGATTACAGGGGGGTTGTTCTGCTCTCCATCCTTATCTTCTAGCCCAGGAGGCTGTACACCCTTGGGGTAGCTGGTCCGACTATTGAAGACAGAGGCAAAGAAGGCATTAAGTATCTCAGCCTTCTCCTCGTCCTTGGTCGCAATGTTTCCCCCCGCATCCAGTAAGGGATGGAGATTCTCCCTGACTCTCTTTTTGTTGATGTATTTATAAAAACTTTTTTTGTTGTCCCAAAATTTGTCTGAAAATAACTTGTAAACATAGTAAAATTAAGGATCTTCAAAAATCTTATTTTTTTTCATAATCTGCTAGCTAGAGCAAGCAGATCTAGTAGACATTGTATAGGATTTCAAGATACGTCAAAGATGGTTAGTATACATTACCTCAGAAAAAACAATTAAAACTTTGTTGCCTAAGTTTCCCATCTGCAGACTAAAGTAAAATATGCACTTTTTGTTTGTTTTGAGAGCTACTGATTACTACTCCTAATGCAGGCCTCTCTTAAGAAACTATGAGCTTGAAAATATTTTCTAAATTATTTAAAGGACAGCTTTGGGATGACAGTAGCTCATAATTTTCACAGGTAAGTGAGATCCATGAATCAAAAATGCCATAATCACAGGGGTCACTGGTAGTTAGAGATAAATGTTTCCTCATGTGAATAGATATCCATTTTACTTCTCAGTTTAGTTTAATATTTTTTGGTAATTCAGTTATGAATAGATAACAAGGTAAAATGTAACTACAATGGTAAGAAGCTGTTTGGGGAAAATTCAGCAATCATCATTAGCTCACTACTGCATGCTTCTTTAATGTTCCACAGTATTATTTAAATGATCCATTTACAATAAGAATATCATTACAGTTTTTAGATGTCACAGAGAAAATACTTTATATGAAGAGATTTGTATCTGAATAATTTTCAAGTTTTGGTGAAGAGAATGAAGGATTCGGGCATGCAGACTTGCATGTAAACAGATTAAAAAAAAAAGAGTTACAGAAAGTAATGAAAACAATTGTGGTGTATTGACCCTGTCTGGCTGCCAGGTGCACACCAAAGCTGCTCTATTACTCCTCTCCTCAGCTGGACAGGGGAGAGAAAACAACAAAAAGACTCATGAGTCGAGATAAGGACAGGGAGATCACTCAGCAATTACTGCCACGGGCAAAACAGACTCAACTTGGGGAAATTAGTTTAGTTTATTACCAATCAAATCAGAGAAGGAAAATAAGAAATAAAAACAAATCTTAAAACACATTCCCTGCAACCCTCCCTTCTTCCTGGGTTCAACTTCTCTCCTGATTTCTCTACCTCCTCCCTCTGAGTGGCGCGGGGGGGCAGGGAATAGGGGTTGCGGTTAGTTCATTACATGTTATCTCTGCCGCTGTTTCCTTCTCGGGGGAGGAGTCCTCACACTATTCCCCTGCTCCAGGGTCCCTCTCACAATAGACAGTCCTCCATGAACTTCTCCAACATGGGTCTTTCCCATGGATTGCATTTCTTCACAAACTGCTCCAGTGTGAGTTCTTTCCATGGGGTGCAGCCCTTCAGGAACAGACTGCTCCAGCGTGGGGCTCCCCACATGGTCACAACTCCTGCCAGCAAACCTGCTCCAACGTGGGCTCCTCTCTCTACAGGTTCACAGGTCCTGCCAGGAGTCTGTTCCAGCATGGGCTCTCCAGAGTGTCACAACCTCCTCCAGGCAACCACCTGCTCCAGCATGGGGTCCTCCACAGGCTGCAGGTGGACATCTGCTCCACTGTTAACCTCCATAGGCAACAGGGGGACAACCATTGTCTTCACCATGGGCTGCAGGAGAGCCTCTGCTCTGGTGTCCAGAGCACCTCCGACCCCTCCTTCTTCACTGACCTTGGTGTCTGCAGAGTTGCTTCTCTCAGTTATTCTCACTCCTCTAGCTGCTGTTGTGCAGCAGCTTTTTTTTCCCCTTCTTAAATATGTTATCACATAAATATGTTACCGCTGTCGCTGATGGGCTCAACCTTGGCCAGTGGCGGGTCCATTTTGGAGCTGGCTGGCGTTGGCTCTATTGGACATGGGGGAAGCTTCTAGCAGCTTCTCACAGAAGCCATCCCTGTAGCCCTGCCACTACCAAACCTTGCCATGCAAACCCAGTACAATGGTGCTTAAATAACTAGAATTAAAAAAAAATAAAAAAACCCCAAACCAAAACCATAAAGAACTTTAATATGCAAATTAATTTACTATTTCAGTCCTAAATTCATCTTCAGCATATTTACTTGTAAATGGTTTGCAACTGCTCCTGGTTTATAAACTGTACACATAAATCTCATACATAGCAGGAACTTCAACCACTAGAAGTTTTGTGAATGAAGTTTTGAAATTAAATGGACTAGGGTGAAAAAAAGGAGAGTGTAGAAGGTGGGGCTCCTGAGTCCCATCATGGTGTTTTAGCCCTGTTACAATTCTTTTATTTTGACCAAAACTACCTATGACATGAATACTTGAGAAAAAGGTTTAAAGAGTTCTGTGAGGCTCCTTTTTCCTGAAATTTGCTTTTGTATTATAACTTCCTGCAACTATCTTCTGATTTAAATGCTTGACAGTATAAAAAGATTTGATGATTTTCTGTTTTTCGAACCTGATATAAACCATGCATTCATTATGCAAAGTTGATTTTCTTCCTGTTTCAGCTCATAGCTTTCATTCAAATAAAAGCACAAAGCCATAAAAAATTCCAATATTTATTATGTTTTCTTGTTTAAAGAAAACAAAACTTGCTTTCAAAGCTAGACTCTGTGACTCTCAGCAATCAGATGGGGGAGGGGGAAGAAAAAAGAAACAGGTGAAACAAATGATATTTGATTTCCACTCTAGATGCAGAAGCAGACCTATGGAGAATATATACAACTCAACAATAAGCAGACAGCCCTGGGAGCAAAGATCCTTCTTTAAAAAAATGTTGGTAGTGTTGATATATCTTGTTTTTAATGTAGTATCGTATTCTGAAGAAGAAAAACAGTTGTCAGTCATTTTCTAATTGCAACTAGGAAGCAAATGAAAAGGTCCAAACAATGCGACTGTTAATGAGAGATGCCCACAAGACATCATCTCCTTTTAAATATTGTCTTCCTTGGAAAAAGAGGGAGAAGGCAAAAAAACAAAGTCAAATGCCATTTTCCTGTGTTTAAAAAAAAAAAGGGGGGTACGTTATAATCTTTTTTTTTTTTTTTCCTCCAGGACCACAGATGATATGAGAAGATGGACAGATCACTTGGCAGCAAGGAGAACAGATTATATCACCCAAATACCAGGAATAAACAATCAGGTTTCCTCAGAGGCATGCTGACCCCTTGGTTGGTTTTTTTTGTTTGTTTGGTTGTTTTTTTTCTCCTTTTCCTACTAATACGATACTGCCATACATTGTCTGATATCCATAAATGACAGTAGATATCCTGTCATATTCTCCAATGGCAGCACGAACAAATCACAATGTCACTTAACATTGTTGTGAGATCAACTTAGAAGACGCGATTTATGGAGTCTGTAATATCGCATCCTGCAGCACCTGATGTCTCCTTGGAGGTTTGTTACCTGAGTGTTGACCAGACCCAAACCTACTTTCCTAATGAAATTTGACAAGGCCACAGCTCTAAGTAGTGTGTCTGCACTTGAGTATCTCTTTTCTCAGTAAAAATTAAATGCACAGAAAACCCATGCAAGGTTGTCAAGTAAACTGTGTGAGTTTGGGTGTTGTCGTTCTTTCCTATTAAATTTGTACTATTGTCTATATATTTGGAAGAAAAGTTATAAAGTAGATATGAGATGTTAAAAAAGGTACAGTGCTGTTCTGAGCTGTTTCAAAGGCAAAGTTTTTATATAGCTGACTTTAATTATATGATTACAATTTAATTATATTATAATTATGGCTGCAATTACTGTTTTGTATGTTTCATTAAAGCTGCATACATTAATTGCACCAAACTTGTGTTGATGAGCTTAACTAATATAAGCAGATGTTTACAGCAGAAGAGCCTGGTTAGCCTTCTATTGTAAAATTCCTCTTGCAAGGTGACTATCTCCAAAAAGCAGGTAGTAACTGAGTATAATACTGGCAATTTCCAGTTCCTCATTTGTTCTGTTTGTAATTGTACACTATATACACATACATATATATCTATATATACAAGCAAGTACACACACGAACATACGTATACACATATTTTAAATTTAAATCTCAATCTATGGAATTACAACAAGAATTAAATTAACTCAATTGTTTACATCTATATTTTAAATGGGGACAACACTTGTGACATTTTTTTCAATTAGAAAAGGTAGACAAAATACTTTTTAATACCAAGTAATCCAATGGAGAAAATTTCCAGGTGGGCTAACTTTGCCTGGGTGCTTATATATCAAATAAAGTAAATTAATAGAAACTCTATTTCCTAACCCATAGCTATAAGTCAGCACTGTGTTTTGCTAATCAGTTATGTACCATTTACATTCATCTACTAAAAAAAAAAAAAGTGTATACTTTTCAAAAGTTTAAAGTATTCTAAGCCCAGCTAGGGGATAGGTGCATAGGTACACGGACATTATCAGTAGTAAAAATACCACTGTTGCATATTGTCAGAGTGAAACTCTTGAATCCATGGATTAATTCTGTTCTAAAAACATAGAATTTAGTGTATTTTTTAATGAATGCTAAAAATAAGTAAACAATTCAAACTGTTAACCTCTATAATCTTGGTATATGTCCCTGTTCATGCTTTAGTGTGGTGACACAATACATTTTAATAAATTCATTTTCTTTGGATTTTAGAAATTGTTGTTGATCTAATCTGATCACAATTCAGAATGTGCATCCCCTACTCGCCATGGTATACATTTTCTTATCATATTGATTCTGACTGAGAGAATTTCAATAAGCAAAGATGAACATGCTGTTTTGTTATTATTTATTGTTATTATTATTATTAGATTTTGGAGGGACTGTCACAATTTTTTCTGCGTATTGACGGAAATACAAGTGTAAGATGTCTCACAGTCCTTACTTTGCTCGTTATGATCAGGTATTCCTTCTCAGTATCTGCTCATTTCAGAATTTTGTGTCTGAACTGCAACACTCCATTTTGAACAGTACTTGGAAATGTTCATTTTACACATGACATCCAGAAAGTTCTGGCAATATTCTGTAATCAGGAACCTTACTGACCGTGAGAGAAACTCACAAACAATATCCAAAAACATTTCTCTGGCTCCTCAATGGCTTCCATTTCTCCTCCTTTCTCTCAGAGATTTCCCTGGCCACCTGCTCCTCCTTCCCTAGACACCACAGTCTTTGACCCTTTCTGCAGATGAAAAGTAGGTTGGGGTGGTAGTAAATTAACCAACAAAACCCGGGGTGAACATGGGAGGATTTCTGTGGCAGAAGAGCTTTGAAGAATCCCAGGCGACTGAAAAATCTGTTAGATGTGTGAGTGTTTCTCAGCATTGGATGGGAGGGGACACAAGGCATGGGAGAGAAGCTGAGAGACTGTGTTTACATGTGTATAAGAGGGAGAAATCACACAGTGGAAAGAGAAACTAAAAGAGGGTTTTTAAATTTCAGTAATGCAGGCTGACACTGATATAATTTACTGTACTGAGTAGAGATTTAAGCCCATTATATAGAACAGCCTGAATGTAGGAGGAGAAGAGAACTGCCAAATTCACTAGTGTGAATTCATCGTGCTGAAAACCTCCATATGT
Organism: Numenius arquata; assembly: GCF_964106895.1. Lineage (NCBI taxonomy): Eukaryota > Metazoa > Chordata > Aves > Charadriiformes > Scolopacidae > Numenius > Numenius arquata. The sequence continues at coordinate 105,707,460 of NC_133576.1, read as the reverse complement.
TTGTTTAAATATGTTTGTACATATACTGTATATTTATATATATTAAACAAGCAAGATTAAATCAACATGAGGGATTGGGAATGAGCAAAACTGACAGGGAAAAAAAAAAAAAACCAACAAAAAAACTTTTAAATTGAAACACTGCAATAGCAACGTGTGAACTATATGACCTAAAAGGTTGGTTTCTGTTTTTCTTTCTTTCTGTGATAAACTTGTAGCACATTTGAACAGATATCAGATAGTTCAGGAGACTTTATCTCAAATTCAGTATTGTGTGCCCTTTCTTAAAATAAATAAAAAAATAAATAAATGCACATTTTTCAGCTTTAGCCTGTCTAATCCTGAAATGATTTGTTGACTTACAAATACTTAATTCACTTGAGCAAAATATTTTCTTCACTGTACATTTCAATAACCTGTGTTGAAAATCTGGAAGATGGCCATTTATTCTGTGGTCCAGTACTCTCTTTGTACTGAATCTCTGGACTGAAGAAAAGAAGGTTTTTTTCCTTTTATTTTGAGGAGGTGATCAGCTTACAAGAAATACAGAGTTAAATTTCCCTAGCATAGTGTAGCTTTTGAATAGCATCGTGGTATAATGATAGGAATGCAAAGGTTTGGAAAGAATTGGTCCAGTTCCTTTTAAGTTTCAGTTGTAATTAGTTAAGGGCTAGGGCTGGAATTTATCTCATTTACATTCAGTTCACTTGAAAAATAAACAAACTTAATGTGGTCATCCAGTTTTATTTAATTAGCAATGAAGATTAAGAGTTACCTCCATCCCAGTACCTCTGTTTTTAACATAGATGTCTAAGCCAGATAGAATAAATTACTTTCTGTTTCTTTCTGAGGTACCCATGTGTCTTTGTTGACTAGTTTTGTCAACAGGCAAGATGAGAAGCTTAAATTACATGCCTAGCTTTTAAATGATGTGAAATGACTACATAATATTTAGGTATCAAAAACATAAGATTCACTTTCTATGTCATATAATTTTGTGGCTCAGTTTTTTTCCAGACCCATATTCTCATTCTATGCTGAGGATGGAATGCGCAGGCTCTGTTCTGTAGGGAACCTTCCAGTGTTCTATGAGATGAAACTAAGGTCCAGTTCCAGAGGTTCTAGAAACTGTTCCTTCTAGGTGGTATGGATGGGATTAAACTCCCTCCACCCTGTGCAGACCTTTCACTCTCAAACACCTCTCTGTTGTGCAGTTTCCCAGCGCAGCCCTCTATCTACCCCTTTGGCACCATGCTGTAAACAAATCACTTTGGTTTCAACAATTATGTACTATATGAATCCTTTTAGGCATTTTCAACAAATATAATAGTAATTATTATGTATTAGGGTTACATGGCAACACAGGGAATACATAGGACATTTGGCCTAACTGTTTGTTTTCAATTAGTTCATAGACTATTTGATTAGGTACATAGCGAAGCTGTCAAGAGCAATGGAGCTACCATAGAGCTACACGAATGAAGTTGAGCTCTAAGTATAACTTGCTGGAGTGGTTGGTGTAACAATGATTTTAATGTTTGACCTTCCCAGGAGAAGGAGAAGAGAGAATTACAAATTAAATGTCTATCTCAAAATAAAGCCCCAAAACAAAACACTAGAAACTTCATAATCTGCGTGCTTCCCAAATCCCAGCAGGCTGGCAGGCAATATACAAATGGCTGGAAGAAATTTTTGCAGACAGCTTGACTGGTAACATACCTTAGCTGTTAATGTGATGTAAAAAAATGGCTACACCGTTCAACAAACCAGCTTGAGTACATAGCCTCTGGAGTATGTCTCATAGTGGCTTCTTAGACTATATTTCTAGCTTCACTGGCTGAATATGTAGTCTTGTGAAGGGCCTCAGAGCTCAAAGCCTAGTTCAGGCACACTTTTTACCTTCAATTTTATTCTCACTATTAAGAATGCTCATACATCTCTAATTATCTTGTGTTAACACTGGTAGATAACTGATATTAATTCTGAATTATTGATTTGTAATCTAAATGGAATGCATTTAATCTAGATTTAGACAATGTAAATGTTTAGTCCTTAGCTACTTGCATTGGGCTCCTTTTATAGTCAATGGAAAGAGACAGACACTTGCAGCAAGTGAATCATGTTTTCCCAATGCAGACATCTAAAATAAATCAGATTAACCTAATATAAAGTGTTTCCCTGGATTGGTAATATTGTGGTTTTGTTAGGTGTGGCAAAGTTTGTAAGAAGCCTTGTTTTCTTGAGATCTTATCTTGCATCAAGACAATGATGTAGATAACATCTGGTGAGAGCCAGAATCTTGAGTCCTTTCTGAATGGAACTGCAAACCCTTTTAAAGATAAACTCCTTACTAAAGTGAATTTCCATCACACAATATACATCAAACATAAATATAAATGACGGTCGTCTTTCTTTTCCTTTGGGCATACTTACGTACTGCATGCTATCTATAGACATCTGTCTGATTCTAGAGAGCAAGCCTTGAAAACCAAACCAGTGTTACGCATGGGTGAAATATTTCCACAGCTGTGTCTCAGAATAGAGCTGTATATTTTAGGCAAGTTTATTATCCTGAGTCAAAGTATAGCATATATATAGTCATAATTTTGTGTGTGCCTTCTCCTCCTGTCCCATATATCTGTTGTTGCGATGAGCTTACATATTTCAATATTTTACCTGAAGTCTGCTTTGAGTATTTTGAGAAGCTAAGTGAAAATGTGGATGAATTTAGTCTTTTGATATCGCTCCAAAAACTTATATAATTTACTCAGCAGACAGTGAGGCATATCCTAAAGTTATCCCCATAATTTTTTTCACTGAATTTTCACTGAATTTTTAGAGTTGGAAGGGACAATAACAATCATCTAGTCCAACTCCACTGCCGAAGCAGGATTGCCCAGAGCATGTTAGAACACGTTACTCAGGATTGCATCCAGGCGGGTCTTGAAAATCTCCAAAGAAGGGGACTCCACAACCTCCCTGGGCAGCCTGTTCCAGTGCTCTGTCACCCTCACTGTGAAGAAGTTTTTTCTCATATTTGAGTGGAACCTCCTATGTTCCAGCTTGTGCCCGTTGCCCCTCGTCCTCTCACTGGCAACCACTGAAAAGAGTCTGGCTCCCTCCTCCTTCAACCCACCCTTTAGAGACTTATAAGCATTGATAAGGTCTCCCCTCAGCCTTCTCTTCTCCAGGCTAAACAGTCCCAGCTCTCTCAGCCTTTCTTCATAAGGGAGATGCTCCAATCCTTGAATCAGCCTCGTTGCCCTTCGCTGGACTCTTTCCAGTAGTTCCCTATCCCTCTTGAATTGGGGAGCCCAGAACTCGGCCCAGTATTCCAGTTGTGGCCTCACCAGTGCAGAGTAGAGGGGGAGAATGACTTCCCTTGACCTACTAGCCACACTCTTCCCTATGCAGCTCAGGATTCCATTGGCCTTCCTGGCCACAAGAGCACACTGCTTGCTCATTGTCATTTTGCTGTCTACCAGGACCCCCAGATCTTTCTCTTCAGAACTTGACTCCAGCAGGTCCACACCTAACCTGTATTGGTGCCTAACATTCTTCTTCCCCAGGTGCAGGACCCTACACTTTTCCCTGTTGAACCTCATGAGGTTCTTCCTTGCCCAGCTCTCCAGCCTGTCCAGGTCTCGCTGGATGGCAGCACGGCCCTCCGGGGTGTCAGCCACCCCTCCCAGTTTGGTATCATCAGCAAACTTGCTGAGGATACACTCGGTCCCCTCGTCCAGGTCGCTGATGAACATGTTGAACAGGACTGGACCAAGTATTGACCCCTGGGGGACACCACTGGTTACAGGCCTCCAGCTTGAACCTGCTCCATTAATCATTACCCTTTGGGTCCTGACACACAGCCAGTTCTCAATCCACCTCACTGTCCCCTCATCCAGCCCACACTTCCTTAGTTTCCCAATGAGGATGCTATGGGAGACTGTGTCAAAAGCCTTGCTGAAGTCAAGGTAGATGACATCTGCTGCCCTCCCCTCATCCAACCAACCAGTTATAGCATTGTAGAAAGCTATCAGATTGGTCAAGCATGATTTACCCTTGGTAAACCCATGTTGCCCACTTCCAATAACCCCCCGCTCTTCAACTTGTTCGGAGATGACATCTAGAATGAGTCTCTCCATTACCTTCCCAGGGATGGAGGTGAGACTAACTGGTCTGTAGTTCCCAGGGTCCTCCTTCTTGCCCTTTTTGAAGACTGGTGTGATGTTGGCCTTCCTCCAGTCTTCAGGCACCTCTCCTGTTCTCCATGACCTTTCAAAGATGATGTGGCCCAGCGATAACATCTGCCAGCTCTCTCAGCACTCGCGGGTGCATCCCATCAGGGCCCATGGACTTATGAATGTCCAGTTTGGCCAAGTGGTCCCAAACCTCGTCCTCCTCTACTGGAGGAAAAACTTCCTCTCTCCATACCCACCCCCTTGCCTCCGAGGCCAGAGATTCATGAGGGACAGCCTTAGCAGTGAAGAAAAGAAGGCATTCAGCAACTCTGCTTTCTCCATGTCTTCCACCACCAGGGTGCCCATCTCGTTCATCAGTGGGCCCACATTATCCCTAATCTTCCTTTTACTGTTTACATACCGAAAAAAACCCTTTTTGTTATTCTTAACTGTAGTGGCCAAGATGAGCTCGGCTTGAGCCTTGGCCCTTCTAATTTTCCCCCTGCATATCTTCACTGCTTCCTGGTATTTCTCCTTGCCTGCCAGGCCCCTTTTCCAAAGATCATAAACCTTCTTTTTGTTCCTGAGCTCCAGCCAAAGCTCTCTATTTAGCCAGGCTGGTCTTTTTCCATTCCTGCTTGTTTTTGGGGATTTGGGTATGGCTCTTTCCTGGGCTTTTAAGAGTGCCTCCTTGAAGTACGACCAGCCTTCCTGGGCACCTTTGCCCTTCAGGACTGTCTCTCAAGGGACACTTTCAACCACGCTCCTGAAGTCATGCAATAATGTGTATTGCACTCATCAAGTGAAAGTCAGAAAATAATTTTTTATCTTTATTACCTTGAAGAAGCAGGCATTTTTATAAGAAATTATTTTTGCTAAAGCACTTGCCTTTTCTTATGATGAATATTTTAGTACTCTAAGAAATCATACTGAACAGGTTTCACTTTAATATAACTTTGTGTATAAGCAATTTGCTCCTATTTTGCACCACAAAGTCCTGGGGAAGTTCACCAAAAGGAGATATAAGGTAGCAATACAATGGAAAAAGCAGATCACAGTGGTGGTGTTTGCAGACTGATGAGTCCCTAATATCTTCTGTTAAGGATGAACAATATTAAAAAAATGAATTGCTTGCCTTTATTACCTAGCATGACTAATATGAATCAGCTTACTGTGCAGTAGCTTTTATCAAGCTACTTGCACAAAATAGCTGTGAAGACACTGAAGCACGAAGGCAGCAGGTCAACAGCCAGAGACGATTCCTCTAGTTGCTAATTCATGTTCAAGACCAGGCTATTTGTCACAAATGCTGTCTCATTGCTTCCCTTTGTCACTCACAAGATGGCTCTGTGGATGTCTCCTTGTGCTGTAATGGCAAATTCATTTGTCTGGGCGGAGACCTATTTGAAAATCTGACAGCCATTTAAGTGGAAAGCATGAATTTGAGGCCACAAGCATCTCCAAGTTTTTGTGCCTGTATCTATTATGTTGCCAGCAATAAAAAAGCTAGTTATAAGGATATTCCTTTTAATTCCATGTCTACTCTACCTCCTCTGAAAAAAAGAGATATGCTGTTTTTTTAAAAAAAAAACTTTGCTTTATATAGAGATGATGAAATCACACTGGTTTGTCGGTATTTCTCTCTGATAGACCATCCCTGTTCTCCAGTAACAGCTGAATCTGTTGGACGGTTGCAAAATGTGCAAAAAAACAGATTTCATGGTAGGAAAGCATGATGAACAAGTTTACCGAAAACATGCATTGAATAGAGACAGATTAGTACCCATGTTGAAGTAAAGTTATGATCTGAGTACAACCGTGTTATTAGATGCCTAAGAATCTTACAGGGGAGAGACCTCGGAAATAAATAGGAAAACATCCTATGGTAACAAAGTTATTTATTTGGGTTTTTTCCCACTCATATGGTAAATAGTTGTGCTTGGCTTTAGGGAGACATTTTACGTTTGCACGTAATCGTCCTTGAATAGACACTGTATTTGGTTGCTTTTCCTCCATTGGAAAGCTCCTGTCCTTTCAAGCTAACCAATACACTCTCATCTGCACCATTTATTTTGAGTTCCATTTCACTGCTCTTATCACAATGGCTATTTAGGATTGTTATTGTGATTCATATTACATTATGAGCATCGTGTCTGATTAATTCTCTGCGGCAGTGTCCCTTCTTTACAAATAGATTTGAATTAAGCCATATGGTAATCTGATGAGTACATTTGCTAGGTCAAGTAAATGTTGCATTTTGGGGTGGATATTTCTGAATTGGATAAGAAGACCCTCAACTGTTATTTCAATTTAATGAAGTTACAATTCAGATTTTTTTTTTTCTTTCTTCTCATTCTCTGCATCCTGGTCAAGATAGACACACCATTAATACAACTGCAGCAGAAGTACAGATATCAGCTACCCATAATGTAAAGTTGTCATATCATCAGAAAATTAGAGTAAACTTTTTCTTTCCTGAGTTTCTCTTTATTTTCTAGTTATCTTTGGGGAGAGAAGATAAAAGTAACTTATAAAAGGGACAAATTAAGGTTCTCTGTTTTAATGCAAATAATTAGCTAACAAATGGTAAGAATTCTTTGAGCATAAGTATTTAGAACTGAGGTAAAAATGCTAATTTTTATGCAAAAAAAAATTAGCAACTGCACACATTAATTGAATGTCAAAGGAACATAGATTAATGAAGATCTGTTGGCCCTTAAGTCAATGTCCCTGGATAATTATGACTAAGTACACAACAGGTAGGCTGTTATAAACATTTACTTCACATATTTCTGCATGTCCCCAAACCTCAAGATTATCTTTAGCTCCTTAGGAAGAAAAAAAAAGCCCAATAACAACGATAATAACAAATTACAATGTGCCACAGCAAGAGAGCAGGAGAGAACCAGGATATGTCCTTCAGTAGCAGGGGATTTGTTAGATGAAAATGTCTGGATGATTGTGGGAACTAGGTCAAAACCCACAGAACAGGGAAGACTAAAATGCCTTCAACTGTCTTTATAAATTTCCCTTGGGGAAAACTTCTGACTCTCAGATGTTAGGTTAAATAAACCTTGAACACACAAATTTATTAGAACAATAATTAAGAATTTTGAGAACTTATATTCTGTGAGAAACATGTCTAAAGAAGAAGACATTTGGCAGTTTAATCAAGAAACTATATTAAAAGTGTATTCACAGACTATGCAAATACTGGAAAGACAGAAAGTGTAGGAAAAAACCAAGCTTTAGTAAAGTATTGACTCTTCAGTGATTTCAATTTCATGAAGGGAGTATACAGAACACAGAAAAAGAGGTCAAATTATTAAGGACAAAACTGTGTGGAAAAAAAAAATTGTGAAAGACCAAGATGTAAAATAAGACACAACTGACAAGAGTCATAAAAAACAACAGGAAAACATTCAGTAAGCCTGTTACTATCACAATGAAGATAAAGGGAAAAACTGATCGAGGGAAGGAAGAACGGATGATGATATCAAGAATGAAAAAGCGTTTAATGTTCTTCTTAGCTTCAGATTTTGCTAAAAAGGTTGTCTGAGATGAGGCAACTGACACAAAATCAACAAGAAAAGGGTAAAGATTCAGTCTGGAGGAAGGAAAAGTACATTAAAGAGCTCTAATGTAAGTTAGAAGTTTTATGTTGGATAGTCCAATTGAGTTTTACTCAGAAAACTTAAAAGACTTTCTGAAACCTTATAGAATTCAGGAAAGATTATGAAGTTTTGGAGAGCTGGGAAAAAGGAAAATCATAGTTCTCATCTTCAAAAAAGTTGAAAAGTAGGAATGGAGAATTATACGCGAGTCAGCTTTAGTTCCTTTTATAAAAAACTGGAACAAATAATCAAACAATTTATAAGCACCTGGAGATAACATAAGAGTAGAGTAACTGCCAGAACAGATTTCTTGGGAACAAAGCTTGTCAGAATAATCTAATTTCCTTTCTGTGATAGGATAACAGCCTTACAGATAAAGGAGAAGAAATGTATATGCTGTGTTAGATATTTTGAATTTACAAAGTCTTTTGAAGCTGCTTTACATGACACTTATAAGTAAAAGGTAAGATTAATATGATTAGTATTACAGATGTGCAAAATGATCAGTTGTGCCCAGAAAGTCATTAACAGTGATTGGCTATCAAATCAGTAGGCAGTATTTAGACAGGTTCTGTGGAAGTCTTTCATGTCTTGTACAGTTCAGTCTTTTCATGAATGATTTAAGTGCTGAAATACATAATTATTATCTATTTAATTTCATAAATGATCCATTGGGGAAGTGATCAAGTGATCAGAAAGCAAACAAATGGATAAGCTGATAAAATTCAACAAAGAAAGTTTTGAAGTTCTGCACTTAGGCAGAATAGTGAATGAACTGTGCAAACACGTCTTAGGGAAAAAAAAAAAAAAACAAACGAGTAGGAGGATGCTCTGAAGAAAAGTATCTGGTCAGCATACTCCCAAATTGGATTTGAACTGAGTATGTCATGCTGAGTACAGAACTTGAATTTGAACTGAGTATATCCCAGAGTATAGAAACAAAAGTGCTGTGCATAAGGTATGTAAATTAATCTTTCTTCACTACTTGGCTCTAATAGGGCTTCAGATAGAGTACCAGCCCAGTTTTGGTCACTGACTTAAGGTGAAAATAAATCAGATGGAGAAAGAGTCTGAAGTCCAATGCAGTGTAATCAGAAAGGGCTTTAGAGTTATAAGCAGCTGTTGTGTATGTTGTTTTGTTCTGTCATACACAGAGCAACAAACAGAAAACTCTTTTAGGAGGCATAAACTTGAACCTCACCTTTTTTTGCTTCCATTGCAGAATCATATTCCCACCACCAATTTAAAAAATATTGTTTGCACACACAAATCTTCGTTTGTAATTAAATGGGGGAAAAAATAATGATTGCTTGCTTCTCAAAAACATTGTGTTCAGAAAATGTCATTCTATAAATTTTATGTTGATATCTGATTTTTTCTTGATGGACATTTTGTCTAGAAGGCAAGAGGCAGTTTTCGTTTCATGCAGAGTTCCTATCAAGCAACAACAAATGAACCAGAGGATATTGTTTGGAAAAATGAACACAACTCATCTAAAGTTTCCAGATGTATATCTATTGGTGCTGTAGACAATCAGTTCATGTAATATGTTGTCCTTATTTTTCCCTCTTATTTGTAGCTTGAACTTGACTCTGTCTTCAACCTTTAGTTTGCCATATCAAGGAAAACCCTTGACAGACCTGAAAAAAAAATTTCACTCATATTACTTTGTATCTTCAGATCTAATCTTGACAATACAATAGAAGTTGAGAATTGTTGCGAATTTTATAGGAGTGTCTTTATTATGTGCTTGTTCTGCTTGTGCAAGTCTCTTTTCTTGTAGTCTGACACCCTGCCCCCTGATCAACACCATCACATAGGCAGGTTGCTACCCACATCATCTGAGATGACATGTAGGGTGTGCTACTGCCATGGAAGGTATGATTCTCCCAACTCATACTACCATTGGTGGAGCCAAGGAGTGGTGTAACTCTTACCCACATTCAAAAGACTTTTGCATGATTGGCTGTTGCTGTCACATGACTTGGACGTTAGGGGTCCCTGATAGTCCACTGGAGCCATGGCATCACTTATGACCCTGTGCTTGCTTTCAGTGATCAGGTCAATTGTCCTTGTTGCTCATCTTTCATACTGCATCAATAAAGTTTGGTTTATAATATGTTGTCGGACTCCATTACTGTTCAGACCACAAAGGGTCAGCTGTTTTTTGAATGTGGTGGTTTTCTTCATGTTGATTAGCAGCAGTGCTGTTGAAAAGAGATTAGGGAGCCCCATCATTAGGAAAAAAAGATACTGATTATTAGTCTTGAATAAGAATACTTATCCTAAAATGTAAGATTATATTTCATGCATTAATATTCATAGCTGGCGTTATAATTAATTCTATTTGTCCTGTATATTATTTTCTGGCTCTACATGTGAAGGGAGCTCGAGTTCAAGGAGAGGCCTACCCTTCATCATAAAGCATAAATAATACCCACTAAAACCTCTGTGTTTTCAGCAGGAAAATAGGGCAAGTAAAACATGAGCTTTCGTGAAAAAAGACACAGTCGTGACACTCAGGATCAAGAAACAAGGATGATGATATGTATGTTTGTGATCTCACTACCATCAGCATTATAATAAGTAAAATACTGTTAGTTTCTAGTGCCTTATTCCACAAGCATTTTGAGAACATGGTCACACTCAAAATGCCCTTGGATTAGTTTATGACCGAAGAAAATAAATTAACATATTTTTTGAAAAATTATTTTTTTCAAAGATCAGCAATGTAAGCATACAAGACAAAATTTGTCTGTCTGGTGCTATGCAAGTCAAACCAGTGGAAGATATGATGGGATTTTCTTCTGTTTCTGAACAGAAAACAAGGGAAACTGGTCAGCAAAGTCAGGTGACTTTTAATCATTTAGACTTTTTTAAAGAATTAACGTATCTGGGAAAAAAAAAACAAACATAAGAAACGTGGAGACTGCTTTTTAAAAAGACAGAGTTAAGTGATAACACTGCACAGAAAACTGAAAATTACTGTGCAAAGGAATACAACCACAAGGTTGTGCAGGCAATTAGGCTGCAGATATGTTTCTACAGCTAGAATTCCTTGTGGAATAACTGAAACATACAATGCAACTGCCACTATACTGTGGTACAAGGTATTAAGGAAGTTGCTTTTCTATATGCTTTTTTTTTTTTCCGTGATGTTCTTCTTCAGCAAACATCTAGAAGAGCTTTAGCAGGATTTCAGAGTGAAGTTCATGTGCCTAAGCAAGTAGTTCAAATTGAAAGCACAGTGACAATATATAGCCAAAGCAATATATTTATTTCCTTGGGGAAAAAAACAACAGAGGAAGACTATAAACCCAGAATGTGAGTAGAATGGGTCAAATGGTCACTCATCAACTCCCTATTAGATCCTATCCAAATAAGCCCAGTTACCTCTGAACAATTTCCTTTGATTTAAAGTCTCTTTTCAACAAGATGAGAAGAGATTAATTTTAAAATTGCTTTTCAGTGGCAGAAACTCCTGGAGAGAGACATATTGGTCTCTTGCTTCTCCAGGTCAGCTCCTTGATCAGCTTTGAAGCCATACTAGCTATGTTTGCAGAATTAATTTCTTATATATACCCATTGAGGATCAGCTGACAAAAGTGCCAGCAGATAAAACGCATGCAAAAATATCTTCAAAATCAGGTTTTTGTGCTCATTTTGGTTTCAAAGATTGTAAGTTTATGACATGGAATGCAGTCCAGATCTGTTTTAAGCAGGCCATGTTCCAGTTGAATTTCCTGGAGGCACAAAATGTGATTTTTAAGGGATCAATACCAGGATAAGGCTTAATAGCTCTACATAGATTATGTCCAGTTTTTGCTTCATCAATAAAGAATTATTTGTCATGAAATGCTGCAGTGCTTTCCATATATTTCTTTTTTAAAAAGTGCAATCAGATGGTCATATAAAAATTGTTGCTTGTCAGATGCTTTTTTTAGGGAGTTTGCCTGGTACATTTGTGTGTAGCAAGACTATAAAAACATCAGTATTGGACTTCGTGTGGTACATTTTTAAGGAAAAGGCCAATGCTTTTCTCAGTTTTGTTCATGTAGAAAAATAATTGTCACTTTTACCCTCTGAACTCACGTCTTGCTTGTAGTTCATAACCTTCTCCTGTGGACCTGTCTGAACTGTATTTCATCTAGGAATATAATTGAGGGGGAGCAAGATCCTTTAGTCTATGCTTCATCTCACTGAGAGTCAGGTGTGAAGTGGAGTCAGAAGCTTTTGCTGTGAAGATGATTCTCTTGGGATAGTCTGAGAGAGATTCCCCAAACTGATCAAGACCAGAGAAAGAAAATTGTGCTAAAACAGAAGGGATGGCTTATATGACACTGCTAGTTTGAAATCAGATGACAGTCTGCCAGGGAGGCAGAGCATAGCTTTAAGTGCAGACAGCTTTTGAGAACATTTCTGGTCCCTGCATCCCTAGATATCTTCCTCCAGTTCATGCTCAGTTATACTTTGTGATTTATTTAATAAAAAAATGTTATAATTTAGGGTCATATTGAAAGCATTTCACCGGATTGTTATATGACCAGGTGTACCATTCAAGGGAAACAAATCAATGACTAATATATCCCTACATCTGTTCTGATGGTATTTGTTAACTATTTCTATTTCCAGCCATTTTTTCCTACTGTAAAAAGGCCAAGACAATTTTTTTTTTCTTCCTATAGCAATCATTTTGGACAGGAGATGTTATGTGTCTGTGAATGTCTGCGTGTTTGTGCATGTCTGTGTTTGTGGATCTGGCTTGCAAAGATACAGAAATGATCATTCCCCTTCATATTTTAAATGAAATGAGAACTATTTTTAGAGACCAAAGAATCTGTCACATGGATGTCACACAGCAGGGAGACAATAGTTTCTTTCTATATGACCCCAGTGTGATCACACTTGCAAGACTCAGTTCAGTTCTGGGAACCTCAATATCACACATATATTAACAAATCAGAGGGAGTTCAGGAAAGTGCAACAAAAATGATTAAGTGTTCAAAAGGAAGGAAATGTAAAGAAATAATCACAACATGACCAAGCAGTGGCTAATATGATAACAGAGTACTACTACTACTAATATTATTATTAATATTATATTATATATAAATATAATAATAATAATAATAACTGAAGGAAATAAATCTCAACAGGAGTTTTCTAAACTGTATCTGTTAAGGAAGCTAGAAGAAAGAACAGGAGATTTTGAAAGGAGAAGCTAAGGTTAAATCAACAAATATGGTATTACAGGTAGATTTCTTATAATTTTTGAGAAAGTGGTAATAAAAATACAACCAAAAAATTGTTAGGATGGAAGGGACCTAGCAGCTCATCTTAGCCATGTTCCTGATTAAAGCAGAGCTAACTTTGAATTTAGACTGCTATGTTAGCTTTGTTAGATTTGAGAATATCTAACAGGAACGGATATTTCATAGATTTCAGTGTTCCAGTCCTTGACCACCATCACCAAGAAGAATATTTTAATTTATATCTAATCAGAATTTTCTTTGCTCTAACTTGTGCCTGTCTGTTGTGCCTCAGTCTTTCACTGAACATATCTGAGGAAAATCTGACTGTTTTCTCTGCAGTCAGCACGCGTACTCTGCTGTCTCCTGCTCAATTTTTTTGCTTGCTGGGACTCCTCTGCACAGCAGGCTTCTAGCCTGTCCTGTTGCATGAGTTGACTCCATCCCAGGTGCAGGACTTTACATTTGTTTTTACTGAATTTCACTGGGTTTCTCCAGCTTGACAAATGTCACTCCTACCCTCCACTATATCTTCCTCTTCTCCCGGGTTCCTGTTGTCAATGAATTTGGCGAGGGTGCAGTCCATCCCATCATCCATGTTGTGCATCAGCTCTAGTACCCACTTCTGCAGAATGCCACTAATCCCTGGATGCCAGTGGGAATTTGAAGTGATGTCTGTTAGCATCCTTTGGCAGTCTGTCAATCTAGCCAGATTTCTATTCACCTCATAGTCTGTCTATCTATAACTCCAGTTTAGCTACACAAGCACTGTGAAACAGTGTGTCAAAATCATTGCTAAAGTCAAGATTAAGGACAGCTACCACCCTTCTCTTGTCCTCTGAGTCAGTTGTCTGGTCACAGAAGGTAATTGGCCTGGTTACACAAGAGCTATGGTCATACACAACATATTGACAGTTTCCAATGATTTTTCTTTTTTGTACTTCACGTGTCTGCAAATGACCTCCAGCAGGATTTGTTCTATTGTCTCAGACGCAGAGGTGAGAGAGACTTGCCTGACAGTTTTCCCTCTTCTTGAAAATATGCATCACATTTGTATTTTTCTTGTCACCCAGGACTTCTTCTAGTCTCTGTAACTTTTCAAGGATGATAAAGGCAGCCTAAGAATGGCATCAGCCTTTTTTGATGCATATGCTCTGGTTCCATGGATCACTAAGACATCCTCCACCTAATGAGTCATCTGGTGTACTTCGTAGCACTTCTTTACCCTATACTCTGCTGCTAGGGACAGAGACTTAGGTAGACTGATAGTAAACCTTGCTGGCTGGAGAAGGTGCTGAGCTAGATGTCCATCTCATTCAGCAGCAGGCCCACATTTTGCTTTATCTCCCTTTCATTTCTCTACTTACCTGTAGAATTGTTTCATGTTCCCCTTCACATCTCCTATCATTTTCAACACTAGATGAACTTTGGTTTCTTTAGTTCTCTTCCTAGAGACCTAGGCACTGTTTCTGTATTTGTCCTGAGTGGAGTGTCCCCAGCTCCACCCTGCATACTTTCTTTTTGTCCTTGTGCTCATTCAGGATTTCTGCATTGACTTCTGCCACACCTTCTTGTTCATAATGGGATTGACCTTCTGTTGTTTTAAGGAATTTTTCCTTGAAGAAAACTGGATCTCCTCAGTCCCTTTGCTGTTCAGGTCAGCCTCCCATGGGATCCTGCCTATCAGTCCCCTGAAAAAGCTGAATTTCATTCTTACCTTCACAACTGAAGCTCAAGTTTGATACTCTGCCACACAGAAATGGTATGAATGAATAGAAGTCATCTAATTGACAATAAAAGAGACCAGAGTAGATGCACTCTTAATTCTTGGAACCGTTACACTGTTTTTTTTTTTTCATAAAAACTTTGTATCTATCAATTTGAATGGTCCTATCAGGAGATAAAATTTACGGTTATTAAATTATAATAAACTGTAGTGACCTTGAATTTTTTCTTTGGATAATGATTCACAAATTAATCTTAGGTAATAGTTGGCACATTTACTCAGTAATATTCATTCAAATACCAATCATAATTTAAAGTATAAGTAAAAAAAAAAAAAACTGTACAACTGCCATTATCAACATTAATTGGATAGTCTTAACTATTTTAGTATTATTATAAAATATTAACTATGATATTACAACATTTTGAATAATGTATTCACATTTAGATATCTACATAATGGAATCTCAGAAAAACAGGACTAAGAAGACATTGAGAGGTCATCTAGTCCTTTTCCCAGGCCTAAGGCAGAATCAGCGCTCTATGATTCTGCATGGACATTTTTCCTCTTTTCTTAAAGACTTCTATGACAGAGACTCCCCCAGAAATCTATGCCTATAATTCACTACCTTACCTTTATGTGTTTCCCCAGTGCTATTCAGAATTTCCTGTGTGGCTTTTGAAGCTCGTTATTTCTTGTCTGTGTCCTGGTTTGAGGTAAAACAGAACCAATGTTCTTTTCAGTAATTTTACTTTTTAGTTAAAAAGAGCGTCTGACATTCATTTATTGGCCAACCCAGTCTAAACCACAATAGTCTGATACAACGTGGTTATGGAGGACAGTTTATTTTCTTCTCTGTTGATATGGACATCCAGTGTGGTTTACATCCACCCCAATGTCACTTCTCCCATTGTCTTAAGAAAATGTCATATGTCAGAGTAACAGATATGTTACAAAAGTGAAACTACATGGCACACAACTCTCTTTCTATTTGTAATTTTGTAGAAAGATTAGATTGTTTATGTTGATTTGACTCTACTTGGTCTTCACACTCCATTCTGTGTGTATTTTATTTTTATCTTCTATACACTTGCAAATAGCTTGCTTTATTATTCGCTGCTGAATATTTCAGAAAGTTTAAGTTAGGGACAGTTTTCTATAGTTGTTTAGTTCTCTGCTACTGTTACCTGACTTCCCCCTGCCCTTTTTTTTTTTTTTTTTTGGATAAGTGTTAAGCTTCCTGTTATCCATAATTCATCAGAATGATTATTGCAACCATTTCGCTTATACTGAGTTAAAAGAAGTTATACAGTTAATTTATGATTGACTGTACATATACCATAATTTGCATATTATGCCTAAATGACAAACTAATTAGACAAACTAATTATCTGTTATCCATCATAATTAGCCACTATCTCTCATATTTGAGAAATTGTGGCAGTCTGGTGAAGTTCCCACTGACTGGAAAAGGGAAACATAACCCCCATTTTCAAAAAGGGAAAAGAGGAAGACCCAGGGAACTACAGACTGGTCAGTCTCACCTCTGTGCCCAGCAAGATCATGGAGCAGATCCTTCTGGAATCTCTGCTAAGGCACATAGAAAATAAGGAGGTGATTAGTGACAACCAACATGGCTTCACCAAGGGCAAATTGTGCCTGACAAATTCGGTGACCTTCTATGGCAGCATTACAGCATTGGTGGATAAGGGAAGAGCAACTGACATAATCTACCTGGACTTGTGCAAAGCATTTGACACTGTCCTGCATGACATCCTTGTCTCTAAATTGGAGAGGCATGGATTTGACAAATAGACCACTCAGTGGAAAAGGAATTGGCTGGATGGCTGCACTCAAAGAGTTGAGGTCAACAGCTCAATGTCCAAGTGATGACCAGTGATGAGTGGTGCTCCTCAGGTGTCTGTATTGGGGTTGATGTTTTTTAATATCTTTGTCGGTGACATGGACAGTGCACCCTCATGTGAGTGCACCCTCAGCAAGTTTGCTGATGACACCAAGCTGTGAGATGTACTTGACACACTTGGAGGGAATGGAGGCCTTCCAGAGGGACCTGGACAGACCTGAGAGGTGGGCTTGTGCAAACCTCATGAAATTCAACAAGGCCAAGTGCAAGGTCCTGCATGTGGGCCAGAGCAATCCCAAGCACAAATACAGACTGGGTGAAGAGTGGAATGAGAGCAACTCTGAGGAGAAGGACTTGGGAGTGTTGGTGGATGAGAAGCTCAACATGAGCTGGCAAAGTATGCTTACAGCACAGAAAGCCAACCGTATCTAAAGGGTGGGTTGAAGGATGATGGAGCTGGACTCTTTTCAGTGGTTTCCAGCGATAGGACGAGGGGCAACAGGCACAAGCTGGAACATAGGAAGTTCCACTCAAATATGAGGAGAAACTTCTTTATGGTGAGGGTGACAGAACACTGGAACAGGCTGCCCAGGGAGGTCGTGGAGTCCCCTTCTTTGGAGATTTTCAAGACCTGCCTGGATGCAGTCCTGAGTAATGTGCTATGGGCAATCCTGCTTTGGCAGGGGAGTTGGACTAGATGATCTCTAGAGGTCCCTTCCAACTCTGACAATTCCGTGATTCCATGATCCTGGGCTGCATCAAAAGAAGCATGGCCAGCAGGTCACGGGAGGTGATTCTACCCCTCTACTCTCCTCTCATGAGACCTCACCTGGAGTACTACCTCCAGCTTTGGAGTCCTCAAGACAAGAAGGACATGGACCTGTTGGAACAGGTCCAGTGGAGGGCCACAAAGACGACCAGAGGGCTGGACCACCTCTCCTATGAGGAAAGGCTGAGAGAGTTGGGGTTGTTCAGCCTGGAGAAGGCTCTGGGGAGATCTTATAGCGGCCTTCCAATACCTAAAGGGGGGCCTACAGGAGAGATGGGGAGGGACTTTTTATCAGGAAGTGTAGGGATAGGACGAGGGGTATCTGAAAGAGAGGAGATTTAGATTGGATATTAGAAAGAAATTCTTTAGTGTGAGGGTGGTGAGGAACAGACACAGGTTGCCCAGAGAAGTTGTGGATGCCCTATCCCTGGAAGTGTTTAAGGCCAGCCTGGATGGGGCTTTGAGCAACCTGGTCTAGTGGGAGGTGTCCCTGCTCATGGCAGGGGGAGTGGAACTTGATGATTTTTAAGGTCCCTTCCAACTCTAACCACTCTATGATTCTATGATTAATTACTAATCATATTTTTGGTAATGTTACTAAATCACCCATCAAAAGTGAGAGAATCTTTCTGGTGATCATTTTAGTTATAAATGAGAAAGTTCTGTGCTGTCAATAAATTATCATCACCAAAAAATTCTAATTGTGCTCCTATGAGTGATGTAGAAAATGAGATGTAGTAGAAAATACCCTCAGCTGTATTAAACAAAATCAAAACAAACTCAAACACAAAAATCCAAACAGGTGTAATATTACAAGAAATAATCTAACCATGAGAAAAACACTGTGGTACATGATAAATGTACAAAGCACTATTATTTTGTGGAGTCAGATCTAGGGTTCAGCGTGTATCACATTAATCTGGAAAAACTGGTTATTCATTAAAAAATGGTTACTGTGCCATGCTTGTGCTCAGGTGGAGTGTTTCTTTCAATTCCTAAGGGAAAGTTTTTGACGTTTCATGAACCACCACCAGTCACAATTGCTGGATTCATCCCATTCCATTTTAGGAACTTATCTGAGAAGTCAAGGTTAGGACTGTAGGCTTTCTAGGAGCTGATCCTGAAAAGCCCATCTCTTCTCACTGGCTACAGAGTGTCTGCTGTTCTCTGATGCTGTAAATGGATAAAATTAGATTGGATTAATTTGGTTCTTAAAGACAGGCTTGAGTATAGTTTTATGAGAATGGACAGATATCATGTAATGAATATATTCACTGTGAGAAACAAATGTGGAAAGATGCAATTTTGAAAGAAGCCTAGAGCTAGGAGGAAAGAGAAAAGTTAGACTTGAGACTACAGATAGTATCGACAGCCTATGTTGAGATGAGTTTGGCTCTAACTACAGCAGTGCAACTTAGTTTGGTTGTGGGCACTAAGTATTACAAAACTGAAAGAAATGGAAAATTTGAGGGAAAAAAATAGATATCAAAAGAACAACAAACAATTCAATTAAAAAATAACTTCATTAGCTGGTAATAATAAAATACTTTGTTGTCTTTTAACATATGATACCCACTGGAAAGACACATTATAGTCAGTGTGTTACAAATTTCTCCACTTCAGTTTCTGAAATACATGGCGATTCAGTGCTTAACTAGGGATGAATTTTTGGCAAACGCTGCAATCTTTCAAAACCATTGTTAATAGATAGATAAATGGATAGATAAAATGATCATCATCTCTAGAAGAGTTAATTTTTTATTTATACTGAAAGACTAATTTTAGTTCTCCAACAATAATCCATCACCTGAGAGAAAAATTTCTTGGCATATAGAAACTCCAATTACATTATGCATGAAAAAAAGGTTTTGTTTAGCTCTTATATTGTTGTGCATAGTCATATATAATATTCATAAATAAAGATATCAACATTTTGGGTTCTCATATTCATCATAAGTCTACTTCTAAGTATAAAAACAGGCCTGTGCATGAACCTTTTCAAATTTTTAAAAGAATTGTGATTTATGCATAGGAAATAAATAAACTGAGTGATGGAATAAATGCTGTCTAGACATGCACATTTCAGACAATCCTTCCATAAAAAGGTCAGAGTTTATTGGAGTGGATAATATCCCCCTTTGGATCCTTTTTTTTTTTTTTTTCCCCTCTATATACAAGAATCTGCATCTTCCCTGGAGGTCAGTTTGGCAACTTTCAGATGCACTAAATTCATTTAAACTCTAATAACCAGTGAAGAAATGAAATAGTACTGAACAATAGCAGCACTCTGTGGTGTTTACAAATACATTTACAGGAGGTCATTCATCCTGTGAACCCATTGTACATGCCAATTTGTTGCACTCTTCATTATAATAGAAAAAGTATGGGTAACAATGAACTGCAAACCTTATTTGGAAAACACATAACTTACAAGCATCAAAAGACAACTGGGGTCATCTCTAAAGTAGATTTTATGGTTACCAATGAGTATTTTGCTGCCTTCATTAAATGGACTTTAAAAGGATTTTAATTGCCTTTCTTATTTTGGCTAACAACCTGGTTTTGATGGCATTATGTCTACAGCTGTTCAGCTCTAAAGAGCATTATTTAGGCCCAGAAAAAAAAATACCTACCAATGTTATCGAGGGCTAGACTGAATGATCTTTCTGAAACTGTGTAACAGACTTCTCTCAAACACACACTTGTTAAAATTTGCTCACTTCTGTTTACATTTACTTTGTTTCATCCGTGGTATTAGGCCTGTAGGACTACAGTCTCCTCTGGGTTTGCAAATCATATGCTGTGGAAGAGACATAATATGGAAAAAAAAGCCAGAGTCAAGTGGAAAATGCAGGTTGGTGTGAATGCAATTTGGGCTTATTATACACGCTTCTGCCAGCACTGAATGACTAGCACACTGTCCAAGCCTAGGAAGAGGTAGTTCCCTGTTTTGAGTAACGAAATCCAACATGAACTAAATATATCAGAAATAATTGATCTCATAGTCACTAATGTATACATGCAAACTGTCAGAGATTGCTCCAGTTTTAGGCACAGACCTAAGTTTCACTTCTCTGAAAACAGGTACAGCAAATATGGGAAATCTAACTCCACATAGATAGTGGGTCTCTGTGTTATTTTCCTTTGCTAATGAAAACTAGATAAATATCTTGATAGAATACTATGGGTCAACGGTATCACTAATTCAGTTGTGAGTTCCCAGGAGTGTGTGTTAAGTTGATTTAATGAAAGAGAGGAGGAAGAACTGTTTGCTATATAAGCATATGAAAAGATAAGAATAGCTGTACTCTCTGCTCAGTTTTCATCTGGCTTTATTATGCTGAGTGTTGATACTTCATGTTATCATATACACAATATATAAAAAAAGGGTCAAACCGAAGTCAGTGGTAATTCCATATTGACAAGGGATGTGGTTCATACAGAAAATCTTTTCCAGTGTTTATCTACAATGAGACGCTATGCTAAGACTGTCTGATTTTCTCTGTTTCCTCTGGGTTTTTTTTTTTTTTTTTGGTCAGTGTGGTTGTATAGGAGGAATAAAGAGCTGAAACAGTTCTTATGAATCTTTACTTGTTGAAAATGCAAAGAGTATAGGACATAAGGCAAGGAATCTAAAGAAAATGAAAAATTGGCGTAAAATGTTGTGTATCATTCTGTTTTGGTTTGTTAACTGCCTCATTGTGATCTAGTACTTGAGAAAAACTCTTTAAAATGCTTTAAGGACTCCTTATAAATCTGACAGTGTATCTTTGAAAGCATAAGAACCAGAATAAAAATTATGTTTTGTCCGCAAGATTCTAAAAAAACCCCTGTATTTTAAAAAGGAAGGTCTAAGAACCTATTTTAATCACTGTCAAATGATACATAAATATTGATGAAATACTACTGACTTAGAAATTTTGCTGTGATGTTTAGTAGATGAATTTTTATTCACAAAGAGTTAGGTTTTGACCCATTGCTATCATTGAAATAATTTACTCAGGAAAATGAAGATTTGAATTAATTCTTAATGGCACATAAGAATCTATTCCTTTTTGTAAAAGTTGAATTAATTTCTTGATTATTTTTTGAGAATATTGTATAATTAACTGGCATTTAAAACACATTTTACGCTAAAATTCTCTTTTACTTTCCTTTTTCTCAGGACTTGACTCAGAGTTGCCATAAGAAACTTGTTAAATAAAGAATAATTTTCCTGATAAATCATCTTATTAGGCTCATTGAAGTGCATTGGTGAAGAGGACTCTACAGCAAAACCCTGTCCAATGTGTGGCTATTGTCTTCTAACAGGATCTAGAAAATATAATTTGGCACCATTTTTGTACTAATCTTATTTCTTTCTGAGCCCTTCAGCATACTTAGTCTGGACTGACTTGGAGAAGGGGCTTTCTGCCACCCACCTGCTGACAGTTTTCTATCTCTGGCTTTTCTGACGGTATTTAAGGTATGCTTTATCCATAGGAACAGCCTTGCTCTGTTTTTTTATAGCAGTCAATTTCCTCTCACCTGAATCATAAAAAACAAAACCGGAACACTTTGTGCCCAATTCTTTTCTGAAAGAAAACCATTAAGAAGTCAGACACCTATATAAGCCATCACAACACAGACCTGAAATAATTTGGTATTTTACAAATCTTACAATAATAAATATTCTTTTAAAAAAATCAATAGATAACCTAAACCAATGTATTTAGATATCGAAGTTGAATGTTTTTAGAGCAAAGTTACACAGAATATGGCTCATCATACATAGGTTGAAACCAAAACAAAGGCAAAAAAGCTATCAAACCCTGCAAGAGCTGTTTTGACAGATGAGACTTGAGAAAATACATAACATGAACTACTAAACTTGGCTTTTCAAATTAATAATGGGGCATATTACATTGAATTCTTCTTTAAGTATTCCAGGCAAGCCAAAAGAAAGTATTGATCAGCTTTAACTGATGACATGTCCATAAAGTCATCAACAAATATTGGCGTCTAATTCTGAAGTACATGCAGATGTCTAAGATAACAGATTATAGTGCAGTGGCATTGACAGATTAGATTTTTTAATGTGTTTATTTAGATGTTAGGTGCTTTCTGAGAGATTAATAAACTAATTTCTTCCTATGTCATTTTGCTGGAAGTTTAAATGCTTAGACAGCATTAATAAAATATTGTTTCCAACTTATCTGAAGAACTTTGGGACATAAAGGTTACACCAGGCTTAATCAATGATTTTTCTTGGAGCTCTGTATGTGGATATCTCATAAACTTCACATAGCTCTGCTCCTAGAACTCTGAAATAGCCTAACTCTGCACAATTATTTTCCCTCTCCGTTCACACAGAAACACTGTGATTTGTGATAATACCAAGCAAAAAAGCAAAACAACAGCATATGAACATATCCCTCTAAATAGCATTTTTCCACAATTTGGATGTGAATTTTCTCACCTGTAGTTTATTCTCAAAATCACATGGTCTCTAATAAAATTTTAAGCCAACTACAATGACACTTTTACCTCTGCTGCTTACTATGGTTTGTTAGGAACGTTAAAGAACTGCCATTACGAGAAAATGAAGTTCTGTATTTGTTAGTATTGTATGTTGGAAATAGCCATGTTAATGCTTAGCAGCATATTTCCAACAAAGTTTTAGTGGTTCACACTGAAACTCCTGTTCGAGTTGGAGATGTACTCCTGTAAGGACTATGGGAAAATTATAAAAAGGTAGTTTTTGAGCCTCCTGACAAGCAGACTAACAGAAAGAAAAGTAACAAACCCACTATCTTTACCAAGGGCCTCCTTAGGAATACATCATAAAAATAATTTGGTCTGACTGACTTAGCAGGCAATTTGCACCAAATCTCCATGCTCGACAACATCTACGATGGTCCCTTTGGACTCATGTTCATTCTTCTGGAAGAATATAGTATGTTGCATAAGCCAATCACACAGCCACT
The DNA here is from genome assembly GCF_964106895.1 of Numenius arquata. NCBI lineage: Eukaryota > Metazoa > Chordata > Aves > Charadriiformes > Scolopacidae > Numenius > Numenius arquata. Next base: position 105,684,094 of record NC_133576.1, on the reverse strand, counting down.
GTTTCTTGTTCGTGTCGGTGATGATCTGACTGACAGTTGGTGACATATTGTGCATCCATGGGGACAGAAGAATGCTCACACAGGGACTGCTGATAACCTTTCCTATGAATGCCTCTATAAATAGGAAGAAAATATAACAGGATTATATTGATTAGACTGATGACAGAGCTGATGATGAGTTGTAATCTCCTTTAAGAGGTCATTCAGAGGGATAGTCTGCTCCTTAGTTAAAATTATTCAGCAATCTAGAATTAGCAGGAGCCTTTTCTCTTTGTCTCTCTTTTTTTCTTTTTCTTTTTCTTTTTCTTTTTCTTTTTCTTTTTCTTTTTCTTTTTCTTTTTCTTTTTCTTTTTCTTTTTTTCATTACAGCATATGCACAAACCTGTGTGATGGAGCTGATGACTGATGATGATGATAGTAATGATAATGGTTGCTTGATTTTTTTCTTATGTTGCTATTCACTAGTCCTATGTGAGGTCTTAGTGCATACGGTATGCACTAAGACTTCATTAGGAATTTCTGAGATGAATGGTTCTTTTTTTTTTCACCTAAAAATGCCTTTCATCTGCATTTCTGATCCAAGCTCCATTCTGATACACTTTAAGATAAGATACCTCTACTCTGTGTGTATATTGGCATCTGCACACAGTAAATGACCCCGCTTTGGGACAACAATTCTGTAGAGAACTTTAAATAAAAAAGGAAATTTTATGGCTGGTGTTATTTTTAAACTGGAATTTTGAAATAACTGACATTTGAGAAACAAGGAAAGGCTCTTCTATATGTTGCACATCTCTATTAATCTACATACCACTATTGATGGATCAAAAGAATTCTAACAAGAGAATAATTATGTTCTGCATATTACGGCAGGATCTACAAGATGGTTTTCATTATGGAACAATATAAAATGAAGCAGACTCCCAGAAAAGCAGACTCCCAGGGTGGTCAGGCACTGGAACAGCCTGCCCAGGGAGGTGGTGGAGTATTTAAGAAATGTGTAGACATGGCACTTCAGGGCATGCTCTAGTGCCCGAGATTGTTGGTTTGTGTCTGTTTGTGGGTGGCTGTGGTGTGTGGTTGTGGTTGTTTGTTTTGTGTGGTTTTTGTTTTTGTTTTGTGTTTTGTGTTTGGGGTTTTTTTTTGTTTGTGTGTTTTGGTTTTTGTTGTTGGTTTGGGTTTTTTTTTTGTTTGTGTGTTTTTTGTTTGTTTTTTTTTTGTGGATGGACTCGATGATCTCAAGGTTCCCTTCCAACCAAGAAGATCCTGTGATTCTGTGAAAATAAACAAAAAAAAAGCACATTAAATATTTCTTTAATCACTGACACTGTGGGCTGCACAACACTGAGTATTCTGAGTTCCGAACTCTCAAGGTTAGGATCAGAGATTCAGCACTTGTTTTTCACAAACCTTATTTATGAACACAGAAGGCTGCAAAGGTATTGATTTTTAGAACATCCATCAGATTCAACAATCAGCCAGTACTGGCTGAGTGTTCATTGGTCACTGGTACACAGATTCTCAGCTTACATATGATAGCATGGTATTCATTTTCCATTTCAATGATTAGCCATAGACAATAAAGGTTACAAAATGTAAGAGTGCTGGGTATGTAATGAATAATCATGTATAATGGTTAAAACACAGTATGTTGAGTTGACCTTGAAATGAAGAACAACAGAGGAGAGATAGGGTCATCTGTTTTTCACAGAAAAAGGGAAATGAACTTCAGGTCATTCCTACTTTCTTGGCCACTGGCTGTTATCCTGGAGGTGTTGTGCTTGAGAGATTTTATCAACAATACTTTGTGATTACTACTGGGCAATCCAGAGAACCACATTAACATTGGCCTCAGAGGAATTTTTCCACGTCATCGCAGCCAGAGGCTAAAGAACTGTAAGAGAAGCTATAGAGGAAAGCTAATTAGAAAAGGAAATTGGGTATAAAGATAAAAAAAAATAAATTCTATTATTTTCAAAGTTGCAATGGTATATGTCCTTGTGTGTATTTCTAGCTCCTTTCCTCTGATGCCCTATGACATTCTCACATTTTGAGTTACATTACATATTCAATCAGACAGCAAGCTTGGAGGAATATTATGCCATCATATTTTTTTCAAGAATGAAATCCTATAGCATAACTTTTTCATGAAGGTCATTACTGTAAGTTAAAAAATTGGAGACGTATAATATATGCATTTATTAATGATGCCCATGTGTCATAAAACATAGGATTCAAAACATTTGTGACTAGAATATGTCACATTTACATATGAGGTGAAGAAAATTAAGGGTTTTATCTAAAAGTATGTGTCTTTATGGAAGATCTTCCACTTATCTCCTTTCCCTGACAATTAAACTGTGACAAAAAGCATTGTTATTTTTTTGGCACTATAGAGTTCAGCAGCTTTCCAGTACCTTTTGGTAGATTCCTCTGCCACTGAGGACTAGCTAGAAGTCTACAACCCTTTCAACATAGCTCGTTGTTTCTGATATGCATACATACTTTGGTTCTCTTGGATGCAATTGTCTTAAACGTCTGCAGTTCAGGAAAACACAGATTAACTAGTCATCTGAGTCTTTCTTTATATTAGGGGACAAAAATGGCACTCTTATTTGACTTGTTCTTAACACATTTGTGTTAGGGTGAGATGATTTCTTTCTTAAGAATGAGTGGTTATTTCCATTCATTAGTTAACCTGAGTCAGACTGTTTAGAGAAAGACATTGATGATTTCAGGGCTGAAGAAGTCTATATGTGATAAAGTGTATACAGTCCTTGAAGAACAGATAATTTCAACATATATTTTCTCATGGGGGAATGAGGTGAGCAGAAAACTGACTGAACTTTTCTGTCCCTTTTAGGTAGATAGACCTTCACAAGCTCGCATCCTCCACCTTTGCTCATGCTTTTAACATATTTTCTTTCCTCTGTATGCTGCTCAAATTTGAAGCTCTAAAGCTCTGTGTAGTTCGGAACCTGTCACTTATAAAAAGGGCTTAGTACAGCTGTTAAGACACTGCTGTGATGCACTGAACATCATCTTTATAGGCTGAGCAAAATGGACTCTGCGTTGATGCCCATTGCCTTTAGAATTTGCTCCTCTGATGGCTGTTGGAGAAACCTACCTGCCTTTAGTGTGAGACAACTATTTCATTTATTTTTTAATGAATTGTGTCTCTTGGCTTCCTAGACTTTGTTCAAATAACTACTACTTAGTTTTCTAATGATGCCTCTAAATGACATATCTAGCAGGAACTCTTGTCTTATTTATTCTTGCTAGTGAGAGTGTCACATGCAGTATATATGTTTTTAATTTTTTAAACCAAAGTGTTTAGGTACTGTGGAAATCTGTGCTATAAAAGTGAATAAAACAGTGTTTTCAAAATTCCTAAAATTCTCTTATTCATGTGCTGTCCTCTGTGATAAAACTCAAGGTGGTAGGTGCTTAATAAAATGACTGACAGGCAATATAATGCAAGTTGCTAGTAGCAGCACTAGTTCTGTAGCACACACTTCAGTTCAGCCTAAGCCCCATATCTGCGAAGAATGATAATTAAAGAAGAATAAATATGAGATATTTAAAATGCCAGTTCACTATGATTGAACAGAAATACCACTGTACATTTTTTATTTTAATTCTTTTCTGTTCCCAAAAGTTCTTTTTCAGTTTCTGCATATTATATACTCTGCTACCCATAAGCTTGAATACCCAGTGCTGAGATATTATTCATTTCCTAAAATTTAAATTGTGATAACATTTGCCTTCCTTTCTCAGCTGGCTGTAGAGTTGCATTTAAATGAGATATTTGTGATCTATACTTTTAGCATTATAAATACATCTTTCTGCTGCTGTAACTTTATATGTATGTAAAATTTTTAAAAGACAAAAGCCATTCAGAACAAGAAAACACCTCTTTTGTTTATTGATCATTCACTAAAGGAACTGTTCTCATACAAATACCAGATGACTCTCGTATCTTAGGTAAAGCTGGAGGTGTATGAGGGATCTTTTGTATTTATGAAGTACTGGCATCTCAGTGCTGAGAAGAGAATAGGTCTGATATTTTTTTATTTTTTGCCCTGCTGTGCCACTGGTCCATTTTCCCATGGTTGACCTTCCTATGAACTAATCAGAAGGGCTAAGTGGAAGAAGAGGTTTAGATCCTTCTAAATAAAAATGATAGCTGCTTCTGTATGCCTTTGGACCATTTCCATTGAACAGTTCACTTTTGTATCCTCCATCAAAAAAGTGCAATAGGGTGTGCTTCCTCTGTGTAATCTCATAAAAAGTATACTGGGATCATATTGGATAGGGGAATTAAAAAACTGCATTGTATCCTTTTGTTGATGGATCTGTATATAATTTTCAAAAGCAGACAATTTAATAGCACGTTTGTAATCTATATGTGTATATTTAGACATAGAAAACGGAGCTTTATTTTTTATCTTAAGAAAAAAAGGTGTTTCTAAACCTGACTTGTCTAGTGATGTGAAATTTCAAAATCTATTAAAAGAACCACTTTATGAAATAAGCCATTCTATTTAGTGTCCATAACCTTTTTCAGAATGCCTAAGATGAATTTCTGTGTGGCAAACACTCAGATGCATTTGTAAAGCCCAGAGCAAGTGATATCATCATGTAGCTCGTACCAATCAAATATTATTTAAAGTATAATAAATCAGAACAAAATTACATGTCAGATATTCAAAGGCTATGAGCAATAGAATTGCAATACAAAGTCATTGGCAGAAGGAGAAAATCACTACTGCAATCACGCTGCAATTATCCAGTTCTAGACTTCTTTATATGAAAAGTGGAATTGTAACAGTTTAATGAAACAGTGATAATAATTACAAGGTAGTATTTTTGTCTTCAGATTTGACTTTGCTAGGATGTTTTGGGAGGGCAAAGAACAAAATTAACAAGTGACTAAAAGCCACCTTATGTTACTGTATCAGAAAACATCTGTCATGATATCTAGACCCATATCATTTAGTCAGAATAAAATCATCAGTGTGCAAAGTGTAGTAAAAATGTCTTCATTATTTTCTTTCTTCATGATATTTTGCATATTAATAGTGCTTGAACACAGGCAACTGACATGGGAATTTCCAATCAGAATCAAAATACTTCAGTAAGGTTTCTGCTCTGAATCACCATCTGGAAGAATTTCTCCCTCCCCTTTTTCCCTCCCTCTTTCTCTTTGTCCTTCTTTGTTTTTCTCTCTTTCTTTCTCTGTCTCTCTCCCACTCACTCCTTGGGTAATATAGAGCACCAAGGAGATTTTCAAATTACTCTTACAGTAGGATATTGTTAATATTCCCCTTTTCATGCAAATTTAGAAAATATATGTTTAGATTATTAGCATTAACTAAAGTGAAGTAAGATACTGCACAAGGCACAAGTGTATTCTTCATGCAAATAAAAGAGGTAAGTATCTCTGATTACCATGACATAATTAGGGAAAATTTAGCTCTCTCTCCAGCACAAAGTACCTTCTTGATGAATTATGAGTCTGTTTGGTTATGTGGAGAGTTGGACCAAAACCAAAAAAAATGCTGATGGTTCATTTTTATCTGAAATCCCTGAAGTTTAAGATAGGGCAAAATTCATTACTCTAAGATATTCTAATTTGTATCTTTCTCTCAAGTGTGTAAACTAATATCCATGAAGAAGAATCTGTAAATTAGTTCATCAGAAGTCTAGAGACCTATTATGTGGGAAATCACAAAATGATTTTTGAAGTCATAAAAGCCCTCAAATGTACTGTAAATTCATTGTAAATGCTGTCTGGTTGATCTTGCAGTCTTTTGGCAGGCAAAATTCTCCTTGATGCCAATGGGAGTTTTGCCATTATCAGAATTTCAAAGACAAGATCTTCTATAAACATCCTACTAGTCTAAAACATTACATTTTATTATCTCCATGAGAACTATATTCCTTATAAACTTAATAATAGCGAATAAATTTATTCTTGACTTGCAGCTTTGAGAAAAGTAATGCAGATATAAGACCGTATCTAAGCCTTACTTAGCTTTATAAGTAAGCAACTGGGTGCACTCTTTGTGCATTGCTGATTACCTGCCTGCCACACGCCTGCCTAGCTGTCTTCCAGTATGTGGGTGCATTTGCTTCTGTGGGAGCTGTGGCTCTATACGTAATAACTTGGGAATGTGAAAAAACATGAATTGAATTTAGATAATTTGACTTGTTAATATAGTGGTTGTTTTTATTTGTACTAGGATAACTCAACTTCTATGAAGTTTCTAGCCAGCCCTACAAGATGCACAAAAGACCATCACAAGGATTTTTGCTTCGTGTAAGCTTGCCACGTGCTAAGCAACACCTTCAAACCCATGAGGAATAGGAAAACAGCCATGCTTGCAAATGTATCTTAATATGTCACTCCCTGTCCCCTTCCACTCAGTGAAAATTATTTATTTCCACGCTCACTATGACTTTCTGTGTATAAAAGGAATGTGCCTCTCTTATTTAGCTGTTAACTGCAACTCTATTTGCTTAGTTAAAAGGAAAACCTGCAGTAGAAACTAAACATTAAGGGCTAAACCCAAAGAAAGACTGTAAATGCACAAGAACCTGCAGACTTCATGGTCCTGGTTGGAATTTTGTTATTTAGTCAGCTTAGATGTAGTAAACATTATTTTATTATTCAGTGTTGGGAGAGATATGCTTGTTAAGCATGCTGAATTAACAGACATCAAACTGGGTGAAGAGCTTGTCAATGTACTGTATAATGGCAAACATTTGAAGTACTTACAGTAACCAATCCTATTGCAGAACAATCACCCCGTGCCTTGTCTCCTAGTCACTTCAAATACTATCACACAGAATACTTCTCCACAAAACCTCATTTCCCAGTGCTGTGTAGTTGGTGTGAAATGAGCCACTTATCCTCAAAAATAACTGTTGAAGGTTGTCAGAAGGCAGTTTGGTCAGCTACCAATGCTCTATATGCTGTAATAAAGTGGCAATGCTGTCATTGCAACTCAGCTTTTACAGGATGCAGAAGCATAGCTTTTTGAACTGTGTTCTGGTCATTCCTGTATCTCCTTGAGGATGACTGGACCAGGTAAGTTCTTGTAAAGTAAATTCCAAAAACCACAAAGTATACTAGCAACTATTCTGGTGTTTCAAAAGGTCTTTCCTCATAGACAAGCTCAAAAAAATTATTCCATTGTGTGTTCTGATGTAGCTTTTTTTTTTCTTCTAGGTAATATGCTAGGAGCAAAAATAATCCAAACACTTAAAGCCGTAACTTCTTGTTGTGGAATATTAAGGATATCTCATAATGCATGCCTGAATGTCTCAGCACCCTGGCCAAATGCTATTGTTTGATGATTGCACATTATTGATAATAGTATAATTATACTATATGGAATCTATTTCTACTTGTATTTACAAATGGAAAATTTGTGCTATTTTTTCCCTATTCATTCACTGTAGTAAGTTGATTCTGCGTAATTTATAAGTTCATACATTTTATCCTGTCTTTGTTGCAGATGAAAATGTGTGCATTACATACATATATATTAGATTACATTGCATACACAAATTAGTAAACACATACATAAAGTATTCTGAAACTCTCTGTGGAAAACTTACATTGATTTTGTCTGTGATTTTGAATGTGTGCTAAAAGTCAATGAGCAGTGAAAGGATAACCCAAGTTATTTGAATCTCCAGAGTCCCTTTAATTGGTTGCTTCTTTCGGCCAACATCCTTGATTGTTCGACACAGGAGATGCTGAAAGGAAAACATTGACCAAAACCTGTTCACATGAATTTCATAGTGAAACTGAAAATGAGGTTGTCAGTTTCTTGGAAGAAAGAACTTTTCAAAGACAACTGTTTGCTATAGAGGAGACAGAAGGCAATCTGACATCAGTGGTACTGTGGTCCAAGAAAATGGGTTTGTACTACTTTGAAAAGTAAATGGTGTTGTGAGTAAAAAGCCCTTTAGAACTACCAAAGGTCTGTTCTGATGCTTGCATTACTTGGAATTTTCCATTAAGATGCAAGACCTGTAGATTACTGTAGTATAATCAAAACACGTTATTCAGTATATTTTAGAAATTACATTTTGTGTGTCAAGTTCAGAAAAAGGGAGTTTGCTCAGCTCTATCCAGGAGAACACTGAAGTACTTCCCACTGCTGTGTTAGTGTTTCAGATCTGTTGTTCTCTCCTGACACGCCTATCTAAAAAGCTCTCCCAGGTGGATATTAAGGTGTGAAGTCTCCTAATTCTATGACTTATGGTAATGCTTTTGGAACTGTTTAGTGTGCAATCCTGAGCTCTGATCCTAGAACTCTACAGTGAATTCCATTATTTCTAAGCTATATTTATGTATTTATCTCTATTCTAGCAAACAGTATTTGCTACAGCATTTGCAAATATTTCTGGAGTTCTAGAATGAATCTCTTTATTGATTTTACTTTCTTTTAATGATTATGCACAAGAAGCATAAGACTGAAACACAAGGAGCTTAAACTAGCATACTTCAGCAGAAATTAAACTCCCAGCCGTAGAAATGAGGTTTTATCCATACAAACCACAAGAGATAGCACTGAAGTTAAAACAGTTATTTTACTTTGACATTTGTATTCAAATCCTATTTGTCTAAATTATGTTGCTGTAGTGCCTGATCTTTCAACTTTCGATAAGTCTCTGTATACACACAGGTACACATAAACATCTTTCTGTAAAATCTATCTCTGAATTTATGTGTGTATGTATGCATTGAGGTCTGTATCTACTTATACATAGCTATATATATTATTAAATTATGTCTGTGTTTATACACCTATATGTGCAAAAATATATGTGTTTTTACAACTTGTTGAAAGTTGATAACCCGTCTTTGGTAAAGAAATACTTAGACACTGTTTTACTTCAGAGGTAATTTTGTGAAATCTATATTCAAAACTAGAAAGACTGTCAAATCACTTTGAAAAAGGTCACTTAAGACAGGACTTGGCATTTCCCTTCATATGGTTCCCCTCGGCTCATTTCTCCAGCATGTCAAGGTCCCTCTAGATGGCAGCACAACCCTCTGACGTATCAACCACCCCTCCAATTTTGTTTTCCTCAGAAAACTTCCTGAGGTGCACTCTGGCCCATCACCCAGATCATTAATTAAGATGTTAAACAGGATCAGACTCAGTACTGATCCTTGGGTACACCACTAGTCACTGGTCTCCAACTAAACTTTGTACAACTGATCACTGCTCTCTGGACCCTCACCCAGTCCACACATCAGCAAGCTGCCTATAAGGCTCTTACCTTATGACAGGGAGACAGTGTCAAAAGTTTTACTGACGTCCAAGTAGACAATATTCACTGCTCTCTCCTTGCCTACCAAGGCAGTCAGTTCATCACAAAAGGCTATCATGTTGGTCAAGTATGACTTCCCCTTGGTGAATCCATGCTGACTACTCCTGACAATTTTCTCATTCTTTATGTGCCTGGAAATGGTTTCTAGGATTAGTTCTTCTATCACCTTCCTAGAGATTGAGGTGAGGCTGATGGGTCTGTAGTTCCATGTGTCCTTCTCTCTTACCCTTCTTGAATATGTGAGTGATGTTTGCTATCCTGCAGTACTCAGGTACCTCTCACAATTACCATGATTGATTGAAGATAATTGAGAGTGGCCTCACAATGGCATCAGCCAGCTCTCTGAGCACTTGTGGACACATCTCATCAGATCCCGTAGAATTTTGTATGTCCACTTTCCTTAGGTATTCTCTAAACTGATCCTCTTCGACCAAGGGTAAATCTTCCTTACTCCTAACTTTTTGCCTAATCTCTAAATCCTTACATTTTTGCAGGACAGTCTTAGTAGTAAAGATCAAGGTGAAGAAAGCATTTAGCACCTCAGCTTGCATTCCCAGTAGACACACAAACACAAAAGCACACAAACATCTTTACACCACAAATACACATATATATACATGATAGGCCACACAGAGCAGCACAGACACATTCCACACACAAACAGAAACAGCAGCAATGGCTTTGTGCTGCTTCCCTCTTTAGCTGAACAGGAGGAGGATCCATACACATATGTATATAAATACAGTGTGGATCCCACCAGCAGCTGGGCTTACACATGATCTCAGTCTCTCTTGTTACTGGTGTATGAATATATGAGCCTCTGTGGCTGCAGCCCCACTTTGGTTGCTGGTACAGATTCACATGCACGCACGCGTGTGCGCACACACACACACACATATATTCAGCATGTATCCTTGGATATTTTTAAGGCATGGGTGGACAAAATCCTCAGAAATTAGGTCTGATTTCATAAATAACCCTACTCCGGGACAGGAGGTTGTATTAGAGACCTCCTGAGGTCCCTCCCAAAACCAATTATCCTATGATTCTATGATTCTGTAACAGAAGTGAAAAGGCTTCGGTTTATAACCACTAGCTGATGTAATTCAATGTATTTTTCCCCTTTCTGTGATTCTCAAAGCATGAAGTAGTTCAATTAGTGTCTACTGGCTCTTCTTTTGGTGCTTACAGAGAGAACTAAGATTCAAGAAGGCTTACCCTTCTATGCTTAGGACTAAATCTGTGCAGGGATGATATGAATTGCAGAAATTGACCCTAGGCACTATCCTCTCTGGTAGAAGCCTCAGCCTTTAATTTATCACCTATATTCCCTACAAAATGCTGTGGAAGATTTGAGCCACTGAAAAAGATTTACAATGTTCAGTAAAGAAGAGGAGAAGCTGGATAATAAGAAAGGCCACTGAGAGATGTTCTAGCACCCCTTCCTGTCCCTGAGTTAGACTGCTAATTGTAAGACAAAAACTGTTTCCATTTTCATGCAAAACTGTAATTTGGAAATCATCTTCCACAGCCTGTATTTGTTTGGACATGCTAAAAAGGGTAAAACTATCATCCACTTCTTTATTACCATTGCCAGATCACATCTTCCCTGAGGAATCCCGTTATCAAATCTCTGTTCTAGCTAGACTGACATAAAGATGTGAATGTAGGCCTCCTGCATTCTAGAAGAGTATGCTAAATTTAAGTTACTGAATATGATGATATGGATCTTGATCTTTAATTTGTTGAAGCTCTTTACCACTCTGTCAATTCAAATTAATATTAAATGAGTAGGAAGTTGAACCTGATCATCACCTTATATCAGATGAACACATATCTTATATCTTATCCACCTAACTGCAAAGCAGATCTTTGAATGTCAGCTATCTAGTTTGATGACAGTTAATACTATATATGGACTGCAAAAGTTTTAGTAGAGGAATAGCTGAAATGTACTTTGCTTCAGAATATCCAAGTCTAGCATTTGGCAGACCTAAGTTCAAACTCTGGTTATAAATAATTAAAATGACATAAACAACAACCTCATTGCAGTCTACAATTTCCTCAAGAGGGGCAGCAGAGGAGAAGGTGCTGATCTTTTCTCTCTGGTGACCAGTGATATTACACAAGGAAATGGAATGAAATTGTGTCAGGGGAAGTTCAGACAGGACATTAGGAAAAGGTTCTTCACTGGGAGGGTGGTCAGTCACTGGGATGGGTTCCACAGGGAAGTGGTCACGGCACCAAGCCCATCAGAGCCCAAGGAGCATCTGGATGACACTCTTAGTCATATGATTTAGTTTTAGATAGTCCTGTGAGGAGCAGGGAGTTGGGCTCAATGATCCTTATGGAACCCTTCCAACTTGAGATATTCTATGATTCTATAATTCTAACAAAACCAGATAGATATATAATTCTCACGTTAATTACCTGGAAGTTAAAACTGTAACAAACAGAGAACAAGTAATACCTAAAGAGTCTTACCTGTCAACTACTACTTGGCAAAGACGAGTAAGCATTTTGTAGGAGTGCTTTCCTCACTAACCTTGAATTGGGGAGAACCACCAACCTGACAATTCCAGCTGTAGGCGTTGACCTGGTTTTTGGTTTGCATATGCTTACAAGCAGCAAAAGTTTTCATACTGTCAGTCAAGTAGCACCTGTGAAGATTATAAGGATGCAGTCACAGTGGATTCAAGAACACATCCATTCATCATTTTGTTTGTTTACTTTCTGTTGAGCAGTGACTTGGGAACTCAGTTCCTTTCTCATTCAGACTCACTTTTTGGCAATGAACTCAGACTTGCTTTGTGGAAGGATAAGGCTGTGGAGAGAGAACTATGGATTGGGCTGTGTCTATGTGGCACCCCAATGTGGAAGGTACACACACACCTTGAAGCAGTTGTGGGTTAATGTATAGACATGGACTTTACTAGTCTCATTGTTAATCCTCCAAGTTCGGTGTAATACATGTGAGTATTTTCTACATCATTATGTAGTACATTTTGTGAAATTGATATGACTCAATCAACAGACTTCTTCAGTACCCACAATCCAGATACTTTGTAATTTTTACTTGTTTATTTGTAAAAATAAAAATAGACAGTTTTAATTTAAAATTAGTTCCTTTCAAAATCCAGTGGATGAGCCTCTATGTCTCATATACTTTCCTGATCCTCAACACGTGTATAAGAGAAAAATGACAATAACAATCTCTCTCTTTCCTCTGCTTCTTCATCTGGCCTACAACTTGTTTCTATTGATTTGGTAGTTTTGGTTCTTTAGTTAGTTTTTTTGTCTGTTTTTTTGTTTTGGTTTTTTTTTTTTTGGTTTGGTTTGGTTTTGGGTGAGGGAAGCAGGCTGGAGATTGCCTTTTTGTTGCTATATGGAAGTTATACACATTTAAGAAACTTAAAGGAAAGCTAAAGAGAAGCCATTACTCTTACATTACTTATGCAAATATATACATGGATGACAGTGATTCTTTTTCACAGTTAGGTCTCCCGATACTGTCAGATATTTCACATGAACTTTATTCCATTGGTCAAGAGTTTCAGAGCCTCACTCGAATGTAATGCCTTGGGAGGTCAGGATCATGCAGGGAAAGACAATTTTTCTGCCAGTTAGTGCCAATCCTGTAGAGAGTCTTAATACTAGAGAAGAATCCTTGATTTGGTCTCTGAATTTCATGAGGAGATAATGGACCACCGGGGTGATGTGCTCATCATGACCTCTGCTGCTAAGCAGATGAGCTAACACGGCCTATCATACCTGAAGGTTTTTCAGGTTGCGCTGTGCCTGATTCAGGACAGCAGCTTGAAGCTGTGTTTCCACATCATGATGATCTCAATGTAAGCATCCTACTGCTGTATTTTTATTTTTTTTTCTTTAAAGAATCTTTTCAGTTTACATTGGTAACTAAGTATTCAAAAGTTTATTACATGCCAAATGTGAAGTGGAAGATCTGTAATAAACAACCTGGTTCAGATTAGCCAGACAATCAAATTGAAATTATTTCAGTACATCCCAAACGTGTATCATAATCTTCAAGCTAAACTGACAGTCACTGATTGGACCCAACAAGGATATAAAGATCACATTGCCTGCCTTTTTGTCATTTGTACAGCAAATCGCAATCCAAAACATTCCTAATACAGTGAATGAAAAGTCAGAAATCAGCAAAAGGAAATGCTAGACAAAAGAGTGTTCATGAGTATTTCCCCATGCTTAGTTGCCTAAGACAGGTTTTTCTGCAGGCACCTTCTTCCATTCAAGGTATGAATGGTGGAAAAAAATTGTGAGCAGAAGTAGTACTCACCTGACCAGATAAAATTTAATCCATTAGAATCCCTTTATAATTCACTGAAAAAAATAAATATTTTAAGATGCAGTTCATTTCATTCCTAATTAGATTTCTAAAACATGACAAATGAATTGCAACATTACTCTGTGTTGACGACAGATAATCAGGCAAAAATGCTTATATTGAAAATATCTACATTTAGAGTTAATATGTACTTCTTGGACATATTAACATAGGGAACAGGATATCCTGGACATACAGGAAAGGATATCAAAAATAAATGTATACACTGGGTTTCAATATGTCTCTACCTATGCCTGCTATTTGAAAAAATGGATGCAACCCTTGTCTTGTTTCTCTTGCTCACAAAGCAAACGAGAGAAACTAACAATGCCAGGACTGGATAGGGCATTTTGGGATATGAACTTGTTCTTCCTGATTGCCACAAGAGAAAACTACTCAGTTTGAATAGTTTAACCAAAATCAGGAGCAAAACAGTTTATAACTTTATTAATGTCACGTAATTAACTAGCAATCACTGAGCTATGCATTTGGGATCAATATCAGTAATGCAACAGACAAACCACAACTCTAGGTGCTCATAAACTATTAATAAACACTTGCACATTTCTAAACACCCTTTTTTAACCATAACATTCTAAATTTCAATCCTCCCTCCACAGTTCCTCTGCTCCCTGCCCAGAGGTCATTGGCACCCCTTCCCAGCAGTGTATGTTCCCTACTTGCTCACCCCTTGCAGGAGATGTGAGCCCTCCAGGTTTGTGGGACAAAGCGCCCCAAATAGTCCCCTGCACCCAGCAGTGAGGTGGCCCTGGGTCCTGGTTCCATGCTGGCAGCATGTCACCTCCAGGTGCAAGCTGTTACTGGTGCCCTGTGGGGCAGCTCTGCTGCCTGGTCTGGGCTGAGATTGGGGTGCTGTGGGGCCACAATGGCAGGCACATACTCAGTGTGATTACTGCTGCTTCTCTGATTCTTCTCCAAAATCTTTCCCTTCTGTAACATATTTGCACTGTGTATTTGCATGGTGGGTTTTGTTTGTTTGTTTGTTTTTGTTTATTTATTTAACATACTTTTTTTTTTTTTTTTTGGTTGCCTCATTCTTTGCTTCAGAAGTCTCTGAAAATTCTTAGGTGGTGTTTAATCTACTGCCTTCCTGTCTTCCTGCTTAACATCGACAGTTGGGGACAGGTGGTCGTCTTCCTCCTTAACACAATAATTTTTGGGACAAACACCATCCAGACAGTTTTGTCTATTCAATTCTCGTGCACACTGTGCGCACTCATATTCTTAACAGGTGATGTTATCCAGGCTATTGGGCAAAGGTGGGTGTGCACCCCCCATGCTGATTTAATGCACTAATCATCGCAGCTGTGTTTTATCTTTGAAGTAGAACAGATTTTGCAGAAAATCTAGTCCACAGGCATTAGAATGTCTATAATGCAGTTACTGGATCAATCCCAGTAAGAAGGAACACTCAAGTATCATTAATTTCTGTATTTTAGGGAGCTGGGTAGATACTTTCTCCAGCTTGCTTTCTGGTCATGTGGAGATCTCTAAGAAGACTCAGTTTTCCTAATGAATTTAGATACCTCCAGGGTTGGTGACATTTGAGGAAGGATTTCATTTTTAATCAGAATTTTGTAATTAGGAAGGTAGGCCTAGACTTAGACATGCATTTAGGACCCTAATTACCAATTAAATCCTTCCTACCTGATTTTATTTATTTGGATTTTAAAGTTAGCTGATATGCACTCATGGTGGTGAGCTCTGGTTCTCTTCCTCTAAAGGACAACTTCAACAGGCAGGACAGGACAGCCCTGAGAGAGTTGTTTGGATGGATGCCTCAGAGTACTCAGCTTCCTAGTCTGACAAAGGCTGCTTCACCCACATACCAATTAGCTGTCCTGCTCAGTAGGAATGCTTAGCTCTGATAAACCAGCTCTCTCCAGCTGCAAATTGAACTCAAATCAACACCACTTGTGGTTACGGTGAGGACATATATTTTCACTGTGAAAATAATAATACATAAAAATGTAAAATGCTATTACCTAGAAACTCTTTCTAGAATAAAAAAAAATGTTCAAATATATCTCTTTCAAGAGGTAAATAGTACATTTTAATGAGATCTACTGTAATAATTGAAGGTGCTAATAACATACTCGATTTTTTTGAGCATACATATTTAGGAAGCCATTCCAGATCAAAGTAGTGCATGAATTTAAAGAGGAACCAGCAGCTGCATCTAAGCTGCACAAGAGGGTAGGTGGCACAGCATACCTGCAAATCCTGGCCTTTTGATGTAAATTCAGTAACCTACCTGAATATATTGCATTCCCTTTATTGCTGAGATATTAAATATACAGGAAAATGAAATGCTGGTGTGAACTCAAGCCCTCACTCCACAATAGACCTGTGATGTGGACAGGACAAGAACCTAAACTGGAGAGCCAGGAACTGTTCCCACAAACATCAGTTTATAAGTAGACCTTCAAAGTGAATTCTCCAGATCAATAACAATGACCTTTTCTTCTTCTGCAGGAAGGAAGGCTTTAGATGCCTCCCATGGGTGTTGATGGTCTAGATATTGCAGTACATAAGACATCTGAATAGGATCAGCAGATGTGACCCAGCATGTGTGCAACACCCCTACACTTCTGGAGGAGCAGCTGGACAGCAAGTAGGATACATAAAGAAAAGTCTCCATGGGTGTCTAAATCACCACATTGTTTGAGGAATGGTTACTCCATTTCCTCAATAATTATACCAAACCCCCAAATTTATTTGAGTTCCAGTAATTGAAAAGTTAACAAAGCAGCACTATGATAAAGAGATTTTTACATGTTCAGTAATTCTTACTATTCTGTTTCCTCAAGGAATTATGAAAGTAGCTTAGGAATAGTATTTGCAAGTATCTAAACTTCAGGCTGATACTGGCAATTATACGGAGAACTCATGGGGTTGTTCTAGCATTCCTAATTATTGTCATTAGAGGTCTTTTAGCTTGATTTCATACCCCACTAATGACCTTCACAGATTCTAAAAATCCCATTTAAGAATTTCTTTTTTGTCACGTTCATTATGCTTTTTGTACAGCATATCAACTACAGCATCTTAACCTCTGCCTACCTGAAATTTATATTACCATTCAAAAGTTTGAACAAAGTGATGAATAAGGAAGTTCTGTAACTGCAAATCACATCATTACTTTTTTTTTGTTTTCAGAGAAGACTTGCACAATGTTGTCTTTTTCTCTTCTCTGCATCTAATCTGAAACGTAAAGCTACTTCTATTTCCAAATATAAGGCTTTTATTATTAAAAATACAAAACATATCTTCCACTTCATACTGCTAAATATTTTACAACTATTTCTAAGTGGAAATACTGCAAGTTAGCTTTGAATTATCTGCATTGTACATGCTGGCTACCTATATTTTAATAATGAAATATTTCTGAGAATTTTCTCTGTCAATGAGGGCAAATGGTACTGAACAAACTATATCCACACTTTTAAAATCTTATATACCCTTCAAAATTGAGTTATTGCTCACTGTACATGGTCACATGTATATGGTTCAGGTTAATTTACAAATTATGTTTGGGAATTGTCAGCATACTGACCAACCCAAGCCAAGAAGATGGCTGAGATAATTCTAAAAAATTAGGAGGACTTTGTATAGACATATATAAATACACACAAACACACACACATGTATATACACGTGTATATATATATAAACACTCACATATATAGAAAGAAAGATTCTTTTAGTTTCTGGTGGTGTTCCACATCTCTCCTTAACTTGCTGGTAAAGTGATTATATCTCAATCCAGCACAACGTAAATGTTTTAGCTTTAAACTAAAGCTACGTGGATCCCGTAGTGGCAAAAAATTCGATCCTGGCCTCATGGTGTTAAAATCAAGCAACAGAACTCACAGGAAATTTTTTTAACCACCCCAGACTAACCCTTTGCTGTACCTGTGGAACAGACACTTCACTTCAAGCAGTGTCTGTTTGCCTGTTTTGTAAGAAGATTGTCTCTTGTCTCTAAGATCCTCCCAGTAGTCAGACTGACTGCAACTATGCAGTCTAGGGAAACAGCATGTATCTTTACCTTACATACAGATTCTGTATGCTTTTTGATGGGATTATCATGCACAATCTCTTTGGTCTTTCCCTTTGGATTCCATTTCTAAAAATTATAAAAATTTTTATTTATATTATTATAATTATTTTTAAAAATATTCTTTAAACATTTAGATTGGTAAGTAATAACATATTTTGACTCTATTTTTGACCTTTAAATCATGAATTAATGCCTAACCAATCCGTTATTAACATTTAAGAATTTCAAATTCTAAACATGTTATTGGACCTCACTAGGAAAACATACATAGACCTGTTTTCTCTTTCAAAATATGGTTCAAACAAAACCAAAACTGTTTTCCAAAATAATGTCAAGTTTTGCAATATTTTATTTTGGTAGAAAACTTAGGGAAAAATTTATGCATAAAAAATTGAGATATTTAATATTTTTGGAGTCTCATGTTCTAATTTGCCACCTTAGAAGGACTGTCTCCCTTACAAAAAAAAAAAAAAAAAAAAGAGCAGGAGCCTAATTCAGCTGAAGCTTTAAAGTAGAATTGCCTTCACTTTTCCCTTAAAGTGAAGATGGCTTTAACTCTGTAATTCATTCTGTTATTAGAGTACAAAACAGATCAAAACCAGGTCCTGGAATGTAGACAAAATCTTATTTACTGCTTGAGGCAGATTAAAATAAAATAAAATAAAATAAAATAAAATAATAAAATAAAAATTAAAATAAACCTGTATCTTGCCTACTTTGTCTCTGCAGGAAAAGTTCTGTCCTCCAACCTTATTTCCAGTTTAACTTTAAATGACTTCCTGTGTTACCAGTACCTCTATATAGTCCCTTTGTTCCATAGAGATGTTCTGTAATGCTTCATTGCATGTCTTCTCCCTGCTTTTCTCAAGAGCTTTTTGGTATAATATTAATCATGCATATCTTTAGATGTCCATATAGCAGATGTCTAAGTTGAGCTGTTCATTTTAGGCTTCTATTATAGTCAATGATGACAAATAGTCATTCTCAGTCATTATTTCTCTGACCTGTTTCAGCTGTCTACTTTATAATGAGCTGAATCATGCCCAGAAAGAATTTAATTCCCTCTACAAACCGCAAAGAAAATCCAGGCTGGCTAGCTCAGATGTAGACAGCCGAGGTTCACTCCAGTCACCCTCCAACAGCTACAGTCTTGTCTGGGATGTCCTAGTGTAGCTTGTCTGTCCTCTAGCTGCCACTCCAGAAAAGGATGTGTCCCCCATTGATCTTGTGTCACATCTGCTAGCCTGGTTCAGATGTTTTACAGAACCAGAATCTCTTACATGGCACTAGATGATTTTGATAATGCAGCATAATCCTTCTTCAGATATCTGTTAGGTTTGAGCAGTTCTGTTATAGTCAGTAGAAATCTGAAGTTTGGCTTCAGTCACCATTTGGATGTCTTTTGAACTGCTCTAGAGCGTCTAAGGCATCTACGTAATGCTGGCATTTATGACCTAGGGATTAAAATTGAGCCATGATCCTGGGTAGGAAGCTTGAAGGTAGCTGGGATGTGCTAGGTCATAGTAAAGAGCATTAGATATTTATATGTGAGTAACTGAATCAAGCCTTCAGTCAATACAGTGAAAGGCTCAATTCAGTTTACGCTATAGCAAAGATACACTTTTAGACAGATGAAATGTGCTTTCATCTGCACTGACCGCAGCACAGGAGGCCTGTTTGTGTGGCATGGATACACTAGGGAATTCCACATCATCCCTGGCTGTCATTTTAGAAGGTCTTTTATGTATCCTGTGTCATACCTACATGTATCTAGATATTTTGGGTTAGACGTTTGTGTTTCTGATTAGAGTCCTACATGTCTGAATGAACAGCTGGACAAGTCATAAAATTCTGCTCATTTGAACAGGATCCTAAACACAGTTAGATGTAAACCTATATGGCTCACACAAAGAGCAGGCAAAATAAATTTATGCTGTTTTGGTGAGATAAATTACATCCCAGTCCCTACATGTGCTGAAACCTTACAGTTTGCTGTGTCTGTCATGCATATACTGTCTGCATCACCTACCACTCTACAGCTTTTATTGTGTCAATGTCCCCTATTGCTCTAAAAGAAGGAAAAATTTCTGTCTTCCTGAAGATTAGATCGCACATGACTAAGAGGACAGCAAGCAAGACAAAGCAGATAGGCAGCCTTACTTCCTGCTGTAGCACAACTTCTTACCAAAACATAACACAAAATAACTAACAAAGGAACAAACACATATCATTTGATCAAAAAAATAAAACAGTGGTGTTATAAAAGTTATAAAATAATGTCTAAAAAATAAATGGAAATGAAAAGTTTTGATTTTACAAAAGCAAAACTTTTAGAACAACTTAAAATATGTTTCCCTCAGAAATTTTTCCTTCATAAAAAATTGTGACTTTTGGAAGACATTCAAAAATTTAATCTATCCTTAAACACAGGTTAGATAATTAAATCAACTGGAATCTATGTAAACCTATTTCACATTTTAATCTGCAAAGAATTTCTTTGTTTCTTTTTTTCAATTTTTCTGTTGCTCTGCTACTGGGTGAAAAATCTTTCCTTTTTCTAAAACAAACCCACAGTTAGCTGTTTCTAATTACTGTGTCATTACAAAGTGCTCCCTTGGGCTGGTGTCCCCTTTTTACTGTAACCAAAAAGAATTACTATGAGATTGCATTTGTTTTCCCCAGGACATTATTAGATTAGAGAATTTTCACAATGTATGAGTTAGATTTCCTCATTCTTTTGTGCCATTAGCATTTTTTCCCAACCTTCTTCATATTTCTTATTATCTTCTGTTGAAGGGCAAATATAGTCAACAAATAGATAACCAAAATTCCAGAGAAATTGAGTGTTGTGACAAAACAAAATCTAGGCAATAACTATGCTCAGAACTTAGGCCAAAAGTCAAGAATCAGAAACTGATAAGTAAGGTAAGTTAAAAGTTGGATGATAGTCAGGTAGATGGATATGAGAAACAGAAAAAAAAACCACACACAAAAACCAACCAACCAACCAACCAAAACCCCAGAAAATGAAGGCAAAGAAAATAAGAAAGGGATCAGAATTAAACCAACAAGAAGTTTGGGCAGAACTTCAGCTAAGCGGCACATTGAAAGGCAACATCAGCTGAAGAGGCTGACGTATATGTCAAATACTGGGATTAACCACTGGTCTAAAGATAAAAAAGATGAGAGTTTCTTTGTAAATTTGACCTTTTGGGAAAAGAGGAAGTATTTTGGGAAAAGAGGAAGTATTTTTGGAAAAGAGGAAACAGTTTGAAAAAAGTAGAAGAGCAACACTGGGAAAGAAGAGATATAAAAAGCACTTGTACTGTTTTGAAGATTACTGTAGCCAAGTTTCCTCTTGGTTCTTGAATATCTAGGCTTTCGGGTATCCAGTGCTGACAGGTTATTATTCAATTCATAAATTAGTATTTTCCAATTGAAAAAATAAATCACTCATTCCCCCAAAACGTAGTCAAGGACACAAAGATATACTTTTGAAAACTCAGTTGTTTATGTTAACTTGGTAGTAAAAGTCAAAGAGGTTTTTTAAATTATTATTTTTCAATTAAATAATAACTATTTCATTTTAAAAGTAAGATATTTACACTGACTACATTTTCTTGGAAAAGTAATAGTTTATCTAGAACACTGTGGATTATATATTATGGTTTCATAATTATGTGTGACAGTAACAGTCAACCAATGACCTAGTGACTAACTGTTGTAAAGCCAAATTATTACTACTAAATTACAACTAAATGCTATTGCTTTTTCCTTAGATAAAGCATTTAGAAACAGAAATGGGTATTGAAGTTACAGTTGATTTATTGTCACAAAGAACATTTACCAATTGTTCTTCACTGTCTTTAGTAAAATGTATGCAGATAATTCCAGTTCACAACAATAATAAGCATAAGTAATAAGAAAAAGGCATTTTATCATTGTTACATATTCATTTTATTATTGATATGGTTATTACCTACTTAGTAATTTACTAATGAATCTTGAAGAAGAGACTGATGAAATAACATGAAAAGGAAAAGGTGTTTCATTGAAGTTGTACGAGTGCCTTTCTAGTCCTTTAAGGATGATGTGAAGAAGCCTTACAGAATATATAACATCACAAAGCTTACAGCTCATCAAGTTAGTCATGACTTGAATTGTTAGATTGATGCCACACAGGTCAATGCCTATGAGGAAGATGGAATCAGGTAGCTTCACAGATTGTTACTTGGCTTAATGCTTTTGCAACAGGGCCAGAATCCTCCTTTTTCTTACATTACACCTTTCTTCACTACAATCTCTCTCTGAGCCCCAAGAGAAAAAAACCCTTATCTTCTCTTGCTAACTAATCAGATTCTGCCAATGCAATCGGGCCCTGCTCCCCATAAATAGTACCTGAGAAAACATTCGTCCACTATGCAGTGCTATTTCTGTGATTTGCTGTGTGCAGTCCTGTGTTATACTGGTCTTGAGAGTGCTGAGATCAAATTGGTTTATGCGTTTGGTTAATTTTCTAAAATGGAAGGTCAATATCTTCCCACAATAAATTAACCAAATATAGATTTGAATAGAAAATTAAATGTACTCTTGGGATGATAAAATCTCATTCCTCTGAGCTTCTGGGACATGTACTTTTTTGTGGTATTTATAAGGTTATATGTGAGTTCATGTCAGGCTGTATGTAACCCTCCGAGCAGATTTTTTTTCTTCTGAGATGTGATGAATAGATCTGGAAATTACACAGGAGACAGTAAACCTGAAGGGGGAAGACACTTCTCAAGAAAACAACTTAATTACATATCAAAACTAATTAAGACACACCTGTCAACATTTTGGGTTTTTTCTTTATATAAGAAATCTGGTGCAATGGACTTATTCCATTGTGGCAGCTGTCTGTAATGGTACTGCGTTTCCCAACTGAAAAGTAAGGAACAAGTAGCTTAGGAAGTGATAAAATCATCTTACACTCAAGAGATTACTTGTAGCTGATCAGCTTGCAGACTCATTTGCTTATACTCTGGAAATGTTCTGGAGTTTTTAATTCTTTTTTTTTTTTTTTTTTTCTTCTTTTTTTTTCTTTTTTTTTTTTTTTTTTTTTTATATTTGCCGATGCGAAAAAGATTTACATTTGGGGAAAGTTCTACTTGACTTTTTTGCAGTTGTTCAGGACCATGAATTGCAATTGTTCTTTATAACTGCTTCCTTCAAAGCATTTTTCTCTCACCACAAAGAAATCTATACAGTGACAAGGCTTAGGTAAGTTTGAATGGAAGCCCTTTTCAAACAGCAATTAAGTATTCAGCTGGAATTCGCTTTTTTACTACTCACAAGTAGTATTGGTTCAGGTGCCAAGAATGGAATGTGAGTTCCAATTCATGAGTTATTTGTTCTCAGTCATGTGCTTTATTTTTTCCCTAGTACGATGTTTTGGCTTTTCTGTGGGTCATTGTAAATTTGCACCATCTTCTCACACAGTAGCTGCACTCACTTAAGTGCTCTATCAAAGCTGTACTGTTGCCATGACACAACATACGTCCAAAGAGTACAAGGGTGTGGGAAAAGCCACAGAGCTCCTCGTCTTTGAAGGATAGTGACTTTCAAACTTTGCTGTTTGCTCCATTCAGAGAGGATTCAGAAGGTGCTGCTGGCTGGTAGAAATCTGTGTGATGAATTGAGTCATCCTTGCTCCAGCTGCTGCTGCTGCTGATAGAGGCCCCTGAAGGAAGATACCTTAAACTGTACTCAAGTATTTCCACTAAGTAATAGAAACACTCAGATGCGCTCTTATTTCTTCAAAGGTATCCAGCCGGGAAAAAGATTGATCTCTGGAATGTGATAACAAATGAAATACTAGAGCTCGGTTCAGTTGCATAAAGGAAAAGGAAAAGCCATAGCCTAGGAAAAACTTCCCTGTCTACTGCTCCAGAATGGGGTTGCATAGGTCCTGCTGTCATATCTGCCAGCCCTTGTGGTTTATTTTCACTTTCCAAGGTATGGCAATAGGTGTGTAGTCTTAAGCAATTCAGTTCAGCCTCTAGTCAAAGTAATGAATGGAGTTTGCAGAGCTAAGTAGAGGTATTCATTTTATTGGTTTTGGGAGACATTTCATATTATGAAATGGTTGAAGTAAGCAAAAAGGCAAGAAGACAAGAAACTTTTATTTTCTTATTTTCCAGCATTGTATAAATCCTCACAGCAAAGTAAGAAGGTACTCTGATGTGATGACAAATATGTAAAACTGCATGTAGAATGAAGTACAGAATCAGTCATTTTCTCTTGCATTTTCTTCACACATATATTGAATAGAAAATAAGCTAATTGTTATCCTAAAACTATCTCTGATGCCACTACTTGCCCTTGTGCGTTATAATGTATGGGCCCAAATCTGTGGTTCTTAATTGAGCGGAACTACCATTGAAAACAACAGGATTTAATTTGATTAAGGACTGCAAAATACGTCCCCATGTGTGCACTTCTTTGTTCATGGTTAGTCAGACAGTAAGTCATGCAAAAGCTCTTTTTAATTACATTTTCAGATGGTGACATAATTGGTTGGAACAATCAGTATCTTGTTTGATTCCTGAAGGTGAGGCTTTCTAAATGAGACAACTGTCATACTTATTCTGAAATATAAAACTTTGAGAATATTGTTGAGTAGATTATTAATATTTGTTATTACTTGCATTCAAATAAATAGCAAATAAGTTACAAATTTATGTGTTTATCCTGTTTTGACTTTGTCAGAATTCTCAAAATATTTGAATTACATCATAAATTTATTTACTTTTAGTATCATTAAAACAATTAGATATGCTCCCTAAGAAAATTAGGCACTGCCACCACAGAAAAGTTGTACTTAGTACTATGTAAAATATACATACATGTTCAATAAGCAGGCAGAGATTTTCATGAATGGATTTTTTTTTTTTTTTTTTGTAGTGGTCGGTTCACCAGGCAAAGAGAGGGGAACAGTCTGAAGAAAGTGGTTAAGAAGGACCAGAAATCCATATAGGCAGTGACATCCCCACTGAGAAAAAGATATTTGAGAAAAAGCTTTTAGTTTAATTTTTAAAACTATGGCAAAAAAACCCTCCATTTGACTTCATCATCAATTTCTCCTTCTAACAGAAACAGCCTCAACACCCTGAATTATTCATACTTTTGTTCCCAATCTACTATGCAACCCAAAAAATGATCCACTAATTTAATTCAGCTCATACTGGTGTGTAATAACTTTTATTTTAAGCTGTTTGCTATATCCAGACTGAAGTCTGGATTCAAGTAAGTTAGCTGTTCTAAAACACTGATTTTAAGGTAGAAAAGGAAATTGAAGTTGGGGGAGAGATTTGTGCTCATTTTAACCCTTATTCCTCTCACGTCTCTTACAGGCAAAATACCTACTGAGATGAAAATGAAAACAGCTACTCATATCCCTGAAGAGCCTGTGTCTCTGCCATCAGCCTATGTAGTGTATTGGATGAATGCATGCACAAGAACTGGTATTAACACTTTTACGTATCTTGGGTTTCTTTTTCAGATAAATTCAAGACTTTTCAAAGTGAGTGTATTTGACTGTTGTAAGGGGAAAACATTTGAAAATCTAATAAACAGGAGTTGCAATCATTTCTGAGTAACAATCAATTTTCTGATGTGTGAATTATTTACTGTACTTAATGACTTGTGGATTGTGTTAACAATAACCACATGCTCTAGTAGGATGTCTTTTGTAATGCAGGCTTGTAGACAGAGAGTAATAAAATATGCTTCCAAAATTGTATCTTAGCTCCTCTCCCATGTGGCTACTTAAGAAAAGCCTCATAAGAGTCAGATGGGATGGAAAATTATAAAATTGCCTTTGAAAATGGTGTATTCATTATTGATGCCACTTATTTCTCAACATACAGAGGGACTTATGGAGCACTGTGGTTTGAAAGAATAAATATATGGTTGAAGAATAAAATCTTCCCTACCTCCCACACTCTCCTATCCTAACAATAGTTCGTAAGACCTGGTAAAGCATATGCAAGTTGTACTCAGTGACGTAACATTCTCTGACTTCAGCAGATACCATTTTTCCCCTTTAAATGAAAAGGTCATTAGTATCTGTTTTTCTAGAACATTTGGCAGTGACTGCTGGGTCTGTAGGGTAAGTGGTTCATCAAGGGTTTTCCTTAAGATTGTGTCACTCTTCTTAATTCT
Organism: Numenius arquata; assembly: GCF_964106895.1. Taxonomy (NCBI): domain Eukaryota; kingdom Metazoa; phylum Chordata; class Aves; order Charadriiformes; family Scolopacidae; genus Numenius; species Numenius arquata. The sequence goes on along the minus strand of NC_133576.1, from coordinate 105,658,088 downwards.
TTTGTTAATATCCAAGGTAGTGAAGAGTGTCGTTGAACTTTATCTGATGCTCAAGATGATTTAAAGAGGCAAGATCAGATCCATGATATGTATGGTACTTTTTGTTAGTTACTGACTTCCCTTCTGCATACTGACATGTAAAACTGTATTACAGTTTAATTAATTTTTGAAAGGAGAAGATTTAAAAGGGCTCTCTGTGAGCTATAGTTACTTGATTCCACAGCCAAAAAGTTGTATTTGCATCGGAAAATAAACGGCTCGGGCATAAATTAAACTAAGCCCTATCCAGAAAGTAATTGGAATCAGCTTCAATTAAAGTAATTAGTGGGGTTAAAGAAGAAACACAGATCCATTGCATAGCTATGCAGTTCACCCATCATCATCTTCACAGTAAGCACGTATGGTGCTCAGAAAATGTTTGAACTGTACTGTTTCACAGTGAATGAAGTTAATTTGTAGGAAATACACAGCCAAGATATAAATGTGCTCATGTGATTATACAGGACACAGATGAATGCCATTCTCTTAAGAGAATTTCATGTTAACAAAGGAAAAAAAAAAAAAAAAGCTAGTATGGAATAGAATATAGAACAGAGATGTCTGACCAGTAAATTGAGCTTGCTCTGCCAGAGCTCAGGCAAAGAACAGGACGGAAAATCTAGTAGATAAGCAGCTCTCAATACCACTGGGTTAAATTAGGGCATATTAGCTTGGTCTCAGCACAGCACTGACTGAAATTTCAGCGGAAGATTCCCTGGAGTGCTGGTACAATGATCTCAAGTCTGCTTGTAACACGCCATCCGTTACTGCCATATAATAATCACCCACACGAAGTGCAGAGTGGGTCTTGAGCCTTCAGTAGATTGCCTTAAACCAAACCTTAAATTCCCTTACTGTTTATGGCACATCCTCCTTATTCTACAAATGCAGAGGGTACTCTTAATAGTCAAGGTGAGAAGAAGCTTTCTGGGCTGAGGGAAGGCAGTATTGCACTAGTATCACATGCTGATCTTAAGGTTCTCACCTAACTTTAGTCTCCAAAAGTTAAGACCCAGCCTAAAGTTATCTTCCACTGTAGCCAGTGCAGCTACAGTGCACTGTAGTTACAGAGGGTAACTCATTCCAGGTACCTTAACATGTCTCATTGGATGGGATGAATAGCTGGAATAATGTCTCTGAATTCATTGTTTATAGATGTAATCTAAATTAATGACATCCCCTGGATCGTTTTAGCACAGGTTTGAGCCACAAGCTCTAGACTGTTTAAGAGATAGTTCAACTTTCAGCTGTCCTTAAGAACAGGGAAAAGGTAAATGTGGCACCATACTTGTCAACTTTCCATACAGATACACATCTGTGCATCTGGCGACTATGCCCTGGGTGTTCAAATTTGGTTTGCTGTTCTTTACACACACTGTGAAACCTCTCTGACTGTCATGTTAGGACTTGTCAGCTCAACCTCTGAGCAAGGTTCTTTGCTTTGTAATTTTTTATGAAGTTCAGAATCCCGAAAGAGAAAAAGCTGTTGGTCTCGGTTTTCTCAGTGAGAAAATATGTGGATTTTTTTTTTTTTTTGATGAATTTGTTATAAGAAATCATAGTCAGGAATTGACTTCTATATTGCATGAAACATCAGATATACACACCATCAGCAGGAAGAAGAAAGCTGAAACATATATCTACATAACCTAATTACATTTGTTATTGTCATTCTGAAATATAAGGCCTGACTCTAATTGAATTCATTCTTATATATGAGACCAATGAATTCAGTTAAGTTATCCTGATATAATACTGATAGCTATAAATGACAACAAAATCAGTCTCTAAGTACATCAGCTGTAAGTTATGTGACAATGTATAAGTAAACCTGTGTTTCAAACAAGTTTTAAATCTCTTTCATGGCCTTCCTGTCTTGTCCTGTATCCCACTAACCAATCTCATACAGGATTTTTAGAAATTTAGAAACAGCATGAAACATCCATTACAAAATAGTCATTTCATGCCAATTCCAATACTGAATATTTTTATTTTATTTTAAAGACTTGTCTACATAGCAAAAATATTGAGAAATTACTATTATTACTATAGAAGGATTTCATCCAACCATAATTTCTACACTTCCAGTATATGTCTTGCCTGCAGAGAAGTGTTTCTGTATCCCTGCATCTTAGCTCACAGAGAAATCCTAGAATATTTCCCCAAATTCTCTCAACAGTGCTCTTACTTCCCTAACTGCTAAACATTTGTATCTTCCAGTAGATTTGATACCTACTGGACTGGATGAACGTCTGGCAAGAAGTTATCCATTATTTATCATAAACCATGAATCTTTTTTTTAAAGTCAGTTGAACTAACATTGCTTAGTGCTAAACACATTTCATTCTTCTTTCTTCTAAAAAGGATTAGCAAGCATAAGGTAGTTCTTGACTGAACAAACGTTAGTCTCACTCTTGACTGGTGCCTCTCATACAGCAGAATGAGCAAACAAGACAGCTGCTTCGAAATGTGACTGATACACCTTCAATTTTGGTAGGATCTAAGGAGGCAAAAGCGATAGACCCAGGTGAACCTTTGTGAAGAAATAGGGCCCAAGTTGCCCTTTAGTAAATTTTTCCTCCTGAATGTTCTTTTTTTTTCAGGCTTTCACAGAAATGAAGCTGCTGCTGACTGCTTAAAGATTTTAGCTTGTTCTGGGGACCAGAATGAGAATTTGACTCTTCTCTTTTCTCTGCTTTCCTGTTTATCTTTCTGTAATAAGTGTTTCAGTATAATGCTGTTTCAACGCATTTTTCAACAAAGTATTAACTTTTGCAAGGGAAAGGTATAAGAAGTGTTTTATTTTATTTTTTTTCCCGTAATTAATGAATCTTAAATAAGTTCAGTTAAATCTGTAGGAAAGCAGTTCCCTTGTCCAGCAGGTTTTCTTCTTTCTTGAACATAAAAAAAAAAAAAAAATATTAAGGAAGAAAGGCCATAAGCACTCTTCTATTTAGTTTTCTATACAAGGTCTATGCTCACTTGTCATATTTGGTTAACTCTAGTGTTAATTATGTATGGACGGGCATTACATAGTCCAGAATTCTAGGATCTCTGAAGCTCAGTCCTTTTGCAAGTCAAACAAGACAAAACAAATTGAACTGTATTTTCAACTACTTCTTAAACAGTGTATGACTGGACAATCTAAATGTTATTGCAGGTGCTTTTTGGTAGTTCATATTGACAAAAAATGTAAACTGCTACCTCCTGTTTATGAAATATAGCTGGAGTACACAACTGCAAAGGAACGTTAGAACATACAGTCCCATCACCTAGCAGGTGACCTGTAGGTATAAGTATTAGTAGGCTTGTTAGGATATCTCTTTCTCACTCTTCCTGTTAGGCACTTCAGTGCCTTATTCCGTTGTATGAACCTTCTGTTTCCAGACTTAATTTATTCAGATCTAACTTATACCCATTTGTTTCTGCGTCAATAGTATCATCTTCAGTTTATCTGCTTCTTGTGGCTACCTGACACTTTACCCCACCCCTATTTTTGTAAGTAATTATGTCAGTTCTCATTTCTGGACATCTATTTCTGGACAAATTTTCTTCAGTATAATTGAATATCTGTTCCTCTATCATTTTAATACTTATTCTCCACACCTGTTTAGTTTGGACATCTTGAATATGGATTAACAGAATGGTGTCCAGAATTTCAGATGAGGTCATAACGGGGTGCTGAACAGTATTCACATTTCTTATTCTTTGCTGAAAGCATTGCTTGTGATTGTAGTTATTTTTCATAATGACATTATATTAGATAAACATAAAAATATTGCAGGCAATTAATACACACCAGTGTCTTTTCTCCACTGTTCTTAACATCAGAGAAGGTTTCAGCTTTTGCAAAAATTTGTCATTATCCATTATTACATTTCATCTTCTTTTGTCTTCACACATAGTATTCCTGTAATTTTAAGGTCAAGCCAAGAATATATTTAATCTAAAAAACAAAAACAAAAACAAAGAAACCCCAGCTTACAGTATCATTGATGCATTTTTTCATTCTTTTCCCATTTCTTATTTCACGTGTAGAGAACCTTTGACATTTTTTTCTTTGAAAAATCTAATATTGTAAGGTGACAGTAAAAGGGAGGTTTACTTGCAGTCTAAAATATAGTGAAATGTCTGGATAATGCACAAGTAGTTTTGATGGCACAACACAGTATATGAGAAACCATGTTGATAAGGGCCTGGGAAAGGAGTGAGTTTACGTGTGTGTTATCAAGGTGTCCTTTACGCTGGAATCAAAATTACAGAATGACCAAGAATTTTTGAATGGCTTAAACATCAATAAAATAAATGAATATAATTTAGTTAAGCAAATGTCAAAAATTCTGGATGAAGAAGCATCAAAAATATATATGTGAATATCTTAAAGAAAAAAGAAAAGTGTATATTAGTCCTTCTAAGCCCTCTGACCAAATTCAACTCTAACCAGATGACAGAGATCTCAAAGGTGTAAAGTTCCTACAGTAGCCCTGTATGATATAGTGTACATGCTACCGACAGGATTTGTAATTTATTTACACTGCCAACAGTATAGGTGAGGCAGAGTATAGGAGTATAGGAGAGTTAACATTCCAGAGAGCAGAAGGCAGAGATTCACATGGACTGTTTATCCAATATAACTGTAACTCGGATCTAGTCACAGCATCTGATGTTTGTTAAAAAAAAAAAAAAAAAAGAAAAAAAAAAAAGAAAAGAGGGCATATTTTGGTGTTCCATAAATTATGCTTCCTTAGTTCTGCTTTTCATGTAACTTCTTCATTTTTTTCAAAACTGGCTATTTTTAATATATTGAAATGACAGTGATTTGACTTTACACTAGAAAACTGCATTTCAACCTACTTAGGTTGAAACATATTTGTGTTGAAACAGAGGGGAAAGGACAGAGACCTACAGCTAGTATGATATAACATCCTTCTTTGTCTTATGTAAGTGTGCACACATAATGTTATTACTGAACCAATAATGAGGGAGACATCCTCTTGGCAGCAGAATAAAATTGGAAGATCATGTTAAAGTGATTGAATTTTTAGATGTATATTGTCTTATTTTCTGGTAAAAGAGAAAATGACTCAGTGGTTTTGAATGTTACAATTATATTTATTATTACATTTTTTATACAAAGAAAATGAAATACAGAGGAGTCTATTGGCAAAGGTGATCATCTACAAGACATACTACAGTTAACATTTCCATCTTTCTACTTATGGAACAAGAAATCATAGTTTATGACCAGAAATAAAATATAACAATCTCCATGACATACTCATTACAAAAATTTGGGATCCCATTGAGAAGAGTAACATGTGAGGAAACTCAACAGACACAGTACTAAACAGTTGTTCTAAAAGTGCAAATGAACTGCCGCAGTCAGAAAGCTGATGAAGTGGTAAGAGGAAAATCAACCATAAAAGAAGACAATGATGAAGATAAAACCATTCAATAATCTGAGGCAAATTAAAATTTCCTAGATAACTTTCATGAGTTCATACCCACGTGTGTATGCTCACATACATCTCTATATAATTTATTTAACATTAGCAAATATTTGTTTATTCTCAGTCTTGACTTTGTTCATGGAAGTGGTGTGAGTTGCTCTACTGTTAAAATTCACAGCTTCCTGAGTTTTAAAGCTAATAGAACCTATTATATAAAGTCTTCTGACTGTGGGGAAGCAAACACAGAATTACACCTCATTACTCCGAATTTCAACTCAGTGAGAGGGATATTAAGACTACTGAAATGAGTAAGGATGCGGCCTTCACACACTTACACCCAGAGTGCATCCAGGCATGGACACTCACTTAGCACTGCTGTTCCTGTGTCATTTCCTTTCACTGCCCACTGTCAGCTCTTTTCATAGCCATTTGTGATTACACATCAACAACACGATGCATTCAGGGCCAGGTAGCAAGTATATGCATGAAAGTGAAACACCTAATGGTGCTGACACTGCCTCCCTCTTCTTCCTCACAGCTGCTCTTTGTACCCACAGCACCTTTATGCAGTTTCATTAAGAGAGTAAAAGAGGCAAAAGACAGCAGCAAGTGTATAAATATGAAAAGTAGGAGAGGAAAGAGCTCTTTAGCAACTTGTTTATGAGTCCAATGAATAGGCTGAATAACCAGGAAGAAGATAATTCAGATAAATTGGTCTTACTGTCTGCTGCCCAAATATTTGTACCACAGTGACAAAGAAGAGCAAATCAGAAACTGTAACTGTATATAAATGTGGTACAGTAGAAAGGCAAATATTATTTATCATAATACTGAGAGAGAGATTTACTCCCAGGTAGAGGATCTCATTGTGAGAATGCACTTCTCCATAGGGGGCACTGTAATCTATTCAGTTGCATCAAGGACAAAACAAGTTTCGGTAAGGAAATTATGGATTGAACAGCTTGTGTGGAGGAAGGAAGAAGTTCTGAAGGTTTCACTGTCTTGGTACTTACTTTTTCATGCTTGAACGCTGAACAGATTGGAAAATCCCACACTGCATTTTGGACACGCTTACTGACTTCATTAAGGAATGAAAAGAATTTGGATGGGGATTCTGGATGAATCCTTTTACTGAGGTGAATGGACCTTCACCAAGATAAACCAACACAAAGGCTGAGATTCACCTTGATTTAAAGCCATTCAGATGGTAGGCTTTTTTTTTTTTTTTAAATTAGCCTTGAAATTTTCCTCTGTAAGAAGGAAAGGTGAAGGCAACCTCTGGAGAGTAATTCCTGTACCCTAAGATAGGTGTCTAAGACAGGTGAGATATATAGCTCTTGGGCAGTGTTTATCTCTCTTCAGTGAAAATAAAAGGAGTTATACAGCTGGTTTAGATTGCTTACCTGTTTTTAGGATAGATGAATCCTTCTTGTAGATTTTTGTTAATTTTTTCCATATGAAGAATAGCTTTTATACATATTTTTCTGCAAATAAACCCCAACATTATGTTAATTAAGGCAAAGAACTAACCTAAGCACTGAAAAACATACCAAATTTTATTATCTGAATGCCTGTGATCATAGAACACAAATTTTCAAATATTTTAAAGTGACAGAATTCCTACCCCATACACCTATTATTACTTGTTTATCTCCTACTGTCTGAACCTTCCCATCCCAATAATGTAAAGGTTAGTAGTGGAGAGGTGGGAAGGTGGTGAAATCACCTTGACTCTCTTTCTCACTGGAAGGAATCCAGCCCTTGAAAAGCAGCTGTTGGAGTTTAAATCTGCTACCCATCTCTAATTTGGGGTTTTGTGTGGGTTGTTTTTTTTTTCTCCCCCCCCACCCCCGTCAACAAAACCTGTTTTCTGCTGTGTTTTCTTATCCCTAATGTTAATGCAGAGTGCTGGAATCAGGCTAACTTTCACCTTGTTTAGTTTTTGAGAGAATTATTTCCTCTTGCATTTGCTATGGATGTTAACCCCATTTCTCTTTACAAGCCTTCTGGGGCACATACCAGTTTTGTTTTGCTCTCTTACCCAGCAGATGTTTTATACTTTCTTTTGCCTTTCAGTAATGTCACCATAACCATCAACTTCTAAATGTATAAGTCCACCAGGGACACAGTTCAGGCTGTCAGCAGTACATATTAGTCCTGGGCCCAATTCTGCTGCTTTTACTCAGTTAAATCCTGATTTAGCAGGCAGGAGTGCCCAGATTTTCTGAGGCTCTCGGTGGATGAAAGAATCTGCCTATGTAGCAGAACCTGATGCTTCCCCAAACAAGTGAAGGGAACAAGAAAATGCATTTTAAAAGCACAGCAATTACACACTGGGTATGTGGGTTTGTTTGGTTATTTTTTTTTTCTGCAGCTTTGTTACTCTTTTTGCCCTTGCATGCAGACTGCCAGAATAAGTAACTTTTTAAAGATTGATCTAGATGAGCTAAAGATCTTCTGTGATTAAGATGTTGTGGCTTCTTGAGCTCCTTTTTATGTTTAAAATGTAAAGTGGAGATAAAGATTTGTGATCAAATTTAAATTAAAGTGTTTCTAATAGGGATTAAATATAGATTCCATTAGGCAATTTTTGTATACATCCTAAACAGCAAATGGTTGCTACAAACATATTAATTGAGTTTTAATTATAAGATAGATGTTTACATGATATGACTGCTAAGCTGTCTTGAAACTGTTCCTAGTAATGAACTAACATTCTGAGATATATTTATGAATGCTTTAACTAACTGTTATAAGAAGAAGCAAGATATAATTATAAAAACAACCTAAAAACCACAATTAGATACAAATTAAGCAGTCAAGCATTTCATATAACCTTTATTGTTGTAATTAATTTTTCACTTGAGTCCATTTTCTGATATATAATCAAATCAACATATATTAACTACATCGGCTATAGCACATACATCATCCAGAGCTGAGTAATTATTAGCATTGGACAGTTAAATAATACTTACTCATAAAAAGATTTTTAGATTCACCAGCTATATGATAAAACATGGATAGTCATACAGTAAAACACTGCATAGTTGTTAGCCATTTCTAGATAGCTGCTTAGCCATCACATTATATACTCTTTTCATTAAGTCATCTCATCCTAGTAATTTTTTTTTCCTGATCAGACTGTTTTGCAACCATAACTGGTCCGAGTTCTCTTTTCTTCACATGGGTCTCTGCTTCAGTTCATGACTAGGAAAGCCGAGGCAAACATTTTCAAAGACTTGGTTGAATGTAAAGGTGTTATTCTCTATTTTTTAAATCGTAGAATTGTTAGAGATGGAAGGGCCCTTAAAAAGATTTAGTTCCAACACCCCAGCCATGGATAGGGACACCTTCCACTAGCCTAGGTTAAATGAGGGTAGCAAGATGAAATGCTGGGGTCCAGAGTCATGGGTGACTCACAAGTATCACAAGAAGATATTAGATGACATCCCAGCAAGGTGTACAATGGGTATGAGGTAATACTGGTTCTTAGCACAATACTGACCCAATCCCTTAACTGTTCACCACGATATAGGGAAAGTTACTGCTAAAACTGTATGCACCAAGTGAGACTGCTTAATTGGATTGCACTCAAATATACTTGAAGCATTAACTTGCTTTTGTTTTTAAAGAATCTTTTGTTGTTTGTGAATAATAATGGATTACTATCTCACAGCACTGTTATGACATTTGATTAATGTTTGTGAAGTGTTTTGAGACCCTTATTTGAAAGGCACAAAAAACTACAAAGTATTGTTATTATCCTATCTCTGAATTCCCCCAAGTTCCAGGTGGCTCATAACATTTTAGGGGAAGGCTGTCAGTGTAACCCCATAGACTCCATTAAAGCAATGTATTTCATCTGTTTACTGATAATTTTCATTTTATGCTTTTATATTTTCCTAGGTTTTGGTCTCTTTCCTTCAGCTGAGTAACGTATGAGACAGAATGATATGTTTGATATGATGAAAATGGGGCTGTTCCCAAGACTGGGAATTTTAATTTTAGCAAACTGTTGATAAACTGTTTTTACAATGAAGAAAAACAAGCAACAAAAAGAAATGGCAGGTAAAAAATATAGACCATCCCATGTACCTCTCAGAGGTTTAGTATGTACCAGATGATTTTACTGGGAAAACTCCCAGCTGTACAAGTAGATCTTAATTTCTTCCAGTTTGTGCACTTCACTTTTTCTATGTCAGTCATGCAGCTGAGTTAGTTTTGCATTTCTGATGCAGAAGTCAGATCAGATATTCTGAAGTCAGTCCAAGGCCATACGAAGCGAGGAGTGTGGCAGTACAAAATGACTGTGCTCTGTGTGCATGTGCATCCAGATACACCACAATTTGATACTCAGTATTTAAGACAATTTGAATGTTACCTTTCTCTACATATATTGATAACTGAATGGCTGCCGGCAATTATTCCTCAAATAGGGCAGAATCTTTGTTTTGGGAAAGGTTTCTTATATAATTCAGTTGTTTTTCTAGCTGCTCGGTGCTTCAGGATGAAAATAGATCAGTACTCTGGGAGATATTTTAAAACAGATATACAAACCAAGTTTTCTTGATGTTCCTGTCACAGGGCTGGATAGGGTACAAGAGTAGGAGAGAAACACTCAGATGCAGTCCTGCCACTGTCTACTGACCTGAATGCAAACAAATCAGGAACCATAGCAGTATTCCTATTTCTGTGCCCTTTCTTTCCTCCCACAGCCCTCAGGAAAAAAAAAATATATATTTTAAAAAAAAAAAAAAGCAAACCCCAGAAAGTTATACAATTATAACGTATTCCCTCCTCCTGTGGTATGTTTCTTTGAGTTTTAGACTCGCAGACAGCCGTGCAGCAGCAGAGTTTTAGCCCACAAAATGTCTCTCTCGATTAAAGCAAACCATACGATAGGAGCAACACAGTGTGCCAGAAATCCTTACAGTCAAACAAAAAAAAAATATCCAGAGAGAGAAAAAAAACACAAGTGTAGAGTAGTAGGAGCTTCACTATCATGGTTAGATTATCAAAGATGTGTGTGTGGAGAAAGAAATATAGAGGAAAAACATGTTTAAAAATCACACCTTAGATTATTCCAAAACTGAGTTAATTTTCAACTTTTTTTTCCTCCCCCCTCCGTTGCAATTTTTCTACTGATTCTATTGCTTTCCATTTAGATAATGGAAACATAGGTAGGTATAGTTTTCTTTTTAGCTAAATTGTTGTCCCTTTTTGAATATCCTTTGTAATTTGTGCTCTAGTATCTAAGCTTTCATTAAAAAGCAATATTTCTAGCACAGATGGTAATGAAGATAACCATGAAAACATCAACTGAGTACAAACCAGGACAGTGATGATTTTCGTATATCGCTGACAGCTTGAAACAATAGCGCTAAAAAAAATCTAGTCCAGTGGGTGATCTGGACCATTTGTCTCAATGCCTGGTTAACTCCTGCTATGTCTAAACCGAGGCACCTAAGGACACCTCCAAGCAAACAGGTCTGGATGGACATGCCGACTTTTGGGTTTTCAACCCATTATAAGGCATGCCCAAGTCTCTCCCTCCTTCCCTTCCACAGGCCCTGTTCTCTACAAACAGTGACCCAGGTGTGCAAGTCAGATGAGATCAGGGGTGTGCTCTGAGAAGGTCTGTGATTTTGATGAACCTGTGACAAGGCTGCAGGGAATGCACCTGTAGAACTTCTTAGAGACAGACTTTTAACCCCCAGTCTGAGGGCATTTATTCTCAAGTGCAAAGGAGTTCTAACTTTTAATTTTAATAATACAAGTTTTCTCTGTCAATAACAACTTTACCCTACATGGGACAATATTTTTAGTATAATTTAGATTGAGGTTTTAAATGGACACTCCTAGCTCATTTACACATAGAAAGGAATTTAGTATGCAATATACAGTGAGACAGGCATAATGTCTGTTATTATTCCACCTCCCCTGCCCCCTCCCTAGTTGTTTTTGTAGAAGAATGTCTTCTTTTGTGTTGTGTACATGATTTCACTAGCTAGAGAAGTTGCAGGAGCAACCAGGATCTCAGGGGCAATCCCTCCCCCCTACTTCTTCTCTTAAGCCCTGCGATGCTCAAGAAAAGAATTACAGGGATAAGCCGGCAAAAACTTAAACCAGGACAGCTGTTGCAGAAAGATTTTAAGGGACAAAGAACAGAGTTCATCTCTCAACAGATTTTTTTTTTTTTTTTTTTTTTTTTTTTGGGGGGGGGGGTGGCTGGTCTCAGCTCTATTCTTTTATTGCAGATTATACAGAGAATATCCTGTCCTTGAAGTAACTGGCTGTGTGGTTCATTCCCTGTAGCCCAGAGTGTTCGGATATGACCCCAAATCTCTAACCTCCCATTCTTTATTATTTTTCATCCCATTATCTGCCTCCTAACATTATCCTCACTAAGAAATCTAAGATAAATCAGGAAAGAAAAACACCTGTCAGAGAACAAAACAAAGCAAAACAAAAGAGCACCAAACTCCCACAATAAAACAGAGCAGAGCTGATCTTGCTACTTCTATGTTTGCTTCTTTCTTCTATTTTTTTAGCTATCTTGTCTAGATTGTAAAAGCACCAGACCTTTTATTCTGCTTGCATAGAGCCCAGAACAATGTGGTTTTTTTGATTCCTAAGGACTTTGATAGTTAGAGTGATAAAATAGAAACATCTAAAGCTCCTTCACTGATAATCCTCTGATAAGGAATAGTCATCTGATTTGATAATCCCAACAATTTAGCCTTTTGCCCATTTATTTTTATGAGCAATAAATAAAAAAAATTAAAATTCCAGCTCCATATTTACAAATACAGCAGGAGAATGCTTGTTACAAAAAGTCAAACCTTTCTCTCCAAAACCTGGATATAACCCAGAGGCCAGAAGTTCCAACTTCTCCTTAACAGCTTTTCAATGATGTGCTGTCAGTACAAATATCTAACATCAGACACTCTGGGAATCACATAAAATAAACTTAATTTCACAAAAAGATTATATTATGTGGAAAACAGCACTGATTTTATTGTTTATGTATTAACTGCTACAAATATATGTACTTACACATGTATATTTGTGTATATATATATACAGATACTGAAAAAGCATATGTGGGAGAAAGTGCTGAAGTTCAAATATACCTGCATATATATAAATATACGTGTATATATGCTGTACGTAAATACACTGCACTGGTTTATATTTGTCTTTGTAAACTCACTGCTTAAACTTGCCAAAAAAATGGACTTAATTTTGCAAAGGAGGGCACAACACAAAAGGAAGGTAATTATGCATTTTGAAGCTCTCATACCAGAAGTAAGGGGTAGTGTTCAGGTTGCAAATATTTCTGCTAGCTGAGAAAAATAACAACACCACCATCACAACACCCTAATGAAAGACTGTTTCAACCACCAACTATGTAGGAATGAATTGTGAACATCTCATCTGTTTAGGTTTAGAACAAAATAAGAAAACAAATAAACAAATAAATATGGTAGTGACTCATAAATCAAATTAAATGTTAAAAAGGATTGGTGTCCACCTTTTTATAGTTTTTCCTAGGGCAACTTGGCTGGCACAAGTAGACCTGCATGGTGTAGCTACTTGGTGTAACTTCCCACAAAAAGAATGTTTGTCCTTAAGAAAGATAATGAAACTGTTTCCTCCAATAGCAACTTATTTTTATATAGCTTACATGATAAGCCAAATCTGACCTGACAGTGTCCTTGTAAAGCTTCTTTGAAGTACTGAAATAGAGATTAAAGTTAGAGTCTGCAATTTTTTTTTTTTTTTTTTTTTTTTTTATGAAGAAGGTATTAGGATTTTCACTTTTCATCTTTGTTTTAGAATTACTCTCTTGACAAAGTCTGTGTGAACTCTCTTCAGATGCTTCAGCGTATTTGTCAGACCACTGCACAGCAATGCAAAGCATATTAATTCTTGGCATAAGCATTTTGTCTCGAAGGAACATCAGGACACCTTCTGGCCTGTAATTAAACTGAACCTGCTCTTGGATCTGTTTATCCAAGCCAGTGCCATCTTCTGACTGACAGTCCTGTGGTGATGTGTTGGTGCAATGCATCATCAAAGTAAGATGCTGTGATGATGCATTACTGGGGTGGAGGAGCAGATTTGGTTTAATCCTGTCACCAAAGCAGAGCACAGGGCTTGACCAGGGCCATGTGGACGCCCTGATCCCACGAGTGTTTTAGTGTTGTTGTCAACAGGATGCAGAGCAGGGTGAAGAAGTGTATGATATAATCACTCACAGTATGAAGGTACGCACTTTTTTTAAAGGTAAGACAGTGGTTTTTTTATGAGCCATGCAAACATGCTGGGAAGTTTAAATTTCCCTAGAAGACTTTCATCAGGATGAGGTTGGGAATGAGTATTAATGCAGCTAAGAGGAGAGGAATTACAGACCTCGGTTAGATATTAATCAATTTGGGGAAAAGATAATCTCCATCCCCTTCAAAAAGGAAAATTTTTCCCTATTTGGGAAAAAAAAAAAAAAAGCTACAGATTTCCTTCTAGTTTGGACATTTTGTCTCAGAGCTTCCCTTCTTTCTGTTTGAATCCACCACTGGATCCCAAGGACTGTTTGGGATCCAGCAATTTCTTTCTATTTTAGGGACACAGTGTCTTTCACTTTTCCTTTTTCTGATACAGAGTGTGATTGTATTAATTGACAATGATCCATTCAACACAATATGTTGTAGAATTAAATTCAGCATTCAGGAAACCAGATCTATTTGAGGAGCAGCTTTTAAGCACATGATTGACTTTAAGCATGTGCTTAAGTCAATAAACTTTAATGAGGCAATGTTTAATGTCTTTCTTCAATCAGGGCAAAGGTAGTCTGTGTTGACAGCTTACAGCTTTAAGTTTAGACACTAACATTATTTTAAGATTTAAATATCCACTTTAAATACAGCAGCATTTAAATAGGCTTTCAGAACCAATGCATCCTGTAAGATGTGAATTTTAATGCTTTAAGTTATGCAACGAAAAAAAGAAAATGTTTAAAAATGCTGAAGTAACTTTCACATTAATAGACTTTGTATCCAGTCTCTAGTCTAAAGTATAAAGCTCACATTTGTTTTGGTGAACTGCACTTCATGATAACATATTTTAAACGCATTTGGTGACATATTTTTCACCCTCTCATGCACTGACTACACAATTTTTGGAAGAGTTTAAGTTGCTTAAGTCCAAAAGGCATTTTCATGCTATACCTTGATGCTGTCTTTAGATTGGGTCATGATGAAAAGGAGACTTGAATTTATGCAGAATAGAAAAAAAAATCTTCTTAACCTCACATTGTACACTTAAATGAGAAATTCACAAGTTCCCAATTTTATTTTTTCATATAAATAAGTAAATTGAGTGCGTTATTAAGATCTGGCAGAAAAAATGAACTCTCTGATACTAGACCCTGTGTTTTTAAGGCCTGATGTTTTAAATCTAGTTTTTTCTGCACATTTTAATTCACCATTAAAAATACTATCCTGTATACAAATAGGAAATGCGCTTTGTTTGTGTGGGATCTCTGCAAGTTATGAAAAGATAGAAAGTCTTTTTTAATGCAAAACTTAACCTTAGCTATAACTTTCTGAAGGCCATATTAATAGCAAAATTCAAGGTATTATTTGTTTTATGGTAATATTAATTTTATTTGATTGCATTTCAGCTCTTTCACAGATATTCACACTATTTAAACACACCTTCCTCAAATGTACATCCTTGAACAGATTCAGTGTGACACAGTACTTGACTTTTGTCTCCCTTTCCTCAAACAGTATGCTGATATTTCAGTGCAGCTTGGGGCTCCTGGAAAGGGCCGCCCTAGGCATGGTCTTCAGAGGTACTAGAACCACAGTAACTCCTCTTTCCATTTCTTCTCTCTAGTGGCTGGTACAGCGTTGTGGGACCATACAAAACATATGGCCCTGATGCACCAGACCATGACCTTTCCCCATTTCTTACCATTACAGATGGTATGAGGTATGAGATCTGGGGAGCTGGAAAGCTTTCCTTGCTGCTTTATACTAAAACGTAAAGATTTTAAAAACCCGTGCCACATTTTGTTTAAACTTGCAATTCAGACATTATTTTTCTGAAACTTACTGAACTAAAATATCCAGCTGAGCTGCAATTTTAGTAAGCTATCTGGCCTACTCCTTATACAACTAAGCTTAAGCATCTTAATGAACTTTAATGTTAACCTAAATGCTTAAAGAAAACAATGCAGATGGGGAAGCCAAAACCAGAATAAAATCTTTCAGAATGAAGTACATTTATTTTGCCTTTTCCTACAAACACTCTCTGTATAGTTTGCAGGCAAATTACAGGTATATATAGGCTACAAGCAAATAGGGCCTTTCGACATACTATACGGCTGCAGAAACAATTGCTCACCTAGGGAAAACTCATTACTGGTAAACAATCCCATTTCAAGATCTCTAAGGAGGTAAACTATCCAGAAACAACACCTAGGTAATAGCTACCTATTTATCTGCTATACTGGAAACATGCTTGCTTTTTTTTCTTTTCCCCCAACACACTTTCTAGCTGAGCCTCATAGTTAGGTTAATTAGGAGTTAGATATGCTGCAAATTAAAATCTGACATCTGAAGCTATTTTGAACTCTCAGATTCCCATGGACCAGGCAAGTGAGTTTATATAGGCTCTCTTTTCATTCCTCAAATGTCCTTTAGAAAAGGTTAAGATTTTCCACTTGGCAATACAGCATGTGTTGAACAGTTTCAGTATTCTCTGTTCTAGGATAGAATATTTTGCTTATGAGGAGTTTGGTAATTTCCTATATTTTAATTCTGATGACTTTGGTTTTCAGTTCACTAGAATTTATTGGTCTGATCTTTGACCTTTAAGTTTAACTTATTTGCTGATTTTATGGTGCAATCAAATGAAAGTGAGGAAAAATGCTTATCTGTCTTATTTTCTCAATAATTTCATGAACTAAATAAAGCCAATTTAGAAGACACATGGAACATTATTGCTCTTTTAATGGTCAAGTGTTTTAATAATTTAATCTGTAATAATTGTGCATGCATCTGTGTGTAACGGACTTTTTTTCCTTTGAGACTCCTCTGGAAAGTTAGCTATGGCCATGCCTGTCACTATGGAAAATATAAGAGTTACCTATTCAAAAATGGCTTACAGGCGCAAATCTGTATGTGTTAACCTTATTATTATGTTACCCAGAAGGAAAAGAAAAAAGAAAAAAAGAAAAAGGAAAAATAAAAAAAAAAAAAAAAAGAAGGGAGAAAGGAAAAAGAAAGGAAAAAAAAAGAGAAGGAAAAAAGAAAAGAGGGAGTAAACTTAAAGTGTAATTAAAAACCCAAGAAAAAAAAAAGAAATTTTCTTTGCAAGTCAAGGAATCTGCAAACAGCTTGTGAAGAACAGAAATTACAGGCTGTGGATACAATTTCCTCAGTCAGTTTATATATGATAACATTGATATCAGTATAAGAGATTATTTCAAAGCATGCAATTTAAGGTTCTTTATTACCATTATATCCAGTGCCATGTATATATATATTTATGACAAATGTAAAACCTCGATGCCTGCACATTGTACCTACACTTAACTACCTAAGAAGAAAGAAAAACAGGAGAAATGACTACTCATAGTACATAATTTTTTTGGTTTTCTTTTCTTTTTTTGTGAACACAGAAATATTTTGTATTCATAATAGGCTTCATTTCTGAGTTTAATGTGCTTTGTGATCATCAGTATTTTATTTTAAACCATGCTATAGCCGTAATTGGAAAGGAACCTCTTTTTTTTTTTTTAAAAAAAAAAAAAAAAAAAAAGAGTATATCTAGACTTTAAAAGAGGGAGTTGATCCACGTGCTGCAGACAACCTTGACATAACCATAAATTGCAGCACAGCTGATACTTAGCCCTGGCAAAGTGTATTCACACAGTTCAGTCTAAATATTACTCTCAATCCAAGGTTTCTTAAAAACATAAATTTACTTCTTCCTTCAGCATTCCTTCTCCTTTTCAGGCTCAGTCTTTTCCCCTTCCATCTTTAAATGCCTGTGGGAAAAAGAAAAAGATGAGTTTATCAAGTTTATGAAAATCTCCTAAATAATCTAAAAAGCAGACACACATATTGGCACACACACAAAAATAACACGAAGAGAAGCAGAAAAGTATTAAGAAAGAAGATTAATCTTTATTTAACGGATTAAAAGAAGGACATTGCAGTCCTTGCCTTAGAAAGTATGTTTGGTTCAAGATGTCAGTCATCAGACAATTCATCAAGTTTTGCTTTGGTGTTTGAAATAAGCTAGGTAAGAGTAAGAGCCTGTTTGATTTCTAAAATGTATTTTCCAGGTAACTCAGTGATCAGAATGGAGCGAGTTTCCTTCAGAATTGCAGAGACAACAGGAAAGCTTATCACTCTGTCTCCTTCTACATGGGGTGCCGCTTGCAAGTAAGATAAAGCTAATCAAAGCCTCAAGCAGTTGTGGCAGGAAAGAGTGAATTAAGCATACAGAAACCACTAGGTGGTCTTGTCTTTGTAAGCAGGAATGATTCGATGTGTGCCTTTATATTTTAATTGAAATGAAATGCACAGATACTGCATGCAGCAAAGAGAAAGTTCACTGTAATGAACGAGTCAAATCTTGTGTGCTCTTAGATGTGTGTCTAAAATTGATAAATATTATATAAAGGATTTTTAACTTTTGTTTCTCTCTGCTCTTGCTGTTTAAAATGAAACTATTTCAGTATCAATAAATATATGTGTTCCCCAAGGCATAAGCGATTCTCATCCACTTCCACTATGCTGTCCACTTTCACAATGTATTGGCTGACCATACAATTCTGATTTTCAAATCTGAGTTTCAAGAAGTGATATTGAGCTGCTTTGAGTTGTCATAGCAATTGCATTTCTAAAAGAGATAAGTAGGTTTCAGATTCCTAAATAGTGCTACATCAGGAGCATTTTAGAAACTGTAATAGAGCTATAAGACTCAATATTCAGAATTATTGTATTGGAATGATCACATCATTTATGAAAACACATACCTAGATGTCCTTGACCATTTATGACAGCAGTAATGAGAGCAAACACAGCCAACTTCAATTTAAACATGAATAAATATGAACCTTTCTGACATCAACTGTCCTTCCTTTGACAGTTTCACTATATACTGACTAAAGAAAACATACCACTATTCCAAACCAGATTTCATCTTAAAAAAACAATCTGGCTCTTTACTGTCAGCACAGAAGAGCTAAAGATGCTATAAAATAATAAAACACTTTTATTTCTTCCTGCTTTTCAGCAATTGGAAATA
Organism: Numenius arquata; assembly: GCF_964106895.1. Lineage (NCBI taxonomy): Eukaryota > Metazoa > Chordata > Aves > Charadriiformes > Scolopacidae > Numenius > Numenius arquata. The sequence goes on along the minus strand of NC_133576.1, from coordinate 105,639,270 downwards.
GCGTTGAAGCTAGCTGGTGTGGCAGGGCTTACAACTACACTGTTGATGAGTATTGCAAAAATAGCAAGTTACTTACCTACAGTAGCCATATATTTAATATAGTCTAAGATGCTGCATGAGTTATGTCTAAATTATATGTGCATAATCAGCCAAGTTTGTATTTCATATATAGACATCACAGAGGGACAAGAGCCACCAGAGTCTAGTTCAGCACACCTGTAGTCTGAACCATTATCTGGAAGGGTCTGCCTTTCTCCATTGACTTTATGAGGGTTGGTTAGGTGACTAGCCTATTTTCACAGGCACCTATAACTAGATTGTTTGAATTGTCCTTTCATTTGCTGAAAACCCACACTTAAAGAATTGTTTTTATATACCTATTTTATATGTGTTTTCTGGGTCATTTGGAGAGCTTGTCTAATTTCACATGACATATTGCATTGATCCATGTTAATTAGAGGTCAACCCCCAGGTCTATTTAAATATTCATTGAAAAGAAATTTTAGGGAGAAGCATGCCACTTCAAGTTACCTTCTACTACATCTTAAGTTCTCCTTTACAACAATGGCTTCAGCATTACCTTAACAATGTGAAAACTGTGTCAGCATCAAATACTGAAACTGCTGATGAGGAAACGTCTCGCTCAAACCCAACTCTCCCTGCTTTGTCATTGCATGCTGGATTCACAGTCTATGTGCTCAGCTCCCTAAAATCTAAGCCTGCTACAGTTAGGTTGATCTTTGGAAGCACAGCCCCTTGGAAACCAGCTTTTTAACCCCATATTATCACTTGCTTTCCTCTTTCCTTTTCTCTAAGATGTGTTTGGCATCCCTTTGGCACAGAGCAAATCTGTTCTTCCACAAGACCCTAATCTGAGAGAGGGTGAGTTGTAGTCCCAACTCTGTCTTTCTTCCAACTGCATATTTAGGTCCTGCTGAAGTAGTAGGCTTGAGTGACCATTTGCAGAAGTCTCCTTTCCTTCCCTCTGGTCGTGTTCATGAGTATTTTTCATGCCTTCTCATGACAGGGAGTCTTTAAATCTTCAGTTTCTTCAAAACAGAATTTTCCAGCGCTCTGTGCTCTCCAGTGTGTAACTTCCACCTCCCACAGGTTCTGCTCGCTGCCACTCCTCCCCTCTATGCTCGTAAGTTCAAGCAATTCTGAATCATAGCTCTCACAGTGGAAGCAGAAACAGGTGTGTGACACGACATTTTGGTTTTGATCTGTAAAGAGCTCTGTTACATGGTTTGCACTATTAGGTGGTTGTGTGCATAACACATGCCCAGTTCTCTTGCTTACTAATGCTTTTTTTGCCCTTCAATATTGGGAGTTTAGATTTCTGGGATCTGAAGTTAATTTATGTCTTTTTCCCAAGATGAAACTGAACTAATTCCCATATTTTTAAATTTATATTTTCCCTTGTAGGCTCTTGATAATTTCTTAAAGAGTCACCCACTTTAAAGCCGGGTTTTTTTCTATGTTTTGAAATCTTTTTTTTGTCTTTTTTTTTATTTTTTCTTTTTTTTTTTTTCCTTCTGGCAAAGCAAGCAATACTTGGCAATCAGCTTAGCATATGATACATTTGCTGCTGAAATAATTGATGTATATCAACTTTATACATAAAACATGACAAAAGCCCATCAGCTATACTTTGCAGTCAGGAGATTAAAAATAAAAAATATTGTTAAAAAGTTGATTGGCAAAAATGTCCTAGTTATTCAACTAGTTTGCATCAGTGTCTTTTCAATGACAACTAAGCTCTTTAAAAAGTCTTATTCTGTTTGATAAAAAATCTCTTTAAAGAAGAGTTTGAATGTTACACTTCCAAATTCTGGTTTTGAAGACTTTAAAAATATGTTTACTCATTTGAAACATTGCATCTAATCCAGTAAAACATATAAATTCAGCAAACAACTTATAAAATCATACAAGTACAACAGCAAATCAAAATATCATATTAACAGACCTGACAAAAAAATATCGTTACCTAGTAAATTCATAAAATTAAGCATGTAGAGTGCAGATAACTATGTGCATGTGTGTGTATATTTAATCCCACTGTTATTTGCATATATTGAGCAGTACCATACAATTTATTGTATCACAATTATTGAGCAAACACATGAAGTAGCATCCTAATCAGTATGAATAAACATAGTACCATCAATTTCTTATTTATAAAATTAGCATCAATATGTCAACATCTAGAGAAAATAAAAACATACTGTTCTACAGACCTGTGATTACTTACACCCAGCTGGTAAATCACATCCCTTTGGTTGTGCCTCAACTAATAGGACAAGAAATAATAGACATATTTCAGAAACCTATGACCTTTATGACATACAAGTAATTTTTAAAATGCCTTCTCCTCTGAATCCTGAAGAATTCATTGTTCTTACGTGCACCTAGAAGGCAAGTAAAAGTGAATATAAAAGTTGACATCTTACAGGAGTTCTTAGAAATGCACAAACACTCTAGGAGTGATACACAAGAGGTGAGATAGTTGAACAAGGACTAGAACTAGCTGTAGTATAGATTTAATCATTCTTTCCTTAAGACCTGAACTACAAACAGAACTAATTTTCCCTTGTAGAACCAAAAAGATGCTTGGCCAATTTCTGAAGAGAATAACATCATAGCAAGCCAACGTATTTATCAAACACAAATTTCAATCTATATTCTTCAGTATTCAAAATAATATGTCCAGACAATTAAAAAGAATCGCAGAATCATGGAATCACAGAATATCTGAAGTTGGAAGGGACGCAGAAAGATCATCAAGTTCTACTCCCTGCTCCTTGCAGGACTACCTATCACTAAACTATATGACTCAGAGCATTGTCCAGATGCTCCTTGAACTCTGACAGGTTTGGTGCCGTAACCACTTCCCTGGGGAGCCTGTTCCAGTGACTGACCACCATCTCAGTGAAGAACCTTTTCCTAATGTCCAATCTGAATTTTCCGTGGCACAGCTTCATTCCATTTCCTGATGTCCTGTCCCTGGTCACCGGAGAGAGGAGATCAGCACCTACCCCTCCGCTGCCCACCTTGAGGAAGTTGTAGACTGAGATGAGGTCACCCCTCAGCCTTCGCTCCTCCAAGCTGAACAAACCAAGTAACCCCAGATATTCCTCTTGCCCTCAAGACCTTCCATCATCTTGGTCACCCTGTTCTCGACACACTCTATTAGTTTGATGTCTTTCTTATGTTAAGGTACGCAAAATTGCACACAGTACTCAAGGTGGGGCCACACCTGTGCAGTGTAGATGGGACAATCACCTCCCTCGACTAGCTAACTATGTTGTGCCACCCCAGGATGTGGTTGGCCCTTTTGGCTGCCAGGGCACGCTGTTGACTCATACTCAACTAGCTGTCAACCCAAACCCCCAGATCTCTTTCCATGGGGCTGCTTTCCAGCCTCTCATCCCCCAGTTTGCATGTGCAACCAGGATTACCCCATCCCAGGTGCAGAATCTGGCACTTGCTCTTGGATTTATCTTGATTATTCTCTGAGGCAAGAAATTCCGAAGCAAAAGGAAATTCATCGCAGAAGAAACATTCTCTGCTCTGTAATGAGTGATGTACCAACCTTATAAACTCAACAGCTTGATGAGCTAATCAGACAGACTAGCACTAAGCTTAGTTTATTGTTATGTGATGGACAGTAGGAAGAAGATTTGATTGGAGCTGTGACTTGAACTGTGATTTTTCTGTTCACTGTTCACCCTTAGGTTTGCTCACTCTTTTGTTGAAAATACTTGAGTCATTAAGCAATAAAAAATACTCTAAGAGTCCAATTCAGCTGACTCATTTTAGGCAGCCACTGTGGCATGAATTGAAAGGTACCTTCAGAGTGTCTGTTTCTTAACAAAGATTCTAAAAAAAAAAGTCTAAAAATGCAGTTCATGCATAGGTTTTTGTGTTATGGAAGTCTAGAACTGATTGTGTTGAAACCTTGCTTTTTAGCTTCTCTTCAGATACTCAGAGTATATCAGAAATTGCTCAAAGTTTTTGTCAAATTATACTACAGTAGAAAAGATACCAGGAATAAAAGTAAATATTTACATTTGAAATTAATTTTTCACTTTGCTCTGCTCTTTATGGGAATGATCAGAAAACAAGGGGAAATATTATTACAAGATCTGTGATCCTGTAGATTTTCATAGCTTGTAGTTATCACACATTCACTGCAGACACAAAATCCATTTATTTGGCACAATTCAGGTATGTGCTTGTTTCTCTTAATCTGTGCTTTGTATGAGGGTTTTATTATTATTATTATTGCAACCATTGAGTCATGCAATTCAATTGTATATAATTCCTGCAGTAAAATAAAAGACAAAGGGAAGGAAGGAGGAAAGAGTACCCAAGTACGATTTTCACCCTTCTCCAGTCTCTTTTTCATTCTTCTTCTACATTAATTCATATTAACCCCTGAGGAGGGGGCTGTTAAGATCCATCAATCCGACATGCCGGTAGATAACTAATTAATACTAATGGTAGAGCTGTGAACTCATCAGACTAAGCTATTAAAATTAAAACATCATGAGCTATCACTACCCTGAAAAAGGAATAATACACATATATTACCAGTAGGAAAACCAGAGCTGATCCTCCATTTCTGATTCCTAACGAAGAGGGCAGTGTCGGATTTAATTTACCACAAGGAGTAGGACTTGCTCTTCTGAACTCTAATCTATGACTGTCTCCTCTTTCGGCAGCATGAGGTCCAATGGAAATGATAGAAGAATATCTCTTATTAAGCTACAGTTATTATCAGACCACTAATAAGTCTGAGATCTCAAAATACAGAAGTTTGTGCTCTCTAGAGTGGCACCAACACAAGGGGCAGGCAAAGCACCAGTGAGAACACCCTGAGGGAGGCCCTTTTTTGGTGGTGTTTTTAAAGAAAGCATCTGGGGTTTGTGATGTAGCAACAAAAACAATGAATTTGGGAGTAACTATTGCTAAAAGTAATCGCTTAACTAATGTTTTCCATGTGAGACAATCCAACTAACCAGGTGGACCTCTTAATTAGTCCAACCTACAGTCTGACAAGTGTAGCATGATGAAAATACTCCTGTCGAAGACTTGTTCCTTTGTCCAACTTGCCTTGAACTGAAAATTCAAACCCCATTGATGTCAGTGGCGTTCTTCTTATTTTACCTCTTGCATATACAGAGCTATTATTGCATTCAAAAGTAGGGCTAGTAAAGCTTCATATGCTGTGAAAACCCTGAAACTTTCCCAGTGACAAATAAACAGCCAGGGAGAGGGATCTGAGTGGGAAGACCCAGGGGCCAGGACGTGCTTATGACAGGAAATTTCTGCCCTATGAAATTTTTCAGGTAATTAATTCAGGTCATGGAGCATGGTGTCACCAGAAAGCTTGGTATATTCACACTGCTGTACTCTGAGATTTGCTATTTATTTGATAAATGTCCAAAAGGCCCACAGAAATCAAATGGCATTCATAAATCTAAACAGGAGGTGATAAAAACACAAAGCTCAGCTTTTAATAAGCAGGGATTTCCATCTGGTAGTTCTTCTGGTGACATTACAGGTGTGTGCAGCAGAGGCATTTATGGATGTACAATTTTATTGTCCCTGGGATTTCTTCCTACTGTATACATCTATTGATTCAGAACAGAGCAAAACACCAGAAACTTGCACCAAATAATTTACCAAAAGGGTAACACTTTGACAGCACTGAAAATGTACTAGCAAAATGAGTAGGAAGAAAAATGCACAGGTATACCTGGACATTATATTCTGCAAGAGCTGTGTCCTTGCTTAGGCTGCTGCAAATAGTTTCTTGTATGGTCTCCTATTTCATTGAAATGTAAAGCACATGTTCAATTACATGGCCAGAGGGATCTATAGACTGCCCAGGTGCTGATTTATAGAAGTCTAAGTTGCAGCTTAAAACAGTAGTCAGATTTTGACATAGCAGCAAGTATGTTAAAAACTGATGACAGGAAAGAGCTTGGAGGAGAAGGATAATTGGGGGTAAGGTATTCCTCTCATTGTGTCTTCACAAAAAAAAACCACAATGGGCATGGATCAGAATATCTAAAGCCTAAATATGGGGAGGAAATACATACTTTCTAAAAGGGGAAAAAGTCAGTTTTTCTATTGGGAAAAAAAATCAGTTTCACCCCAGTTTTATTTTGTGGTGAAAAATTTAATTGATTGTGACTTACTTTAGATACACTTCTTGTGTCAAAATAAGAACAAGCCTTAACATCACAATTCAAACCAAATCTGATTACTATCATAATGGAAACAGAGAACTTTTTCAAATTAGTCTTTTTGGGGCCTTTCTTAAAAAGGACTGTTCTGAATAATAAAACCATACTTTGTATGATATTGAAACTATTCACAGAAGTGGAAGTGAAAAGGACAAACCTGAATATTGATATTTTCTATCTTTTTTTTTTTTTTTTGACAATCTTTCAAATGACAACTGGGAAATTAGATTACTCTTACTTATAGACATCAAAGAACACAATGTCTCAGAAAAACTCTGAAAAAATGGCATTACATGCACTAGCTACTCTGCACAATACCAATGGAAGACCAAGATACAAAAGTATACCATTGCACTGTGAAAGATCTAAGCAACCATAAAATAGGTTCAGAACATAGTTGCTGAAGTTCTCCATCAGAAGTACTTAATTAATTGTCTCAATCAGTCTCTGATAAAAGACCTTTCCCATTAGCACAGACTAACCCTGTCTCTGTAAAAAGAGACAGGTTCATTTACAATTTTTACCAGAGCATCTCAAAGCTGTGACCAGAACTAAGCTTACTAGACACAAACATTTCAGTGCTTAAGTTTGACTGACAATCCCCTCAAGTTAGTTAGCAAGTAACTATGCTCCCTAGTGTTGGTCAAAAATAGGACACAGCCTGGTTCTGAAAAAGCATATCTGAATAAAAAGATTTTTATTTTACTTAGATGTTTTGAAATCATTGTTCAAAAATTATTACACTTAAAAATGTTATTACTGTGACAAAATATTACAACATCAGTCCGTTATCCTAAATTATACAACTTCTGAAATAACCTTGTGCAAGTACAGTGATGATACAAGTCCAAATTCTACATTTACATGTACCACCATGTGTATTCCAATAACAGTATGCCCTTCAAATGAGCAAGTAAAATATTTATGCAATCTCTAAACTCAATTTTTTTTCCTAAATTATTTAAATTTATAACATAGATGAGAAAAAAAAAAGTAATGGCCCAACAATCTGATATAATTAACAATTTAACAAAGTCTATATTTGGCATTCTTGGCCAAAGTACATATTTTACACATAACAGTGGATTTTGTTCAGGACACATGGGAGGTTTCCATCCTGTTTTTTGATTAGCTCTAGTCTTTGGCCTTAATTCATTAAATGTTAGGATGATTTGCAGTTTTTTTTTTTCTGGCAGCTCCTATTCAAAGTTTCTTGAAGTCAAGGGAACAATGTCAACTGAGTTTAGACCACTCCCTAAATATAGTTAGTATCTACATGTGCCCTTTTTTATGGCACACAGGGAAAGGACATAAGTGTAACTGCAAATGTTATGATTAGTACAAATACTGTAACATTACTGACAGTTTGGAAAAGGTCTCCCATTGTTCAAATAACTGTATGAAACAAATATTTTTGGCTTCAATAGCTAGAATTAGATTGGGAGACATTTTACAGTCTTCATTTATTCTACAGAAGCAGAGCTGCAACTTCACACATTTCTAAAAACTTGTTTTCACCGAGTAGTTATGAAACTGTACAGAGACTGGATTATTTCATATTTCACTGAGAGACATAAGTAGTAAACTGCTTGGTCATTGGTTGACAAACCTATCCTGATGTCCCTATGAGGTTTTAAGCCATATTTATTTTTTTTACTTCCTCTGTCTTCCAAAAAATTGATCTCTATGAAATTTTCTTAAACAATTCAGTTGCCTGAGACATTAGTTCTGCCAGACATTTTTCCATGACTCTTGCCTTTGCTACTGCCAGTGTTAGAATTATCTGATCTCATATTAACCAGAGAAAAGTAATACAAATAAATGTATTTGCAAATGATTGCAGTGGTAATTCACAGTAACATGTCTACCATTACTATCAGACTCTTTTAGAGTATAAAAAAACACTTCACAAAGTCTAATAATAAGTAACTCTATTATGAAGATAAGTAATAGTATTTTTATATGTTGACAAATGCAGGTAGTTCTTTGGGAGACTGCCTGTTTTTAAAAATGTAATTCAGGTTTCTCTGAGTTTACTTGGCTGCAGCCAGTTGATTTAGAATGCTGTATGAAATACACAGCTTATTTCTAAATTTATTTAAGTGAACTTCAAGCCTCTGAATTGTTTATGGAACAAATAAGAAGGAAAAGGTAATCAGAGAGATATGTCTGAATTTCAGTCTCACTCTGGAGCTCAGCAGCAGCTAACATGCAGCCTGGTATTCGCAGCCTGAGCGTGAGCCCTCCTGTTGAGTTGTGTTTTCCTTACACGCGAAGGAGGCAAGATATTTCCTGCTGAAAATGGCTTCCTACAGGCTATATCAAAAACTATCAGAAGTCCTGGGAAGGCAATTCAGAATGTCTGTCTCCATAAAGGGAATAATCTCTCTGAAGTTTCCTAAGAGCTCTGCGACTTGTCTAATCTTGTCAACCAAGCTTCCTCTTTAGTCAGTGAGGAGATAAATTTCGGTCACCAAGTGGAAGATGGCAATTAAGAGTTCCTCTCTGCTTGATGGAGAAAAACTGCATTCCCAAGCCAAAGGAGGGGTCTGCAATAAGTGAGGTGTCTCTGGGGATTCTGATCACTTTCTTTTCACTCCAGAGAGATTCAAAAGTACTGAGCTGGGATAATAAAATCTACTATGTTAACTTAGAGTTGTATCCCATTCTGTTACAAGATTTTCCCAGCAGCAGAATCCCCATCAGCGGCTCCTAGATATGAAACTTCTGCTTTCTTAAAATATGTTTTGTCTACCTGATGTACATTCACAAGGAACAATGTGATAACTAAGCTCTGACTTAGCTATCTCCATTACAAAAAAGGATACAGTTGTCCTGGAGCACTGTTTCACTGAAGTTAATGCACCCGGGTTCTTAGTTCAAGGTCCATAAGTGGAGTCCATGGACCCGTGGAGTGTAATGGAACATCATTGCAGACCTCATGGTCCAAGTCAAATGTGAGACAATAGTAAATGTTGCTGGTAAACAAAGGTCTGATGATCAAGCTTTCTCCCTTGCACTCCTTCACTCAGTCATGTTTCCTTACTGTATGCCATTTCTAAGCACTTAAAATAGTGACTCAGAACCCTCAAAAAAATTATGAAAAAAAAAAATAAAAATGAGATTCAGTATGGAAGCAAATATTCAAGGGTATGGGTTTTTTTGTCTGGGTTTATTTTCTTTTCTTCAGAGTTTTGTGGTATTAGGGTGCAAAACATGACATTGTCACAAGGTTAGTTGTCTCCAAAAGATAATGCATTGACAAAAAAGAGAAAAAAACCAACCCCACAATTAATTGTTGCACTTGCCTACCTACTGCAGCCACCTCCCAGACCATTAAACCTGCGTATATTTTTTTGCCTTTTAGTAAATGAACAACCTACAGAAAGCCATCTTTTTACTAATGATGGGGGATTTTTCCCTTTTCCTGGTGGGAGGCTGAATAATGCTTCCAGTTTCTCACACTCCTGTCATTTTTGACAATACCCCAAAACAGCTTTTAGAACCATTGAAAAATTACCCCCTCTGTGCATGATTTACTCTTGGTTTTTGCTTCTCTCTCCGTTACTCTGGGAAACCAAATTTTGCTACCAGTTTGGTCAGCTCACCAAAGTGTTAAAATAGACTTTGGGGATTCTGCCTTCTCTTCTCCTATGGCTACCATGTACAAAAATTTTGATTTTAACTTGTAGTTGCCACAATGCCTTATCTTCTTCAGCTAGAAAGGTTAGATAAGTGAGAAGAACACCAAGTACTTTGTCATTCTGAACAGGAAAATTCTGGGAAGGATTTCTGTTAAATCTTTGCTTGCCATTTCTTTTAAGATACTGATTGTGTGTGCGTGTGTGTGTGTGTAGCAGCCTGATATTTAAATGAAAAATAACACTGTATATAAATGAATCATATCATTGTTTAGATTCTATTTTTAATTAAAATATAGTAAAATATAGTAAGTGTGAATGTATATTCTAATAATAAAACTTTTTTCTCAATCTCTGAGTAAGCTCCAATGGAGCTGTCATGGTTTATTATGCTCCAAAGTAGCCGCTAGGGTCTATTATGTCAATTATCATACACATTCATGACAGATTGTTCTTTTTTGGCATTTTTTTTTTTTGTATTAACATTAAAAATAAAAACACGAAGGGGATGGATGGCTGAGGGTATTGAAATGCAGCAGAGAGCCTTTCACTTGGAGGTTACCCACTGAAATCTAACTCGGGTCATTGGTAACTGAAAATTGCTATTCAGTGATGTGCATAAAAGGGCCTTAGTGTCTCAAAAAAAACTAAGTCTGAAGCATTGAAATTAATGGAAGTGCTGAAAATTACTTCAATGATTACAGAATTAGGTTCTTACTTCAGGTTCCAAGAGTTCATATTGTAGCTGGACACACACAACTAATGTTGTTATTAATTTGCTGTTTTCACCAAACAAGTACAAACATAGTCACAGGTCCAGTGTTCTTCTCAAGTATCCTGGTGAAATTCCACAAAGTCTTTGCTGTATTTGTTTTACTTGTTACTTCGTATCATGGTTTTCTTACCTTTAAAAAAAAAGGCAGAATAAGAGAAGGTATATTCAAAAGTGATTGTGAGAAACTGACAGAAAAACAAGATGATAAGAAGCATAGGACTTCTGTATGAGAAGGGGTTAAAAATTACTTTTCACAGATCTATAAATCATAAAGAGAATGATAGTATTCTTTTTCCTGTAATATGTAGTTTAAACTGTGGAACTTAAAGACAAAGCATGTTGAAAGTACAAAGGTTCTACAAGGAAATATACAAATTCAAATTAACTGACCAAGGGATTAAACCCACAGTAATCTAAATGCAACTACAGTCTAAGCATATCCCAAACAGCCTGTCAGAATCTGGAGAAGTATTCTCCAGATATCTACTACCAGTCTTTTGAAAGATAGGATCATGGAATAAAATAACCTTCAGTTTTGTGACTCATACGTTCTCGTAATTGTGTTGACATAAGTGAGGACAGATTTTCACCTCTAATCTTCCTTTCATGCCAGTGGTTAACCTGAGTTGCACATTACTATGGAATTACTGAATTACTGAGCAATTATATGAAAACTAAGGCAAGCAAATGCAAGGAAAGGAGAAGAAAAGCAAGGAAAGGAGAAGAAAAGCAAGGAAAGGAGAAGAAAAGCAAGGAGACGTCAATCTGCATAGCTGAGAATACTGCATCTTCTAAAACTGGTTCTAGAAAAAGAAAAAAAAAAAGAGAAAAATATCAGCCAAAAAACAGTCACAGGATATTATTAATCTCATCTTCTTAAAGCAAACATCTGATGAGAAGAATCATGACCTGGAAGTAAGTATTTTTTTCATTGATTATAATATTAGTTAGGTTTAACTAGCAAAACAAGAAATGGTTTTCACTGAGAGCTTCAAGGTGTCCAGGGCATTTTAATGAAGGCAAACACAATGCAGAATAGTCATACCCTTTGGCATGATTGATGGAGGTTTGGTAGGGTTCAACAGAGCTTCTTAAATACACCAATGTATAGACAACTGAATTGACCCTAGAGCATCCAAACAGATAGGTTAAGGGTGATATTCAGTCATCTAAATGCAGGCATGTAGTGACATTTTGTGTATTGTATTCTATCAGACCTGATGCTCAGCTTCAGTACCAGAGTGTATGAGTCTCCATAAGTTCTGTGCCCTACCTAGGTGGCCTGTGTATGCCTTCAGTATCCTAGAAAACCTCAAGTGGCACTAAATTCCTGTGTTTCGGCAACTGAATCCTGCCCCAGATGTCAACGTTCGTATTGGAAATGTCTAAAGTTAGATTAAGTGAATCCAAGCACTAATGATTAAGGACAGGTGAAATAACCCCATGTTTTGAGTCACTGATCATGCATCTCCTATGTCAATCTCCAAGGTCTTACAAAGGTAATGCATGTAGCACTCCTGTCTAGTAGGACAAAATCTTTTCGATGAAATCCTATCCCATTAGCATCAACAGCAAACCTCCCTTAGATTTCAGGAGGTTGTTCTTTCTCTAGCTGTCAGACCAGGAACAAGAGAACAAGCAAAACACCTCAAATACAGCTTTTCCTCTCTACACACCCTGAATCAGCAAAATAACCTAATATTGTTAGATAAGACAAGCACTCAAGTTCAATTTTTGCTCGTACAGCACTGTATTAGCAATAACAATACTGTGAAAATTTTGTGAGAGGTTAATGGAAGTTGTGCTTCAGGAACATCCCCAAATCAGTCAGGTAATTGGGACATGGCAATTTAAACACCCTATAAGAGGATACATTTGTCCACTTCATTGTTTTAATAAAAACCTCTTTTTTGACAACCAGCCTTGCAAAAATAGGTTAGATGACACTGAAATCATTGTTCAGTCTTTCACACAGGTGATCACAAGTATTGCAGCTATACTACTTGGCTTAAGAGAAAAGGGTTCCTGTCTTCCCCCCACCCCCCACCCCGCTCTCATCACTGACAGCAAAGCATAGTATTGCCCTTTGTGTTTCACTTAATGTTGAAAATTCCCCTTTTTTTGCTTGCATATAGTGTAATGCAACAATTATGTGACACATTAAAAAAAGAAAATATGACAACCTTTGTACTGTATCCAAATGCGTAGAGATCTGCAGTCATTTTGAATGGGAAACCAGCTATTAGCTCACACAATGGATTCCCCAGCTGAAAAGAATACATAAATTGGAGTGAATCAAGCATTCACTGCCAGCAGATCTGCTGCTTGTGTTCACTGATGAGATGTAAATGTGCTTAGCAAGAGTACAGCATCAGAAGAGGACCATGAAATTATAATATAGTGACTGTAATGAGAATGGGTTAATTTGTAGCATTTCTTATTCTAATTATGGTATTTGAGACATGGGAACAAAACCATTTTCAGCCATTTTCTTTTCTTGTTACTATCCCTTATTACAAGCATGAGAAACTAGAGCAATCTGCATGCTTTTCTATTCTGTGAAATACAGTAACACGCTGAACTGTTTTGACCCTTTCAATATTCTGCATAGATAATTTCAGAGAAGACAGTCCAGTTATGGTCTCAGCAAAGAGCATTTAATGAATCCAGGAAAAGCATAATTTGCATGGAAATAGCCTGAATTATTTTTTAAGTGCACAAGAATGTAAGGGGGGGCGGGGGGGGGGGACAACAAACCAACAACAAAACCCAAAAACTAGAAAATGGAAACAGCACAATATTTCTCCATCTCTAGCACAATGATTTTAATGAGAATTAAAATTTGTATGAACTTAACCTATTCTTAGAGTGATGGGATGCTAGTTTCATCTTGCAGTGTGTGAATTATCCAGACATATTCTGTTTGTAAGAGAGATGACCAGCTGGTGAAAAATATCCTGTTCCACACCATTCAGGTATTAATCCATTATTTTGACAGAAAATAAGTATACAGAGGTTAAGATACTTGCCACTCAGACTAAATGGATGCATTTTCAGGCCTATGGGTTCTATATTTTCTAACAATGGTTACAAAATTATATCCATAAAGAACACAGAAACATGGAAATCACATTTCAGTGAACAAAACCAAATTCAGATAACACATATATGGACAAAACACCTTTTTAAACAAAAGACTCTGATCTGTGCTTATAGGAGTATTGGCAATTTGGTTAAAAAAATCCTCCTGAGGTTTACCTGTACCTACTTGGTAACTGTTATTTGAAGGTTACTACATTTACATGCAGACATGCATATTTTGGAGAAGTGAAAATTAGCTCCACTTTTGTGAGTTGCTTCTGGTACGCAGTATCCTGTCTTGTCTTCAAAAATATAACTATAAAACAGATTGTTGTCCTTAAAACTCTCAACCCTGAAAGTGTGAGTTGGGTGAAGACAATGGAGGAAAGTAAAAAACCAAAAAAGACAACAAAGCTGACAGATTTTCTTACTAAACCATCTTCAGAGAGGATGAGGAGAACACATGCCCTTTGAAGACTCTATCAGCTATGTGAGGGAGAAGTGGGATCCGATTTTTAAAGGAGGTTTGTAGGATTTATTGAAACTTCATTGAACATTAAATCAAATACCAAGATTCAGGTTTTTTTTAGGTACCTACTTGGCATGTTGAAGCAGCTGAAATGAAGGAATACATTCACAAGGTGATTCAAAAGTTATCAATAGAGAGGTTCTCACCAGGGGATTAGAATTCACGTGCTTCCTCAGTCTGTCTTTGAATCATGGTGGAGCTTAGATAAAACATCACGCATCTAACTGCTTAGTTAAAGATTGATCTAAAGACGCCTGAGCGCTTCTGTTTAGGCAAATAAGGAATTCTGTGATCCAGAATGGCAGTATAAATTAATTTTAGGCTTCTCCAGCAATAATCCAGAGCCCGGGGACCAGGCAAATTAATCTTTGTCTGAGAAAAGGATCCCAAATTGCCACAAGTCTGAACTTGGAATTTAGAGATTCTGAATTTCATTTACAAATGTTCATGTCCTGTTAATTTTTCCCACATAATTACAGAACCCTGTTTTTTTTTTTTTTTTTTATTAAAATGCTACTACAACTTGGAAATGAAACAAATTTAATTTACCTAGTAGAAAACTCATAAACCTAGTAGAATTCATAAACCTAGTAGAAAGAGGAGGAAAGCATTAAAACTGTGTTATAGACCTACAAAGAAAAGGGCACTGAAGCTCCCTGACTTTAGGGTATCACAGGAAAGTACATTCAGATTGAGAGAACAGATTATACCCACACTGGTAACAGAGAAACTCATTTCCCCTTGAGTACTCAGTAAAGGAAGTAGCCCTGAAATAGCTAAGAATAAGTGTTTCAGGAAAATAATTATCTGTTGAGAAAAATTGTTATATAACATAAAAGCATATACTATATGCACTTCTATATGCACATGTTCTTATGCACATACACACATTATATGAGTTCCGTTATCTTTAGATCCACTTCATTTACTTATCACCAGATATTTCTTACATATCACAGTAAAACAAAAATAAGGTATTTTGCCCTTATTAAGTTTCCCTAAATATATCTACTTATTTGAGATGCTTGCCTGTCCTCTGTCACTTGCCAAGGGAATAGGCCTCCTGTAGGTCCTGTGTCTTGGATGTTAACTCAAGTGTATTTAATGTTAGAGTACCTCAAATCACAATAGACACCTTTTTTTTGGCAACTAGCATGCCAGGTTCTGGGATCAGGATTTGCTGAAAATCTCTGCAGCTGTAACTACAGCAATCACTTCAGCAGGCTTCAGGTACCAAAACATAAGACAGACAAGGAATCATGCCCAGGCTTTAGCTGCTGATCTCCAAAAGGCTGCAGATCTTCCATAAGTCTTGTCTCTAACCTGCCAGCTCCATTTAGGTGTATTGGATTCTGAGATGGCAGTACATACCCATGTTTATGTAGTTGAAACCCATCCTAAGTCTCTTTTGATTATAATAGGAGCATAGACATCTAGTTCATATGTAGATAATGAGGGGAAAACTTCACTCATTACCTCTGCTACTTCTTTATTAATAGTAAAAGTTTGAAGACAGCAAGATGATGAGGCCAAGATATTTTTTTTTTTACATTTCCTTATTTTGTCTTTCTTTTAACATGCATTTATTTAATTGTATTTAAATTAATGTTGAAGTGAACTTAATGCTATTTCTGGTGGCAATAGCTCAAATCAGGCTCTATTTCCATTTATTTCTCTTCTTTCCCCCACTCCACTCCAGCATTTCTGTTTTGTAACCCATTTTATTCACAAGCTGTAATAAAATATGTGAGAAGTACAAATAAACATAGAATTATTTTTAATTTATTTGTAAAATTTTTGATTAATATAATTGTATGTCTCTAGTAATAAGAGGATATATCACAATAAATGTAAAATAAGGTATGATCCATGTTTATTAAGACATTTTCAAGTCAAAAGGGAGTATGACTTCTATATAGTTTACATAACTATATATATAAACTAAAGTAAAAATAAAGCTATTAAAATACTAATTGTTTTAACAGTTTCTAATACCACACCCTCCCATTATAATTAAAATAAATCATTAAAATATCATTAAAACAGAATTCAGGTTTTTTGAATTTTGTTTTGCTGGTTTCATTGTAAAAAACTAAAATATTTGCCTTTTAGTAAAGGTTGCTACAGTTACTGATTTCTTGAGACTCCTTTATATCTCCTTTTCTCTGTTTCCATGAATAGCAAAGATGAAAACAAAACTCTAAAGTCATATACAATCTTCAGACCATCTGGTCAGTTCAGCTTCCCATTGTGTCCTCTTTATCTCTGATAATTTTATATGGTTTAATATTTAATTTATGATCCTTTCTTCTGCAGCTATTCCCTGTATTCTCTCTCTTTAAGTCACATAGATACCCATGTTGTTGTTACCTGCATATCATCACGTTGGTCCTCGTTGAGAAATTCAGTCTTGTATTCTATGTTTGAAATTAGTATGAAATTGTTGGTATACTTTCCTTATTGAGCATTTTCTTAAAAAAGAAAAAAAAAAAAACAAACAGACTAGAAGGAACTAGAAAGACTTTCACAATAGAAAGCCAATTTTTATTAGACTAGAAATCGTAGTAATTATCTTTCAAATACAGAACAAGATAAGAGAATTAAGATATGTTTATGACAACTCCTCTTCATTCACATGCATTCTTAGAAGATGGTTCCTTGTTTCCACACCTGTTTTCAGTTAACCTTATGAATACAGGAGTTACGGCATACTCAGTACAAGCCTTTCTATTTCTAGGAAGACTTCCTGTTACAGTGGAGACTTGCCTATCAGCATCCAGTCCCTCCCATTGTTATCTGAGTCTCATTGTTGTGCTCTAGCCTTGCTTCTCATCCTTCCTTCCCTACTCTCCTAATATCCTTGAAGTTTTTCCCTTCCAAGCACACTCAGCAGCTCTAAAGGGAAGGAGAAGTTTCATTGTTAGGGTTTTCAGGTGACCTAGACATTCCTTTTTTAAAATATCTCAACATACAAACGAAGGAAAAAAAGGTAAATAGATACTCCCCATCATGTTGTGGTCACATACCTCTTGTTCATTAACTATATTCTATTCTGATAAACAAAAGGAAGCCAGGCACTAAATCATAGTATCAAGGCCCCTGGCACCATCTATTTAGGGCTAAACTCTTCTAGACCAGTATTGCCCTGGCTTGACCGAAAGGGAAGGGCCCAGAAAGGAGTCAGGAGCTGGATAGGAATCCCATGCTCAGGCTTGCTTCCTGACCCTCTTGTATTTAACACGTGAAATAGACTGTGAGTCATTAATGCAGGACATACAGCTAATTAGGGAGGAGGTAACAAGAAAATAGAATGGATGGTTTAGAGGCAGTAAGGGAGAAGGGAGGCTATACTTAGTCTTGGAGATTACTCTTCCTTGGAGAATAGTTCCAACTGGGAGTCTCAGCTTTGTGATCCTCATCCCTTGGGGAATTCTATCATTCTCCATTGTCATGGTTTCAGCCGAATTTACCAAAACCGGACCGACAGATGGCCCTTCCCCCCGCTTCTCCCCCCCCAAAAGAGGAGAGAGGAGGAGAAAGAGATAAGGAGATTCAGAAGTTTAGAATGAGCTAAACTACTTTAATGAAGAATTAATATTAAAATAAAAATAAAGAAGAAAATAATGAAATAGATACAATATATACAAAACCGTATCAAGCTCCCAGGATGACAGTCACATCACCGGCAGGCACTGGGGAAGTCCCAGACTGGACTCAGTGACAAATGGGAACTGGATTCCAGCTCTGGAGTCAGGAACACATGGATTGGGATCAAAGGCAGGTGGAGAGACAGAGTCCTCTCTGGACGTCGGCCATCGCAGGAAGGGGGCTGACCCTTTGATCCGTCAGCTTTTATACTGAGCATGGGGCAGATGGGATGGAATAGCCCAGTTGGTCAGGTTTGGGTCACCTGTCCTGTCTGCTCCTCCCCACTGATGTGACCTCTCTACGTTTTTTCCGTTTCCGACCCTCTAAGGGGCAAATAACAAAATTGGCTGACCTTGGTTGTTATAGCAATAAGTATAAGCAAGGGCCTCTCTGCATACCATTCCCTGGCATGGAGCACAAACATTGGTCTTATCATTCTGAGAACGAGCAGTTTTCTCCACAATATGCCGTTAATTTCAGAGAGTTAGAGGAAGCCTAGCTAGGATGTAAAGTTACAGAACAGAAAATTGGTTTGGTTTTACTTCAAACCGGGACATCCATTTAACACAGGGAAACTGAGGGAGCTAGCTAAAGGACAGCAACAAACCTCAGCTAAAATTATGTGGAACCCTTCCAGAATGGTCTCTTGGATTCAAAGAACTGAAAACCCCTACATTTAGAACAAATTCTATCCTAGTTTTCCATCCTTTGGAAACAAACAAAAAAAAAAAAGAATATGGATGATTATACATCTTACGTTACTTGATTCAAGGATCATGATGGCAAATGCAAAGGAGCACAGGGAAACCATGACTAGCAGAGGAACCCCAATAAACTGATCAGAGAAACAAGCCCCAGCCCCAAATCCTCTCAGGGCTGCCATGGGACAACATCAGCCCTATGGGCATGGGGTGAGACACATCAAGATAGGTCAATGGGAGATGCTCTTTGCCTCACCTCACAGGCTGGGAAGAGGTCATTGCCTAGGGGTATGGAGCTTATTATGGGATGCCAGGGAAGATCACCTTTGGGTTTATATAAGACAATATATCAGATTTATGGGACATTCAGTGGAAAGAGAGGGCTTGCCATGTTGTCTGTACAAGCTATGTGAGTGATCAGCGCGGTCTGTCCTGTGTTCTTACCTAATTACATTTCTAAATATTTTCCTGGGTGAGGAGCTCCTTATTCTGTGTGCGCATGTGTGTACAGGTGTCTAAGTGCCAGTGACTGATGTGGGACCACAGATCATAGAGGCCTATGTGTCTAACTACCAGCACCTGGAATGTGTCCATATTGTGCAGCTACATCAGTGTGATTGCTTGCAAATACCAAGGCAGACTAGATCATCAGTAGGATAAGAGGCTTGGGAACTAGGTATCAAAGCAGCCAGAAGCCTGGGCTGGTTACTGGAGAGACTAGAAAGCCTGGAAATTGTCAGCTGGAGAGACCAGAGGAGTTCAAACCAACTACTTCAGAGACTGCTAGGTCTGGGGGTTGACTTAGTGTCCTGTTTCCATGTATGTGGCTGTATTGGAAACAAGAGGATTCCAGGGGTCAGCTACCGGTTAGATTCAGTGTTTAAGGCGATTCACTCCAGACATCAACAGTACATGTGTGCTCATGCATGTGTGTGTGCACACAAATGTGTGTGTGAATGATTCTGAGCTACCAGGAGCTGGAGAGGCACTGTGGATTTTGGGGGTGCCAGCAGCTCAGAAATGCAAGGATCTGGGGCCAGTTCCTGCCCTTGTTGCCTAAGTCCATGCTATTGGAAAGATCTGCTTGGTAGATCTGCACACTGCTTCCCACTAACAGACCCATATCCTGAACTTCCTGAGAGGGGGACAAGATTAGGCAAATTTTTTGTGCTGCCTGTGTTTACATGTTTCTATCTGTGGTGTTCTGTGTGGCTTGCTGTGTGAATGCCATGCTCGTGTGTGTGTCTTTGGGGAATGCACACTCAGCCTTGCTACTGGCTGGGCCTGGGAACACAGGGCTGTAGCAGCCTCCCCTCCATGATGGTACTAGATTCAAGAAAACTTTATTTACCAGCACTTCCCCCCTTTAAAAGTTTGACTTCGAAAACTCATCATTTTTTAAAGCTATTTTTATTTTTATGCATTGTTTTAATGGATACTTTATATTAACCCATTAATAAAGCATTTCTGGTTTTTATTTTGCATTACTTCTTGGTTCTTAAATGTCAACAGTGAAAAGCTACCCACCGTTTCAACTGTAGGAACAGAGAGTCGTAAGACAGGAACCACGATGAGAGAAAGTTAAAAAGCTTTAGTAGTCGTCTCATTACCATTCACAGTTCTATACAGAAGTTGCTATATCTCAATTAAAAATTGTATATATATGTATATTTATCTATACAGAGGTATATTGGGACAATGATACCCTAAGTAAAGCACATTTAGCATTTATCATCCACTGGAGAAATATTGCATATCTGTGTGTAAAAAGGACCCTTCCGGATGATGGTTACAAAAATGTACTCCTGGAGCACTATTCATCAAGAATTTATTTTTTATACACTCAGTACATAAAATCTGCAAGCCTTAGATAAAATTGTCAGAATAATTAGGTTCTTTTTACCTCATCAGTGAATGAAATGTAGTGATTCCAAAATAATATTTCTGGAGAAGGCACCAAAGGGGCTGAGGCTGATTCACAGTAGCTAATAACATGGCACACACCCCACCCAAGCAAGCAAAAGCTAATAATAAAAATAACTTTAATGGGTAATTTCTGTGCTTTAGAATGCAGTTTCCTTGAGCTCAATACTTGAAAGAGAGAGAAGAGATGTTTTTTGACTTGAGAGAGAAGAATTAAAATCTTGCTCCTGGTTGGGCAGTACTGTCTCTGATTAGTAGGTGAAAAGGAGGATTTAGATGTGATAGATATAATTTATGGCATCCACCTTGACTTCTGCTGCTACTTTGGCAAATCTCCTTGTTTACAAACTGCTTCAGTTGTAAGAGTTTTTAAGTATTAGTTATTCAGGGAATAATTGTAAAAAGAGCCATGGGACCTAACAGCAATATTTTCATGTCTAACTATCAACAAGGGAAAAGAGAGAGGCTCATCAAACTGACAAATATGCATCCACTCTGAATCAAATGTTGGAAAAGAGGTTTGGCATAAATGTTATGTAGTCTGCTTGCAAGAGAAATAAACAATGGAATACAGCAAAATTAATCTGTTTATGCATATGGGCAATCTCACAGGTAGAAATGTTTCTATACATAGAAGTTTCTCTATACATAAATAATTACTTCTATGCCATAATTACAATGAGAGGTAGCAATAGTGTTGTAAATTCCTCTCTTTTAACAGAAACAGCACAGCCAGGATTAATCCAGCCCTTTCGCCATAATAATGTGGACAAAGTACATGCCCTTTCATTCAAATGTAGCCTCAACTGAACCTTGTATATGCATTGAACACTATTTCCAAGAGCAGAACTCGCTGATATCTTCAAATTCAGTTGTTCAAATACAGGGTAACCAGCTCTTTTGAACTTCAGGCTCAAATCAGACATAAAAAAAAACTGTCCAAAGCTGCTTTCAAAAGGTAAATCTATAGCATCATGTGGAGGTGAATGGATACCACTTTAGCAGCACTTGGATTGAGAAATGGAAGTTCCTTTCACATGACCTCCCCATGTTCACAGCAGCAATACAGCTGACAAGTTTTGTTGTGCTGTGTTTTGGCTTTGTGCAACTGCCTGACCTTTTCCTTGGCCAAGCAGGCCTGCTGCGCAGTCAGCACATGAAGCTCTCCGCCTGTCCCAGGCTGGCAACATTTAATGGATTGCGTTAAGCTCTGATCTGTGTCTTAAAGCAATTAGAACAGCTTTGGTTGGAAAAACTCCATTTTCATTTCGTTAAAAAAACCTCAGGAAACCGGGAGCCGAAAAGAAATAAAAAGAGAAACCATAAAGGGAATTTTGGATTCTGTTGACTTAGCTGAAAACCTGAAGAAAGCCAAATGCTTCATCCAGCCTTAATAATGAGGCTTAGACTGGCTCCGATAGCAGTCTTTGTACCACCTATTGCAAAAGCTCCATTTATGTTCTATGTAAAATGTCCAATGAAGCATAGAAAACATGTAATTTGTATAGAGAATGGGAGTTATGCAATTTTTGCTGGCATAAACAATGCAATTACCACTCAGAAATAGCCTTTTGCATTCATGAATGGGGTCCGTTATCTGCTCTGTCTCTCTTCTTTGCTCATTCCAAGTTGGGGCATGGTAATAAAAGAAAAGCATCCTCTTTGCCTTAGAGCTTTGGTTTTCAAACAGCAAGTGGATAACAGCATATGACAGCTCATTCTTGTCTTCTGATTAAGGAGCAGCCATGTTTTATGGACACTTACTAAGTTGCCAGCCAATTAAACATTTGAATACATTTATATTTATTTAATTGGTCTACCTTTGCAAATAGGGCTTTTCTGGAGCTATCAAACAGATTAGACATAGTAAGGCAGTAGATAAGAAGCACTGTATTGTTGTTGTTGTTTTTATTATTACTATTATTGTCATCACTGCTATTAGTGGGGATAGTTAGGGTAAATGCAGAGTGGAGTATTTTCAAGGCAACTTTCTGGCAGAGTGTGTGCCCCATATAATCAGTTGTCTGTAAATAAAGAGCTATTAATTGTGTCTAATAATCTTTTCAGTGTTTTTGTTTGTTGCATTTTTGGGGAGAAGAATTTACACAAAGGTGTACTGACAGGGTTGCTAAGGGCACAGCAGATGACATAATATATTTGGATTTTTCAGAAAGCCTTTTGTAACATTCCACATGACAAGCTCCTGCTTAATCTCTAAGATGAAGTAAGGATTCAGGGCAGGACATGAGCAGAGTTACAGAACAGGTTGAAAAATAGCAAAGAAGTGGCTATAGATAGCTCCTGTGAAAGAAGCTATGTCGAACCAGAGAAAGTGTTATTTCAAGTGTACAGGGGCTAGTGCTTTAAAGTCTGCTGTGCATGTATGTACTTTAATTTAGAAAGATGATATGCAAAAACAAAGAACAACTGCAGTCTATTTGTATTTTCTGAGGACAAAAAAATGAAAGATGATGAATACATACAGACAGCTAAACTTGAAAGGGATTTAGATTTGATTCGTAAATAGGTTGTCACAGAAGGTATTAAATGTAATATTGACAAATACAAACTAATAAAACTTTAGTGCTGTAAACCCCACTAAATTCTAGCATAGAACTAACGGGATTAAACTCTAAGGGAATTTTAAAAAAGGAAACCAAACCAACCAACCAATCAACCAAAAAATCCCACAAAGAACAACAGAAAAACTCAGCACTTTTTGAGTCTGGATAAACAGAAGAATATTTCATGTTCCCTTTCTAAAAGCATATATTTAGTCTTTTTTCTCTCAGTAATAGCAATACTAATACTTGGCATTTCTAAACAGCTGATATCAAATGAAGTAACCTGCACAAATCCTCCAAGATACTGTTCATTACAGAAATTCCTATTTCAGAAGACCACCTACTCCCCGAAAGATAGAAGTGAAATATTAGGAGATAGTATGGGGCATAACATTTTTGGTGGGGGTCGGGTTCATTATTTTGTCATTGCATGAGTAAGTTCATATCACTTTTGTAACTGTTTCTCCTTTGTCCATTTCTGTTTGACAATCACATTTGGGGTAAACACTACCTCTTCACTGATCACTAACAGGATCCATAGTAGACAGTTTCATTGTACTCCTTCCTTTTTTTTCCTTCCTCACTGAACAATCTATTTTCCTTTCATTTAAAGGGGAAAAAGCTGAGCATAGTATGAAAGCAGTTTTCTAAAAGAAGACCTTGCTGTTGATCATGCCATGTTGCCCTTTGGCCTTCAAAAGTCCTTTCATTATTCAAAACTTAACCTTCATACTGAGCAAAAAAGTATGAATATAAAGAATGTAGAATATAGAATACATGGAATATACAAAGAATATAAAGAATATAGAATATAAAAAAGAATATATTCCCAGTGATTTTTTTTTAAAGAGTTGTTTGCTTTTTTTGTTTGGATGCCACCATGTCACAAATCTTCTCCTTTGAAAACAAGAAAACTTTCACATTTATTGTATTAAATTGTGATAAGTACTATTGGCAGAGGGGAGAGGAGGTATTCATAATGCTTAATATTACGCCTCTCAGTTCAGTGCCTAAGCTCTTATTTAGTCACCCGAGAGATGCAGGTTCTTTTAAGTGTTGTGAATTTCACTGTGAAAGAACCTGAATTCCTGATTTAGGGAAGTGCAATAAATGTTTCAAGTTAAACTCTGTAAATGCACAGCATAGCGCGTACGACAGCTGAAGTTTCGATATTTTTATATGATCTATGTTTTCTACAGGATTTCTAATGATTGCCAAGTAGTACAGTATTCCTGAAGGTTCAGGAACAAAAATCACAAGCCTATTCACAATACTGTTTGTGTAAATTCTAAGCTTTTTTAAAATTTTTGCTTCTTGAAGGGAACAGCTTTGCTGGTTTAGGAAGCCTGACAGCATAACGTGTCAGAAACAGGAATATAGAGACATACTCTCTTAATCTGGATCAGAGTCACATACTTACTTTAAGATTCTGATAGACTCTACAGTTACATGGATATTAGCTAATAGCCATTATTTATGCTGTTTAGTTTCTATAATATCTTTCCTTCTGTCATACTTAAGTTTTAAATATATTTGTGCTTTGCGATGCCTGGCTGGTCCCTGGGAAACTGTTGTCTGCAGAGCCACAGACACCAAACTACACTCAGGATTGCAAAGGATTTTACAGTATGCATAAAAGAGTCTTGCAAGGACTACAGACTAAAAGACTGATTTGCAGCAAAAATAAAGCTGTGACCTAGACCCCCCCTGAAAGGCAACACGAGGAGGCACAGAACCTAAACAGGATAGTACAGAGGAATCCAAAAAAGTGTCAGCATGTTATTAGCTTGTGATCTGTGACAACCTAATTCTCATTGATGGCTCATTCCCAAGGGAGAGAAATGGTCCACAGACAAAGAGATGATGGTAAACTTGGCCCTAGGCCTTTTAACCTCTGTAGACCTGAACTAGCTCTCTTCCTCCCACCTAACAACATCAGGCAAAAAACATTAATAACAACTCGGGAGCTGAACGTTTTGAAGGATTTTGTGAACTAAGGTGTTTTCTTTTTGGACTTTTTTTTTTTTTAAACTTTCCCCCAAGGGACGATTTAGGGAGCAGGAACAGCAGAAATCTCTGAAGTTCAAGGCTGTCTCTTCATAACTACCTTGGTATTTTGCTCTTCATTCAACGGAGAGAGGAATGCACCTAACCAAAAAGGACACAGGGAGAAGGAGTGCACATCATTGCCTATGGTTACAGCTACATCAGCAATTATTTTGGCTCAATTATATTTGGCTCTCTGTACAGTGGAAGCATTTGGTGTTGAGCTCCCGACATTCACTCTGTATCTACTTTGGGAGATGTTCTTCAGACTGGCTATAATTTGATCCCAAAAACTGAAGAGCACATTAGGTGAGCATATCTTATAGTTTAATTTTATCGGGTTTTTTTTATTAAATTTTATTATTTTTATTTTTTTTCATGTTCTATAAGATTGCTCAAATATGTGAACCAAACTTCATGCTGATCAACTTCCTTCACTTCAGAAATTAATCCATAATTCAAATGAAAATGTTAATGTTAATCTATGATTCTAAAAGAATATTACTCATTACTGGATTTAGGAGTGGCGAAAAATGATATTTCTCTTCAGATTCAAAATTGTCCTATCTCATTATGACCTTTAAAATGATAAGTTCTTTTTTTTTTTTTTTTTTTAAATTAAAACCCTCAAAATGAGAATGTTTCTAGATTGTCAAGATTCAGACACAGGTTTTTATTTGGACTTTCGGGGTTTTTATATTTAATTTTTTTGACTTTCCATGTAATTTTCTGGCAAGATAGTATTTTTTGTTGTCACAATTTTTTTTTGTTTCTTGTTTCAGTCCCTCTCAGTGGGCAGAGAACTATTTCCTATGCAGCTGTGATTAGGAGTTCACTTGTCATTATATTGTGGCACATTAGTATTACAATACTGTGCTGGTTAAGCTCCTTTCCCCAGGCTAGTACGTCATTTACATACAGAGGAGACATCAGGCTAAGAGTGAACACAGGTGTCTATTCTAGCTGCCTGGATGCCAGCTGCTGCCTCCGAATGATGTTGGCCTCCCACATGTGGAAGGTCCCTTATCATCTTCAGCCATACTGATGTGTTGCATACTCTAGGGCATTGGCATATATATATGTGCCAATATATGATGTTGGCATTAGATCGCAAATAGAGATGCCCATGTAGACAGCTAAAAGCTGCCTCAGAACCAAAGGAAAGTGTCGTATAAACGGCACACTCCTTAATCAGTATCCCCAGATTTTTCAGCCTTGCTCAAGAAAGAAGGAAATTAAATTAGGATTGATTCCTCATGTATCACTTTGACATACTTTCAGTTTTCCAAAAGTATCAAGGGTAGAAACAGTGGATTGACTTTTGAAATATTTACCAAGTAAGTTTTATTGCCTCAAATGCAAAACCTAATTTAATTTCTGAAATTTTGCCCCCCAAAATTTTGAACTTTTCATTTTCTTCATTGAGGAAAAAAAAACAACAACAAATCAAGCAGATCATCAGCACAGGGTTTAGTTTATTTATTAAGATAACTAATGTTTTTTTACAGACTCTCCCACTCAGAATACTTACTCTGTTATGGGTGATAACACCGTTAACAACAGCAACCATGATACTGGGATAGAACATTTGTTTTATCCTTTTTCCTGAGAGTCCAGTGTGGGGTCCTCTACACGTCTGGGGTGTTTTGATGCATGTAAGAAGAAAGAAAATCAAGTTCCAGAACACTTATCACACATATTATGATTTGGATATGTCACAAGTAAAGCACTCTTGACTTGGGGAATTTACTTTAATTTATTGCTGTTTAATAAAAAAAATACCACAACCAAACAAAAAAAAAACACTAAAAAGCAAACAACAACAACAACAAAATGACTCAGGCATTAAAACCAAAGAAGACAAATGATTAAATAAACAAGCAAAACAACCTTTCTCCTTCCTTTCCTAGGCTCAGCTTTGCTCCTGGCACCTCTCTCCCCTCTTCCTACTCTCCACTCTCCGTGTTACTGCACAGGCTACTCTGAGTCCCTTTGGTGATGTGACCAGCAGTACAGGAGGTTGGGATCAGGACATAGTGATTTCTTTCTGCTGCTCCTTGTCCCCATTCATTCATCTTTTCTTCTGATGTACCTTCCTTCTTTATTACTCTGCTCTGGTGAGGGACCTCCATTGGGCTGCAGTCCTTCTGGGGAAGTACCTGCTCTGGTGTGGGTTATCGATAGGCCACAGGATCTTTGGAGGTGTTACCTGCTCTGCCATGGAGCACCTCCTACTGCTTTGTCTTTTTTGTTCCTTTTCTTTTCCTCAAGGTTTTGGCCTTTCTTAACCATGCTTTGCACGAGACACCAACAGCTTTGCTGATGGGCTCACCCGTGGTCAGTGGTGGGTCTGTTGCAGAGCTTGCTGGACCTATCTGGAACTGCCTGTGTCCAGCTCAGGGTAGCTGGTGGCCCCTTCTCACAGAAGCTACCCCTGCAGCCCCCCCTGTTATAAACCTTGCCACTTACACCAAATAGAGGATACCACTAGCTTACAGTCACTTTTGAGAGCAACTCCTCACACCAAAATAGAAAATATTTCATTAGAAAGCTGCTCTTTCTAAGATTTGTAGTACTGATGAAACAAGTTAACAAATTAATGTAGAATGAAGGCAACCTTAAACAGGGGATGTAGTAAATGGAGGCGCACATCAGTACGGTCTTAGAAAGGGGAAACGAAGTATAAGGTTAAAGCTAAAGTTTCCAAAGCCTCTAAAGAGCAGCAATGCCAGCTGAAATGAACATGCCATCTGGAGTTCAACCAGTGTCAGCGTGTTTTGTTATGGTGGCACGGTGGATCAAAGCACTGAGTGCTCACACAGTCATACTGAACAAATCAGAAGTGAACAGGCTGTCGTACAGGGAGACCGACAATGGAGGGATGAAAACAGTTAATCCTTCTGGTCACAAGGTCATGAACTACTACTGTTGCAAAGTTGCCAACAAAGAAGAGAGTTTGGATCAACTTTTAAAAAAAAAATATTTTTTTTTTCCTGGAGGCACAGACTGGTTTGATGCTTCTCTGGAATTAAAAGGATTGTTTGTATTCTTTCAATGTTTCACCTCTTTTTAATCCAGCCTCAGCCATTCTCAAAGCATTGGCTTGCTCTTAACAAAGATAATGAGGAAAAACTTATGAAATTCCATTGTATCAGGACCTTTACGTCAGCCAGCATGCATCTTGAAATTTACATGTACCTTTTTGTCAGGCATGTTATAAATCCCATATGCATGTCTGTCTCAGTTTTAAGACATTCTACATTGGATCTAAATCTTGGGTGTTTCCTTCCCCCCAAAAAAGAAGTACATAAATCCAGGAAGGCATCTTGATTTGGTCTATCAATTATGCTTTGCTGTTTGATCTATACTGTATTTTCCTCTGTAATTTCCAGGTACATTTCTTAGGGGTTATGTACACAAAAGGACATAACTTGCATTGCTTAGATTTTAACTAGTTTTTAGGTAAAATAATAGCCACTGAGAGAAAACTGTTCTGCAGCTAAGATCAGAATCCTTTGTGAAGATTTTCCCCTTCCCTTAGAATGTGGCAGGTAAAACTAAGCGTCAGAGTGCTTTGCTTCTTGCTAGAAATAATCTAAAATTAGCAATCTAAGCACGAAAAACTTAAAAAGTGGTTTAAAAGCTGTAACGTACTTTGGGGCACATCTCTATTTCTAGATTCAGCTCCAACAAATTAGTACTATACTTTCATTTTTGGCTGAATGGGCAAGATTAATCTGACTGAAAGTGGGATTGGAATACAACTTTTTAAATCTCAATGTTTCTGTTGTAGTTTTCTATACACCAGTAACTCATGGTCAGTAAATTTTTAGTTAACAAAGGCAGTCAACAGTAGTAGTTAAAATTACTTAGTAGGCAGTTTTAGAGTAAAATTCATTTAATCCTAAATTAGATATCACAAAATCAGTGAGATGACTCAAATTTTAAAGAAATTACCCTTCATTTGTGGTAACTGGTAATTTACCAAAATTTACCAAAATTGTGGTAATTTACCAAAAAATGGTGAAAAGGAGATCTGCAAAGAAATTTTCACTATAGATTTCTATGTTAAGGTGGGATGAATTAAACCTGATTTGCATCTGAGTAACCTAGAAGTTGGTAACTATTAACTCACAGATGGACATGTTCAATCAGAAAAGGAAAACAGAATTCGTATAGGATCATGGTTTGTTTGTTTGAGTGCAGTAAAAATGAAAACTTTCCTTCTCCCCCTCTGTTTTATTTGTACTATTCTTTCTTCTGTACCTTAGGAAATTTGGCCTGAAAATCAGAGAGTAAAAACACCCCAGTTTTGAATCCTGTCAAGATTTAGTCATTACTACAGTTGTCTCAGTGGTCAGTCTTTACCTTTGCCAAAGTTGTAGTTAGGTTTTTTTTTAAACAAAAAAAAAACAACAGAAACAAACAACTACACAAAAAAAAAACCAACCCCAAACCCAAAGACTACTTAGTGATCATAGCAAAGGAAGAAAAATATCAATTTAACCAATAAAAGATAATCTATTTCCTAAAAGTTAAAAAAAAAATAAAAATAATTGTATTATATCTTTTGGGCTGCTAAGTCCTCTTGATGGATGTCTCTTAACCCACCTAAAATTAAGAAAATAACACACCACAAATTAGTGCAAAACACTGCATTCTCTGTGTGCACCGTGCATAGGAAAAGATATTTCCTTCTACACATCATTTATAAATGGATGTTGTAACTCAACGAAGCCAGTAACTTTTAAAAACTTAATGTGAGAAGAAAACATTGTACATACATGTATGCGTTTACATGTCCGGGATAGAAACTGGTGGCTGAAACTGTTAGAGGCTTTAGGAAATGGAGTTTTTTCTTCTCCCTCAGCATAGTATAAGAACAACAAAATTATTTATTGAAGCTTTAACAGTACATATTAAAAAAAAAAGGAAAGTATGTATTTGTCAGAATCACAGAACCACAGGTTTTCTGAAAGTGGAAAAAAATTTTCCTTAGCAGGATCCTGCTCCTCCAAGGGTAAAGCTTTTGTGCTACACTTTCCCACCAGTCTTGGGGACATGGTATTCCCAAAGGCTGGTCTTAATAGTAAAGGCTGAGGCAAAAAAGGCACTGAGTACTTTGGCCTTTTCGGTGTATTTTGTCACCAGGACTCTTGCTCCCTTCAGGAAAAGACCCACATTTTCCCTTGTCTTCCTTTTGCTGTTGATGTGCTTGTAGAAGCCCTTATTGTTGCCCTTCATGTCCCTTACCAGTCTCTAGGTGGGCTTTGGCTTTCCTAATCATAGAATCATAGAATCATCTGGGCCAGAAGGGACCTTCAAAGGTCATCTAGTCCGACCTCCCCGCAGTCAGCGGGGACACCCCCAACTAGACCAGGTCGCCCAGGGCCTCGTCGAGCCTCACCTTGAATATCTCAAGGGAAGGGGCCTCAACCACCTCCCTTGGCAACCCATTCCAGTGCTCCACCACCCTCATGGTAAAGAACTTCTTCCTAATGTCTAATCTAAATCTGCTTTTTTCCAGTTTAAAGCCATTACCCCTTGTTCTGTCATTGCCGGCCTTTGTAAACAGACCCTCCCCAGCCTTCCTGTAGGCCCCCTTCAGGTACTGGAAGGCCGCTATGAGGTCTCCCCGGAGCCTCCTCTTCTCCAGGCTGAACAACCCCAGCTCCCTCAGCCTGTCCTCATAGCAGAGGTGCTCCAACCCCCTGATCATTTTTGTGGCCCTCCTCTGGATCCTCTCTATCAGGTCCATGTCCTTTCTATATTGAGGGCTCCAGACCTGCACACAGTACTCCAGGTGAGGTCTCACCAGAGCAAAGTGGCAGAATCACCTCTTTGGATCTGCTGGCAACACATCTCTTAATGCAGCCCAGGATGCGATTGGCCTTCTGGGCTGCAAGTGCACACTGCCTGCTCATGTCCAGCTTTTCGTCCATCAGCACCCCCAAGTCCCTTTCCTCAGGGCTGCTTTCTAATACCTCATCCCCTAGTCTGTATTGATAGCGAGAATTGTTCCGGCCCAGGTGCATAACTCTGCACTTGCTCTTGTTGAACTTCATGAGGTTTACTTGAGCCCACCTCTCCAGCCTGTCCAGAATCTCCTTCTTACATTGCTTAGATGGTGTCTCTGTATTCCTTCTAGATCAATTGGTTTTACTTCCACCTGTTGTAGGCTTCCTTTTTATGTCTGGGTTTATTCAAGAGCTCCTTGTTCATCCATGCAGGTGTCCCGTTGCCTTTGTTTAATCTTTTGTGCTCATCAGGATTGACCATTCTTGAGCTCGGAGGAGGTGAACCTTGAAAATCAGCCAGCTCTTCTGAACAACTGTTCTCTCCAGGGTGGTCTCCCATGGGATTCTTCTGAGAAAGTCCCTGAGAAGACCAAAGTTTGGTCTCCTGAAGTCCAGGGTTGTGATCTTGCTTTCTGCCTGGTTTCTTCCTTTCAGGATCCTGAACTGCACCATCTTATGATCACTGAAGTCAAAGCTACCCCTGGCCTTTACATCTCAGACCAGATCTTTCCTGTTTGTAACTGTGAGGTCCAGCATTGCACCTTCCCTTGCCGGGAGAAAAAGATAGCAGAGCTTTCCCCATAGTGCTGTTTGTTCCTATATGAGAAACCCACAAGGGAATCCTTAAGGGAACCCACTTCCCATAATTACCCATAAAGTACTTCCTTATCTATGTGTATAGACTTGGGGTGGACAACCTGCTGCCCTCTTCTGTAGTTTTTGAGGTCTCTCTTTTCCACATTACCCTGCACCCTCTGCTATTCCCTACACCTTTTTATAAACTAATGTATAGAGGGAAGGCAGTAAACACTATGCATATAATGTTCTACTTGTTTTGCGTGCTTTCAGTAAACAGGAACTAAGATCACTTGAAACTTAAATGCCAGTAAGAATTCTGTTTATTAATTAAAAAGCAAAGCAAAACAAAATGAAACAAAACAAAGCAAAACAATACTTTATGAACAGAACATAGAGATGTGCTACAAGATCCAGAAAATCCCATGAAGGTAGTTTACCAAGGTATACGTTTCCTTGCAATGCAGTTTTTAGAAGGGCATAAAATTAATCATACCAAAAAAAAATTATAATATATGGTGACTTGTTTCTTCACACAAAAAAATAATTCTAAAGCCAGATCAGAATTTGCTTCTACTTATTTTTCTCAGCTTTCATACCAAAGCATATAGATCTTAATTGCATTGGAAGTCACATTTTTTTACAGGATAGTTAGGGTTAACTCAGAAAATAATAATGCATATTACCTTACATGTACAACTGATAATAAATACATTTGTGCTTAGAATTTATACATAGTTAAAAATACAATTTTCTTTTACCATCAGTTAATATCACAGGATTTTAGGTGACTATTTGTTATAAATCATCATATAAATATTTAACTATGCAGATATTTTAGATATTTTTCTGAAACCGGGTCATGAAAACTGAGTAACCTGAAAGTTATACTTGTAAAACCTTTGTAGAACTATAAAAGCACAAATGTAGACATATATTAAGACTTGATAATAGCTGATCAATGTTTGTAAGACAACCAGTGAATAATGAAAATATCCAAAACTGGCAATGAAAAATGATGGTAGTGATAACAGTGTCAAAAGTTAAACTATACCTAATATGAACAGTTATGTATATTTTTCTGCTTTCTGTGTAATTTATTTTCTGTCTCATATGCTGCATTCCATTAAAATTAAGCCATTATTTCTTGAGCCTCAGTTATGCTTCTGGGGGTACTTATTCTGAGTTTTTGCAGTTTTACCACTTATTGTGCCAACTAAGTCAATTCTGGCAATATATTGCTAATATATTACAATTAATAAACTATCCAATGTTGCCTAAAAGGAAGTCATCCCATTAATTTCAAGATTATTATAGTATTTTGTGTTAACCTGAGATATCAAGCATTATATTATCAACACCCAAATTGCTAGTCTTTCTGTGTATTGTCCCTGGGCAGATCTCCTGTCATTAAAGTTACATGGGGGTATGACGCTTGTCTACAAATTATAATTCTTTATAGCAGAATTATTTATGCCTTCCCTTATCCCTATTGTGCAATACATGGGTGTTTTTAATGACTGATTGCACAAAGAGTAAGAATATGCCATTAATACATTTGTAAGAAATTTAAAAATAATAAGGGAAAAAATAAAGGAATTAAATTTAAAAGACAGGACACATTTCCAAAACTTTGCATTAAAAGAAAAAAAAAAAAGGAAGTGAGGAAAATCTCATTAGAAACTAAGAAGGAAAAAAACAAAACAACAAACTTGAAAGGAGACAACGAAGGCATCTGAGTGAAATCTGTGTGAAAAAGGGTAAATAGATCTTAGTTTCCATAAAAACAAACGGCAGTTTTTAGACTTGGAAACTTGCCACTCATATATAAAAAAAGAAAAAAAAAAAAAAAGAAGCTATTTTGCTGTGAAATAGAAAAATTTCACAATAAATCAAATTCACAAGTACTTGCTAAGCAAAAACTGGTAGTTTTTCACAGTAAAAGAGCTGAATTGATTTTGTGGTATCAAAACAAGCTATCTACACTTCCATACTTCAGCAAAGAAATAAACTACATTTCGACTACTACAAGCTTGTAGTTTATAATTTTCATGCATGTTCCCTAGGTGCAGTTATAAGAAAGCAATTGTTGAAGGAGGACTTGTGTACATAATAAGTGGTCACAGAAGCAGGAATGACAAGTAGCTAATTTACTCATCATATATTTACTTGTAGGGGTTCCACTTCTGCAAGCTTTTCAGCTTTATTTAGTTTATCAACCAAAATTGACTTTTATGGATGAAACAACCTTTGTAATCCATGTAGCCACGTATTTGACTAATATTGGTACTTTTTCTATGAATCACCTGCACACCAGCAATCTGATTGTACACCACTAAAGTCAGTGGGAAACGTGCTATTGAATTCTGTGAAAACAAAACAGAACACTGAAGCTGCCTTCCTGTTGCTGAAGCATTTTCTCCCACAGCCTGTTTTCTAGTATCTCGTCTGTTAAATGTAAAGATATATTTATATGACACAATATAGTGTCATGTAGAGAGAACCATATTGATGCAGAATAATTGAGGAACAGGTATATTAGCCTGGAAGCGTACCATACCTTGTATCAGTAACGCTTCTGGCACCTCTGCCACATTGCTGTGCTGCAATACATCAGGTAGACATGTTCTCTGAGAGATATTCCTCTCCACCTACCTAACCCTTTCCTACTGTTCTCAATCCTATTGAATAGTCATGCTTTGTTTTATTAGTCCCAAAACATATTATCACACTGTTCTGCTAATTATCAGCAGTCGTCGTTACTTGACTCCAACACTGTTGCGTTAACTACTTACACGTTTTTGATGTGTGGCTTACACACTTTTCCAGATAATGAATTGAACTGATGAACAAGGTTACAAGTACTAATTTGTTGTTAGCAACAATTTCTGCAATACCTAGTTTGGAAACTATACTCCTCCTTGGGGGAAAACAAAGTAAAAATACACAATTGTTTTTTCAATTAATTATTTGCTCAATTTTCTGTACCCAGGACAATTGTCCTATGCAAACCAGTCTGAAATAATTTTTTAAGCTCATGAGGTTTAGTACCAGACTCAAATTGACCAAATAAAACTTCTTTTTTTTTTTTTTTTTTTTTTTTTTTTTTTTAATACAACTAAATCCAGCAAGATCTAGGGGTTCAGACTGACCCTTACCAGAGATATTGGGATATTGACACACAACCACAGTACATGAAACTCAGAAGAAAGACATAAGACATGGATACAACATTGACTCCTCTGACTGATTTTATTCTGCCTTCTGAAGACTGCTGTGCTCTGGAATAATGAAAATCTAAGCTGCACATAAAGAATCTCCTAAACTGTCCCTAGTTTAGAAACCTATAAACTATGTTTATATTTAAACATGTTCAGATCATGCTAAACTTTCTCTGTACATGCTGGAGACAAGTAAGTACTGCCATTGATTATGTAGGGAACTGTGGTTATTTCCGTCTAATCTAAACTTTTATCTGAGTTGCCTGAAGTTAGTTAGCTATTCTTATCTACTCATATCTACTCTTTTTTTATTATCTTTATGTTCCATCTTAAGTCCGCAGCTTTCCTGAAATGGTATTTGGAAGCACTCTCCATGCATCGCTGAAACCGACTGGGAAAGCACTGTCAGAAAGGTGCTTCATCAGTAACTTTGGTGGATTTAGACACTCGTTTTTTAAACAATGAATTGACCCAATTTTAGAGTTTCTGACTCCATGATAACTTCCCATTAGTTCAAGATTTTTTGCATTTTTGCTGTTGAAGTCACAGGGACATCCCCCACACCCTAAAGATGACACTCTTATAAGGCACATTTACCCACCAGTCCTTGCATCATCATTCATCAAAGTCCTGAAACACAAAAACATTTTATCGGTATATTTCTTATTTGAATTATAGCAAAAGAGGGACAAGGATGAAATCATACACAAAAAACCCCATTCTTTGCTGCTCAATATTTTTCTCATACCATACCAGGTTCCTTCCTTTAATCTTGCAGTTGATGTCTGAGAAACAAATTAATTGACACAGCAAAATTAAGTGCAGGACTAGGCACTCAGTTTCGGATAATAAGCATAGGTACCACATACCTGGCATTTTTTGTTCTTTTAGGTCTACAGGGAGGTTGGGTAATTCAATACCAATCTGGCTTTAATAATAATGCTCCCCATAGTATACTTAAATAATGTTAAAGGCACAGCACAAACTGACAAAAGCAAGGCAATTCAAAGTTATGATGGATACTGCCTTTCACTTAGCCTATTGTGCGCAGTTATAGGTATTGCAGAACAAATCATTCAGTGACCTGAGAGCCTCCCTGTAATGGTTAAGTATAATGGAACAAGTCAAGCCTGGAGTATTATCCTTCACACTGATTTTCCCCTTGCTTTTGTCAGTTTCTGTCATAATTTGGCTTTTAGCCCGTTAATTTCCTCCATTTACGAAACACTCCCCATGGAAGTAGCTGCCTGCCATGGGGATATGCAATCTGAGACTTCTTAAAATATGTATTGTGTAATTACATATCGAGGTACCACTAGAGCAGCAATTATTATTTTATATTTCAATGCCTATTATATGCTATATGACTTGCTCTCCTGGATAATCACATTGTAAAGAAATCAGAAATGAGATTTTCCATATGTTTGAAGTTGCCCAGTTAGTAATCATACAGTATCACTTGTCATAATCAATAATGTTTACCACAACGTAAGTTAATTTTCTGAAATAAATGTCCAGTTACATTGATGAGATTGGCTGTTGACACTGATTGTCAGGAAGACGTGAGTCTTTCTGGCAGAATTGAAATGTAATAGTTATTGAAAAATGTGAGCAATAAAAAAACTACAGTTCTTATTTAAAATTTAATAAGTACAAAGAAATCTATGTCTAAACCTGTGCTATCTTTTTTGTGTACCAAGGGGCTTCGAATGGAAACAAAATGGAAAAAAGTGTATTGCTTATTTAGAAGGGGAAAAAAAAAAAAAAGGATGAAAACCCCCACAATTTTTCACCTGTAATATATACACTTTTTGTTCTATTCATCTGCTATGCCACCAGTTGCACCTAGTGCATATTGCATATGCAGTGTACATGAATATTAAGAAGGAACAGGTAAGAAAATGTATTAAGTGTTGTCAGTTAGTTATGGTAGGAGACAATCAGCTAACAGATTTGCAGAGACAGGCGGATCTTCTCAGGGGGATCAACGAGTTTAAGAGGAGCTGGGATGACACATGGTTGCTGTTAGCCTCAGCGGGAGTGACAGCGGAGGGGAAGGAGGGCTGGCTGTGCGCACAGCAGGTAGAGCTTGGGGCAACATGCCCGTTGTTTTTCTACAGGAGATGTTGATAGCCAGACTAAAGGCAAAAAAAAAAAAAAAAAAAAGGGACTGCCGCACAAAATAGTTTTGTAACCTAATCTGATCCAAATGGCTGTGCAGCACCATGAAAGTGTAAAATAAAAATCAGTAGGGGAAACACTAAAAACTATTTGCTTGCCATGATCTAAAAGAAAAGATCCTTTACCAGACTTCATAATTAACAGGCTTTTTTCTCTGTGCAAGGCTCTTGCACCTCTTCTCTCCCTGGCTACCTGTCCTGAGACCAGACCTACTTAATTTGTGTGAGACAATTGAAATTATTTGTTTATTGGGTCCTTTTATAAAATGCCTCACCTAGTCTTCTGTTTCTTTTTGTGATCTATATAAAATAAAAGGACTTTCATGATATGTTGACACTTGTCTGTAGTCCTTGCTTTGCCATAAAAATCCCATCAGTTAGCATGTCTCCTTTGTGATCTTGCAGCCCTCTTTAGCCCTGGGGGAAAAAACAGAAGCAAAACAAAACAAAACAAAAAAAAAACCCCAAACACTTAAACAGCATTGGCAGAACCTGTAGCATTTTTTCTGATCATTGCTTAGCAACTGAAATAAAGCTTGAGCGCTTTTAGCAACCACCTTTTAC
The DNA here is from genome assembly GCF_964106895.1 of Numenius arquata. Taxonomy (NCBI): domain Eukaryota; kingdom Metazoa; phylum Chordata; class Aves; order Charadriiformes; family Scolopacidae; genus Numenius; species Numenius arquata. Next base: position 105,601,550 of record NC_133576.1, on the reverse strand, counting down.
TGTCGGGAAAAGTATGCTGCTCCAGAACAAGACTTTAAAAACACAGTTTCTCTCATTTAGGTGACCCTGCCCCAGGGATTGCTGTTCCAGTTGTGATAATTTCTTTACTATGTGGATGAAGACTTGCAACTTCATTCTCTGCAATGCTGATAGCTGTTCATATTCTGTTGCTGGTCGCAATAACTCAGGTATAGTTCAATCTTTTTTCTAAGGCTTCTAGTTAGAACAGTCAAATGCTATTGCTAATGGAGAGGAAATCCAATAACTCCAGGAGATAATTCAAGTTTTAGATGCAATGAATTGTGTTGCAGGGAAAAACTGCTCAGTTCAAATTGTTTAAACTAAATTAGCATCAAAGTAGTTTAGTGATTTATTAACGACATGTAATTAACCAGCAATCAGTGAGCTATACATTCAGGATCAATATCAGTAAAACAACAGTTAAACCACAATGCTAGACACTTACAAAATGTTAATAAGCACCTACAAGCTTCTAAACACCCTTCCATTACTAAACCTGAGAACATTTTAATATCTCCCAACAGTTCCCCTGCTCCCCATTCAGAGATAACTGGCACCCCTCTCCAGCAGTGCAGGTTCCCCACTTGCTCACACCCTGTGGGAGATGTAAGCCCTCCAGCTTTATGTGAGGAAGCCTGCCCCTCCCTGCCCCTGCCAAGGTCCCCTGCACCCAGCAGTAATGTGGCCCTGGGGGCTGGCCCCATGCTGACATCCCGCTGCTGGGTACAGGCTCATCCCAGCACCCCATCCTGAGGCTGTGCTGCCCTGTCTGGGCTGGGGGACAAGTCCTTAACACGACCATTTTCAGTGCTAACACCCTCCAAACAGTTTTGTCTGTGTTCAGTCTCCATACACACCATGTGCACTCACATTCTTTTGTATATATTTTCCAGACTATCTGCCAAGGGTGAGAGTGTAGGCACCCTCACAAAATGCCTGTTGAAGGGTCCCGTCTCTCTCACTATTAGCTTTTGAGAAAGTTTGCAGCAACTAGACTTCTCTTGTTTTAGGCATCTCAGTTTTGCTACAATGAACGTTGACCAATGTGCCTAATCATAGACCAGGGCCTCCACTCTTAGTAAATTCAGCTGGAAAGATGCCTGCTTATTTCAGGATTAAAATTGATTCATGGAGAGCAAACTGACATTTTGACTCTAGAAAGTCTGATTTACATAGCTGATGTGCCACTATAATTCTAACATTGCCATTTTATTAAGAACACCAATTTGAAACTGTTATGCAGTATTTTCTTTATAGCTGAAGAACCAAGATTTTAATCCTGGCTGTATCCCTGATTCAAAGCTTCTAACTTTTAACTTTATTGGCGAAGTGTGCAGAAAAGGGACAGTGTCCTCTACAAGAGAACATGGTGTTTCTGAACTGATATCGCTGTCAGTCAAAGCAGTGCAAAGACAGTGAGTGCTATGAAGAAACGTGCAACCTTTTCTCTTATACCCTTTCATATCACTGTTGTACAGGAATTTGTTGTTTCTCAGGAATATTTCAGAAAGTTTACTCTTTATCTGAAGAACTCCACAAAAACTTTCTTATATATACAATAACTGTAAAGCTAATAAACCTATCATTCGGCAATGTCTTCACAATTTCCCAATCCAAATCTTAGTTTTCAAATTCTATTTAATTTAGCAGGTGAACATCAAATCTCTAAAGCGGGATGCATCAAAAGGTCTTTGAACACAACAAGAATCATAAATAGGTTTTAGAACAGGCTAAGGCCCTTCTTGGAATGTAAACGGCTGATTTAGCATCTACTCTCAAAATGAAGAAGAGAAAGCCTTAAGATTCTTGTTTCAATACATTTCTTAATTGTTATGCTGCTTTAAGCCTAGGACAATTAAAAATTCTGATTAAAATGAAGGGTAAAAGAGACGATTTTTTAAAATTTTGTTATGCGAACTACATATAAATTTATACCATTGGTATAAAAAAACTTTGCCATCTTTTCTTTTAAAGAGGACATTTGTTTATGGTTTATATTCAGCAGAGCACCCTTTTTTATCTATATGATTAATTGAAATTTATCCTATTCTTTTAAGCTAAAAACTTCCTTTAGTATTTAAAAATAAGTCTAGTTTTAGCCATAAGTATCAGTATTTGTTAAATCAAGATCATATAGACTGGCTCTTTAAATGTATACTGCTAAACTATTTTCATGATTAGGTCAGTGGGATAAAATGGTTACTTAGCAGTGGTTGTCATTGTCATTGCCAGAAATGATTGCTCTTAAAAATTTCAAAAAGCTAATTTTGAACCTATTGTTATGCAAAAGCACACAATGTGGAGCTTAAAATCAAGATTGCACGGGACTAATGGTGCTTTACCATTAAAGTTGTCTGTTTATAATATATAAGACACAATATTAGTTTCTTTGGAATTCAGATGTCCTTCTCAAAGCCTAGTAATTTAATAACTTGCACATTTTTTTCTCTTCTTAGCATCAGTTGTTTCGGTAACAATAGTGTATATCCTTCTGTCTCTACCACATCTTTCATAATCTTCCTTTTTCTTGCCCAAAACCAGTGTTTGCAATGCAAATGATTCCTGTATAAAATTAACCCCTGTACATGCACTGCTGCTTCATGTTCTCAAAGACATTTTGTCATTTCTTATATTGTCATTTACAGTCAAGCACAGCCATCTGATTATACCCTATCATATCTTTTCTAGTGCCAGTCCTTCTTAAAGAAAAACAAGTATGAGGTTACCTACAGTAACCAGCTGTAGCTGGTTGTCTTAGGAACAGCAGAATCTCTGATCCTTATTTCAAAATTAATATTTTGCTTCATTTAAAAAAAAAAAAGAAAAAAAAAAAGAATGACTGCCAAGGACCACAATTCACAGACACTCCAATAGAGATTCCCATAGTTGTAATACTGACCTGATATTATTCTCCAAAGGATGTTAAGAACTTTTTTAGTTCAGAACACAAATCTAGGGAAAGACTTAAGAAAAGAGTGTAGTATCATCTATTAAAACAGAAATAAAAATTTTATGAATGTTATATATGTAGCATTTTTGTAATAACTGTTTCAGAAGTTCCCATTTTTGAGCTGGCAGAAAAGAGCCTATTGATTAATGATTTCATAACTAATTAAATGGATTAGGATAGAGTACAGAAGTGACAGAGAGATTTAAAAAGGGTAAGGTCTACTAGTTCATCCTCCTCCTGGTACAATATTATTTCAAAATATGCTATTCAGACTTGTTTTAAACGATTTAAACAAAAAGAGCTATCCTATTACACATTTGACACAACATTATAACTGAGCACCTCTTGCACAGTTTTCAGAAAGTACAGTTTTATTCTTTTTCCTTAATACTCTTTGCACCACTCTAAAAATGTCCCTTTTCTTGTACTCTTTGAAACAGCATTTTGCATACTGTTATCCTATCTTTAATGAACAGCTTAATCTCACTGTTTCTTTCTGATCTTCCTGGTTGTTCTCAATATTTACAGTTCCATGACTGTCAGACTTTATGTCTCCAAATGTCACTGTTTACATATCCAATATCTAAACATCAGTGATAACCTTTTTCTTCCTTGCCATATTATACCACATACTCTGTTAAATGAGTCCTTCCTTTCATCTTTATTGTCAGTTTTAGGCATTCCTGGCTGTCTTTCGTGTTTTTGGTTTGTATCATTATACTTGAAAGGCAAAAGATTCTCCTGCGATGTACACTCATAAGCTCTTCCTAGGGCTTTCTTTCTATGTTTGTTGCGCATTTGGAATAGAAGAGGAGCTTTTGGGCGTATCTTTGGGAATGTGAATAAACAAGGAATTAAAATAATCTGAACCATAGTACGGCTGCTCTTTAATCACAAATTTGCAGTTACCTACAAGCTTTCCTAGGCCTTTGATATGTATATATATATGTGCATATGTGTGTGTATATATGTATATATACACATTCAGGAGCTCAGATGGATTAGGAAAGTACTGGGAAAATTGACAGGCCTACACATTAAGTCTTATGCTTTTTGGATAATTTAAAACCATCAATTTTCATTAAGCAAGTAAATCAAAACAAAATAAAACAGAAAACAAATCCAAGAACTGAATTTATAAACAAAGAATAAAAGTCATTAGAGGACAGACCAAAAAAACCAAAATGGAGATAGAGGGACCTCTTTTTTACTCTCTAGCTCATTAATTCACTTATACTCCTAGGAGGACAGAACTACAAACCTCCTTTTTATCTGGTCTGAAACACAGACTGGACTGAAGCTTAACTTCTCTCTTAAATAGGGTCCTTTGATTTACATTACTGTATGTTCAGAAAGGTAGAACGTGGATGCTATATGCTTCTTCCCAGTCTGTGAAGGTGCTTAATCACTGGGTTATTAACTCATTCTCTTTTTCACGCACATCTAAAATGTGTGTGTCAGGTGAAACTACTGTAGCAAGAGCAAATTAAATAGTCCCAGAGGAAAGTAACTGCAGAATGATCTAAGTTTATTTGTGACTCACACTCAAAAAGTTTGAATGCCTTGTTGTTGAACTATTACAATTTTTTAATATTTTAAGGTTTTGTTTGTTTCTTTATTTTTCCCCCTCTTTTTTCTTTTCTTTTTCCATCTGAATTGGTGCTAAAAATTAGCTAATAGTTCTGGATTTTTTTGTAATGCAATTGCAAGCTGGATGGGTTTCATTCTCCAGTAAATTTTGCACCCAGTTTAGCAGACAGACTTAGTCTCAAGGGTGGGTAAGCAGACCAATCAAGCACATCCAACAAAGCTTCAAGTCAGGTACTAAGATATTGTTCCTTTTGATGACAATACAACAACCCTTAAGAAGTAGGAATACAGTTCAGGGTATAACAACAATCATATTCTCTGTAAATCATATTTTCTGAGATAATCTGTTATTATGTGGGTGATCTGTCAGGGTATTTTTTTCTTCAGATACAGATTAGCATTCTTTTAAGAAATGATATTTTACTGATGTTTTTCCAAGTGTTATCCAAGACAGTCTTAATACATTCTTGGTCACACATGCATTTTTACTTCAGGTTAAGACATTTCAGTGTCTTTGTCAAGTTGCATAACAATAATAAACCATTATATGTATTTATAATACGTTTATTTTTTATTAACCTATTAGCACTTATGTAACTATAACAATGTTAAAGTTAGTTATCAATTTTGCTGAAGTTTATTTCATTCCCTTCAGCCTCTAACATTCTTTCCATTCACCTACCCCCTACCTAAAAATCATCTTTCACTGATTCTGAATGTATCCCACTTTATTTTGGTTCTTACACTTTTGATGATGATACTAAACTGGGAGGGCTGGCTCACACTCCAGAGGACTGTGCTGCCATGACCTGGACAGGCTGGAGAGCTGGGCAGAGAAGAACCTAATGAGGTTCACCAAGGGCAAGTGTACGGTCCTGCACCTGGGGAGGAAGAATGTCAGACACCAACATAGCTTAGGGGTGGACCTGCTGGAAAGCACTTCTGAGGAAAAAGATATGGGGGGTCCTGGTGGATAATAAACTATCCATGAGCCAGCAATGTGCCCTTGTTGCCAAGAGGGCCAATGGAATCCTGGGCTGCAAAGGGAAGAGTGTGGCCAGTAGGTCGAGGGAGGTCATTCTTCCCCTCTGCTCTGCACTGGTGAGGCCACAACTGGAATACTGCATCCAGTTCTGGGCTCCCCAGTTCAAGAGAGACGGGACCTACTGGAGAGAGTCCAGCGTAGGGCAACTAAGATGATTAAGCAAATAGAGCATCTCCCTTATGAAGAAAGGCTGAGAGAGCTGGGACTCTTTAGCCTGGAGAAAAGAAGGCTGAGGGGAGATCTTATTAATGATAATATGTATATAAAGGGTGGGTTGAAGGATGATGGAGCTGGACTCTTTTCAATGGTTCCCAGTGATAGGATGACGGGCAATGGGCACAAGCTGGAACATAGGAAGTTCCATTCAAATATGAGGAAGAACTTCTTTACAGTTCTTTACAGTGTTCTAGAGCACTGGAACAGTCTGCCCAGGGAGATTATGGAGTCTTCTTCTCTGGACATCTTCAAGACCCGCCTTGATGCAGTCCTGAGTAATGTGCTCTAGGCAATCCTGCTTTGGCAGGGGAGTTGGGCTAGATGATCTCTAGAGGTCCCTTCTAACTCTGACAATTCCGTGATTCCGTTTGCAAACCATGCAGGTGAGTTTTCATTAAGTGGTCTGTTTCCATTTCACTTTATTATTACCCTTACTCCAGTTGGAGTCTCAGTAATTTGAGTCAGCAGCAAAGCTTGGCATAATGTTACTTGTAATCTTCTAGTCCTCTTCATGATACACAAGAATAAGGTGCTTCTTTTAACCCATAGCCACACACAGGGTGGTTTTTCCTTGTCTCATGTTTCTTTCCTCTTTTTTTCTATGTTTTCTAATAATTACCTTCATAAGAAACTGAGATCAGAATGTTTTTCCGACGATCATGGGAGCACTTTGAGTTTTATAGAGCTTTTTTTTTTTTTTAATTTCACATATGAACAAGTGATGAAAATGGGCAATAAAAAAACTGTGCCTTTTTTAGTGCAGATTTCCCCCCATAATTATGTACATTATTGCTTGTATCACTTATTTAACAGTTCTTTTCAGTAGAATTGTAGGTGTGATTTTTTCCTTGAACAGGATACATATTTTGCGGTTCTGGTGACAGCTAAACGTTAATTTTTGTGGTAATGTATCTCCCTGTAAAACAGAAAATTATAGGTAAAAAAATAAGCATGCTTGTGGTTAATCTTAGATTAAAGATTCTAGGTATAAATTTAGTATCTGATGAGTATTATGAGCAGAAGCAAAATGAATAGATGTAATGGCCTTTCATATCTTGAAACAGGTAAACCTTGCAAATAGAAGGGAGTATGCACGGGCTCTGACAGATCTCTTAGTACAAAATAAACTCTTCTCAAAATGTATTTCAAGTGTGCGTAGGCTAGCATATCAATAATAATAAAAAAAGGGTTTTGATTGTTAAAATGGAGAAAAGCAGATAAAAATTCTCTGTTTAGAAGTTCAGGTGCTTGCATACTTTTCAACATAATTTCTGAAACCTAAAAGTCTTGTATACAAAACAGATCTATGTGTAATGCCAGAAATTATTTTTTTCTCACTTCAAAGATGACATACAGATGTACTACATAGATAAGGGCAGCTTAACTAAAGACACACATTAAATTAAAGAATAAATAGGACCTGCATATGTGCCAATCCCAAATGAAACTGAAAGCACTACTATGGAAGCCATGGATAAAACACACAAAGAGTAGGAAATGAATTCTATCCCAGTGGATAAGTGAAACTCCATGCACCCTGAATAAGAGTTTTCAAATAGTCTCTGATTGCATAATTTTTAAAATTTTTGAGGAACCCTACAGAAACCCTGTACAGTGTCATTCAGAATGAGAAAAGAGAAATTTCATCTGTATGATGAAAATAACCCAAACTACCCGTGTAACATAGTGGTGTTTCTCTGGTCTGTGTCTAGCCAGAAGTTCAAGGAACAAATGTGTCTTGCTCTGGGAACTGGTTCTGGGATGAAATGCTGCATTCCAGACCATCAAGACCACACCAAACAATTACCCAATATGGTGCAATCCAGAGCCAAGATAGCTCATATTCTGAAATTAGCATGAACAAGTCTAGAGTGGCCAGCTGGCCAGATTTACTGTGGGAGTTACGGCCCATATGTAGCAGCCATTTGTGAAAGATAGCTGATTTGTGTAGCTCCTGGCCCTTCTTCACCCTAAGTAGGTACCCATATCAGTTCAGCAGCATATTTATGGAAAAATTCTTCAGCTGAGTTTCCAAATTCCATAGCAAATGCATTGTAGGTGTGTAGCTACTTTGTCAAGTGCCAGTCTCAATGTTCTTAGTCATTAGCTAAAAAGTGCCAGGTGTGCAAAAGAGTGCAAAGGATGTATATAGAAAATTGGGAAGATTTTAACACCAAGGAGACTGTTAGGATTAGTTAATCTGATTTGTTTCATGTAACACAGACCAGAGAAACACACTGAGTGGCTGTGTTGCTAACTTCTCATGGAGTTTCTTTTAATAGCTTAATTTTGAAACTGAAAGCAGTAGGGAAGTCATTGCTTTCCTAAGGAAGCTGTTCTGTTAAGATCTCTCTGAAATGACCTTTATATCTAGTCTAATTTACCTAAATTTGCCTTCAAACCACTGCATCTCATTATGCCTAATTCCACAAAGTTTCTCAATTAGGCATTTGTAGATTGTGATGCAGTCATGTCCTTGAAGAAATTCAATACATGGAGCTTTTGCAGCTTCTACTCATGAGGCATTTTCCCCAGCCTTCCCAATTCTAGTAATTATTTTCAAACCCTTCTAAAATTGTTAACATCTTTTCTAAGGTCCAAGCACTAGAACTTGCCATTGAAGTCAACTAATAGCTTCATTAATATCATATAGCAGTGCAGAAATAGTCCTACTTTTCTCCTTGCATAGCAGGTGATGAAGTTTGATTTCTGAATCACATCTGGGTAATCAAATTCTGTCATTTATCTTTGAGAGCAGTACTAACTCAAGTTTCCTCACGTATGAAGTTAAAATGGAGGTTTTGACACCTATGAGGATGAAAGAAGGAGGTAGAAAATGGAAATAAGGATTAGAGTGAAAACTTTGGGAGGACCATGTTAACTGTAGCCAGTGAGAGCAGGGAAGGGAGGGTTGTAGGTGCCAAATGCCACGGACCACTAAAGGTCAGCTCAAACTTGGCAGCTGTACCCTCTACCATATATTCTTCCTCCATTATTCTTTTTGGAAGCAGCAGGGAAAGAAACCAACCTCACTTTGCAGTGCACACATAAAGGAGAAAGCAGACGTCTGCTGTTTTTCGAAGTCCGTGGAGACTGTAACTTGGATAAGCATCTAATTGTTGTAAATCCTACTAGTGTGAACTGGTGCTTATTCTGACACAATCTTCCACCCCTTCATATTAAACAGTAAAGTGTTAAAATGTACTTCTTTCGACTAAACAATACATCCTGCTTTAATGTGTTTGTCTGAATTGCCACTTTATTTATTTATTGCCAGTTTACCAATTCTGGTATTTCCATTAATTTTATTTACTGTTCATTTGTATTTTCTTCTAAACTAACAATGTAGACAGTGAACAACCTTGGGCTGGGATAATTTTATTTATGAAATCACAGGAATATCCATCCATAGTGACTAATAATTTCTAATCAACAGTTTCTTATCATAACCTAGTACTAAAGACAAATATACATATTAAATATAGATACCTTCATTTTATAACAGATTTTTTTTAAAACTGGAAAGTCATGTGACATGAAGCCAAGTACCCTACAGAGGTCTGAATATTTTATTCAGCAAACTGACCTTTATCAACTGAGCTTGTAATCTCATAAAAAACATTAAACAGTTTGTATAACAAGGCTAATTTTCCATTAAACCTCATTGGCTGACATGAATTTTGAATGTTACTGACTTAATTATTTACTGATTGCATCCAAGTCAGCTTTTTGATAACTGTCTGAGATTGATATCAACCTAGATGTTCTTTAATTTCCCCTTGCATAACCTTTTAAAACACCAGTACAGCATTTCAGCTGTTTTCAAAGCCTCTGTGAATTTTCCATCGTTCCTGTTTGAAAACATCTGTTTTAAACAGCTCAGACATTTTTGCATAATTCCTTGGGTCTTTTTAGATTTGAGTGCTCTGGTTCTGCATTTTAATAAATGTTTAACTTCATTACATTTTTAATAATCTTTAATAAATCAAATTATCAATATAAAATCTCATACCTATCCTTTTGTTTTGTTGGGGGTGGGTGTGTGTGTGTGTTGTTGTATTTGTTGTAGTTTTTCTGCTGATGTAGAAGATAAATATTTATTAAATACTTCTGCCTCCTTTGCATCATGATACATAATTTTGGCATCTTGGTTTAATATCAGTCATAACATTATTAGTAAAAGTCACTAGATATGACTGTGATGTGTATATCAGAAGTACATATATTTCATACCTATTTCTTTTAGCCATATTTCTTCACTGATATTTGTTTAGCTAACCTTATCAACTGCCTGTGTTCCTTAGCTATCAAATTTTACCCATTACTTCCTCTTTTTTTTTTTTTTTTTAAGAAAAATTAATATATCTTTGTTCTTTAAAAATACAGCAATGCAAAGAGGCAACAAGCTGTCCTTTTAATTCAGATATTTTTAGTAAAACAATTATTTTGTGAAGAACAAATATATGTTTGGGGCATCTGACAAAACATCTTAAACAAGTTTCAGTCACGCATATATATGTATGGGTGTACATGATGTAACTGTGCACATATGAATACACAAAGAGGTTTTCTCTTTTCTCTCATTTTTCTTCATCTGTAACTTCTCTTCCTGCTTTTGGATACTGCATTTAAAAAACCCGCCAGTGTTATACAGTATTTCTTAATGTATATTCTTTTTGCATAAGCACAGAAATTAGATATTATTCATTTTACCCCTCTTCTTAAAATTCCAAGCACTCTAGAAAATTTTTAAGATCTTATAAGCTAGAAGATATAAATTACATGAAAATAGTAAAAAATAAGTGTTTACAATAGATGCAGAGTAAAGAAAAAAATACAAAGAGGGAAGAGGGAATAATATACAGCAAAACTGGTCAAATTCATTTGGGACAGTCTATGGTTTGCTTGAACATTTTTTGATATTCTAAGTTAAATTGCTTTTATTAAATACCAACAGTCTTACTAATAAAGGTGGTAGGAACAGGTAAAAGAAATGCTAGTGACATAAGAATGTAGAGTCCCTGGACTCAATCCTATTTGCAGGTGAATTGTCTCAGTCTACCTGAATTGCCTAAATCACTGGGAAATAGTTTTAGAAGTGAAATGAGAGATGAGTCTTTGCTGAGGTGATGAGAAAGCAGACTTGTAAATGTGCAATTTGGCTACTGCCTGTGTTATTCTTTGTTGTTTTTTTCTCACTGAATGTGAGTCTTTCATATGGGTGAGAAGGAAAATGGGAAGGGTGGGGAAAAAAAATGTATCTGTTTTTGCATTGTGTGTACAGTTCCCAGATCAAAAGCTGCATTAATATATTCACAGAATACAGAATTTTGTCTTGTATTGTAAAATGACACAAAATTAGCTACTTTACATTAAAAATTCTTACCTAATTTTCCTCTAATTCAGCATTAAGATTCAAATTTGTATTTCCATGATTAATTTCTACAGTCCTTGTAGTGTTTACAATTCATCCCATCTCCTCAGAATAGTAAAGCAAAACAACTGAGGGGAAAATGATGTAGCATATTTAAAATATCTATTTTTAATTTAAAAAATAACTCTGGGATATTAAAACCTGTAAATAAGTGTGTTTTCACAACCATTCAAGTAGTTTAATGTAGGTAAAATTAAGGCATGTTTGTAGTATAAAAATAGCCTTCGACAACACAGTGCATCAGCAACAGTTCAGTCCAAATGTTGTAGATAATTAATCTAATTTTCCCTCTGCTTCATTTTGTGTTCTATTAGTTTTCTTATTCAAACTTTCAAGTCACAAATCTAATTTAAAGCCTCTTAACTGGTCTAATGTGGTAATGTGTTCCATCTGCGTGCAGTGTCTAGCAGTGAATGATAGGGACAGAATACTAATTTGCCTCCCAGAGTGCACAATGCTCAATAAATAAATAATATATTACCTGTACTCACCATTACTTGACTACAGAAAGTGTCAAAAGCAACAGAAAAGATGGATGCAAGTTTAAGGCACGTAACGGAGAATGAACTGAAGGAGGAAGGAGGGAGACAGAAGACAAGAGGGAGGCAGAGAGAGAGATGAACAATACAGTCTGTCACAGAATGGCAATTATTCTGTTAACATGGTTAACTATTTATAGGTGCACAAGTAATGCATATTAGACTACATACTGATTAATGGTTAAATATGAAATGTTTATATCTAACAGTTTTTCCTTCTGTGTGTTCTTTTATTTGTCTATAGAGAAATATAGAATTTCTTTATATTGTTCTTAGCATGTTTGTTTAGTTATTCACTTTCAGAAATCTCCTTTTTTAACTCAACACATTGATTTTCTTCTGTTGTTTGGCTTTGCTTCCTTACTGTGTGAAGAGGGAGTTGCTTTATTTTAGGAGCTTTAGCTTTCATACGACAGAAAATTCAAGCTAAATAATTGTAAAGTTGCTGAGTTTCACTCTGATCTTCTGTACAGTCATCTAAGCTTGTGGAAACCCCACTGTAGTCAGTGAAGTCACACTGGTGCAAAAATGGCAACTGGGAGATTAAATTCAGAGTGTTGATATTACAGAGAAGTATGCAGGTAAGTGTGTATATATAACAGAAAAAGAGAGGTTGTGCCGGCTATGTATGGTAAAATAGAAGTCTGAGAATAAAGTAAAGGATGGAAAGATAAAGAAAAAAATAAAAATCATAATAAAAAAAGAAGCTGGCAGTGTCCTAGATTATTAAAATATTATTTTGTAGAAATGTCATTATAATTTTGTTTAAATTTAATGCAATTTACCAGACCATAAAGAACTCCTTAGAATAAATGGCTGGTTTCCAGGCACAGCTACTGTGCTGCTGATTACAATACATTCTGACATTTATGACAGTTTTATAATTCTTGTATTCTGTACCTAGCTGTGCTCTGATGTGTCTCTACTTTGCTGAAGGCTTTCTCCTGGGAAATGGCACTAAAGTTTTGTGGACTGAAAGGACAATAAAAGAGTTTGACAGAAAAAGGCTATTACTATAGAATGCAAACCTGTTGCTAATTTGTCTATAACTGTTAAAAATGAGGATTCATTGTATAAATACAAATACCGATGCAAACTTATTGTCACAAAAAAATTGGCATCAACTTCAGTAGATATTCTTATATGAGTAGACATACCAATATGAGTAAGGATTTGTCAGGTCAATGTCTCGACCTTTAAGAAAAATAGTACTGTTGCAAGAGTAACTTATTAGGAAGAACAAGATTCATGAGGAAGAGTAGGAAAAATAGCAGATGCAGATATAAGCAAAAGAACAAGTAAGAAGGAATAGGAAGACAAGAAAGAAATCTTGCTACACACCTTTATGTAGGGCAGTACTCAAAACAACATTTAATCAAGTCTTCCAATGTTTCATGAAATTTTAATAGCAAAAACATTATTGACACAATTCAGAGGATGATTACTGTTTTCCCTTTAGAGGAAGAACAAGTTGAAGCATTTCTATAACTATTTGGGTAATACTTGTTTAATGCTTTCAATAAAAATATTAGAAAAAAATTTCAATTCCAAATTTTATGAAAATTAGCATAGTAATTATCAAAAGCATTTTTTTCTTTTTCTTTAAAAGGATGCTTGCTATTGAAATAACATTTCAACTTAAAATTGTTGACCAGCTGTAAGAAAAAATATTTTGTCTATTTGTTTGCTTTTGCCTGTATGCGCTTAGAGAGAGCTGCAAGCAGACATCTGAAGTTCTGGCTTAACTGTAAAACTTGAATCAAACATACCTTCCATTGAGTAGCCAGATAGCAAGAGGGAGACAGACTGAAAAAGATTCAAGTGGGTTTAGAGGTGGTGCAGTGTATGCTGCTTTGCAGACATAATGTGTATTCTTGCCAATATTTAGGGTATAGAGCCAAAAGTCCATTCATTCCCTGTAATATTATAGCCTTGTCACCCTCTCCCTTCAATGGGGGGGAGGAAAGCCTTAACACCAATGACAAATCTACTCCCCTTTCTGCTCTGCTATCTGTGTTTACTGCAGAGGGTTATTAAAGAGGTACTCCTGGCACCCCTTTGCCCCTGAACTGCCATGCTAATCAAACCGCAGATTGTCCTGAAAAGGGTTTATTTCTAGAGTGCTGCTCCATTTTAGAGTGCTGGCTGGGAGAGATAATGCAATCATCTGTAGTGCTGCAGGAAAACAGGTTTAAATTGTAATCACAGGAGAACCCCTAAATTAAATGAGGTCAGTCTGGTCTGTACACAGATGGAAGGAGGACCTCTGTGGACCTCTAAAGTATTTAAGGAGATATTATTAGTGAGTGATAGAGTAGGTGACATATTTTCTCTGTATTAGTACTGCCCAGGTATCATGCTAGATGGAACCCTATTGCTAGAGATGTCATCTTTCAGATAAAATGTAAAAACAAGGTCCTGAACATAACTGGCCATTAAAAATTGTATGGTATTTCTCATAATGTTCTCTTGGCCAAATTTGAAGTAGGCAATTACATTTTGCTTGCCTTAATTAACCCTGAAGTCTGTGAAATGCATGTTCTTCCTTCTCACCCTAACAGCTCTGTAACACAGCTTTTTTCCGTACTCAATATTCATAGACTGCTGTGTAAAAAAAAAAAAAATAGCTGCTATATACAATTACTAAGAACATATATAATCAATAAAGAATTACAAGAACTAGAAAGAGATTTTAATTTTCACCAATGGCTGTGACATATTTCAACATATTTAGTTGAAGAGTGATTTGCAATACTGGAATGATTAATTAAAAAAAAAGAAATTAAGATTGGTTAAAAAAAGTGTAGGCCTTACTGTGGAATCAATAAAAAGATCCAAATGGCCAATTGTTTACTAGCAATCACATTTAGAGTAGCTAATAACTAAAAGGTATCAGCCTTGTTACAGAGGAAAAAATTGTAAATAACAACAGAGATTTCTGTTTATACTTTTTACTGTTATTCAGCAAAGAAGACATTGTTTTCAAATGCAGTATGAAATAATTATTCTAGAATACCTGAAATGGAGCTGTAATATTTAAATATTGCAATATAAAGCAATGGAAGAGTAAAGGCAAGGAAAATGTCAGTCAACTTCAGAAAGAAACTAATACTAAACCCCCCAGAAATATCAACGTAACTTGTTAGTAAGGTGTGTGTGAAAAGAAAGACATGTCCAAAAGGGGTTGGTTTGAAGATGAGATTAACAATTCAGATGTTGTTGTCCAAACTTGAGCTCATTACAAATTGGAACTTTTTGTTTCCAAAGAGACACAGTCAGGCTCCTTGTGGCCCATCTGAATCTTATAGTGTTACTAGCGTGCTAAACAAAAAAAAAAAAAAAAAAAAAAAAAAAAGAAAAAGAAGAGTTGTAGCTCATGGAGAAAAAAAGGAATCATTGATATTACACCAGAACATGTAGCATCAAAAATTTTCCTGGTCAGTTTATAGCACATAATGTTAAAACCTGCTCATAACAATATAAAAGAAAGGATGGAACAGTACATCAGGTTTAGATCTTACCAGGATTTTTGACAATTCTTAATTGAGCATGCACATCCTTTTACATTCAAGAGGAATTCTGTGTGTTTCTCTGTTAAGAGTGGGTATCTCAGTCAATTGTATCTAGTAGACACAGAGATCATAAAGAAAAACATATTCCTTTTTTTCAAATTTTGTGCACACCCATATATAACTTTTGTGGCCAGCATCCACTTTGAGTAGTTAATGAAAATTGAAGAATTGAATTATAGGCATAAACCAGATTTGGGAACTTTAAGGAACTCACTCACAGATTCCTAATTAAACTATTTATCAACATTGCTTGGATCATTCAATCAACTTTCTTCTGTGTAAGGCCATGAACACTTCATAAACCTCAACTAAAAATCAAGCAGAGCAGGCCCAGTTCACTCTTTTGGGTTTGAAATTAAAACACCATCTATAGATGTGAGGCAGTATTTCTAAGGGCTTCTCTTACAACATTCTTGGTAGTTCCCTTTGGAGTATTGCAAGACAGATTATCCACTTTAGGAAAACAAGAGGAAAGAAACAGAAACAAATGAACAAAGAAGCAGAAGGAAATGGAGAAAACCTGCATCGAAACACAGTTGCTGAGGCAGCACTGAGGCACTCAGAGAAATCTCTCTGTACAAAGGAACCTCTCGGGTGAGCTTAGTGAAGAATTTCCATGTGAGTATCTGTGCTTGTCAGGCGTCTTTTTTGAACTGCTACTCAGTTTCTGTCTTACTAGCTGATAAAGCACCTGTAAAATTTAATGGCTGAATCTTTTTTTTTTTTTTTTTTTTGTCTCCACTGTGAAATCCCACTGCCACTTACCTCTCTCAAGGTGGAGCTAAAGCTCCCACGTTGGAAAATGGATACAAGTGAGCAACTTTCTTGAATCAGTTGTGCAGCTGAATTATCATCTGCTGTATTTAGTTTTTGACTATGCATCTCTCTGTTGCCTTAACAATGTATAATCATCATACCTCATTAATAAAAACGCTTTTCAAAATTCACCGTAACATTTAGCATGGAGTTCCTGTCACATGCATTTCTATTTCATGCTAGTGATGCGGCACTTTCATCATATTTGAGAAATTTTTGAGAAAATAAAAATATAAGAGGGTCTTGTTATGGAGTTTTCCAGCAACTTTAGTATGATTGAATATATATTATACTTCCATAGGAAATCACTGTGGGATCCAAGCTCCCAGGGGCTTGAAGACAGAAAGAAGTGGAATTTTTCTGAAGTCTACTTAAGAAAATACTGTTTTCCTAGGGAGAAGTAGAGGCATGAGAGGCATTTATATTAAAGATCAAGGGGGTTGAACCACTTGTGGATTAAATTGCTGTACCTATTGATTATGAAAAAAAACCCCACCTGTAAAAGAACTAAAGAACCACAAATGCATATCAGTTGGAGTATTATTAACACCAATCTGATTTTGTAATACTAGTTAAAAGGTAACTCCAACATTCATGTAGATTTAATTTCAGTGGTGTACCTGGGAGCACAAATAACCCTCAGCAAGAGATACAATCACTTCTTAATCCCAGTTCTCTGAAAATTACAGCTGAAAATATTTTAAAATAAACATCCAGTGTTAAGATCAGTGCTCTGCAAAATTAAAGCGCTATCAAAGTCAGACTGTCTTTGTTTTCAGAGAACACATAAAAGCCAGCTTGTGACAACTTTTGGTTGTTAAAAGCCTCATGATACTTTTGAAAGATGCAGAGTGT
This sequence comes from Numenius arquata, assembly GCF_964106895.1. NCBI lineage: Eukaryota > Metazoa > Chordata > Aves > Charadriiformes > Scolopacidae > Numenius > Numenius arquata. The sequence goes on along the minus strand of NC_133576.1, from coordinate 105,584,512 downwards.
TAATTTTCAATTGTCTGTCCAAATCTAGTGTGGGTCTTTATTTTCTTTCTATTTAAAAAAAAAAAATCACAATTGTTCTTTTAATTGAGTACAGTAAAATTATCTTCTTCCCCTAAAAATCAAGATAGGGTATGTTGGTCAGCACCTACCACGTTCTTAGGAATGTGATTGCATTTCACATGCAGCCAGTTCACACTTTAAGATCAAATAATCCCATAACCTAAGGTTTAGGATGCAATTTTCAGTGCATATATATATAGAGAGATAGGTTGTCTCCTCCATACATTTCCTAGGCTAATATCTAAGGGAAATATTAAATGTCATCCTCAAAACAGTATTGAACTTTTTAGCCAAGTGGTATCAGCAGGAATCTTTACACCATTTCTGATGACTTGAATGTGGCTCTTTTGGAATAATAAGATAAAATACGATCACACGAAAACAAAAATAAAATTCTGACTCCACTGAAATTAGCAACAGGTTTGTGAGTGGTTTCAATGCAGCCTGCTTTTCATCCAAAGAGAGTTTTTGTTTTACTTTGGTTCCTTTTAAGGGAGAAGGAGAAAAGGTTGTTAATGAGAAAAAATGATCGCTTCTGCTGCTAAAAAGTACTGCCAATCTAGTTCATTTTGGCATTAGCAGAGATGTGAAATCAAAGCAGGTACTAAGTAAATATAGGTTTTAAACCATGAAATAGTAAGTGACTATAATTTAAACTCTCTTTTCTGGACAGCAGGGGAAAAAATTGCAATCAACATCTCACAGAATTAACATTTAAATGAGGGTACAATTTAAAGGGGAATGTTAAAATACAAGTCATCTCCACTAGAAAAAAAAAAAAATCTAAATTCCAAGAAAAGTTTATTCATGGTATAGAAGTTAATAAAAGGCCATTTAATAAACAGACAGTGCAACAGATAACAACATAGTAATACAAAAAATAGCTCCTTAAAAATCTCAGATGCTGAAAGGGGAAAAAATTTGATTAACTTACAAGATTCCCTCTCCCTCCCCCCAAAGCACTTTATCAGTGCTTGCAATAGAAGTGTTTAATAGAAACAAAAACCTTAATGAAAATCTCCTCTGACAACTGACCCCAGTGGAAAGAATGGTAACTAATGCAGGAGAAACTAAAGTACTAATTAATAGTTCATACAGTATTATAAATCACAACAAAAATACAGAGGAAACTATATAAGTAAGTGGAATGATAACATTAGATTCTATTTCCAAGTACCTCAGGGACACTGATAACAGACACATCATGCATTAGCTCATTTGTCTACTTGTGTATATGGCGTAAAAGGAAACATACTGAACCCGTACATACCTTAGTTTAAAAAAATAAATAATGAAAGTGTTCATTAAAAAGAACATTTCTTAACAATGGAGCACATATCTGGAAGAAAACAGTATAGAAAGAGCTCAGGAGTATTCTTGTTAAACAACAGGAAATTTTGTAGGACAAATGCCCTTACACCCAATCTGTTACCCCATTCCTTGCTAAGGGACATGTCAGGGACATGCCAGGATCAAACATGGGAAGGAGCATGGTCTAGAATATGCAGAGTCATGCATCCAGTCATTAGCAGCCAGAGGAGTCCTGCAGGAAACAGCCCTCATGCTGCTTTGTGTCATGTTTGGGGTTGGTTTGGACCCATTTGCACCGAGGACCGGGATTACTCAGAGTTTCCCAGAGGCAGCTGGCACTTTAAAACACAGAAAGAAGTTCAAAACTGGAGTTAAAATACTGCCTTTCTCTTCTTCTGCTTCCCTCTTTTCTGATATTATAAACATAATTTATATTATATATATAACAAAATAACTTTTTGGGGGCCTATTAATCCCTTGCCAATGTACATATTTTCTTTCTAAAATTTAGTGAAAAAAATAGTATTTTCTGTAATGTCATAGGGTATATTATACTTAGGTGAGGTGGTGTTACATAGCAGTCACATAAAAATTGCTAATTTAATAGTGAACATGAACAAAAGTCTAAATTTTCTATCTGAAATAGTATGTTTAAAATGGTCATTTTAAATGGTAATTTAAATGGTAATTTTAAAATGGTGTGGGCGTTTGTTTTGGTTTGGTTTTCGTGTTTGGTGTTCTGGGATTTTTGGGTTTTTTTTCTTGTTTTGTTTTGGTTTTTTGGTTGGTTTTTTTGTTGTTGTTGTTTTTGCGTTTTGGTTTTTTGGTGTTTTTTTTTTCTTTTTGTTGGTTGGACTTGATGATCTCAAAGGCCCCATCCAACCAAAAATATTCTGCGATTCTGTGATTCGGTAACTCTTTTACATTTAAATGTTACATTCCTCCATGTAGTTAGTATGATTTACACTTATTTATTTATGTAGAGATGTGCTTATTATGTTGATTGGATATTTACTGTTTTATTCTTCTTAGCATCTCACTCTAGTGCTTATAAAGCTGTGAGAATATGAACTAGTTCTTTTTTCTTTTTTTTTTTTTTTTTGTGCTCACAAATAATCAAGAAATTATTAACAAAGCTCCACTTGTAGAATTTAAATAGTGTCAGAATTTGACTTGCAGATCTCAGGACGAATTTGCAAGGTTGACTGTCAGAATAGGTTTTTGTTTTTTTAAAAAACTTGTCAACAGAGTACACTTAAGACAGAGTTAATGAGAGACAACACACAGAGAATCCAATTATACATTTTTTTTTACAGATTGCTTATTGGAGTGTAAGTATGCTTTAATAGCATACACAAAGTCAAAAAGCCCACATAAGAATAGTCAAGATAATTGAGGACGAATTTACTCAGAGGATACAGAAATTAAGGCATAGATCCTTACCTTAGAAGCTGCCATCTGGGAATTACTTTTAGATTAGCTAGGATGTGGGTATTACAGATGGGTAAGAGGACTGGGTGACATCAGAACTCAAGAAAGGCCCAGGAAAGCAGCATGTTGGTCTGTATGAAAATAAACCTGGGCTCTTAAGACACTTAAGGCATTTATAACTCTGGATATGAGAACTGTCAGAGCACATAGTCCCCTCTGTGCCCTTGGGGTGTCTTCCTATGACTGTCAAGACGTAGGACTCTTTTCTCAATTTTACTACGGGTCATATAAGACTGCAGAGACTGTGGAACAACAGCATTCAAGAGGTAGTCGTTCTTCTGGGAACTGGCATTTTAACAGCTAAAATTCCTCTCATTAACAGGTGTGAAGGGTACTGTTACTCTCAATCTAATTACTTAACAATTTTAGTACTTTTGTGAAGTTTGAGTCCCATCAGGTAAAGAATTGTCTAGGTTCCATTTTAAAGAAAATAATGCAAATTTCCCCCTCCAGTCTGGAATACTGGAGGTCTCTCAAGCACAGATATACCATTTTGTGGTCCCCATGTGGGTTGAACTGTAAAATATCCATTTAAATCCTTAATTCAGCCAGGATACCAGATCTGTACATATGTAGCAGCAAAGTTTCTGAAGTTTCGACAAGGTTTCTAAGGAAAGCTACAATGTCTGTGGTCTCCAAGGCCCTAAACAGATTTGGCAGAGTAGAGATTTGTGTTTGCTCTTTTGTTTTACTTTGGGTATATGTTAGAAATTAGGTGACAGTTCAGATCTTTCCTGGGGAGCATAAGGACTTACATGTGATAGGTATTTTACAAAAAGACAGTATTGGCAAACCATCCATCTCCCAAAGCATAGACACTGTAATTTGAAGATGAAATAAGAAGAGCAGTACAAACAATGAGGTAGAGAAGTATAAGAAAAGGGGATCATTTGGTCATCTTCATCAGCAGGTTTTTAAACAGAGGTCACAAAGATCACAAGGATAAAGAGCATCAAAGGAATGTAATGAAATAATCCTGAATATGTTTATATGAAGCTCCTCTCAAATATTCAGAAAGGCACTGTTTTAAAATTGAACTAATAGGGAAGAGAGGCTGACATAATGGATTGATAGCAGGAGGATGAGAAATGATGATCAGGTGAGGATAAACGGAGCAGAACTTTGAAAGTAACAACAAAAATTTCATGCTTGATGTAACAAGGAAGAGCGAGGAGCAGTAAAGGGATACAAAAAGAGGTGACATTGCCAAAATAATGTTACTGGGAAGAATAATTCTGGATGGATATAAATAAGAATCAGCTGTCAAGATGAAAGTGTGGCATAAAAAGCTAGCTAGGTAGGAGGTGATAAAAATCTGGACGGAATTGTAGCTGTTTGATTGGATAGGAAAGGCAGATATCACTACAGGAAAATAGAGGCATAAACCGCCCAATACAGAGAACAGCGAATCATAGAATCATAGAATCATAGAATCATCCAGGTTGGAAAAGACCCTTGGGATCATTGAGTCCAACCATCTACCCTACACTACAAAGTTCTTCCCTATATCATATCCCCCAACACCACATCTAAACGTCTCTTAAACACATCCAGGGATGGTGACTCAACCACCTCCCTGGGTAGCCTGTTCCAATGCCCGACCACTCTTTCTGTGAAAAATTCTTTCCTAATGTTCAGTCTAAACCTACCCTGCTGGAGCTTGAAGCCATTCCCTCTTGTTCTGTCGTTAATTACCTGTGCGAAGAGACCAGCACCAACCTCTCTACAGTGTCCTTTCAAGTAGTTGTAGAGAGTGATGAGGTCTCCCCTCAGCCTCCTCTTCCTCATACTAAACAGTCCCAGCTCCTTCAACCGCTCTTCATATGATTTGTCTTCCAGGCCTTTCACCAGCTTCGTTGCCCTCCTCTGCACTCGCTCCAGCACCTCGATATCTCTCTTGTATTGAGGTGCCCAAAACTGGACACAATACTCGAGGTGTGGCCTCACCAGTGATGAGTACAGGGGCACAATCACCTCCCTATTTCTGCTGGTCATGCTATTTCTAATACAAGCCAGGATGCCGTTGGCTTTCTTGGCCACCTGGGCACACTGCCGGCTCATATTCAGCCGCTTGTCAACCAGAACCCCCAGGTCTCTTTCTTCCAGGCAGCTTTCCAGCCACACTTGCCCAAGCCTGTAGCACTGCTTGGGGTTGTTGTGGCCCAAGTGCAGAATCTGGCACTTGCCCTTGTTGAAACTCATACCATTGATTTTGGCCCAATGCTCCAATCTATCTAGGTCTCTCTGTAGAGCTTCCCTATCCTCCTGGGAATCAACACTCCTGCTTAACTTGGTGTCATCTGCGAACTTTCTGATGATACACCCTATGTCCTTGTCAAGATCATCAATAAAGACATTAAACAGAAATGGTCCTAACACTGAGCCCTGAGGCACACCACTTGTGACCGGCCGCCAGCTGGATTTAAATCCATTGAGCACCACTCTTTGGGACCTTCCAGTCAGCCATTGCTTGACCCAGAGGATCGTATGCTCATCCAGGCCGTGTGAAGCCAGTTTTTCCACAAGAATTGTATGGGGGACAGTATCGAATGCTTTTCGAAAGTCCGGGTATACAATATCAACAGCCTTTCCCTCGTCCAATAATCTGGTTATTTTGTCATAGAAGGAGATCAGGTTCGTCTGGCAGGACCTGCCTTCTACAAACCCATGCTGACTAGGCCCGATCCCCTGGTTGCCCATTATGTGGGTTTTGATGGCACTCAAGATGACCTGCTCCATGACCTTCCCTGGTATTGAGGTTAGACTGACAGGTCTATAGTTTCCTGGATCCTCCTTTTTGCCTTTCTTGTAGATGGGTGTTACATTTGCCACCCTCCAGTCCATTGGGACCTCCCCAGTTAGCCATGACTTCCTGTAAATGATGGAAAGCGGTTTGGCGAGCACGTCTGCCAACTCTTTCAGCACTCTTGGGTGTAACCCATCCAGTCCCATAGACTTGTGTGCATCCAAATGGCGTAGCAGGTCACTGATCTCTTCCTCTTTAATTGTGATGCCCTCGTTCTGCTTCCCCTCCCTGTCTCCTAGCTCATGAGGCTGGGTGTCCAGGGAACAGCTAGTTCCACTGCTAAAGACTGACGCAAAGTAGGCGTTGAGCACCTCAGCCTTTTCGTCATCCTTGGTGACTATGTTTCCCTCTGCATCCAATAAAGGAGGGAGATTTTCCCTAATCCTCCTTTTGTTGTTAATGAATTTATAGAAACATTTTTTATTATCCTTAACAGCTGCAAACTCCAAAATTTATTCACTGCATTTTCTTTAGTCTAGAGGCACATCCATTCACTTGATTTTCAAAGTCCTCTGCTGGAATTTGATGCATTAATAAACCTCTTTTATAAGCAATGGCCAAATGTGGGGGACTGCGGCGGGTCCGTAGAACCCTTGATTGTGGGAATGGAGTCAGGAGTTGACCTTGCAGAGATTAAAGTATATCCTTGAGAAACAAGGGAGTAGAAAACATCCTGAGAAGTAAAACAACTTTTAGGTACCAGCTGGGGACTGACAAGATAAGGAGTAGTTTTGATGTTTTGCAAGAGACAACCAATGATATATTGTTATAACAATATGTAACCAATAGTAAAAGAACACGTGTTAAGAAAGAATATGTAAGAAAATACGTGTGCTAATAAAGGTAGACTGTTACTGCTTGAACTTCTGAAGATTGCTGTCCGTGTCATTTGTCTGTCTCAACAACAATAACAGCCAAAAGGCAATTCCAATAGTGGCTAGTCTTTCTGTTTGAGACACGGGAGAACAAGTCTGTGTTGGGAGACCAGGCTTTCCTTGTCTATGAAGAGTATGGACATCCTGTGCTCAGCTCCCTGTTTTTTCTTGAGGTGCTCCAAATCCTCCTATTTCCCAGAAAATTTCTCAGTTTCAAGGGAGCTACACAGGTGACTTTGCTGAACTTTTCCAGTAGAAGCAATTGCTGTCCATAGAATAGTTCAATATTTATTTGCTCAAACATGCCTAGGCCAGATTTTCTAGCTGGCAGGACAGATACAGAAAACAAGGTGCTTCAATGGCACTGTATAACAGCTATTTTAGTTGGTTTTTTTTCTGTTGTGGTTTGTTTTCGGGGTTTTTTTGTACAGTTGTGCCTAATGCTTCTGGAGTAAGGCTTGTGATCTGAGTATCTCAAAAGACAAACTGTGAGGCTACAATAAACTAGCTCTACATTTTTCTCCAGGACACCTATACATAGGTGAATCAAGGGAGTTATTTTGGGTTTTGGGGGTTTTTTTGTCTTTTTTTTTTTTTTTTTTTACTTTTTGATCACATGCAAGGTTTTTATATTAAGTTTACTAAATCTGAAGAAGTTTGCACAACTAGAAGTTTTGTGTAACACAAAACACAGATATTTTTTTTTCTTTTGTTTCCCTACCCAAGTTCAATGGATGAGCTTAAAATACATCTTTACTTCTTCCATATATTTGTTCAAGTACACAACATTCTCCCATTCCTGACAAGCTCTCACCCTGAACTACTCCTCCTTCTTGTTTGACACAGATGCATACAAACTGTGTCAAGTTCTACTATCTCAACTTTTCAGAGCTGTGTCTTTTTATTTTTATCTTTTTAAAAATTCTCACAACCCATATCCATTATTTTAAGTTCTCTTTTCAGTTTCTCTAAGAATGAAACTGAACATAATGTATCCACTTACCATTCAGCACGTGTTACAGTACTATTCTTAGGAAGAAGGCTGACAGGATGAATAAATTTAAAAAGTCTAAGGAAAAAAGTCACTGTTAAGGAGACTGTTCATTAATAATTATAATAGTCAACATAATGATGAATTGTCTTGTTTCAATCTGTATATATATTTGTCTACTTTTGTTATTGCAGAGTTGGTGGCTTTTTAACAACTGTATCTTTCAAGTCTGCAGTGATCCTAAGGAAAACATACTTTACGTTGTCAATATTAAAATTATAAGCAGTGTGCTTGGTAAATTGTTGCAGATGCCACAGCATGACAAGTGAGCCATGACCATTTGCTGGAAACATCCAAAGCTCAAGCAGTTTTTAAAACAGTTGTACAGATCATAGCTGAAAGAAACTCACTGCGGAGTGCTCAGCCACTGGTTTGTCAATTACTGGAATGTGTAAGCAAAAGACAAAATTCATCACAGATGATACATTCATTTTAGTATGATATAGTTTATCAATAACAAGGCCACCATATCTAAGTGCATGAATGATAAACTTGGAGAAATAATCAAAACTGAGAGAGTGACAACTTTGTAAAATAAGGCCACAAGCTAAAGGGGTTTGCTGCTATATATGATTTTCAGAATAAAAACTATGAAGAGTTGTTGGAAGTATGGCTAGAATGAGTGTTGCAATTTCCGATATTTCACTTGGGTTAGAAAGATAACTCTGTCCTGGCAGTAGTGGAGTGATTAGGGTTTCTAGGTCCAGACAGTTCTGAAGATGACAATAAACTCTGATAAACAGGCATGTGTTACCTCAAATTATCTCCATTCTATTCACCACAGTGACCAGAAGCTCAATTTCTTCTCAGTCAGAGGCCTACTAACTCAGCCTTCTGCTAAATAAAAAACAAAGTACCACAGGGTGATGGAGAAACACAAGATCAAGTGGCATTGATGAGTTCAGCCCATGTTGTTAAGGGCTCCCTCTCCCTGTAGCAAGTATGTATTTGACACAACTAACGGAGGCAATGTAAAACAGAGGAAAGGCATAGGAAAACAGTTAAGCAGTAAGGACATTGTGGGCTCCAGTGCTCTAGCTTATCTGAGTCAAGATGGATCTGAGATGGATTGTAACTACTGTACAATCAATATTCCCAGATTATTGGATAAATGTATTTTAAACTGTGACTTGGGCAAAATTTTGAAATCTATAACAACTATTTATAAAATATTTACATGTTAGTAATCAATTACTTCAATGAATATCCAACTATTAAAATTTAAAATGAGATTTAACTCTGATGTTTGCATTTATGATACCATGGAAACCACTTTTTTTCCCCTGGAAATTGAAGGTACGGGGTAGATGTTGATTTCTACTTTAGAATTAACTATTTTTTGTAGAATATAGGGTTAAGTTTATTTCAAAAATCCATGCTATCTGTAAGTCTTGAAAGGTTTTAGTGAAGACATATGTTTTGCTTCAATGTTTTGACATAAAGATAGTAGCAAGTTAATTAATTACAACTTGCATATTTGTTGTGAGAAAGTTGCTCTGCTAAATTAAAAACCTAGGACCTTTCTCATGTCAATCATAGCAGGATTTCTGCCCAGAAACAATTTAAAATATTAGGATCACTGACTAGTAAAGTTTTATTTTGGCACATTGTCTTTAAATATCTCTGCTATTTGTGATATATATGATATAGAATAAGGGCCAGTTTTATCAGTTGGGTTCGATCATGTAATTAAATTGAATCTAGACCAGTCTTAGAGACTTCGAGCCTTCCTTGCTCCAGACTTTCCTCCTTGTCTCTGGGGCCTGGGATTTCCAAGGAACCTTCTTACTAGTGGGCCAAAGAAGGTTGTCAGTATCTCATCCTTTTCCACGCACTGTGTCACCAGGACCCCTGACCCACTCAACAGTGGGCTTGCATTTTCCCTAATCATCCTTTTGCTGTTTATATACTTATAGAAGTACTTGATGTACTAGAGAAGCCTTTTTGCCCTTGACATCCCTCACCAGGTTCAGCTCCAACATTAATGTTTAACTTGGCTTTAATGGACTTACTTTAATCAAATAAGTAATATTTTTAAGTTACTGGCACAGAAATTCTCGAAAGTTTATGAAAATGCATAGAGCAAAATCATGTAATATTGGGCAATAAAATTCCTTACCAGCTTCTATTCAGTCATCATCTGGTCAAAGCAACCATTCCTGTAATCATTCTGTGTTTTGATGAAGAAGGAGCTAAAATGGCAACAGCAGCAGGATCTGGTCCATACTGAATAACTTCAGTACTTGCAGTATACGTAACTGCCCACTGATCTGATTACAAGTGGAATTCCAGGAAAGGAGCACCTAGTGGTCATGTGATATATTTCAAAAGGTTAATTATCAACTAAATCCAACCATAAATTTTTATAAAGGTAAAAGAAAAATGCATAGCCATGCGCAATGTTCTGTAGAAAATAACAGTTTACTCCAGGTCCATCTGTGTTCCATTTAGCCCGAGGAAATGAGAATAACATAGGAAATGAATGATGGATGATGAATATGATCCTGTTGTCAAAACTTTTTTGTTTTGAAAGACACAACACGTCTCGCTCTGTGCAATTGTGGTGATAAGTATATTCTGTTGGATACTGCCACTGGGATCATTTCACATGTATAACCCTAGTAGGAATCAAAATTTATTTTTCTATGTTATTGTCCTGGTTTGGGGTAAAACAGAACGAACTTTCTGTCCAGTAATTATATTTCTGAGCTAGGCCTCTTCTAACTCTCTGAAATTAACACCATATTGTGGAGAAAACTGTTCACTTTTAAAGTGATAAGACCAATGTTTGTAATTCATGCCAAGGAATGGTATGCAAAGAGGCCCTTGCTTGTACTTATTGCTATAACAACCAAGGTCAGCTAATTCTGTTATTTTCCCTGTTGGAGGGTCAGAAGCAGAAGAGCGTAGAGGAGGCCCACCTGTGAGGAGGAGCGGACAGGACAGGTTACCCAGAACTGACCAACAGTGTAATCCATCCCATCTGCTCCATGCTCAGTATAAAAGCTGAGGGATCAAAGGGTCAGCTCTCTTTCTTCAATGGCTGATGTCCAAAGAGGATCCTGTCTGTTCATCTGCCTTTGATCCCGATCTGTGCGTTCCTGACTTCAGAGCTGGAATCCAGTTCCCATCTGTCGCCGAGTCCAGTCTGGGTCTTCTGAAGCGCCTGCCAGTGACATCATTCTGGGAGCCTGATACGTTTTTTTATATATTATGTCTATTTCACTATTTCCTTATAATTTTATTATTAATATTTCATTAAAGTAGTTTAGTTCCTTCTAAACTTGTAAATCTCTTTATCTCTCCTCTTTTTCTCCTGGGAGTGAGAAGTGAGGGGAGAGCATCTGTCGCTGTCGTATGCCAATTCGGCCTAAACCACGACAGTTACACATTGAAATTGGCAGTAGAGGATGTTGACAATTTTCTGTTATATTTAATGAGCATCTTTACATTTATATTAATTATCTTTTACAACCTCTCTTCAGAAGTAGCCCTGAAGCTCAATTTTAAACATGCTCAATTTTAAACATGTGCTGAAGTTCTTTTGATTCCAGTGACCTCCGCATCCCTCTAAATACACTTAATGCAGCAGAAATGATCTCCTTTTCTCTGCTGATGGCATAAAATTTGCATTTTTGGTAATGTTCATAATCTGTTTTTTGCATATTCTCATTAGTGTTCTTATTAGTGGATTTGCTGATGTAATTCTATTAATTTTGTATGGGCAATGCAAGGTACTGTTACAGTTTTACAGGAGATTAGGGATCCAATTCTGCTAAATCCTGGAGACCCAGAAAAGATAAGGCTTAGAAGAGAGGGACAGGGGTGTATTTTAACTAATACCCCATAATATAGCATGTACTAAATACAAAATAAGCATCATCACCCTCTAACAACTAGAAATCTTGTTTGTTTCTCAGTCTTCCTTTAAAACAAAGTTCCAGAAGTACTCCTCTGCAATTTATTTATTTTTTTTGAGACAATTGGATTTGGGGTCTGGTCTTAGTAAGTGAACCATGAAGTGTCTACAGTGCCTGAAACAGCTGTATAAAATTCTACTTGTTAATTGTTTTAGGCAAGTATTTTATATACATTATTTATTTATTATTTTGTGGACAGGGTATATAGCCGTAATTAGTATTTATTTTCTTCAGAATTATGGTAGTTGTAACCACATAGAACCACATAGGACTGGAACTTCTGATTGAGAAGTTGATTTAAGATATACTATTTGCCTTTCTAACAGTCTAAAAAAAATGTTATGTCTATGCTGAAAGTAAATAAGTTAAACGTTGTTTGGTTAATTTTTAAAAAGAAGAAAAATAAAATCTCACCTTCCTTAGAAGTACGTGTTAGGAAGAGGAACATGAATTTTGGCAGTAGAAGATCTAATCTGCAATTAATACAAACCAGTAAAACTTCCTCAAAAGTCAATGAGGTTTATACAGTTAGTAATTCAGTTCTAAGATGTTTGCATTTTTTTTGTAACTGTTTTTTTACTTCTTTCAAATCATGAATTCCTCTGTTGCATTCTTGAGGTTGCAATGCCTGTACGGTGGAGCAGCTTCTCAACCTTTTTAGATTGTAGCTGGATCCAGCCTAAGAATTGGTTATGTTGTATTTGTGAAAGTTTGTGTGTATGAGAAGAAAAGATAAAAAACATAAGCAAAGCACTAAAACTTCGTATAACGTGTACTGAAGTAGCAGAAAGATGTAGCTGTGAGTCAGGCCATCTCAAACTGCAGTAGAGATCTGAAGTAAATCCCTCGTCTGTGAGGACAGTTACTTTGTCCATCAGGACTATCATGAGAGAAAAGTTCTATCTATAACTATATAGTTTGTTCTTCTTTATATAGTGCTCATCTCACCCTTATCATCATAAGGTTAGCAAAAGTGGATGGGAATCTCATTTAAGACGTTTTCTTTGAGATAGCATTTCCAGTCACTCTTTTGGAGATTAATAGGTGCTTTAAGGACAGAATTCACTTCCTAGAATAGATATCTCAAGTAGGTCAGATGAATCATACACTCTGTGTGCCTATTTCCCTTTGTTGTCTCTAAATCCTCAGATTATTAGTGTAGTTAAAAAGGAAATGTATCCCATTCAACATATCCATATTGGCATAACACATGCTTGTCTAGGTAATACCTGAACTACGTAGGGAGCTGCCAGGGAAACTCTGCCTAAACCATGGCAGTAAAGACCCTACCTCAGAATGGAAAGAGGTTGAACAGTTATTCTATGCTCACACTGTTATAGTACCTTTCTGCTGTGAAATAATATTGTGAAACTGACAAGGATCTGCCTACATGAGCTTCAATCCTAAAGAAACTGAGTTGTCTGTTATAGAGTCATAGAAAAGGGTTGTGAAAGAGCTCATGAGATGGCATCTTAATCTACTTCTTCTAGCCTAATGAAGGCTTGATATGCCTAAAACATTCCTGTCAGACATTTATTTAGCCTGCTTTAAAAATTACCCTATTGTGGCAATTCATGAGAGAACTTAACAGTTTTCCCAAGAAGCCTCTTGACCCTGTGCTTTACTGTCCTTATCAATAGAAATGTGTTTGTCTTGCTACACTTTAAGCCCTTTGCTTTTGGCTCTTATCTTAAAGGATAAAGGATAGGACCTGGACAACAGTTTATCCTTTTCCTCCCTGCAACAACTTTCTTATGTGTTTGAAGACTCTTCTCAGTAATTTTTCCCAAGATTAGTCCCAGTACTTTTAATCTTTTCTTGTAGGTGATGTTTCTTACCTCTAATCAACAAGAAATTTCCAGAAGGCTTGTCCCTTGTGAGGAAAGAAATTTCTTCAAAAAGTCATACTGAAAAGTTCAGCGCTGAGCTCTCCTTTAGCTGGGATAACACATATACAGAGGATCTGTATCTCAAGAAAACAGGTGAAATTTCTCCTCTCTTCTTGAAAGGGAAAAAGAAGTTATTTAAAACTTCCAAGCACATCTTCTGCCAGTGATGGGTAAATTTAAACACAGTTTATAGAAAAATTGTGCTGCTCATACAAAAAAATCAAAGATCGTTTTAAAGAAACCTTTAACTTACTGCTATTTTCAGCCACTACCGGGAACCACTCTTTATAAGCACAATTAACAGAAAACAAATTTACAAATTCTTTGATTTTACTTAGGAGCTGTCAGTATTTAAGAGTAAGAATAGATGCTAAGCTCATCTTTTATCTTTTTTATTGCTTTTGGGTTTTTTTTATTTCTTTTTTTCAGCATACCAGGATATGGTCACAAAATCGTAACTCCTAAGTTCTGCTGTAATGTCAGTGTTTCAAAGAACTATCATGATCATTAAACTGAATGTCCCTGCCCATGGCAGGGGTTTGACTAGAACTGTGAAGGTCCCTTCTAACCAAAGCTATTCTATGATTCTATGAAAATATCCCTCCCCTGTAAGGGTACCTGCATCATATACAGGTATGCTCTGAAAGTTCCAAGATGCCCATTGACAGATAATCCTCATGATCTCTCCTCGTCCTTCTCTATTTTTACATTAAAAGGTTTTCACAATGTTTTTTCTTGCTGTACTGAACTCTGTTTTTTTTTTTTTGTTTTGTTTTGTTTTTTTGTCTACCCTGGACCTGTAAAACAGATAATTCAATTTCTTTTTGTAACTAAACTTAGACATATTCATGATGTGTGATTAATTATGGACTTAAAGTCTGTCATCATGTTTCCTTCTTAAAAGTAACAGTAATTATGATGGGGATGGTACATAAGATTTCTGGAAGTTTTGAATAAATCTCCTGTACCTGAGATTTGGGATTTTGGTAGTCTTGGGTATTTCAAAGTGAAACTAATCAGTGAACCCCTACAATGGAATAAGGCACAAAGGAGATGGGCAAATGTGATGTATTCATGAAGCTCAGGGAATAATACAGGGAGTGACCATAACTATTGTAAGGAAAGATGAACTCATTGCAACACAGAGAGGACTAAAGGATGTCCTGTTTTAACTAAATGGTTCTATCAGCTCTATGGATCAACTGGTTGTGTAAATGGCCTTCCCTGAATTAATCTTAAAAAGTGTTAATATCTTCCTGACTTAGCCTGGCAAATCAACATGAGGGAAGAACATATATGTCTCAGCCCAACCCTAAGTATAAAAATTGAGCATGGTGATGGGAAGTACACAGAGACTGGAAAAGGGAATCAAATGTATATTGTGATCCAACTGTATACTGTGATTATTATATCGTGCTTGCATTGTGATTTCAGTACGTTGCTATACCACTCTTAAACCAAAATCCCATGTAACATCAAATAATTTCAAATAAATAAATTTGGTGTTAAAATATTCTCATGTAGAATATCTATGTGACTGGTTGGCCTTGACTGGCTGCCAGGTGCCCACCAAACTTCTCTCACACTCCCCCTCCTCAGCAAGGCAGGGTGAGAAAATAAGATGAAACACTTGTAGATTGAGACAAAAGTAGTTAAATGAAAAAGTGCTACAGTTGCATGCAGAAGCAAATAAAAAAAAAAAAAAGAATTTATTCTCAACTTCTGATCAACAGGCAATGTCCAGCCACTTCCTGAGAAGCAGGGCCTCAAGTTGCATAACAGTTGCTTTGGAAAATAAACGCCTTAATAATTAATGCTTTCCCCAGGCACACCTTTTTCTCTTAGCTTTTATTGCTCAGCATGATGTCATCTGGTATGGCATATTCCTCTGTTCTCTTTTGATCAGCTGTCCTGGCTGCATCCCCTCCCAGCTTTTTGCTTCTTGCCTCTTGTCCATATTCAGCCTACTGACCTTTAGGAGGATTTGGGGGGGGTGTTGTGTGTTGGACACACAATCTTGATCTGTGTGAGCACTGCTGAGCAGTAACCAAAACACTGAAATGTTATGAACACTGTTCTAACTACAAATACAAAGCACAGTGCTATATGGGCTGCTATGAGGGAAGTTAACTCCATCCCAGCCAGACCTAGCACAATATAAAAGAACCTGGTCAGAAAATATTGGACCGTGACACATACAAACCGGAGAATTAAAAGATGTTTTGTATCGTCACATTACTAATGAGATTTAATTATGTCTAATGGACAGGATTTAAGTATAATGTTATTTAACATCAACTTTCTCTAAATCCACAGCAGTGATTTCTCACTAAGCCAGTCATTGATTGAACTTAAGGATTAGTTCTGAGACATTCTCTTCTAATTTATCTTTCTTTGTTCTAGTTGTCAGATTATGATAGAACACAAGTTGAAAGTTACATGTGGAGGAGGCTTCTGAGTTTTTGTTAGGAATGATACAGGTATTCAGAAAAATAATACCCTTATGAGTTAGAAGGTGTCAGGCAGAATTTATTGGAAATGAGTCCTGGGTCAGATCAAATGGCCAGCCTAAATGAGGAATGCAAGATTTGCAGCAGCAAAGGGTACAAAAAGATCTATGAGCATTAGAAACATATAATTGATAATATGTTGAGCATTGCAAGGTTTGCAAGAAGTATTCTGTTTTCATCAGAATCATTTGCCAGCTTTTTGCAAGAGGCAACTTAGCTCATAAACAAGAAAATGTGATGAGGAAAAAGATTGACAGGCAAAGAGAGGAGCTGAATACAAGTGAGTGCTAACCGAAAATATTGAAGAATGTGCTAAGAAAATAAAAGAAAGTGTAAAAGATTGATGATGACTAAATGCACTGAGAGAATAAAAATATGAACAGAGGGAAAAAAAAAGAAAATTAATGAGTGGAAAAATGAAGATATAAAAATATAATTAAAAGATCCAAAGGCCTAAGATAAAAAGAAGAAAAAACCACATACTGAATGTTGTAACTGAAGAAAGAAGGGAAACACTAAAAGCAACTATGAATGTAAGAAAACCTAACAGCAAGGTGATGACGCTGAATAAGTAAGAGACTGAGAGATCTTGAGAGATGTTTATATTTTATGATGCAATTGACTCAAAAGAAATGTAATTTAAAGGATTTGTTTTGTTTTGTTTTGTTTCGTTTTTCATAATTTGTGTTGTTTCTCCCAATCTAATGAGGAATAGCCTGGGCACTGGAATGCTGAATCAGAGGACACACTTAACTGAGAAGAAGTCAATAAGAAAATATGGCACACTGTTACTCTCTTAGGTTCAGAGTGCTGCTGGGTGGAAGGAAAGCAATGAAGCCAAAAAAGCCCTTGGTCAGTTTTCCTATCAATAATGTAGTCCCCTTCTTCTCCTTTTATACTGCAGACCTAATCTGATGCTCAAAAAAAAAAAAAAAAAAAAAAAAAAAATTTTCATTAAAATATAATCATAAATGTTATCCTGTATGATTTATTATCTCTTATTTAATGTTCTTGTTGCAGCTGCTGAACACTTGTGAAAATGGTCTCAATTCCAAAAGTTTCACAGATATTAGCATGAGTGAATATTTGTTTTAAAAATCTTACCAGAGTGCATAAATTATTTACTATTCATTATTCACTATTCAACGCTTGTTATTCATTATTCATTCATATACTACAGCAATGAGCTGCTCCATTATAAGAATGTAAATGGATAGATGCTATAGCTTAAATAGTTTCAGTCCTTCAATTAGACAGAAGAAGTAATATCATGATGATGTAGATGACTAATCACACATCATGAATATTGAACAGTGAATAATCTAAATTAACATTTTGGAAACGGCCTATAAACCAGAAGTTGTTTGTCCAAACTATTTGTCCAATACTTACAAATAACTAGACATCAGGATGGGTTTCTGAATGATTCATGAACAGAAAACAAGACTAAAGTCCTATTTCAAAGCCCTTTAAAATCAATGGAAAGATCCCCACTGGCTTCAAATAACTTTTGGATAAGTTCTCCAAATGTGCAATTGATATTATTTACAGTAAGCATTCCAGCCACACAGTGGCTCATCATACATGGTTAATAAGAAAGTTGTGCTTTAGGGGAAAAGATAAAAGAGATAAAAGATGTAGTCATATTTCCTCCAAAAGATATCATTTAACAAAAGTCTGGCGCAGCAGCTTTTTCCTTATACCTTTCCTGTTCACTTATGTTAAAAAAAAAAAAAAAAAAAAAAGAAACAAAAAGAGAAAAACTGTGCTACCACGGAGAAAAAAAAATACTCTCCCTTTTTAAAATCAAAGAGAAGATAAACCATTTTTGCCTATGTAACACTGAAAAGAAAAACCTGACATTTTAAAAGAGCATCTAACACCTGTGCATTCATCTTGATCCATGGGATTGACTACGGCTAGTTTAGTCTGGATGCAATTTGCATAGTCGAGCAGTGAAAGTAGTTCACTGGTTTTGATCTTTCCATACTCCGAGACAAACACGTCAATTACAGTTTGTTTTCTTGAAGCCAAAACTGTGGTGCTTTGCATTGTTTAGTACAGTAAACACTGAAAGAATCTGATGTTTGTTCTGAAGAGCTTATGATCTAATTGATCTTCACATGAAGAAAATGAAAAGGTCTTGCACTGAAGCTTATGGAACTCCTACACTGATTAGAGTCCAATTCAAGATCTATGATGAAAGCTTTCCTTTTGATCTGTACACCAAAAAGATTATTCAGAAGCAGAGTGATATCTAAGAGACTAAGTGTTTTTGCTAAACTGTGTCAACAACTTTTCTTTAAAGCCTAGAGAAAATGCAGTAGTGGATAGGATTCATCCTCAAGCACCAGTAACAGCTTTGGATGTTTTGTACATTGTCTATTTAAAGCACAGAGCAGTAGAAAAGCACAAGTTAATAGCAACTGCCAAAAGATTTAAAACAAAGCTTGAGAACTTAAGTACCTGACAATCATTTGGTGACCTCTCAGTTTTTTAATAGATAACCAGGTAGTACTTCATACAGTTAACATAAATCATAGTATTACCAAGAAGCAATATTTTTTTTTTCTCCACTCGTGCTTCCATCTTTTTCAAAACATGGTGATTCATGAAGCAGTTCTTGAATTTCATTGAGATGATCATGCATTGCTTAGGAGCTGCCCTCATTAAATAAAAATTACCTATTTTCGTAGAAATGAACTTAATTTACCAAGCTCATGATTTATTCTGAAATCAAAAGACGTTACTATTGGAAAACAGACTCCAGTGAATTTCAAAGCTTTTGTTCAGATTTCCTTTTTAAGTTGATCACAGTGTTAGGGCTCTTCAGAATTGGTTTCCAAGTCACTCTTTATACTCAATTTTCCATCATGTAGGAATCAGGAACAATCATGGATTGGAAATGGAAATAAAATGAAAAACTATATTTTTTCTAATATTTGCTGAAACTTCAAAGCACAGCTTTGCAAATATTTTGGATTGATCTGAAACTGAAAAAACAGTCAGGGTCATTCAACCAAAAGACAGGCAGGTAACAGGTCAGCAAAAGAAAAATAATTTTGATGAGTTCACAAGAGTTTTGATACTTCTTTCACCATCTCAAATATCCACTGATTTTTACACACACCTTGCTGAGAAAGCAGGACCAATGGTATGAAACAAAATTAGTATACAGCCACAGCCAAGTTCCTCTGTATCCTTTAACAGTATGCTTATTTTAGATTGACTAATTTATAAGGCTATAGCAGACATTGTATTCTGATGTAAAACTGATCCTCGGGGAAAATAGATGTTTGCCTTAGAGTGAAAAGGTGAGAGGATGCATTAGTAATATCAGTGGGAGTGATAGACTACAGGCTATAGTGAGGGTCTATTAACAGGCTAGAATATGGCAGGTTTGTGTTGTAGCCTATGTAAGACTACAAAGAAAGCAAAAACTGCTGGCTTGGGAATAGAACAGGAATGTGTTTAATCTCAATACAAGCCTACACAAAAGAATGAAATGCTCCAGTTGCCTCATTTGTCCACTTTTAATCATTAAAGCAGAAAAGATGTTTGAATTAATGCATAAAACTAGTGATACCTGAATATTTCAGTCAACTCACCTGTGCTTTTTCATACATAAGCAACTTTAAATTCTCCCTCAAGTTATAAAACTGCATGTATCCAATTATGAAAAAATAACCCTCATTTGGAAACTTGAGGGTGAAAAAGCTATTGTTTTTGAGAATGGAATGTCCTTTGAGATATTTTTCTTGTGTAACTGATAGATACTTAAAAGCATCAGATCACAGTTTTATGAATTTTATTGATTTGCTTGTTGACTTAGAATATAAGAGTTTAATTTATGACCTTGCTACATGGGAGACAGGAACTGAGACAGTAGGAAGAACCTTACAAAACAGCAAGATACCTGGAATTCATCCTGAAATATTAATTATACATCTGGCAGTACAAAAAGCCTGATTCATAGCCCATTGAAATAAATTAATTATGTATCTGGCAGACTCCAAAATCCACTGAAGCCAAAGGAAGTCTTAGGACTCCTTGACTCTATTGGGCTCTGGATCAAACTGCAGGAAGATGAGCAGAATTAGGCAGAGGAGCAGATCACCAGCCCTGCTGGAAGCAGAGCAAACTCAGATCAAGGAGATAAAAGCAGCAGGTGGCAGTGCGTAAACACCCTCAGGCCCTCAGAAATGTTTCTCTAACACAGGATGGAAGGGGAGGGGGTCTGCCTCCCACTGAATTTGTAAGTGACCTGTGTATTTTCATTCTCTGTAAATCTCAGTGAGAGGTGGTTAAGGATTTTGAAACGAGTAGCTTCCTGGTGAAAGTATAAAGGTATGAAACCTCACGCTAGTTGCTGGGGTGTGATCACACCTAGGTTTCATCAGGAGTTTCCCCAACCATGTACCCTTCAAAACTCTCACCAGGGCTCTCCCTAGGGCTCCTGGGCAGTAAACAGATAGTCTAGCCAAATTTGGACGATGATGGCTAAAAGCATCTTTCCTGTTACAGAAAGGCAAACACATACCACACAGGAGAAGGCCTTTTTGTAGAGAACTCTTGGTGTCTTTGGGCCATCCTACTTGTTGTAACCTCTTTGGCTGTTGTTAAAACACATGTTCTGAAGACTAAAATTTAAATCTGATGAGTGCTTGCAGGGAAAGATGTGGGGGTTAGAATTAGAAATGTCTGGAGACATTAAGATGAGTACAAACACAACCAAGATTTTCCTGTGTTTTCCTGCTTGTGCACTGCTTGCACATAGTTCTCCTTTACTGAATAATGAGCAAAGAAGCTCTTTGCCTCTGAAAGTCAAATGGTGATTTTTCTTTTTTAATATTGCTTTAACTGAAGTACAGTATAATGTCTTTTCAGTATTCAACCTCTGATGTTTGCAGAGCAAGGAAATTACTGAAAACCTGAGTAGTGTTTCATTCAATGGCTCCTACCACAATGTATAAAGACTGGTTTCTGTTTGTTTTTCTTTTTGTGTGTGTGTGTATGACTGTATATAGACAAGGGATACAGACATACCGACATACAGTCATTTATTACATCTACAGATTGATACACTCTGAGAAGGGACAGCTATAAAACCCTAAAATACATATGTGGAAATATAGGAGAACAAAGCAAAATTAACAACCAGAACAGACCATAAATATCCCTGATCTCACTGCACTGGTGTTGTCTGGGAAAGTATTAATTTTCTTTGTAGTAGTTTGTATGGGGCTATCTTTTGGATTTGTGATGATGTCTTGCTCAGCAATAAAAGCTGAGGGAAGAAGGAGGATGGGGAAAAGTTTCGAGTTATGGTATTTGTCTTCCCAAGTAACCATTATGTATGATGGAGCCCTGATTTCTGAGAGATAGCCCTGAACACGTGCCTGAGGATCAGCAGTAGTGAATGAATTCCTTATTTTGTTTTGCTTGTGCGCACAGCTTTTACTTTATCTATTAAACTGTCCTTACCTCAACCCACGAGTTTACTCACTTTCACCCTTCCAATTTTCTCCCCCACACCACTGGGGGGCAGTGAGTGAGCGGCTGTGTGGGGCTGAGCTGACTACAGGGGTTAAACCACAACACATTTTTAGTGTAGAAAGTAGAAGTAAATTAAATTGATGTAGTATAATTTGATATGTCCCTGTACCTCTCATATCCATGGAAGAAGAATGGGTCACACTTACTCAGGGCAAGTGTGAACGTGGAAACCATCTTGCCTTTTTACACAACAGCAGCAGGAGAAATGAAAGGAAAGCAATGATTCTCAGAAATGGGAGGGATGGAGCCTGGATTGCTCAGTACCCACTTCAGCAGTAAAAGCTTACGAGATGCCCCTTTAATTTCACAGTAGAGAACAGACATTTCTTACAATGTTAGTGAGAAATGAAAAAAAAAAAAATTAAAAAAAGGAAAAACACTGTTGTAAGTTTCATCCAAATGACTATATAGGAAGCTTCCAGGAAGACTTGTAAGAGTGAAACCGAGTAAGAAAAAATGATGGAGACATCCCTAACCTTAACAAGACTGGGAGATTACTAACAGGGAAAGCCTATAGTAGTTACTATTTAGGGTGTTCGTTCTGTGTTACTGAAGATGGAAATTTTCTGTTTTGTCTTAAGAAAAATAAAAACATAAATCTGATATATTGCTTCTTGTTTGTTGTTGGTTTGGGGGGGGAAGGTTTGGGGGGTGGTTATGCAAATTAATCACCCTGTAGGATTATATGTGAAATCTCACTATTGGAAATATTACAAATGTGCAAATGAAAACTTTTGTTGTTGAATAAAGGTTGCATTAGAAATTTATAAAAATAGGAAAAAAATTATTGGGAGAAAAAAAATGCTGCACTATTGTGGGTTTTTAAAAATAAATAACTTCAATGGTTAGAATTTTTTCCCCCAGAATGTAAGGAGATGGTGCACACACATCAATTGTCATAAATACATCAGTTTTATAATACTACTTGTTTTTTAAAAAAAATACATGTGCATTGTCATGCTTCTTAGTCTTGATTCAAATACTATAAAACAAACTGAAATTTTTGAAATTTTCAAAAATATGTTTTGAGCAGTTTTACGTACTGCTTATGTAACAAGAGACTGTGACAGACCTTTATCTTTATTAATATTATTTATTAGTGACATAGCTACATATAAATAAATTTAGCTGAATTACATCAGAATTGAACTAATACAATGATAATGTTATTTATCTGTATGTAAAGATTACATAAATGGAGGAAAGTTTTCAGAAGGCTCTTAGTTGAATCAACAATATAAGCATAAAGGTCTTCAAGTTCTCTTTTAGATATCCCCCCAAAACTAATTCTTATAATAATGTGTAATGTATGCATAAGGGCAGTGGACAGTCCATTTATGAAATGGCTTTTCTTTATAGATCTGTCTCATTATTTTTTACATTTTCTGAAACAGATCATGACCTTGCTCTGCTCACTACTACTTATCCTGCTGTAGGATGATTTCCATGTATTTTATATAAAAAGATATTTTGAAATATCTGAGTGCAAAACCATGGGTTCTGACTTCTTTTGGAAACATAGCAAAGTTTAAAATCCAAGGTTTTTATGCTAAAATGCTATTTTCTAATTATCCATGAATTATATCACCTCGTTATTCACTATATTTTATGCCTGGTGCTTCATTTTTCATTATATATATTATGAATTAACACGGAAAAATAAAAATAGCTGAATACCACAAGAAATGTAAAATCTATTAAAGAACTAACTTTTAGAAACATGAATCTGTTGAATATTGAAAAGTTGCAAGATCTAATTTAGCAAATGCCAAACCCAATATTAAAACAATATTGGTTTCCATCACTCTCATGTATTGGTTCACTGTAGGGATTGTAAATATAAATGTAAATGTTGTGCTAATGATTTTAAATAAAGCTAAAATCAAAGAAGAAATCACGGGAATAACTTACACTAACCAAACAAGAAATTATAACAAATAACACCATGTCAATGCTCCAGCGCTGTAATGATTTTAAATTAGAAAAGTAACATTTACAGAACAGGTTGCTCATTTAACATTTTTAGGATCTGTCAATAAGATCACTTTTGGCGTGAAACAGCCTATTTATTTTGATTAAAGGAAAATCTCTCAATGAAAATACTCTTGAGCAAATATCAGGGGGGGTTCTTGACTTGTTCAGTGCCTAGAGCATTCCTGCATATCACAAAGGTTTGAGAAAGAAGCGAATAGTGCTTGAGGATCTGAAAAAAATGTCAATACGGTTTGTAGCTAGCCTGTTGAGGTTACTAAAGATTATTGTTCCAGCAATGAGAGAGAAACTAGAGATCTGATTAACTCCTTGGCTGCACTGTTTGTAGTTATTTGCAATGTGTCACTTGATGAATGGTAAGAGTGCTCTGTCTTACAGAAACAAACTTTCTAAGAAGTCGTTCATGTTGGGTAAAGCAGATATCAAATAATGCTTAACAAAGATTAGCTGGTTGCCAAGGTTTTTGTTTCATGGTGGTTTTTTTCTGTGAAAACCAGTCATGTCTGTGAAGGGCTCTTGTGCACAACTCAGTTTCATCCACTCTGATGCTTGCACTGTGTCTTTGGACATATTTGCAGGGAAGAGAAATTCATATCAGTGACATAATGACTACAGTAATACAGTCCGACAGGTTCTACTCTGCTAAGCATAAACGTGTTGTGCTTTCCATTCTCATTTACTTTGGCTGCTACAAAGCTGGCCTTGCAAGGAGGTATGGCGTCATCTGGATGAGGAGCCTATCCCTTCAGGGACAATGAGGTCATAAGGTACTTTGTTAAGTTACTTTTATTCTAGAAGTTAAAAAAAACATTAAAACTTATATAAAAAAATAAATTACATCAAGGAAAATATGAAGAACCATACCATATTATTACTTAGTATCAGATTAGAAGCAGAATATGGCTGTAAAGGTCGTGTGCTTTTTTGCAGAAAATCATGAATATACCAATACCAAGGTCTTCTTTCTGAATAAAAAGGGTTTATTTTGCTTGGGATATTTTTGTCGGGTTCTTTTGGGGGTTTATTTTGTTTGTTTTTTTTTTCCAGCTGCAAGCCAAACACTTCAGTTTAGAAACACTTCAGTTTGGAAACAAAAAGATATCAAAATATGTATTTAAATTAATATAATATAGATATAATAGATATAATTTGGCAACTAGGTATAACCAAGAAGAGAAAATAGGAATAAGATAACCTCATTACAGACCCTAATTGCGGTAACACCTGAGACATCCAGTTTTATGCAAGCCCAGAAGGGAAGTAGGAAGTCCTTGTCATTATGCAAATATATGGCCTACAATTTCTTGTGGGATACCTGAAAGAATCGAGTTGAAAGTAACTAGTTCTATTCACACTGTTTAAAGAATAGATTGATTAATAGCTCTAACATAGCTTATAACTGCTACTTTAAACAACTTGAATTCTTATTTGTTTCAAACATGTTCAACTGAGTTTTGTATGTTGACTGCCCAGTAAAAGGAACAAGCTAGTCTGCAGATCAAGTTGAGTATTGTCTTTATGTGTGCTGAGATCTTGATAACTCACTCTTTGATCATGGGCACACAAGCTTCCAATAAAGGTCCATTTTCTATTGTAAAACAATTATCCTTGATTACATGGAATTTGTTCCAGTCAGCAAGACCTTTTCAGCAATTTGCAGTAAAATGCTCAGAAAATAATTCACAAGAGTGCACGCTGGAAGCAGATTATATCATTACTATTTTCCTAAGATTAGGACACAGAGAACAAGGCATATGATATTAGAGTGATCACCCCTAGTTAGCTAGATTTTCAGGAGATAGGCCAAAATCTAAGTTTTCTCCACCACAGTGTAAATCACGAAGGGGGCTTGATAGCTGATGATAGCTATGATATTGGATATGTTAGTTGTGCTTTTATTTATATCCAACATATTGGATATGTTAGTTGTGCTTTTATTTTCCTGGATATTTTATGGATAAAAATGCAACTACATTATATTTCCTATGGACAATTTTATTAACACACATATTTGCAGAAACTTTTTGTTTGTACTCATGAAACAATCTGTTCTGAATGTATTTGATAATCAGGTTCTGGAAATAAAAGTATTTGATTTATCTGATCAGTCACACACAAGACAATTCAATTTGCAACATTTGCCAGTAATTCAAAGTGTAAACTGCATCAGTATCAACCAAGTGTTTAGTAAATCTAGAAAAATGTAAATCATATCTAAATATAATGACAACATACATTTCAGTGTTATAAGCAATATATATAAAGTATATACATAACATGAATATACTGACAACATATAGTTCTGAAAACTATTTTCATTGGAAAGATATTGTAAGAATGAATTCTTTAAAAATTTAAACTTTGATTTGCTGTGTGTGGATCATTTCTATCTGTACAATATTATATAATACAAAGTAGCTCTGTTCATATACTGGCTATAGGTCCCACGTTTCACTGTTCCTAATACTCACATGCTAAGAGTTCCACTATAATTAATGTTTCTTGTTTTCCTCAGCAGAAATCTATGCACTGTCTTACAGTTATATTTATACTCCCCAGTACTTCACCTTTTGATCTTCCTCTGCTACTTCAAATTTCTAGTGGTCTTTTCCTCTGCACTTGTGAGACCCCACCTGGAATACTGTGTCCAGCTTTGGAGTCCTCAACACAGGAAGGACATGGACCTGTTGGAACAGGTCCAGCAGAGGGCCACGAAGAGGATCAGAGGGATGGAGCCCCTCTCCTATGAAGACAGGCTGAGAGAGCTGGGGTTGTTCAGCCTGGAGAAGAGAAGGCTCCAGGGAGACCTCATAGCAGCCTTCCAATATCTGAAGGGAGCCTACAGGAGAGCTGGTGAGGGACTCTTTGTCAGGAAATGTAGTGACAGGACAAGGGGTAACAGTTTTAAATTGGAAGAGGGCAGATTTAGATTAGATATTAGGACGAATTTCTTTACTGTGAGGGTGGTGAAGCACTGGAACAGGTTGCCCAGGGAAGTTGTGGATGCCCCATCCCTGGAAGTGTTCAAGGCCAGGCTGGATGGGGCTTTGAGCAACCTGGTCTAGTGGGAGGTGTCCCTGCCCCTGGCAGGGGGGTTGGAACTCGATGATCTTTAAGGTCCCTTCCAACTCCAACCATCCGATGATTCTATGATTCTATGAAATACCTATATCACTAGAAACATGCCCACTTTCAGAAGTGCATTTGTATATAATATTCTTCTCCACTTGCTAAGCAGATATCTGACTAGTCTAGCCCATCTGCTCTTTCTTATTTCTCCTTCAATGTTTGTCTTATTATTCCCACCCCATCTTCTCGTCTCACAGTTCATAATTTTTTAGAGTCCAAAATAGAACTTATTGTAGCTCTGTCACTTATTGTCAAAGAGATTATGCAAATGCATCTCTGGCCCTATATGAAGCTTCACTTTCTTCAAAGCAATATGACAGATGTGCTTATGGCTGGCAGCCATACCCTTAAGCCAAAGCAATAATTGTTCCTGCCTGAACTGACTGGCCTTTTACCTGTATTGTGTTTTCACAGGTTTTCAGGAGGGAGTCAGAGCCAGGTCTCAACCAGGAGGATAAATGAACACCAGCAGCAGATGAAGATGAAAATCATCTATGGATTTACATCTGCAAGAAGGCAAGAACTAGAATCTGGGAACAGGTGGCTAGAGAAGTTGATGAAGAAATAAAGAAATACAGTAGAAGAAAAATATGTTAATTTACCTTCAATTAAAAAAAAAAAAGTATTCATTTTTATTTCTAATGATGATTTACTTCTAATGCTGTGTTATTGTTATTCTTTATCCTTTCCAGATGTTATATTTATATAGTTATATATAATTTTAAATGTATAAATGCTCAAATAGCAATATTAAATCCCTTTAGTCTTTCACCACTGCTAATTTAAGACTCATTGTGCTTAGGAACCAGCATCAAGACCTGCACAGAGTTTTACCTCTGACATGACAATATCTTGCATCTGTTATGGTCAGCTAAAATCTGTCTCTCTTACTTTTATTTCCTACTGATCTTAGTCAAGTGTAAGTCTTCCTCCTTTTTATTAGTACATGCTCTGTTTTGCATAGCTTGCCTGGCCTTCTGAGGAGCTAGTACTACACTGCATGTCCACTCTACACATGCACTAAAAGTATAATGTGACAGGTCCCATATTAAGTGAGTCCCAGGATTTTTTTATTGAATTGTAGGTTTTAGTTTCAATATTTGTATAATTTAGATAGGAAGAAGTTCTGCTTAAATACGCACTGCAGCTCAGTTCACAATCTCTTGTTTTTCAAGTAAGTTTGTTTATTATTTTTCTGTATGAAGTAGTTCTGACTATACAGAATAAAAAATATCAACCCCTGTAATCTGAGAGTGTCAAAACTATTGGGTTTTATTTTATTTCAGTGGTGCAGACAAATCCAGAGCAGATTTATTTGTTTAGGCAATAGAAGAGAGATTTATCTCCTGTATTGGATCTATGTGTTGATGCAAGACCTCAAACGAAGCAAAAGACTCAAGAAAGATAAGAAAGAATATTCTCTCCCTTAAAAAAGAATGCCAGGGGACAAGGCCATTTAAAACAGACAAGAACTGAAGAAAGGAAGTATTATTTTTGTATCAGTAACAGAAATGGAACTGAGCTCATAACTGAGCCTCAAATTTTTCTGAAAATTTTAACCTGAATGACTTACCCTGGATTACGTACAGCATTTCTGGCATAGGTAAACCCAGGTTTCCTGAGAACCCTCAGAACAAGAATTCCTCTAAATTAAAAACATCCTGATTTATCTTCTGCAAATCCAACTGCTAAGAAACCACTTCCTAACGTCCTCCTGAAAACTCAGCCAAAGATCTTACTTGCTCTGTTTTGCATCTGCATATTTCACAGATGAGTGCAAAATCCTTTTTCTTAGCCCATGTAATACACTGCATTTCTTTCTAGACAGTAGCCTCTGCCGGTGAATATGATCAGTCCTGAGTTCATTACTACATTTCACTCCTGTGGACTGAACTCTGTGAGCTCATAAGCTTCTTCTCTCCAAATCCTTTTCAGTGTGTTAGTTCTGTTATTCCCCATTTGACACAACTGCCGAAATGTTAAGGCAGCTTTGGTTGTGGACATGTTTAAAATTTTAACCTATCAAAGATCATCTGTAAAGTAAGCAAATCAAAGTGACCTTAACGTGGAAGCAGGGAAAGTTTTTCTACCTGTCATCAGATTTGTGACAACCCTATTTTGCTTATGTAATTAAAGAGTAAGATATGGTTGATCTCTAGTCACTATCTGTTAATGTGTTAATAACTGCAAATGTAAGTTGTTTAGACATTTAAAAAAAAAAGACATGAAATATATTCTTCTTTACCTCTTTATTGGTTTCGAGGAAATAAGGATAAAGGACAGAAAAAGATGATTTGTCTTTCAAGCTCTGTCTGAAA
The DNA here is from genome assembly GCF_964106895.1 of Numenius arquata. Taxonomy (NCBI): domain Eukaryota; kingdom Metazoa; phylum Chordata; class Aves; order Charadriiformes; family Scolopacidae; genus Numenius; species Numenius arquata. The sequence continues at coordinate 105,555,604 of NC_133576.1, read as the reverse complement.
AGATTTTTTGTTTGGTTGATTTTTTGTTGTGTTGGTTGGGTTTAGGTTTTTTAAGAAATAGAGATAAAAAATAAGTTAAAGTGCTACTTGACAACCTTTCTTGTCATGTAGGAAGAGATTTATATCACAAAAACTCGGGTAAATAATCCCAACTAATTTTCCATTATTTCTCTATAATCACTGAAGAGAAAGGTAACTCGGGAGGATAATTTTTCCTAAATATTTTGCCCTGACATTTTGTTATGAGTAGAAGCTGTTAGCCACCTAGAATTCCACTGGAAGTTATGATCCTGCACTTTTTGCACACCACCTTTTGGCCATTTCTTTCTCTCTCTCCTGTATTTTGGATATAACACTCACTGACTTGTGGAGTGAATTGAACAATTTGCATACATGTACTTCTCGCCACCACCTTCCTGCTTCCCCAAGACTACAGCCTGTATTATAGAAACAACAGAAAACAAGGCAAAGGCCAGAAGGAGAGAGAAAAATATTACTGTCAGAAACAGCCTGATCTTAAATCAACTCAGTTAACAAAATCCATGCATTAAGCAGCTATGCCATAAAATTTTAATCCTGCCTGACTGAGGGCTCCTGCCAAAAAGGGGGAAGTCTTACCTCTACTTCTGGCTCTAGAATCAATTCTCACTGCTCCAAGGAAGAGGCTCAGTTTAAAGCTAACCCAGCAGAACAGTGATTAGTTTTCAAGCTGCTCAGTCAAACTGGCTGCCTAAATCCTTTTGCTGGCACAAGAAAGAGGAACGCACAGGGAAAGGTAGAAAGACATGGCAGAACCCCTTTCAGCTTGTTCAGCTCAAGCGATAGTGAAACTCAGCCTGAAGCATCTCTGCTGGAGTCAAAGGAATCCTGCTCCAGAAAAACTCTCCATTAACTCTCTCCAGAGGAGAGAAACTATATAAATTTTTTAGATCAGATGCATAATTGTTAAATATATGAAGTGTGGTGAGACAAATTTCAGTCTTTAGCCATTCCTGTTGAATTCAGTGACTCAGGCACCTAGATGTTAACTAACTAGATGTTAATCTAGTTCTTAATATTAGCAATTTGAAGCCCAAATGGGATTATTCATATCCTTAAATTAATATGGGCAGAATTTCTGTCAGGACTGTATCCTCTGAGATTGATTTTTTTGGTTGTTGGGTTTTTGTTTGTTTGTTTGTTTTTTTAAATAGGGTATAAACTGCAAGCTTCTTAGAGGGGGTATTATCGATGCTGTGATATTCCCAGTGGAATCCACTGGTTCCTTTGAGCAAACAAAGTGACCCAGCTGCAGTGAGTAACCTGAAATATCAGCGCTTAATCAATTATCTGGATACAATCAGATGACCTTGTGCTTTCTTCTCTGTCTTTCAGGAATGTATTAAATCTGTGCTTATATAGGCAGCTGAACATTAACCTAAGTATTTTTTTTTGTCTTTTCTTTTTCTTTTTCTTTGCTTTATTCTGTTCTATAGCTTCTATAGGATATTGCAGATGTCATGTTTTCTCAAACCAAAATCTAAATCTTTATGGAGGATCCTGAACGAAATATATAATTTTAAAATGACCAAAATTACCTAGGCTTCTTACCTTTGTAAGGATATAAGACCAATATTAACACAGTTCCGTTATATTTAATGTAGATAAACATGCCTCTTTAGAGGGAAAATTATATCCTCTCAGAATGGATCTATGCTTAGCATCTCCAAAAAGTTTAATCTGGCCAGTCACAGATATCTGTCTCATGAAATGTATTGCTCTCTGAAGGTATCTACTTCTCTCCAACATATATAAAGGGACCCTGCAGCAAGGTAAGGTATCTATAAGTTAGTTCTTATGTTAGCTGAATCCCATTTTATGTATGCATAAGGCTTCAAAAGCAACAAAAGGACAAGTCAGGGAGGAGCAAAGTTTACTGCTGCTTGCAGCTGGGCCGTGAATTGGAAAAGCTTGTTCCTGTGCATTTCAGCCCCTGGCTCAGCTACAAGCACTCCATCCCATCACTGTGGAGATGATCATTTAGTGCTGTCACCACAAATAACTTCAGTTTCACAAGCATGGGGGATGATCTCCTCTCCTACGCATTTTGCTGCTTTGAAATATCCCTGGTTACATATAAAACGATAAAAAAAAAAAAAAAAAAAAAAAAGAAATGTCTCCCTTCTGCAAGCACGGGTTGTCAAACTATGGCCTTGACAACTGGATGTATCACTAGGAATGAAATGACCAATCCTTCTAGTCCCTGTGAATGGGTGACAGCAATCTGCTCCTTCTGCTAATCTCAGAAAACACATACATACTTTGATAACTGAAGCAATTTACTCATCTCATACAAGACTTGAACACCCAGCAGAAAACAAATGGCATTACTTATTAACAATCATGATTTACTGAGATTTCAGCTGAGAAACTACTGTTAAAAAGAGGAAAATAGTTTGGTCTCTGTTTCCTTAAATTAACAGCCATTTGTTATGAGTTTCTATATAGACTTCATCAGCTTCTCTGCTGAGGTAATTACTCCTTTCAGCAAAGAGTTGTATTTACATAGGTAAATCCTGAAGATGGATGGAAAGCATCAAGATGATCTAAACTGGTCAGCAAAATGAGCAAATTGCGCAGGTGAGGGGCAAGTATAATTGATTCAGAAAAGCAGACAAAAAAAATAAACTAACCACATTATATTTTAGGTACCGTACATGACATACTGGCCCTTCTTATAAACAGATCAATGTGTACTGCAGTACTAGTGTGTGAGACTCATTAGATTGCCAGATTCCTTAAGGACTGCTTTGTGTTGTGACAATGAGAAGTCATCACAGTTTGGGATTCAGAAGTGAGACCTCAGGACAGTAAGAGGCTAAAACATTTTTCTGTCTGCTCTTTTGTTTTGGACTTACCTTGTGCCAAACATAAGCCTGATCAGAAAATCTCTCTGTGCTCAGAATTGGATTAAAGATTTATCTTTTTACATTTTTTTTTTTTTTTTTTTTTTTGCTGCCAGGAAGAGTTCAGTATGGGCAAGCCGGGACTTAAGAAGAAAAGAATAAGGAGAAGAAACAGGCAGTGACAGAAGGAGAGAGAACGAGATAAAAAGATAATTTCAACAAACATTTCATTTATAAGGAAAAATGAGAAATATATTATTCTTTGTGTAGCAGCACAGGTAATTTTACCTGTGTGGGGTATCACAATGGTGGGTATGTCATTTACTGTTACACTGGTTACATGAAAATGTGTATGCTATTTTTTTAGTAGAAGTTTATATTTCTCTCGCACATCAAAGTGATGAGATTCTCTTTGTATTTTCCTTTTATTTTTATCCCAGTATGAGACTGTATTAAACTATCTAGTTCCTTTTGATTTTCTGAAGTGTATTTTGAACTTCTGTTTCAAATTGCATTCTGATTTCACAAAATGATTGTTAGTTTAATTTGAATTTTCTTTCTTCAGCATTTATACTAAACTTACAAGATTACTGGGGAGTTGACCCAGGGAAAAATATGCATTTCCATCATGTAATTGGGATAATTTCAGAGACGTATCTCAGCAAAGCCAATAGCTCAAGTGGGACTAGACTTTGATACCCACGCTCATTTTATAGTCCGCTTTATCCTATGAGGAGTCCAGTAGAAATGAATGGACGTGATTTTGGTACCCTTTTCTTTGTGTGCTGAATATTAAATTATTCTGTCAGTTTTATATGCCTGGCTCCCAGAATAAGGTAATTAAGTGTTTCATGGAAACATGCTTGAGTGAAAATTAAATACGCCATTTTTCTGTCCTGCTCTTCATTGATCTGGAAAACAAGTAGTTGCCGTCCTCTTAGTAGCTACCCTTTATGCATTTGAAAAATGATATTATGGTCTAAACCAGCCTTCAGTTTTCTAGATCAAACGATTCCAGTTTCTTTAATCTTTTTTTTTTTATAGATCTCATTTTATTAGCAGATAAGATTTGTCTTCTTTTACCGCTGCATGTGTAGTTTCTTTAATTGCTTCAAGATGCATTTTTTTAAAGGGTTCCAAAACAAGACAAAATGAGACAATTAAAAGATTTACCTTCTACATATCCTAGAGATGCAATTCAGAGCACCTATGTTTTCTTTTCTTTATCATATAAGAAAGGAAAATAGTTTCTGAGGGCAACGGGTACTTTTTAAGAGAGAGACTTCATGGATATTACAAATAATTCCCAGGTTTCGTTTTAAGGATTTATTATTGTTAAGGGGAGAGGAGATATTCATCTTCCTTGTTTACAGCCATTTTCTTAATATACTTCAAAATTAGATTTGTTTTTTTTGATTAACCTCATGTTTTTATTCAGGCTCGGTTTGATTCATCTATATCTCCATTTTCGATTTCCACATTTGATTTCTTTCCAATGTGGTATTTCTCCTATTTTTATATTGAATTTACTTTTATCAGTTTCAGTCCGTTTCTCCAGTTGATCATAATCATTCTAAATTCTAATCTTATTCTTCATGTATTTTATAATCCTGCCAAGGCTGGTGACAGCCCACATATTTAAGTGGGTTTATCTGTTTCACCATACAAGATATTAATGTAAATAATAAACAGTATTTTTTTCCAGGACAAGTTCCTTGGATATGCAGTGTAATGCAGTGATAGATAGACATACTTCTGTTAGCTTTGAGTAAATTATGTTCAAGTTTACTCAAATTTACAGGTGTAACTGTAAAGCAAGTAATCAACACTGTAGAGGCTGCATTCCTGAGAATACCTTTGAATAGTATTGCATTAGGTTAGCTATCTGTAACAAAGCACTGCATTGTGGAGTGGAGGTATGCCCTGGAACACCTCACTTGAAATATTTTTCCAGTTTGAAAGGATAGCTATTCATGAAGAGGCTTTTTTTAATATTTATCTATGTATTTATTGATTTATTTTCAACTGGCTGTGCATCCACTTTACAATCATTACATCTAGAACACATTGCTCTGGTTTGCTTATAAGTTTATGTCAACAGCTTTTACTAAATAAAGATTCCTGTGGATTTCTATCAACTCTATCCAATCCTTCTCACGTCTCAAAAATTGAAATTGAGTTAGTTCTACATAATTTGCTGTTGACAAATCTATAATTTCTGATTCTTATTTCAGTATTGTATTCTTTGTACTTACACACTGTTTGTTTAATAATTAGCTAGCAGTATCTTTGTGTGTGTTGTTTTTATGTTCTTTAGTATGGATTTTCACAGGTTCCTCTTTTCCCCTTTATTGAAATCTGGTTTAACTGAGGAGTATCATTCACTAGTTCTCTAATACCTAAATCAAACCTCCTCTCTTCTCTAAGATTATAAGTAGCAGTGGAGAGATAACGATGTGAAGTCCTGCAATTGCTCTACTATAAATGTCTTCAAGCCCTGCAGTCTTAAATATTTCTAGCTTTAGCTAAATACTCTTTAAACTATTCTCTCTCTCTCCATTCTTCCCTATGTCTGTACCTACATGTTGCTAATTTTACTTGTGTTAAGCCTCTGGCCACATTCAACCTTTTTCATGAAGTCTCAGGGGAAAAAAAGGGGGGAGGGGGGAGGCATTTCAGCCTCATATGTATTATCTGTTATATCTACTATAATTCAATCAGCATTAGGTTTAGGATGCTGCAGAAAGGTGAACTATGCTTCATAACACCCTGTGAGGCACTGGCTCAATACTGACCAAGCAAGAAATAACTATACGACTTTAAAATGGAATGAAATTTGCTTGAGTTCAATAGGAATCTTTACAGTGACTTCAGCAGAGTTTGAAACAAGAACTTAGGACAAGGTACTAGACCAGTCTTTAAGTACAAAATGTGTATCAAAATTCCAGCTTCCAACCATGGAAGCATCAAGAAATCAAGCTGATTTCTAAATTTTCCAAGGCTAAGTTTGCTGTGTCTCCCAATGAATCTTTCTTTATCACCTCCTCTCCCTTATTACACACATCTTCTCCCAACCTGAAACAAGGAGCCACAGGAAGTAGCAGCAACGGAAATAGCAGCAACAGGAATAGCAACAAGAAGAATAGCAATTAAACTTGCCATCTCAAGGCTGCACCAGAGAGTCCGTCTGCCACTGAATGAAGCCACACAAAGAAGACAGTTGCTGCATGATGGCAACACTATGCAGCCACTGTGAATTCCAAGAAATACGGATGTAAGGATAATGCAACTTCTGCAAAGTGTTGCATCCTCATCCCATCAGCAATAGTCTCAGGAGAAGCAGTAACAACAGTGTTACTCTGTGTTGGGTTGTGGGAGGCTGAATAAGTGGATATGTTTGAATGTTAAAATAAGGAATACTGATAGATTGCTTTCCCCGTCTTTTCCAAGATACTCTGTACACTAAACAAAATCATCCTGAGGGCAAGGGCCAGACACAGACCAGGTAACCAATCAGTTAGCCCAAACTCATCCGTAATCTGGTTACCATGGCCTTCTGATGGCTGATGGGACTTTGACAAAGAGAAACAATGAGTTTATACTAGGTAGGTAGTGTAGATATAATGAATGACTGTAAATATATGAAGCAGCAATGGAAACTCTTCTGTCTTGGTGAAAAAAAAATATATATACATATTCCATATTCTCTTAGTTTTGAAAGAAATTAGATGTAGAATTCCAGGAATACAGCGCTTTACATGTAAAATGCAGGAAAATGTGTGTGCAGGTAACACATACATTCCTTAAGGAAACTTAAGTACTAGTAAGCCATGTATTGCCAGGGAGCATTTGTATGTACTGAGCTCAGCTCTCCATACTGTTAATTGCTAGAATGATCTCTGATAAGCTTTTGGCCCAAGTAAATGTTTAGCCTCCTAAACAATTTCTGTGCTCACTTCCTGTGTTAGCACAAAGATGATTTGCAATTTTTTTTTGCTATTTTAGATGTGACCGCTATGTTTGGAGGGTCAGGGAATGCAATAGTAAGTATGCAGGTTGTGCTGCGCTCATTGGCATTAGTGTCAGGAATGTTTATGGGCATATAGGTATGGTCCTACAGCTCCACTACAGCTCCATTAATAGCTTCATACAAAGCTTCATCCAACAGCACATTTCAAAACTTTATCTTAGTTCAACTAATATCACATATTTTTTCTCTCTAATCTTCTTGTCTTATATAGAAATCTAAACTCTTTTCCATTTTTCAGTAAGCCTACTAGTGTTAACTGTCTAATCACAACTGACCCATTCATTTCAGACTGAAACATAAAAGACATCAAACAAATCTGTCTTTTCAATGAAAATGATAGATAGCAACCCTCTCTGGCTGAATAGATGAGTCGTCTTTCACTAGTCTTCATATGCAACAGAAATTAAAAATGAAACCTGCATTTCCCTGGTTTGTAGACTGTTAGACTAGTACTGAGTAGAATTCTCTTGTAATGGACAAGATTACAGGAAAAGGTATGTATATGAATGTAGGTGTTATGAATCTTTGGGTAAAAATTAGTAACAGGCTTTTGAAACGATAAGAAAAAGAAAAACACCAGAAGAAAATAGAATTCTTTATTCTCAGCTTCCAAAAAGCAGATTAGGCTGCATTGGGAAGGGAGGAAGAGAGGGGACAGGAAACAAAACAACAACAAAAAAACCCAACATCTCAGCAAATCTATGAAGAACTCCAAGGAAAAGATTAATCCCAGATTCCTTCCAGGTTTCTTTTTCCTCCCTTTCCCTTCCTCTCTTTCAGCTTAACCCTTTGGCTGCTGTTTTTTACTGTAGCTTCAGAGCTGAACAAAACATGACAGTTTCCTTTATAATTCTCATAACACATACTGTTTAACAGACAGTTACTATGCCAAATACATGACACAATAAAGTAGATTTTTTTTTAATTCGTGTACTTGCTATTATAGAAACTGGTGGAGCAAGGAAAACATTCAGAATATAAGTAATACCTATTCCATGTACTCTCTTATTTCATGTAGTAATAGTAGATTATCTTTAGAGATGGAACCAAATAATTATCTTTATATCATTGGTAGGAAATACCAATATTGCCTACACAGAGTGAGAAAACTTTTCTGGCAATTTTACTATCATATGGCCGTACAAGCAGCAAGGTAGGTATAGAAACTAATGGAAGAGAGACAGTAGCGTTGGAAGTATATTGTATGTGAAGATCAAATGGGTCTTTGTATGAAAATCAAAGATATTTTTCATGTCAGGGAAAATGCAGTAGAAGAAATCCAAACTCTCATTTGAGCCTGGTTTATAATCCAAGAAGCCACAGTATACTCTCTGACCATGCAGCAGAAAGATAAATAAGAAGAAAATAACAGAATGTGCTTCAGCATACTCCAGGTCTGTCATGAAAATGAACTGTTGTTAGGTAAGTATTGGTTGAGATCAGCTTCTGAAATGTTCAGTTCTGCTGGGTCTGTGAGGCAAGCTGACAGGGAGAATTGCGTGCCTCAGGGAGCACTGACAGAATTCCTGCAAGATGGACAACGCCTGAAGTGGTAAAATAGGGGTGAAACTGCATCAATACCTGAATGTAAAAAGAAAAAGCTGTGGGAGATAAGGAAAGCAAAGGTAAGAAAACCTAAAGGTAGCAATTTAAAAAGTTAACAAATATGAAATAAAATAAAATCATCCAATAAATGTCAGACTGCACAGACCAGATGTCAGAAATAAAATATAACTCAATAGCTGAAATATATATTTTAAGAGATGGCTTCATGCTGCAAGAATCACTTCAGGGGTGTGCAGGCATGGGGTTTTGGTTTACCTCATCAGATACAAGTATCATCTTCAGAGAAGATGGATTTATTGTGATAATAAATATAAATAAGCAATCTAATTAAAGAGTAACTTCATTGAAAACAACTGATTTGCATCAGTATAGTATAACTACCCACGAGATTTCTGCAGATTTCTGCATCTACTTTGGGGTTTGGATTCTGAATCACACAGAACAACAGCATGCAAGGATTTAATGCCAGCTTTCATTTGAGGCTTATATGTACTAGTTAGCTTATTTAATATGGTTTCAGTGAGTTATACATAGAGAAAATAAATTGTTTCAAAGCCAGAAACTGTGTTTAACACCCTACTCTTTAAAAATATCTTTTCAGATATATTTCTGTGTGCATATGTATCCCTAATGACTATTGGATGATTCTTACGGATTTTTTTGTTAAATATATATGCAGATCTTATTTCAGAATAGAGGTGTTTGTATGCAAAATCATACAGTATTTTAAAATCATTTCTCCTTTCTCTCCTTAGGGGGAAAGAACAGTAATGATAAGAAAATGGTTGATAACATTAGTTTAGAAAAAGTGGTAGACCGCATGCTAGAACAAGTAAAAGTTATCCACATGTATCTCCAGTAGGAAGCTGGCTGAGTATGGAGGCAACTTTCCTCTTACCTTCTCAGTTGGGAGTTTAATACATTGATGAGACAATATAGGGAAGGTGTCATTTCTTGCTGTTTCCATCCTGTAGTTAAATTGAAAGCTTTATTCACCACTTTGTGTCTAGAACCCTACATACATAATGAATTAACAACAAATAAAGAAAGAATTTAGGCAACATACTGGTCTAGAAAGTGTATCAGGGTAACCACTTCATTAAAATAAACGGATCTTTCAGGATTGCACCACCTCTTGTTTCCAATTCACTCCCCCAGTGTACAGATATAACACAGTCTGTTTTGAGAAAAAAAGAAAAAGCTTCTTTTTGGAACTGACAGAATGCTTTCGTTTCACAAGGCACAGAATCACATACAGCAATGATTTGGGCTTGAAAGGTCATTTGGTCAAGACTACTGCAGTCCAGCAAGTTTGCTTTCAGGGCTCCGAACACATTGCTTATGAATGGGTGTCAAACCCTAACCTTGAGTACCTCTACTGAGACCAATTCCACTTTATCCCCTGCAACTCAGTCTTCTGCCTGAATATTAGCATAGCTTTTAAGTTTTTCCTAATATTTAATCCAAAAATCTCTACTGCAACTGAAGCCCATGATGCCTCTTTCTGTTCTTACTCACTAAGGGAAGTAATTGGTCCCTGTCTTCCTTAAAATACAGCTTTTCAGATTCATCGACAATTATATGATTTTTCAGTCATCTTTGGCTGTAGAATGAACATGTCCAGTTCATCTAGTCTTTTCTCAAATATCTTCTTTTTCAAATATTTTATTATTTCTTTGTCTCTCCTCTGAACTCTCTCCAATTATATATATTTTTTTTTATTTTTTTTTTTTAAATCTGCTGCCCAAAACTGCATGTAGAATTCCAACTCAGTCCACACTAGCATAACCATTTCTTCTCCTTTATTTTTATATGATAGTTAAGATGACTTGAAAAGGGTAGGGGAAAAGTAATACCAATTCTCTAACCTCTACCTTTTAGAGATATGAGGAAAAGAGAATATTCATGTTTATTGAGTTGACATGGCCATATGTTGTTAGTGGGGTGGCTGCAGGGGTGGCCTCTGTGAGAAGAGGTCAGGGCTGCCCTATGCCTGACACAGCCGGTTCCAGGAGGAGGTGCTCCAGGTGCCGGAGCAGATATTCCCTGCATCCCATTGAAAAGACCACAGTGGAGGAATGGAAATGAGTATGGAGAGGAAGGAGCAGAAAGAAATCTCTGCGTACTGCCTGTAACCCCCCACCACCTCACCCCCCCTGCACCACTTGGGGTGGGGAGAGGAATCTGAAGGGAAGGAGTGAAGTTGAGCCCAGGAAAGGTGAGAGGGAAAGATGTTCTTTTATTGTCTGGCTTTTTGTTTCCCACTACCCCAGTCAGTAATTAAATATGTATTTTACTTCACAATAAATTAATAATGATCAAGTCAAGTTTCTTTTCCCTACAATGGTAATTGATAAACTATGTCCCTGTCTTCATGTTGATCTATGACTGCCTTTGCTCCTGTTCTTTATATTTTTCATGGAATCATGGAATCACGGAATTGTCAGAGTTGGAAGGGACCTCTAGAGACCATCTAGTCCAACTCCCCTGCCAAAGCAGGATTGCTTAGAGCACATTACTCAGGACTGCATCAAGGCGGGTCTTGAAAATCTCCGGAGAAGGAGACTCCACAACCTCCCTGGGAAGCCTGTTCCAGGGCTCTGTCACCCTCACCATAAAGAAGTTTCTCCTCGTATTTAAATGGAACTTCCTATGTTCCAGCTTGTGCCCATTGCCCCTCGTCCTATCGCTGGAAACCACTGAAAAGAGTCCAGCGCCATCATCCTTCAACCCACCCTTTAGGTGCTTGTAAACCTAGATAAGGTCCCCCCTCAGCCTTCTCTTCTCCAGGCTAAAGAGCTCTTCAGCCTTTCCTCGTAAGGGTGGTGCTCTAATCCCCTAATCATCTTAGTTGCCCTACGTTGGACTCTTTCCAGTAGTTCCCTGTCTCTCTTGAACTGGGGAGCCCAGAACTGGGCACCGTATTCCAGTTGTGGCCTCACCAGTGCAGAGTAGAGGGGGAGAATGACCTCCCTCAACCTACTGGCCACACTCTTCCCTATGCAGCCCAGGATCCCATTGGCCCTCTTGGCAACAAGGGCACATTGCTGGCTCATGGAAAGTTTGCTATCCACCAGGACTCCCAGATCCTTCTCCTCAGTAGTGCTTTCCAGAAGATCCACCCCTAACCTATAGTGGTGCCTGGGATTCTTCCTCCCCGGGTGCAGGACCCTTGTTGAACCTCATTAGGTTCTTCTCTGCCCAGCTCTCCAGCCTGTCCAGGTCACGCTGGATGGTTGCACAGCCCTCTGGAGTGTCGGCCAGCCCTCCCAGTTTGGTATCATCAGCGAACTTGATGAGGATACACTCTGTCCCCTCGTCCAGGTCATTGATGAATATGTTGAACAGGACTGGGCTGAGTATTGACCCCTGGGGGACACTGGTGGTTACAGGCCTCCAACTTGACCCTGCTCCATTAATTACAACCCTCTGAGTTCTGTCACACAGTCAGGACTCAATCCACCTCACTGCCCCCTCATCTAGCCCACACTTCCTTAATTTTCTAATGAGGATGTTATGGGAGACATTGTCAAAAGCCTTGCTGAAGTCAAGGTAGATGACATCTGCTGCTCTTCCCTCATCTAGCCATCCAGTTATAACGTCATAGAAAGCTATCAGATTGATCAAGCGTGATTTCCTTCCCATCCTGCTGGGGGAATGGGGGAGCAAATGAGCAGGTGGGTGGGCATTTAGCTGTTTGCCAAGCCTAGCCCACCACATCATGGTACACTTTTTTAGGTCAAATTATTTTTATTTTTCTGTGTTTCTCATGTTTGGATTCTTTCAAATGAGAAAAAATTATATCTAAAACCAACCAAATGTTCATAGCACACACAGAAAAAAACTGGCTTGAGTGACAGTTCATAAAAGTATCTTATTTATTAAAAAATAAAAGAAAAATAAAGAAAAAGAAAACCATTGAATAGGCTCCATCACTTTATATAGTGAGAAAAAACCACAAAACATATTGTGAATATAACTCGTATTTTGACAGCTACTTGAATGTGTCACTATAACCGAAGAGGAAATTGCCTGTCCGTATGTCTACATCATTATTTTACTTTGGATCAGAGGAATACTTCTGCAGTAAACCTCCTGATAGTATCCACTTCCTGTACGTAAGTTCTTATTCTGGAGAGTGCGTGTTTAATCCATTCAGATAAAAATAAACTCAAAACTGTGTTCCAGGATCTCAATGTGATCCCACCCCAGGATGGTATTAAGTCCAGGTTACCAAAAAAGAGCTAATTTGAACTAAAGCATCCAAATTGTATATAGTGCAAATACTGGGTCCTCAGCATCATTTGTTTTGCCCAAGACATCTGCTCCTGTTATACTTCACTACTTACTAAAAGAATATTTTGGTTCTCCACTTCCTTTAGCAATTCAGTTCAAAGAGAGGCCAAGGGCTTTATTCATAAGACGTACTGATGATCTTTCAAAGTAAATGACCAGAAAGGAAAACAAAATTGCATCCTTGGGATGGTAAATGAGTAAATTGCTGGCTGCGGATCTATGCTTGAAGACTGCGTCATATGTGGACTGCCTGAAAGTCAGGGAACACTGAGGCTATCTGCCAGTACAGACGCATAAAGCAATTATCAAAGCATTCAGCAAAGAATAAGAATTTCAGAGACTGGAAAAATGTTGATCCCTCTGTCAGTTTCTAATCATCATTTGGGTCAAAACTACTGGTGGACAAAAAAAAAATCCCTATATCTCTGAGGTTTATGGAGATTTCCTTATTGTGGTCTAATTGTGTGCCTTTCTAAATCTGAACAACTATTAGGTACTGAGTAATATTTGCCGAGTCCTGCAGATGTGATCTGGGGCAACTACTTCTGATCCCTCTTTCTATCATTACCTAGCAGATGTTCTCTTCTGTTACGCATATATGTAAAACTGATTACATAACAGCCTATAGAACTTATAATGTGCAACAGGAAGTTTCATTTGCACATTTTTACTTTAGTGAATTAAATATGTAGTGCCACACGTGTTTTACTTATTTCTTTACTTGTTTTACTTAATTCAGTCGTTAAGGTCGTTTTAGGCATTGTCATGTATGTTATATTGTTGCTCAAGTTCCACTTGAATTTTCTTGTGTATCATATGTACTAACTAGCAATCCCTGAATTTCTGCTTAGCATCAGAGATGAGAAAATAAAGAGGTGATTAGCTCATATGGCAGATTTAGTTTTGATAAGGCGACAAAGCTTGCTTCTATTTTATTCTGATCAGGATTTCTGAGAGTCAGCAAGGGTTGAGAGGGCTGCCCCAGGAGTAGGATATGTCATAGTTTTTCTTTTGGCCTGTGTAATATTCCCACTTAGGGGAATATTAACATGTTAGATCCTTTGTACAACATTTCTCTTTGTCAGCATCTTGCTTTGAGACTTCTGTCCTTATCCTCAAAAAGTGACACTTGGCATATGACTACAGTGGCTTGGGGATTGGATGGATTCATCTTCTGTTTGTCATTCAGTAACAGATTCACGTTGAATCCTCCACATGCCTAAAGATAATACTGAGGTGGAAAAATTCTTTTTGACATTGTAGGTCCTTTGTTTGTAAGATTTGACATCTGATACTCACTGGTCCATATTTTTCCAATTTTGATATTCAACATTTAACTGTTATTTTTATTCCATGTGACCACTAGTCCTAAACATAGACAGTACCTTGAACAGGTATGACTTTTATTCCCCCACGGATTTGTATAACTTGAACGAAGCCAAGGAAAAGCCATACTAATAACGTTGCCATAACTATATAGATTTGTCGTGGTTTTGGCTGAATTTACCAAAACCGGACCGGCAGATGGCCCTTCCCCCCCCTTCCCCCCCCTAAAAGAGGAGAGAGGAGGAGAAAGAGATAAGGAGATTCAGAAGTTTAGAATGAACTAAACTACTTTAATGAAGAATTAATATTAAAATAAAAATAAAGAAGAAAAATAATGAAATAGATACAATATATACAAAACCGTATCAAGCTCCCAGGATGACAGTCACATCACCGGCAGGCACTGGGGAAGTCCCAGACTAGACTCAGTGACGAATGGGAACTGGATTCCAGCTCTGGAGTCAGGAACACACGGATCGGGATCAAAGGCAGATGAACAGAGTCCTCTCTGGACGTCGGCCATCGCAGGAAGGGGGCTGACCCTTTGATCCCTCAGCTTTTATACTGAGCATGGGGCAGATGGGATGGAATACCCTAGTTGGTCAGGTTTGGGTCACCTGTCCTGTCCACTCCTCCCCACTGATGTGACCCCTCTACGTTTTTTCCGTTTCCGACCCTCTAAGGGGGCAAATAACGAAATTGGCTGACCTTGGTTGTTATAGCAATAAGTATAAGCAAGGGCCTCCCTGCATACCGTTCCTTGGCATGGAGCACAAACATTGGTCTTATCACTCTGAGAACGAGCAGTTTTCTCCACAATATGCCGTTAATTTCAGAGAGTTAGAGGAGGCCTAGCTAGGATGTAAAGTTACAGAACAGAAAATTGGTTCGGTTTTACTTCAAACCGGGACATTCCACCCCTTATTCCATACCATTTGCATCATGCTTAAATTACAACTACTATCATCTATAAAATCTATACATACATACATATATAGATAGATATATGTAAATCACTCAGTTATAATTTATCTCTATATACAAAAGCTTAAGTCCATTTCACAGCAGATCAGGTTCTCAGGGTAGGAAAGACACTGTGAAATTCATTGTGGTTCGTGCCCATGGGTAACATGTCCATCTCGGAGAAGTTTTACTAGACGCCACTTGATCAATCCGGCTAGGTTTCATCCTGAAAAACACTTATAGAACACTGTTAGTATTGTAAACAACTAACATCATACTTGGAATTAAGTATTCTCACCCAGGGTCAAATTCCCTTGAGGTACACATTGAACTTCTCCATTCTTCAGCATCACCCACCAAGTACATCCAGGTCCTTGAGCAAAAACAGTCCCACGAATGGGTTTGCCTTTGCCCGAGGCAGGAAAAACCCATACAGTTTTCCCTAGTATATTCCTTTCATGCACCACAGGGACTTTATCCCCTTCTACAATATGTAAAAGGTCTGATTGAGCAGGACCACCTCGATTGATGGATCCCCTGGTATTAACTAACCAAGTAGCTTGAGCTAAGTGCTTGTCCCAATTTTTAAAGGATCCACCACCCATCGCTTTTAGGGTAGTTTTTAACAATCCATTGTATCGTTCAATTTTTCCAGAAGCTGGTGCATGATAGGGAATATGATATATCCACTCAATACCATGTTCTTTTGCCCAGCTACTTATAAGATTGTTTTTGAAATGAGTTCCATTGTCAGATTCAATTCTTTCTGGAGTACCATGTTGCCACAAGACTTGCTTTTCAAGGCCCAGGATGGTATTCCGGGCAGTGGCATGGGGCACAGCATAGGTTTCCAACCATCCGGTGCTTCCTTCCACCATTGTAAGCACGTAACGCTTACCCTGGCGGGTTTGAGGGAGTATGATATAGTCGATTTGCCAAGCCTCCCCATACTTGTATTTCAACCACCGACCTCCATGCCACAAAGGTTTTAACCTTTTAGCTTGCTTGATTTCGGCGCATGTTTCACAGTCGTGGATAACCTGCGCAATAGCGTCCATGGTTAAATCCACCCCTCGGTCACGAGCCCATTTGTACGTTGCATCTCTTCCTTGATGACCTGAAGTGTCATGGGCCCATCGAGCTAAAAACAATTCACCTTTATGTTCCCAGTCTAAATCTGTCTGGAAAATCTTAGCTGCTCGGTCCATTGTTCGATTGTTTCGATGTTCCTCAGTGGCTCGACTCATAGGTACGTGGGCATCTACATGGCGTACTTTCACGACTAGTTTCTCTAGCCGGTCAGCAATATCTTGCCATAATTCAGCAGCCCAAATGGGTTTACCCTTGTGCTGCCAGTTGCTCTGCTTCCATTGTTTTAACCATCCCCACAGAGCATTTGCCACCATCCATGAGTCAGTATAAAGATAGAGTATCGGCCACTTTTCTCGCTCAGCAATGTCTAGGGCCAACTGGATAGCTTTTACCTCTGCAAATTGACTTGATTCACCTTCTCCTTCAGTAGCTTCTGCAACTCGTCGTGTAGGACTCCATACAGCAGCTTTCCATCTTCGATGCTTTCCTACAATACGACAAGATCCATCAGTGAACAAAACATACTGTTTCTCATTATCTGAGAGTTCATTATATGGTGGGGCTTCCTCAGCACGTGTTACCACCTCCTCTGGTGGCATTGTGAAATCTCCGCCTTCGGGCCAGTTTGTGATCACTTCTACAATTCCTGGACGATTTGGATTTCCTATTCGAGCTCGCTGTGTGATTAAGGCAATCCACTTACTCCAGGTAGCATCGGTGGCATGATGAGTAGAAGGAACTTTACCTTTGAACATCCAACCTAACACTGGCAATCGGGGCGCCAGGAGGAGCTGTACTTCAGTACCAATTACTTCTGAAGCAGCTCTAACTCCTTCATACGCTGCCAAGATTTCTTTCTCAGTCGGAGTATAGTTGGCCTCGGAGCCTTTATAGCCTCGACTCCAAAATCCCAGGGGTCGACCTCGAGTCTCCCCTGGTCCTTTCTGCCATAGGCTCCAGGTAGGGCCATTATCTCCAGCTGCAGTATACAGCACATTTTTAATGTCCTGTCCTCCTCGGACTGGTCCAAGTGCTACTGCACGCACAATCTCCTGTTTAATTTGTTCAAAGGCTTGTCGTTGCTCAGGACCCCACACAAACTCATTTTTCTTTCGAGTCACTTCATAGAGAGGTTTCACAATCTGACTATAACCTGGAATATGCATTCTCCAGAATCCCACAACGCCTAAGAAGGCTTGTGTTTCCTTTTTGTTAGTAGGTGGGGACATAGCTGTTATTTTGTTAATCACCTCCATTGGGATCTGGCGACGACCATCTTGCCATTTAATTCCCAAGAATTGGATGTTTCGTGCAGGTCCCTTGACCTTACCTCTTTTCACAGCAAAACCTGCTTTCAGAAGAATTTCAATTACTTTCTTACCTTTCTTGAAAACTTCCTTTGCTGTATTACCCCACACAATGATGTCATCAATGTATTGCAGGTGTTCTGGAGCTCCACCCTTCTCCAGTGCAGTCTGGATCAGTCCATGGCAAATAGTAGGGCTATGTTTCCACCCCTGGGGCAGTCGATTCCAGGTATACTGGACACCCCTCCAGGTGAAAGCAAACTGTGGCCTGCACTCTGCTGCTAAAGGAATAGAGAAAAAGGCATTAGCAATGTCAATTGTAGCATACCACTTGGCTGCCTTCGACTCTAGTTCATATTGCAGTTCTAGCATGTCTGGCACAGCAGCACTCAGTGGTGGTGTGACTTCATTCAGGCCACGATAGTCTACTGTTAGACGCCAGTCACCATCAGACTTGCGCACTGGCCATATCGGGCTGTTAAAGGGTGAGCGAGTCTTGCTGATCACTCCTTGAGTCTCCAGCCGACGAATCAGGTTCTGAATGGGAATCAAAGAATCACGGTTAGTGCGATACTGTCGTCGATGCACCGTGGAAGTAGCAAGTGGTACCTGCTGTTCTTCAACCTTCAGCAATCCTACCACAGAAGGGTCATCTGAAAGGCCAGGTAAGGTAGACAGCTGTGTAACACCCTCAGTCTCTACAGCTGCTATACCAAAAGCCCACCGATACCCTTTCGGGTCTTTGAAATACCCTCTCTTGAGGTAGTCTATGCCAAGGATGCACGGAGCATCTGGGCCAGTCACAATAGGATGCTTTTCCCATTTATTCTTATTCAAGCTCACTTCAGCCTCCAGTACAGTCAGTTCTTGAGATCCTCCTGTCACTCCTGCAATAGTGACTGATTCTGTCCCTTTATGGTTCGATGGCATTAGGGTACACTGTGCACCAGTGTCCACCAGGGCTCTATACTTTCGTGGCTCTAATGTGCCAGGCCATCGAATCCACACAGTCCAATAAACTCGGTTATCCCTCTCCTCCTCCTGGCTGGAGGCAGGGCAACCCTAATGCTGAGGACAGCATCTCCAATTGCAAGGTGAGTTCCTGTCTGGACAGGGGCAGTGCATATTCTGAACTGGAGCAGCCATATTCATGTAACCATCCTTTCTTCTGTTTGCTTTACCTTGCAACTCAAGCACTCGTGACTGTAGGGCTGAAGTAGGCTTTTTATCCCATCTCCTCATGTCCTCTCCATAATTGCAGAGGCAAAGCCACAGGAAACCTCGAAGCGAGTCCTGTTTCCCTTTGGTTGGTCTCATAGGAGGGCGTTTTTTCTTAATGGCTGCAACTCTGGTCTTAACTGCAGCTTGGGTCTGAGCAGGCACCTCAGTCTGAGCTGCAACTTGAGTCTGAGCTGGAGAAGAGTAAGATTCTCTCCCAATCTCAGCAAGTTTTTCAAGCAGTTTGTGAAAAATTGTCTCGTTTTGCTCAACTATTGCCTTGGTCATTTTCTCTATTGTCTCATTCTGTGTCTTATTCTGTTCAGCCATCTTCTCAGTTTGTTCAGCCACTTTCTTAGTCAGGTTTTCTATTGCTGCAACACCGATGGGACGAGAGAGACTATCTTCATACTGTCGCACCCTATCAGCAACCTCATTTACAGTTGGTGTATCAGTATCAGATGCTCCCCAGACCATTGTTGACAAAGTGTGGGAATACACTGATGGTGCACTCTGCACAAACTTTTTCAACAAAGGTCGTTGACATGGCATTTCATCAGGATTTATAGTCACTTGCCAATCACCATAAATCACTTCTCGAATAGCCAGTTCTCTCAGGTATTTAATACCTTTCTCCATGCTGGTCCATTGCCTTGGACGGCTTTGGATATCATCCTTAAAGGGATATCTGCTCTTTACAGCTGATAACAGTCGCCTCCAGAGACTGAGAACCTCTGCCTTATTCCCAATCGCTTTATCAATACCTCCCTCTTTGGCCAGATTTCCCAGCTGGCTGGCTTCTCTACCATCTAAGTCTATGGAGTTAGCTCCACTGTCCCAGCATCGGAGCAACCAAGAGAGAAGTGGCTCCCCATCATGACGAGTAAAATCCTTCCTTAGATTTCGCAAATCTTTTAAGGACAAAGAGTTAATAATTACATCTACATCTGAGGCATCATCCTGTATCGAGGCTGGTTGAGAAGGACCCTCTCCCCTATCTACCTGAGAAGGGGCTGTTGACTGTGTTGTAAGAGGGTGCTTTCCTTTATCTACACCAGACGGACCCTGTCCTGCATCTTCATCAGAGGAACCCTCTCCCGAGCTCTCTAGCTTGGGCATGTCCTTGTCGTAAGGAGCAGGGGACCGAGCCGACCTCTTTTTCTGCTTCCTGGTCACCGGAGCAACTTGTGCCGGTTCTGCTGGCGCTGGGGGAGCGGGAGTGCTCGGTTTGGGAGCTGGAGCGGTGACAGCGCTGGCTGTCGGGGCCGGAGCAGCTGGTGCAGCTGCGGGCGTAGGAGGGGCTGGCGATGGAGATGCGGGGGGTGCGGGCGGCGGAGCCACTTTTACCGCCGGCTGCGGAGTGACCGGGGCCGGGACGGGCCGGGGCGCGGCTTGTGCCGAAGCCGGTGCCGGAGCCGGTGGGGGGGTGACCGCCGCCGCTGGGGCCGGTGTCGGAGCCTTGGCTTGTGCCGGTGGCTGTGGGGGAGCAGCCGATGCCGTTGGCACCGGTGTCGGCGTGGCCTTGGCCGGTGCCGCTGGCTTGGCTTGGGCCGGGGCCGGGGCTGGGGCTGGTTCTGTTTGTGTCTGAGTAGCAATAGTGCATGTCACACAACGCTCACTTCTGCACTGACATTTCATAGCAAGTACTGCCTGCATTACATTCAGTGAAATCGACACCACTATTACAATTAAGTGACCGTAACAATAATCACAATCATTCTCCAAAGAGCCCACAGGTTTTTCATCCCCTAATTCCGTTGGTATCACTTTGGGATAATCACTAAGAGGCAAGGTAAACTTTCCCCAGCGAAAATCGAAAGTGTGATTAGCAACAGAATCCATCACATGATGCCCAAGATATGCAGGTACCATAGCAATCCAACTGACCACATTATACATCTGGAGGCACATCCACACGAATACAGCACGCTTGACCCACCGCATCCAAACACAAAAAACAAATAAACCTTTCAATATATTCGGCCAGTTTAACACCACTGTGTCAATGAACTTCATACAAAGCTCTCTAAAAATACCATACACAATATTCTGTAGGTACAACATGGTGAAAGCTATCGGTTCTCCCTGAGCAAACTGGAATTCAAACTATTCAGGCAATCTTATCAAACCACAGTCGTCGTGCCCCACGTTGGGCGCCAATAAATCTGTCGTGGTTTTGGCTGAATTTACCAAAACCGGACCGGCAGATGGCCCTTCCCCCCCCTTCCCCCCCCTAAAAGAGGAGAGAGGAGGAGAAAGAGATAAGGAGATTCAGAAGTTTAGAATGAACTAAACTACTTTAATGAAGAATTAATATTAAAATAAAAATAAAGAAGAAAAATAATGAAATAGATACAATATATACAAAACCGTATCAAGCTCCCAGGATGACAGTCACATCACCGGCAGGCACTGGGGAAGTCCCAGACTAGACTCAGTGACGAATGGGAACTGGATTCCAGCTCTGGAGTCAGGAACACACGGATCGGGATCAAAGGCAGATGAACAGACAGAGTCCTCTCTGGACGTCGGCCATCGCAGGAAGGGGGCTGACCCTTTGATCCCTCAGCTTTTATACTGAGCATGGGGCAGATGGGATGGAATAGCCCAGTTGGTCAGGTTTGGGTCACCTGTCCTGTCCACTCCTCCCCACTGATGTGACCCCTCTACGTTTTTTCCGTTTCCGACCCTCTAAGGGGGCAAATAACGAAATTGGCTGACCTTGGTTGTTATAGCAATAAGTATAAGCAAGGGCCTCCCTGCATACCGTTCCTTGGCATGGAGCACAAACATTGGTCTTACCACTCTGAGAACGAGCAGTTTTCTCCACAATATGCCGTTAATTTCAGAGAGTTAGAGGAGGCCTAGCTAGGATGTAAAGTTACAGAACAGAAAATTGGTTCGGTTTTACTTCAAACCGGGACAAGATTTTAATGGCAAATTATTACAGAAATATTAGTAATTACACACACACATGTATGTGTATATACAGATAGAGAAACACATTGTCTTTTAATAAACCATTTCTATAACATTTCTATCTTGTGTGATAAAAGTTTGTTGAGATGGCCAGGACTCCACATATGAGAAAATATCATTGTGGACCATCTGCTGAAGGATTTCTAATATACCATCAAAAGAAGTTATCAGTGACCTTGAAAATGAAAGCAAGGTTGAGCTATGAACAAAAATGGCCAATTTTTTATGAGTTTGAATGCAACTTTGAGAGGAACTAATGGCATAGTCTGCATATGGGTCAGATAGTTTTATCCTGCACAGAATTGTGTATCAACCTATGAAAACTGCCCATAACTGACCTTGTAGTTTTCATTAGGTTGCATATGTAAGTCTAAAACCAAAACAACTAGTTCCACTCTGTACGTCAAAATGGGGAATGGGGAAATGAACATGCTGACATCTCCTGTACTGTTTATTACGGAAGTCTTATTACAAGTAATACTAAATTCTGTTAAAAAGCAAATGCAATAACAAAAATATCTCCTGATCTTAAAGCGCCTTTTATTCCAGAGGATCAAAACTTTGTGCAAAACCTAAGGACTATAACCTCTGCAATGGAAGGAATACAAAGGAATACAAAGGAAACAATCCCTTTACAAAAACAATACAAGGCGCCACTATAGGTTAGGGGTGGATCTTCTGATCTTCTGGAAAGCACTACTGAGGAGAAGGATCTGGGAGTCCTGGTGGATAGCAAACTTTCCATGAGCCAGCAATGTGCCCTTGTTGCCAAGAGGGCCAATGGGATCCTGGGCTGCATAGGGAAGAGTGTGGCCAGTAGGTTGAGGGAGGTCATTCTCCCCCTCTACTCTGCACTGGTGAGGCCACAACTGGAATACGGTGCCCAGTTCTGGGCTCCCCAGTTCAAGAGAGACAGGGAACTACTGGAAAGAGTCCAACGTAGGGCAACTAAGATGATTAGGGGATTAGAGCACCACCCTTACAAGGAAAGGCTGAAGAGCTGGGGCTCTTTAGCCTGGAGAAGAGAAGGCTGAGGGGAGACCTTATCTAGGTTTACAAGCACCTAAAGGGTGGGTTGAAGGATGATGGCGCTGGACTCTTTTCAGTGGTTTCCAGCGATAGGACGAGGGGCAATGGGCACAAGCTGGAACATAGGAAGTTCCATTTAAACACGAGGAGAAACTTCTTTATGGTGAGGGTGACAGAGCCCTGGAACAGGCTTCCCAGGGAGGTTGTGGAGTCTCCTTCTCTGGAGATTTTCAAGACCCGCCTTGATGCAGTCCTGAGTAATGTGCTCTAGGCAATCCTGCTTTGGCAGGGGAGTTGGACTAGATGGTCTCTAGAGGTCCCTTCCAACTCTGGCAATTCCGTGATTCCGTGATTAGGGAAGTGGCTTGTGTTTAGAAGATAAGTATTGTTATGAGTCATACATAGTTTGAAAAAAAGGTAGAAAGCAAAAGAATCTGAAGCTTCTCTTTCTCCAGAAAAGATACTTTTCAATGTGGGTGCACCATGGTTGGCACACAGATTTTTTAATCCAATCTGTTAAAAGGTGTAGGTTCAAGGAGACTTCTTGCTGGAAGAATAACTAGTGTGTTATATATAAGCATTCATGTCCAGTGGAAATAAAGAGTACAAAAATTGACCCATTTTTTCATTCTATTTGTGGTAATATTATTAGCCTTATGTAATTGTTAATGTACCTAGAATTTTGGAAGTTCATCTGGTTTGTGTTTCCACTACATTTCCAGGGCATAACTTCATTGTATGGAGACCTAATGATACGTGATAGGTGTTGCTGGATAACAGCCTCTTCCCCCTCTACCAGGGAGAGCTTTTGATGTGTTATATGCAACCAGCTGAAGATTTCCAGATCTGTCCATACCTACTTCAACTTGGAGTGCAGTTACTAAGGATTCATCAAATGGCTGAAACGTCATATTAAAACTCCAGTACATTTTACCACTGTTTAGAGTTCTTTCATTTAATAGACTATCTCTCATGAACATCATCAGAAGAAACATAATATCATTGAGGATTTTATATGATAAATGGGATAGAATAAAAAAAGATACACTAAGGTTAAAAACACGGATGCATAACCATCTTTATAATTGTTAAAAGTTCTACCTGCTTACTATCATTGTAATTCTCTTTATAGATAATAAAAACATATTCACAGCAGACATTTTCTGGAATTACCGTATCTGTAATATGTCTGAAACACAAACAGATCTAAGAACAGATCTTGTCAATCAAGGGACACTATGCTTTCTCCTAGATAAGAATCATAATTCTAAATCATTTCTAATGCTGATATACAGCATAGAGTTAGAATAATCAGGTTTTATGATCCATATGTCTGATGAATATCTAATCAATGGATTGCCCACAGGCCACTTGATATAGAATCATAAAATCACTGAGGTTGGAAGGGACCTTCAAGATCATCTAGTCCAACCATCAACCTAACTCTGACAAAAAAAACCTCACTAAACCATGTCCCCCAGCACCATGTCAACCCATCTTTTGAATACCTCCAGGGATGGCGCCTCAACCACTTCCCTGGGCAGCCCATTCCAATACTTGATAACTCTTTCAGTGTAAAAATTCTTCCTAATATCCAATCTGAACCTCCCCTGGTGCAACTTGAGGCCGTTTCCTCTAGTCCTGTCGCCTGTGACTTGGTAAAAGAGACCAACCCCCGCCTCTCTACACCCAGGTAGTTGGAGAGAGCAATAAGGTCTCCCCTCAGCCTCCCTTTCTCTAGGCTGAACAACTCCAGCTCCCTCAGCCTCTCCTCATAAGACTTGTGCTCCAGACCCCTCACCAGCTTCGTTGCCCTTCTCTGGACCCACTCCAGCACCTCAATGTCTTTTTTGTGGTAAGGGGCCCAAAACTGGACACAGTACTGAAGGTGGGGCCTCACCAGTGCCGAGTACAGGGGGATGATCACCTCCTGAGTCCTACTCACCACACTGTTCCTGATACAGGCCAAGATACTATTGGCCTTCTTGGCCACCTGGGCACACTGCTGGCTCATGTTCAGCCGGCTGTCCACCAACACCTCCAGGTCCTTTTCTGCCAGGCAGCTCTCCAGCCACTCTGCCCCAAGGCTGTAGCGCTGCCTGGGGTTGTTGTGACCCAAGTGCAGGACCCGGCACTTGGCCTTGTTGAACCTCATCCCGTTGGTCTCAGCCCATCGATCCAGCCTGTCCAGATCCCTCTGCAAAACCTTTCTACCCTCCAGCAGGTCGACGCTCCCACCCAACTTGGTGTCGTCTGTGAACTCACTGAGGGTGCACTCAATCCCCTTGTCCGGATCATTGATAAAGATGTTAAAGAGAACGGGTCCCAGTACTGAGCCCTGGGGGACACCACTCGTGACCGGCCGCCAACTGGATTTAACTCCATTTACCACCACACTCTGGGCCTAGCCCTCCAGCCCGTTTTTAACCCGGTGGAGAGTACTCCCATCCATGCCATGGGCAGCCAGTTTCTCCAGGAGGATACTGTGGGAGACTGTATCAAAGGCCTTGCTAAAGCCCAGGTAAACAACATCCACAGCCTTTCCCTCATCCACCAAGTGGGTCACTTTATCATAGAAGGAGATCAGGTTTGTCAAGCAGGACCTGCCCCTCGTGAACCTGTGCTGGCTGGGCCTGATCACCTGGGCATCCTTCATGCGTTGCATAATGGCACTCAGGATGATCTGTTCCGTGACCTTCCGAGGCACCAAGGTCAGACTGACAGGCCTGTAGTTCCCCGGATCATTCTTCTGACCCTTCTTGTGGATGGGCGTCACATTTGCTAGACACCAGTCAGCTGGGACCACCCCAGTCTGCCAGGACTGCTGGTAAATGATGGAAAGTGGCTCTGCAAGCACTTCTGCCAGCTCCCTCATTACCCTTGGGTGGATCCCATCTGGACCCATAAACTTGTTTGTATCTAGGTGTTGGAGCAGGTCCCTCACCACCTCCCTTTGGATTACGGGGCTTCATTCTGCTCCCCGCCCCTGTCTGCTAGTTCAGGGGTCTGGGTATTTAGGGAACCCCCTACTCTATCAGAGTCTATCAGAGAGCTATATCAGATATATCAGAGATAACACAAAATAACACAGTTTCTGGAATAAATTTTACTTAAACACAATAAAAATAGCTTTTAACAGAAGTCTTTGACACTGCCTCCTATAAGATCCTGATGAAAAGTTTTTGCTGTATGGGCTGGATAAACAGACAATGAAGTGGACTGAAAACTGGCTGAATGGCCAGGCCAAGAGGGTGGTGATCAGTGGCACAAAGTCTAATTGGAAGCCTAGGTGTCAATACCAGGGGCTAGTACTGTGTAGCCTCTTCATTAATAGACAAGATGATGGGTCAGAGTGTACTCTCATTGGGTTTTCAGATAACCCGAAACTCAGAGAAGTGCTGATATACCAGACGCTTGTGCTGCCATTCAGAGGAACTGTGAAAGTTTGGAGAAATAGTCCAACAGGGACCTTATGCAGTTCAAAAAAGGGTAATACCAAGTCCTTCATCTGGGAAAGAATAACTCCGTTCGACTGTACAGACTTGGCTCTGACCAGCTAAAAAGGAGCTCTGCAGAGAAGGGCCTGGGGATGGACAACAAGCTGACTATGAGCCAGCAATGCACCCTTGCAGCAAAGGTTGCTCACAACAACCTAGACCGCATTGGAAAGATTGTTGCCAGCAAGTCCCGTGAGGTGATCCTTCCCTTCTCAGCACTGGTGAGACACATCTGGAGTTCTGGGTCCATTGCAGGGGTCTACAGCACAAAAGAGGCATGGACATACTGGAGCAAGTGCAGCAAAAGGCCACAGAGATGAATTGGGCATTTGTCATAAAAGGGGAGCCTGAGAGAGCTGGGACTGTTCAGCATGAAGAAGGGAAGGCTCAGAGGGATCTTATCAATGAGGATGAATACCTGAGGCGAGACTCTAAAGAGGATATTCTTCTCATTTACATCCAGTGACAGGATGAGAGGTAATGGGCACTAACTGAAATACAGAAAAAATCACACTTAAAAGAAAATAAAAATACTGTGAGGGGCCAACACTGGAATAGCCAGAGAACCTGTGGAGTATCGATCCCTGGAAATATTCAAAATCTGACTGGAGGTGGTAGTAAGGAACCTGCTCTTGCTGGCCCTGCTTTGAACAGGGAGCTTGGAGGAGACAGCTTCCAGTTGTACTTTCCAACCTCAGCCACCCTGTGTATCATTGCTGTCCAATTTCCTATCACCTGGTCTGCATTTTATATGTGTCATGTTGAAAAACCCCTAAATGTTTTGTATTCTTAATTACAAAAAAATCTGTTGTGAATATCTGATTTGTTGCTTAAGCACAAATCAACAATGTGTTTTCAGAGTCAATAAAAGAAGCTGCACACTTGACTACTTTAACAAAAATGAATGTATGTTAGAAGAGGGGAAATTATCGTTCTCCTCTACACCGTGCTATGGAGACCACATTTAGACTACTGCGTGCTTTTGGGTTCATCCAGTTGAAGGATGGGAAGAAGATTCAAGAACTGCTATCAAAATGGTGAAGACATGCCACAGGCCCTATGAAGAGAGAATGAAGGAGGTACACTTGTGTAGTCTAGTGATAAGAAGAGTAAGGGAAAATCTAAATGTTTCTCATAACTATTTTAATGGCAGCATGCAAGGAGAATGGAGCCATCTCTTCTTGATGACACCATGGTTGAAACATAATATTAAAGATAATGACTATGAGAAATATTTCCAAATGTGCATGGAAAAAATAAGTGTTGAATTCATGGAGTTATGCAAGTGATAACAAACTTCTCCACTTCAGGCTTCCAAATTATAAAACTCCCAAAATATCTAAGGAAAACACAATGATCCTCATCTTTATGGATAATTAAGATTATGGTAATTCTTAAATTTTGGGTGAAATGACTGGACAGTTTTATCGTAAATATTTCATAAGAACTTGGGGCATCAAAAAGTGAGAAACCAGTGCAAGTTTTCTGCCAGAACAATCAACAGATAAATATTTGTGGCCTGAATATTATAGTACAAGCATGTAATTTCCCCTAGAATGTTCAGATTTGGTCATTAGAGAACTGACAGTTCATTTCCTACAGTTTAGAGCATCATAAACCTATGCACTACCTATTTATGAAAGTATCACAACAGTAGTAAGATGAAATTGCAGAAACAACATTTGCACCAAGAACCAACATCATCCATTTCTATTTTTGATGAAAATCTTGCTGCTAGAGATTACACGAGAAACTCCAAGGGAAATATTTTTTCATAAATTTCAGACTGCCAAGAGGATAATCCAAAAAGGATTTTTGAACAATGGAGGTCTACATCAGTTTACAGTTTGGTGATTTTTTTGATCAGCTGAGAAGACACAGAGTATACATGCTGCATGGAGAACAATAACATGGGATGATAAAGAATTCAAATTTGGACAACTATTCAGATACACCAGATGATTATTAAACAAAAGTTTTCTATGTTTAGAGCTCTTAAAAAGTGAAATATGTAAGTTATGTAAACATGAAATTGCTATACAGACTGTTTTGTATATATCCATGTAGACATCTCTTCTTCTTACTGAAGACTCTTGACTGCAGCAGACTGAGCCTGCTGTGGGCAAAATAAAAATGCTGTTTCTTCCTCCTTCACTGTTACTATTACAGCTAATCTGATATATGGCAGTAGGTCACCAGACAAAGGCTGTATTACTGCAGGCAATGAAGACAATACCTGACATCACTGTCCAAGCTTCACTGAGCTCGCTATGCAGTGCGTACAATTTTGAAGTGAAAGGGATATTTCATACTAAGGACCTTACAACAACATAGAGATCTTTATAACCTTAGTTGTCTTATAATAAGACAAACCACAAAGAACTACTTGTAAGGAGGCCCAATGTTATTCCTGGATAGAAGACTGCTAATTTCAAACCTGGGCTATGGATGAAAACCAATTCAAAAACCATAAGAAGATCTCATTCTGAGTCTGAATCACCTTATTTTGGATAATACTCATACAGCTCCCACTGATGATGAACAGCTCATGATGAACTGTGAACCATGTAGACTTTGGTTGGACCAGGATTACTCTTTGCTTTTTCAAATAGCACTATGCATACTTTTCACAGTAGTGACTAAGAGAAACGAAGTCACTGAAGGTGAAATGAAGGTTCTGATTTAGAAATATCCCTAGCCCTGACTATAATGTTTTAAAAGTTTTATGTGTCCTTCTACATTAACTGTGCTCCTAATCCATAATCCTTTCCAGTGGTTTACAAGGATTAAATTAGGGGAAATGTAATACAAATGTCTAAAATGAGAGAGAAGCCTGCAGAAATTTCTTCCCGTGAAACTAGTCTCTACTCTAGTAGTTTACTTGCTTTGAAAGGGTGTTCCTCTGAACTGTTTTTATTCTGATTAAATAGTACCATCCTGTACAAAAGCTGCTGTGTAGTTGATATTGTCCTCTTAGATCTGAAGTGAATAAGCATTCACTTAGGTGAATTAAAAGTTGGCTTTGACCTGCTGAGGTGACTGGTGCCAGTGAATAATTTGTTAGGGAGTTTAGGAGAGATACTAAACTAAACTAATAAACTAATCTAAACATTCATTACCATCCTGAGAAAGGTGGTGGGTGGATGAAACTAACCTGTTCTTGGTAAGTCTGTAACAGTCACAAGGAATCCACAAAATACTTAAGGTTTATTTTCTTGAACAGAGACTCTATGAATACCCTTTATATTTTATTAATTAGAGAGGGGTTTTGTTTTTTTGGTTTTTTTAATATTTTGAGATGGTAAAAAAAAAATACCACTCAAGTTTTCCAGAAACAACCTCTCAAAACAAAAAAAAAAACCCTACAAAACTTGAGAGAAAAAAGGAGAAAGATTACATTGAGAAGAAATCTATTGTCAAGCTGACTCTTCAATAGCCCTTTTAGCACATATTCATTAATTACCCAACTGCAGAGTCAGTGAGAGATATTTTCTGTGAGAATATTTTCAATGACAGATCCTATAGTTACTGTGCTGCACTTGATCAGTCATAACACCATTCCCAGGTTATTTTTAAGTTATTAAAGGAAACTCAGTGTTATGAACAAAAAAAACAACACCACCAAGAAAAGTTTCAAAATAATGGGTCGTATAACATCACATGAGAATGATAGTTCCCAATTCCAATTATAGAAAGTGAATTTTAAAATTATTTTTTTCAAATGTATGTAGGTAAAGCCTATTAGGAAACCCTCATGCAGTTTGCCCATAGGAAGTTAGACTGCTCAGGATTCATAGAAGGTAGTGAGTCCTTATTCAGGAGATCTGCCCTTTCTGAGTTTTATGTAGCATTAACGAACATCATCAGAACTCTTTGCTGGATTAAGCACTTCAAGGATATGTGTATATGAGATGAAAAACAGGCACACAGGAACTACCAACCTGTCAGCCTCACCTCCGTGCCTGGGAAGATATGGAACAGATCCTTCCAGATTCCATGCTTGGGCACATGGAGGACACGGAGATGATTCAAGATAGCCGGCATGGCTTCACTAGGGGCAGGTCCTGCCTGACTAACCTAATGGCCTTCTATGATAGAGTAGATAGGGGGGTAGATAAGGGTAGACCTATGGTCAGTAGATAAGGGACGACCTATGGACGTGATCTATCTGGACTTCAGTAAGGCCTTTGACACGGTCCCTCACAACATCCTGCTTGCCCAATTGGAGGGATAGGGATTTGATGGGTGGACTGTTCAGTGGATAAGGAATTGGCTGGATGGTACTCAGTGGCTTTAAGTCCAGATAGAGAGCACTGACAAGTGGTGTCCCTCAAGGGTCCGTGCTGGGACCAGTACTGTTTAACGTTTTTATCAAAGACATAGACAGAGGGATTGAGAGCACCATCAGCAAGTTTGCAGATGACACCAAGCTGTGTGGTATTGTTGATACACCAGAGGGATGGGATGTCATTCAGAGGGACAGGCTGGAGAGGTGGGCCCAGATGAACCTCATGAGGTTCAACAAAAGCAAGTGCAGGGTTCTGCACCTGGGCTGAAACAATCCTTGGCATAAATACAGACTGGGGGATGAGGCATTAGAAAGCAGCCCTGAGGAAAGGGACTTGGGGGTGCTGATGGACGAAAAGCTGGACATGAGCAGGCAGTGTGCACTTGCAGCCCAGAAGGCCAATCACATCCTGGGCTGCATCAAAAGAAGTGTTGCCAGCAGATCCAAAGAGGTGATTCTGCCACTTTGCTCTGGTGAGACCTCACCTGGAGTACTGTGTGCAGGTCTGGAGCCCTCAATATAGAAAGGACATGGACCTGATGGAGCAGGTCCAGAGGAGGGCCACAAAAATGATCAGGGGGTTGGAGCACCTCTGCTATGAGGACAGGCTGAGGGAGGTGGGGTTGTTCAGCCTGGAGAAGAGGAGGCTCCGGGGAGACCTCATAGCGGCCTTCCAGTACCTGAAGGGGGCCTACAGAAAGGCTGGGGAGGGTCTGTTTACAAAGGCCTGCAGTGACAGGACGAGGGGCAATGGTTTTAAGTTGGAGAAGGGGAGATTTAGATTGGATATTAGGAAAAAGTTCTTTACTATGAGGGTGGTGGAACACCGGAACAGGTTGCCCAGGGAGGTGGTTGAGGCCCCTTCCCTTGAGATATTCAAGGTGAAGCTCGACGAGGTCCTGGGCAACCTCATGTAGTTGGGGGTGTCCCTGCTGACTGCAGGAAGGTCAGACTAGATGACCTTTGGAGGTCCCTTCCAGCCTGGACCAATCTATGAATCTATGAATCTATTAAGATATACATTTGGAATAACTATAATTATTATTGTTGCAATGTTTTTTTTTTCCATTTAGCAGTTGGTACCGGGACCAGTGCCATTAAACATCTTTGTCGGTGACATGGACAGTGACATAGAGTGCACCCTCAACAAGTTTGCCGATGATACCAAGCTGTGTGGCGCGGTCGACACGCTGGAGGTAAGGGAAGCCATCCAGACGCACATGGACAGGCTTGAGAGATGGGCCTGTGCAAACCTCATGAAGTTCAACAAGGCCAAGTACAAGGTCCTGCACCTGGGTCACAGCAATCCCAAACACAAATACAGGCTGGGTGAAGAATGGATTGAGAGCAGCCCTGAGGAGAAGGACTTGGGGGTGTTGGTGGATGAGAAGCTCAACATGAGCTGGCAATGTGGGCTCGCAGCCCAGAAAGCCAACTGGATCCTGGGCTGCAGCAAAAGAAGTGTGGCCAGCAGGTCACGGGAGGTGATTCTGCCCCTCTACTCTGCTCTGGTGCGACCTCACCTGGAGTACAGAATCCAGTTTTGGAGTCCTCAACACAGGAAGGACACGGACCTGTTGGAACGGGTCCAGCGGAGCGCCACAAAGATGATCAGAGGGCAGGAGCACTTCTCCTATGAAGACAGGCTGAGGGAGTTGGGGTTGTTCAGCCTGGAGAAGAGAAGGCTCTGGATAGACCTTATTGAAGCCTTCCAGTTTTTAAAGGGGGCTTACAGGAAAGATGGGGAAGGTACTCTTTATGAAGAAATGTAGAATAGTTTGAGGGGTAATGGTTTTAAACTGCAAGAGTAGAGATTTTGGTTAGATATTAGGAAGAAATTATTTACTGTGAGGGTGGTGAGGCACTGGAACAGGTTGCCCAAAGAAGTTGTGGATGCCGCATCCCTGGAAGTGTTCAAGACCAGCCTGGATGGGGCTGTGAGCAACCTGCTCTAGTGGGAGGTGTCCCTGCCCACGGCAGGGGGGTTAGAAGTAGATGACCTTTAAGGTACCTTCCAACCCAAAGCATTCTATGATTCTATGATTTTGAGAGGGATGGTACAGACACTGCATAATTACTAATCTAGAAGTGAATGCATGGATTTTGTTACTTCCTTATGTTTTAGAGGTAGCTTCCAAAAACACTTTGGAAAGACCCACAATATGATGATGGAGGTAATTTCTTCTATATTGAATAGTCTTGGATCCCTGTAATGAGATCAAAATCCTTTACCATATCTGAAACTGATAGTGGTCTTTATATTTGTCGTGCTTCAGTTTTTCTGCAGTTCCTGTTGTAGCTGTTCATACATCAGGTCATGCTTGAATTTTCAGCCAAACTTTTCCACCAAATGGGAAAGTTCACAAGGAAGCTCTTGCCTTGTCTTTAGTTTTTTTTAACAACTACTATATAAGATTTCCTAGCATACAGTTCACGAAGAGCAATCACTGAAAATTCATAAAGCTTTTACTCTCCATAGCATTTTCTATCTTATGATTATACTACTTCTCACTTATCTGCAGCCTATATTTCTTGCCAATCTGTCAGTGCTCAGGTCTGTCAACATCATTACACCACACTTTATGATCATTTATAAGGAACTTGGTACAACTATTTACAATCTGTATGGTATTGTTTTTGTGTTCTTTTTGGGTAGCATTAATAATAATATTTCTGTTATATCTAGAGGTGTCAACATGTTAGGAATCTGTTTACAAAAACAAGGCCTTGCTTAAAATAGTCCATAATCCAAAATAAATAAGTGGAGGAAACAAACAATGAACTGAGGAGATTTACCTAGTGCCATACAGCTTGTAAGCAGAAGATTAAAAATAGTTCCTTGGACATAAGAATGGCCTTGCCATTATTTTAATTATTTTAATTTAAGGAACTAAAGAGAAGGCACTATTCAAGACTCTTGCTTTTCTGATGTTCATGTCTCATTGTGGCTGTATTTTGAATTTTGCAGATCCTGCTGAGCTATGGGGTGAAGCATTCTCAGTACTCCTAACACAATTCTGAGAGCCATTAGGTAATTCAGGTTTCTTTTCTGTTCAGATTTGGATGGGCTGGGATTTCTTCTGTTTCTTTCATTTGGTGCAAATGATCTCATTTTATTGCACATGATTATGTAGTAGGTGATGATTGAATTTAATGTGATGACAGCTTTTTGCATAATCTAAAGTAAAACAAAAAGGTGGAAGAAGAGAGAAGAAATAATAATAGAACATCCTGGTCTCCTTTCCTTTATTCTTGCCAGGATAAAAATACTAGCCATATATTAAAATTATTCTAACAGTATCAGGAATGATCATAAAAAGGAGAAACAGATAAAAATTTTCATATTAAAAAGACTATGGAACTCAAGGAAATAAGACAGTTTGGTATGCCACTTCAGTCACTCATGTTCAGTGTACAGGGAAAATGGCTGAACTGTAGGATCAAAAGCTGATTTAGTTAAATAACAGTGAATGTATTTAACATGTTCATTAGAGCAGGAAGTGTATTATTTGGCAAACCATTACTCACTCTGTTATTTAAGCCTAGGCAATGCAGACATTTGTGAAATTTGATGGTGTAGGGCACTGACATGAGAATGTGCTTGGAGGGGTAAGCATCACAGAAAAAAATTTAGACTCTCTATATTACTGAGTGCTATTTATCTCTGTCCTTTCCCTTTTTAAGGATGAGAAGAATATGCAGCAGACACAAAAACACTCAGGGATATAGCTCCCAGTTTTCTCACAAAAAGAAAAACAACAACAACAACAAACCCCCAAGTAACTGCAATGTTTGCAAATGCTGCTGTATGCACATCATGGTTTATTGATATAGTTTAGGCAAACAGCCAAGCTATATGATTTTTAGCTTATAATAACAAAACAACAACAACAAAAAAACCAAAGATCTAATAGATACTTTCCTCTTTCAATGTGACTTTCCAGGATTCCTCAGGAAATTAATGCCAAGTTCCTTACATAGGGGCCTCAGTAATGACTCCTCACCTATGCTTGTCCTTTTTAGTTCCACTGTGCTTCACCATACACAAGTACAGAAATTATTTATATTTCAGATAACTTAGAGGAACTAAAAGACTCTCATTTACCTTTCAGATTCCCTGGATAATTGGCTATCTCAGATGCTTGCTTCTGTTTTTCATACAGTGACTCCTGTGGAAGAGGTCAGCTTCTCTCTCAGTAGTCTGTGCTTCTATATCATAGAATCATAGAATGGTTCATAAACACTTTTTTCTGTTTCATAGTAATGAATAAGACTAATTGAGGACAAATAAGACTATCTTTTTTTCTTTTTCTTAAATAAAGCAGATAGTTGCTTTTTTTTTTCTCTCCTTTGCCTGAGAAGCTAAATCATGTGTCTGATTCCATAAAGCCTTGAACATGTGTCTGAGTTGTACATAATCTACACCATTCAATAACATTTTTGTATGTATAAGAACTATTGTATAAAATTTCACAAAATGAAGCCACAACATGCTTGGCATGTGTGTCTACATGTGGAGGTCGTAGGTATGTATTGCAAAGTCTCCTCAGACACACATGGAGAATGCAAAAGCCCGTTGGCTTTCCCTGCAGTAGTTTTACTCAAATCTCTGAGACAGAAGTCTCTATAATTACTCTTATGAGCTGTTACTATTTGAGCTGTGGCATGAAATTGTGAAAGAGGTTCCAAAATTATTAACAGTCTAATTGTAATTGTATGTATTTGAATTTTAAATATGCTTATTGGTCTGAATCATGGGTTTTATTAGGGCCAGACTGGAACATTTAATTGTAGTAAATGGAGGCTGTCCCTGTCGTGTTTGCAAAGAAGTCCCTTAACCCAAGCAGACAGCAGCTGTTTCCACTGCTGCTGGATACAACCTTTTCTGCACCATCAATTCTTATGCCTGTAGGAGCTGATCACTGGTTGGTGATGCCCTGTTTTTTCAGCCCTCTACCCCAAAAAGCTATTGGACCAAACCTTTCACTGAAACTGTGAACAATGAAAATAGCTTCTGTTCAGAAAATAATTTGAACAAGAATCTGTGATTCTTCCTTTGGACTCAAATTCAAACTATATGGACAAACTTTATATTCTAAAAACCAAATTCCAAAACAATGGTAGATTGATTCTGATATTTTTATTAACAAAGATTTTCTTTATTTGCCTAATACATTTCCATTTTATAAAGAAGAGGGTGCATTGGGATCCCTGTATTAGGTAAATACATTAATAAAAGAAAGAATGAATCTCATGTAAACATCGGTACAAAAGTGTTGGGGTTTTTATAGGGATATATTTCTTTTATCAATTGGGGCTAAAGTAAACCAGCATAGGGCTTTTTATGATGGCTGCTTGAATGAGATAATATATCACCATACCAGAGTTCATCACATACAGCTCAAAAAATAATTTTAAAGAAGTTGGGAAAAAGTAGAAAACATATAAAATGGGAAATGTAATAAAAATTATGTGGGGATTTTCCCTTTTGTTTGTCCTGAGCAAGCAGCTTTTTATTTTATTTTTTTTTCTCTAAAGTCCAGCTTGCTTTCCTACTTATCACTACTGAAAAACAAGAGACAGTAAAAAAAGAAAAAACACACACAAAAAAAAAAAGACAAGGAGAAGTGTAGTCTTATAAGTAGTAAGCAAAGATATATTTTTCTTTCAGAGTGCACTAAGCTTATACTTTTTTGTTTTTCTCTGAAAGGGGATGTCTACTTAGATCAATGCAGCTACTTGGCATATGTTGCTTTAACCTCATACCAAAAGTGGATTATATTCAAATGTTTATCTCTTCTTGCTGGTGAACTAGATTACATGACATCATAATTACGATTCATTATTTTAAAACCTGCATAATAGATTGTTATTATAGGGAAGAGGGCAGGAGGGTAAGAAAGCAGGATAGAAAGAAGGCAGGAATGGAAGGATCAAGGGAGAATGCGGTGGAAGAACAACTCTTCAGGTAAATTAATTTAAGTAAATAAAGGTTAGTAAAGCTGCTTAGTTATCTACGGTGACCATACTGTAATTTTCTCTTAGTAAAAGGAAATTATTATTAAGATGATGCCAGTTCTAATAGGTGTTTTATGGATGCACATAAAGACATTACTTGAGATTCAGCTGTTAGTGTCCTAATGTAAATCTCGATCCAAACTCTTAGCCATCATAGTTTTCGGGGTGTATTAAAAAACAAAGCATCCAAACCAAAACAACAACAAAAGTGACCCCAAAACCAAGCAACAAGACCTCCGCCTCAAAGAAAACCAACAAGAAGAAACCAAAACTGCCACAGAGTTTGAGATCAGAAAATGGCTGACGGTGTCAATGTGGAGAGTTAATGTTTCTAACTAGAGTAAGATTAAACTCAAGACAAGGGGCTGATTAGTAGTCAGATTGAATCAAGGTAGCCCAAACTCATTCTACTGTATTTTAAACTTTTTAATGCATTTTTTCAGAGTTTAGGCTGCATCCTTTAGGTTCCCCCAAAGACAGAAAAAAATTTTCCTGCCCCTAGAAATTTCCTAACTCACTAGAGCACACCCACTCCTGTATACTCCTGTCTCTCTTCCCTGACTGTACGGCAAACCTAACAATATCTAGATTGCAAAGTAAATCAGGCTGTGAAGCAAACTTTCCTGGGTACAGGATGTCTTGCATCTTGCTGGTGAGAAACAGCAGCATTCTTACTTGGAAGAAAACAGAGCCACCCAAAATAGAACCAGGAAGTCAGTTACAGATTAATAATGTTTAAACAATTTTCTCCCTAGTTCTCTGCATTTACTAATATAGTTAAATAACTATACTTTAGATTCATCTCATATTCTGAGGGTCAACTCTTCTGACTGAGATACTTTACTATTGTAGAAAAAGGTTGGCAGTACTCATGGGGCTGCAGAACAAATGAAGGAAGAGCCTATACCTGAAAGACAGCACAGATACTTAGAAACAAAGCAGAATTCTAAAACAGAATTCTGAAAAAAGTGTACAGAAAGCTAGAGTATGTGGTGGATGGAGTAATAAAACACTCATGAAATTATCCTTAAAGTCACCTACCCTTGTTATTTCTGATATTAGCTTGAAGTTCTATGAGTATCAGCTAAGCATTTTTCACTGCTTAATTTTTCCTCTCTGTTGGCTTTAATTAAGGTTGCCCTTGGGGCAGCCTCTTCAGCCTGACAAATTTTAAAGTACGCTTTTTAAACAAGTGAACTTTTCTCATAAAAGAACAGGTTTTCCTGATATTATATATTTCATATGGTGCGCAAGAATAATAATATGTATTTCTTAGCAATATGTTTGCATGCAAGTTAATTCATGAAAACTGAGAAGGTGTAGGGAAAAATACTTGAGAAAAAGTGAAAAAAGAAGATGTAGGTGGTTATTGGGTACTTATTATGATGCTTATCTCTTAATTGGCTCTGAAAAAAACTGAGAGCTTATATTACTTTTGACTAATGTTAGGCTAATCCAAGAAGAATAAGAATAATATCTGGAAAACTAAGAGAAGAAAACTAGCTTGCCCATGATACAGAATGTCAGTACTGCAATTAATAAGTCAGTTTTCAGAATCATGCACATCACAGTGATATTAGGCATCTCCTATCACAACATTCAAAATGACACAGTAAGTTAGAAACACAAGGCAATTTTACCTATCACATAGCATTTCTTGTTATCTTAAGAACCTTAATACATTCTGACAGTCTGTCATCAAGCAATCCAGTTTCAGGATAGCTTTTCTGGCTTAAGCTTTCACAGCAGCTGGAGTTCTACAGAAGGAACACCCACTGCACTAAAATCACTATTCTTCCTGTTAATGTACTCTACGGGTTACCAACATGAAAAGCAGTTACACTTTTTCAATTTAAGAGTCTGATTAAACTATCACGTACTGTTCTATGATGAAAAACCTGTTAAAAAAGAATCTGCTTTATCATTCCTTTATTTTCACTGTGTTCACATTATAGAAAATCAAGATGTGTGTCAAAAACTCTGCTTTCACATTTCTTCATTGTGCTTAAAAATTAATGTAATTAAGAATTAACTGGAGCGAGTTTGTCATTTAGTGGCATGCTTTAATTTACTTGTTTGTTTCCCATGCTACCATTCAAAAACCTTCGGTTTGTGTCTTCTGCTTTGTGTGTGAACTACATTTCAAGCAAACTGGTTGGATTTAACTCCAGATTTAGAGACCTAAATTTTTCTTCTTACATGTGAATTAAATACCAAAACTCCGAGGACAGCTCATTATATAGTCAAGACAGTAAAGGAAACTCATGCATCTACTCAGCTCACTGTTGACATAAACCTGGAGTCAGCTAACTACCTCTCAGTTCAGCAGCCCTCACATAGGCAAGAAGTGCAATTTCAGGTAACTTATTATGTCTGAGTCATCTTCAGGGACTTGCAGATACGACAGAGGACCTATAGAAGACCTGTTTGTGGGGTAGATGAAGACCAGACAGGAATCTCTAGATCATGTACAAGAGCAAGGATATTCAATGTGCACAACTGTAGCGTCATGTGTGTCACTCATTTCACCTGAACTGAGTCTCCATTGAGTATAATGACAATAGAAATTTAGGCAATTTAACATGTAGACATCTGCTTTTAGACCCCTAAATTTAGGTGCCTTCAAGATGAAGCTAATTTTCAGCTGTTGTATTCAAGTTATATTTTAAAACAATAATATTTTCTGTAGGAATTAACTCATTCAATTACAGTTAAGCATTCCACATGTCTTTCTGTTACCTTTACCTAGTTTTAATCCTGGATGTCTCACGTCTTCTCTCTTAGTGCCATCCTTTTCTCCCCCAATTTTTTTTTCCTAAATTTTCATTTTTTCCATAATTCTTCATGTCTACAAATCTTCTTGGAAGAATTTCATATGGTTAATTTTTTGTCTCTTAAAAAAAAAGCTCCAGAAACTCATTCTGTCTTGAAAAAACAATTCTATTCAGTAGTCATTGATTTCTTCCTCATTTATTTTCTAAATGTCTTCTTTTATTGTACCTAAACTTCCTAGTGTAGGCTAGGAACTATATACATTGTTACTATACCTGTACAGATAAATACGACTTAGTTTAATATGATAGGCAAAAGAATAAATTTCATCCTTGAAAGAATTGCTTAGGGGGTCCACTCATCCTATGCTTCGTAGTCTTTCAGTGAGTTTTTGCAGTAAAATAACTGTTTGCTTTTGGTAGGTTTTTGTTGTTCAGGGTTTTTGGGGTTTTGGGGAGTTGTTTTGGGGTTTTTTTTGCCCATAACCTAAGAGAAATCAAACTATATGGCAGATCTTTAGGAGTGGATAATAATATAGTGAATTACATTTTCAAGTAACATAAGAACAGGCTTTGAATCTGTATCAAATATAACTTTTCGTAACATCTTTTTTTTTTCTGTGGCAAAGATACCAAGATGAAATTTAGATTTTGAGAAAGTTTTGTTCTGGATGTAACCTTAGGAATTCAGCTCTGATTCCACTTTATCTAGGTGGAGTGGAAATCCAATTTTGACTTCAAGGACAAATGTGGACAATGCTGAAAGGAGCATCTATTCATGAACATCAGTGCAAAGGAGACTTTATCAGCAAAAATGTGAAGTAATTGCTGCCCTTAATTAGAAAATGCTTTTATTTTTATATAAAAAAACAAAGGTAGTAGTATTTGCTAGAGTCTTCACTGTTCACTCAAGCGTTTCTTTGTTGCTTTTTATTTCATTTTCAGGCACTGATCTAGAGGCAATAAAGTTGACCAACACACAGTAAATAACTAAACGTCATTTAGCTGAAGTATTTGATACATATTTGAAAAAGGCATAGTTACAGTAAGAGCTGGCATTAAAATATTTGCAAAAGAAGAATATAAAATGGAACATCTTTGACAGCTTTGGCCAGTGGAGGGGGAGAAAGGAGAGAAGTTTGTTACACCAAGTACAAAACTTCTCCTGCAGTGCACATATTACTTAAGACCAGAATCAAGAAATCATAGAATCGTATAGGTTGACAGGGACATCTGAAGGCCACCTAGCCCAGCTCTGCACTCAAAGGAAGGCCACCTTCAACATTGGGCTCTGTAGCAACAAAAGGGTACAGGTTTTGCAGCAAGAGTTTATACAAATTTTGCAAAAGGAACCTGAAAACTTCTTTGTAATTTCAAATTAGTACATTGAATTTAGTCCAAATTCCTAACACCAATGCAAACAACACACAGCTATAGATTTTAGGTTATAATGCTAATTAGCACGAAATTAGTGCATTGTTATTTTTGACAGCAAGAATTTCAAAGATGTATAGGTGGACCTGCTTTGGCAGGAGGGTTGGACTAAATGATCTCCAGAGGTCCCTTCCAACCCTATATCATTCTGTGATTCTGAGATAGGACTTAAATGTAAATATGTATAGCATACAGAACTGGAAATGTTGCATTAATCTTACTTAATTTAAAAAAAAAAGAAAAAGCTTACAGAATCTTGGAGCATAAATTAAGTTATTCAATATCATAATTTGTCATGCTTATTCACCCCCCCATTTTCACAGCTTGAAAAAAAAAAAAAAAAAGCAGTTTCAGGGGTTTTTTTGTTTGTTTGTTTTCAATAGTTCAGAAGTTTTTCACTATCCTTAGTTGTTCTTGAAGGTCAAGCTCCAACTAACTTTCAGTAACACTGTACATTTTCTGCTATACACAAAAACTAAGAAAGCAGAAGAAACTGTGACTTGGTACCAGAAACACGGGAAGCAATAAATATATATAATTTTTTTTTGATATATACATTATATGTATGTATGCATATATGTCTGATTTCACAGCAGTATTATTAAAATTCATCCTTGGAAACAATAATATCCATGCAAAAAAGTGCAAATTCTACTTCCTTGGAAATAAGGAGTATTGGAGGTTCAGAGTAAGATGAATGGGGCAATTAATACATCTCAGAGGCTTTATTCCAGTTTTCTGGCAGAAGACAGTTCATCAGTTTACAGTGTCTTCATGTGTTTGAGGTTATATCTCTTGAAACCAGAGAGGATAGAAACACAATAAGAAAATAAAAACTTAGGATAATGGAAAGCTAATTTTTAGGGAGTGTTGAATTTCAGAGTCATTTCAGAGTCAAACACAGAGCTTCATTTACACCAAAATATACAGGCATGCATTTAGGGGACTTAAACCTAGAAATTGCTTTATAATTCTTTCAAAGAGTGTAGGAGTATGACA
Source organism: Numenius arquata (assembly GCF_964106895.1). NCBI lineage: Eukaryota > Metazoa > Chordata > Aves > Charadriiformes > Scolopacidae > Numenius > Numenius arquata. The sequence continues at coordinate 105,513,906 of NC_133576.1, read as the reverse complement.
AAAAAATGCTTGAGTTATACTCAGCACCCAATTTTCATCACATTTTTTTTTTTGTTTTAAATCTATTTTAGCCTCTTTCAATCCTTCTATTTCACTTAATAACTCATCTTTCTTTCATGTAAATGTTTATCTTTTTGAGACCATAAAATAGGAAAAAGGAATAGTCAAATTGTGTAGAGAAAATGTTACTGAAAAATTGAAAATGCCAGGCAAAATGCATTTTGCTTTTAAGGACTAAAGTATAGACACTGTCATGTCTGTGAGCATCTTCAACATAATAGTCTGCGACTCAAAGGTAATATGCAATGAGTGTGATGCAGGGGTTGTTATGGTTTAGGGGGCTTCTATGACTTTTTCTGAATGTAAAATGTTAGACCTGATCCTGGAGGTATAAGTTATGGAACAAGATAACATTGCTACATACTGCAAATATGTGTGTACCTGTGTACCTTTATATTAAAATCAAAACCATTAATTCCTCCCATACAAAGAAAGCTAATCTTGCTGCCTATATGCTTTCAAGAATTCAGAATAATTATGCTAACATAAAACAATATTTTTTTCACTTAGTGCCCACACATAATTGTCTTATACCATGGCCATTGGGTTTGGGAAGTCATGTACCCATTCCTATAATAAATGTTTTTGCTAAACAGTAGAGAAATATTTTAAATTCTGTTATAAAGGAACATTTCCAAAGTTAGAGAGAGCATGCATGCTGTTGGTATTCAGTGAGAGTTAGGTGCCTAACTTCATGCTTATGAAAGCCTTTCTTTTTTCCTCCTGCATTTTCTAAGTAAATCAAAGTCAATGGAAAGTTTCTCGTTTGGTTCAGGGGTGTTTAGATCAGGCTGTAAAGGCTTGAATTTGTTCCCACTGGTGACAACATCAAAATCTGTTGACTTCTGGCTTCAGGACAAGTCCCTAAAGTGCCTTCCTTCTCATAACACGCACCATTTCCTTTAATACATTCCTTTTCCATAAAAAGCTTACAGTTCTTATTTGTAAAGTTTACTTGTATATAAAATATGTATTTCGTATGAAATCATCATCACTATTACCACAGAGTTCTATATTATCTTATTGTATCTCTAAAGTTTAATGTAGCATTCTGGCAGCATTTCCTCCAATTTACTAATTAGATTATTATAGTGCACAAATACTCTTCCCCACCTATCACCCCTTCCTATACCATGCTTGCCATACAATAGAATAGATGCACCCATAGAATACTTTTTTTAATAACTTTCTTTCTCCTAAGTGTCTTGTGTTGAACCCTGCAGGTGAAGTAAGGAGGGAAAACTAAAGCATGAATGAAGGAAACACACAATGAAAATCCATGTTTAACACTGTGAAGTACTTGACACCTTTCCCACAAAAAATGCCCCTTTCACTCTTCAGTATTGACTGTATGTTCTTGAAATAACAAAAATAAGGACTTTGTTTGAAATGATTGCTATTCTTGACCCTTTCATCTCCTTGACTTATTGTTCTGTATCAAATTGCTTGATTATCTTGTCATTATGGGAAGAAAATACTCAGTTCCAGATGAATAAAACTGATTTTTTTCAGTCAATTGCATTACAAGACTTTAATATTCATAGCAACTGGATTGAGCAAGAGGCTGTATGAAAGTTATACCAAAAATACAATTCAGAATTTTTGTTTAAAGGTGCTTTTTATAAGTATGTGTTGCTTCCTTGGTAAGGGGTAACAGTAGCAGCAATTTTTTTCTTGCTACTAGCTCTATATTTATGGACTAAAAACATAGTTTTGAGGGCACTCAGCAGTTTCTGAAAATAATATTTATGATAATTTAAAAATATTTTAGCAAATAAGAACATTAAAACCATGAGAAGTAGTTAAAAAGCATTTGTCATTCAAAACTAAAGAGAAAATGGGTAATGAGAGCACAAATATTACAGACCTCTCATATCTGACTTACATGTAATACTCTTTCTATATAACTGTTATCCATTGTATGTTGTTAAAATCAATATTAAAGTATTATCAATCATCATTGCTAAAAGAGCTTAACTTATAAACTTCAGAAGTGAGCAGCTCTGTATTTCCATTTGATTTTGCATTCTTTCTTGAGTTACTCATAGAGAGATGTTGGTAAAAGGTATTACAAGAATTACCTTGTTTTGTTTATATGGTTAATATAAATATTTAGAGAATGAAATAATAACAATAGTCTGCAGAACTTAGACATGTCAGAAGTGTGCTGTCTGCCCAGGCCTGTCCTGAGAAGTGGAAGGTGTCAGTCATCTCAAATTTGTGATTTGGTCCTGAATGCAACTGCTGTCCTCAGCCCAATGACAGATGGGTTTGTGCCTCCTCACGTCCTTGTGTATACATTTTAAATTGCAGAATTATAGAATACTTAAGGTTAGAAGGGACCTCATGAGGTCACCTAGTCCGATTATTTCCTCCAAACACAGCACAGATGGCCAACTTTCTTCTCGGCTTCATTGTTAAAGCATAGTCAGCAGTTTAAAGGAAGTGATTATTACTCCATATGGTTGTTGCGAAATGGAGTATTTCTTCCAGTGTCGGGGCTTCCCAGTACAAGAAAGGCACTGACAAACTGGAGCAAGCCACTGGAGAGCCACCAGATTGTGAAGTGGCTGGAGTACACAGTATTACAAGGAAAGGCTGAGTGACCGGGCTTTGTTCAGTTCACAGAACAGATGGTGAAGGGGTCAGCTTAACATTGTTTTCCACCATCAAGTGTGTATTTATAGAGAAGACCTAACCAGATTTTTCTCAATGATGCACATCAAAAGTATGAGAAGAATGAATGCAAGTTACATCAAGGAAAATTTCCTCTTGCTATTAAAACAACGACAACTACAACAAAACCACAGGGCTGTCAAACACTGGGACAGCTTTCCCCCAGAGATCCTGAAGTCTCCTTGCTCAGAGATTTTCAGAACTCTGCTGGACAATGCCTGGAGAAACTTAATTTAAAGAAGTTTTCCCTGATTTGATCAGGAGACTTGTTGTCCCTTTTAACCCAAACTGTTCTATGGTTTCACAGTTTAACATTTGTGACAAATGATGAGGGAGGAACCGTAGCCATACCAAAATCTTCACTGGCACTGGAGATAAAAGGCACAAACTGTACATCCTACTGGGCTGATGACAGTGGTGGAATTCAGGAGCAATTTACAGATAGGAGATAGCAACCACTCACTGGCTCTCTTGGTATTTCTCTGTAGCAGTTGCCCAGGATGACTGTGATCAGTTTTATGGAAATCCCTGATAGCTTGTCGTGAACAAAAGGTGATCAACCAGGTGATTTCCACAGGTTTACACTCTTACATCAAAGACTAGACAGAAGTTGGTGAGACAAAAGGAAATATAACTAAGGGGTGAAATTCAACTTTTTCTGTATTGTGTTATCACTGCAAAAAATTAAATTTATCTGAGTTGGTATACTGTCTGTACTATCAAATAATGTGCCATTTTAATCCCATATCCTGTTCCTCTGATTAAAAATATAAATGTTAGCTTGCTCGTGTATACTGTTCTGGAATAAAATTGCTACTTTCCCCAAAAATAAAATCAGATGTAATTTTAAGGATAGTTCTAGCGTAAGCTTCTGGAAATGCTTATTTCTGTCACTGACTATAGAGAAGATCCTGAGGTTTTCACCCAGATGTTGATACTAGTGTTAGGTAGTGCTAGGTAGAGATTAATACCATCCAAAATGACTGCTTCAAACATCCTCTTTCTATACAATGGCACTAAGTATGTATGTAAGATGTCTCCAACAGCAGACAAATTCAGTGTGACTGTGATATAAAAAAAGATTTATCAATAATCTAGTTATCTCTGTTCTAGATGAGATCTGTTTTTCTTTGTTTTCTCAATTACTTTGAGAACAGTCAGAAGACCTGAAAAGTCTAAGTGATTAAGAAAATAAAAATTACAGTAAATTATTTGTAGAAAATGTAGGAAATTTTGACAAGTGGTTATTTGCCAATAGAATGTTTCCTTTCCTTTTTTCCTTTCTTTTTTCCTTTCCTTCCTCTCCCATGCATTTTCCTGTGAGGTGCTTCTTTGCTAGTGAAAATGCTTCGCCTTTCCATTTTTTAAGCAGAGCAATTCTTAAATCTGTTAGTACTTGTCTATGGAGCCATATGGGCTTCCATATGGCAATTCTTTTGATGACTGTGCCATATTCAATATCTTACCCATGTGCATGTCTGTATAATCAAGTGTTTTATCTTTAATTTCCTGCACTGATGTGTAGAAGATAACTCTGAGTGTATTAGCACATTTCTGCTTTATCTGTCTATCATTAGATTGGAGAATAGCATGTTCACACATTCTTTAATTGGGTAGTTAATTGGTCTAGGAGAAGATGTGGCAATATGAAATGTCTTCTGTTGTGAGTAGTATGAAAATCTTCTCCTTGGTACTGATCATTTTATTGCCATAAATAGCAACTTTAAATTTGTATTAAAGAAATTAAAGAACTAAATTGGAGAATGATGGAAACTGTGAAAAAATATTAAGGGAATTTTTTTATTTCTGGTACTGTTTACATGACTTAGGAATGTCACAAAATGAGAAAATTATTTGTTTAGTGCTGTAAGCAGAGGAGATGGGTCTTTTTTGATGAAATAAGCATGACTTCCAACAAGACATTAACAGAAAAATGTAGTCTGAAGTACTTCTGAAGATGTAAACCTCAAAATGTCAAGTATTCCAGTTCAGCCAAAATTCATTACTTATTTGATACAAGTAGATGCAGTTATGTTTTCATATCATGACATTCCTCTACCAAACTAAGGAAACAAAGGAAACTTGTCATTTTCTATGAGGTTAGATGCAATTAAAGAGTATCAAATAAATATGCATATGTAAATGAGAACTAGAACCATTGTCTTCTATTAGTAATGCATAAGCCTTGACTATTTAGTATATTTTTTTCTGTGAGATCATTTCGGCTCCCTTTTAACAAAGCCTTCAGGTATATGAGGTACACTTTTATCTTAGCAATCTTTATAGGGATTAGTGTTTCTTGCTTGGAAAGATCATAGATGTCTATATTTGCTTGCCAGGAAAAAGAACTCTCTCTTTGCAAAATAAAAATTAAGTATATTCCCAGTATTATGGTATCCAAATTTTAGATTAAAATATTATTTAAAAAATCATATTCTATTCAAAAGGGAAAGAAGTAAAAATGTTATTGTAATTAATATATTCTTGTGATTTTATAATAATTCAACCATTTACAAGGAAAACGTAAGAGTTCAGAATGACTCATAGACCCAGTCTTTTGCCTTTTCATTCTGAAGACGTACAAGCTGTCTAGTGTTAGTAGCAGGCAGAAGCTGTTCAACAGCCATCTTTTCCTCTGAGTGGGGAACAGTTTCTTCAAGGGAGATTAGTATCACAGTGTGATTCTGAGGATAGGAGCTATGATGTGCTCTTGATTGAAGCTTTCAGAATTTAAATAGAAAGAAACCCACAGTTATAGAAATATATCAATATTTTAAAAATATATTTTAAAGCATTACTTACAATTTAATTTATTAGGGGCTACTAGGAGATAGTATTTTGCCCAAGAAGAAAAAAAAAAAAAAAAGAAAAAGAAAAAAGAAAAAAAAGGGAGAGAGAGAAAAAAAAATTATATTAAAAAAAGTTTGGGAAAACTCAGTTTGGAAATATTTGGAAAAACTCATGCGCACCCACATGTACACTATGTAAAGCTGACTTTCATGCATGAAGATTGCTTACTGTGCATGTACATAATCAGTAAGATTTTATTGTATCATCTTCAATTTTGTATGCAGTGCATCAGTTTACTGCCCAGTACTTTATTGATCCACATAGCAATACTGAATACATATTTATGATGAGAGAAGGTTAATGGTCTTCCAAAACTCCCATTATGTTTAATCTTTAATTAATTCAGCAGAAGGGATAATATACAACTTGTCTTGGTTTGGGTGGGGTTTTTTTGTTTTGTTTTGGGTTTGTTTCTTTCCCCTTGTGTTTATAGGAACACAAGGAATAAAATCTCAACAATAAGTTTTCTCAAATACTTCATTTCTGCAAATATTAAGCCATTAATATATAAACTTTCAGAGTTTCCTACCAAACACAATATATCCCCTTGTCAAAATTTAGCAGCTACATAGAAGGTCTGCTGCAGTAAAAGACATTAATGATAACAGTATAGTTTGGACCGACTATTGTGAAGCTCTTTCTACTAAACAAAAGAAAAAACATCCATACACATATTAACAATTTTATAAGCAGAGCTAGGAAGCTTTATTCAAGGCTTTTGATTTTTACGGTGTCTTTTCTTTGTCTGATTCTGGTCTCCACATAGTTTACCAAAATAGATTCACCATAGTGCTAGCACAAGTAAATGCTTGCCTACTGATGTATATAAAAGTTCATACATATTTAAAAATGCATACATAAAAAAGGGTATGTCCAATGACTGTGCTGATGGAAGAAGCTGCATAATCAGTCAACTTTCTTATCAAAAATATCACTCATATCTACCTCTGCAGTACTAACTGATGCAGTACAGAATGACTTTTGGTATTCTACACTGTAGTTTTATAAACACCAAACTTAAGGAAGATTATAATTTTTTTTTTTAAATTCTCACTAATAAGTAGAAAGAGATATAGATCTGATATAACTGTCCTTGAAAGAAAAAGAAGCCAGGAAAAGAATCAATTAAAAAAAAACAAAACCAAACCCTTCAAAACACAAGACCATATTGCTTCATCTATACTGTTTAGTAAGCTCTTCTTCTGGTGTTACGTTTAATTAGAATAATTATATCAAGTTGCAAGAACGTTTCAAGATATTAAAAATGTAGGTTACCTTAAAAGAAGAAAAAAACCACATGCCTTATAACATTTGGAATGGGAATTTGAATGTATTGACTTGTGTAATAATTACCCTCTTTTTCCTTCGTAGTGAATTCTATTTAATATTTATGAGAAGAGAAAGGCCATGAAAAATGCTTGTGTTGTGTACATACACAATATATAAGCTCCTGAAACTCTTTAAAGGACAGCAAAACACACTGGAGCTCTCTTATTTTCTTTTCACACTGCCTCTAATGCTTTGCAATTTCTTAATGAATAAGGGTGTTTAACTATCCAAAATGTTTTAAAAGAAAAAAAAAAAGAAAAAAGAGAAAAAATCCTGTATGGTGTAAGACTGAGAACAGGTCCAAATACTAAGGATTCCATCTGAATTTAAATTTATGGGGGCATTTTGTTTTGGTTTTGTTTGTTTGTTTGTTTGTTTTGTTTTGTTTTGTTTTGTTTTCTATTAAAAAAATTACCCTGCATCTATTTTTGCTAACAGGAAGGAAGGAAAATGGAGGTGGGGAAAGTTAGAGAGAATGAGAGAGAAAGAGAGCAGGTGGCACTATAAATTTACAACCTTTTATTCAGTTTTTATCGGGAAAAGAACTGTCCTTACTGCAGTGCTTGCAGCCTGAAATGCACTCCATCATTCCACTCTGAAACTCTGATAAGTCCAGATGTGTGATGGCCTTCAGCTCTAAATCAGGCTGTGCACTTCTAGCATGACCTTCCCCTAGGCACTACAATGATATCTCTGTCTCTGACTTCCCGTGCTCAAATTGAATCAAGGTACTTTAGACATGTCTTCCTTAGCAACTTTACATATTGTACGGAACAATGGACATCAAAGATTTTTTAATTTCTGACTTACCCATTTCCCAACTTGGATTGTAATGGTAATGATGTGTTTATTCTCTAGATCTGAACAATGAAAGCACTAAAATACAATAGAAGAATAAAGTATTGTGCATTCCAGGCATGGCAACTGAATAAATAGCATACGAACTTCAGAAAATTATGTTGCTGCATTTATAATCTCATTTGAGTTACAAAATAAACTATGATAAAATAGTGGTACCACGCTATTTTTTTCCACAAGCTTCTTGATTCTTTTTATTATTTTTCTAACTTCATTGTCTTTTCTATTGTACTGCAGTATTTTTAAAATTCATAATCTGTAAAGTTCTGAGGAAAGTCATGAGAAAGAAAATTTACAAGGTTTAGGGGCAGCTGCTTCTTTAGTACCCAAGAACTTTTAGGATGAATGTTACAAATTATTTTTTTAAACAAATAATTAAGGCTCACTCCTAGCGTCTTACAAGGATTCAGTTAAAGCCAAGCACCATGGGAACATGACTAGAGCTTTTCATTTGTGTTCCCTTCAATGGAAAGTAATTTTTGGCAAACACACTAGATGTTAGAAACCCTCGTTCCCCACACTTCCAAGACAAAGGCATGGATAGAAAATAAAGGTTCTTGAGGTTATGATAATCCTTGACTATGTGCTTGTGTTGATCTCCACCTGAGTTAGTGGGAAACATGCTGTGAGAAACAGTGCTCCCTGCTACTTCCAGCTAGATCAATGTCCTCTGCTTCAATTTGATGCTTTGAGTTAATTATTTTTATGCAGGAAAAGGTGACAGGAAGATTTGCTCACAGGAGGACCAGTGATTTTTCACAGGATCACAGGATTTTTTTTCACTGAGATAGTGAAATTTCAGTGGGTTTTGTAATTTTATCTTCAGGATAAAACTGCTAATTCAAACAACAACAAAAATTCCTCAGAAACCCTCAGCCCATTTTGTCTTAAAATCCAGTAGCTGAGGAGACCTAAAATCACTTGACTAAATGTCTGACCAAAGTCCAAGTTTCAAGGTTCTTCACAGGAACCAATCATGAGATAGATAGAAAACTCAGGACAAAGCTATAGCAGTATATTTATTCCACATTAATAAAGTCAAATACTTCCTTCTGTAGAGAGTAAGCTTGAGCTCTTCCTTCTTCTTCCTCTCCTCCTACCCTTTAGGAAAGAAGTACTATCAGGAGACTGATTATTTGATCTTTCTCTTTTGTCAAAAATGGGAAAGTTAGTGCTAAAATTTAGGCCAAGAGGCTCAGGAAAAGCTTTAGTCAGTTGACTAGTCTAGTGTCTTGTTTATCGTAAGACACTTCAAAAGGTCTTTGTTTTACCTGACTGCAGAGCAAGAACATTTATAAAACTTTACAGATATTGTTCTGTTGAAAAAAACCCAAAACATTTCTTGCCACACTCTTAATTGCTGCATAAAGCTGTATAGGCAGTGCAATACAATACTGGTTCCTAGTGCCTCTGGGTATTGCCTGTTCTGTTCTGTTTTGTTTTTTTTTTTTAATTTACTACCTCAAGGTCTCACAGCAGATCAGAGGACAATAAGATTCATAATTGTTACCCTAATTTCAAATTATGATGGCTAATTCCTTCTCAAATAGTTAAAATCCAGCAACTTGAGTCCCGTTCCGTAGACACGAGTCATTAATTTATTGAATATTAGCCACTTCAAACAGCATATGGCCTTACTTAGTCACACATGTTACTATAATATAACATGTAGGAAAGATGCAATGATTTTTGCATACCTTCAGTCAAGGCAGATGATATGACCAAATACTAAAATATTGTTGCATATACGTTTTAGGTATATTACAAACTTTAAACAATGGTTTAGCTGGGTCCTCCCTAGACTGTAAGATTACTTCTCAAATTCATATATGATGAAAACACAGGCATGACAGATTTATTAAAAACAAGTGACGCATTAAAACCCAAGAAGTTATAGTTTTATTTAAAAGTAAATTAAAACAATAAATTTAATGTGTTTGCAGAAGAGCCCAGTCTTTCCAAACAATAATCACTTGCTGTTTAATTTTCCTGGGCTGGATTGCTTCATATCTTGACCTGATGAGCCATTTCGGCTATCTTCCCTACCCCTTATGCTTGACATTTTGTTCATTAGGATTGGTTTTCCTGATCGTCACAATACAAGATAAACTCTTTTATTAAGAGGAAATGATGGTGTCGCCTCTCCATAATTGAATCTGGAAGATGTATCTGCTGTTCTTTAGAATGACATATTCGGGAAGCCAAATAATCAACCTCAAGGGAACAGCTTTCTGTGCCTGAGAGATACAGGTCGCCTAATACTTCACCAGTGGTTTTTGCAGAAAATGTGAAACTTTTGTCAAAACAAGCCAGCTCACCTGATAAATAATCATGTCATACAGAAATATATGTTTTTGCTAAAAATGCTTTGAAAATAAGTATTAAGGTACTAATTCAGAGAGAATGGGATATAGAATGGTCTATTCATCACTCTCTGTTGTCTTACAAAGGCTGTGTTCCAGGACTAAACCTCAAGTGCTCTTTTGTTTTGCTTTGTTTTTTCCCTTCCAAGAGATAAGGACCATAAAAGAAGTGATACTTAAAATCACTGCTTAGAAAAGAAGTCCTTATATAAAAATAAAATGGGATAATTTTTTTTTTTTTTTTAAAGTGTATATAAAACTGACACTTTTTGTAGCCTGCATTTTTCTATAAGGAGGGATCAAGGACATCCAGACAGCATTATCTCCACCCCAAATTTTCCAGCCTTGAAAAAGTATGATGAAGGTAGCAATGACAATAGATTGTTAGAGACATGTAAGACAATCTTCATATAATTAGAGAAAGCAATTAGAACTTCTCTTAATTTCCATGTTAATACAGGCATACATGCAAAAAATCTAGTAGGTTGGTTGTTTTTTTTTTTCAAATTCATATGATGGTTATTCAGGAATATGTAAGTTTTAGCTATTACATAATGGATTTCTCTATAGTTTTTTTGTAGTAAACTTAAAACTGCACAACCCCTAACAATTTTCACCTTTCTGTGTTAAAGTGTCTTTCCTTTCAGAATTTCAGTTTCATTGCTACCTGTAAAAACAAAAGAAAAATGTACCTTATAAAACTTATAAAAATAATATCAAAACATTTTGCATACCATGCTTTTAGCTAATGAAATCTAAAAATTAGAAATGGAAGTGTTTATCTGGCCCATATTACCTAACCCAGGAAGCAATGAGTCACCGTAAAGGAGGACTGTTTCTCAGAGCTGTTTTCATATGAAATTTAAAAGCTGTTTCTAGCAGAGTTATTTTTAAGGTGCAATTTTCTAGTTCTAGTGCATATTTTATACTTTTAGTGTGTTCCATGCCTAAAGACTTTAATGACTGGTGAAATACTTTCCCCATACCAAATTTCACTATCTGCTTTGTTATTCTCCCAGTTTTTTTCAGGTAAAATGGAGTCAGTACATGATCTTAAAAGAAAAAGAAATTCTTAATGGAAATAAAGTGCAAAAAGTGAAAAAAAATTCACTCTTTCTATATCTAAAAGCTCTCTTTTTGAAAAAAATGTGTTTTATGTGTGGAGGAAGGAGGAGTGAATGAAATCTCTTCACACACTTATACACTAGCTCATAAAGAAGTCTGGAATAATGGAGAAATAAATTGCTTTGGCATCTGTATTATAAAGCCAAGCATATGATTGTGCCATGAATGTAGTCTCTTATAAAGAATAATTTCCTGTATTGTCATAAAAAAGTATGGTAGTCCATTAATATCCATTCACATCTCTGCCTTTCTGATGCAGCTACCCTAATGTGTTTGCAGGATTTTTGAATAGCCATGTTAAAGAGGATGGATATGCTAAATAAAGACTTTCCAAAGGGAACTTTATCCCATATTTGTTCCAAGTGTTCCAGGTACTTTCTTTCTGAAGTGTATTGACCATTACTGGTGACAAGGTATTACAGGATATGCTCCAGTACACAGATCTTTCATCTTAAATTCTCGTGAATGTCATGCAAAGCTGAAAGACTTGTAATGTACTAGGCTTTTTTCTTTTCTGCGAAATACGAACTCTCTTTACACTGCCTCTCCTCAGATTTTTGTATCCCAGTTTTCACTTGGTTTTAGTCTCAAATAACACAATTAGGTCATATTTCTCTTTTAAAGCACGAATGTTTTTAGCATATTTTGTAGAACTTGTTGAAACTTTAAAAGAAAAAAAGCCAAACAACAAAACCAACCAAAACAAAGACCTTATGTCAAAAACTATTGTTGCTAAATCAGTAGATAACAAATAAAGTAATTATTATTGTATAATAATAAAAAATACACAATGTTTCAAGTAACTAAAATTAAGAAAACCAAAATACTTCTAGCTTGTAAAATATATGTGTGTAGCCTATTGGAAATTATGACTTGAATACTGAAACCTGCTGTGGTGGGTTGACCTTAGCTGGCTGCCAGACACCCACCAAACTGCTCTCTCACTCTGCCTCCTCAAAAGGACAGAGGAAGAAAATAAAAATAAGATCCTTGTGGGTCAAGATAAAGACAGGGAGATTGTCTATCACTTATTGCCATGGTCAAAAGAGACTCAGCTAAGGGAAAAATAATTTAATTTATCAACAATTAAAGTACATTTGGATAGTAAGAAAAAAAGAAAATAATAAAACAACATCTCCCCCTGCCCTTTTTCTAGGCTCAATTTCGATCCTTTACCTCTACCTTCTCCCACACAAGCAGCATAGGGGGATGGAGAATGGAGGCTGTGGCCAACCCATAACTGTTCCTCTCTGCCACTCCTTCCTCCTCACACTTTTCCGTTTCTTCAGTGTAGGGTCCTCCACAGGCTGCAGCGTGGATAACTGCTCCACTGTGATCTCCTCCACAGGCTGCACAGGAATCTGTGCTCTGCCTTCTGGAGCACCTCTTCCTTCTCTCACTAACCTTGGTTTTTTGCTTGTGTTTTGCCTTTTATTAACTATGTTTTCCCCGAGGTGCTTGGCTGTTGACGTCACAAGTGTCTTGCAGTGTGTTCTTTGGAACAGGTTAGAACAGGTCAGACCCAGCTGTGTCTGGTTCCAGCCAGCAGCCTCTGGCCTCTCCTCACAGAGACTACCCCTGCTGCCTTCTTGCTGCCAACACCTTGACATTGACACCCAATACACCAGCAACACTTACTTAAGGAATAGCTCCAGATAGCATAACAATAACTTTAGAAAACCTGTATTGAGCCTCTATTTTAGTCACCTTTCATGAGTCATATATTCACTTTTTTAAAACCTTGCTTCTTTTCTCCTTATATCACAAATATTGTCATTACAGGAAATCTATTTTAGATGGATAACCTATCTGTTTCAAATCAGGTACACTGGGAAGACCACAGGGATGTTGCCCACTTGTGTAGGGATGGGGTCAGGAAGGCCAAGGAACATCTGGAGCTGAAGTTGACAAGAGGCACAAAGAATAATAAGAAAAGCTTCTACAGGTGTATGTCATGGTGTAACCTCAGCTGGAAGCTATGACCACGCAGCCAGTCACACAGCTCTCCCTCTTCCCACAGAAGGGCAGCAAGAAGAGGGAGAAAAGGATGGGAAAGGAAAAGGGGAAAAAAACCCTCATGGGCTGAAATAAAGACAGTTTAATGGAACAATAACAGAAAAGAAAAAAATAACTATAATTATTATTATTATAGTGATAATTATAGTGATAAAAGAATATACAAGACAAGTCACTCTCATCATCCTGTAAATTGGTGAATTAGCACTGTCCCGAGCAGTAATCAGTACCTACCTCCCCTGGCTAACACCATTTATTTACTGAGCCTAGCATCTATGGTACAGAATATTCCATGGGCCAGTCCATCGTTCTATGGTCCTTCTCAGCTTATAAGGGAAGAAGAAAAAAGTCTTCGAAAAATATAAACATCACCTGGCAACAACTAAAGCAATACACAATATTGACATTCCTTTCATACCAAATCTGAAACACAGCAACTACTAGGAAAAAAAAAAAAAAAAAAAAAAATTTAAAAAATTAACTCTATCCCAGCTGAAACCAGGGCAGTATATCAGCCAGAAAAGGAAGGTCAAAGTAAGTGTACCCCTACTGATGAACATGACTAGCAAACTGCAAGGAGAAGGCTGAGGTACTCAACAACATTTTTTACCTGTCACACCAGCAGTATCTCTCCCCACACCTCTTGGGTGGATGGACCACAAGGCAGGGACTATGGGAGCAAAATGCCTCCCATTGTAAGAGAAGATCAGGTACATGACCGCCTGGGGAACCTGAACATACAGAATTCTATAGGACCTGATCAGATGCATCCCAGAGCCCTGAGGGAACTGGCTGATGTAGTTGCCAAGCCACTCTCCACGATACTTGAAAAGTCATAGCCATCAGGTGAAGTCTCTAGTGACTGGAAAAAAAGAAACATAACACCCAATTTTAAAAAGTGTAGAAAGTACCTACCGACCTGTCAGCCTCACCTCTGTGCCTGGGAAGATCATGGAATAGAACCTTCTAGAAGCTATGCTAAGACATGTGGAGGACAGGGAGGTGGTTCAAGACAGCCAACAATTGATACTGTTGTTGGTATTTGAAACAGAAAGCTGATGCTTGGTTGTTGGTTTCCAAACCACTCCTACTTTCTGTGTGTGTGTGTGCTTTTCTGGTTTATACCTTTAAAGTGATTGTCATGTAAAGAAAGATGTGACATCATACCTGTAATTAGCAAGATGAAATTAACATAGGTTGATGCTGACTACATTGTCTTTATGTAATGTTTGTATACATATCATCTCATTTCTCAAATTGCAAGTAATTCCAGCAACTTTTAAATATTGTTCCAACTAAAATACATCATGTTGATGCACATTTTGATTATTTAATACTTCATCTTCTACTGCTTTGGGCCATTGAAGATTTTTTTTGTAAAATAAAATGTTTATTACTGCATTTAAAAGTTTAACTTACATGCTTTTTGTCATATGGAACTAATGTCAATATCTACTTTATACGAAAATGAAAATTATTATATTTTCTTGTGGGGAAAAGGTTTTCTAATTGCTCTGTTTAGAATTACAGAATGGTTTGGGTTGGGAGGGACCTTTTAAAGTCATCTAGTGCAACCCCCCTGCAGTGATCATGCATTGAACAGCACACAGATTCAACACAGTACATTCAGTTGAAAGCTTTGGCAGAGCCTACTGTAAAATGCATCCAATAACAAGTCTATATTATCTAACATTATGCAATGTAGATTTAGTGTGTATACGTTTCTAACATGATTCAGTCCGTTGCTTTTTCTTTAATTCTGTTTTGAAGGTGCTGAATGTTTTCCACAGAAGTGACATAAATAAATACTGTGCCATTTTAGTAATTTTTTGCCTCTATGAGTGAGAAAAGTAAGGCAATTTGATATAATCTGCCTGGAGATCTTTCAGTGATTAAGGCAAGAAGCATTTATAAAGAAACTAAATGAGATTTTTTAAGTGAACAAAACTAGTTTTTCATAATAGCATAAGAATTAAGATTTCACAGCATGATCCTGCTACACAGATGCCGAGAACTCATACGGATTATTAAAACACAAATGAACTTTTAAGAAGCTATAATGATCTATACACTACAAAAATGTTTAAATGAAAATAGAAAATTAAATTTAAAAGCATTACTTCATGAACATCAAAGCTAAGGATGCAGACAAGTTAAAAGATTTTGAGAGTTTATTACATCTGAAATAACCTAACCTAATTTCATTCTCAAAATCTGTAATGCACGAAACTGCTTTTTGCAGAGCCCAAGCACAATTAAGTGGGTGAATAAGGACTCTAGATGCTCTTTTTCAACCCACATAGAGATGTACTGTAAACCCAGATTGTTAACAAGGATAGAAAGTTTGTCCCTAGCAGTTTCCTCTTTCGTATAGGCAGTTAGGAAGCAGATGAGGTGACAAATGAGTCATCTCCTGCTACAAAAGAGGTTGTACTTGTTATTACTGAAGGTCAGCAAAAAACTACGGTTACTGTTAATCCCAGGGCTATTCTATTCTATACTGTATAGATGCTTAAACGACCTCATCACCAGGAAAATAAAAATAGGACTTGACACCTAAAAGTTTTTTAAAGTTTTGCTGAGGATTTTGACATGCAAGGTACATCTACAATGCATTAAGAACTTATGATGATCTTAAGTGAGATTAGTTGCCCACACATTAGGTGTCTAATGCCATTCAAGTTGTCATAGAGCTCATGACCTTGTCACAGGAGTGGCAGATATGATAGTAGATCTACAGGAGGCCCATCTGGTATGACAGACAGAAGCCTAAAGCATCTAAAATAGAACTAGACTACAATTTCAGGCAACTAAATACTAATTATAGTCAACAGCGACAGTGATTTCTGTCCAGCTCCTCCTAGTATTGACATTTATATTTGGCAGCTCTTTGAGTGTCGTTGTCTGTAAGGATGATTCCACAAGAAGGTCCAGAAGGAGGACCTGGGGAACTACAGGCCTATCAGCATGACCTCGGTGCCAGGGAAGGTTATGGAGCAGATCATGATGAGTGCTATCATGATGAGAGCACGTACAAGCCAGGTGATCGGGCCCAGTCAGCATGAGTTTATGAAAGGCAGGTCCTGCTTGACTAATCTGATCTCTTTCTAGAAAAAGGTGACCCCCTTAGTGGATGAGGGAAAAGCTGTGAATTTTGTATACCCAGACTTTAGTAAAGCCTTTGACACCGTTTCCCACAGCATTCTCTGGGAGAAACTGACTGCTCATGGCTTGGACATGCCCAGTCTTCACTGGGTAGAAAACTGCCTAGACGGCCAAGCCCAAAGAATTGTGGTGAATGGAGTTAAATCCAGTTGATGGCCGGACACAAGTGGTGTTCCCCAGGACTCGGTATTGGGTATTCAGTCTTTTCAACCTAAATGATTCTGTGATTCTGTTGCAATTTGAAACTTGAGATCAATTTGAAATCAATTTGAGATCAGAAGTGTCGTGCTCCATGTAGATGCCTCAGGTACTTTAGGGATCAAAATACAAATACAAAGCTTGTTAAAATACAATGCAATCTTGTTATGGGATACATTTTAAAGAAGGCTCTGCCAAAACTTTCAATTGAAGGAACTGCACTGAATCTATGTATCAAATATTAAATTCAGTTTGCAGTACAGAAAGTAATAGAAAAGAAAAAGAAGTGTTCAGCACTTGAGAAAACAATTCTATCAAGCAAATTTGTAGACTGACTTCTTACCAGAAGCATATACGTATCGTTCTACAAGATCTCAAAGTTAGATTGTGCAGAACTGTGTCTTGCAATAAAACATAGAATAAAAACAAAACCTGAAAAGGATCAATGAGTAAACACTTTGATGGAATGAAAGAAAATGACATATGAATCTCTTTTAGTTACAAGTGAGTTCCCCAGAACAATTCCTGTAAGCAGTTATATTACTATAGGAAGTGATCTAAATTCACAAGGACCAAAGTCACAAATAAGTCAGGTATGCAAGTTTTGCGATCTTCACTAAATAAAATCTTTAATGCTCTTCAAAGACTGAAATTTGTTTTCCTAAAAACACGCTTTTGTGCTGGATGCAAGATGAAATTTTTCATTAGTTGTGTTGTATTGTACCCACAATGTAACATTTTTGACATGATAGTGAGAAATAAATTAAAAAAAAATACAACATTAGCATTCAGTCTCAACAGAAGTACAGGGCAATACCAGAAAAAACTGGTGTGTTGCTGATGAAAAACCTGAAATGAATATCCATCACTTATATTTGTCAGACTCTATGTACGGAGACTTAGTAGAATTTATTATTTGTGTCTTGGGGAGACTCCATAAGCTTGATCAGGGATTAACATGTTCTTGTTTTAAGAACAGCACAGTTAATTATGAGGAAGATAGTACTTATCAAATATTTTACAACTGAACAAAAATGAATGAAAAAACTAAAAAGAAACATTTTTTTAAAAAAGAAACACTAAGATGAATAGCATATCTTGGCATGGAAACAATCATAAAGTATATTAGCATATGAATACTCAGATTCACTGATATTGAAATTGGACCTTTGAGTTATTTGCTATTAATCTCAATTAATAGCACCACCAAAATAGGCTAGTTAGACATCTAACAGCTAGTGAGACTCTTTGGTAATCAAGATCTTATTCGTAATCAACAGAAAAAGAGGGGTCAGCTTTGAGGGGTGAGTTATCACGTATCTGAATTGCTTTTTTCCTGTTTTTGTTTTGTGCTTTTTTTCCCCCCCATAAACTGCATAAAGAGACTGTGTGATTAGTTTTCTTTTTAAGGTTTTAAATAGATATTGATAAAGGCAATGAATCTTATTCTTTCCCCTTGTTGATTAATTAGCCCCTACCTGGGTGCTTCTACTGGGACTCTTATTACATTAGATCTGTTTTAACAGAACTGCAAAACGATAGAATGTGCGCTTACAGCCCAGAAAGCCATCTGCGTCTTGGCATGCATCAAAAGAAGCATGACTAGCAGGTCAAGGGAGGTGATTCTGCCCCTCTACTCCACTCTGGTGAGACCCCACCTGGAGCATTTGTGTCCAGCTCCAGGGTCCTTAGAACAGGAAAGACATGGATCTGTTGGAGTGAGTCCAGAGGAGGGCCACAAAAATGATCAGAGCGAAAAAACACCTGTCCTATGTGGACAGGCTGAGACAGTTGGGGTTGTTCAGCCTGGAGAAGAGAAGGCTCCAGGGAGACCTTATAGCAGCCTTCTGGTACCTAAAGGGAGCCTACAGGAAAGATGGGGAGGGACTTTTGATCAGGGAGTGTAGCAACAGGACAAGGGGTAATGGTTTTAATCTGAAAGAAAGGAGATTTAGATTAGATAGCAGGAAGAAATTCTTTACTGTGAGGGTGGTGAGGCACTGGAACAGGTTTCCCAGAGAAGTTGTGGAGGCCTCATCCCTGGAATAGTTCAAGGCCAGGCTGGATAGGGCTTTGAACAACCTGCTCTAGTGGGAGGTGTTCCTGTCCCTGGCAGGGGGAGTGGAACTAAATGATCTTATGGTCCCTTCCAATACTAACCATTCTATGATTTTATGATAGAATAAATTAATCTTTGGAGGTCAATAGATCCAGTTTGACTGTAATGCCAATTTTGCTTTGCAGTCGTGAGACCAATATCTTATCGTATTTGTTTGATTTTTGTAGAAATTTGTAGAAATTTTGTAGAAATTTGGGTGCAAGTACCCAGGAGCTAGCAGCTGTGGGCTGAAGATGTGACCTCAGTGAGGAGAGGCTGCACTATTCCTGACACAGGCAGTTCCAGCCAGTACCGATGGACCCACCGCAAGGCACAGCTGAGCTTCTCAGTCAAGATGGTGCCACATCCAGGGAAAACAGATTTGGAAAAGGACAAAACACTGCATGGCAATGAAGGGGAGTGTAAATGTATGAGAAAGAGCCCTGTGGACACCAACGTTGGAGAAGAGGGAGCCGGAAGAGAGGCCCCAGGTGCCAGAGGAGACATTCCTCTGCAGTCCCTGGAGAGGACCAGAGTGGAACAGTTATTTCCCTGCAGATGATGGAGGGCCACTCTGGTGACAGAGGATGCAGAGAAGGCGGAGTTGCTGAGTGCCTTCTTTGCTTCAGTCTTTACTGCTAAGGCCCCCCATCAGGAGCCACAGACTTTGGAGGAAACGGAGAAAGTCTGGACGAAGGAAGATTTCCCCTTGGTAGAGGAAGATCAGGTTAGACAACGGTTAAGTAAACTGGATATCTGCAAGTCCATGGGTCCTGATGGGATGCACCTGTGAGTGCAGAGGGACCTGGCAGAAGTAATTGTTGGGCCATTCAACATCATCTTTGAAAGGTCCTGGAGAACAGGTGAGGTGCCTGAGGACTCCAGCCAATGTACTCCAGTCTTCAAAAAGGGCAAGAAGGAGGACCTGGGAAACTACAGGCCGGTCAGCCTCACCTCCATCCCTGGAAAGATGATGGAACAGTTCTGGGTGTCATCGCAAAGCATATGGAGGAAAAGAAAGCTATCAGAAGTAGTCAACACAGATTCACAAAGGGGAAGTCATGTCTGACTAACGTGATAGCCTTCTACGATGACAAGACTAGATGGATAGATGAGGGGAAGGTGGTGGCTGTTGTCTGCCTTGACTTCAGTAAGGCTTTTGACACAGTCTCCCACAGCATCCTCATAGGTAAGCTTAGGAAGTTTGGATTAGATGAATGGACAGTGAGGTGGATTGAAAACTGGCTGAAAGACAGAGATCAGAGGGTTCTGATTAGTGGCACAGAATCTAGTTGGAGGTCCGTATCAAGTGGTATTCCCTAGGGGTTAGTACTGGGTCCAGTCCTCTTCAATATATTCATCAATGACCTGGATGAAGGGATGGAATGAACCCTCAGCAAGCTTGCTGATAACACAAAACTGGGAGGGGTAGCTGACACACCAGAATGCTGTGCCACCGTACAGCGAGACCTGGACAGGCTGGAGACTTGGGCAGAGAGGTACCTGATGTACTTCAGTAAAGGCAAGTGTAGGGTGCCGCACCTGGGGAGAAATAACTCCATGCACCAGTACAGGTTGGGGGCTGACCTGCTGGAGAGCAGCTCTGAGGAAAAAGACCTGGGAGTCCTGGTCGACAACAGGATGACCATGAGCCAGCAACGTGCCCTTGTGGCCAAGAAGGCCAATAGGTACATCAAGAAGAGTGTGATCAACAGGTCAAGGGAGATTATCCTGCCCCTCTGCTCTGCCCTGGTGAGGTCCCACCTGGAGTACTGTGTCCAGTTCTGGGCTCCCCAGTTAAAGAAAGACAGGGAACTGCAGGAGAGGGTACAGCAGAGGGCTACAAAGATGATTAGGGCCCTGGAGCATCTTTCTTATGAGGAAAGGCTGAGGGACTTGGGTCTTTTTAGTCTGGAGAAGAGAAGACTGAGGGGGCATCTGATCAATGCCTATAAATACTTAAAGGGTGGGTGTCAGGAGGATGGGACCACTCTTTTTGAAGTGGTGCCCAGTGACAGGACAAGAGGTAACAGGCACAAACTTGTACATAGGAAGTTCCATTTAGACATGAGGAGGAACTTCTTTACTTTGAGGGTGGCAGAGCACTGGAACAGGCTGCCCAGAGAGGTGGTGGAGTCTCCGTCTCTGGAGACATTCAAAACTCACCTGGACACGTTCCTGTGCAACCTGCTCTAGGTGGACCTGCATTGGCAGGGGGGCTGGACTAGATGATCTCCAGAGGTCTCTTCCAACCCCATATCATTCTGTGATTCTGTGATTTTGTGATCCACACTACAGCCCGTGAAGGACCCTGTGTTGGATATTTCCTGAAGAACTGCTGGGGCAAGGGAAACGTGAGGAGGAAGGAGCAGCAGAAAGGGACTGCTATATACTGACTCCAAACCCCCACTCCCCATCCTGCCTGCACTGCTCATGAAGGAGTAGGTAGACGGGTTGGGAACTAAGGAGTGAGTTTGAGCTTGGAAAAGGGATGGGGGATGTTGTTTTTTTTACTTTTGTCTTTGTTTGTCACTATCCTACACTTTTAATTAGAAATAAATGAAATTAATTTTCCCCAAGTTAATTCTGTTTTGCACCTGTGGTAAGCAACCTCTCTCTCTTTATCTAAACACACAAGCTTTTTCATCTTATATTCTCCCACTGTTCTGTTGAAGATGGGGAGTGGGAGAGTAACTGGGTGGGCATCTGGCAGCCGGTCAAGGTCTGCACAATGATAAAAAGAAAAGAAAGAAAGCAAGGACTACCAAGAATATGGCTGTTTATTCGCTCAGCCTAACCTTTTTTATTTTCTATTTTATTTTCCTGAATGCAAAATGAGAGACTTGGGATCTAAATTAAAGCAACCAAGATAGACAAATTAAATAGA
The DNA here is from genome assembly GCF_964106895.1 of Numenius arquata. NCBI lineage: Eukaryota > Metazoa > Chordata > Aves > Charadriiformes > Scolopacidae > Numenius > Numenius arquata. The sequence goes on along the minus strand of NC_133576.1, from coordinate 105,492,281 downwards.
GTAGTTCTTATATTAGTGTGATTGCTAACTTACGTAACAGTAGAAGAGAAAATGCCTAGTGATGTATATGCAGTGTGAACTTTTAAAGCTGCAGTTCATGCACTGAGTCTAAACTAATTTAGTTGTAACCTTGGACAACCTTTAGTTTTTCCAGCAAGTTTTCAGAACTGTTCAATCTCTGAAACTATATTGTTTTTTAAATATGGTTGCAATGTTCTTTCAAATAAGTAACTTTTATAGACCCTACTAGACAGAATGAAACACAGTGTTGCATAATGTTACATGGGTATATTCTTTATTATAATCCACCACCACCACCACCCCCCCAAAGTATAGAACTAGTATTGTATAGTCTGAGAAATGGTTCAAGGTAATGTAAATTCAAGCTGGGTTGTAACTTAAAGGCTGGCAGGTTCATAAGCTTGCTTGCTGCAAATACCAGACTGTTTAACCATAATGTACTCTTAACGTAGTTATTTTCCTCCAAACATCCAAGGATTTTCTAGGTTTGTTTTTCATTTGTTCTGTGCTATTTAGAAGAATTAAGAGAAGAAAAAATATAAAAAAGAAATTTACCTGGTTACATTCCTAATCTCTGCATTAGTGAAAACAAGCAAATAAAAAATCATATATATCATAAGTGTATATAAAACCAAAATATCATCTGCCTTGGTATTGCTTCCAACATTGTGACTAAGTGTGATACAAAGGATTCAGCATGTAATGTAATGTAATTTATTAAGGACAGTATTGACTGAAATCTAAATTGCTGTTCTGAGAAATCTCAAAAAGTACTTCCTCAAAAATACCCATGACTAAATCCAGCATAATGTTAGCTCCGTGTTGGTGGTTAGAGTGCACAGACTCAGAAAAATACATTTTTAACAAGGGCAGTTGTTTTCCTTTGGATTCATAAGTAGTTCAACTTGATGGATTGATTGAAGTGTTTTAAAATTAAAAATTTCTCTTAAAGCTAAGTACAATGCAGAAATAACAAAAAATGAAAATTTAGTAATTTAAACATCAAACCCATTTTATGTCGGTAATCTGAATGTCAAATCCACCTTTTCCTGAAGTTTTTCCTTTCTTTTTTCTCCTAATTATATTTGTCCATTCTTTTACTTCAGCCATTTCCTTTCTTGCAGTGTGACTTTGCCACAGATTATTACTTCTCCCATCTTCCCTCACTTCCTCTCAAGTAGAAGAAAAATAAGACTTCTCTTTTTCAGCTTTTTTTTTTTCTTTTCTCTTTTTTTCTTGTTCCTGAAAGGAGGAGATGGGTAGGGGCCATGAGCCCATGAAGCTCAAGGAATAATGCAGGATGTGACTGACGACAGCTGTTGCAAAGAAGCTCGCTTATATTTTAACTGGTGAGGCCACATCTGGAATACTGTGTCCAGTTCTGCCCCTCCCCCCCCAAGTACAGAATAGTCATAGAGAGAGTCCAACAAAGGGCTACAGAGATGATGAAGGGACTGGAGCCTCTTTCTTATGAAGAAAGGCTGAGACAGCTGGGATTGCTTAGCTTACAGAAGAGAAGACTCAGGGGGCACCTCATCAACGTCTATAAATACCTGAAAAGATCATGCAAGGAAGACAGAGCGAGGCCCTCTTCAGTGGTGCCCAGTGACTGGATCAGAGGCAATAGACACAAAAGGAAACACAAGAGGTTCTGTCTGACTATCAGGAAATTCTGCGAGAGTCACTATGAGAGTGACTTAGCACTAGCACAAGTTGCCTGGGAAGTTTGTGGAGTCTCCATCCTTGGAGCTACTGAAAAGCTGTCTGAACATGTTCTTGTGCACCCAGGTCTAGGTAGCCCTGCTTGAGTAAGGGAGGTCGGACCAGATGACCTTCTAGAAGTTCCTTTGAGCCTCCATATTTTGTGCTTCTGTGATTCTGTTTTTACCTTAGTCCCAAAACCATGGCAGTAAGAACCTTTGCAACTTGACTTAAAATTATGTGGAAAGCAGAGAATAGGAAAAAAAAAAAATATTTGTAGTTATTTGTTTGCTAGGAAGATATACTGGACTGGTTGAAGCTGGATGGGTTGGAGGTATATTGCTGGTTAGGATGGAGACTTATAGCCAGCTGGAAATGATGGAATATGTAGGACATTATGATCACCAAGGAATAAAGGGAATGGCGAATAGGTTTTTCTGTGAAACTCCCATTTCCTTCTGAAAGGAAATACTGAATGCAGTCCATAGTGTAGTCCAAGTTGACATACAGACCAAGTTCAAACTAATGTCAGGGGATGAGAAAACTGTGGGAAAACAGGGATCAAAGCAGTTTGAAAGCATTGGTTGAATGTAAGTTGGAACTCATATGTATGCCTTGGTATACAACACAGACCCGGGGTTCAACACTTCCCAGTTGTATGTCTTGCTGAAGACAAGGATTAAACCTGGATGTTCACTTTCTTTTGGAAAACAGCCTCTGTAAGACATTGGGAGGAAACCTTTGGGAAGGAGGCATATTGTACCCTGGCTGAAAGATCAGAGAACTACAATACTAAGGCACAGAGAAAATTACACACTTTTCCCACAGTGTGAACACAAATAATGAACCCCCAAATAAATCAAATAATATTAATGTTCTCCTTTGAACTTGACACATCTCTTAAATGAGCAAGCAATCACAATGTTAAATATTGCTGAGATCTACAAGCATAAAAATGGATGAGTGCCCTCCATGTATTGACAGCATTAATCATCTATCAGTGCCATTAATCTGAATTCAGATCATGTTGAGTCCCAAGTATTGGATTCAATTGTAGAAATATGTTAACACATAAGTTTGTTTATAAGTAAGCAGCTTTTCAACTAAGTAGTACTTAGCTGCTTCAGGATCTTCAGTGGTAGTTGAATTGTGTAGTATTCAAAACATAAAGAGAACGGAATGAGACTTTTAGTGTCTTGAAACAGTGGCACAATTTCTATATATATGTCTCACTTCAAATAATATTTATTGAGATTCTTTTTAAATCATGTATTTTTTTTTTATTATGTTCTTTTTTAAAAGAGAGATAATTTGTATTTATCATGTGGTTACTGCTAACTTAGATACCTCTAATGTTCTGGTCAGATCTCAATGTTTATTAGAAGCTATTTTTAGCTCTGTACCCGCCATTGTAAAATGGAGGATGCCTGCTGAACCATAAAGGCAAAACAATTATATTCCAATCCTATCAGCTCCTTGGTCATATAAGCTCCCTTCTATTCTTTTTGGGCTCTCAGAAAGGATGAGAAAGATGAATAAAGGAGTTCAGGTAAATAGTTAAATTTACTTCATTAATAGCATTGGAAGATTTTGCCTTCTGAATCAAAAATAAAAAAAAAAATCAGATGAGATAATGTGATCAATGTTCCAACCTGTATTGTTTGTATAAACATCTCTTTACACTGGCTAAAATAATTTTTAACTTTTTCTTTCCATTTATTTTAATTGGCCAGACCCCCATCATCCTAAAAATCGCCCTTGACTGCTATTATTTTCTTGGCAAGACAGGTGTTCTTGCACACTGTGCAGCAGAGCAAGAGATGTAATTCCAAGGAGGATTTCAAGTGACTAATTCCAAGAGCAAAAGGCAAAGGAGGCATTGCATCAAATGAAATGGTGACAAAATGAAGTTTTGTTTGTAAGTTAGAGTGAAAATACAAAAGAATGCAGAGCAGTCAGAGGTACATACTCCATGCACAAAGGAATATATTACTTTATGAGCAAATTACAGTCATTTGTATTCTCAGCAAGTAATGGTGTTAATTGATATGAATTAACAAGAAATTAAAGTAGGTGCCATGGAAATTCTTTTTATTTCACATCTTCTTTCCTGTGCTTGTCATGTATTCTGCAAACTGCAAATACCTCATTTCGTGTAGCAGTTCAGCCTGTACAAAAGGTTCAGGGTCCTGCCTTGCCTAATGTTTGTCAAAATTCTACTAGTGTGTGCTTTCTGGAGTTAAGCAGCACACCTAGAAATAAACCTTTGTTCATATTCTGCATTTTTCCAAGTAAGTCTATTTCTAATAAAGATTTGGGATGGAAAATTGTTGGAGCATTGACTCCTTTATATTTATTGAACTCCACAAAGTCAAGAATAGCACTTTCTCATGACACAATTCCTCATCCCTTTCCATCAGTATGACACACACCTCTCTTAGCTGTTCGTTACCATTTGCACACTCCCCCTTTTTTGGCCCTTCATTCTACTAGGAGGAAAAAAACCAAAAAATCTTTGGTGCTGCGTGGTTAACTAGGTTAGAGACATGGTCTGGTATACACTAGTTGAAAAAAAAAACAAAAACATTAGCATGAAGGAAGGGAGGATACATTTCAAGGCAGCATGAAAAAGTATACAAGAAGCATCTATGAAACTATACCTTCAGAAGCACAAGGTTCTGACACAATCTTTACTCCCATCACGTTCCTGTGCTCTTTAGCCATTTTAAATTGAATAATATAGCTGTGAAATATTATACAAAGTAGAAATAATACTTCTAATACTCTTTTGATAGAGGAATAGAAATGTTCAAAAGCAAAACACAAAGGCTCAAGGTCACCTGTAGAAATTTTATTTCCTCGTATGTCATCTTGTAGCCTAGTTTTTGGGACAAGTTCTGCAAGCCATATTGACAAAAACGTGTTTCTGAATATCCTGGCCAGGGGCTGTTGTCATAAGCATTTCCAAATTACTGTATCTACAAAGCACTGAATTAATTAGGCATGATATATTTTTGGCATGTGACTGCACAGAATGTAGCATAATGTCATGAAATCTAGCAGCCTGAACTGCACTGTTTGCAGAGGTGACAGTCTCACGGGAATATTTTCAGCTCTGAATGCATGCAATTTACCTTGAAAGTAAACTGCTAGCTCTCACTAATGCAACCTCTTTACCTCTTTTCTCTTCTTCTTTTTTTTTTTTTTTTGTTTGCTCTTTCAGATCACACTTTGCTGCCCAACTTAATAAGAAAGAATCAAATAAGAATATCCAAATGTCCCAGCTAAATTCTCAGCACCTAGGTAAAAGTCTAGAAAAGAATGTGAGATGGCTACAGTATAATAAACAGAAAAAAACCAGAAATAGCTGGGAAATTTAATTTGATTTCATTGTATGCTAGCTTTAGAATACCAAAAGAATACATATATATACCTGTGTGCATACACGTGTGTTTCATATATGTGTATTTGTTTTCATGCAAATGTATTCTTTTTCCTCTTGATGGACTTGCTGAAGTACTTAATATGTAATGATTTTTATGAAAGAAATGACAGTGTGTACAATTATTAGATGAAAGAAAGAATCTAGTTTGTTAAAGAGCACAGTTCTATCGTGTTAACAATTGCTGTTCCAAGATGATAATCTCAACAATATCAATGCTGTAGTTTGAAAACTAATTTTGCAATTGAGATACTTGAGAATGTGATTCTATAACCACTATATAGAATCAGTGGTGTATTTAAGTGAAGTACTAAACTTCACACTAATTGCTCTGTAAAACTCTATCTAAAAGACATAATTCCCGAGACAGATATGTATATAGATGTGAGGCGCAGAAACAGACTCTACAACTCCCGAAGAGTTATAAAGCAGGTATGCTTATTGCGGCGCTGGGTGCAAGGGGGATCACTCCTTGAAACTTGCATGCTGGGTTGTAAAACAAGCGTCTATTTATGATAAAAAGCATACATATTCATTAATATGGGCTGGGTTATTATAATTAATTCTAAGAAAAGGCATTATTATTCTAATTATTTCTAGGAACTCATTATCATAAGTCTCCTCCCCTTGCTGCATGCATACTGTCACCCAGTGGTCATGGGCTGAGGTCTTCTGGAGGAAGGCTCATAGTCTTCACCGTGTACTTTTACCTTTGTCTTAGACTGCTGAGCTGGCTGGACCCCAAGCCACAAAACTGAGACAATTGGGTTCCTCCTTAGCATGCAGGCTGTTCCTACTATCTATAGCTACTTGAAAGGACATTGTAGAGAGGTTGGTGCTGGTCTCTTCTCACAAGCAAATAGCGATAGAACAAGAAGGAACGGCTTCAAGTTGCAACAGGGTAGGTTTAGACTAGACATTAGAAAGTTCTTCACAGTAAGAGTGATCAGACACTGGAACGGGCTGCCCAGGGAGGTGGTTGAGTCACCATCCTTGGATGAGTTTAAGAGTCGTTTAGATGTAGTGTTGGGGGATATGGTGTAGGGAGAAACTTTGTAGAGTAGGGTAGATGGTTGGACTCGATGATCCCAAGGGTCTTTTCCAACCTGAATGATTCTATGATCTTATACACAAGGCCAGTTCCTTATCTTGGAATGCTGGGCTCTGAGCTCTGTTCTTTGCCAAGTTGTACTAAATCTACACTAACTATGTTTAACCATGCATTCTCCGAATCAGGTGTTCAACTAGAGAAAATTAAAATTTTCTCCAGATTGATTGATTTATCCAAGTTTATACTAAACCTTATTGAATGATATTTTGTATTTTTAAGATATAATTATTTACTAAACAGGTACAAAATAATCCACATTTCTAATGAAAGATTTTATTAGAAAGTATATTTTACAAGACCATATTCATATTGAATACATTCAGAAATAAATTTATCAAAGTAAATTGTTTTATCATCCCAATTTGAAATGGCAAATGTTTCATTTTAAGGAAGTAAAAATGCATCACTTAATGGTATTGTTCCCCATTATTTTATACAGTAGGAAACATCTAATATTCTATATATCATATTTTTTACTGAATTATAATATTTTAACAGAGAATATGAATCATTCATGTTTCTAGCTGAGACAAATGTTGAAGTAATGATATTTTTCTAAAGAGTGATTATTTTGTTTTCCTACCAACTAAATTGCATAATTTCCTTCTTTGAAACTACAGTGGTTCCAAGACTTGAAAGGTATCAAGGTGAATCATATCTTATTTTATACTTTAAATCATACTATACAGCAAGGCTTATAACATCACTGTGTGTTTTTACTATTGCTGTTATGATTATTATTGACGGGAATAGAGTAGCAATAGCTTAAAGTACACATTTTTGTGCTGTTCTAATTATACATGACAAAATGATAGCCTTTGTAAGAACAGAATAAGAGAGAAATAGATGCAGCAGATCAACAATTTTTACAGAAACAATTTGATAGCAGTGTTTAGCATGTAATAGTCTAGGTTAGTAATAGTCTTACCAGGTCCACCCTATATGTTGCCAAGGCTTTCATGTGTCTCTTAAACCTTTTTGTTATACATTATAATAAACAGTCTCAGTGTAGAGACATTTCAGTGAACAACAGATGAAAATAAAAAAGATCTTTGAAGACCTAATGAGAGAACAATAAAGGCTGGCTTCACTGACACAGCAAAGGTAAGCACTAACGTTTTGATCCCATAGGGCAAATGGTAGGTGCCCTTAATAGGAAATGGGTAGTTTGCTTCCAATGTATTGGAGAACAAGAAGCCAAAAGAAGGCTATAGGAAGAGTGATATTATCTCAGTAGTAATGTGAAAAATGAAAAAAAAAATTAAAGCCTATAGATAATGCAAGAGTGTCAGGGTCAAAGAAGAAAGACAGCTGTCATAGGGGCACAGAGTACTTGATGAACCAGAAAATTCTCTATTATAGTTGTTATGAAAGTAGAATGTGTTATGAACTGAGAATGTGTAGATTGGTGGATGTGCAAATCTAGAATAAGGGCCAAATCATATATTTTGCACAGTATCCAGGCTTCTCTGACAGGAGGTGAGTTACAGTTCTCTACAGTTATTAAAACTGCAGTGGGAATTACTGCCTACTTCTATACATGTAACATCCTAAAACTATGTTATATCCCACTGGACGACAGGTGTTGCTGGATTAGAAGTATTAACTTATTTTGAAAATCTAAAAATCTACTTGAAAAAGATCATCAAGGCAAAATACACTTTGTCAAGGTTGTAATCTAAAAAAACTCTGCAATTTTATTCTTTTGCAGTCCATTTTATTCCTGAATCCATTAAGCTAAATTCTAGTGGGTTTTTTATGCACCAACATACAAAACTTGAATGCATTATAGGAGGTGATATGTAACTGCTGAAGGATTCAGACATAAAAAAAAAAAAAAAAAAAAAAGAAGAAAGAAAAAAAAACAGAGACACTGTTGCTTCTAAGTAAAAAGGTTTTGTCACAGTTGTGAATGGACAGGCAGGGAGGGAAATGCAATAAAATGGCACATTTGATGAAAAGATACCTCTGAGTGAGGATGAACTATCAAGATTCAACAAGAACTACTCTAAAAATTATACTGGTTCAATAAATATGTATGCTACCCTTTATTTATTTTTTAAAACAAAGATTAGAGATTTAATCATGTGCAGATTATTATATCTAAATTCAAAAATCCTTCAAAGGGGCATTTTTGCAAGTTATACCTCTATGCATGTCATCTTTATGACTCAGAAGACACTGAAGTATGAGGCACTTCCTTTTTTACCCGTGAGTATCTAAAGGCAGGATTTTTCCACCTTATGTTGCAAAAAAAAGAACAAACAGAGACTAAGAAGGCTGAGGAGTAGGAGGGAGTGGGTAATGATCACTGTAGTGCAGTGCGTCTGAGTGACAGACCAAATGGCTGGCTGTTAGTATCAGTAGACCAGGGAAGAAGGAAATGGAGTATGGTTGGGAAAAAGAAAAAACCTGAGGTTTTCAAATGCTGAGTCTTGATAATTAAAAGGACAACCCAGATAACGTGTCAGGAAAGAGTGGATGAAAATTAAATCAAGGTTGAGGAAATAGATTTCTGAGTCACCATCATGGTAGAAGCCATGTAGTTTGAGATGCTGATAAGGCAGAAAGAACTAAGAATGAAGATCTGAAAGACAAAATATCAATAAAAGAAAGACAAGAGGAAAAGAACAGACATAGGATATTTTGAAGGAGAAGCTGGAAAGGGAGGGGAAAAAAACACAGGAGTATGGGGTAACAGAAGCCAATTAGTGTTTTTAGTGCTTTGCTAACACTCTTTTATTGGCTAGTATGTACTGTTTCAGTGCAATCTGGTTTTAACAGTCTGGAAATCACAGGTTTATCAAATTAATAAGTATTAATATTGACATAAATCTGGACAAGAAAAATTATTATCAGGGAAAATTGAGCTGGCAAGCAGGGAATGGCTGCCATTTCTGCCTAATGACAACAAGTTTTTAAAATCCTGTTTTCCTTGGAATTTATTTTTTATTTTGACATACATAACTATATGCTCATTGGTATCTCCCATTTCTGCTGCCATGTGCTGCCTGCTGCTACATGGATTCACATTTGGCATCTGCTCTGTCAGACATTAAGTGGTTGCTACTACCTTATGCACTCAATGTGGCTTGAGAACTAGAGAGCATGGAGACTAACTAGTCTTGGCTACCAAGGCACACTTATTGATGTGTACGTGACCTCTCTGCTTCACATCAGTCATGGTGGGTGGGAGGTGTACAGGAATTCCCATGGTGCCTGGCAATTGGATGTCACTGTCATTGTGGCAGGCACTTTGCCATTAGCAGGTTAGTTGAAGGGGAGCCATTTAAACCATTTAAGCATAAACAGAGTTTAACCAGGCCCAACCCTCTGCCAGACTACCACTGTGGCCTGTGTTGCGCTGCACTTCTGCCAAGATCAGGGCTCTGTTCTGGTGAGGTTTTGATCATTTGGCTTCTTGCCTATCTTCATTCTAGATTGTTTATAGCTGACCCACTTAAAATATACATTGTCTACAACATCCCTGAACACTAAAATTGAGACCTTCCTGCCTGCTCTGAGATGGCGGTACCAGTACAACATAAAAATGTCAGTAATAGTGTAGTGACTGTAGGCTGCTTATGAAAAACACAGACCAGCCTGACCACTCACAGGTGTCATGGTGCAGAAGTTCCCATGTTAATCATCTACAAGGAGCATTCGCTTCCATGTCTGTAGTTCATGGAGTTATCTGTTCTTTTGCAGGGTAATTCAGTGTGTTCTGCTTTGTCACTTGGTGTTGTCTTTAACATGCTATTGCTGGATTAAGCAAAGCATAAAGTCAAGCATGTTAGAAAAATAACACATGGAGAGGTGTTTTTTTCCCTGTTAATACTAGAATATTCGATTCCAAGTATGCTGGTTTATCACTTATCACTGACCTTGGTTTAAACTGTATAAAACAAAACTTGTATTTGAAGATTATTTCTTGTGCTTGGACACTTTCAAATCTGACAGGAATTAGAGGAGTATGCACCTTCAAGTGTTGACAGAGCTGCAGCAAGCAAGGAAGTAAATAGTCAATCTCAGTCAAGAACTCTGCCACAGAGAAGGAACATTTATACTGCAAATAGCAGTCATCTGTTTTCTGGTTCTGTAGCTATTTATCTGCAAACAAAATTCTGACGTTCACTAAAAGGTAGTAAAGAAAATGGGACAGGGAGGAAACGTAAAGGAAGACCCTACAGGACAATGTAAGGGAAGGTACAGTAGTTGACAAAGATAGCTTGGGCTCTTGCTATGACTGGGATCAATTCTCCTAAAGGCCAAAAAGACTCTTCAGTTCCTGGAATAGCCTTGAAGGGTTCAGATGTACATCCTGCTACTGAGGAGATACTAAAAACTGTGTCTGTTGGTTGTCCTCTCATTGACTTAGGAATAATTCTGAATAAAGTCAAAAATAGAGTAGAGTCTCATAAAAGATCAGGGGGATTCCACCTTTAAATATTGAAGTTAGATGTGTAGAATCCCAGGCTTTCAGTATAATTAAAATATGTAGAGATTCTTCTATACTTGGTGATTCCGTTCCTTTTATAATTCATCCCTTTGGACAGGCTGGAGAGCTGGGCAGAGAAGACCCTAATGAGGTTCAATAAAGGCAAGTGGAGGGTCCTGCACCTGGGGAGGAAGAATGTCAGACACCAATATAGGTTAGGGATGGATCTGCTGGAAAGCACTTCTGAGGAAAAGGATATGGGGGTTCTGGTGGATAGTAAACTATCCATGAGCCGGAAATGTGCCCTTGTTGCCAAGAGGGCCAATGGAATCCTGGGCTGCATAGGGAAGAGTATGGCCAGTAGGTCGAGGGTGGTCATTCTCCCCCTCTACTCTGCACTGGTGAGGCCACAACTGGAATACTGTGTCCAGTTCTGGGCTCCCCAGTTCAAGAGAGACAGGGAACTACTGGAGAGAGTCCAGCGTAGGGCAACAAAGATGATTAAGGGATTGAAGCATCTCCCTTATGAGGAAAGGCTGAGAGAGCTGAGACTCTTTAGCCTGGAGAAGAGAAGGCTGAGGGGAGACCTTATCTATGTTTACAAGTACCTAAAGGGTGGGTTGAAGGATGATGGCGCTGGACTCTTTTCAGTGGTTTCCAGCGATAGGACGAGGGGCAACGGGCACAAGCTGGAACACAGAAAGTTCCGTTCAAATATGAGGAGAAACTTCTTTATGGTGAGGGTGACAGAGCCCTGGAACAGGCTTCCCAGGGAGGTTGTGGAGTCCCCTTCTCTGGAGATTTTCAAGACCTGCCTTGATGCAGTCCTGAGTAATGTGCTCTAGGCAATCCTACTTTGGCAGGTGAGTTGGACTAGATAATCTCTAGAGGTCTCTTCCAACTCCAACAATTCCGTGATTCCATGATTCCATGATTCCTCAGTTAGGTATCTCTATTAATTTGGGTAGAACTGGACCGAGAGGGTCTGGTTTTTTGGATGCAATGTTAATTTTCTTTATTTTTAAGTTTAGATTTAAATTTAGATTTTAAAGGAAAGTTGTTTTTGCATACATCTATGTTTATATATTCTTTAAGGTAGAAATATGTATTCTTCCTGTTAAAGGTTGGTAATGGGAGTGTTATTTTTGTCTTCTCTCCTTGGAGTTTTTAAGCTATGATTTTAATATTTCTTAGAAGTCCCTTTATTGTTTTAATTATATTTCTACTTAAATCAGCATGAGAACTTAGGCCAGCAGTAAGTGTTTCAAAAACTCTCCACCTGAAGTCACACCTAAATTTATAGCCCTGTAAGAAAACCATTATTAAGAGAGCGTAGAGAAAAAAAAAAAAAAACCTTCTAAAAATTACTGCTGAGGAGGCTTGTAAAGATCATGCTGAGTAGTAGGTCAAAAGCCCAACCCATCGACAACTGTTAGTGTTAAGGAATTCACTTATCCTGGTAGGTGGCTACTTCTCTTCACTCACCCCTTTTGACATTCTTCTCTTATGTCATTTGGACATATTCAGTAAGGTGATATAAGGGGCAAGCTTTTCCTGTGCTCATCTTTATGTAGTGGAGGTATGGAGACTTGTTACTGCTTAATAGGCTACTTTATTTGCACTTACCGAACAAGCTCAGCATTATATAAAGTGAAGTGCAGGGTGAGAAGGGACTCATAGCAAGTAGGTGAATTCTGTTTGGAATATTTCCTTTCTAACCTGCACAGCCCTATTGAAAGAGGTAGCATATTATTCAAGCATTATCTAGGCTCCTGTCCTCTCATGGTCTGGCATTTTTGAGGAACCTGTTTAAGATATGTTTCCTGAAGTTTGTATAGATGACACAGTTAAAACTAGCACATATGAGGTCCATACAAGTAAGACATTCTCCTAAAACAGAACACAATCAAAGCAAGCTTCTTTCCTCGTCACAGTAATGAAAGCAAAGTGCTATAAGATGAAAACACAACCATTAACTTGTCAGTGACTTGACTGATAAATCACTGCAAATACCTGATAACCAGCTGAAAATCCAGGTGAGAAACCATGTAAAGAATCGATTGCCTAATAGCCAGCACCACATGTTGGAGAACTGATAAAATGTGTTAACTGTATGTTTTTCAGGAAAAAAGGGAGAAATCTAACCTAAGCTCTGGATACATCCAACTTTTTACTATAAGGAGGGTAAAACAGAGCGTATACATTCACGTGAGCATAACATATATAAAACTTTGTAGGAGGTCATAATGCAAGGTTTAGATAGACACATGGTGCATTCATGTCTCTTAGTTCAATGGAGTAGGTGAGACTGACTGTGTGGTGTGCTAGAGAACTGCAGCCTAATAGGGTTATATAATTTAATAGCTTGTAATCATCAACATGACTGTGCTTTCTCTAAGCCCATATTGTCATGTTGCCCACTGTCCAAGATCTTACATGTGCTTATGTTGGCTGCACAGCTTCTACGTGTGCTGGACTTCAAACTCTTGAGAGCTAGGGTTTGCTTGCAGCTATGGCAGTACTTACAAGGTTGAAAAAAACCAGAAAAATAGCACTTTCCTTAAGAAAGAGGGAGATAGATAGATAGATAGATAGATAGATAGATAGATAATTACAGAACTGAGATTTGGAGGTAGATTGTGCAGCTAGAGAGCTGTTAATGTGCCCACTATTTACATATCATTTGTGATATGCATAATCAGCAGCAGAAGACCTGGAAGGTGCATGTGCCCTTCTAGCATTGTTTTAAAGTTGTATTATCAGCCCAACTGTATTCAACAATTACCGTGTTAATTGAGCTCAAAGTGAACAAACTCATCTACTGTTTCATTAAAGAATTAACTTTTCCAATTAAAGTTCAGCTTTCTTTAGTCCATTTACACAGACATGATCCTAAAGCAAATAGAAGAATTTATCACCATTACAGCTTTCTGAAACATAATCACGATGAGCTTATCCAGTGTCAGAGTTACTGAAATAAAACTGTTATAACAACGATTAGAGAGACATGCAAAAAAGTTCACCATTATTTGTATAATGAGATACTCAATAGTTAAGTTACAAAACAATTTGTAGTCACTAAAATGTTGATCTTTCAATAGTAGTAGTCTAGGAAAATCAAGTGTATGTATATATAAAATGAATCCTATTACAGAGCACATACCTCTGTGTGCCTTTGTAAAATACATTAAGACTTGAGGTCTTCTGTACTTATGCTGCTGATAAGTAAGGATGAAACATTTTTGACTTATAATTTCCATAAAATCTTCACTTTTCCCTATTAAATAAGAAATGACAGTGTTGCTTACAGCAGATCTCTGATTAATAAGCCACAAAATTAAAACTGTAGGACATAATTGTTACTTCAGTGGAAAAGTGTTACATGAAAGCTTGTAAGGCTCTAAGCAACACCAAATAAAGGTTTATTCAGTGAGAAGGTACTTTATCTTATTTATTCATCTTTGGTACATATGAGAGTATGAGATTTAGTAGACAGTGATGTATTTTGGAGAATCCAGGTGGGAACAGTGATACTGAGCAGTTACCGTAGAAATGTTCTATTATGTAACCCTTATCTATCTATCTATCTATCTATCTATCTATCTATCTATCTTTATATTGCCCTATCACAATAATACCTGAATGCCACAGAATACTCACCTGTATAATGCCCTTGTGAAGTGTCAATAGCCTCATTTTAAAGGTGAAAAATAAGAGATAGAAAAATAAATATTTTTTTTTACCATAGATTACTTATGTAAAATATGGCAGTTAGATTGAATTTTTATCTATTAAGACTTCAGATTGTAACTTAACCAGTGATTCAACCTTCCTTTGATAGTTATTTATAATTAAATATAGATCAAAGCATAAATGAGATAATTGAAAGTAAGGGTGATGTTTTCCATTTGTAGAAAGGTTAAATAAAGTATTCTTACACCAGGTTCAACAACTATAACTGTGGATCTACTCTAGATCTTGGAAAAGTGGCTTTCAATTTTATGAATGTGGGTTCCAGTCAACTCCATTCTTTTGTTCCTCTATGTCTAACTTAGAAATCACAACCAAATTAGAAGGGCTAGAGCTTGGAAAAAGCTCTCCTGTATTTTTTCCTTCTGGATAATTTTGAAAATTTTTTCTTGTTCTGGAAAATCTTTGGTTTTGTTTACACTCCTATTTCCTTCAGCTTCCCTCTATGTTAACATTCTTCATCCATGTGTTTTGCATTTCAAAACAAAGAAATCTTTTTATTGCTAAAAAAACCCAAACCCAAACTTTTCCACTTTTCTGTCAGAAGTTGTTGAAAGTTTCAATAAAATCTGGGCATTGAAAAAGGTCTAGTAATTTCCCAGGGTAGAAATTCTTCCAGTTCCAGATCATGACATTAAACTTCACCTTTGTTTTGATGGCCTTATTTCTCTCATCTGTCTGTTTTAAATTATCATAGTAAGGAATAGATACACACTATTACCTTGTCTCACAACTGCATTGGGACCTTATAGGAGAAATCAGAAGCATGCATGCTTCAGAACACATGGCTTATTTTACTGGAAGTTTATCAAAATAGCTAGAGAGAGGTATGATAGTGGGAAAATCTGTATTACGTGATTATAAGCTTCTATCCTCACTCTTTCTTCACAACAATCTGGTGAGGCAAATAAACACTACTCTTCCCTTTATACAATTACAGAACAAAACACTAAAAGTAGGATTATTTTCATTTTGTACATCTAAAATTTAGGTGTCTAAGTCTGAACTATTACCCTAGACTTCCTATATCAGTACAGAAATTGAGTCAATGTTAAGCACATCAGCAGGGCTTTTATCTGCTTGCCTCTGATTTCACCATGACATGAGTTGTACTTTGGGAATACCTGCTTCGGTTTAGTGAGAACAGATGATTTTCGGAAAACAGACTCATTGTTAGGAATCATATATTTAGGTGACTAAGAGAGATGAATGCCAGCCTAAATCTGAAGCTCATTCTGAGAACTAGACCAGTGTCCTAGGATTAGTAGTTTTGTGTATATTAGTAACTGCAGCGGTGAATCTCTTTTCTTCTTTAATCTAGGTTGGAAAAAAAACCCAAAACAAACAAAACAAAAACCAAAAACCAAAAAAAGATGAATTTTAACTAATAGGTAATTACCACTGAGGTAAAAAATATTTCACAGAAATTTCACAGAAAGAAAAATGTACCAATGCTGTCAAAGTTCAGTTACTAAGGCCCACATTAACTTAACAAACTTTAGAAACTTAGCTGAGAGTCTTTGAAGCTTGGTATTTCTACCCCATTTTTTCCTTATAACCTTCGGTATTTCACTGAAGCTCCTCATTTAGCAGGTGTGTTACCATAAGGTCAATAGACAGAAAAAAAGCATCTTCAGATGTTAGTCAGATCAAGTAATCTTCTAGATGAGCCTCTTTCTGTTTCTACTGACTACAGAAAAATAATTAAGGAAACTACAATCTCAGCTTACAGTGAGACACATGTCCTTTGTCACAGATGTCTAGAACTCAGATGTTTAGGTCTGAGATAATCAATCCAGAATCCTTCTACAGCCACTGCAGAGCAGTGTGCACGTTAAGGTGATTAATATTATACTAAAAAAGGATATCTAAAACAGATCTGACAAATCATCCTCTTAGCAGGCTTTTTCCTTATCACTGAATGTGAAAGAAGCCTATGGTGACTAGCTCAAAGTTAAAATTATAGATATAAAAAATTACATGAAATGAAGTGCCCTTCTGTTAGGTGGCTAAAACTATATAAGATAAATTCCTGTATTACACCTGGCTGGAATGTAGTTAACTTCATCCAATCAAAGCCCACATAGTGCTGTGCTTTATATTTGTAGCTTGAATGGTGTTAACGCACCAGTGTTATGGATACTGGCGAGCAGTGCTAACACAGCATCAAGGCAGTCTCTCCAGCCTACACCTAGGGCTGGTATACTAGAGGTGGGCAAGAGGTTGGGCTAATCCAAACTGACGAAAGAGATATTCCATAGCATATGACATCATGCTCAGCAATAAAAGCTGAGAGAAAGGGGTGTGTGGGTGTTTGTGTGTTTGTGGAGGGCATTTGTTACTAATACGTTTGTCTTCTGAAGCAGCTGTTACATGTACTGATGACCTGCTTCCCAAGAAGTAGCTGGACATCTCCTGCTGATTGGAAGTAGACAATAAATCAACGAATATATTTTTTTTTTCCTTTGCTTCCACAGATGGCCTTATTTTTATTAAACCACCTTTATCTCCACCCAGAAATTTTTCATCTTATATTCTTCCCCTGTCCTGCTGCAGAAGAGGAGTGATGGAGCGGCTTGGTGGGCACCTGGTGGCTAGCCAAGGTCAACCCACCAAAATTTTTATCCAGTTCCCTTTAAAATCATTCAAATCTCTTTACTGTCTCCAGTAATTGTCAAGTCTTGTGCTTGTTCACTGCTGACTGCAGATACGCTTGCACCTACATGTAATGTAGACAGAGTGTTTGTGCTTTATCTAATAGCTAACACACTTTAAGCAGTTAAGCTGATCCATATAATTGAAATTGAGGGACATTATTGTTTGTAATGTGGTACTTGTCATTATTTTTGATAGCCATTGTAAACCAGATATAAATAAAAATCGCAAATTATTGAAACATTTATTGTCAACATTCCTAGATAAAGGGAAAAAGTGATGTATTCACTGTTCATGTGGTGAGTGACTGAAAAGATATAGTAAAATCAGTATTATTAAGCAAGTAATATTATTAAGACAGCAACAGGTGAAGCACCTTTTTCTTAGAAAGCTGAAATAACACTGGTTGGAATACAAAATATGGAATTTTATTTTCCAATAACATTTTCAGTTAGTCAGTCAGACTTATTCTTAGATATCTCAGAATCAGAAGACTGAACTACAGAAATGTGAACTACTGCATTAAAAGAATGAACTAAAGCATAAAATGTTTCAACACAAGCTTGAATTAAAATTAGTGAAAATATTTTTTAGATGTGAAAATAACAGGTGGAGTTTTTTTTCCTTCTTTTTATTATCTTTTATTTTTGCACTGTTCTGTACTTCATATTTTAGCTTGGAACATAAGTAAAATGAAAACACCGTCAGGAGATATTGAAAAGTACAAAAGAATATTTCTGGCCTTCTTATACAGACAGAAGCACTTTGGATAATTTCAATAAGTTTCAGATAAGCAACCATATTTTTGGGTGCTCATTAGAGCTTGGTGAATAATTTATAACAAATAATTTAGTTGATGAATTTTAACTCTCTTCGGCTCACAAATTGTCCATGAACAGATTGTGATTTTCCTAAATTAGCTCATTATTCACAATCATTCAGTGAATAATTTCTGTGAATAATTCTTTTTCTGTAGCTAGTTTGTGGCCAGTTGTTGTAAACAGTTAACTTTCAAGCTGGTTTGGTCTGACATATAAATTCTGTAGAATATTTCTGCTTAACTGTAATGTTTGAAATCAAATTATCAGGAATAATAATAAATCCTATATAATACATGCCTTTTCCACCCTAAGTTTCAGTTCTCTGTCTGTCACTGTAATATTTAAATGTCCTGCAAAATCAAGTAAATTTTCTCATACACCTAAAGTGAGACAACTCCTCATATATTCAAAAGATCTTGAGAAGTTTCTGAAAATGTTGTTTATTTCTTGGCTTCCTGTGATTCAGTGTTTGCACATTCATTGTGAGTGGGCTATATCAACCAGAATCATCATGAAATGTGAAAGCAAAGGGAGTATTCTTGTAGTAGCAATAACATCTTTTAGATGATTAAGGATATTGATGGAGTAATTTTCCAAGCTCAAGTAATAAATTGTATCAAAAGTTTTGAGTTTGATCCAACTTTCATAATCTTGATGTTGGATTTTATTGTATAAGGCCAATGCTGTATAAATAATCCCTTTTGAATTTTGGAAAAAAAAATAATCTCATTATGTAAATCGGATCTTTTGGGACTAAAAGAGGAGGGGCAGATGCATGTTTCTGAGTAGCTTACATATCCTTCTATTGTCTATATATTGTCAATTTCTTAAAACTGTAAAAAAGTTTAAATTATGCCATTTAGCTTTATAACTCTATGTATGCTAATATTTACTTAACAAGGCTGATGGGAAAACATATTTTTTCATTATATTCTTTTTTCATCTTTCTATTATTCCACTAAATCTACTTTTAGTTTGAACACTTTGTCAAAATGTTGCCACACATCAGTATTGTCTTTATGAGGAGAAATGACAAAATATTAGTATATGTTTTTAAAAGTGAATCGGAAATTTTATTTATTTACAAGAATGTACAAGATGAATTCTCTAAACACAGGTATGATCAAGCAAGAGAAAAGAGTACCACAGCAGGAGGTCTCTTTAAGTGAATAATCAACGAAAATCCCTCTTTCTTAGCTTCTTTTAGGAGCACTGATGCTTTTGAAGCTTCCTTGTTGCTTTCTGTATCAGCTTTTGTCTCCTAGAAATGAAAAATAATCATCTTTCTTCAGATACTAAGAACCTTAATTTGCTATATGTTTGCCCTGGAAAAATGGCAAAGGTCAGATGTCTCAGGTTATATTCAATTCTCTGTTTGTCCCTGCGCTGTGGATCTCAAATTGGTTTAGATAATGTATTACATGGAAAAGTTTAATAAATAAAATCTCCTTACACAAAAGTTAGCAGTAAGGAAATGACTACATACTGTAACATATTCCACAACATCGTTCAGAATTTTCCAAGGTTTGATTGCTGAGATTAATTGGACTTTGATTTGAATAAAAATTGCAAGATCAAGTCGCCAGTTTTAAGTGAATTTTTTGTATACAATAAGCTCTCTATCCATTGCTATATTTAATCAGAAACATATAAGATGCTGCACCGTCAGTATAAATGGTAAATTTTAATTTGCACACATTTATTTTTCACGTCCAAAAAGTTCATATTGTGCACTAGTTCATAATCAGTAACTATCAGCTATGGAAAAGTCAGACAGTGCTGTAACATTCACTGTCACTTCTTATTACCTTCAAGTACTTGCTTTTTTTCTGTGCAGAATCTCTGCTCTATAGCTGTGTAGTTTTCAGTACTTAATACTACTTCTAGTAGTGGAAATATTTTAGCATGGGTTATCACTCAGAAACTTTCAACAAGTTATTGCACAAAACTTTCATGAAGTCCTTCATCCAAAAAAAAAATAGTTTTTTTCAAAAAAGCATCAGCAATCCCAGAAAACCTGAATCACAAAAAGTAATCAGTCATTCACAATGACCATAAAGCAATATTAATAGGAGAGATTTTTCAGAAATTATTTAAAAGACATTTTTTTGAAATGAATTATGTGAATTTTATGTTTCATCTTGAATATTTGGTTTCAGTGATTATTATTTCGTAATGTCCCCTAGGTTCCTAAGAAATGTCCCTTAGGTTGCTAAGCTCAAATGTCTAAAACCTTTTTTGTGAGAGTTCTGCTGTGGGATGATGTATTGCAATGATGTGAACTATGAAGTCCCAGTTTTCTGTATAGATGATGTCCAAACAGTGTTCCCTAAAGAACAGAAATTCCACCTACTTGTGAATAAGCATATGATGAGGGTCCTAAACCTTCACTGACACAGCTTGAAAGAAGGAGAGTCTGGAAGTGTAATTAGGAAAAAAAAAAAAAAAAAGTCAAAAATAAAAAAGAAAAGAGACAAGCCAATAGGGGTTTGGAGAGAGAAAAACATATATATCCACTCAGAAATATGAGCCTATGGAGTCTGCTTACTTTATAGAACTATTTCCTTAGTCTTAGTAAAGGCATATATTTTTAAAACATGCACTGAAAGGATGACAGGAAGTCAACGAGTTTTTAAGTAGTGTACTTAAATAAGAATCTACACTCCCTGAAGTCAACAAATATTTCAGACAATGAATGAGTGCATATTCCACTCTTGTCTCATTGCAAAAGGGGGGAAAAGAACCAAATAAGAACATGAAGAAAAATTAGTTGTCAGGTTGGTTCTCAGGGCATGGAAATCAATGATTTGTTTTGTGCTTTTGCCTTGAATCTTTTAGCAGAAGCACTTACTTTCTCCCCATGAATTGGAGTTAGCTGGTATTATTGACATATCCACAGAAAGGCTGTAACTTAAAAAAATGTATAATACTTGGCAATGAGTTTATTTAGGGGAACTTTTGAATGTCAAGGACATTGGAGACAGTATGCTCATTTTAGGCTGTAGAATTTCAAGACATGAAAAGTTGGGAATAGATATATGCATTTTTTATTTTTTTTTTTTGGTGTAGCACAATAAACCTATTTTAATTCCTTTTTTTTTCTTAATTTTCTGTGCCTCATAGTACTCAGCATACCTATCCTCAGAAAGTTCCATGCTATACAGAAGAGCTACAGTCTATGACAGCCACTGAGTCTTCAACTTTCAAATCTTTGGCCCACTATCAGATTCATTATTATATAGTAACTTGCTCCAACAGCAGAGTATATTAGTTACTGAGTGCTATCCTCAATTATGTATATATTATCCTTTGTTTATAGCAACAGTTGGTTTTTTTGTTTTTTTTTCCCAAAACATAAACTGGCCTTTCCTCCATGCAAGAAGAATGAGTAAGAGGTAAAAATGACCCATGTGTTTAACATAAAATTAAGAAATTACAAGAAATACATCCTTCAGTGCACGTATAATTTAGTAGGATCCAATGAAAAGAAGTCAATGGAAAGAATGAGTGATTTAATATATTAAAAGATTTCATCTTTATGTTTCAAGGCTATAGGAAAAGCTGACACTCTGGACTCCAGAAAATCCAGCTAGCTGTGATTTGTTCAACAGGAGATGTCAAGTAGAGCTGCTCACATTCTCTACGTAGCTAAGACAAGATGTAGTCTGACTTCAGATGGACTTCAGTCTTCAGTGTGAAGTATTCAGACTTCAGTCTGAAGTCAGGTTTTCATAATGTCTTCTTTCAGCTCACTGAGAAAAGCCAAGAGCACCTCCTATGGGCCTGTTCCAACTTGTTGCTTTACAGTCGGGGTCTTTCCTGGGAGCATATTTTATCACTCAGGTTCTTTATTTTACTAGCAACAATGTCCAAACAACTATTAAATTCTATTAACCTGTAATGATTACTGATTCCTATTAATAAAAGCTTTTCATTTGTTTAATTGAAAAGATTTTACTGTATACAATATTTCTTAGAGCTGTTTTAGAAAATTCAATGGAAGGACTTCATTTCCTCTTCATTATCTGAATATGTTCATTAACATTCCTTTGAAACACCTGCTATTGCTGATAACCTTGTGATCCAAAGAATCTCACTAGTGTCAGAGTCACTCTATTGACTGCAAGAAAGAGTAACGAATTGATATTTCCCTTCCCAAAACTCTCAATCTGTGATTAACCAAAGGGTTTTATTTTTCTCAGGTGAACACCTATTCAGTGAGCTAATGTAGCAAAAGAATTTTAGACAGCTTGTAGCTATTATGGTGATTCAGAGGATACCATAGGATGTACATGTCAACACTTGGCACATCCCTTATATCTCATCAAATACAAGAAGGAATTCTTGATTAGATTCAGACAGTTGCAAGCAGGAACATGTTTGATTGCCATCATTCAGTGCAGATATGAGCATAATTGTTATCTGCTATGAACTTAGGGGAATTTTTATAACGGTTCACTCCCAATGCAGCTGTAATTTGAGTGCAGCAGATTAGATCAAAACAAAAATGACTGCATTTGTTTTGAATAATATCAGTTTTTAATATTTTTCCCATTCACTGTAGCCAGGGCTTGAGTAGTCTGCAAAGAAGGTGATACAAATCACTGATAGATTGTTTTACCTGAGACAGCACAGTAGGTGGTCTGAATTCAGCCTTTGTTCATGGAAGTAAATTACCTGAATATAGCCTGAATTGCACAATTCTGAAGTTTTAGGGAATTACATGAATGTAGTTGGACTGGCTTTGAGTATATTTTGTTTGCTGCATGGTTGGAACTATTTGTTTTCTGAAGAGCTGAATTTTTCCAGTTGGAACACTGATCGTAAGAAAGTTACACAAGAAGTTCTTGAACACTTAACTCCCTTTTATGTCCCTACTCTCTCTAAGTAGCTACAATTGTCATAATCAGACTGTTTGCCTTTGTGCCATCCTATTTTGGTCCTGGATAATACAGCTACAAATGCAGATGGAATCCAGAAACCCTTCCCTAAAAATGCTTCTGGAAAAATCATTAAAGATACACAAGCAAACTTTCCTTTAGAGGAACTAAATAAAATCTTGAAAATGTATTATAAGCATGTACATCTTTCTATCTTCCTCTTGAAATAATTAAATTATATAAAGTTTTACTCAGACTTATTTTATTCAATGTAGTATTTCTCACATTTGTTTGTGCCAAATATATGTACAATCTTCTAAAAAAATCTTATACAATATTTGACTATAATATCCTGACATAATGTCTGTAGGATGATTTCTTAAAAACCTTGTAAGAAAGTATAATATAGTGATAAAGGATTTATTTATAATTTAGGTTCCCATTGGAGTCTGTGTAATCAACAATATTCCCGCATATCTATAATAAAGTCTCTTTCTGTATGTAATTGATTTTAGGAAGCTAACTCTTCCATGTTGCTCGAGTCTGTTAGGCACTGAAGAAAGAATGAAAGCAGTAATTCCCTACTAGTTGTGCTCTCTGCTTTTTCCCAAGATTTAAAGAACAATTCATCTTACTGTTTAGGTTTTAACTTACAGCATGTTTTTTGTTGTTGTTAATTTCTTCTGTTTTAACTGAGCTCGCATTACTATGCTATTTGAACACTGCAAGTTATATTCTAGGCGTAATTAGGGGAAAGTCAGCACATCAGCTCTGGAAAGTAAAGAACCTATATTGCTTTTACCTCTCCTGTGAAGGCTACAGACATTGACCTGTACATGCAAGGTCAAGAGCTACTTCTGTGAACCATTCCACCTATGTATCTTCTTGCAAGTGTGGGTACGATAGCAAAGCTCCAGGTACCCCCCTATACAGCTGAAGTACCATAACAGAGAAAATGTCTCCATAAGAGTAAGACAGTTTACTTTCCCCTCTGTTTTACACCATGTTAGACTCTGGGAGAAATTTTGGTCATTGGTTTGCTCTTTTAATGAGTTTGAAGGAGCTTATATGGAAATGCTTATAGACAGGCTAAGGAGGAAGTGGAACATGAAAATTTATTCAGTAAGGAATAATAAAATGCCCATTTGAGATGGCAGTTTTCGTCCCATGATGCATTAAGCGTATAGATAACCATTTGAATCTTAATAACAAATGCCCATTGAGTTCACTTTGTGTGTCTGTGTAGAAGTTTCTGTCTTTGTGTTCTTTTCTATTTGGCAAACCAGCTTTCTCTTGAATAAAGAGACTCTGAACTGATTTCACCAAAGCACTCCATAGAGACGGACGGAAATAAGGAAAATCTTCATGAAACACAGAAATATTTAAGCTGATTATATTTTCCACTGTTTGAAGTGCAACACCATTTTCCTTTTTTGTGATTCTTTTCCTCTTTCCCAAAGGAATCAATAACTCTGTGATTTATATGCATTCTTTCTTTCACTTTTCCTCTTTTTTACCACAGACTAAATGATAATAAATCATATGTTGAACCTGTTATTCACTTATCAGTAAACAGAATTACTACTCTTAAAATGTTTAAAATTTCTACTGTGCTGTAAAATTACAAAGCTGCAAAAAGAAAACAAAAAAAGCCACACAAAAATGGAAAAAAACAATCCTACAAACATATTTGCAGATAACAATTTCTATTGTATTGAATGAGCGAAATAAATAAAGAGAAAATGAATAAAAGAAAGATTTGGTGAGTGGTATATTTTCTTTGTCAACATTCAAATATGCCAGATTTACAAGTGGTTTTAACTGTTCCAAATGAAGTTAAGTGCTAGTTCCATTTTGCTGAACTAATTATTGCAAGTTTAAGAACAATTGGAAGTTTGCTTATTAGTTTGGATTACGGTGCCAAAACTAATGTAACCAGACTTTCAGACTGGTTTGTTTTTAACAAGGACAAAAAGCCAGAACTCTCTTTATAATTTGGTTTGTAAAGAAGAGAAGAAACAAGAAGAGACGCTTCCTTGTGCCTGAATGAAATGTTTCAGAGGGAGAGCTTTTGAATAATGTCTGTATTAATATTCTTAATATTCTTTAAATTATATACTCCATGTAACCTGTTCTCTTTCTATGATAACAAATCTTACTTTTGTATAACCTCCTTTACATATCCTTCGTATAACCTCCTTTAACCTCCTAGATACAAACAAGTCTATGGGACCAGATGAGATCCAACCGAGGGTACTGAGGGAGCTGGCAGAAGTGCTTGCGGAGTCACTCTCCATCATTTACCAGCAGTCCTGGCAAACTGGGGAGGTCCCAGCTGACTGGCGTCTAGCAAATGTGATGCCCATCCACAAGAAGGGTTGGAAGGATGATCCGGGGAACTACAGGCCTGTCAGTCTGACCTCGGTGCCTGGAAGGGTCATGGAACAGATCATCCTGAGTGCCATTATGCAACGCATGAAGGATGCCCAGGTGATCAGGCCCAGCCAGCACAGGTTCACGAGGGGCAGGTCCTGCTTGACAAACCTGATCTCCTTCTATGATAAAGTGATCCGCTTGGTGGATGAGGGAAAGGCTGTGGATGTTGTTTACCTGGGCTTTAGCAAGGCCTTTGATACAGTCTCCCACAGTATCCTCCTGGAGAAACTGGCTGCCCATGGCATGGATGGGAGTACTCTCCACCGGGTTAAAAATGGGCTGGAGGGCCGGGCCCAGAGTGTGGTGGTAAATGGAGTTAAATCTAGTTGGTGGCTGGTCATGAGTGGTGTCCCCCAGGGCTCGGTACTGGGACCTGTTCTCTTTAACATCTTTATCAATGATCCGGACGAGGGGATTGAGTGCACCCTCAGTGAGTTCGCAGACGACACCAAGTTGGGTGGGAGCGTCGACCTGCTGGAGGGTAGAAAGGCTTTGCTGAGGGATCTGGACAGGCTGGATCGATGGGCTGAGACCAACGGGATGAGGTTCAATAAGGCCAAGTGCCGGGTGCTGCACTTGGGTCACAACAACCCCATGCAGTGCTACAGGCTTGGGGCAGAGTGGCTGGAGAGCTGCCTGGCAGAAAAGGACCTGGAGGTGTTGGTGGACAGCCGGCTGAACATGAGCCAGCAGTGTGCCCAGGTGGCCAAGAAGGCCAATAGTATCTTGGCCTGTATCAGGAACAGTGTGGTGAGTAGGACTCAGGAGGTGATCGTCCCCCTGTATTTGGCACTGGTGAGGCCCCACCTCCAGTACTGTGTCCAGTTTTGGGCCCCCTACCACAAAAAAGACATTGAGGTGCTGGAGGGGGTCCAGAGAAGAGCAACAAGGCTGGTGAGGGGTCTGGAGCACAAGTCTTATGAGGAGAGGCTGAGAGAACTAGGGTTGTTCAGCCTGGAGAAAAGGAGGCTGAGGGGAGACCTTATTGCTCTCTACAACTACGTGAAAGGAGGATGTAGAGAGGCGGGGGTCGGTCTCTTTTACCAAGTCACGGGCGACAGGACTAGAGGAAACGGCCTCAAGTTGCGCCAGGGGAGGTTCAGGCTGGATATTAGGAAGAATTTTTTCACTGAAAGGGTTATCAGACATTGGAATGGGCTGCCCAGGGAGGTGGTTGAGGCACCATCCCTGGAGGTATTCAAAAGACAGGTTGACGTGGTGCTGGGAGACATGGTTTAGTGATGGTGTTGCATTTTGTTGTTTTGTGGGTGTTTATTTTTGTCAGTTAGGGTGATGGTTGGACAAGACGATCTTGAAGGTCCCTTCCAACCTAGAAGATTCTGTGATTCTGTGATTCTTTCCTACCATATTTTTACTTATCTTTCTTGTTCTTCTCCAGTGGGTAGTAATTTTTTCTAATGACCATAAGTTTTGGAGTAAGAACATCATTCATTTTACATAGGGCACTGAAGAACTATCAAATTGTAATGATTTTCAGTCATTGCAGACCTGGGCCAGATTCAAGCCCCGTGACTCAGTGATGAAAGCCCCTGAATACTTTTAGTGATTCCCTGAACTGCTCAGTTCCCATTAAATAAATGCACATTGTATCTGTCATTAGGACTCCTATCTTGTCATTCTAATTCTCCATATTAGAAGCTGTTGGTCTAAAAATAAAAATGTATTTGCATCCATCAGGTAATTTTTCCTCTAGTTGCAATATTACATTAATATATCCACAGTTATGGTCAGTTAAGTTCTCCACTGCAAATGAGTGGCTGGAGGATTCCAATCTTCATTATTTTGTTCTAAATTCTAAGCAGTTTCTAGGTGTGATATTAATTTTATGAGAAAACATATTACAGCGATCAAAGAAAAGCTCCAACAAAAAAAATATTTTTTACAAGATCCATTAAGAATAGATAGTGATAATGGTCCAAACTAATTACAGTCAAGCATCATATGACATGTCTTTTGTGAGTTCCGTAATTCAAAAATATACTTTAGCTGTTTTAATAAACATTGGCACAGAAGTTGTTAGCCAGATGCATTGTTTTACAAAAAAAATAAAAAAAATAAAAAATTTAAAAATCTTAATTATTTAAGTCATTGTTTAATGACCATATAACCGTGAAATAATTACCTAGTTATTTTTCCATACAAACTGAAAGCCTTATTAAAGAACCTGAAAGCAAGTTATAAGATAATTGCCTTTGAACTACTTGGTAACTTCAGGTATAATTGCTAAGTAATTTGCAAAATATGTTATTACAGTGGGCCATATGTTCCTATTTCTTGTGTGCTGCACAATGTGAAAGTGTGTCACAAAAGTGACTTGGAATACCTAAACCAGGGTATAAGTAACTGAGCAGTATTTGTGTTAAAGTACCTTGAAGAGAAATCTGAAGCACAATCCACAGTACTTTTGCTGATAAGCCATAGAAGTCATTGCTATTGGAAAGGTGGGAGGAGCCAGCCAGGAAGTATTTTGTACCATATGTCTGCTTCACAACCCACTGAAGAAATGTCAGAAGAACATTGCAAGTTAATATTGCCTGAGACAGTGATAACTTACAATGCGCTGACAACACAGATTGCAGATGGCCAAATTACCACTACAAACACCTTCTGGCACCCGACAGCTCACCAGATGCTGGTGGGTGTCATTTGCTACTTAATCATGTACCTGAGGAGAGATTATGGAGTTCCTATCCGGGATCCTGTGGTATCCATGTTAGTAAACAATCTATGGTCCTGATGCAGGAATTCAACACAGTGCCAGGGTAAATAGTGTTATGTATGTGTGTAGATACCCTGATGAAGTAGCTCTATCGCCTTACAGAACATATGCAAGGCTGGCTTAACCGATTGCTTTGCATTGGTAACCTTATCAACAATAAGGTTAGGGAAAGCTCCAAATACCAAACAACACTTTAATAAAGTTGCAGAACAGTGAATCAAAAGCTTCTCCCACATCAGTTTCTGGAAATATCCCTATAAGCTGGAGACTTTTATTCCTTCCATCCAGAAATAGTCATAGTGTATTTGTATGTGATCATGTAATTGGAATTGTTTGTCAGCTTTAGATTTTTAATGTAAGGAAATTCTGACTACTGAATAAATATTCTTCTAGAAACCTGAGAGTGAGAATATTCCAAAGTGTCCTGGGAATTATATGTGTTTGCTTTTCTTTTTCTATTTTAATATTTTATCCAACCTTTTAAAATTATTTTAATCCTGTCTCCCAGTTGTGAGCTTATTCAAGATTTTGCCTGCCTTTAGCCATAAAATAAAATAAAAAAAAAAAAAAAAACAACCTCTGCAGACTTCGTAGAAACCAAATCACATAGCAACAGATCACCAAGGTTTTCATGAGCCTTAGTGCTTTCAATATGTACTCTCTACTGACTTGATTTTATAGGTATTTACATAGACTATTTTAATACATGGCTTAAAAGGCTTCAGAATTATTATCCAGATTGCAGGGTAAAAATAATGCATAATGAACTCTGAGAATTTAGTCATATACATTTTTGTGGTTCACAGATTCTTTTTACTTTCCCTCCTCAAAGTTCCTAAGTGACTACTATACTTTTTTCATTCACATATCATTGAATACAACAAGGGAAAGTTGAGGTCCCAGAATCAATGCTTGGTTAGCTTCCAGATGAGAAATTAGGAGAAAAAGTTATAAAGAATATATGACTTGCATTTAGATTAATACAGTATTAGCACAGACCACAGCAAGACAGCTTGAAAGCTGCAACAAGGCAGGAAGCAGGATCAAGTGACAGTCAAGTGCAAAAAGTGAGAAATAAAATTGGCATTGTGTTGGACATAACAGAACCTCTGTCTGGACAACGGATGTTGATTTTACATAGGGACTGGGAACCTATATAGAAGAAAAGATGAGGGTATGAGAGTGGAGATAAAAATAGAAAAAGGTCTTAGTCTAGTAACAGTATGAAACCACAAAGGAGCTGAGAAAGAGCACAGGGATTCAGACCCCGCTGCAGTTACACACAATATTATAGTATCTTTACTTACTTG
Source organism: Numenius arquata (assembly GCF_964106895.1). Taxonomy (NCBI): domain Eukaryota; kingdom Metazoa; phylum Chordata; class Aves; order Charadriiformes; family Scolopacidae; genus Numenius; species Numenius arquata. The sequence goes on along the minus strand of NC_133576.1, from coordinate 105,462,976 downwards.
TAGCTTTGCATATTTAGATTTCCATAAATTTATTACAACCTGTAGTTTTTTATAATAAAATCATACACCTAGTGATTGGTGTCACTGTATTTGCTCTTTAGAGTACTAATTTAAGCTCTAATAAGGATATTGTGAAAAAGTACTTGTCTAGTTATTTTAAGCTACCAGTTATTAAATGAACTAGTAAACTGAATAGTGAGTGGACTGAAAGTGTTCCCTTAATCATCTAGTCTCTTTATTAGGTGATAAGTTACCTGTCCCCCAATTAGACAGTCAGGGCTGGCCCAGTTAGTGATTGGTGAGCTTTCACAGAATCAACTGCTCAGACTACTGAGTGGTAAGAGCACTTGACAGATGTGTATCAAAAGGTAACCCAAATCTTCCAGCAGTGTAAATCATTTATGTAAGCATAAGTAGGTTTTGCTTAATCATAAGCAAGGCCACACAATATAAAGGTGATTAAAAATCACACATAAATGAAATAATCTAAAGTCATGAGCTGGAGAAAAAAATAACAGGAAATGATAATTGGTCATGGACCCAATGCAGGGTGTGTCCGCGTCTTACATACTTCATGCAGTTCCTGTCAGCCCATCTTTAGTCCATCTAGAACTAAAACAGACACAAAATGCAATAAGGATTATCCAGTATGTGGGATGGATTCTGCTTGAAGAAACAACTGATATTACAATTGCTCATCTTGCAAAGGAGGTAAAGGAAAAGAGCAGAGCTAATCAAGACACTGAGAAGGTGAGTTGGATATAATCATTCTGAATTTCCGATAACTACAGAACTAGGGATACCACATGGAATTTTTAGTCAGAATGCTTAGAAATATTTTTCACAAAACCTGTGATTAACTTATAACATTTACTTTCCAAAATAAAAAATATCTCAGAGATCAATAGGGAGTTAGAGAAATTGCTAAAAGATCAGTCTACAGGTAACTATTGCACGTTATCATTCAGATGAAACTTTGGGTTCATGAAGTTCTTACATCACTGACTGAACTGACTGCAGAAAGTAAGAAAAGGGAAACTGTCATTTAATACTTGCCCTGCTCCTTTTACCCTTTCCCTAACCATCTGTTCTAAACTGCTGGTGGAGATGGTATACTTGGTTTGATGAGCCTTCAGCCTCATCCAGTACAGCTGTTCTTACATTCTTTTGTTTTTATATACATGGTTGGTGTTGAATAATGAGTAACAAGGGGACAAATATATGGTAGAACTGAGCAGATGTCCAGATTTAATCTGAATGCTCATGAACTGTTACCAGAATCATAGTTTCTAGGGCCTGTGAGACTATTGTATGGAGTTAGGAAACCGATGCCACTTTTTCACAAAATCTCTATTGTTGTTATAAACCAGTAAATGGTGATGTGTAAAGATGTCTTCCCTTGATATGACAGATGTTTGAGTTCTTTTAGTTATTCATGCCAGATTTTTTGTTTTTAATAGTTGGTCACATACTGGTTTACCAAAAAACTTTGGGGTTTCTTTTTCTTATGTGGACCAATCTAGTGTAGATAATGCATTTTTATAGGCTGCATTTTTATAGGCTACATTTGTTTGAATCTGATTTTGAACTGAAGTGTGCTAGGCTACTGCAGAGCATTTATCCGGCAGAGAACTTTCACAGAATCATGGAAAGGCTGAGGTTGGAAAGGACCTCTGGAGGTCATCTGGTCCAACTCCCCTGCTCAAAGCAGGGCCATCTAGAGACAGGTGCCCAGGACCATGTACAGAAAGCTTTTCAATATCTCCAAGGATGGAGACTCCACACCTTCCTGGAAAAACTGTGCCAGCACTTAGTCATCCTTACAGTAAAAATTTGTTTCCTGGTGTTCAGACAGAACCTCCTGTGTTTCACTTTGTGCCAATTGCCTCTGATCCTGACACTGGACACCACTGAAAAGAATCTAGCACCACCTTCTTTGAGTCCTCTCTTCAGGTATTATAGACTTTGATAATATCCCCAAGAGCCTTCTCTCCTTCAGGCTGAACAGTTGAGCCCTCTCAGCTTTTCTTGTAGCCTTTGCTGGACTCTCACAAGTATGTCCGTGACTCTTCTCTACTGAGGAGCCCAGAACTGAACACAGGAATCCAAGTATGGTCTCAACAGTGCTGAATAAAGGGAAGGATCACCTCCCTCGACCTTGACGCGCGGAAACAAACCCTACAACTCGAATAGAGTTATAAAGCAGGTATGTTTATTGTGGCGCTGGGTGCAAGGGGGTTTTCTCCTCCTAACTTGCACACTGGCTCGTAAAACAAGCATCTATTTATGATGAAAAGCATACATATTCATTAATATGGGCTGGGTTATTATAATTGATTCTAAGAAAAGGCATTATTATTCTAATTATTTCTAGGAACTCATTATCATAAGTCTCCTCCCCTTGCCACATGCATACTGTTGCCCAGTGGTCGTGGGCCGAGGTCTTCTGGAGGAAGGCTCATAGTCTTCTTCACCGTGTACTTTTACCTTTGTCTTAGAATGCTGGGCTGGCTGGACCCCAAACCACAAAACTGGTCCCGACCAGATGAACACTTCACCCAGACAATTGGGTTCCTCCTTAGCATGCAGGCTGTTCCTGCTATCTTATACACAAGGCCAGTTCCTTATCTTGGAAAGCTGGGCTCCTGGGCTCCGAGCTCTGTTCTTTGCCAAGCTGTACTAAATCTACACTAACGACCTTTAACCATTCATTCTCCGAATCAACCTGCTGGTAATATGTTGCTTAATGCAGCCCAGAATACTATCAGCCTCCTTTGCAGCAATGCACGTTGCTGGCTCATGTGCAACCTGGTGTCCACGCAGACACTCAGAGCCTTTTCTGCAAAGCTGCTTTTCATGTGTGTGGCTCCTAGCATATATTGGTGCCTGGGGTTGTTCCTCCCCATGTGCAGGACTCTGCAGTTCTCCTTGTTGAACTTCATGATGTTCATCTCAGCCCATTTCTCCAGCCTGTTGGAGAGGTCCCTCTGGATGGCAGCACGACCCTCTGGCATATCAACCACTTCTCCCAGTTTTGTTTCAGCAAACTTGCTGAGGTTTACTCTGCCTCATCATCCAGATTATTAAAGAAGATATAACATAGGACTGGAGGTGGTATTGATCCCTAGAGTACACCACTAGTCACTAGCCTCTAGATAGTCTTCCCACCACTGATCATTACCCTCTAGGCCAACCTTTCAGCCAGTTTTTAATCCATCTCCTTGTTTGCTCATCAAGCCTTTACATCATCAGCTTCTCTACGAGGTTTTTGTTGGAGACAGCGTCAGAGGCCTTAATGAAGTCAAGGTAGAAAATATCCACTGCTCTCCCCTCATATACCAAGCCAGTCAAACCTTGTTTACAGGTTACAGGACCAGTTGCAGAAACGAGCTAGTTGTAATGAGATTGAAAAGAGAGGTGGCTATTATCTCTGATTTCCTTTTCCTGGGTCTTTCTTCAAACCTATAAGCAGTTAGTGGTTCAGTTTTATGGAATTTTATTGTGCCAGATTAGCCAGCCTTAGAAGGGCAGAGTTTAAAAGCTCTAGGTTCTCTGAAGGACAAAACTGACAGGCTTCACAGCTCTGCAGTGAACGTTTGGAGACTTTCGTTGCTGTTCAGATATAATATGCTGTATTCCTTCACAGCAGTAGGGCTCTGAGTACTACCATATTCTCTCTACTTCCCTCAGTGAAAACCAGTAAAAATGGTTAACATTAAACCCATCATTTTTTACTCACCTAACAATCTTCTGATTGCAATATTTAAATTATCCTTATGCCTACTGCCACTTCTTGCCTATTAAATTTAATTTCTTTCTTCTTTCTTCCTTTCTACATCTTCAAATACATTTCTTCTGACAGGATTTTTTTACTTCTCACTGAATTAAATAAATAAATTAATAAATGTATAGATTAGAGACAGAAATCAAAATCACTATATCATTTAGGTTGAAAGGGTCCTCTTAAGGTCATCTAGCCCAACTCCTCCTGTTCAAAGCAGGGTCAGCTAGAGCAGCTTGTCTGGGACCATGTCCAACTGGGTTTTTGACAATCTCCAAAGATGGAGAGTCTACAACTTCTTTAGGCAATCTGTTCCAGTGTTTGACCACCCTCACAGTAAAAAAGTGATTTCTTGTGCACAGATGGAATTTTGTATGTTTTAATTTGTGTCCATTGACTGTATCCTGTCAATAAGCACTACTGAGAAGAGTCTGGCTCCCTTTCCTTCATTCTCTCCCTTCAGGTATTTGTATACATTGATGAGATTCCCCTGAACCTTCTCCAGACTGATCAGTCCAAGGTCCCTCAGCCTTTGCTCACATGAAAGATGTTCCAGTCCCTGAACAAGTTTTGTTGGAGCATTCCTTGCTCCATTAAGTCTATACCTTCCTTGTAGTGGGAGCCCAGAGCTGAACCCTGCAGATGCAGCCTCACCAGTACTGAGTAGGGGGGAAGGATCACCTCACTCAAACCACTCGCAACACTCCTAATGCAGTCCAGGAGGCTGTTTGCATCCTTTACTGTGAGGGTGCATTGCTGGCTCATAGCAAGTTTGTTGTCCACCAGGACCCCGAAATCCTTCTGTCGCAGTCGGAGTGATCAACTTCACTAGTTAGAGTGAAGTAGTGAAATATTTATTAAGGTGAAACTGTGATTTAACAAAATCAGTAGTAAGTGCGATAAAACCAGTAGTAAATGTGATAGTGGTTTACGAGATTCGATGTCAACGTACACTCTATTATTTACTGCATAGAGGACAGAGTCAGACAAGCTGTCAGAGAGACCCTCCCATTGAGTCACGAGGTTCAGAAAGGACCTCCTTGCTTTCTAAACTCCTTCTCAGAGAGGAGTCTAGGTGCGGCTGGATCCAATCCTAGCCCCAGACTTGGTTAACGGTTTATGTCTAAATGATTGTATATGCACAATCAATCCTTTATATTACTTAGCTAAGATTTCAAAGTTTAGCGTGCTATTAGTCACTTACCAAGAATCTGTTGCAGTAAGGAATCTCTCAACCTCGACGAGTAGAACCTTAAGCGAGCATCCTCACAAAAAGGGAGATCCTGGCATGCAGCCCACTGCCATACAGGAGAGCTCAAAGGGCTTTTGGACTGTCCACTATTTATACATAAGAAAATTGATCTATAGTCATATTCTCATGGGAATAAAATTTCTAGGTCCCCACTCCAGACAGTGTTTTGGCCATGTTGCTAGCCATCCCCCAAAGTCCAGGTGCAAGTTATCGCAACTGATGTTGTGATGGCCATGATGGCCAAGGCCCAAGCAGGAGCTGGGGTGGGGGGAAACAGGGAGAGCACACCGCCACACCTTCTTGGCAAAGCTGCCTTCCAGACAGTTACCCTCCTGTCTATAGATTGGTGCATAGTTATTCTTCTCCAGATGCAGGACTTTGCATTTATCCTTGCTGAAATTCACAAGGCTCCACTCCAGCCTGTTTAGGTCCCTCTGAATGGCAGCACTATCATCTCCTGTATAAACCACGCCTCCTAGTTTTGTATCATCTGCAAACTTGCTGAGACTTCATTCCATCATCCAAGTCATTAATGAAGATGTTGAAGTATACTGGAGCCGGAACTGACCCCTGGGGTACACTGCTAGCGACTGTCCCAACAGGACTTTGTGTCAGTGATCACAGGTCTCTGGGCCCAGTCTTTCAGCTAGTTTTTAATCCATTGCACTGTCCACTTGTCTAAACCTTACTTTGTCTGTTTGTCTAAGATGGTGCTATGTTAGACAGTGTCAAAGGCTTTTCTGACGTCAAATTAAGCGATATCTGCTGCTCTGCCATCATCCACCAAGACATTCACATCATTGTAGGAGTCTATCAAGTTGGTTAAGCATGATTTTGCCTCCATAAAGCTGTGCCAATTACTCCCAGTTACTTCCTTGTCCTTCATGTGTTTAGAAAAGCTTTCCAGCAGATTTTTCTCCATCATCTTCCCAGGCACTGAGGTAAGGCTGACTGGCCTGTAGTTCCCCAAATCTTCCTTTTACCGTCTTGAATATAGGAGTGATATTTGTTTTCTTCTAGTCTTCAGGTACCTTTCCCAGTCACTATGAGCATTCAAAGGTAGTCAAGAGTAACCTTGCAATGATGTCAGCCAGTTCCAATCAGGCCCTATTAACTTATGTATATCCAGTTTTTCAAGTGCTCCCTGACTTGGTCATCGTCTGCTGATGATAAATCTTCATATTCTTCGTTCTCCTAATCAATGCATATGGGTCCTGTTGTTGTTTTTTGTTGTATGGTAGGAGAACTTTTGAGGCCTTTTCATTAACATGAATTATATGAAGGTGATAAATATTCTGCATGGTTCTTCTCAGAATTGTTTCTCTTTTCTTCTGTCTAAGAATACCCATGCCTAAATTAGCAACCTTGGAGATCCAACAGCTATTTTGATATTTTGTAAATGTAATGTGTTATAAAGAGGCTGAAGTAAAACATTTATGAAGTAGTAAATACAATATCTGACACAGTGTCAGCAAGTGTCTAAGGCCAGGATCAGCCTAGAGATGAACATAACATTAGGGGAGAGAAAGCAGTCTCTGAAACAAGTGCTGCATTCAGAGTCAAAACCAAATCCAGTTTTCCATGCCATAGCCAAGTGCCTTTGAATACATCTGGTACCCAACATCTGACCTCCTATGACTCTGACCAAGTAGCTATCACAGAGAAATCAATCTTTCTTTATTAGTGAGAAGTGTGGCAGGTGTTTAATTCACTACACTTCTCTAATCAGTGACTGGAAAATAGTTTTTTTCTCATAATTGGGACTCGGTGTTTCCAGTTATGATCAAAGCTTCTTTATTTGTATTCATTGCCTAGCAGAGTTAGTATTTTATTTATGTGTGCATTTGTGTCAAAAATAATAATAATAATAAAACAGAACATTTTGCCTCTTCTGGCTCTGTTAGCCAACTAAACTGATATTTCTAATTACAGTATGACTGCTGTCTCACACTTACATGAAGTGGACTTCATTGAGTTCTACATTCCTTGATAGAATGAGAGATTTTCCTGTAAAAGGACTTTGATGCTTAATAAATTCAGAGACTTCTAAAGCAAACATAATAATAAAATCTTTCCATTGCATGAAACAAAACTGCTATCATATTATAATATGGTACCGTTGCCTTGTAAAAACTACAACTATTTTGTAAGATTTCGTTGTCTCACATACTAACTAAATTTCCATTCTTGTGTGGAAAAAATAAAATTACAAATAACTTCCAAAATTTGCTTATTGTATTTTGAATCAAGTCTGCGTACTGCTACACTGAATGCCCTACTGACTACTATGCAATTCGGTTTCATGTGTATTCCTTTGAAAGTCAAAAGGCATGAGGTAGATTCTGTGATGAGCATACATCAACTGGAAAAGCCAGAATTGTTTTTCAAACATATAATCCTTATTTCTGTTTGAGGATGAACAAGACAAAAAGGAAAACAGCTTGATTTTTGCATTCCACATTACATTTACTTTAAAACAGCATCTTTCCAGTGTAAACTAAGCAAATAGTCTCTTTAAGACTGGAAGCTACATCAAGTACTAAAATCTAAATTTTTATCTGATATCTTCACCACAGTAAGATTCAAATTAAAGTCCTCCTCAACGTTCAATGAATACATTAAATCCTATGAGGCCTGAGGACCTTTAGAAATTTTTCTCTGAATCCTAGCTTGTCATTTTTCTGAGAAGAATCTCACTTAGGAGGGATTCATTTGGATTTGATTTATAAGGTGGTGTGATGACAGAGGCTTGACAGAAAGATGAGTTGAGAAGTTAAACCTCAAATTTCATCCTTGTCACTCCCTGCTCTAAGAGCATCTTTCACTTTACAAAATGTATTTTTTTGCAGAATAATTCCATTTAGCTTTTCTTTAGTTTGTCATTTCAAACACAAGGCACTAAAATATTAACCTCTGAACAGATCTTTCTCTGTTATGACCTGTATTCTCTGTCTATTTGTCTCTCTGCCTCTTTCAAACATATCCACATCTGTATCTCATACTTACACATGCTTTATGATAAACCTTGGAAAACAGACTGCTAACAGAAAAAGCAAAAGATAGTGTTCCTGATGAAGCCTATCTCAACTGAAAAAAGTTCTGCTTGCTGCAACATAAGGGGAATTAGTCTGTGACCATTTGGAGTCCATTCTTAATACATATTAACAGCTAATCCTCAATGGATGTTTACAGATCTCTTAATCTGTATAGAGGGATTTCCTTTTCCTCTTTTCCCACAATAGTAGAGGTTTAGGGAATTTAAAGACTAGAATGCACTAAAAATTGTTTGACTTTACTTTCCCCTTACCAATTACATGCTTTTTTGCTTACTTTTTACATGTCATATATCAGCTGAGTAAATTTAATCTTTTTTCACAAATTGATTGTAGCCGAAAAAATTTATGGCGTTAATATTTTAAGGTAGCTGCTTCAGTATATATTTAGAGTCTCATATAAAAATACCTAGATTTTTCAGAGGTCTCTCAGCATTCCCTTATTGACTTATGCTTATGTGTTTAATATCCTGGCGTAGGTGGAGTCAACAACTTTAAGGGTGGGTATGTATAAGCCATTTTTAGAGATCAGACAAATTAAATAAGAAACAAGATTACCAAATGCAAAATCATAAACCTCAGAACATAATGGATAAAACCATGCAACAATATTAAAAAACTTTTAATGGAAACTCTCTTTATACTGAAGTTGCCAGTTCTATAAAATTGAAATATTTTTAAAAGCCCATGTAAACAGCAAAAAAAAAGATATGAATTCCTATTTAGGTCAGGTCTTCTCCCATTCTATTTCTGACACATCAATGACAAAGACATAAAGGAGGAAGTACAGTCCTATCAGTAAGGTACTAATCAAGCATTTCTTTGTTCTCTCTGGGATGAGAATGATGCTAATTTGCCCTATCATATCTTCTTCTCCTGAATCCTGTGCTAACCTCCCTCCTTGGCTGTCTCTTTCTGACTCTTGGAAGAAAATTTGCCTAACTGCAGACCAAAATACTGTCATGTCAGGATGGGTCACACTGAGCTGGCCATACGTATGCTATGTGAAAATGGTTTAAGTTTGTAAGGCTTCAGGAGGTGTCTAGCCTCAGGTGGTTTATTATGAGACTTGGCAGGTTTCCCTTGGTATGTCCCCCAGGTATCTTAATCGCTACTGATAGTACCTCTGATAGATCTGCTTCTCATGCTGCAGAATAAGCGTTTGCTCCAAATACCTCTCTTTTCTGCTACTTTTTTTTTTTTTTTTTTCAAAATCATACTCAGATTCTGTCCTGGTTTGAGGTAAAACAGCACCAATTTTCTGTTTAGTACTTTCTCCTTTCAGCTAAGCGTCTTCTAACAAAAAACTGTCTGAAATTAATGGCATATTTTTCAGACAGTAGTCCACTTTGAGAGTGATAAGACCTCATGGTTTATAATTTATAGAAAGGAACAGTATGCAGAGAGTCTCTTGCTTATACTTATTGTTATAACAACCAAGGTCAGCGAACTTTGTTATGTGCCCTATTGGAAAGTTGGAAGTAGAAGAACATAGAGGGGTCACACCTGCGGAGAGGAGCAGACAGGACATATGACCCGAAACTGACCAACAGGGTATTCCACCCCATCTGTCCCATGCTCAGTATAAAAGCTGAGGGATCAAAGGGTCACCCCTCTTTCTTCAATGGCTGGTGTCCAAGGAGAACTCTGTCTGTTCATCTGCCTTTAATCCTGATGCATGTGATCCTGACTCCAGATCCAGAATCCAGTTCCCATCAGTCACTGAGTCCAGTCTGGAACTTTCCCAGTGCCTCTGGTAATGTGATCATCATCCTGGGAGCTTCATATGGGTTGTATATATTGTATATATTTCATTATTTTCTTTTTTTATCTTTTCTTTTTATTATTAATATTTCATTAATTTAGTTTCTTTTAAATTCATAAGTCTCTTTCTCTCTCTTACTCCTCTCCCTGAAAAGGAGGAGAGCATCTGTTGTTCATTTCAGTGGCCAGTCTAGCCCAAACCACAATAGATGCTCATGTCTATGACTTCGGACCATGACAGGATTTCCAGACAGGGTTATGCCTAGACACCAGGGTCTTCTGAGGGTTTCTCCAAAAACACAGGGGTCTCCCATCACCGGGAAAGAATAGCTGTGGTTCATGGTATACTGAACACAGGCACAGACCCCAAAAGGTTTTAAAAAACCCACAAAGCTTTGCTTTCAGCCACTATTGAGCAGTCCTGGGAACTTCTGTACTTGGCTATGGTCAGAACCAACTGCAATATCTCTAGGGGCTCTAGTGTCTGAAGTTTCTACTTCCAGTCTCTCCACATCTTTTCCTGCCACTGTCAGCTGATATTGCTGGCCAAATTAGGGAATATGTACTTCTAGTCACAGCTAGGGAATTCTTTATGAAGAATCCCAGCATCCCCCACAGGAGAGACCATGCACATCGCAACCTGTTGGGACTGAGTTTTGCTTCAGGTTGCGAAGCATGTTACCTAGTGCCGGACAAAATGGGCCCAAGTAGCAGGACAACCAATTCAGACAGATCCCTGCAGCCTCCTCATTTAGTTTTTAACCTACTTCTCGTCTTACTGCTCACCATGCAACTGGCATCAAGGCTTTTAAAAAAAAAACAGCTCAGGATAGGTTTAGGATATGATATCTATCTGGCTCATAGAACTCAAGATCTATCAGAACATACACACTGCTTCCTTTACAACCTCTTCCCATTCCCCACGCAGCTGATCAATTGCCACTCAAAACAGTACCTTTTTAATACTCCATAACCCTATCCTGCTATCTTATATAGCATTGGAGAAAGTATTAAAACCTAGTCCTGCCTAAAAATAGAGCAAAGCTCAACAGGCTAAATAGGCCGTGTGAAAAGCTGGTGTTCAACAGAGCCTACACAGGAAGGTTGCTTGACAGGGGTCAGTGATTTCTCTTTGGCATGTTTCCCCTGTCTCTGCACAGGCATGAAGTATGTCAACACTCACCTATCAGGTGTGTTATTCTTACTTTCCTACAGACTCCTGTATTTTTAAATTGCTAAATACAATTTGGAATGTGGTCTTTAGTTTTTGTGTCTTAGCTCCTCCTATGCAAACTGGGATGAGAATGTGTTCTTATGTCTTAGAGGTACTGCATGGATAAATACTACGAAGATTCAGAGACGTTAAGACATTATGGTAATGGGGCTTTTGACGCTTTTGCTATCAACTCTGTTATTTTGACCTAGTAGAAGAGGCAGGATTGGGGTTGGTGGTAGAGAATAGTATATTAATAATAAATTTTTGTCTCATTTTCTCATTCTCTCTGAAAGGTTTCCACTTAGGAGATCTAAAAAACTTCTTCATGTTGCTAGCTTTCTTCTTAATATATTAACAAGATCAAAGCTTGGAGAATACTAAAAAAAAAATAAATGCACGTCTCTTCATTTGAATTTTTAAATAAATTCACTTTGACTGATTTTGAATCCCTGTGGTGTGTATTTTAGCAAAAAGGTTAACAGGAAGACACAGCCAATAAAATAGTTAATTTTCAGGAACAGTTTTAGAATATATATAGAAAGTGAATCACAACTTCACAATTGTTCAAACAGGAAGAAATCCTACATTAACTATAAAAATTATGCTTATCTGGTAATGGAACAGAATAGATATAATGTGAAATACTGAGATGATCTGTTAGACCTAGAGCACTTGACAAAAGATGCTGTTGTATACCTCCCACAGAGCTCAGTACTTCACAGGATTTTGAAAAGTTGACAACATATTATGTGAGAGACCATTTACTTCTTCTGGAATAAAAGCACATATATTTTCTGGTTCTTCTTAGCAGCAAGACTCTGACTATCAAGACAGTGTCAATGGCTCTTACATCTACTTTAAGGCCTCTTTTCAATTCAGAATCATAGAAAATGATAACAGTATAAGTGAGATTTGGACAATGGCATGCAAATCTTAAATGAGTTCCTGAATCCTGGAAAGGGCTCAGGTGTGTTATACATTGAGAATGTATAAAATATACATTTATGGCCCTAAGACGTGCATGCAAAATTATTTCAAGTTTATTCAAAAGCACACTATTCAGTTTTTGCTTATTCCAAGTGTGTTTAGTAAACAAGAATCACTTGTGAATGATATGTTCTGAAATCAAATTTAAGGGTAAATTAATTATGTCCCCAGATGGTGAAGCATAATTGATGACAGTATGTCAATGTAAACTGGAACTAGCTGTGTCTAAAAACATATCATCACTATCAACAACATAACAACATTATGAATATTTTAAATTACTCCTTTCAAAAAAGGATGTGCTGGCTAATTCTGGTTGCTTCCGTGCATGGCCTGGTGTATATATGTCAACTATTTTTATTTATGTGAGTTTCTTTTTCATTTGGTACAACATTTCCTGCTTTTATTATTGCTGCAAAGAATCAACAGGAGAAATATTTCAGTAGCAAAAGGAAAACACATAGACTACACTTTTCATGAAACAATAATTGGGGCACTGCCACCTGAATTTCACGGGAATTAAGCAAGAAAAATAAAAGAACATAACCTTCTTTCTGCATGATTTACCATCATCAACAGTGAAATTCTTTGTTGTTATTATTTCATTTGATAGCAGCCACTTCCCATTTACATAAGACAGAGTGAATGTAACAGTGGAAGAGCATAGGCACTTCCAAAGGGAAGGCAGACCATTTGTTCATTCTGTGACCACAGTCCTTACAGGTAAAATTGCATTTCAGTGGTCTGAACATTATGTATAATTACCAGGCTTACATTTTTCTGAAGAAACTCTCCCCATGTTCTTCATTTATTATAATCTGTGAAACTGGGAAAGATTTTTCATTCATTCATTTTTGTTTTCTATCTTTTAAATACAGGTTTCTTATGATGAGTGTATTTTAGCATTTGAGTGAAGACTGGTAGAAGGTGTGAACACTGATTCTCAGGCAGCCTTCTGTATGGCTAGTTGGGGTGTGGGCATGGCCTAGGGTGCTTGTCAAGAAACTTTAATGTCACCATACCTAACTCTCTAGGAATGATGTTAAAGTGTTAAATATTCTTAATCTGAGATTATTCTTGTCTGTTCAGGAAATGCTTGCAAAAAACCAAGTAGCTATTTACCATATTTGTATAAACTCCCTTCTAATTCAGAGAAGTCAGAGGCGAAAACAGAATCTGCTCCCATAAATCATTACAATTCACATGTTCCTTGTTCACATCCTCTCATATAAATAACTGAAACAAAACAAAGATTTGCTCTGTAAGGAGCCCACATAAGGAAAGTCCGTAACAGTGTCATAGGCTGGAAAATATGAAATATGAGAAACAAAGAAAGATACACTCTTATATTTGAAAACCTATCTATATCCACCACTTCTCCCAAGACCAGCTTCTAAATGGACCTGTTGCCAGTACAGACGATGTTTGTTAGTATTAATGTGTCAGTGCTTTGGTGCTTTGTAGCTCTGAAGCAGCTGTTGCTGTTCCCCGGTGGACAGTATGGTACATGATAGGGAAAATGTTGCTGAGGAAGTGTTGCTTGTAAGCTGCCATTTTCCTCACAAGTTGTTACAAACAGCTGATTATCATAGTAGCATCCCTCCAGCTCTGCATTTCCATTTGCTGGGGCCTTAGCTTCCCTGAGAATGAAACAGAATTTTTTTTTTCTAGATTGTCTGGCACGCAGCAAGGTTTCCTTAATGACCACCTCCGAATGCAGAAGACTCCGTGGGATTGGTCTGTAGTATTATGCATAGGTGTGCTTAGGAAAAGAATGTTTTAATTTAAATAAACTGTATGCTTTTTTATTATTATTAATTGTATGCTTTTATTTATGTTATACTTGTTTCCTGCCAGAGGAAAGTTTGGATTTCATGAAGCAATTACAAGAAACACTCAGGCAGAAATAGATTAACAACAAAATGGAACAACTTTACAACTCTGAATACCACAGTAATTTAAAAAAAAAAAAAGAAACTAATATTACTTATGCCATGAAAATACGAGAACTCTGGGAAAACCATTGAAGAAAACATTCTACTACAAGAAGAAATTCAAGAGGCTAGTGCAATTTCCTCTGAAGAAAGCATGTCCAATGGATGCTATAGCCATTCAAGCATATCCCTGAGACTTCTGTGAATATGAGCTTATGCATCCTTATTTAAATGGATTTTTCTAGTGCTGTAAAATAGCAGCAAGTTGAAGTAGCTATCTCATATCTTCTACTTACGTTATGCTATGACTATATCAACAGTGATTAAAAAAAAAATTGAATATAATTTAATTTAACACCCATTATGAAATCTATGTTTAAAACAAAAATACCACAACATAAAATATCTAAGTCCACTTTTATCACCCTACATTTCCCATTTAAAGGATGTGATGGTTTGATGTTAACATGTGTCAGAAGTAGAGCCATAAGGCTTACTCTAAAGTTCAAATGAAAGAAAATTTCCAAACGTTTATGGATTCACCGGGTTTATGTGTCAAGGTTTTGATAGCAGGGGGAGCTTCAGAGGTGTCTTTTGTGAGAAGAGACCCCATGTCTGACAGATCCAACACCAAACAGGATCCACTGCCGGCCAAAGCTGAGCTGGTGGCACTCCTGTAATAACTGTGATATTTAAGTAAGGGTAAAAATGTAGCACAGCATCTGAGAGAGAGGAGTGAGAAAAATGTGTGAAACAACCCTACAGATACCAAGGAGAAGGAGTGAGGAAGTGCTCCAGGTACCAGAGCCGAGATTCCCCTGAAGCCCGTGGTAAAGATCATGGTGGCACAGGTTGTCCCCCTGCAGCCCATGGAGGACTGTGGTGGAGCAGGTATCCACACTGCAGCTTGTAGAAGTTCCCACACCTTCAGGTGGAGGTGCCCTGAAGGAAGCTGCAGCCCATGGAAAGCCCACAAAAGAGCATGCTCCTGGAAGGACCCGTGGAAGGGAGCCGAGGCTGGAGAAGTTCTTGAAGAGCTGCAGTCTGTGGGATAACCCCACACTGGAGCAGTGGAAAAGTGTAAGGAAGGAGTGGCAGAGATGAAGTTCTGTGAACTGATCACAGCCCCCATTCTTCCTGTGCCACTTGAGGAGGAGAAGGAGACAGAAGAGTCAGGAACGGAAATGAAGGAGTGAAGATGAGCTTGGGGAGAAGGGCGGACAGCGGGGAGAAAGCATTTTGAATGTTGTCTTTCTTTACCAACACCCTAATATATTTTTAATTGACAATAAATTACATTAATCTTCCCCAAATCAAGCTTGTTTTTCCCATGATGGTAATTGGTAAGTGATCACCCTGTCTTTATCTTAACCCACAAACTTTTTAATCTTATTTTCTCTCCCTGTCCTGTTGAGGAGGGGGAATTAGAGGGCAGCTTGGTGGACATGTGGCAGCCAGCCAAGTTTAACCCACCATAATGGGTCATCTTTTGAAAGCAGTACTTCTGATGCAAAGTATGTGATCAAAAAGTCCATTTGCTAAAGATTTGCTTCTCTGACTCATTGCAAATTCATGTCACTCATATACTCTGGGATTGGCTGGATTATCTTTGGAGCTTCTTAGTACTCTTTACTGATCTTACAAGGCATCTACAGTGATGAGCCCTCTCAGTGATTGAAATCACAAAGAAAATTTGCTGATTCTTACAGATTCTTTGTAGAAGTGAACAGAATTGGGTTTAAATGACTCCTATCTCTTAGGGGACCACTGGACATTCTTCTAAAAGGTTGTCTTCTACAGGGTGCCGTGGTGTTTTATTCTGTCTGTTCTCTTATTTTCCCTGACAGACACAGGTGCATGGATGATCAGAAAGCCTGAGATGGGAATTCAACTAGGACGAGCTTAGTGAGGATCTATTCAGTAAGTTTGCCGATGACACCAAGCTTGGTGGTGCGGTCAACACGCTGGAGGGAAGGGATGCCATCCAGAGGGACCTGGACAGGCTTGAGAGATGGACTCATGCAAATCGCATGAAGTTCAGCCAAGCCAAGTGCAGGGTCCTGCACCTGGGACGTGGCAATCCCAGGCACAAATACAGGTTGGGTGGAGAATGGCTAGAGAGCAGCCCTGAGGAGAAGGACTTGGGAGTGCTCGTGCATGAGAAGCTCAACATGAGCCGGCAGTGCACACTGGCAGCCCAGAAGTGTGGCCAGAAGGTGGCAGGAGGTGATTCTACCCCTCTGCTCTGCACTTGTGAGACCCCACCTGGAATACTGTGTCCAGCTTTGGAGTCCTGAACATAGAAAGGACATGGACCTGTTGGAACGGGTCCAGCAGAGGGCCACGAAGAGGATCAGAGGGATGGAGCCTCTCTCCTATGAAGACAGGCTGAGAGAGCTGGGGTTGTTCAGCCTGGAGAAGAGAAGGCTCCAGGGAGACCTCATAGCAGCCTTCCGATATCTGAAGGGAGCCTACAGGAGAGCCGGAGAGGGACTCTTTGTCAGGCAGTGTAGTGACAGGACAAGGGGTAACAGTTTTAAATTGGAAGAGGGCAGATTTAGATTAGATATAAGGAAGAAGTTCTTTACTGTGAGGGTGGTGTAAGCACTGGAACAGGTTGCCCAGGGAAGCTGTGGATGCCCCATCCCTGGAAGTGTTTAAGGTCAGGCTGGATGGGGCTTTGAGCAACCTGCTCTAGTGGGAGGTGCCCCTGCCCATGGCAGGGGGGTTGGAACTAGATGATCTTTAAGGTCCCTTCCAACTCTAACCATTCTATGATTCTATGTTTCTATGATTCAAACAAAAGTTTAGGGAATCAAATTTCATACTTATGTATGAGACATCACATTCAACATCTATGAGAAAGATTTGCAGTAAGATGTCCAGCTTATTCTGTCTATTCTGACTATTTCTGAATGTTCATTCAGCAATATGAGCTTGCTGAGGAAAGGGAGCATTCTTTACTACCTACATCCAATAAGTTAAACACTCTGTACTTTCTGTGCTTCAGGCAAGGCATGAGGGACAATGTGGCCCACTGGAGTTAGTATAGGGTTAGGAGTTCCTGACTTCATATTCCATCTCTCTGAAGGCTTGATTTGTGTGCTGCAACAACATGCTTAACACTGTCAGTTTCTCAATAAGAAACTTCCCTGAAAAAGTTAGTAACATTTTTTTTCTTTTCCCAAGACTGATGTGAGGGTATCAGTTCTAATTTGCAAAGCATTCTGAAATTAAAATTATATACTTTGTAGTACAGTGGTATCACTGCTAAAATTATTAGTAGTATTTTATTCCTCTATTATGAATTCACTAACAGAAATTTGTATTTTGGTGAGTCCTCACACATCCAATTTAGTAGACAATCATCTACTCTGAGTTGAGTGCCAAGATACTGAGAGAAATTTTCATTACTAGATTCTCATACCTAGCTAAACTCAGGTTATTCTATGTAAAAATATTGAGTATTTAAGGAAGTTGAAGCTGAAAAAAATAAGTGTACCAAGAAGGTTTGTGATGAATGGTTAGTTGTGACAATGTGGAACAAAGAATAATGTGGGAACTTAAACAGATCTTAAAAGATTCTCCAAAATTTCATGGAATCTCTAAGATTCTATTGCAGGATTTTAAAAAATTACATGTTCTGGAGTGCACATATTTTATCTTTGGTATCTGAGATAACCAAATTTCATTTATAGTTGCCATTGACTTTGGCAGTCTTGCTTCATTTACAAGCCATTATGTAATAGCTGACTTTTGAGTAGGTGTAATTTCACGCTTTTTAAGATAACTGGAGTAACTGGCAAAGAAAAAGGAGAAGGTGCTGTGTCATCATACATGATGAATACATCCTATTCCACAAGCACAGAGAAAGCAACAAATAAAAGCAAAAGAAGAAAGTTGTCTTTTCCGGTTCCAGTAATTTAAGTAGTCAAATGTATTAGAATATTGTAACTGAAGCTAACTGCTGAAATGCTGAGTTGATTACAAAATTTTGCAAAGCAACAGAAGCTTTCAACCACCTGATTTTTCCTGTTTTGTAGATATTGGATCTATGGGCCTGGAAATTGTCGCTTGCTAGGATAGCTTTGTTAGAAGAACATGTTTATAGTATTAATTTCTACCCTGGACAAATCTCTTAGAAATTTACTCAGTGAACAATTCAGAATTTCTGTTGATTAAACTATGGAGTTTATTTTAAGCATATTTTTTATACCCAGTCAAAGGCATAACAAAATTTGCACAGTTTATCTTGTGTGACCTGGATCCAACTTGCATGCATCCAGAGGGAAATGGCCAGTATTTTAACCAATTCTACTGCTCCGTCTTTTCTGGCAGATGCATTCTGTTTTTCTGGTTCATCTATTACTGTTCTATTCTGGGTTCATGTCTGCCCTTAATGTTCAATACAAAAGCTAATTATTGTACTAAGCAGCTTCTCTAAAGGCTTTGCTTTTACCTCTTTGAAGCTTCATGAACAGAATGGCAAATGAAAACATAGATAAATGATCCAAAATTGAAAACAATTGTTCTACTTATCATTTAATAATAAACACAAAGCTTCTTTAAGAGAACATATATATTCAAAGACATTTACAAGTCTGCTATTCTACAACTCATGCATCACCTCCTCACAGATTTTTTTTTACAGTAATAGCTATGTAATGAGTCTGTTTAGGATACAGCTTACTAAATGGTTCTAATCTATATAGGTTCTAATACCACACTCATCACCATAGTACCTGAGCACTTTCCAGTAGTGCATTAAGCAATGTGACTAACATCTGTCACATATTTTGTTCTCTTATCATTTTCCCGGGGGGAGAATTGTGTGCAGTGGAGTGTTTTGTTTTGGATTTATTTATTTTTTAAGCAGTCCATGACTTGGGGGTTATTTAGTCCACAGAGGGTCATAAAGATGAAATAAAGACTATTGTGAGTCACGGAAAAATGTAAACAGGGATGATACATTTACCTTGAACTGAGGTCTTGAAATGAATTTCCCAAACTTTCAAGTTTGTCTGTTGATAGTTTTTAACCTGCAAAAACTTCTTTCTGCAGCATCGCCTTTAGAAATTATACAATATCTTACTTCTTTAATATACACCTGGAGTTTTTGTATTCCACATCTGAGAGCTGATCTAGACAGTTTACCTGTGTCTTGTCTAAAAATAACTTGCAATTAACTTAAGCAGCTATCTTAGATTGTGTTGCAAAATAGGGATGCAAGTCAGAACCACAGTGACAGAGTGTTTTATGTTCCTTTCCATTCAGGACCACATATAAACTTAACTATTGGCTTTCTCATTTGAAGACAATAAACGTAAAGCAGATGCCTGCAAGTAAGCATGTGCTTAAGTACTCTCTTGTTTCCATGAATCAGGGCATAAAGACAGTAAAAGACCTACTTACATCCTTTAACCCATTTCTCAGACCATGTGCAGTTCACATATGCTTCCCCCATGACAGATTTGATAGGATTTTTTTCCAGTTGTTTGAAGTGGTTCAAAGTAAGGTTCAGTTACTTCTTCACAGCACAATTGCATAACTTAGCCAATCTTAGCTGGCTATTTGTTCCCTCAGTTCACTCTTACTCTTCTTTGCCTCTTCTTAGTTTCCTTCTGTGATAAAACAACAAATTCTGAAGACAATAAATTACTTTTCCATCCTGGGAGTAGGGAGGGTAGTTTAAGGTGAGAAGACATTTGGATGCATAAGTTAGAAGGCTAAGCTCTTGACAGTCAATAAGTGTCACCAGAAGGCAAGCAGGGCATGAGTTACCTTCAGTGCTGTTTGTTTCCAAGGTCTGATCAGGCCATCAAAGAATGTGAGTACATTCTTTGTGAGAATGAGTAAGAATTTCTCAGAACTGCCCTAAAGCCCACTAGACAATCTTTTTACCTTTTTATTCTGAGTGATAAAAGCATTCTTTGTACTACATATTTCACCTGTTTCTGTAAAAAAAAATAAATATTATTTTCCCTAGGCTACTCTGAGACATCCTTTGCAGATGGCTTTCTCACTGCCATGTTCCCCATTTAGTTGTTCTGGAATCAAATATCTGACTCTTTTCCTAAGTGCTGTTGTGCCTTTGTGCTTTCTGAATCATAGAAGGGCAGAAAAAAGGGCAGAGAAGGCTTTCAGTGCGATGTTTATTTGAAAAGGTACTTGGTAAATATCTGGACATGCATACAGCAAATTAGAAGAATGAACAATTATAGAATCATAGAAAAGTTTGGGTTGGAAGGGACCTGCAAGGACATCTTCAACTAGATCAGGCTGCTCAGATCCCCATCCAACCTGACTTCGAATGTTTCCGGGGATGGGGTATCTACCACCTCTTTGGGCTATCTATTCCAGTATTTCACCACTCGCATGTTACAGAATTTCTTACGTCTAGTCTAAATCTACTCTCTTTTAGTTTAAAACTATTATCCCTTGTCATACCAAAATAGCACCTGCTAAAAAGTTTGTCCCCTTCTTTCTTACATGACTCTTAAATACTGAAGGGCTGTAATATGGTCTCCCTAGAGCCTTCTCTTCTCCAGGCTGAACAACCTTAACTCTCTCAGCTTGTCTTCATAGGAGAGGGGATCCAGCCCTCTGATCATCTTTCTGGTGCTCTTGTTGAACCCCACCAACAGGTCCATGTCCTTCTTATGTTAGGAGCTCCAGAGCTGGACACAGTACTGCAGGTGTGGTCTCAAGAGAGTGAAGTAGAGACTTAAGTAGAGGGGGAGAATCTCCTGCTTTGACCTGCCGGCCACACTTCTTTTGATACAGCCCAGGATACGATTGGCCTTCTGGGAAGAAAACAGAGTCTTTTGAATCTAATGATTATTTAAGATGTGCTCCATGGTACATACTAATAAAGCATCATTGTTTGTATTAATTTAAGTAAAATTTATGGCATCACTGATGATATTTATCAGCATGATACTGCTGTGGAAATTTAGCTAACAAGAAAAGTAATGAACCCCTGTGCAGTTTCAAATTGCTTAGTAGAAAGGATTTATTGTAAAATTTGAAATTTGTTTTTAAGCAAGATAATATCAAGTGAAAAATCTTTTTTATACTGATTCAGATTTATATGCTTTAGCTACATGGTTGGAAAGTCCAGACTCATTAATACTTCATCTAAAGAGGTAGAAAAGCACATAAAATAATTAATTTAAATGCCATTAATGAAAATAAACAGGGTAATTATAGATATTAAAGAAGGCCATCAAGCACTGAAGTTAGGATACCTAAGAAATCTAGGAATGAATTAGACATTTTCTGGGAGGTGTCTACTTCTTATTTATTTCTACTAGTCAAAACGTACAGAATTTTCACTGTTTTTTACTGCAGGTGTTTTCAGTCAAAGCTATCGAGAACTGCATTGTGATATAATGTGAAGTGCTTAAAAAAAAGATGGCATTGGAATATCCCAGAAACTTCAAAGAAAACTGTCAGCTTGCCAAGATGAAGGCCTACAAGAAGTGGATGAAAGCTTCAAGAAATTGAAAGAGAAATTTGCCAGAGTCAGATGTACTATGTATACATGTGAATGGAAGGACACAGGAGAGGGAAAGAAGAACAAATAATCAGAAATTCTTTGTGCCGTAAGTATCTTGTTTCTCGTGTAAATTTTTCCCCATTTGTCTGTTAAGTGTACTACTTATATCTAAATGTATGTATGTGTGTATACAAATATACATATATACATACACATGTATGTGTGTATATCTGTGTACGTACAGCAGGCTATATTCTAAGCCTTTTCAGAGATATCACCAAAAATCCCTTTGACGAATGACTTCTCCTTAGGAAATTTCATTTTTATTTTTGTTCCTGATTGTCTCTTGTTATTACTTTATCAGCCATCATCTTAACTTTAACCTTAGAGTTTTACTAAAAATACTAGTTTTGAGATGACCATTCAGAGCTTTACAGTCAGTGAAAACAGCAATAACATTTCCTCAGCTCTTTATGTTTAATCTAGCTTTAAGTTCACTTGTGATCTGCAGCGTTTTCACTGCGAATTGGTATGGTGTAAGGAAAGTGTTCCTGATGACATGCTGTAATAATAATCATCACAGTTATTAGAACAGGGAAAATGTTTTATGAAGGAACAATGTTCTGTCAAAAATATCAATTAATCAAAAATTCTACAGAAATACAGTGTTTTGGTTTAATTTTCATGGAAAAGTGTGTTTCTGGTGTAAAATTCAAAATTATTTGAAGGGTTTTGTTTTATATGTCCTGCAATATTTATAGTGTAACACAGTTCAAAACTAGTTTTATAGCTCAGTAAACACAGTGATGAAGCTCAGACAAGGTGAGGCTTTTCATCCAATCCAATTCAAATATAACAAATTAGTATTAGCAAATATTAGTATTTTTATTTACTTCATACTTTTATATTAAAATTGTTTTGGTTTTGATTTATTTCAGAAGTTTCTCAATATTTTAATTTTTTTAACTCAATCATGGGAAAAGAAAAAGGTTTTCCTTCAATATTGATCTACGTGTTTTCATAGTATGTTGTTCATCACAAAATGTTGTTCAAACACAAAACACAAAAAATAGAACTGTTTCTTGCTGACTGCGTGTTCAGAGATGCTACAGAAGTGTATGAAAAATTTACTTGTCACCCCCCCACGACTGTCTAAGGTCAATCCCTTATATTCTGATGTATTATTTGCAATTATGATGATGAAGAAAATTGAGAAAAAGAGATGAGATGACCTCAAATTGTTACTAATTCTGGAAAAAAAAAAACAAAAACCATAGATAATGTGCCTAATATATATCTTTATATTTAGATAATAAACTCTTTTATTATGTATTTGCACAATGTATAATGAGGCTTCATATTATACTTATATGATACTGCAATAAATTTTGTTTAATAATGACTAGAAGAAAATAATAATTCTATTGACTACAATACTGTATCTAATTACTTCAGTTTTTAAAGACTTACTCTAGTTAATTGCAGAGACCTAGAACACCTGTCACTTTCCCTTTCCTTTATCTTTCCTTTTCCCTTTCCTTTTTCCTTTCTGTTTACTTTTCTTTTTTACCTTTGGAATATTTGGAAAATATATTGGCAAATTTTCTATGTTTCCTTGAGTAGAAAGTGAGTTATTAACACTTGCTTCCTTGAGTGATAATAACTTCACTAGCAGAGATCATATGTCATTTACTGAGGTCCAAATGCATTGCTTTCCACACAAACATGATTTGATGTTGTTTGTTAACAAAAGTAAAGGTAGAATAATGAAGTTTAGACTTAAAGATCTAAAGAAATGCCATCTTTAATATAAAACCAATTCCAACTGTAATAATTTTACATAGAAGTTACTTTGAGAAAATTCACGCTGACCAGGAAAAAAAAAAAAAAAGAAAAAAGAAGGAAAAAACAGTTTACTTTTCAGCATATCATAGAATCATAGAATACCACATTGGAAGAGATCTCAAGGATCATCTGGTCCAACCTTTCTTGGCAAAAACACCATCTAGACAAGATGGCCCAGCACTCTGCCCAGCTGAATCTTAAAAGCGTCCAACGCTGTGGAATCCACCACTTCCCTGGGGAGATTATTCCAATGGCTGATTGTTCTCATTGTGAAAAATGTCTTGTGTCGAACTGGAATCTCCCCAGGAGTAACTCGTACCTATTACCCCTCGTCTTCTCCATGTGACTCCTTGTAAGAAGGGAGTCTCCATCTTCTTTGTAGCCACCCTTTAAATATTGGAACATGATGATAAAGTCTCTCCTGAACTATCCTGCCTCAAGGCTGAACAAACCAAATTCACTCAGCCTTTCCTCATACGGCAGGCTTCCCAGTCCTTTGATGATTTGGTCATCTCTGTGGCCCTTCTCTGGACCCTCTCCATCCTGTCCACATCTTTGTTGCACAGCGTTAGTTATAAGCATTAGTTGTGCAGCTTTGAGACTTCACTTTCATTATTTGATTTCAGAAAATTGCAGAAATGATGTCTCATGAATATGTTGAAGGAGTAATTCAGCATCACAGTATATTCCTGGCAAACAACAGTTTTCTACTACTCTGCATGTTCTCAGCTTGCATCTTGGGTACTGGTGGTATTATTAGCACATACAAAGATGCCTTTCTTATCTCAGGTAATATTCAGCACTCCACTTTAAAGAGGACTCTGATGCTTTTCTGTTTATACTATACATCTCTCCTTCTATCTTGCACCTCAAAGGGTCAGGCTGACAAGAAATACTATAAAAAGCTGTAACAATAAGTACATTCTCACTGCTAATAAGCTGTGTGGCATTCGGCTTCTCTGAGGCAGTCAGTCTTGCCATCCAGCTATGGGATTACCAGATGCATGACTTTGTTAAATTCCAGATTGTATACCGTGGAAGACACCTCTACTTTGTCACTCTTCTTATATTCATTTTCTTTCTTATGTTTACTTGCCTTCTTTCATTTTCCTTTTGCTATTTTTCCCTTTCTTTCTCTCCACTCATTAAACCAATGTTGCTGCAAAACTTGTTGGAATGTTACTGACTTCCAGCTGCTTAGTACAGTTTGGATGGCCCAAGAAGAAACTTTATTGGTTTACTGTTTAGTTAACATATTTTTTTCAGAATGGAGGACTGTGCACACAGTCTTAAATGATTACTGATTAAGCTAACTCTGAAACTAGCTCATGGAGAACAATTTCTTCAATTCAAGTCAGTACAGTACCAAAACTAATCCTAATTAGAATTGTGACAGAAAAAGTTTACAAGCTGAGGCATGGGGCCATGCTAGGATAGCCATAATAATTTTCTGAAATAAGCTACATTGTGCCATATGGCTGAAAATTTCTTTACAAATGCTAAATCAGAAATATCTGCTTCATGCTCCATCTCAGTAGCTGGCATTCTGTGGCATTCATCAGTCTGCTTCTTCACACCGTGTCAGCCTTTACTACTGCTCATCCCATTCACGTGTGAATTTCTCCTGGACAAAGGAGCTTCTTTTCCTCTCTTTCCTCTGTCCTGGGCTTCTGCATATGCATTTGAAGGTTACCATGACACGGAACAGAAGTATGAAATTTCGTACCTCACCCTGAAAAAAGATTTTTGGGTTTTTCTCCAGTCTTCAGCCATACTGAATTGCTGCTCCTTGTCTTTGATTGTTTTTCTGGAAGTGATATTCATTTTCTTTCAGGAATTCATGGAAAAAAAGAGGTTGAAATGTGTTATTTAGAATTTCTTCCCAAATGTAAAATTGCTTGTTCATGAGTGGATGGGTTTTCTTTTTTTTTCATTTTTTTTCAGTTTTTTTTTTCCTACTTTTTTCCTTTTTTTTTACCTTTAATTTTTGTGTGTATGTTTTTACTACCCCATAGTCATCAGGAGGCCTAAGTGGTCCTGCTGAATTATGGCAGGGATCCAGTATACACACGGAAATTTACAAAGCCCAGGTGGCATGCTGACGGATGAATTGTGATGGCAGCTTGAGGGCTTGGTATATTAAACATGATGAGGGGGTGGGTGAGGAATGAGGGTCTCTGTGGATTTGCACATCCTTCATCTGATCCCTTAAGCTTTCCAAGAGCAGAATTCATTAGGGAGATTAAGTGCAAGACCAAATGTCTGATGTGACAAGAGAGTGCAGTTGGATTTTTTCCATTTGCCCAGCTATGATACCTCAATATTGAAAGGATTAGGTCACAGGAATGGCCTTATGGAATTTGTAAACTATTTAAAGCTCCAGCTTGGGCACAGGGCATTCAGTACTGACACATGCAGCCAGCCTTCGGAAGATCAGTCTGCACCTGCTAAGGTACTGCTTGTCTGGCTGACACCAAAGCTTTGAACAGTGTCTGTTTAAATGGCCTGGGTAGTACATACTAGATAATTATCTTTTTAACCTGCTTGAAACAAGACTGTGGTACCTGATCCTGCACAAGACTTAAGTCTTCTGAACGGCCTGAAGGCTGATTCCACATTGTTCGATTCTAATTATTGGATTAAAAGTGAATAAAGCAGCAGACATTTTTAAGTATTCTGTTCTTTTCCCATGTTTTATTCCACATGAACCCCAACTTAAATACAATCTGTAAGCTTACACAGCTCTAGGCAGATATGTCAATTATGGTATAGATGCAACATCTGTCTTGAAAATATTAGCAATGGTGAGACCAATCTCTTATTTCTAGAAGGCAATCTGTAAGACCATGTTCTGTTTATACATAGGTAAAAAATATTTATTTCAAATTTTTCCACTTGAAGTTTTCACAGGCTAGCTAATGGAATGCATCAAGTTTGATTCTGAGCATGATATCTCTTATTTCTCTCTTTCCTAATTGTACCCTGCATGGAACTTTAACAATGTACTGTATCTTTTGAAGCAGGTTAGTTTCCTGGAGATAAAATGACTCTTTATATCTGTTCTGAAGGAAGAAATTAAATAGATGCACTTCATCTGTATGGGAAGAACTATTATGTTTGGCTAGATATGCATGGCTTTTATGCAAGAATAATTGGAGATAAAACTCACGTAAGGGCACTGAGAATTTCAGGTTTAAAAAAAAAATGCATCAAAAGAAAATATAAACTAGTAGTCTGTGGGTAGCACAATGGCACTGAATTGTTTCCTAGGTTATTGGTTCATTCTGGTTTTCATTTATTAGAGGCTAAGATTCATTTGAGTCAGGTTTAATAGATTTCCAACCATAACCACCTTCTGAGGTGCTTACTGAGGTCATCAGTGATACCTTTGAAGAGGGTGTCCTAAATTACAAATACTATCTGCAGAACTGAAATCAGAAAGGTTGTAGTGAATATAGGTACTGAGAGAACCTCATTAAAGCAAAGTATGATGAAAGAGGGGACCGAAGTCATTAACCTGTGTGACAGGGAGGACCATGACCATTGTGATGCTCAGAATTCTGCTTCAAGGATTATATTGGCACGTATTTAATGGGTTACATTGTCAGGTGAGAAGTAGTAAAGCAGCTCAGCTTTGCAAAGTGTGGGGCTTCGGTGTTAAAGAGACACAGACCATTTGCCATTTCTTTGGCATTGTACTGAGGGCAAAAAGGAAGGAAGAGGTGTCAGAGCACAGTTTCAGCCTTCTTTCTGTTCTTATTCTTTTACCATTAGCCTGCTGTGTGGAGCAGCCAGTGGGGTACACTGCTTAGAAACTATCTATTTCAGAACTAGGATGGAGTCTCTGTGGAGGAAGAGAGTTTTGACCCCCTTCTGTGACAATGTTTTATGTGATCTGCTCTTCACTTGGTGAAGTTAAACGTTCTCCGTGTTAGAGCATTTTAAATCACAATTTAGTTTTTAGCTATTTCTATTAATTTGGCTCCACTTTGTGTACACCATCTGAATGTTTCAAACATCATTTGAAATACAGGGCATTTGAAAAAATAATGGATGACCGATGGACTTAAATAAACCCTCTAAATTGTGAAAGAGGGATTTTCCAGCTATGAGTACAGAACACAAACTGGGGTGACCGGCTTCTGACACACTACTCAGTAGTCTGAGTAGTGAAAATACATGCCAGTGAGATTGAAGTGCATTAGTGTCCTCTCCCAATGATGCCAGTCATTGTGATATTTTCCCTTCCTTCATGTGACACCTGAAATTCAGGTAAACAGATGTATCTGCACCTGCACAGCCATTTATCTGGTTAATGGAACATTATTTTGGGTAACATCTTTTTGGCATTTGTAAAAGTGTCTGTAACACTGTTAACAGTAACTATGCTAGTCAGATCCCTTGGTAGACAAGGAAGTTCAACTGTTAAAGGATTTTCAGCTAGGGTATTTTCAAATTAAAATTCATGAATACAGTTATACTTTTTCCATGTCTTGTTCAGTTGACAAGCCTGAAGGAAGCTAGCTTATCTCCACTATAGAAACCTCACTATCTCAGAAAAAGAGCATACCATTTGTGCTGAATCAATGACCTTATTTGAATGTGAGGTTATTTTCACATAACTCAAGTAATTCTGTTTCTTCAATCACTTCATTCTTATGTCTGAATAGTTTTATCAGGTTGCTGACTCCTGTAAACATATCCTGTTATCCTCCATGGAAAAGGATAGTGGGACAGAGGACAATACTCTTTAGATACAGCCCAGGGCATCAATAAGACATTTATTCAATCATTAAAGAATCTGAATGAGTTGTTCTAGTGTCAAAAGCATGTTGTACTTAGGCAATCACACTAGTTTATTTGCTAACCCTCCATAACTTCTGAAACAGAATGCTAAGATAAAACCTATAAAATACTCTTCTGAATATTAAAACAAATAAAAGTTTGCCATAATTTCTGAGTGTACGACATCCTCAAAACCAGATGTAACTATGCATTGCTTTGCTTCCCACCTGCCTCTAGTCTACACAACTGCCTTAGATATTTAGACGTATCTAGCAGCATATTAAGCCACTAGATATACAGAACCTATACCCTATGCAAGTAGAGGCCTGCTGGTCTATAACTCATGAATTATGCAGCTTGGTTATGCAGTATTCTGAATACCTCAGAGCTGCCCTCAGTAGACAGTATAGATACAATGAAATTAAAAATTTTCTTCCTGAAAGAGCATCCATGTTTTGTTTTGGTTCTTTTATGATGAATTTCACTAGAATAATCATGACACCCCAGAGCAGAAAAGAATACTGCCAACTGGAGATTCAAAAGCTTTAAATTTCACTTGAAAAATTGGGGAGGTAAACTATGCCCAAGACACCATGACCAGTACTTACTAATGATCTGCCGTAGCGTTTGCTTTGCATTTGGTTTGTGTTAGAAGTCAGATTTGCTTCACTCTGTAGCAGGCACCTGTTGATAGCTATCCCCAGTGTTCCATTCCAGTATCTGCAAGTAGCACATCTCCTGCCGTGCTCTGAATTCCTTGTACTAAGCTAACAATAAAATCTACCTTTATATGACATGCATTTGCTATTGAATTGTCACAGTTAAAGGATTTGTGTGACTATATGAGCAAAACTGGAAATCTGAGCAGCATTAAATGTATGTCCTGTTGATTATTTTTATTTTATTTTATTTTTTGAACAAACATCTGTTTGTAGGCATAGCTTCTGATCTAAAGTGACTCTGCTAGATCTTTTGTTAACTTGGGGAAAAATGCTAAGTGTTCCTTAAGAAAAACCAGAAAAATTGTGGACGCCTCTGTTCAGAAACATAAATCACAGTTGTATAATTAAAACAGGTAGTTATGTGCCCAAATGATGATTTATTTAGTTTGATGGGTTTGCTTCATAAAATGTACCTGTTCATGAACACACATATGCTCACATGGAAAATTTTCTAGACAGAATGTTTATTAAACTGATGACACAAATAATCATGTTAAGGATTAAAAAGTACTTCTTATGAAATTTTAATTTCTAGAAACAGAGACAGTTGCAAAGAACTTCACATACTAACTGAATGTACTAACACAACCCTAAACATTTAAAAGTTCTGAGATGAACACTAGACGTGCAGCTACTCTGGCCCTGGTGGTTTTCTGAAACAGAGGATAGCGAATTTAGTGAAGTGTCTTCTGCCATAATTTACAATTTTAGTTAATCTCTGACAACATAGTCACGAGATGTTCTTCAAGATTTAATATTCCTAAATTTAGATGCAGGTATTTCACCCTTTCAACATTTCCACTGGCCATAGTGGAAGTTCAGAAACCTAACAGGTAAATATGAATGTATAAGTGTCTTGCACTGAATCCCATCAAATAAGACTTAAATTACATAATCTCCAGCTACTTTGCAACTTTAAAGTGTCTCAGGAAGAGGAGAACATAACTGAGAAATCAAGAAACAAAACCACTTGATAAAATAATTTTATAGTAGAGATCATTTTAAAGCAATTAATGCTTCTTTAGAAACCTGAGTCACTAGTCTGTGCTTGACTTTTAAAACATATATACATGTCCTGTAGGCAGCACTCTTCATTAACATGTTTGCAGTGCTTTAATAGCTAAAACCTTCATTAAAATATGGCATTCCTACTTACAAAGCAAAGACAGAACTGGAAGCACATTTCTTAACTATCACAGCCTTTTCTGTTATGTTCGTCTATGCAGAGTCTGAAGGCAGGCTTCCTCTGTCTAAATGTCGACATCTCCTCTGAATATCTATGCCAAAACTAATTTCCTTAAGCATTCTTAATATATTCCTTTATGCTCCTATAGAGAGAGAAAGAACCAACTGTAGGGAACAATTAATCTCAGTTTAAAATAGAAAGAACAAATTGCTTCCTAAAAATGCCTCTTTGCTCCACTTGGAGGAACTATAAAGAGATTTTAGGGAGAGTGTCTCAGATGTAGACTTCCACATTATAGACAACTAAAGTTAGGTGAGATGATTTTCACTCTAAGTATCAATATAAATAGCTGCATCACCATTTATATGAATATCTGTGCACACAAAACTGGTATACTTAAGTTTAGGTACATTAAAGGCCTACATCATGAAATTATAGCATTTAGATGAGAAAGGTATGGCAGTTTCATAGCAAAGCAACATTCTAAATTACTTCGATGTGAAGTTGTAAAAGTACAGTTTTGGTTCTAACCCTGGATTTTTTATGCTTTCATAGTCCACGGTGTTTATAGCTCTCATGGAAAAAGATAAGAGTGGAATGTCAGCACAGTGACTTTCCAGAACTTAATAGCCACTCAGTCCCAGTCTATAGCTAAATATATACATACATATGAATATATATAGACATCACATGCATACCTACACACACCCTCACAGATGCATACAAGCAAAAAAATTACAATAAAAAAATTCCAAGGCAATACTTATTGCAGTGCAGAGGCCTCAGCTATAAATCCTTAATTACTTAAAATGAAGGCTTTCAGAAGCCATTAGAGACATAATCAAAGACAGAATTGAAACTAATAATGTTGAAAGGACAAAATTATAGTTGTTTAGCCATATTAAACCCTTTTGATTATCTTAGTACTTTCAAATTTTTACCTAATTTCTAAATATCCTGTGTCTGAAACTTTCTCCTTTCTTCCCTTCCTCCCTCCGCTCATCTTTTTTCTATAGAATTCACTGAGAACTTGGACAAGTTTTGTTCATGTTAAACCTTAACATTCTCACATTCCTTAGATATATATAACCAGGTGCGACTATTGTCTGTATTCAAGCTGTATAGAAACTTGTAACTGGGCCCATATCTCTCAAAGTACCAGCCATTCTAACACCCCATTTACTCGTTCCAGTGCAACATTGATTTGTTATCAGAGCTCTCAGTAAAGCTTCTTGTAACTGTTCTTTCCCCATGGTTTCTTGCATGACCATCTTTCTCTCTTTTCCTAAAGGAAAACATGTCAGAGGTGGTATCTGGTTTTACTGTTTGACATTTTCCTTCTCTT
The DNA here is from genome assembly GCF_964106895.1 of Numenius arquata. Taxonomy (NCBI): domain Eukaryota; kingdom Metazoa; phylum Chordata; class Aves; order Charadriiformes; family Scolopacidae; genus Numenius; species Numenius arquata. The sequence continues at coordinate 105,431,608 of NC_133576.1, read as the reverse complement.
TTGCTCATCACGTGTTTTTTCTCATTTTCCTCGTTTAATCTTACCAAGGCCTGTCTTTCTCATTCTTTGTCCAAAATCGGCTTTTCTTATTCTGTTCAGAGTTTTTTTTTTTTTCTGTTTGTTTTGTCTGTTAATGTTACTGTGTATTATTTTGTTGTGATTTTCTTCCTGTGATCTCCCCATGGATGACTTGAAATATTTGATTACTTTGAGTATATAAACAAGAATTGAATTATTTCTTAGATGGGCAGAAGTTAAAGTGAATTCTCCATCAAAGCCTATGTAGGTTATGTTAATATGTATGCAGGTATTTTGTAGACATTATGTTAACGATTACTTTATTATAAACACATTTTTAATCCAGAACTCCCTGCATATGAATAGATAGAGGTTTCTCTACTGCTATGAACTTATGAGTTTTGTGTTTCAAAGGAGTGTCCTTTTGCTTATTTACTTAGCACTGTTCTGACCAGTGACAACGCTTACTGTAATAAAGACATGCATAAAGCTATGAAACTGGATTATTTTTGAAACAGTACAATTTCTCAGAATCTGTGTACAGATACATTGTAAAGAATTTTAGAATAATACACTGACTCATCTGCCAATCCCACATCTTTTTGTAGGTGTTGTTTTTCTTGATAATCCACTGCCCAGCTGCACTGATCGATGATCTGTTGTGCTGTTTCTTGGACGTCCAGAAATCCTGAAAAATGGCAGACTGACAAACTGAGCAACTCTTCAATAAGAAGCACATGTTCAGTCAGTTTTATTTGTCCTCAAAGCAACAGATTCACTATGCATGTGATATAGAGTCATATTGTGCAGTCATAGTATATCTCACAAGTATAAAACATTTTCAACTTAGTGTCTGCACAGCAGATTTGTGATGACATGCACTGAATCAACTACTTACAGGCTTGCACTTCTTATTGGTAATCTTGTATTGGTCACAGGTTATATATTTTGTTGCCGTTATTGCTATTAAAATTTAAGTGATTTAAGTGATCTGAATAAAATTTGGGTAGGTTAACGTCAAATAAGATTCCTGATAGTGATGTAGCTTCAGGTTTAATTGTGAAGTCATGGTTTTATCTCTGTTCCAAGGAGGATTAGTTTTGATGACACTAAACGGCTCATGATCAAAAAAGTGGGAACTTTATTTTGGTAGTCAAGTTCACAACACTGAGTTGACCACATGAATTTTCACCTGAAGACACCACATAAGAGAGATGGGATGCAAAAGTAGAATGGGTAATAGCCAAAGCAGACTGCCTATAGGAAACAGCCGATAAACTGTTCCTCTCCTGAAGCTGGTGCATACACCTCAGGTTTATAGGTAGGTGCTTCTATGAAACAGAAAAGCAAAGATCAAAACATGTTCCACTTTTAGAAAAATTGCCCAATATTTTTTTAAAAACAGATCTTCCTTTTTCCACAGTAACTTGTGTCTCTGTTTTATCCAATGACTGTTAAGGGTAAAAATCATAAACAGTTCAGCAATGGGACTACTGGTGTCCTCTTCCCTTACTGGAAAGACAGCTCTGTTTTCAAGTCTGAACAGTCAGGTTCCTTCTAATCTGTTGTCCTTCCTGCCCTGTTATTTTATTGCTTTCCTCTACAAGGTTTTTCAAATGTGATTTTTTTACCATATGCTGTAGGCAGCTGAGAAATAGAACAGGGTACAGATCTTCTTAAATGTTTCCTTTTGCAACTGCTCTACTTTTCATGGAATAATTAAAAATTCATCGGTTTAGAAAGAGTGAAAATAAACTTCATTCTATAATCTCATGGCACACGAGTGTAGTCTCACTTTCAGACTCATTTTCAATGCCAATTAGTTTCAATGGAGATTGAGGGCTTTTGAAAATACTACTGGGGACTCTCTGATGTTTAAGGCATCTACCTACACTTTAAAATCTGACTTAGGATCTCAGTATCTCTAAAACAAGAGCTGGAATTCTGATATTATAAATTTTAAGAAAGGCTGCATGAAAGAGTAATAGATCACAATTAGGTAAGTTAGCTATTAAATAAGATTAGTATAAATTATAACCACCGTCACTAGTTCTGTTGAGGATGATTAAATTTTTCTGAATTTACAGTATTTTTTTTTTTTTACTTTCATATCTTCAGAAATAGTTGTTTTCTACAAATTCTACAAGTTTTATGTTATAGCACTATCAAACTTATAAGAAACCAATATTATTATTTTTTTTTCAGAGAAGACCTTCAACCTTACTTGCACTGGTACTTTTTACTGAAGTTGGATTTCTTATGGGAGTAACACACGTTAGTGTAACCCAGGGCAGTAGGGGCATTACTCACATCTTTAACATATTAAGGGAAGAATTAAAAATAGATTAAATTGATAGCTTAGAGGAAATAAATGATAAAACTATGCATGTTCATGATTTTTACTCCTAATTACATTTTAAACTGTTATATCTTAATGTCAACTTAATCTCTAATGTAGAGGGAATTTCAGTGTAAAAGAAGTACATGATTTTTCGTAGCACCACACATATCTTACAATATAGATTAAAAGCACTTGCTAAGCAGCAAGGAAAATGTGTCACACTGCATTGACTGTGGAAAGAAATTTCTACCATGCAAGAGTGGACTGACAAGAATAAAGAGATATGGCAGACAGAAAGAATCACAGCTGTCTTGAACTTTCAAATTAACTCCTTTACAGCCAAGTGGTTTCCATGGCACATCACTGTTACTCTGCATACATTTTTCTTTCTTCTTCTCTTTCTTCTTTTTTTTTTTTTTTTCACTTTTTAATTACTAAACAGAACTGATTTTTGACTATTTGTTCACATACAACCTGATTCTTAAAAGTCCAGAGCAAGCTATAGCTGACAAATTGAGAGTGCTCAGGTCTGCACAGAGAAAGAGAATGCATTAGAGTTGAATCGGACAAAATCTATTTTCCAGCATTTTCATCATACTGAAAATATAGAGGAACCTGATTTAAGCCAGACTGTTCCACTTTCACTTCAGTGAAAGTGCACTACATTTAAAGTTAGGATAATGGAGTGATGAATCAGAACTTTCAATGTTAGAAACAAAACTGGTACAGGAGGCCAGTGACTCCTAAATTTATGAACAGCTGAATACACGGAACTTGACTGTTATACCAGCTTAAGAATGTAACAGTACACCTGTGAATTAAGCAAAAAATTCACCTCACAATAATTTTAATACATACATAAAGTAAAAATCTTCCTTTTGCATTGTATTTTTATATTTTATGATCATTTTTTTCAATGCCTATTCGTAATCTCTTTTTTTTTCCTGATTTGTTGTTGTTTTTTTTTCCTTAGCAGTCAGCCCCATGGCCTGCCTCTTACAGGTACACATCAGTATCACAGTGCTCCAACCCTTAATTCCACCTTTTTGCCCTGGTTTAATGTAGCCCCCCTCTGTAGACAGCAGGCTATGCGGAAGCCTTCCAGGCAGAAGTGCTGCGTGTAGGTTCTTCCTGCATCTCAGAGAACATTGGGAGACTTATTTATGTGTTTAACTCCAAGGAGGTATGGTACCTCATGGAGCCCCTGCTGGGGTAATGAACTACACAGTATGCGTTATAGGGCTCAACCAGCTGATACCCTTTCCTTTAAAGCAAAATCTAGAAACAAACAAACAGACTAGCTTCCCCTCCATCCCCTCTCCTTCCCCTCGCCCCCCCCCCCCCCCCCCGAAAAAAAAAACAACCAAACAACCCAAATGTTCTGTTAAAAGCATTTTTTCCTCTTCAGGGAACAGATTACTGTAAATTTTCCAGTCTGGCTTCTCATTGTTGTGAAGCATCCTGCCAGGCTTTGTCAGGTGAAGTATGCAAGGCGACTGATGGTAAGCAGCATGATTCTCATCACAACAATGAATGTGGCAGGTCAGGAAATTCCACACTGAATAAATCCCTTGTTCAGTCAAAAATATCAAGTAGTTATAAATACTGATGGCACTGGATGGTTTCTACTGGCAGATAAACTTGTTCTGTTTTAGTGAACACTTGCAGTTTGGATCAAACCCTTGTTTTCAGTGAAGTAAACAGTAAAATTCCCCTTGACTTTAGAAAAATTACATTTTGCCTTCTCCTCTCATAACTCAAAGATATTGTACAAAGTCCAAGAGCTCTAAATATATAAGAGAATTTATTTGTAATATTGGGAGATATTATGACAATAGTTAAGTGGTACCTGTCTGCGGACAACTACTTTTCTTCCAGGGTCTCTGCCATCTTAATTCAGCCCAAATAATCTTTTCCTTTCCTCTCATACATAACCACATTAGTAATGACAGGCACAAGACTATTTGCTTATAGTCCATATATGTATGTAGTCTATTTGTTTGTAGCTTATCCTGTTTCCATCCCATCTAATTTTCCATTCTCTCCCTTCAGAAAGCCAGAGTAATAACAAGGGAGTAGAAATATCAGTATTAGAACACTCAGCATCTTCAGCTATTTACTAAAGTACTTATTTCACCTCTGCTTTGCTCAGTTTTATTGAATGGGTAGGCCAAAGTTTATTGGAAAAGTAATATACAATAATGAAGAATGTTTTTGTTTCACTGTTTTCCTTTTCTTCTTTGTTTCAGCCGGAAGGATGATGTTGTAGAAGGAGAATGTTTTTCTTCATGCAGAAGTGCAAAAGTTTGATTAGATACACACTTGGCATTTTTAAATAATTGCTTTAACTCAGCTGTTTATAAAGAGATGAGTGAGCTTTCTCTGGGAGTTGTTCTACCAGTTTAATAGGAAGTTTTATATCAATGCTACGTGCTAAGTCCTTGACAGGATGTGATGACTCAAGTAAATATGTTTTCATTTTATTTTTACAAGATAAAAGTAATTAAAAATTATTTAACATGCAGAAATTTTTATGTACATAACCTCACGTGCTTCAAAATTAATTAGTTCATGTTTACGAAAGTTCAATGAAGTTGAGGGAGAAGGAAATGCTTATTTCAAATCTGATTTGATATAAAGTTTTTCCTGATCTCCTAATTTACACTGTGTGGCATATACATCTGCCCTGACAAAGAAAGACCTGACAAAGCCCATGAAAACTTCCCAACACAACTCTTGTCATGTTGTTGGTGGTCAGCACATAGGAATTTCAAGCCATTTTGAGATGGTCCTCCTCAGAGCAGTCTGCAGCTGAGGACTCTCCTCTTGGGTCAGGATGCCACCGAAGAAAACTCCTCAATGTTTAGAGCCCCACATTATTAGGAGAGTGATTGCACATTTTGGGTCATCAGCCATAAACTTTAAGAATTCTTGAGTCAGTTTTGTGGTGTTAACTCTTGAAAAATATTCTGAACATGTGTATTGTTAATGTTTGTTGGAGTCTCAAAACGGTATGAGTTAGAGTAAAACTTAGTTTGATTTTGTTACAATCTTGTAAAAATAAATCCTGTTTTTAGTTTGTTAGTCAGTCTGGCTTGGTTTTGTGAGGTTCTGCAACACACTGAGAGAATATTATTGTTTCTCTAAAATTTTTTCAGGTGTATGAAAACAGTCTGCTATTAAGTATGTCCACTATGTTAGATTTAATATGTTCTTTAATTTCTCCCTTTATTTATAATACTGAAATCCTTTTCTAATTTTCTATTTTTACAAAAGTTGTAAGTTATTTATCAAAAGTGTATGAATTACATCATCTATTTTTTTCAGATTTACTGTTTTCAGCTTGATGTTTAAGTTAGAGAAGTTTTTGTCTATTAACTGTTTCATAATAACTGGACCATATATTAACTAACAAAATACCCACAGAAAATAGTCTGTTTAATGAAACTAAAGACAAAACCATTGATCTTATTTTTATTGTATATGTATATATGCCCCACAAGAACAAGTCTAAGCATACTGTTCTCAGAAATAACCAGAAGAATATAAAGAGGAGCAAGACTTATGCATTGATGCACAAAAGCAATTTATAAACATGAAGAAGACTAATTTCCTTCAGAATTAACTTTCTTTGTAAAAGCCAAGGTAAGTGCTGTTATTTAAGTGTGTTGAAATGAGGAACTGAGAAAGGCAAATATATGACATGGCTCTGACTGAAGTTAGCATGGGAGTTTTACACAAATGGCCAAGCATGTGCCTCAGATGAGTAAAAGAGCAGTTAAATGCGGTCTGAGGTTTTAAAAGTTTGTTTTCAGTACCATTGAAACCAGTGGAAACTGAAAATTCCAATGAAACTTAGTTCATGGAATTCAGTAAATTCTATTAATTTCTGTGAGCATATCATTTATTTATACAGTTCTTCTTTACTATTGTTCTAAGGCTTATGTGGAGAATTAAAAAAGAGAAAAATCAGTAGTGTTTACAGTTATCTACAAGCTAAGATGCATATCAACACATCTTGAATGTTAAGGGCACCTGGACCTTAGGAACTCTATGAAAGGACGGTGATATGAAATAACTTGAACATAGGAATGCCACCTGAATATTTCTGGCATCTCCCAACTTGTTAACGGGTGAGGTTTTTATAATCCTTCAACTCCCCTAATGGTTATTAAGTGTTCCCTTAATTTCCAGGACAACGATACTGCAATATTTACCATATCTGATGAAAATATGTACTGGGAAACTGAAGCGTACCTTGCACTAGAATGCATATGACAATCTCTAGCAATACAACGCATGGTTATGTGCCTGGACTGGCATTTAGGCCTGTTAGTGTCGTTTTTTTCACTTTCCCCAAATCCAAAGGATACTTATATTGATAGGATAGAGCTATTCTTTAAAATATCCATAATCTTCAGTTTTCGTGTCTAACATTTTTCAGAAATTGTGGTCCAGTTAAATAGAAAGTCAGAAGTCACATTTTGATACCCAGCTGCAAAAAGGAAAATTACAGTGTAATCCTCATACACAGCAAAATATCTGAGTCCCATCTTTAGGCAGAAAAATTAGCTCAGCCTTAACAATGGAACAAATAACTTCTAAAAAATGGGTTTTCCATTAAATTTTTGAAAGAAAATAATTTTTTATTATGTTCATATCCTTTAGGGGTTATGAATGCTGAATGTAATTAAAGGCTGGAATAGCTTGAAGATTGTATTTTCCCCTACATTCAGCTCCAGGGTAGATGACCACAACAACATCCCCCTTGTAGCAAGTATGATGTACTCTAACTCATACATCCACCTAAGATCTCTCAGTGGTGCCGTTTCTGAGAGAAATAGGTTGGGAGGGAAGTAGAGGGTGAGAACTGGTCCTAGTGATTTGTGTTTCAGTCCCTGTTGCTATGATGTGTTTGAGTTGGAAAAGACAAGATATTGTTTTCTGGATGTGTCAGACCAATAATTATCATTTAATACTCCTTTCCCTAAGGTCTCTTCTATGGAACAAAGGACATTGGCTCCTGTGAACGTTAATAATCAATACGGTTTACTCTATTCAGAGCAATTTCAGTGGCTAATAAGGTTACTACTATCCATATTTTGGTACTGGTTTTGCCTGTGTTAGTAACACTTAGCTGCATGATTAAACAAGCCCTTTGTTTGCCTCCTTCTCTCCAGATGGGTACTTGGCTCAGTATGACCCAAAAACAATTAGGTAAGTGATGTTGCTGTGTTATTTGCATCTGACCTTAGATGCCAGATATCCTGTATGCCAACATTGAGCACAGATAAACCTACACACGTTATGTGTGGGCCCTGAACTCTCTCAACTACACTTCTGATTTCCCCTATGAAATAACTAAGTTCTTGTTTGCCCTGTCAAATCATTAATTTTGCTGCCAGACGTGACTTTTACATGCCTGTGAAGAATTACTCAGGAAGGCAATAAGGTTCTGCTCTGAGAACATGGGAGATTCACATGAAAGTTCTGGTTAATTGAACCCAAACCTCTAATTGAATCTGCAGGAGCTGGATCACTGACAACTAAAGTTAATCCAACTGCCAGGTTTAATTCAGCAGTCTCACACTTTGTGTGTGCAGCTCCTACACATCATTTGGATAATACACGTTGTCTATGGAGGCAGGTAACCCTTGTGCAGCCGTAAATCTGCTTTGCCTTAAGTCTAGATTCTCAGCTATACTCTCTGATGGACACATGAAAGTGAAATACATCTTCAAATAAATTGTTTCAGTGACACTTCTGTGCTCACAAAACACTTCCTACAAGAACTGTAAACCAAGTGTAGGTTTTCAAACAATTAACAAGGAAAGGATTTACTTCTACAATGACAAGTTATAGAAGTGTACCTTTATAGTCAACTTCGGAACCGATCCCTTAGGAACAGCAGATCTTGAAATGTTGGAAGTCCCTCAAAGCCTTTGACTTCTGTGAAAAACTTTACTCTGTGAAAAACACACTATAGATCTTTTTTTCCTTAATATGTACTTTGATCTAACCTTTTAATTTGGTTTTCCTTGTACTTATAACAGCTATATGCATGATACAACGAAAGACATCTTTGTACAATATTGTACAAGACATCTTTGTCTCTCTTTTCCGAAGTTTTCCTTCATGCTTTTTTCTGTTTCCTCATTCTGTCACAAATTACAATCTACTTTAACTACAGTATTGAATAAAGGATGCTACAAAACACCACATTACAGTCTACTAATGTTCACATCCTTTTTTAATTATGCTGCTGTAACATTAAATGTAACAGCAACAAGCCCCAATATCTGTGTTGAGGAAGATATTTATCTTTCGCTGAATGATACATACACTACATAACAGGGAAAATGGCTATCATCTTAATACATTAAAATTTTCCTGTACCAAGGCCAATGTTAAACAATATATGATCTATCACACAGCATTTTTTTTTTCCACTGCAGATTTTAATGCTTCCATTTATGTAAGAGAGAATGAAGTCAAATAGATAAAAGATCTCTCAATCATGCAAACAGAAACAAAGAAGTTTTTTTAATAACAGTGATTCCATCTGGTCTGTTGTTTTTCATAAGAGAGGAATCTTCAATGGCTTGTTGTTAACTTCTGATCCCAAAAGAAGCAACTTCATCTTACTTCTTTCCTTAATCCGCGGCAATTGAATTTCGGATAAGAAGGACACTATCTCCTTGTGACCCATATTTATCTAGGATAAATCTGTTTTATAAAGAACATGCAAGAAATCTCATTACAGTTCTTGGATTATGATCTGTTACAATTCCTCTTGTTTCTCAAATGGAAAAAAAAAAAAGTTTTCCTTTCTCTTCCCATTCTAATCATATGCAAATAATTTGTCAGATTTATTCCCCTTTTCATAGTACATTTGTTCATTAAGCTTTAACACATTGTCTGTGTTATTCACCACAAAGCGTTTAGTTTCCCTCTGTTTAATCAAAAGTTGGAGGGTCCTAAGGTACCTGCTTTTTATGTTGCTTTTTTCATCTCATTAACTTCCTTTTCTAATTTACACTGGTACTCAAGATATACTTTTTGTACTGCTGCTGCAGCTAAGCAAATTATTCTACCCCTCATGACTGTTTTGGCAGCTTCCCACAAAACACCCAGGCTAGTTTCTTGGTTTTTATTGATATTAATTTATTCTGAAATAGTCTTCATCTGTTGCACAAACGTTGCAGCTTTAATTAGAGAGTTGTTAAATCTCCATACTTCAGATCTCCTATAATTCAGTATACCATCCAGAGACATAGACACCAGAAAATTATCAGGCAAAGCTGGGTTTCAAATACCAGATGGTTACACGTTACAATGTATCCTCATAAATAAAAAGGAAGAATCCCAGTTTAAATGTAATGGAACAAAAGTATAAGAGGTACCGGATTGCCTGTTTCAATGTTGTTGTCGGTATAGATCAATGAGGAATAAATCTTTGCTATACCCTTTGCTCACTTAACTTTTAAATTGTTATTTTACTAACATAGGTCAAATCTCACATTCTTGTTTCAACAAAAGGAATAACTACAGTCTTCATCTATTACAGCTCCTGGAAACTTCTGTCGTTCGTTAGGTAAGAAAGGATCAAGAAATAAACAAAGTATTTGAACTGTGGGGGACATACAGATTTGCAATTGTAACAGGGCTGCCTGTCATAATCCTTTGCATTATTACCTTTATATAATAAAATCATTTTTGTTTTCAAAAAGAAATTCTTCACTCCACTACTACTTTTTAAACTAGAAACTGTACTAAAAGTAATGGATCTTTTTTAATGTGGCTGATTTAGCAGAAATAAACAAGACAACAATCAAACAGAAGGACAATGAAAACATATGTAAACTTTGTCATCAAAAACCCTTAAAGACATTTGTACTGTTAGATATGTTTTACCATGCGTTATACTTTTTATTCTTATTTTACAATTTCTCAGCAGTAACATACTGTGCAATCTTAATTCAGTTTCAAAGTGTGAATTAAAAAAATATAGACCAAATTGTAAATTTTTAGTGGAAAAATATAAAGACATAAAATGAAGAAAAACAAGTGAAATTAATTAAGATATTGGGAAGTGTTCTGAGGCTAATATTAAACAGGAAATGCACTAAAGTGTAGGTCACAATTGTAAGAAACACATTTGACCTTTCAAAACTATTTTAAGTATGTTAATCATTTAGTATTAGTAGTATAGTTAGAATACTACTTCAGAACAAAGATAATTAGAGAAACACATTTTAAACATCAATAATAATAAATAAGATCTTTATAAACTGTTGAATAATCATGTCACATCGATTTGTTTGTACATTCTTTGTATTTAAGCATATGTTATTTTTTTTAAAAAAGCCTTTAGGCTCTCATGCAGTTTCTTCATCACTTTGATTAGGGAGGAGAGAAGCTCTTTACTACTTTTATACACAAGTCGGTTTGGAATAATGCCTGCCTGAGATGTGGCAAATAACAGTGTGAGAAGGTTCACTGGGAAGAGATAACATTGCGAACAAAATCCCATAACATTTCAGTGGAGAAGTATTATCGGTCAGCAAGAGTAAAGCCTGAACTTCAAGTTTTCATGAGCTACATTTGAGAAACGTGGACCCTCTGTATACACAGTCAGCAATATTTCACAATTGTTGTGGTAATCCTCTCACCTAATTTTGGCTTTCTAAAGGCTGCTCATCTAGCCTAAATTGTTGATCTAGATGTTTTTGTTGTCAGTAGAGGTAAAAAGGTACCTTGAGAAGATAATTCATCCTGTACTGTGATAAGAGATGGGGATTCTGCATGTGGCTATCTCTTTTGTTCTATTAACTTCGTGTTCAGTAACTGTATAGGAAACTCAGACCTGAATTCAGCTGCTTGTTCATAGGTATCTGGAACCATTTGAGATACTGTAAAGTATTCAAGATGTCTTCAGGGACCTGGCACAGAATCTTCTTGTAAGACACCAAGGCCTCTGAGGATATCACAAATGGCACCAGGCACCCACATGAGCGCAGCTCAGTAGTGTTCTTGGAGTCTCAGATGGGATGTCTAATGTTCGGATGGTTTAAATTATGTGCAATGAAGCCCACCCAAGAAGAAAATTGGAATATAATATATGCCTTAAGGAAAATGTAGACTGTAAACTAAATGAATTTGAACAGAGTCAATTAACACATCCATTTTCACAATAATCTTCTATTTTATTAGTCTTCAGAAATTCAGGGCCTGAACATAACATTCATCATATGCAGGTGCGTGACATTTGCTGTGCGTGACCATGACCTAGGCTATGAGGGGCTGTTTGTATTCTTAAATGTCCTTTGGAATTGTCTGAGTGTGATAAATGCTTAAAATAACAGTTTTAAGTACTCCTCACATTTAACACCTCTTTTCCACATAAATCTGGTACTGTAACTACTAAATGTATCACTGTGGAGACTGACTTCCAAGAAATAATTTTTCCTGGATATTCTTTCTTTTGCATAGAGATCCTCTGGTTCTTAATCTATCAGTTTGGTTCATTCCCCCTTTTGTTATTAGTATTTTCCTTTTTCACAACTGCAGGGGAGAAGAATGACCTTAATCTGAAAAAGTTTATTTCTTGGGAAGCTCTTCATACTCTGGGGTGTACTCTTTTGAAAGGGAGTGAACCACTGACCACAGAAGGCAAGCTTAAATTAGTGCATATCCTCAGGGCAAACCTCCTGTTCTCTGCACTTGCCTGAAGCCAACACAGTTCTCTTGCTTTACTTAGCGGTGCAAACTAACCCAATTTCCACCCTCATGTATCTAAATAGCATCTAGGTGAAGATGCTTTCCCAAACTTAATGTTTAAAACTTTGGCTAATATATACACTTGTCCACCACTATGCCACCAGACTGATTTTGACTTGATCTTAACATAATTATTTGATAGTAACTGACATTTACAATGTTAACTTTTATGTTTTAACAGTAAACTATTAGTAATGATATATATATATACACACACATGGAAATAGAATACTGTGAAAAGTGGGTTTAGTGCTGGGTTTGGTTTGTTTTTCCAAAAGAGCTTTCAGCCTCACAAGGTATTTTTGACACATTGCCTTAAAAAAAGTACTAATTACAACCTGCTACCTAAAAGATTGGAGGAGATTTTTTCCAAGTCTGTTAGGTCATCTGGTACCATTTCATTGATGCCAAAATGATTTCACAGATGTCAGGCTATTGGATTAATGTGGAAAATATCTTTTTTTTTTCTTTTCCTTTTTTTTTTTTTTCCAGATGGAATGAATAAATAGCAGTTCTAGTTGAGAAAGTGGTACAATTGAAAAATTACATAATTCTGTGATAATTGACAATTATCTGTTATAATAGTTGCATAGCTATAGATAGCAAACACTTCCTCTATTTCAAAGTGGGCTGCTTGTAACATTTACAGAGGGTTGATTTTCTTTCCTTCTTTCCCTTTCTTTCTTTCCCTCTATTTCTCTTTCTTTTTTTCTTTTTTTTTTTTTTTTTTTTAATGGATCGACAACAAAAATGTGACCTTGATATTAGTGTCTTTTAACTCATAGAATTTAAGATGGCAGAGGCAACAACAGTATGATCTTCTTCATTGTCCAAAAGGGACATTATCAAAGGGTAGGTATCCAGGACATCTGCACGTGTTTGAAACTCCTCAGTGAACTTACAAGATAGTCAAAACATTTAAAGCACCAGTAGGATACCTTAAAACATGTAAGATAGACATGGTACATATAAATGACTGAACTGAGCCTGATAATGTTAATGTATCCTAGAAAACTATTCAGCTCACAAAACATAGGTGTCTTATATCAGGGAGAGGTGAATAGCTCTCCAGACTCCATAAACTATGTTGACTAGACTGCACTACGAACTTAGACACCTGAGTAGAGTCCATAAGTAATGTAGGCATCTGCACTTACAGAACTTCATTTAGATATGAGCAATCTGGAGCTAAATGCCATTCTTCCTGTCTCGACAGGAAAGGTTTTAGGAGGGAATGACAGAAGTTCCTCCATTTCATTTCTGAAATTCTCTTTTATGCGAGCTTGATGAGGGCCTCAAGTAGTTTGAAATTTAAGAAATTAGATATTTAATTATTGAGACTTTTCACTCATAGAAAAATCCTTCAATCCTTAGTATTTAACTAACTAAATAGTAATCTCTGCAGAGGAAATTCCAAGGACTTCTCATATTTTCATGTTATAAAATATAATGAAAATGTAAAATCTCGAAACTGAAATGTGTACTCAGGAAGGAGATAAGGCTTACAGCAGTGCAGTTTATTCATTAATCTGAAGGGCAAAAATTTAATACAGTTACTGTGGGTTTGTTTAAACTTATTAATTTGCTAAAAGAACAAGGTAAGAGTGAGTGGAGAGTGCAGATGGAAGAGTTAAGAAAACCCCAAAACTACTCATTTTCTCTTTATCTGATTCATTTCTACAGTATCAATTAACTCAGGAACTACTCTATAATTATTCGTACACTGCTGGAACAATTGACCAAACATCACAAGAAAACCAGCAGAATTACACATGTAGACATAAAGCTGACCTAGTGTCTGCTGCAGTCATAAAAATCCAGAACATAACAATGTTCTTTTCTTTTTTTTTTTTTTTTCTTTTTCCTTTCTCAGAACTGAACAGCAAGAAGCAATCAAAAAATCTCTCAGGAGGATGGAGATTCCCAAATGTGCATTGCACAGAGAGGCAGTATCCCACTCTTTCCTTGAAGTTCAACACTGTCAGCCAAAGCTACATGTTTTAGAGGTAGTTCTATTCTGGGAAGTATTCCAGATGCATTTATGAGAAAGTGAATCATTCTATGACCAGCATATGCTAAACAGCCTATAGCACACAGGGTCAGGGATACTCTTCCATTTCATACATCTCTTCATAACTTCAAATGAATAAATATACATCACATACAGAGCAAATACCACTCAAATAGCACATTGCAGCACCGAACCTGCTCTGACTACACACCAGCTGGTAACTAATTCAAATTTAAAGCAGAGTGGGGTTTTTTGTTTGGGTTTTTTTTGTTGGTTTGTTTTTTTTTTTCCCCCCCAGTGCTAATCACAGTGTACTCTTCAGTTACCGATACATTAAAGGGTTTCCCTGACACTACCAAACCTTTTATCACAGACAAATGATAAAGAAGTAATGTGATTGACTGAAAACAGCAGCCCATCTTTGATCTAATGGTAGAAGGTTCAGACTATTCATATGCTCAATTACACTTATAAATTATACATTAAAACTGAGCCACTTGGATGGTTACAGTAACTATCACACCCTTCTTGCTTGTCTTGCACTTAATTTCCAGAAACTTGCACATATTTTCCTTCAGTCTTATCCATACAGTGCACATCCTCAATAATAAAGAACACATATTCTCATCAAATGTTACTATTCCAATTCTTGCCTATTTGTTCCAACACACCCTAGCTCAAGGACACCCTATGCAGTTCAACTCCAAGTAAACATATCCATTAAATGCACTGAAAATTTTTATGAGGATTCTTCAACTATGTAGAGAAAAAGACAGTTACTTCATAGCTATTTTGATGATTACAGGTGTGTGGATCCTCTTTGCTTCCTTGTAATTAAAGGTCAAAACCACAGAACCTTTTATTTTAAAATTTATGAAGTTCACACCATCATTCCAGTTATTTTCCTTCCAAATTCAGCTTTTACCTCTCTCTGTGTCACAGTACACACAATCTCTCCTGAGGTGCGCTCTTTTGCAGTACTATAAAAACTAGTAAAACAGTAGCAAACCATTGATTCAGCTGCTCTCTTCCCTGCAACCCACTAAAATCCTCTTAAGGGTTTTATGCTGCTGAAAATCACTATAATACCCAGCTGCCTTCCATTACACTACCTAAGAGAAGGGAATTTTTAATGACTTAGTTGATTTTGGGGTGAGAACATTTTGGTAAATATGAGACAGAAAAACGTGATAAAGACAGGTAGTTAATAATAACTTAATTTTCATTATAATGAGGAAAAATTGTTGTAAAGAAGGGTCTTAAAGTGATTTCTAAAGATAAATTTGCCTATTATACACCTTGAACTCTTTCAGCTCTTGCATATAAATCACATTCAGATGTTAGTAAACCAAAGCAGGTCAACAAAATGAATCTGTTTCACCTTGACTTGAGAACTAGGTCAGTCTATATTTAAGCTATCTGTGCTCTTTCTCTTCATTCTAGGTTTGAAAGCGAAATCTAGAACTTTGATTAAATAATAAGTTTGGATAAAGAAAAAAGTCATGATGGTACTACATTAATTTTAATTACAGTAAATGTGTGCTGTATCACATAGTATGAAAAAGATTAAAGAAAGATATTATGAGTATTGTCTCTTTCCCAGAGCAGTTCAAAAGCAGGAAAAGCAACACCGCATGAGTTAGGTAAAGTTAAGATCATTCATGTGATGTTACTTATCAAAATGTCAAGCATAACCTGAAAACTTCCTGTCAGCAGTCCCAAAATGTCACAAAAAGAGAAGTTTACAAGGCAATGCAGAACCTTTTCCTTTAGACAGAGGTGTGATTTGAGTTCAGGCCTTTGAGCAAAGAAACAGTGTTTTAAAGCGAGCTTTGAGACCAGATACCCTTAGAGACCGCATTAAGGTATTGGACAGAACCCTTAATCCTCTGTAACATTTCCTCCGGAGCAATATGAAAAGAATAATATTTACCTGAACATGATGTTACCCATGATCACTTATCTAGTGGGACAAAATAATTTTAGGGCTAAGCAAGCAGAATTCCATTAGTGTGAGTACAACTGCACTTGCCTACCACAGCAGTGAATTTAATGTTGTATGGATAAATGCCTCAGATAAGTAAGTAAGTAAATAAATGCTAAGTTTTATTGTTTCGTCCTTATGTGATGTATTCAGAGTACTGAAGTTCAAAACACTGACTATAGTCACAATGAATATACAAGATACAGATCAGAGGCATGAAAACTTTTATTTAACAAACTTTGCTGGCATTATTTTCCTTCTTTCTGTATTGCTTACAAAAATAAATCAGGATTTCTTGGCGTTTATTGTCTTGAATTATTTCTATAAACAATTCTTATTCTCTTGGTGTAGTATGATTACTTGATTCCTCATATCACCAAGTCTGATGATGATACTGAGCCATTTTTCTTGGTCTCATTACTCTTTCATGATATTGTTTCTATTCCTTGACTAGATAAATGAAACATTAGGAATATAAAAACATAAAAAAAGAGTTTATGCATTTATAAATAAGGTAGACTGAGGTAATATTGATGATCAAGCTCATCTGCTTACCCTAAATATCTGGAAATGTTGGTTCTAAGCTGAGCTAGATGTCTTAGTCATCTTGTTTACTCCGTGAAGAGAAATAGCACCCATAAAGGGCAGTTCCTCTGACATGCCTTAAGGCCATACAATCACAGAATCATAGACTCATAGAATCTTTTAGGTTGGAAAAAACCCTTAAGATCACTGAGTCCAACTATTAATCTAACACAACCAATTCTACCACGAAAACATGTCCCCCTAAGCACCACATCTTCACATCTTTTAAATACCTCCAGGGTTGGTGACTCAACCACTTCCCTGGGGAGCCTGTTCCAATGCTTGATAACCCTTTAAGTGAAGAAATTTTTTCCTAATATCCAATCTAAACCTCACCTTGTGCAACTTGAGGCTGTTTCCTCTTGTCCTATTGCTTGTTACTTGGGAGAAGAGACCAACCCCCACCCCACTACAACCTTCTTCCAGGTAGTTGTAGAGAGCAATAAGGTCTCCCCTGAGTTTCCTTTTCTTCAGACTAAACCCTAGTTCCCTCAGCCGCTCCTCATAAGACTTGTTTAGCTTAGGTAAATTGTCTTCTACAAGGTCTCTCCATTGACTAATTGAATCTGCAACACATATACACACCTGTTTAATCCCATGCCTCCTGTGCTTTAGTTGCTAGTCCAGAACAGCACAAGTGTTTCTAGGTCACACACCATGACGGCCAAAGCTGTGAGAAAATTCTTAAAATGAGTAATTCTGTTGCAGATATCCAAAGTCTGTTGCAGATATCCAAATTAAAGAAAGCCAAGATGGAGCCGATGATTTGGGAAGATATAACACATTTTACTTAAATATATATTCACTAAACTGGAGAAAAAATAAAAATTAAAAAAAATAACCACCCAAACAAAAAACAAACCACAAAACAAACCCCAAATTTACTCCAATACCTATTTAAATAAATGCTGAAAGACAATCTTAACACATGAGTAATCCAGGTCTAGGAGAAATAAGACTGTTGATGAGATATATTGATAAGAAGCTGCATTCTGATATGCACTATGCAGTGTGAAATTAATTAATGGACTACACTGGTCTGGCATAGCTTTTACCTTTTTACATCTGCTTTAAAAATCATAAATCCACAGTCCCTGGAGATTAAAACTTCAATTACAAATATTTGTCCCACATTGAACAATACATACTTCTTTACAATCTCTATAAGATTCTAGGCTGAGAATAGCACAAAGTAATAAGTTAGGTTTATATATAACAAACACCATAGCTCTTTTAAAGTTTATTATCTACTTCATGGAACTCTGGAAATAATTTGAGAAATGCATTTCACTGCTTAGAAAAGCAAGAACAAGTAATGATCACCAAGAATTTCATTTGAAAAAAATATGTAAATCTTAAAGGATGGTATCTGAGGAAAGGTTGTATTTTTTGCATTCCACATTTCCCTGTGAAAGCAGAGCATTCTCATACGCCCTTTATTCCTTAATGTATTCCTGGCAATGGATTGTTGCAATAAATTCTGTCTCCCTCAGGTGATACTGTTCTATGAAGAAATGAAAAAAGGCATTAGTTTCTTTCATTCTTCTAGACCAGAGAATAAAAGCTTTGACCACTGGAAGTGTATGTAGAAAGCAGTCATCAGCATCAGCTTACTTTGTCTTTTTATGAACAGTATCTCACTGGACACTAAAGGTTTTCATGCTGCATAAAATATACAGGGGGAATTAGCATTTAAAGCAGCCTGATTTCTATTTCTAATTTTCTTAATTGCTTATTAATAATTTTAGTTATAAAGGAGTATTTGAGGGGAAATCAACTCGTGTTCTTTAAGCACTGTCCCCATACTGATAAGCAATGGAAGACTCTAGGTTATTACTTCCTTCACAACACTGGACTGAAGTCATGATGGGGACTAGCTGACGGTGCAGCAGGGATATTTATAATCAGATGCATAAAGCCTGGAGGGATGGCTAGGGCACTCAAGCCCCTCCAATATTTACGTTTGGTATTAAACACTTCAAGTGAAGATAATGATTTTGGTTTATTGCCCTTTCCCAATATTTTGAAACAGTCATGCACCCATGGTCATAATAAAGGTAAAATTAACTCTGTTGCAAATAGAAAGGAACAGTTGTAATTTGAAAAAAAAAAAAGAAATGTCAAATTTACAACAGCTACGTGGACATTATTTTTTAAGGAACATTTTTCAGAATTTCAGGTCCATCTTCTGCTCAGGGGATAAACAGATAACGTGGTCTTTCTGATCTTACAATAACTCTGCTAAAAGCTGGTGGAAGGCCCTCAATGAACAAGAACGTCAAATTCTTCAGTAAAGGCAATAGTAATCACAGCTCCACATTTTGGTGGTTTCTAAGTTGGCTACTAATGAATAAAAGTACTATGACTTACCTCAGAGTAATGCAGATTTCATTGCTAAGGTTGTAATTAGATATTTTAAAAACAAAGAGAAACCACTTACTCATTGCCTTTTTCCCCAGCCTCAATTGCTGATAACCATGGTGCAGATAATCTACCGTCTTATAAAAGCTATTAAACAAATTAGTTATCATAACTAGTACAAAATCATATTCGCTAAATAAAGAACTAAGTATTCCTCTAACAGCAGAAGCACATTTAGAAACTACACTGTATGTTTTACAGACTGAACTTGAGATGAAGCTGCCAAGGTACATAGCATTATCAAAATAATGATGTCCATTGTAATCAGGATATATGAGGAGAAGAGTTGTTTATCTTATAAGCGAGAAGCTGACCCCACTAATACTTTTCCGCCTTTTCCCCCTTATAGATGGTGCTATCAACTCCTTTTGTGGAGTTATAGACTGCCTCACTGTAGAGAGTGGAAAAAGAGGAAGAGTCCCTGGAAATCTTGAGTCATTGACTTTTGAAGTAAGAGAAACAATTACATTCTTTGTATTCCATTCTGGAAATTAATATTGATATTTCTTGAATAACAGCCTGCAAAACCGAATTTTCTAGTTTTGATTTCCTGAATTATGAACTCTGTGAGAAAACGTACTTTCTCATGCTTAAAAATAAATAAGTAAATAAAATTTAAAGAGTAAAAAATTTTAACTAAATCATTTAAAGGCACAAGAAAACTACCTTGACATTGATACAATTGATTAGTTACAATTGATTAGTACCAAATAGGAAAAACAAAAATAATGTTGTCCAAAAGGTAAGTCTTACTACAGAATCAATCATAAAATCATAGAATGGTTAGAACTGGAAGGCACCTTAAGGATCATCTAGTTCCAACTACCCTGCCATGGGCAGGGACACCTCCCACTAGACCAAGTTACTCAATCTAACCTGGCCTTGAACTATTCCAGGGATGGGGCATCCGCAACTTCTCTGGGCAACCTGTTCCAGTATATCACCACACTAATCATGAAAAATTTCTTCCTGATATCCAATATAAATCTACCTTCTTTCAGTTTAAAACCATTACCCCTCGTCCTATCACTACACTCCCTGACAAAGAGTCCCTCCCCATCTCTCCTGTAGGCCCCCATGAGATACTGGATGACGGCCATAAGGTCTCCCTGGAGCCTTATCTTCTCCAGGCTGAACAATCCCAACTCTCTCAGCCCGTCTTCATAGGAGAGGGGCTCTAGCCCTCTGATCATCTTTGTGGCCCTCCTCTGGACTCACTCCAATGGGTCCACATACTTCTTACGTTGGGGGCTCCAGAGCTGGATGCAGTACTCTAGATGGGGTCTCATGAGAGTAGAGTAGAAGGGCAGAATCACCTCCCTTGACTTGAAAGCCATGATTCTTTTGATGCAGCCCAGGATACAGGTGGCCTTCTGGGCTGCGAGCGCACATTGCCAGCTCGTGTTGAGCTTCTCATCCACCAACACCCCCAAGTCCTTCTCCTCAGGGCTGCTCTCCAGCCATTCTCCGCCCAGCCTGTGTTTGTACTTGGGATTGTCATAACCCATGTGCAGGACCTTGTACTTGGTCTTGTTGAACTTCATGAGATTTGCACAGGCCCACCTCTCGAGCCGTGTCCTTCTGGGTGGCATCCCTTCCCTCCATTGTTGTCAAGCACACCACACAGCTTGGTGTTGTTGGTAAACTCACTGAGGGTGCACTCAATCCCACTGTCCATGTAGCCAACAAAGATGTTAAATAGTACCAGTCCCAGTAGCAAGCCCTGGGGAATGCCACTCGCCACTGCTTGCCATTTGGACATTGAGCTGTTGACTACAACTCTTCAAGGGCAGCTATCCAGCCAATTCCTTATCCACCAAGTAATCCATCCATCAAATCCACGTCTCTCCAATTTAGAGACAAGGATGTGATGTGGGACAGTGTCAAATGCTTTCCACAAGTCCAGGTAGATTATGTCAGTTGCTCTTCCACTATCCACCAACTCTGTAACATGCTTGTAGAAGGCCACCACATCTGTCAGGCATAACTTGCCCTTGGTGAAGCCATGTTGGCTGTCACCAATCATTTCCTTATTTTCCATGTGCCTTAGCAGAGTTTCTAGGATGATCTGCTCCACGATCTTTCCGGGCACAGAGGTGAGACTGACCGGTTTGTAGTTCCCTGGGTCTTCCTCTTTTCCCTTTTTGAAAATGGGGGTTATGTTTCCCCTTTTCCAGTCAGAGGGAACTTCACCGGACTGCCACGACTTCTCAGATATGATGGATAGTGCTTAACAACTTCATCCACTAGTTCCCTCAGGACTCACAAATGCATCTTAACAGGTCTCATGGATTTGTGTACCTTCAGGTTCTGAGATGGTCTCAAACCTGATCTTCTCCTACAGTGGGTGGTTCCTCATTCTCCCAGTCCCTGCCTTTGCCTAGCAGTGTGGCTAGAGCATTTGCCAATGAAGACCAAGGCAAAAATGTCATTAAGCACCTCAGCCTTCTCCATATCCTGGGTGACCATATCTCCTATTTCTTTCCGGAGATGGTCCACATTTTCCCTAGTCTTTCTTTTATCCTTGACATACTTATAGAAGATTTTTTTGTTGCCCTTGATGTCCCTGGCCAGATTTAATTCTATCAGGGCTTTAACTTTCCTAACCTGATCCCTGGCTGCACAGACAATTTCTCTGTATTCCTTTCAGGCTACCTGTCCTTGCTTTCACCCTCTGTAGGCTTCCTTTTTGAGCCTGAATTTCTCCAGGAGCTCCTGGCAGGCATCCTGGCATTTTTGTTTGACTTCCTCTTTGTTGGGATGCATCGCTCCTGAGCTTGCAGTAGGTGCAATATCCTTGGATATTGACCTGGTTTCTTTGTCCCTTCTTTCCTCCAGGTCTTTTTCCCACAGTAAGGATTTTTTCCCACCATGCTGTCCTAGGGATCTTGAACTCCATCATCCCATGGTCACTGCAGCCAAGGCTGTCCTTCAGCTTCACATTTCCCCACCAGCCCCTCGTTGTTGGTGAGAACAAGGTCTAGCATGGCATCTCTCCTCGTAGGCTCCTCTATTATATGGAGAAGAAAGTTATCGTCAATGTATTGCAGGAATGTCCTGGATTGATTATGCCCTGCTGTGTTGTCCCTATAACAGTGTGGTAGAAGTCACCCATGAGGACCAGGGCTTGCGCACATGAGGCTGTTCTTATATGTCTATAGAGGGCCTCATCCACTCAGCCTTCCTGGTTGGGTGGCCAGTAGCATACCCACACTGTAAAATCACCTGTCCCTACCCTCCCTTTAATCCTGACCCATAAGAGTCAGGAGTCTTAATCCTCCCTTTAATCGTGACCCCATAAGACAGGAGTATTATTCTTCTGTCTCAGAAAACAGGGAAATCTAAGGATTTCTGAACCAAAACTAAAAAAGACAAGTTTTCCCATAGTTTACAATGTTGTTTTTGTGACTGTGACTGTTATCAAAAGTTTAATATGACTTAATTTTGTTTTTAAAGGATATATAATGCAGATGGTGTGTGAAATCTTAGGATGCAGACTGTCAGCTTCTAATTATTAAGTGTTAAAGCTCAGTGGTAAAGACTGTACGGCAAGGCAATTTTCATCTTCTTTTAAACCAGTGAGGGCAGGGCAGTGCCAGTGACAAAATATTGAAGCAGAGAGGTTTCAGATGTCATCTTACATAACAGCTCATAGATTCCTTAAAACCAACATATAGAACCTTAATATATGCATAGCCTTAATAAGATCTGGAAATAGTCCTGGATCTTGTAAAAGTTCTAAATGACAAAACTCTGTCAGAGTTGTAAAGGCTTGAGTTCTACCCATACTGTTTATGGAACTGAACAAATAACCCCTCTGCAATTACGCTGTAGTCTCAACACTAACTCTTAAGTCTACTAATACGAGCTTTGTAGATTAATCAGTAAGATTAACTCCTATATTCCCCAGACAATATTATGCTGAAGTAAAAGACGCATGAGGATGTGGAACAGTTCATCTGTAATAAATACAAACAGATCCCAATATTGTGACAATTTCATCATCTGAGAGATAGAAAAGTGTCTTTTCCAAGTTACTAATGTGTCACTGTATCATTGCTTTCTGATGTTTTTACCAGTTCTAGGTAAAAAATAAGGGGGGTGTGTGGGGGAAGGATAAAAGGAAAGAAATGTTTTGAAAGATCAATTAAATATTATTTTAATTGAAAATATCAAGTTCCCAATCATTTACCAGTTGATTTAAAGCCGAAGTCCGATTCCCTAAATTGCATCAATAGAAACATATTTACTCTGGGACAGTCAAAACAATTGGTTTCATTAGGGTATTAGAGGAGTATTTCTGAACCGTACGGGATTAATTTTATCACTACTGATTGGAAAGGAAACAAGACCATGTTTAAAATAGAAGCAAATCTGTCTTCACTGCAGGCCTCTGGAGAGTGTTTGGTTTGGTCTATGTTAAATACTTACCTTAGGATGAGAAAACTCTAACTGTAACCATTACTTATAAAGAGAAAAAAGAGTGATGATGTCACTCATAGATGTCTAAGTTTCAGAAGCTTAGAGTTGAATGAGATGAATCCTGTCCAAAATGTACATTTTAGGTAGGACTCACTTAGCGAATCATAGATACCTAGAGTGTAAATATCTGTGTGTAAACTAGCTGACTAGCTGTCTGCATAAAACATTACTCTGCACCTGTAAAATTAGACATAAGGAAAATCCTCTCATGCAGGCTACAAAATTTAATTTTGTGCAGTTACTTGCTAGATACCTAGAACAAAGAACAATATTTCTTCAAGAACCTTCTGGTACTGTTCACAGTGGTTACAACAAAAGTTCATTTTGCATTAGTTTCACTGAATTTCACTGAATTTTTAGAGTTGGAAGGGACCATAGAGATCATCTAGTCCAACTCCCCTGCCAAAGCAGGATTGCCCAGAGCATGTTAGAGCGTGTTATTCAGGACTGTATCCAGGCGGGTCTTGAAAATCTCCAAAGAAGGGGACTCCACAACCTGCCTGGGCAGCCTGTTCCAGGGCTCTGTCACCCTCACCGTGAAGAAGTTTTTTCTCATATTTGAGTGGAACCTCCTATGTTCCAGCTTGTGCCCGTTGCCCCTCGTCCTCTCACTGGCAACCACTGAAAAGAGTCTGGCTCCCTCCTCCTTCAACCCACCCTTGAGATACTTATAGGCATTAATAAGGTCTCCCCTCAGCCTTCTCTTCTCCAGGCTAAAGAGTCCCAGCTCTCTCAGCCTTTCTTCATAAGGGACATGCTCCAATCCTTGAATCAGCCTCGTTGCCCTTCGCTGGACTCTTTCCAGTAGTTCCCTGTCCCTCTTGAATTGGGGAGCCCAGAACTGGATGCAGTATTCCAGTTGTGGCCTCACGAGTGCGGAGTAGAGGGGCAGAATGACTTCCCTCGACCTACTAGCCACACTCTTCCCTATGCAGCCCAGGATTCCGTTGGCCTTCCTGGCCACAAGAGCACACTGCTTGCTCATTGTCATTTTGCTGTCTACCAGGACCCCCAGATCTTTCTCTTCAGAACTCGACTCCAGCAGGTCCACACCTAACCTGTATTGGTGCCTGACATTCTTCTTGCCCAGGTGCAGGACCCTACACTTTTCCCTGTTGAACTTCATGAGGTTCTTCCTTGCCCAGCTCTCCAGCCTGTCCAGGTCTCGCTGGATGGCAGCACAGCCCTCTGGGGTGTCAGCCACCCCTCCCAGTTTGGTATCATCAGCAAACTTGCTGAGGATACACTCTGTCCCCTCGTGCAAGTCACTGATGAATATGTTGAACAGGACTGGACCAAGTGTTGACCCCTGGGGGACACCACTGGTTACAGGCCTCCAGCTTGAACCTGCTCCATTAATCATTACCCTTTGGGTCCTGCCACACAGCCAGTTCTCAATCCACCTCACTGTCCCCTCATCCAGCTCACACTTCCTTAGTTTCCCAATGAGGATGCTATGGGAGACTGTGTCAAAAGCCTTGCTGAAGTCAAGGTAGATGACATCTGCTGCCCTCCCCTCATCCAACCAACCAGTTATAGCATCGTAGAAAGCTATCAGATTGGACAAGCATGATTTACCCTTGGTAAACCCATGTTGCCCACTTCCAATAACCCCCTGCTCTTCAACTTGTTCGGAGATGACATCTAGAATGAGTCTCTCCATTACCTTCCCAGGAACGGAGGTGAGACTAACCGGTCTGTAGTTCCCAGGGTCCTCCTTCTTGCCCTTTTTGAAGACTGGAGTGATGTTGGCCTTCCTCCAGTCTTCAGGCACCTCTCCTGTTCTCCATTACCTTTCAAAGATGATAGAGAGTGGCCCAGCGATAACATCTGCCAGCTCTCTCAGCACTCGCGGGTGCATCCCATCAGGGCCCATGGATTTATGAATGTCCAGTTTGGCCAAGTGGTCCCGAACCTGGTCCTCCTCTACTGGAGGAAAAACTTCCTCTCTCCATACCCTCCCCCTTGCCTCCAAGGCCAGAGATTCATGAGGGACAGCCTTAGCAATGAAGACTGAAGAAAAGAAAGCATTCAGCAACTCTGCTTTCTCCATGTCTTCCACCATTAGGGTGCCCATCTCATTCCTCAGTGGGCCCACATTATCCCTAATCTTCCTTTTACTCTTTACATACTGAAAAAAACCCTTTTTGTTATTCTTAACTGTAGTGGCCAAGATGAGCTCGGCTTGAGCCTTGGCCCTGCTAATTTTCCCCCTGCATATCTTCGCCGCTTCCTGGTATTTTTCCTTGCCTGCCAGGCCCCTTTTCCAAAGATCATAAACCTTTTTGTTCCTGAGCTCCAGACAAAGCTCTCTATTTTGCCAGGCTGGTCTTCTTCCATTCCTGCTTGTTTTTGGGACTTGGGTATGGCTCTTTCCTGGGCTTTTAAGAGTGCCTCCTTGAAGTACGACCAGCCTTCCTGGGCACCTTTGCCCTTCAGGACTGTCTCCCAAGGGACACTTTCAATCATGCTCCTAAAGAGGCCAGACTCTGCCCTTTGGAAGTCTAAGATGGCAGTTTTGCTGGCCCCCTGCCTTGCCTCAGCAAGAATTGAAAATTGTATCATTTCATGATCACTCTGTCCAAGACGACCTCCAACGTTTACATCCCCCACAAGACCTTCTGAGTTAACTATCAGCAGGTCCAGTAGGGCACTTTCCCTAGTCAGTCCTCTCACCAGCTGCCTTAGGAAGTTGTCTCCCATGCACTCCAAGAATCTCCAGGACTATTGCCTCTCTGCTGTGTTATATTTTCAGCAGATATCTGGGAAGTTGAAGTCCCCCATGAGTACAAGGGAGAGTGATCGTGGGGCCTCTGCCAGCTGCTTATAGAATATTTCATCTGCCTTTTTATCCTGGTTTGGGGGTCTATAACAAACTCCCACCACGATGTTTCCAATAGTTTCCAATGGGGAAAATTCTGTCTCTTTGGCTTATCCTTTGAAATTTTTTTTGAATGTTTAAATTTTTTTTTTAACTGGTAAGATGCTAAAAACTCCAACTGCTGCAAAACAAAGGTGGAAGAACTTTGTGCCTGGAATTATTCTGTTATTTTTCTGACATCAGACTTCCATGTAATGTGTTAGAAACTTCTAAACATGAAGTCATTAGTCATTTTGAAACATAAGGACAACCAATCAATTCAGTTACATGAGCTGACTTGCTAAACTTCCATTTTGCTAATATAAAAAAAATAATAAAAATTGAGCCACACCAGTAACCAAGCTACTCAGAAAAGAAACATGCAATATTATACTTCATTCCTGCGGATTTCAATTCACTTTCACAAAGGCAAGCAGTGTCAAATACATTCAATGGGTCCACTAGAACTGACTGTGCAACCTAGTGTTCCATTAGTTTCATAGAATATCAATTAAGACAGGTTACCAGAGAAATTATGAGAGAAAAAAACTCAAGTGAGTTAGTTAATCATATTTACAAATGGCCCTGTCATATAATAGCTCAGTGTGGCCTTGGTTTCTTTGCATTTAAAAAGAACCATCACATTAAACCATTGATTCACTACACTTTTCAAAAACCTTTTACTGTATTTTATGACTTTATATTGCACACATTTCCTTATAAGCACTTTTCTTATAAGTCTGTATGACCTTCTCCCATTTTAAAATCCCCTTTGGGGATATCATGTGTCTTATCTCAAGCTTATGGGAAAGTATACACGTATTTGCATTAACACTTCTCCGTATGTTTTGAATTCACTGACTTATTTCAGTCTGTCAGTCATAAAATAATCAATTTGGCTCCTGGTTCTCCAACTGGAATATCCTGCTCTTCAAGGTCCAAGGCACTTCAACTCTTTAGATCAGTGTTCCTAGGACAAATTTCTCCTCCTCCCAGCCAGCCCTGCTCCTTTCCTTTATTCATAGTAAAAATTTTCTCAAAACTGGGTTTTCCTCACAAATTAGTTAAAGGTTTAGAGGTGTTCAAAACCACACCATTTCAAATTGTCTCATTGCTGAGGTGGAGAACAGTGATAAAGCTGGAGTTTCACCTGTCATGAAACATCTTCTCCTCTGCCAACTGGGATTAATTTAAACTCATCATGTATTTCTGCCTTTCATTTTTATTTATGTTGTGAAAGGAACATCTGGTGAGTACTTTCTTCTACTATGTTTTTTTTTTTCATTATTATTAAAAAAGCAAAATATTATGGAAAACAAATGATACTTCATATACTGTAGCAGCAGTAGACCAGCTGTCATTGCATTGTGAGTTTCTATCCAGACTTGTGAATTTCATTTAATAGTTAATTAAAATGGGAATTAGGCCTTACCTCCCTCCCAGATTGTGGTGAATGACAGTTTTGTTTTGGGCCAGTGATGTACTTGGTTTTACTTGTCTAGGATACCACCTTTGACAGACAATTTGTGTACCACCATATTACTGAGCCTTTAAAATGAACAAACAGACAGAATAAATAAATAAAAGCATTTGAAAGCAAAGGCAAAAAATTGCATTATTTAGCTGTGTTAACATGATGGTATTTTTTAAAGGTAAATTTGATACATCAACAGGAGGCCTGAGTTAAAACATAAGCACATACTCTAGCTATTAAAGTTCAAGCTGGGATGGTGGTCTGAAATGCATGAGGATATTGGAAATGTCCCACATTTTGTACGTTTTCTGGGCATATTGCAGTAACAGCTGAATGGTTCAGCATGCTGATTTTGGACTGCTGAGGACAAGTTGCTGAAAGCCAAAGCCAGGGTCTCTCTTCTGTACATGGCTCTCTCCAGTACCTGGCAAAAGGGAAAGGAAAATCCTTCCAGAAAAGTTTGAAGGGAGCAATTTTCAGCTGCCATGTAACCTTTCTCTGTTGAGAGTAAGGAAGTGTTTAGTATCTATATATAGCAGGCGAAAAATAAATGTGTTTGATTCATACACATTTTATAGATGGGATGCACTACTTGACTCACTAAACTTTTATTCTGTATAGGTTAGGCCTAATAATAGCTTCTAAGATTATTAGTAAAACCTAGGTTAAGAGAAAGAAATCTCACCAAAACTGATGTCCACATGGACATGGAAGGCAGAGAGAAACGTTCCTTGCTTTTCCTACCTTGCAATAGTTGTGCCATCACTCTGTCTCCTTCTGGGATTTCTACCACATATGGTCCAAGCCAAAAAAAGTGTGCTATATCTTGAGGATATTTCTTTACTAATTTATTTACATCTATTATTATTTGAGGAGAAGCCAGGCTGAGAGACAAGTTGGGCCACTCAGAACAACCAGAAAGATAACTTGGGTTATCTAAGCAATGATATAAATAATGATGCTGTTTTAAATCAGGTAAAAAATCTGAAAAAAAAATCTTAAAATATCGAAAAAAAAATTAAAAAAAAAAAAATTCAAAATCATGTTGTATTTAATCAAAAATCCTCTACTCTTATTGGGTTTTTTTTAATGTCATTTCTAGAGGTCTTTGAATCAGGACATTAAAAAAAAGAAACATGTGCCTCCCTAAATCATTCTATTGGCTTCATTTCTTGTTTTGCATTTGTCCTTAAGCCTTTATTCTTACATTGAAAAACATCATAATCACCACAAAGAATATTGTTACAGGATGTTTTAGGTTCTTAGATGTAAAGATGCTAATTTCAGGTTCGAAGAAAGCCTTATTTTTCTCTGGCAAGATGAAAACAAATAGCAAAGATCTAATAATGTGCTGTGAAAAAT
The DNA here is from genome assembly GCF_964106895.1 of Numenius arquata. Classification (NCBI taxonomy): domain Eukaryota; kingdom Metazoa; phylum Chordata; class Aves; order Charadriiformes; family Scolopacidae; genus Numenius; species Numenius arquata. The sequence goes on along the minus strand of NC_133576.1, from coordinate 105,402,290 downwards.
ATTCTTATTACTACTAATTTATTAAACTTTTATTCCCTTTCATCTATTTACTCTATGTTGTAATGTAATTTTTTTTACTGCATAACTCAAAATATTACCTATAAAGTTAAAGTTAAGTGAAGCGATACTGCTTGGCTGCTTTTTTTTTTTTTCTTCTCTCTCTTTTTTTTTTTTTTTTTTTTTTTTTTTTTTTACCTAGACTAAAAGGTTTTCCATAGCAGAGGAAAAAAAATGAGTCTTATAGTTGGGCTGTGAGATCTGAGGACTATGGTAAATGTCGGCCTAAGTACATGAGAGAACACACAGAGTTCTGTTTCAGTTGGTTCAACCACCCACTGTGTCAGTGGTTTAAAGTTAAGGAAAAAAAGGAAATGTACTGAAACAAGATGATGTTAGCTTACAAAGAGAAAGAGTTTCTCTCTCACTGAAATACTGAAAGGGGCAGCCTGTAAAGAGTCATAAATATAGACTGACACAGCTGTAGTCACTCCTGATCTCCAGTGAGCAACAGTGATATTATTATAGCAGGATCATCACACAAAAACCTGGGTTTGGTTTTCTGTAATATTTCTGAAAAGCAGAAAATCTTTTTCTTAATGTTGCCTATTATTCTATAGACCACCACCTTTGATTAAATGGTATCTTTTATTTTTGCATGCCAGCAAGCAGATCAGTTCTCTCAATTCAGCTGGTGTTCTTTCAGAATGCAGGTGGGGGAGGATAGTAAAAATGTTATTATTTCAGATATTAAAATAGTTTCTGGCTATATTATGAGAGGAACCAAGCAATAATTCTAACCACTTCACAGTACGAAAGAAGTGTTAGCATTCTGTCAGCTTGTTCCATTACTTACTTTCGAGCTATTACCCATTCTGTAAACATCAGTTCATTATCATATAAGATATTAAGTAACCCAAACAATCCAGTTATTCTCAGCCATATTGCACATAATCTATTTACTCATATGGTTCCTACTTTCCATGCTGCTGCAAATTCTTTACATTTTTCTCCAGTAAGTCATCATGTCACTGACTCTTTACCATCATGTTTTACTATTGCGTTTGCAACTGCACCTGGAGTAGCAAAAGTGGCTGTTCAGTTTCCAAACTCACACTTGAAGTTCTGGCTTTGCAAATATAAAATTATCCCAGGCATCTTTTGGAGATTTATGACTTATGAAAACTTTTGACTATTTTTTCAACATAGATGTACGCATAAAATCTACTTACTGTAAGACAATAGGATTACAAGTAGATTTTAACTGGAGGATGAACAAAGCAACAGTGCCAACTCCACCTTTTTCTCCTGAAATAAATGGCAGACACTTCTGTATTTTCCTTAAACTGCAGAGTTAACCAGTGAGCTGGTAAGCTGACAGCATCTCTGAACAGTCTGTTGAGCAGGAAATAAATGACTAAGAAAATGCCAGTGCTTAAGAGAAATGTCTGTGTGTCCACCACTAGTCAGGTGTGAATTCATATATCACTTTCCCATGTAATCTATGAAAAATCAAATCAAAGCTTCATTTTAGTCATGTTAGTACTGTAGGGGGTAAAAATTTTTCTTAGTAGCAAAACCTTATTTATCCTCTTCTACTAACTACTCATACTGAGTTTCTCTTCTTCTATTACAGAACTCTGTTTTCAGTTGTTAATCAGCAAGGAAGGCAGGTACACTAGAATATTCAATGCTCTGTGAATTTCCCTATTAGTTTTCCTGAAACTAATTAAAGGATGAAATTATGTCTTCAAGCTATACAGCCTAAAACATTCACATCCTTCACCTTGTCTGCTCAAAAATTAAGAAGTGTCTGTAAGAGAGACAGATGGCAGGAAATGGGAAAGAATGCATAGGTACATGCAGTGCATGTACAGAAGGAAAGAAAGGGACCATCCAGTTCTTTGAACTACCGCTTGATTGGGTTGGGCGATTATCTATATTTTTTTCAACCCTGAAATACGACCTTTTTCATTAGAGTCACTACTGAGCTTAACTTGAAAAATAACCAAATTAAATACCTTAGTCCCAAGAAAACAGTAAGCCTGCATTGTGGATACACAATATCAGCACATTTAGTCATTTTAGCAGGAACCCATAATTTACTAGGACTGGAAAAAGGCAGTCTTTTCTCAATTTCAAAGATAAGATCAATAAATTAGAGCTGTTAGGTACAGAACAGTTGGAAAAACAAAGTACCAGAAAGCCATGCAGTCAATTGTGAAATAATTTTAGTTCTCATATTAATAATATCACAGTATCTCCATATAAGAAGCATATTTTTTTCTGCTTTTAAAGAGGTTTTTATTTGTTCGTTTGATTTTTTTTTTTCTGACCTAAAACTCAATGTGTGACAACTAGCCAGAATAAGGAATTGTAACTTCCCCAAATTTCCCACAAATGCTAATCAATGTCATGTCACAGAAAGATATGGGAAATTCCCAGTAAGTAGGAAACTACTGCTAACTTAGTAAACTACTAAAGAAACAAGAACAGTTGCAAGGAATACAGACTACACAAATTTGGAGTGCCAAAATATAGCACTCTGTAAGTTATTTCAACCATGATTGTTGGAAAGCATGAATTACATCCTACAGGCAAGGAAAGGTACAGTTTCACACCCTTACCTGAAACCAGGCAGAGAACTGTTCAACTGATTACAACAGAATTTGGTTAGATGGCTTTCTTGGGTAGAGGAAGGAATTTTGAGGGGGCAACGTGAAAACAAGAAGCGCATTTGTCATGGCCACTATGGTCTTGGCTAAAAGAAGTTCATGAACTGCAAAGGAAAAGGTGAAAGACAGTTCCAATCAAACAGCATAAGAACTTGTACCATATTTTCATATGCTATGCTTGAATGCCTTGGCTCTTTGTTGGTCTCATTATTGCTTTGCGACAATGGGAGTCTTTTCTCACCCAGAAAAGCAATCCCAAAACTAATTAACCTAATATCAATTTAACCTTTACTTAAATTTCCCTAGAAAAGTTTTCTTTCAAAGATTTGGAATTTTCTCATAAAAGATTTTCCAAAAAAAACCCCACAAAAAACCTCAAAACCCACAGCCAGCTCCATGTTTCTAGTACCTTTACTACTTTCTGCAGATATATAACACCCATTCTTTTTTATCCTCAGCTAGAGGTTTTCTTTTTCTGAAAATAATTGTTTTATATCCACAGTTCCACTCTTTCAAGACACTTGATAATAAAATAAAAAGGAAAAAAAGAATGTTTAGCTCAATTTTCTCTGTTATTCTAGCAGTGTCCTTTGTAGAGGAAAGGGTAAATGTGAGGTGCATAATTACACAGTTGTGCATATACAAACATAGGAAAAATATTATTATCCAAATACCTTTGAATCAAGGATGTGTAATTAATTTTCTCTTCCCTTGTGCCTGATTTTCTTTTGTGTCTTCATTTCTTCCACAGGAATCCTAGAAGTGCAAATGCTCATTTAAAATGCCAGTAACTACAAACAAAATCTGAACTGTGAGTTCCTTAGGTCCATGATTCCACTTTAACTTTATTTCCTGGTCACTGCTGGAGATGTGGCTCAGTGTCCAGGGAGGAATTTGGGAGAGGGGGAAGGGCACTGTGCATATTCTTCAGCAGAATTCGTGAGTTTTTGCCTCTGGCATTCAGGTTGGAATGTCCCTTCTGATTACAGTCTGCTGCAAAACTCCTGAGGATGTGACTGTACATTTCAAAAAGCAGAGAAAGTGGATGTTACTTCAGATTACTTCTCCACTTTCTGAGTTAAATATATGCTAAAACAATAAAGAAATACAAGTTAAACATCTTTTGTTTTTATTTATTTTAACACTAATTCAATATGCCTAAGTAGCACAGGGAATATAAAATATTATTAAAAAAAAAAAAAAAAGAAATCAACAACCCTTAGATTCCATAATTATAAAAATGCTTTTCAAAAACTTTGACGAATACAATTTCTTCATTTTTGTTAGGCATCTTGAGCAAGTTTTCTTTTACTGGAAGCTGAAGGACTTAATAAGCCAGGATGATTTTTGCTTTCCTAGTTTATCTTTCGTCCTAGTACTAGTATGTAGTAATACTGTCATGTTTCCACTATTTATCAGAAGTAATTTCAAGTTCCTGCATGTTTCCTGATTATTCTTATATTTTGATTATTATATCAGGCCAGTTAAGCAAAGACACTTTGACATTTTCCCTTTCAGTTACAATTTTTGTAACTGAAAAAATTTCAGTTACAAATAGTTGAACTATTTAAAGAATAGACATTGTTTCCTCCTTATATTTTTCAGTTTAGAGCAACTATATCAGTTTCACCACTTATACTCCCATATGAATTATTTTATAAGTGTCTGTGACAATTCAAAACTGCCTTGTAATGCGCTCTTCAGGAAACCAGGTGTCAATTGAAAAATGTTGCCACTGAATTTAAAAAATCTCATCCATTCCCCAACTTCAAGAAAACAGTCTTGAAAACCTAAGAAATGCCAGCCTTTGGAGATTGTGGGGTCTATATTAATTTATATTAACATCTTTTTCCCTAGCTCAAATAATTTTCAGGAAACTTAAAACATTCAAAAAAGAAACCCTGAACAACAAAGTAGCCTCAATCTAAATTCTTTTGACTACTACATTTTGAGACATCTTAATGTAAATGGAATTTGGAAGTCTTGCTGCCATTCTAAAAGGAACTCAGAGTTAAACTGATTCTGAGTTCTTTTAAAACATCTAACAGAGCTTGTATTCCTTGGTCTCTTATGAACAAACTGGTTTTGTTTTACAGGTAAATGATACTTCTGTCTTCCTATAGATAACACAGTGTGCACAAGGGAAGACATATTATATGTTGCTGTAACAGTTCTCATCATGAAGAATTTTGTGGTTGTGTTTTTCAAGAATTCTTGTACCAAGAGGGAGCCTAAGGGAACTGTGCGGGCACTGAGAGCTAAATGACCTGCAGGTAACAAATGCTGTTACATATATATTACTTTTCTCTGTGCAGTGAAAATGAACCACCTAAAAACATAGCCTTTTGTTGTTTTGGTAGTGGCTGGTATTTTTTTCAGTGGAAACCAGCCATTGTAACATAAACAAATTACTGACTACTATTCAGCGTGTTACACGTCGACAAAATGCCTGTAGAATTTGCTTTAGCCAAAGATATAATAATCCTTCTGTCTTGCAAAAGAAAGCCCATGCAATCACATAATAGTAGTTTAATATTTTCCATTAAAACAGTTTGTGAACACTTCTTATCTCATAAAGACAGAATGCAAATATGAAGCTGATCCCACTGTTCTTACACAAAATCCCTTTAAATTCAATGGGAGTTTTGTATGAGAGAAGACTGCAAGCTTGGACCAACACTAGTAATTTTCAGTGATCTAAACAGACAGTGAAGCTATTCAAGACTTTTGTTTTAAGTGGAGTAAACATACAGCATGCTCAGCAGACAGAAACCTCTATGTTTTCACTACAAATACCTGCAAGGCAGGCCAGCAGTTAACCTTGCAGATTAAAAAGAAAGAAGGAGCTACAGGACGGTAGTTGATCCATTCTGTCAAAATGCCAGATGGCTGTAACTCTTTCCTTTTGTATATTAAAACTTGCCCCAAGGCTTTTTTTTTTCTCCTTTATTTCCTTCTTTCCTTGCTTAAAACAACGTGCTGGCTCTACTGCTGGACTAATGCAACTTCCTACTCCTTCTGCAAAAAGAAATAAACAAACAAACCAAAAGACTTTTATGGTAAGACTAACATCTGGTGTCAATAAGATTTTGAAGAGAATATCACTCTCAGGGAGCATCTCTTCACCTTTTCTCTCCAGCTTAATTTAACAGATAGCATATATGCTTGAAAATCTGCCAGAGTGTGTTTAGTTTTAACTTTATATATGTCTTAGAAAATACAATATAAAGGAAGAAATCAAGTTCATTAGTATAAAGTGTGTGTATATTTTTGTGGCTACAATACCGATAGACTTTGGATGAGATTAATGAGATGAACATTTTTAGACAACAAGCCTGTTTCTGCAGGAATTCATTCTAAGATGAATTCATTCTAAGATGAAAACAAAAGATAAAAATAATCTTTCTCTTAGCAATTCCCTTTAGTAAAGCCAGTTTCTCATCTACTTTGCTACTGTTTCTCCTAGTATGTGGTCCAATATGTGGACATGCTGGAATCTACAAAATGAATGCTATTTGTCAGCTCTGAAAAATCTACATATTTAGTGTTCATATCATGTAATTTTTAAGGTGAAATAATATGTTAATATTCCTTCTCTGAATGTGTAGTGATCATTAGCATTGCTTGTATTTATAAATGAGGCAAAATCTTTCTCAAGAAGTGAAACCCACTCACGCTTCTCAGATTTTTCCCATATTCCAGACGTGACAATTCTAGGACCAGATGAGCTATTTAACTCAACCTTAAAATAAACCTGACCTAACACAATAGGAAATATGAAGGCATTTCTTCCCATTGATTACGTCAGTGGGAGCAGAAGGCACTGCACTGTACTACTTAAAGTAATTTATTAGTCAACTCTGAAGGGCTGGTTATCATCTATTCTATGCTGTCCGTAGACATAGTGAAAACAGTCTGACTTTGAAAAGCTTTTTCAGGTGATAGTGCATCTTCTTTCATGCAAATAAATGAAATATAATCCATTTATGGAAAAAAATAACTTTGTGCAGTTTGTCAAAATTCCTTCTTCCCTCAGCATAAGAATCTTTTCAGTACAGAGTTTTAAAGGAAAACAATTACACTTTTTTTTGCAATAACAATTTTCATCACTGTTCACTTTCAAAATAAAAACAGTGAAAACCACAGATATCAAGCAGTGCAGTAAACTGAAGTATCTCCTAATCTTTCATCAATTATACTGATAATTTTTTTTTTTCCTTTCACAACTTCCACAACCTGAAAGGTCTGCGGATGATTAGCCTGCTAGGATAGGTTAAATACCAGTCAAGCATGATAATAACTAATAGAGAAACTACCATAAACCATGTACTGAAAGGGAAAAAAGAACATAACCATCTTTAATTGATAAATCTTTAATTAATAAATCAGTAGTCTGATAAAAATCACAATGTTACTACTTGAGGAAACTATAGAGGAACAGTTACTGTATGGGACATATGCTAAGAGGGTTTTGTGTATGTTGGCATTAGGTCACAGCATACAACCTATTTTAACTTTTTCATATGATGCATACTTTATAAATCTTAAAAAAAAAAGCTTTGCTTTATTTTTAATCATTTTTCGTTTTTGAAATAATTTATTTTGAGTATCTCGACTAGAATTTGAAATGAATTTAAGACTATCCAGAATAATGCTTCTGCTAGTAGCTGCTAAAATGTAATTCCAAGGGAGTTCTTGAAAAAGTTTATAAATGCTGTGTTTAACAGCCTTAATAAATTTGTATTCTTTCAGTTTATCTAACCAATTTTCCCCCTTTTTAAAATTTTGACCTCCAACAGTTGACAATATAAACCCAAATATTTTCCCAGAAGTTGTTTGACATTAGCCAGGTGCCTGCAAGAAATAAGCAGAACATTGGCTTCTTTCTCTTTTCACATATAAAATTTTCCCATTGTTTGTAAACCAGAAAAATAAAGAAAATGGAAGCCTAGCTCAAAGTATCTAACTCTTCAGTGGTACCTGGGAGTTAGGCTTTCAGCTATTGAATGGTTCAGTAGACCACTGTCTACACCAGACGACATGAGAGAACATTTAGACTTTTAGTGAATGACACAAACTCTTGAAACTTAATTTTGTGATGTCATATTGCAGATTTTGTTTTTATTTGTATGGGTTATTTTTATTTGTAATGATGGTCCCTGTTTCAAATTAAATAGTATTCAAACTTATTTTAGCATGGTGATAACATTTCTTTTTCTTATATATTGTTTTGTTTTGTTTTGTTTTTTTTAAAGTAGAAACTATTAGAGAAACAGTGGTGCTCCTCATGGGATTGCATTTCTATCTGGAATCTAAATAAGGACTCTGTTGAGAGATGGGTGTCCTTATGAGAATTCTGTCTCAATATTTTGACTAAGTAGAATTGGATAACTTGGTATAAAGTATTGAAGTTCTGAGGTTATTATTCTTGATAGTATTGTGACCAAAATTAATACTAGGCCTTTTTTTTTTTTTTTCCCAATTGGTAAGACAGTAGACAGCTATGTTTTCTTTAGCAACTAATTTAATAATTAATTGTTTTAAAAGATTACTTAAAATATTGCACAAAGAATAACTATACTGGCAAAGTTTGTATTTCAGTTGTGGGGTTTTTTTTTCGTAGAATGTAAACTGAGTAAAATACATTGCAAGTGTATTTCTTTATAGTTGTGTACCAATTCTTTTGCAGAATCTTTTTGCAGATTCTCCCACTCTCCCTTCAAAAGATAAGAATAAGCACAGAAAGAAAGAACATGGAAGAGGACTGTAAGTTCTTACTCATTTGTCATGGTCCTCCTTTTGACGACTTGCAGATATTTCAGTGTTGTCATCTACAATGCCACCAACATAGTCTGTAAGGTTTAAAAGTTTACAGTATTATGGCTAAATTTGTCAAGAATCCTAGAACCAGGAGATTTCCTGGAATGTATTTTGTGGACAAGCTTTTGATATAGTTCTAATTGCTTCTGTCAAATGCATTTTTCTAATTATGCAGTCTCAAATAGTCTTCTGCTTCTTAATTTTTGAGTAAGAGATATTGAGATCAGTGGTTTCCATTGTAATATATCATAAAACACATTTCATTGAAATATGGGGTAGCATCACGGCAAAACATTTTATTTCGGAATATAAATTATATGTGAATAACAGTTAACGAAATGAAAATAATATGAGAACAAATTCATTCAGCTCTGACTTTATTTCATTTTATTTTTTTAAATTTCACTGAATTTCACTGAATTTTTAGAGTTGGAAGGGACCATAAAGTCCAACTCCCCTGCCGAAGCAGGATTGTCCAGAGCATGTCAGAACACGTTACTCAGGATTGCATCCAGGCGGGTCTTGAAAATCTCCAAAGAAGGGGACTCCACAACCTCCCTGGGCAGCCTGTTCCAGGGCTCTGTCACCCTCACCGGAAAGAAGTTTCTTCTCATATTTGAGTGGAACCTCCTATGTTCCAGCTTGTGCCCGTTGCCCCTCGTCCTCTCACTGGCAACCACTGAAAAGAGTCTGGCTCCCTCCTCCTTCAACCCACCCTTTAGAGACTTATAGGCATTGATAAGGTCTCCCCTCAGCCTTCTCTTCTCCAGGCTAAACAGTCCCAGCTCTCTCAGCCTTTCTTCATAAGGGAGATGCTCCAATCCTTGAATCAGCCTCGTTGCCCTTCGCTGGACTCTTTCCAGTCGTTCCCTGTGCCCAGAACTGGATGCAGTATTCCAGTTGTGGCCTCACGAGTGCAGACTAGAGGGGGAGAATGACTTCCCTGGACCTACTGGCCACACTCTTCCCTATGCAGCCCAGGATTCCGTTGTCCTTCCTGGCCACAAAAGCACACAATTCATTTTAACTTCATAGACCTCTACCATTTCAGGTAATTTTTTTTTTTTTTTTTGAGAAAGAAAACATATAGCAAACTGACTTGTAAATTAAAAACATGGTAGCTCTGCTTTTATGGATGAATAGCAAAGGTTTCTTTATGATACAGTGATTGTACTGTCCTACTTTATCTATTTGAAGCTTTAAAATGCTAAAGAAAACCACAGTCAGTTCTAAAAGAAACTAATCACATTCATCCGATTATGTTTTTCTACCAATGGATATCACATGATGTTAGAGAGAAATTTATTTTTGGTACAGTTTCCTAATATGATGCCAGATGTTGTTAGTATGATCTTGTTAGCTAAATATCAGCTTGTATTACTTCTTGGTCTTGCTGTCCCGATTTGTATACCTTGTCTTATAGTTCTTTTAAGAAAAAGTCATGAACATGCCTGATCATTTATTTTTTTAATTAAACAGTTAAATAGCACTTCTATTAAAAAAAATAAATAAATAAATCAAATTTCGTATGCTATTGGAGTGGAAAGTTCAAAATACTATTTTATTACCTAACGTACTTTATTGATATAAATATTTCATTCTTACATTTTCCTTTCCAGTACTCTATAGTCTCATTAACAAAATTCTACCTTTTTGTCTGCAAATAGTCCTAGAAATATATATCAATAATGTATCTTCCCTGTTACTCAGTCAAGCAGGAACTTGCCTTAATCCAAACAACAAAGTATGTTTGGATTTTTTTTTTTTATTTTGTTTTTGTTTTTATGAAGACATTACCTACACTGACAAAAAAAAAAAAAGCACATTTCTCTGGTTGAAGCTCGTATTGGGTCTGGCTGGGATGAAGTTAATTTTCCCCACAGCAGCCAATATAGTGCTGTGCTTTGCACTTGTGTCTAGAATGGTGCTGAGAACACATCAATGTTTTGGTTCCTGCTGAGCAGAATTCACAGAGCATCAATTCTGTCTCTCCAACCTAGAGCTGGGAGGCTGGGAGTGGGGAAGAGACTGGGAGGAGACACAGCCAGGACAGCAGACCCAAACTGACCAAAGGGATATTCCATGCTGTATGACGTCATGTTCAGCAATAAAAGCTAGGAGAAAGGAAGATGAGTGCAGGGGAGGGACAGATATTAGTTATTAAGGCATTTGTCCTGTTGAGGAGGGGAAGTGAGAGAGTGGCTTGGTGGGCACGAGCCAGCCAAGGTCCACCCACCAAAGAACTAGAGCCAGAAGATATGTGGAGGTAGCCACTTATGTTAATGAACACATACATATTAATTATACCTCATTTTAACTGTCCTTCTACAAGAAGGAGGAATAGATATTTTCTTTTGAGTTTGACCACTATGAACTATTCATCTGAACTAAGCACGCTTTGTCATATTTTATGCATAATATTGTCTGTTCATTTTGTTAAACTAACATTTACATATGGAAAGGCAGTATTAATGTGAAAAACTCATGACCGCTCTATTCATATATGATATTTTGATTTGTTGCCAGATTACATGAAACTGAATAAACAAACAATGTAGGCTATTTTGCATGCTACCTGAGGACTGCTACCTTCACTAACTGACCTAGGATATGCCACTTGTGCTGTTTCTCACTGCTACTGTGTGATTTTATGCTTTATTTGGTGATATAACGCTGTTTGTTAATTTTAGGTTTTTTTCTTTATTTTCTTCTCTCCAGTGCACTACTCTGTCATTTATTGTGTATAAACTTGCAGTTGCAAAGCAGAAATTTCTTTTACCTAATTGGGGTTTTAAGGCCTTCTTAGGGTCTGCCGCAGGGATTTAACTCTCAATTTTATATTCCTTCCAATCCATATTCTTCAAAACTGTCTGAGTGTAATTTATCTTATGACTAAATTAAAGTCAGTCAATATTACACATTTGTTAGAGATCTACTTTTTCCCCTCTTCCAAACTTACCATCTTGTAGCTAAGCAGTTCTTAAAGCCTACAATACCATCTGAATAAATAGTAAGTTAGGCAAAACATGTCCTGAAATAGTTAGAGAAATCACCAGCTTATGTAGTCACTTGTATTTTATATATGTTATGTGATAGCTACTGCATTCATATCAGAGGATGATGAAATATTTTCCTTTCCAACAGTAACCGTGGAAGATAATAAAGAATATCTGTTAATTTAAACATCATACATATGTGATTTGCATCTAATAATGATAAAAGAGGAGTCCAATTAGACCCTTGGACCATCAGTCTTAATAGATACACCATACCACTTGATTTTTTTTTTTAATATTTATCAGAAGGAAAAGTGCAAAACTTTCCTAACTGAATTGTTACAGAGACTAGGGTAAATTAAATAGAGGATGATCACTGGTATTGAACAATTTTGAGCATTTGGTGGATTTCATGCAAATAAATTATGCACTTTAGTGTAGCCAAATACAAATAAATTGTCTAGGACCAAAGAATTAGGGTAAGACTTGCAATTACTCAGACGTAAACTGTGTAGCGGATAACCAGGTGGATGTGAGTTCTCAGTGAAGCCAATGTCCAAGAAGGTTTTTCTTCCCAATTTTTACATGTATTAATGGAGAAATTAAAATAGAGGTAAATTATACTATCTCTGAATTTTCACAATAGAGACTATTTGCAAGAAACCTGTATATGACTCTGACTGCAATATGTGTGACTGATAAAAAGCAGACTATGGGGAAGCTAAATCATGAGAAGGGGATTGCCTTGTAAATTCTCCCACACTGTCTTCAATCTATAATCAAAAAATTCTTCTGGAGATTTTCAGAATAATTCTATATGACCTACAAAAGCAAGTAATAATATTAAATCAATAAACTTTAAATGACATATAGGAATAACCAATACAGAGTGGTAAGATTTTTGAAAGTGTGGAGTTATGAGACCACATTCTCACCACATCAAGGAGGAAACCCACATATTACAAAGAATTTAGAACAGAAACATCTAAATGAGTAGTGAGTGAAAAATGAAAGAGCTATGAAGAATTTGAGAACAGTTTAGTTTAACGTGAAATGGCTTAAATAGCAATTTCAGCATCATGTTGAAGTACATACAAGGGAAATAAAAAAAGCAAACACTCTAATGGGTGTGAATAAATTAGTTTCTATGACATAAACTGATTTTTTTTGTACTACTGAAAATGTTAAAATAATTTGGGATTTTTTTATAACTCTTACTTTTATTCTGTGGCTGTATTTGCCTGAGTAAATGTACAAAATCCACAATCAGTCACAGCCAGAAAAAAAAATAATCCAAACCCAAATGATCATGTTCCATAATCCAAATTTCTTCCACAGATGCAAATTGCAGAGAGTGAAAATACTGCTTACGTTGTATGTAGTGCTATTTATAATGGAGCATTAATTTCCTGTTTTATTTGTCAAGTATTTGTTGAACAAACATTGAAGTATGGAATTAATGAGATTAAAGGACATTAAAAACTGACTTTTAATAGAATCATACAATTCGGAAAGAATCTTTTTTTCATATTCTGAATGTCTAGTACTGGCTTATAATAATGTCATGGATTATTGCATGCAATTTTAAATACTAGAAGTCAACTTTAGCAAGTAAAAATCTAAAGGAAAATATGTGAGAATATATGTGAAAAAAACCAGCATAATTTACCCATGATGAGTTTTTCTTCTTTTTTCTCTACTTTTTAATTTTTTTTTCTTTCTGCTTGCTACTATAAAGATGTGTTTATGTGTTTTGAACTATTTCTTGCCCATATGGCATCTGTCCATCATGTAGTATGCTCCATTCTGTGTCTGTAACAGCTGATTATTGGATTAAAGATAGTTCTTGATTCCACACTGATCCTACTTGAGAACTTGAGACCTTGCTTTTGATTATTCACCCCAGAACAAGATCTTTTAAATGAATCTTTTGTTCCCATATAATTGTTGTGGAGACCAATCATTAATTCATTCATTTATTAATATTTTCAGTCATTGTGTATGTGTGCATAATGCTTATTCCAAAGGCCCCATTAAGATATTGCCATGGTTTAACCCCAGCCAGCAACTAAGCACCACACAGCAGCTCACGCGGTTTCCCCAAAGTGGGATGGGGAAGAGAATTGGAAGGGTGAAAGTGAGAAAACTCATGCATTGAGATAAAGACAGTTTAATAGGTAAAGCAAAAGCTGTGGATGGAAGTAAAGCAAAAATAAGAAATTAGTTCACTACTTCCAATTGCCAGGCATGTGTTCAGCCATCTCCAGGAAAGCAGGGCTCCATCACATATAATGGTTCCTTGGGAAGACAAATGGCATCGCTCTGAACTCCCCCTCTTTCTTCTTCTTTCTCCAGCTTTTATTGCTGAGCGTGACATCATATGGTATGGAATATTTCTTTGGACAGTTGGCATCAGGTGTCCTGGCTGTGTCCCATCTGTGTCTCATCCCAACTTCTTGTGCAACTCCAGCCTGCTCACCGGTGGAGTACTGTGAGAAGCAGAAAAGGCCTTGCCCCTTGTGTAAACACTGTTCAGCAGGAACTAAAACATCCCTGTGTTTTCAGCACAAATCTAAAACATAGCCCGATACCAGCTACTATGAAGAAAATTAACTCTATCCAAGCAAAAACCAGCACAGATACATGCGTAAGTGTTAAAGTGGACTTTATGGAAGCTAGGTGTGGAGCCCAGTCAAGGGAAAGTGCTTTGTGAATTCTCATGCACTATTTTATTCAATCTATGATTCACAAATGCTTTTGGAGGTTCCTATAATATATTTTTGTGGTCTGCAAAGATAACTAGGAAAATCGCCAAGAACATTCACTAAGAAAATTTAGCTTTGGAAAAGCTAAATAGTTGATGAATGCTTGGTCCTTTTAATGCATTAGTCTACCTGGACACTTGAAATCCTTAAAAGGCAGAAAAATGTTTGTCTGGTGCTGAGTGCAATGGGAATTCAGCTAAGCAATGAAAAGCGATCTCTACTATGAGGAGTCTCAGGTCTAAGCAAAGAAGAGGGAAAAGATGCACAGCCAGAGAAAAAAATGAGTTTTGCTCCTATGATCACAAGATCTGCAACAGTACTATCGGTACAGGATGCCCCCTTCCCAGTCTTTTGCCCTACTGACTACTAAAGGCACTTTACAGCCTACTTAGTACAGTATTTTGTGGGGAGGGAGTGCATTTAAGGGACAGAGAAGTAACAGAAAAGAGGCTTTCATTTTAAAAGGCCAAGTTGTGCTAAAGGAAAATATTTTTTTGATGAACAAGTATAGACTTCATCACATTCTGCACACAGAACAAACAAAATGAGATATTCAAAGATTTCCTGTGGATGGTAATAATTACAACAGATTCAGCTGCATATTTTTTCTTAGGGCATAATAGTGTTTTAAATTAATAACATTTATATGCTAAAGAACTAATGGAAAAGAAGGAAAAATAAAAAATAATAATTTAAAATAGATAATTTTCTTCATAAGGAATGTTTTTCTTCCTTAGACTACAGAAGAGTATTGAGATTTATCATTTTAGCATAGTGTTCTTCATTATTTCTTGCATTTATTCATGCCCTATTTAATCATATCTATTCATTATAGATCTGTTCATACTTTTTCCTTTGTGATGAGTCATGGTAAGAGTGGCATCGGATGTCCTGTATTTTTGTTCTGTGGAGCCGTTGTAACGTAAACTGGATCCTTGCATTATTATTTTATTACTTCACAGTATGAAATAAATGCCACAAAGAAATGGCTTACCCAGTGGGTAGTATTTCTAGAGAAATAATAAGTACTCAAGGAAGACAAGGATTTCTTTTCCAACAGCGTCATTGTAATCAAACTATTGGAACTATCACAGGTGGAGCTGTGTTTGCTGCCAACAGATCTTCACCACCTGAAGCAAGAATGTTGATCCTGTAATCCTTTTCCCAGGATTTCAATCCAAAATGTGGTTTGGACACAGCACAGCTGTGTAACTTTGGCTTAGACTTCTGAGAAGACAGAGATGAGAAAAAGCAGAAAGAAAGTATACAAGCTAGAGCCGTGCCAAATACCAACAGTAAAAATGCAGATAAAGATGAGACAGTTTAGATAGCAATAGCAAATATTTCAATGCTAGTAATAGTAGCTCAAGGATTCAAAATAAAATATACTGGAATGAAAAGTGTTAAAATCTGAAGGGGATCAGGAGAAGAGCATCTCACCCACAAAATGGATGGTTTGAACCCCTTCTTTAACTGCCTGACTAAAAAAGATTGCAGTATCTTGTCAGAGGACGATGAGATTAACATTTTAACCTAGTCATTTGTTAGTCCTGCCTGTCTTATCTGTGCATCAGCTCGTGAATAAGTGTTTTATACTCTTACCCAGTATCTATCCTGGTTATGGCATCTGTTTGGATACAGCTGATAGAAAAGAAGTGACACAGAGAGGGAGGGTGACTGAAAGATAAAACCTGTGCTTTTGTTAGTGTGATTCTTAACATGGTGGCTGATGAAGCTATAAGACATTTTCTTTCATTTTAGAATGTTTCCTGGTTTCTGTATTACCAATCATGCTCTTAAACAAGCATCCACCTCTAAGTATTGTGATGTAATCTTACCACAAACTTGTGGTTAACTGTTGGCTTACCCAGTTCACCATTAGGATGCAATTTTTTGGTATATATCAATGTATCATGAATAATACAAATTGTATTCTGTCAGACTAGCACTTGCATTAACGCTGGTGTGATTCTGTAGCCTTCAAGGGAAAGTCTCATGAACTTTGACACACAGAAATAGGATGTGTCCTATAAATTGAAACTTGAAATTACCAGTTTGTAAAAGGTATGCATTCCACTAATGTGTTACAAGGATATATTTCACTTGCATACATATTTCACTCTGTACAGCTATATTAGTACTGTTTCCTTATGAAGCATTGCATGCTGCATTGCCGTTTTGCAGTTTGTGCAAACTGTTGTCTTCTTTCCTGTCTTATATCACTGATGTTTTAATGAGTGCATAATAACTTTGGTATAAATGAAAAAAGAAAGTTGCAATAGATGAGGAGGGAAGCCAACCTGGTATAGTCTTACTGCAGGTCACTTATAGCAGCAATCAGAATGCTGCTTGTTAGGGAGTAAAACCTATTATTTTCCTAAGTAGTCACAGACAATAGAAAACTGGTTTTGATGCACTGCTTTAGTTTTTCTCCTTGCAAACAATAAAAGTTGCTAAAATTCTCTATAGGCAACAGAAATCATGGCAGCATAAGCTTACGTTCTCATTTAAGAAGTAAAAGCAATACAAGTCCCTCAGTTGGGAGAGCACATTGTAAACCAAATTGAACTACAGTTGATTTGGCACCACCTGAAGCTGATGTGAGACTGCAGTGGAGCTGTCTGGGCAACCGAGAAATTATTAATGAGTGTATTTTTTAACACTTTGTGTTGTATTTTTATTTAATCTCATTGATTTTTGTCACATCATAATAGTACTTTAAGGAGAAGTTCTGGAGATTTCAGGTCTGTAACTAAGACTTCGTTTACCTAAAACATACTTATGAAAAATAATTGAGTTTAGGAAAGAAAAAACAAAACAAAACACAGGCATTTGATTAGAAAACAGAAATACTATATGATATTCTGGGTCACCAACCATAGAACTGAAAAGACTAATTCTGGGTATCTTTTACACCATAAATGTCTTACAAAAAAATCAACACTTATAGACAGATCATTATTCAGTGATTAACATGTGTCTTTCAGATTCAGTAAGTTGTTAGTGTTAGGATGTCATTGCAGCAAATCAGCTCCACATTTGTTAGGCAATAAATGTTGTGAACAATGATCAAAGCTGTTCTAATGTCTCTCTTAACATTTCACACTCTGTCTTGTATTTTCAGGTCCAGACTGATAGTAACATTTACTCCCTTAGGAATTTTGTTTAAACTTACACAAATGGATAAAACATATAAATGCTATAGTTTCTAAGGAATATATAGTCTTGTGTACTAAATGAATATTAAGTTAAAATTTTACCCTTAAAAAGTGTGACTTTCTTCTTTCTAGAAAAAAATCTATTATAGACACCAATCTCTCCAGCTTGTACTAATAGTCCACTGCTTATAAAGAACACTCTTGTATAATTTATTCCATTTTGCTTTATTTTTTTTTCTGCCATGTCTCTATTTCTACTGGTTTCGTGAATATGTAATAAAGAACTGAAATCTATTTTCTGACACTTCCTGCTCCACCTCTTCAACTCTTTCTTTAGTACATCTACGCTATGCAAAAGCATTAGATTTCTTTATTTATACTTGCTAATCTCTTCCTCTCTGTGTTTTTTAAATACCGACGTGATACTTGGAGTTTCAGAGGCTAAAAATATTTCCCTAGCCCATTATATTAAGACTAATTTTCATTTCTTCCTGTCTGAAAAGCACAAAACTAAAGTAGTCACTGAGTTCATAGGAAAGCAAGCAACCTCCTGCACAGTGTACAGCTATGTGTGCTAGCATTGCTAGCAAACTTTGGAGAGTAAAAAGAACTTAGAGACTAGATGATTAATCTTTCAACTGCTGAATGATGTGCCATATACAATGCATCAGTGAATTGTGCTTCTCTAGTACAGCCTGACATACCTGATGTACTCTGACATTTCCTTCAAACACATGGACGTTCATTTGAAAACTATCGCCGGAGGTAGAACTATAGCTTTCAGGTTTAGATTGGTGATGGGTGGGACTCAGAAGGTTCGGAATTTGGGTTTGATTGAGATGAGCATCTAAATGTTCACAGGTTTAGCTGAAGCTTATTAGGACTACACGAGCCCCTCAAGTCTGCAAAATTGGGGCAGAAATCTGAAGGTTTTCTTGTCAGATTTTTCCATAGTCTCAGCCTTAGAAGAAAATGCCACAAGAACAGCTTTTCACAATATTTTGGCACCTCTACTTCTAGCCCCAGACATAACATGGCATTGAAAGAGCACAAAGAAGCATAACCCCTGACTGAATTAAAACAGAAAATTCTTTTAGTTTAAGAAGTGAGACAATCTTTGCCAATCTCTGGGAATATTTTTTCCCTTTCTTGAAATCATTATGCACTCTAGCCACCCTCTAGAGAAAAAAGACACACATATTAACATATTTCATAAGGAATAGGTAGTCATTGTTTTAGTCGTTGAGTAAATTCATCTTTTAACATGGTGAACAGCTACAGCTTTATCCTGCAGTTATTTCTTTAAGAACATGTGACAGCGTGAGTTAGTGGGACAGTCATGTTTTTCTCAAACAGCCACGCCGCCGTAAACATTTATGCTAAAATGTCAAGAAGACATTTCATTTTCAATATTTTTTTAATGTTCCACTTCAATTGCTAAGTCAAAAACAGGAAACAATGAATATTTCACTCAGCTCTTCTTCACTGAGATCTAGTTACTTTTCAATCAAGTAAAAATAATTAAAACCAAAAACAATGGTTTGAATTTCAGAAGACTGTTATACCACGATTAACTTTGACTAAGTTTTAGGGATGTGGATTATGTACTTACCACCACATAGCGTTCAAAGAGGAAAGACTTAGTTCTGAGCCCCACAGCCCACGGAGATTCCCAGCAAATGCTTTCCTGTGGTCTGTATGATAACTTTATGTACCTGGACCATCTAATTTCTGCTCTGCATCATCTCTTGTATGGACTAAAACATACCTCTGTAGTAATTGTTATGAATATGATAATATAATTTAATATGATAGGAGTTATAGGAAACAATAAATTTATTTGAAAAACGTATTTTGTTCACTAAGGACACAGAGCTAAATTATATATTAGCTTAGATTTGAAGAGAAAAATTTAAGCTATGTCCTACATTTCCTTGGTGCCTTTAGAAAGAACACACCCAGCTGAATCATGCAAATAGTTAAAAGGAGTGGGGAAAAAACTAAAGAGAAAAAAAAATCTGATCTGCAATATTCAGATATGAAAAACGAGCATTTAGTTTAGAAAGTATTTTTTTATCCTATTTAACATGTAATGAGTGACTTCATTCTTTCAATTTGATATATAATAGTATTGAACACAGTGCCATGTGAATCATAAACAGATAAAAAACCCCCAAATCTTACATTAAGTTACTTACTTTGTATTTCATTTTATGAAATATATAGTACTAATGGCAGCCAAATATAAAGATTTTTGTTGAAGACTCTGTTGTGCAGTTTAATCCCAAGGGTCTTTTCCAACCTGAATGATTCTATGATTCTATAGCATATTCAAGTTTTTACCTCCTTCTCTAGGAAAGAATATATGCAGCATTCTGTAAAGTGCAGGTTAGAAGAAAAAGAGTCCATACAGACATTTGAAAGACAGATAGGTTCTTTTAGTAACTAAGGAGCCAGTTGCCTGTGAAAAAAATCCTAATATGTTACAACAAAGGAACAAACTAAAAAGGATTTACCTTACTCGGGTAAGTAAAGCAACCCAATATTTCCAAACAAGTAAAGAGGAAACACACAAAACATTGTCAAAAGAGCTGATTTGTTTTGACATAACTCGGGGGGTTTAAGTCCTTTTCCTTCACTGTAATAAACTGTTCATCGTGTCAGGGGGTTGGAACTAAATGATCTTTAAGGTCCCTTCCAACCTAAACCATTCTATGATTCTATCATTCTAAAAGAGTATATATATTGTGTCGAAAAATCTGTGTTTAGAGACCTTTCTGTCTGACTGAGAGGAGATCTTATCATGCTTGCCTTATATGCTGGTTCCAAAGTATTAGGTTTTGAAAAAAACCCTATCTGCTTTATATATACATATACATATACATATTATACTTAATGTAATTATACATTACTTTCTTCTTGTACTGAAGCAGAGAAAAAGCTATGTACATTGTCTGAATATTTTACTAAATGAAGATAACCTTTCTTTGGTCAGACTTAGATGTGGAACAATGAGTAGTAAAAAGAAAGAAAGAAGCTACTGACTGACTATCTATGAGATACTGAGAAGAAATCTAGATAATTCTTCAGACAATCAGAAAATCCTGTATTATACTCCTTCAGAAAATCCTTTATTACATTTTATGATCAGGAAAATAAAAATCCCTGAATGATTAATTTTCCCTTTTTTTTTTTTTTTTTTAATTTTTTTTCTTTTTTTACCTTCATTATGATTATGACTTCAGAAATTAGAAATGTACATGAAATGAGACCGTGATGAGTATTGCAAAAATGAAAGATACAGTATGGCTGCAGGCTAACACTATTTGCAAAGCAGACTGACTCACTACTTATGGTAATGGTTTGGATGAAGGCATTTTTCTCACCAAGTGATAATTATGAAATGGATGGAAATTTAAAAAAAAAAAAAATCAAGAGAAGAAAGAACACATGGCAACTCTTTTATGAGTTTAAATAGGAACAGTCATTAAGTGCTCTCTCGGGCAACCCTGGTCAGTCCCTACAAAATTTTTACAAATTATTCAGAAGTACTTTCAGTGAGCAAAATTTGTAATAATCTTAATGTACCATTTAAAAAGTGATTCTTGTTTTAAGAGGAAAAGAAAGCTGGCCGATAGATTCTCAAATATTTTAAAAATTGATTAAAGCACAATAGAGAGGGAAAAAAGGAATAAACCACAGCTTGCGCAAGAACATTCAGACACCCTGCACTTATTTTAGCAAGACTTACAGTTTTTAGAATAATTTGTCAAGACAGAATGTAATGACATCAGCCAAAATGCTAATTCTCACATAAAAGAGAAAAGAAAAAAAAATAAATAAGAAAAATATGTCTAATAAAGTCATTAGATAATTAAAATCCCAGTAAAGCTCCTAACTGTTCCCTTCTTAAACATACTATTACAACTGAAGAATCCATCTAATTAGATATGTGAGCTAAACCAAAGAACAATGCTAGTAGTTTTCATGCACACATCTGAATTTTTGCAGGAAGATCAGATAGTACCGAGCAAATAAGGTGTTAGAAATGCAAAACCATAGAAAACATAAAACTGTTTTATGACATTTCCAAGGTAAGCATGAAAAAAAAAAAAAAAAAAGGTGAAGCATTTGGAGAAAAAAACTGCTATTTCTTTCGCTCATGATTGTCTTAATAAGATTATATATCAGAAAAGAAAACGTAACTGAAGAATACTGCAACTTTCCCCTATGTCTAAACTGTATTATTCTAAATAGTCTAATTTCAAACTATAAGCTGTCTCATTTCAAACTTTTGGTAACTCCAAAATATGTTGAAAGAAAGAATTTCGATTCATGCTACCAGTTACTGTGAATTCAAGTTTGAATTTCTTTGGTCCACCTAAGTTTTCTCCAGTATATATCTGGAGGCTATGAAGTACAATTCTATGTTCAAGGCAAGGCTCATTTAGACCAGGTTGCTCAGTTTGTTTTTCAGGCTGAATATCTCCAAAGGAGGAGATTTCACTGCCTCTGAGCAACCGGTTTCTTTTAACTTCATTCATGGTGGTTTTTTTCCCCTTAATATCTAATTAGCATTTCCCTTTGTCCAACTTGAGTCCATTGCCCTTCCCCCTGTCTTTGTGCACCTCTGAGAAGATTCTGTCTTCGTGCACCTCTGAGAAGATTCTGTCTTCCTTGATGAGGTAGATGAATACAGTAATGTACCACAGTGGTTCCCAGAGATTCCATGTGGCTTTCATTAGACAAACAAAATGACCTGAGTCTATCCTGGAAATGCAAAGCTGTTATGAATCAAGACTGTGTGAGATGTATGTGTCACTGATTGTACATGCACATGTACTACATATACTAATGCTAGAAAATAAACTTGTGTGTGGTAGCAATACTATAATTCAACACTCAGGACAAGTTGTGAAATATATGAGAATTTACAAGCAGAAAGTGGAAGGAGAACTGGAATGCATATTCCTCATCAGTCCTAGAACAAAATAGGAATGGCTCCTCTGACTAAAATTGGCAAAGCTGCCTCACTATGTACTCATCAGGCTCATGACAGCTTGGTGATTTGTCAGACATGATCACTGCAAAGAAGCATTTTACCGGATGTGGCATATGAAATGAGGTATAAGTTGCACACAGTAGATTTCAGGTTATTTATGTTGAGTTGGTCAAACTTACCAAGTCAAAGTTCAATTATTTTATGTCGCCTTCTATCACTCCAGGCAAATGGAAAAACTGATGCAGCAGGTAAAGTTACTAAGATTCAATTAAAAAAAGAGACCAAAAGAACAGAAAATATTATATGACAAATAAATCAATCTTACAGATTATGTCAGTAGGAGCATATTACAGTTCCTGATGTCAAGACACAGAGATGCACTGATACTGGTTGCCTTAGCATTATTAGACGTCAGGTTTAGAAGGAGAAAGAGGCAAGTCAACAGATGCCAAAGACTTGGCAAAGGTCTAATGGTAAAAGACTGATCAGGTATTCGCACTCTCAGATTATTTCTTTATCACTATATTTTTGGGGAGCAAGCAACTTGTGTGCATCTTATAGGTCCTCCGGGCTTCTGCTCATGCATAAGGTTCTATTACTTGTAGCAGTTGATTTGAAATTCACTGTCAGTAATCAGGCAATGCAGACCTGCAGTTCTAAAATCGTAACAAATGACTTCTAATGAAACCCTTTCTTTCCACCTTTGCATTATTCCATTAAGCAATGCACAAACACTCTATGAGTACCTACACTAGAAAAATAAAACTGGATAAAACTAGTAATATCTATAATGAGTAAGTTTGTACAGTAAGACTTGACACACTGCATTATCCAAGTGTATTATTTAAGGATACTAAGGATGCAATTCAGCATCAGAGGTTAATATTTTTATCTTGTCTAAAATCTTTATTGTTTTGTTAATGAAATATAATTAGTAGAGCCTTTGGAACACAAAGTGTTTGCTGAGTGTTCAAAAAACAAATCATGGGGGGCAGACCAAGACTGGAAGAAAATGAGCTCCACGGTCATGGAAAACTATGAGAATTATAGAATAAAAGTATTTCATTGCAGTTATCAACATGTGAGAACAATGATTTGACTATCAGTAAGACATCAAAAGTTCATAACATGAAAAATCAAAACATTCTGTATAAAAATAAACATTTTTATAGTGTTTAAAGCACCTTTATTATGATTGGAAATACACAGGTGTTAAAATATTTGTAAATTTTGATGATGTGCTACTGCTGTTAAAAAGAAGCTTTAGAAGCCTTCCATTTTCTGGGCTGATGCAGAGAAGACTGAGTGTCTGCCATGTACATTAAGTATTAGTCCCTGTGACAGGCTCAAAGTTAAAAATGTCACATATACTGAATCTGCTCAAATGTCCATCATGAAATCTCACTAAGTCTGCAGTTAGATTTTGATTTAGATATAATTCCATTTGATAATGCTTTGCTCAAGACAAATCTTTAACACTGGATTTTTAAGGACCCCATCCATTTTCCCTATATCATACATGTTCTCGGTAGCTGACAATTTTTCACTATAGCCTATGTTAACAATCCATAAGTTTTGATACTAAAATATTTTTATATTAAATAAATGAACTGGTTCAGAATCATAGAAGCAGTACTTTCAGAACTACTTATTAATATCTACAACTTTTATTCAAGTATTTATGACTTACATATGCAATGTTGTTGTTTTGTGGGTTTTTTTTAATTTTAAAGCAGATAGATCAGCCTTTCAGTCAATTTGTTTTTTTCATCAAGCAGATAAAGCACCCAAAGATGGTTTCTGCCCTGATCAGAACTAACTACACTACCAGTATGGACAAAGTCACTGTGTGTGCAATACATACCTACACACACTCCTCAGAAGAGGCTGTGGCTCGCTATAAATTCAGAAGCTAACCAGAGAAGAGAGAGAGACAAGTGATCAGTTAATCTCTTCCATTTCACATCAAATCACCCATTAAGGGCTGCAGGTGGAGGTTACTCTAAGGTACGGTATTTGTGTATGTCCATTCATCTACACTTTGTCAACTGTATGTAAGAAAAATATGATCTTGACATAACATAACACAGCAATGTTACTTAACGAATGCCAACAAAAGGCTGAAGTAGTGGTCAGGAAAATGGAATAGTTCTGAAAAATTAGTGGTTTGACAGAAAAATTAGTTTTAGCTTTCAGTAAGGCTGTATAGAACACATTCATCAAAATAGTTTAGAAACATAATTTTTGACTCATCCCTAAGCTTCTGTGAGCTTGTTATGTTTGTGAACACATCTAATTTTACCCTCATGTTACCAACAAACTTGATTCTTTTTTTTCCACATGGATTCTAGCCAGTTTAAGTTATGTCTCTACCACCTTATAACCCAGTTATTGGAATTTTGTAAACTGCTCCTGAATGTGAAGAATAAATCAGGACTCAGAATGCAGCATTCCATATAAAATTTTTCTGTCTGGTAAGGACAGGAGAAAAAAACAAAAATGAACCAACCAATAGCAACAACAAAACAAAACAAACAAACAAATAAAAACCCAAAAAAAACCCCAACCCCCCCAAAAAACCCAAAACAAAACCACCACCACCAAAAATACCTGAAAGTAGCAGAAAAAGTATATTATTTCTTAAAGCATACACTTTCCCTTAATTGGCAATGGATTTCCAAACAATATATTTTCTATGTAAGCACATGGATGTAAAATAAAATTCTTGTGCTCACACAGAAGATAATACAATTTATCTTTGAGTTATATAATCAGTCTGTTGTTACCTACTTTATGTGCCTAAGCTAACCAAATATGTTTTATAAGAAACATTTTTTTAAGGCATGTATGGGCATGGCATAGCCTAGCATAGTGCAGCACTTTTAGTTGTCATGAATTAATTGCATCCCATATAGCAGATCTTCATAAGCTTTTTTATATGGATAGCTCTATAGCTTAATCCAATGTTTTATGTTTATCACAAAGAATAAAACAACGGTTCTCAGAACCCTGAAGATTTTGGATTATTTGTGTATTCTTTCCTTCCTTGGTATGTTTTCTGAAATATATTGTCTATGATTTGTATCAAAACCTTGGGTCTTTTATTGATTTTATTCAAGGACTATAGTTCATCCAACTTCAATGTTGTTATCTTGGGTCCCTAAAATTTCTGAAATATCTTGCCAAGTTTCGTAAAAAAAGCAGAGCATAATCCCAGATCAGACACAGTCTCTTGTGTACTACTCTACAAGGAAATTGGATGCTTGCAGAATGCTGGTAATTTAACCAAGTTTATTACTTGGTAAGTAAGTAAGTTTATTATTGGTAAGTTAACCAAATTTAACCAGAATAAACATTTCTAAAAATAATAATGACTTATAACAAAACAGTTCATTAAATAAAAAAAAAAACAATTTTTGTTGTTGCTGTGTTCAATTTCTGTCTTTCCCTGCCTTTCTCTTTTCTGCGGAAATAAAACAACTTCTAAGTTTGGACATTTTATTTTCATGTTTAAACAGATGGCTAATAAAAGCTTATGCAACTCAAACATCTCACCTAACCATTAATCTTCATTTCAGAGCAAGTGCTGTACATTAGTTGACACAATTCTATAGCGACTTTGTGAAAGAAAATCCCAGATACATTGTCTCCTTTAACTTATTAAGTTTAGCTTTGCTTTATCCTACTGCAGCCTTACTTTTTAAAACAAAATAGAAAAGGAAGGACTAGGAAGGAGTGGGAGCAGGTGGGCAGTGGAGGAAGAGTAGCTGGAGATGAAGCGAAAAATCCCAGTGTGTTAACAGTAATTCTGACCTTTAATTTGTTGTGATGTATCCAAAATATATTTTTTTTCTTTCTTTTTCATTACAATGAAGTTCCTGGTAGAAAGGAATACTATCTACAAATTCTGATAAAGTTTTGAAACTTTGAAAGTGGTCATGACAAGAACAAAAAGCCTTTTGACACCCATTTCCACACTATAAATATGTGTTTTGAAGTTAAAAAACTTAAGTATGGCATTTGTATAAGATAGTAATAAATTAAGCTTACTGGTACTGGGGGTCAGATTGAAAAGGAAGTTATTGTAAAAAAACTCTAAAGCTAAAATCTGAGGAAATAAATAACTTTGCTTGCTTGAAAAAAAAAGGCATACTTCACATATCTTTGTTTTTGATTTTCTGTACTGAAAAAAACAGTACTTGGGGAATTAAAGACAGCATTTCCTGATTTTTGGTTTTCATTTTTAGATCTCCAATAGGACTCTCAATAGGTAGGACTTGGCAGATCATTTTGATTAAATTCTTGATTCATTATTACTTTACTATAATGTTAACATTTTTTCCCAATTAATTAGTTTATTTCTCTACAACAAATGAAATTGGCGCTTCAGAATTCGTGTTTGTGCAGCCAAAGCTCAAAGCTCATTAACTAAAAGATCACTAATAATGGCCTTTTTCCTCCACTTCTTGTTATGTAGGATATCTTCAAATCTTGGTATGCTTCACAGAAATCCAAAACCTATTTAGCATCACAGATTAGCCATTCACAGAAGACTGACAGATCTTGTGCCAACCCTGCAGGTATATAGCTGTAAGAAGAAAGCAGCAAGACAAGGGCTACAGAAAAGACTTTCTGTATTTGGATAATCCAGAAATTTGAAGTCTGGTTTTGAGATTATTAAATGTTAATGCAAGAGAAGTGGGTCTTCCAGCAGCTCAACATTTCAGCTCATGGCTGAAACAGCTTTTTGGCTTTCATCAAAAAGTAAATGTGACACTGAGACTACAAAGTTACACATGATTCAATTTCTGGTCCTGTTTGTAATGTTCTGAAGGAATAATAGGTTCACATCTTTTGTTATAGATTTCCCAGAAGTCCCTCTTCAGCTGCTTTGCCACAGTCTGCAGCATAGAAGAATGTATTCTAGCTGTCCCTTGATAATGTCATCCATAGGGATAATATTGAAGAAATCAAAGGGCTCTACTGACTTTGATCTGACCCAGGCCTAGAAAATGAACACACAACTCAAAAAATATGTATTGCCAGGTTTTTATTTCTTCTTCTTCTTGTCTGGGGTAGTTTCTGTAGATATGATCTTGCGTTAGAGAGTGAAAGAGGGTACTGATAAAGGTGGAATACTCAGTTTGATAGCAGATCTTCCAAAACTGGGAGAAGGCAGTCCAGTCTTAGGAGCATCTGCATACTTCTATTAAAATCTGCTTATTACTTATCAAAAAATCAGCAATGAAAGTTAACCAAGCCTATTCTTTCTTGAAGAGTGCTGTCTAAATATCAATTAAGCATAAGGTTAATTTAACCCTGTTGTTTGCTGGGGTTTTTTTTTTGCTTGTTTGTTTTCTTTTTTATTATTATTTTTGCAAGGAATATATGTTATTGTAGCCTCA
This sequence comes from Numenius arquata, assembly GCF_964106895.1. Taxonomy (NCBI): domain Eukaryota; kingdom Metazoa; phylum Chordata; class Aves; order Charadriiformes; family Scolopacidae; genus Numenius; species Numenius arquata. Next base: position 105,374,472 of record NC_133576.1, on the reverse strand, counting down.
TTTCAGCTTGCTGAAAAATGTAACAGTAAAGAAAATAAAGTCGTAGATATATTTATTGGAAGCTAGCTGTTTAAAACTTGAAATGCATCAGCTTGATGATATCCAGAAAGCATTTTTGGTACCATCATACAAGTAGAAACACTGTCTTGTGCTGCTGCGTAGGATGGAAAATCTTAAGTGTTAACATACTATAGTTTCAAAAAATAGAAATTTGTTACCAAAGCAAAATATTAGTCCTATAGAGTGCTTAATATAAAAGCCACTGTATACATTTCTCCATTAAACAGTATGTGTAGGTTGATGAAGGTGTGATGCTAAGAAAGAAGTACAGTTTGTTTCCCATTAGATGCTATTCAGAAGGCACTATGGTTTTAATATGCTCCTCTGATCCCCATTTCTAGATTTATGCTCCCATCCATGACTTTAATTTGGAGTGATTTGTATCCCACAGTCTGCAGATTTAAATGCATTACATTTGCAAAATTGTTGTATTATGACAAACCAGCTATCATAGATAGATAAATTAATTCCCCCTGTTTTGTTGATGTTGTTTTAATATCTGATGTAGAACTTAACTCTGACATATTACATGACTCCTTGTCTAAAAATCTACTTCTATTAATATCATTGCATTGTTCTACATTATAAAAATGTGATTTAAGGAGAACACATTTGGCTTTCATCACATTTTCCAGTTCCTTTTGAAACTAAACTTAAAAAATCAATAAGTAAATAGCCTGAGTAGAGATGAATCCTAAGCATTTTGTTAACCTAATTATTTTTGTTTAATTATGCAAGTTTCTTGCATACTCATTCTTATGCTTGTAATCTTTCAAGTTATCAAGGGACCTGAACTAGCATTTCCTGAAGAAAGATGGATGTCTACCATTGCTGTAAAACTACGGATGCATTTTACAGATCAACCATTGTACGGATAAGAATAAGTAGATCCTCTATGTTTGCAAGACTGATGAGTAAAAAATGAATGAATATGCTTCTCTGAATGCTTGTTCTTTAGCAGAATCTAATTAGTTAAATTGGTCAGTTAAATAAGTGATGGCTAATTATATTCATTTGTTTATGGATATTCATGAGAAACTGAAAAAAAGACAGAGAGACCAACTTTGTGCTGGGTGTTTTGTCCTGGGGGAATCCAACATCCCAGAGTGAAGAGAATAAACATGCCTTGACTACTGCTGTCGAGGACATGATTGATTTTTTGTTTGGTTTGTGGTTTTTTTTTTTTTAATCTAAACTTTAGATCTCTACTAAAATTGCTTACTAACAACAGCAATGAAATTAAAATGTGCATTTTATATGTGGGTGTATATACTTATATAAAAAAACACTGAAGAAAAGGTTTATTGGAATATTTCTCTTGTTCTGGAACTGCACAATAAATGTAAATCCTTCAATTTCTTATAATTACCGTGTCCTATTCGAATCCTGTAAAAAAGTTTGATGTACAAGCAGGGGTTAATTTTTACACATAGTCAGTGGTATCAGCAGGATATTTGTTAATTTAAAAAACAGTAAAGACATGAGCTGTGACAAAGATGTAGATATTTGGTGTTTACTGAGAAATGAAGAATCAGCACTTTCAGGGAAATGCAAATATCCCCCAACAGATGACACACAGTTTTATGCATTTGCATTATACAAATTTCATGGAATTTCATCTTCAAGTAGGATGTTCTTGATAATAACGATAAAGTGTGTGTGTGTATATATATATACATATCCCAGAAAAAGATTTTCTGTAGCAGGATATTGTTTTGTTCTTTCTTTGACTCTTTCTAGCAAAACAAGCTTCTGATCCCTGGTTGGAGCAATTATTAATTAAAAAAGTAATATGAAAAAAATGTTGTTAGGTATGGCCCTTTTGAACAGTATCTGGAGATACAGACAATGCTAGTAAATAAATGCAACCCCTTAGTAAATATTATATCCAGAAAACAAAACTATTTTTTTTCCCCAATCAATAGTAATAAATACTTCAGTAGTTATTAGCGTTCTCCATCTTCTTCCAGAACAATAGGTAGTTTGTTTTGGGGAATTTTTTTGGCCCAGCATAGTCTTTTCCATAACAAACTACATCTTTCATCCATTCGTAGTTGCAGCTAAAGTGCAATTCAACCGTACTAGAGTAAAAAATCTAATGAATACCATATTACTTCAGAAGTGTGTGTCTAGTAGAGTTGGTTTCTGTTTTTGAAATTCTAACTGCCTTTGGACCTTTGCTGACAGATACTTACTTGGGACACTATTAATATGAAATATAAATATTTACTTAGTGATTGATTGATTGATTGATTGAAAGACTTTTAGAGAAATGTTCCTTTTATGAGAAATTTTTCTGATTGAAGAATTTCTGTTCAGAATCAAAAAACACAAGGCTAGGAAGGGGATAGGAAACTCACCTACCCATTAATTTTAGGAGTTTTTCTTTCCTGCTCACTTGTCTTGAATATACTTTTAATCATTAATCTAACTTGCATCGCTTCAGAAAAATTTGTTGGCCCAAGTTGTACTGTATAGTTTCCTAATTCTGGTTCCTCTAGAGGATGAGCACAGTTGTTGCAAAAGACACATGAAGCTGGTTACAGAACACAGTCAATAAATCTCCTAACAACTGGAGATTGACTGGTTTAGGCTGATATTCCATATCTATTTGTCTTGAAATTTGCATGTGAACAGTAATATTTTTCCAAATTCATATAGTTTATATATTTATATTTCTACATAATATGAGTACTGATATAAAAAATACATATACACCTGTATGCATGTATGTCTAAAGTGTGTGTGTATATAACAGGATTACAGTACCATGTACTACCCAGTTCTAAATGGGACCACCTCTTCCAAATGATCTTTCCCTTCTTGCATTATACTAATACTGGTGTGAGCAACAGATGTAGGTTGATAGGGCATCACTGTTTAGGCAGTGGTGTTTCATGAAAATTCCCAGAAAAGGTCTTGATTTTCATGATATACTTTCCCAACAGGGAAAATAGGTCTGTAATGCACTTCCGTAACATTCCCATGCCATGGATGATATACGTCATACCATAGGCAAAAAGTAATTTAATTGAGGGACTGTGATGAGAACAAAGTTTGTGATGAAGAATTCTTGGAGTCAGGATGTTTCATGACTCACATTCTGTGTGGAGCGGGTTTTGCTAATGGTTTGATTTTAATGCTTTCTTTTTTTTTCTTTTTGTGACTCCTTATAGTATTATCAGTAAACTAGAGTCTGAGCAGCATGGAAGGTGTGTGTGTAGCTGTAAATGGATACGTATGATTAATAGAATTATGATCATAGTGTCAGGGTGCAAACTACACCCACATGCTCTACAATCTCTTTCCTACCTTTTCAGGATTTTTTTCTAATCTTCACTTCAATGTGATACAAATTTTGAAAACATTTCTGAATCCTACTCAAAATGAATTAAATGGACTTATAAAACATTCAGCATTAATCAGAGTAAACGTTAAGGATGTATTTTAAACCTTTCTTCTGATCATAGAATCTTATAATGGTTTGGGTTGGAAGGGACCTTAAAGATCATCGAGTTCCAACTCCTCTGCCATGGGCAGGGACATCTTCCACTAGACCAGGTTACTCAAAGCCCCATCCAGCATGATCTGATTCTGCTGCAAAGTATTGAATTTGCTTCAGAACATATTTCTCACAAGTCTGAGAACTGCAGTTTCAAAATCACTGGCCTTTATGTTAGTTAATGTTTTTAGTTTGCTTGTGGACAAACACTCTCAGCATAAACACCATCACAATTGGCAATCTTGATGACTGTCTCAGCAGGACAGCCAGAGAGTTAATGGACATGAAAGCTGAAATGGTTCAAGTTGAGATGCACAGCTCTATCCTGTTCATAGAGCACTTCTGTTTTTTCAAAGTGCTACAGATGGAATCTTTTATTAGCATTAGAGGGAAGAGCTTGTTCCTTGGTTTCCTTTTACAGGCAAAATAAGCGATTGTAGGGACAGAAAATGAGTTTTCTGGCCCTGGTGCCCCAGGGTCTCTGCCCAGGCTGAGGGATGTGGCTGCTGCTCTCCTGTTTGCAGATTCAACCAGTAGAGAAGCTACCAAGTAGTGTGACCAAAGATGTTTCTGGCTGTTGTCGTTAACACTAATTGGTTAGGTTTGGTATCTCTCTGTTTGTTTCCCTCCTTTTCCTTATCCTCCCAACTGAGAAAATAAAAATTCTTATGCTTCAGGTATACATACCAATTAGTACAAATGACCAGGTTTGTTCTTCTCAGGACCTCACTTATCATGGGATTGTCACGTTTGTCTCTGTGTGTTCTTGTTTATGGCTTCTTTGACCAGAGACCCTTAATGGAGCAGAAACTCTCCATCCACATACTTACATGGTCTGCTTCAGAAAAAAGGTCCTAAAAGTCACCAACAGGAAATTCCAGTCTCCAAAAATTGACGGAAGCATCACTGAAAGTATATTCCAAGGAACTGGCCAAATGAACAAAGAAAAAAAAAGAAACAAACAAACAAAAAACAAACAAACAAACAAACAAACAAACCAAAAAACCAAAACCAACCAACCAAAACAACAAAACCACACACACACACAAAAAAAACCCAAAAACAAACCAACCCCCAGAAACCTTCTTGGTGTAAACAAGAGAAGGGAAAAATTAAAGATAAAAGTTAATCTCCCACATACTGGTATGTTACTGTAAAGGAATGATATTAGAAAGAAACTACAGCTATTTTAGTTACTTTAAGGTGGTAGTAATGAAATTCCCATGAAGATAAGTTTATAGCTTTTTTTTTTTTTTTCTCAGCAATTACCCTAAACATTGAAATTAAACAATCTTCCCAAGTTGGAAAGAAAACAGAAATATAAACATATTGTGTTTGCCTAGGGCTTTCAGATAGCTGATAGGTATCATGAAAAAGAACTGTCTTCTATGCTGGATTCTAAGCTCTGTCCACTATGTCAGTTCTTAATTGGTGTTACCTCCATTTTTCTGGAACAAGCAAACACTGTGCTTTTCTCTGTTAGAAGCTTGCTATCTTGCTTTTCCATATGTGATGACTGAAATATAGCTCACTCTGATTCAGCAGTGATAAAATGTGGATACACCTGTAAGACCTGATATTCCTTGTATGAGATGCTTTTGAATTGAGAGAAAATTGTCAGAAGGAAATAACAAATTTGAATTTAAATTATGTGGTTGCTTTCTTAGCCTTTTACTCATTTTAAGCTAAATTGTAAAGGGAGAGGGAGAGGGAGAGGCGAAGGGGAGGCAAGGCAAGGCAAGACTAGGCAAAACAGAAAAAAAAAAAAAGGAAAAACAATAAGGAAAAAAAGAGAGAAGGGAGAAGTAAGAAAAGAGAACAGAAGAAAAGCTCTTATATTGCAAACCATGTCTTACTGTAATCAGCTGTATTTTTAGAATTGAATCCCATTGGGTTCCAACGACATCCCATCGAGGGTAAACAGTAGAAGGAAAGAACTCAGGGTAAGAAGTGTAAGGGGTAATTACTAAAAAATTAGAATCCACTGAAACCATTCAGTTTCCTCAAGCAGAAAAGAGGTAACAGTATATCTGCAAATAAGAGAAATACCGAGATGGTAAATAGTAATTAAAAAGAGTTTTCAGGAATATGTGAGATGTAACAGGGGTACAGGAAATAGTTTCTTATAAGTATCTTCTGTATGATTTCTTTAATAGAATTCACAACCAAAATAACAGAGCATCTAAAACTAGTACATATAAAATCCCCACTTTTTGGCCTTTTGTAATTTTGGGATCTGTAATAACTTGTTGAAAACTGTGCAAGTATCTTAAATATGGTTTTGGTGTCTCTTCCTCCTCTAAAAATTATAACATAGATCAATCTCCTTTACCTTTCAGCTAAAAAAGTGAAACTGAACTAAAAGTCTTGTAGCAGAAGAGTGAATACTGAGGGGCTGAAGACATGTATGCCCTTTAGCTTCATAACTTCAGTCACAGCTGAAATGCACATGAGCAGGATACACAAAACCTTTCCTAGTAAATCATAATTTTGTCAGAAACGGAGAGAAATGCATGTTACATGTATGCAAAATAGTTAGATAGGAAGACCATAAGAATTGGGCCTGATCTCTGATGTCAAGAATAGAAGCTTTCACTGTTAGTTTACAGCTTATTTCAGCTGTTTGAAAAACCTTTATATACCTGAGTATCTTTGTGTGATAGGAAGTTATTTGAAGTTGAGTAGCGCTGATCAAGGACGTCTAAGCCCCTGATAAAGAATTTCAAAATTCTTTTAATATATTTTTAACATGTACGATTTCCTTAGGATTGTTCTCTCTTGCTTAGATTCATTTCTGCCTCATAAAGAAAAAAAATATTAAGGTGCCATACTTACATAATCTATTAACTTTTGAATTACTAGTAAGCTCTTTGTTCTCAAATGCAACCCCACAATTACTCAGAACAACAACAACAACAAAAAAACATCAGGAAAAGATGCTGTATAGTGTTTACAAAAATCAAATCCAACAAGCGAAACTAGCATGAAGTTTGGAAACACACTCTGGAAGATAGTCTTTCGCTACTGAAGAGGCCATTGTTGTCAACATTTACAGCAATAAGAAATGGAAGGAGATTTTCCAAAGAAAAATTCAAGTTTTCATCCCAAGGCTTAGAGATTTCAAAGTGTCAAAGATTTCTGTATTTTTTCTTTTCTTTTTATGCCAGAATGTCTAATTTTCCTTTTCCTCTTCCATGTTAGATCCAGAGCTACCTGTAAGGAAGCTTTCTAGAAAAGCTAATTTTTTAATATAAAGTTCAGCATGCAAGACTTTAGACCAAGTGAAACAATGAAGAACTTAAAAACCTCAAGTAACAGGGTCTTAAGGAGAAATATCAAGAAATATTAATAACTGCTGGCACAGTTATTTGGTCTTTACTATAGTTAAATCTTTTAAGTAGTGGCTGTTCCTAAGTATGTATTTGTACAGTGTTTGCACAATAGATCCCTTTCATTATTGGAGTCTGAATAAATTTCTGTAATACAATAAACAAACAAATAATAACAAATGAGGAGTGTGCAGGGAGGAAAACAAATATAAAGTCTTGTGATGTTATTTTTAATTCTGTGATATCTAAAATTGCTTTTTAAACAATGCTATAACATTCAGAAAATGTACAAAAATCATTTAAAGGCTGATGAGACTCTCAAGGGTAAATTGTACGCAAGTATTCTGTTTTCTGTGGGAGAATCTATCAAAGACTATGCATGCATATTTAAACTTGCAAGGTGAAAAATAACAATATTCTGTGCAAATGAGCTTACCATCCTTAAATTCAGTTTTAACGGTAAGAGGTAATTGAACTCTATTTTCTATATTTTAGCTGCACTGCTGATGATCCTCAATGACTACTTCTTGCATAGATTAGGTTTCCTGTAAAAGACGAGTGTCTGAAATTAAGTCAGCAATATCAAATGCTGTAATTTAGTTTTATCCCATTATTAAAAATATAACAAGGATTATATTACATGCTATTACTGCTTTATGACATGTTATAGAACATTATGTTCCATCAGTGTACAAGTAATCTCTATCAGGAAAGGACATAGTAATGGTAATGTACAGCTGGGCAAGCGACCAGCTTTGGGAATTCCTTGAAGGCCAAAACTGTACGAAGAAATTTTGGACAGCTGGAAAAATACAACAGAAATGTTCAGTTGTATGTAATGGCAAATAATTTTCCTCAGTTTATGAAAGGGGAACAAAAGAGAGCTTTCACAGATTCAAAACTTGGATTTGTTTTTATCCTACAAAATACTTTATAGAGGCACAGAATGCAGAACGGAGCTAATGAAATGTTTTAACTGACTCCTCAGTTGGGTCTTTCTCTTACACTTTTTGAAACATGCTCTTAACAACACCCTGCCGTGCTGAATCATTAAATCACTGAAAGAAACCAGGAAAAGAGAAATGGAAGGGAAAAGAAAAGGGAAATTTAAGGTAAAATGAATGAAAATAAAGATAGGTTTGTGAGATTCACATCACCAAAACAACTCATTTTGTAACTGAATCCTGCAATGGAAATGCATTCAAAGGATGAACGCTCACAAGGAAATACTTGACAACTTCCTACATGTATGGCTTTATAAATGGTGTTTGTATTTAGGGATAGAAAGATAGAAATTACTTTGATGAGAGTTGTCCATGTTAGAAATCAAACAATGCATCTTTAAGCTGAAAAATATTAATGCTTTCATTATCAAAAACCCTGTGAATGCTAGCTGTATGACACAGCTAGTCATACAAGTTTTAGGTTCGTAGTTATTAAGCTTTCATTTGATAAGAGACAACTTAACCTTAACAGTTTGTAAAGCTTTTTCTCACCAGAGATATTAAAAATTAATATAAAGAAAACAGATTACATATATTAATAAGCTACCAGCCTTCAGATCTCTCAGAAGTATGACTAGGAACTAGGAATAACAATTATTGTAGGCACCAGCCCCAGGGACAGAGAGTCAGCATTTAATATAACTGAGCTTAAACAGGATCTAATATTTTAACCTTTCTCATATTTATGCTTACAACAAAAGTTTGAGGAATTATTGGACAGAACACACAGGGGCTGCAGTAATGCCCAGGTGTATGTGAAATGGCATTTTTTGGACACGTATATTTTGCCCCTTGCATAGTATACTGGGCTTGATTTACTAACAAAAATTACATATTTAGTGCCCTTTTGGACTCGCTACAATATCCAAGTCTTTTTCATGTGTCTGACAGCTATGACTCAGGTCCTTCAGGAGACACACTTGAGGAGTGGCTGCCAAAGGCCATATGGGGTATGCCATATTTAGATAGCTGAGCAAATACGTATGTTGCAAATAGAAACCTACAACTGGCTACAACCTGGAACTGAATTTCAGCCCTACTACTCTTCCTGTCTCTTACAGCTACTATGAGATTACTGAAGATAAACCCCAAGAAACATGTCAGCACTTAGAGGGTTATCAAGAACTCTGTTGCTCTAAAAGTGTTCATAAACTGGGATTTTTCTACTGATATAACTGAAACATAGCTCTCACTGAAAGTAAAATTATAAAAGAATATAATTAAATTATGTAAATTTTAAGACAAAAGATGTGGAAGACAAGGATTAGGAAGTGACTTTGAGCAAAGAATTTCCAAAGATAACAAAAGAGGTGCTAGCTCACAGGGGTCTTTAAGAGGCCATAATATCAACAAAATTAAGGTCCATAGAAAAAGATTAAAATTCAGATAGAGTGTTGCTATAGAAAGAGGAGCAAGGGAGGAAAAGCTAAAGCAAACTACAGGAGTGGAGCTATTCACCAACTGTTCCACCAGAGAGACCTGCAGCCTGGAGCAGCAAAATAAACTTGTTTTGTCAACCATACTAAATCGTGCCGGACTTGTCCTGGTGTTGACAAGGGGACATCTTGAAGGAGGCAGTGGACAGATTAAACTTTCTATACAAACATCCTCCTTTTCTTTTTCTTTTTTTTTTTTTTTTCTTAATCCTTAGAGAAAAGGATAAAAGGGATAAAATTACTAGATTAGTAAAGAGTGTCAGTTTAAATACAACCACTGACAAGTTGCTAAAAGAAAAAAAAAAAATTGAATACAACCAGTATAGCCAAAAATAACTGGTCAGCACAGCGGAATTTTTTTAAAAAAAGATTCATCTTTCTGTGTGAGAAAAGTAAGGGAGGAGACCTGCTGCTTGAGAGGTTTCATTCAGAGAGATGAGGAAGTTCACACGTGCAAATATCTCTGTAACTATGACAACAGTCAGAAGCTCATTTTGGGGAAGTAGGAAGCCAGGAGCTTGGCTACTTATCACTGCCTCCAGCAAAATTAGCCTCAAAGCTGAGTGAAGAACTGATTTTTTTAAAAATTTATTTGTTGCACATCCAAAAGTATTTCAAAAAAATTCAAAGCAAAAATTAATCAAAATTTCAGTGAAAAGACTAGAGAAAAATGCTTTAGGCCATTTTTTTTTCTATTTTCTTTTTTTTTTTTTTTTTTTTACATCAAAGGAAACACTTTCTCTTGATCTTGACATCTTGACTATTTGAATATTCTTGAAAATAAAAAAAGAAAAATAATAAAAATAATGCATATACACAAAAATTCCAAAGGTTGGGTGGTTTGGATTTTTTTGGGGGAGGAGGGGGAAGGGGAGGCATTTGTTTTTCCTCATATAAATAAGTCTATACGCATTCAGAAAAAGTTAGTTTTAATTTTGTAAAAGCTATATTTTTCTGCAGAAAAAAACCCCTTTTTTCAGAGGTTTTCATGCACTTCTAGCATGTAGTGTATTTGTAGTTCATAAAACTACAGAAAGAAATTATCCCTGTCAACACCCAATAAAAATAACTGATTTTTAATCATTGTTTGTCCACTTCCAGCTCATGTAGCTGTAGATTTAAAAATAATGCAACTTACTTCTGGCTTCATAGGTCTGCACCTGGAAAGTAACAACTAAGTATATACATTAGTCTGATTCATCATCTTCAAAGAGACTAACTGTAAAGAGAGACAGAGTAAATTGTAAATTTCATATATGATATGATTTTATGTTTCCTAAATTGTGCACGAGATTTTGCCATTATGTTAACAATTCTACTTTGTAGGTCTGTGATGAATATGGACCTGTTATCAAATTTCAAAAAGCCAGTATTCAGTCTCATTACAATTGAAAGCTGTAAAAAAGGACTCTTTTCTATTACCACAGTTAACCTGTTTTATAATAATTTATTAATTTAAGGGTTTCTTTTAATATTTTATTTTAAGCCAAAAGAAAAAATGTTTGTTTAGTAAAAAGTTCACTGAGCATTTAATGAAAATACCTTTTGGTCTATGTAAAGAAAATTGTAGGAGTTGTGATACGAATATCTGTATGTATACATAACATAAAAGCTGTAATAATTACCAAAACCTTCCATCAAGAAATGTATTTTGCTATTTTAAGAAGAACAATAACTTTTAAAAAACCCATATAAGTAGTGGTTTTTTTTAAAAAGTTTGCATCCTATTTAGAAACCTTCCATGAACAAAGGCAGTCAAATTGTGTAGCTTGCTTGGGGTAAATAATTGACATTGCTGTGTGTACTCAATAACCAAGATAATCAATATGCCTAAACATCACAAAAGCTATTTCACTATTAGGGTTAAGACCATGAGCTCCCCTTGCTTGAACCAAAGGCCTACGCCCAGTAATTTGCAGGATTAAAAGTCTCCGATTAAATTTTGAACCAAGTAAGTTGGTGGGGATGGGAACTCACTCCCTAGAGACGAGCGTCTCAAAACAAAACTTAGTGTCCGGGAATAATTTAAATATCACCATGATTAATGTACAGAAAGGCATGTACCCATATATTTCTTAATACCTTTCTGTATGGAGGAATAGGCAAGTTTTTCAGTAAAAAATCTGCAAAATTTGTTTCAAAGCACGTCCCAATTAGATAAATATTGAATCATATGCTACTCCTTCAGTATAATGTACAATCTAATGCTTCATTGCCCCTTTTTTCACCCCTAACTGTGAGACAGGATTTAAGAGACAGATAATCCATCTTGTTGAAACCAAACTTTTTTAGTACTACTGTACATTCCTTCAGTAATAGTCACCTCCAAATAGTTGTTTGTTTCAACAGACAGTTTTCAACTCTGGACTTCTAGTGTTTCACTCTTTCATGGATTTTTCTTTTCTCCTGAATGTAGAATTCCTCTCTTTTGAGGCACACTGCCACTCGTTTCCCTGTTTTTAGCACTCAAATAATCTGAAGAGTCATACAATATAGGGGTATTCATACTTTTCAATTCGTTCTTTTTTTTTTTTTTCATTCTACTTACATTCAGATTTTTCAGTTTGAATCTAATATGATTCATGCCTCAGTAAATGTTCCCTTCCTTCACTGTACTGGCAATGATCTTCTTTCACAGTTTGCACATGTAGGGCTGTTTTATGGATGAGTTTCGCAAGGTGCATTTCTCAAAGTCTGCTACCTCAAGGTGTGTTCGCAGAAGTGGTATACTGTGAAAGGAGAGATTTTATTTTAATTTTATGAAACTGGCACAACAATTGTAGATATAGCAGATATAATGGGTAAAATGTATATGAAGCGTACATAAAGTTTAAAGATGGTACCTGGGGTTGTTCCTTCCTACATGCAGGACTTTGCACTTGTTGGACTGCATGAGGGTCCTGTCAATCCATTTCTGCAGCCTGTCCAGGTCCCTCTGGATGGCAGCATGACCCTCTGGTGTATCCACCACTCCTCTCAGTTTTGTGTCATCAGAAGACTCGCTAAGGTGCACTCTGCCCCTTCATCCAGATCATGTGACAAGGTGTTTGATAAAGTTTTTAAGCATTTGAATGATGTTTTTTCTTTAGAATTCCCAACAAATATAAGGTTTTTAGATATTTGGTTTAAGACATACAAAATACATTTAGAAAATAAATAAAATTGAAGGCAAGTAGAGTCATATTTATTTCACAATATTACAAACTCATTCAAAAGAAATAGAGATTATTGTCCTTGCTGTGCAGAAATCAATATGAAGCAAAAGTCATGTGGTTCCATGATGACACGATGTATTCATTGTTCAGTTTCACGATAGTGGATAACCCACCATCCAAAACAAAGCTGCAAGAGTCATTTTCTTCGTAACGCATTTCTCTACATATACCTTAAGACCACATTGTTGAAAGCATCCATGAGAACAAAAGAAGGAAATAGCATCTGATGATTTAACATGTCCTTTTGATGTGTTTTAAGGTGTTTATCATTATTATAGGAAATGAAAAGCTGGAAAGCATAGAAGAGAGTTAGAAAGAAAGAAGTAGTGGGAAGTGGGAAAAAGAATTTAAGGGAGGATAATGGGTACTGCTTTTAGAGAAAAATAGCTTGGAAAAAAGGATGAAAGAGGTGAGCAGAAACAGAAAGTGTTATGAAAAGGGATGATCTATTAGCAGCAAGAAAGATAAACAGGCATGTGATAGTTTCAGATCCCAAGAGAAGATGGAAAAGGAAAGTCTCAAGACCTTTGTTCCCTGTAAAGGAAACTAATGGAATTCTGGAAACTTGTCCTCCAGGATCAAAACTATATCTTAATTTGATTTGATTTGATGTGACTTTCCTCAGAGGCCAAATTTACTATTACATTCCAGCTTTGCTTCTTGATAGGTAAAACTGGATATATGAATACTTTTCATTATCATTGTAAGGCAGGCTAGTCAAAAAATACCACTGGTAGCTTCATTATGATCATTCATTTTGTCCAAAGGTGTACCGAAACCAATTTATTTAAATATTCAACCTTCTTATCTTTTTCAAACTGAATATTAAACAATAGGACAAATTTAACACTCATCTACTCTTCATATATAGCTCTATTAATCTTGCCATCTTCAATGGGATATGCAGAATGCAAATCAGATATGATTTTGGCTTAATGGAGAAAGACCTATAACTCTTCAGAGAAAGTTCCAATCCTTCATGTGAAAATGTTCTTTGCAAGCTGGTGTCGCTTTAACTGTTTATAGCAAGAACGAAATGAGGAGCACAAGCCTTAAAATGTGTAAGAGTTAAATTATTATATTTAAGTACTTTTTATTGTATGTGCTCTATGTTAGAGCCCTTAGAATCTTTCTGCAAGGGGAGAATCTCTTTTTCTTTCCAGATATTACAGGAATGCATAGAAATAATCACTCCTCTAGGAAGTCTGCAGTCACAATAGACATGCATACAGAAAACCAGCAAAGAAATGCCTTAAAAGCAAGGCATTTTGTATCTGATTTGTTTTTATTCTTTAAGTTTTTCTACAAATTATTTCCTGACATTACTTTCAGTATGAGTACTTCACAGATGTAAAGAAAGCATCAGCTTTTAGATAATCCTAAAAGAAATCTTTCAAGGCACTGAAAATTTTACCATATTATTGGCAGGTCTTTTTTGTTTTGAAAAACTATTTGAACTCCTTTCTTATTTTTGCGTCATTCAAATAATCCGGTGATTATTTTAGATTGCATATTGTCATTTTATTCCTTTCTACTGAGGTTTACAGGGATTTTAAAAATCTTTAATAACATTTAATTAAAAAGATAAAGGTTAATTTAATTAGCATAAAGCTTAAAGTTCATGTATCAAAGGAATATTAAAAATATCACTTTTTAGTCTGAGCATTTACATTTAAATAAGAGAGACAAATCCAAATGTCCTGTGTTTCTCTCAGGTTGTAATATAGGCAGAGCTGAGATCCTAAGTCCTCAGGCAGAAATTCAGACTTCCTGTCAGACAATGAAGGCATTCAAAAATCAAGAAGCCTTTCCTTTGGTAAGTAAAAATGTTCTTCAAGACCACTAAAGATACATTTTGTTGCATCCTCCTTTTTTTTTTCCTCCTGAGGAGCCTATCTCACTCTCACACTCGATTACAATCTATATTTAGTCAGAGACTTTCCTAGACATTGATTGCATCTCCAGTATAGCCTGAATCACTAGTCTTATTCTAAGCATGATGAACGCAAATATGATTGCACTGAAACTCATTAAAAGTAGAGATGGCCACTTTTTTTTTTGCATAATAAGCTCATGATTAAAGCATTTGCCCCTCAGTCAGAGAACTGAATGCCTGTAGAACACATTATCCACCACACCGCAGGACATACTGGAAAGAAATATTTTCCTGCTGAAGTTATGTCTCTGTTCAGCCAGGACTCCAGTATCCATAAAGCCAGAAGGAGAAAAGGTAAGAAGTTAAGGCCATGAGACATAAAAGACAGGAAAGTTCTTCTGTTCTGATTCCTCTTCTAGAATGATACTGATTCCTACCCAGTGCTGGTTGATTGTGGGGTGTATAAAATGTTGTTTGGTAGAACAGAATGGTAATAAAGAAGCTCCTGCAGTTTTGAAAAGAGTAGAAGCCAAATAACTTGTATAGATGCTTATTTTATGCACTGAGAATTCAAGCTGTCTTTTTCATATATTTTTCAGGTGCTTTAATTTAATTTTAATATTTTAGTATAATATATAATTTAATATAATAATATTTAATATTATTTCTTTCTAATGTATTTGTCTACAAAAACTATTCCTTTGAAAATTTTGGATATTATTCTTATTCTATGACACAGCATCACATGCATGCACAGAAACACAAATTCCTACTGATAGACAAACAACATGTAATAAGAACAAGGGGGGAGTCTGTGTATGTATATCAACATACTTAAATACATTTATATAGCGTTGGGGTAGCTAAATTTGGCCACCTACTGGGGTATCCGGTCCCATAGTGGGGATTCCTCCTGTCACAGCCCTGTACAAGGTTGCTTTGACCCATGTGCCTAGATGCAGTCAGTAGTGAGGCTGAGCACATATTCCCATGACTCTTTTTGGTGACTTTAACTCCAGGGACAATGGCCTGATCACTCTTCTTGATTTTCTTAGGAGTATCAGAGTCAACGTACTCTATTCTTCACAGATTAGGTTTCTTGGTTCCTCTGGCAAGCACTTCTCATTTGATCCTCACGATGACTTTCTGGTTAATTTGATTAGGTTTTAGTCAGATAGCCTATACATATACATAAACACCATACATACACAATACGCACATACACACAGACCCAGACCCTCAAAAACTCTCTTTAATGTCTTGGATGATGTGTTCAGATCTGATCTTTCACCTCAAAAAGGATTCATCTAGAACGATTCATCATAAAAAAAATTAACAAAAAAGATCAGATATATATGGAATACCTTCTTCAGAAGGAACGTTTAAGTAAACAAATAGTTTTCAGCCTGGAAAAACAGAAGACTGAGGGTATATCTATAAATTTATAAATGTCATGGAGGAGGCAAATAGAGAGAAATTTCTCACTTCCTTTAAAACAAGTAGTAGATATAAAATAAATAAGAAAGGTAGCAGGTTCAAAAGACAGAGAAATGGGTGCTTCCATGTGCAGTGTGTAGCTAAATTACAGAGCTCAGAGCTGTAGATACGAAAAGTTTACGTGGATTCAGAAATTAATTAGACAAAATCGTAGAATGAAACCAACAGTTGTTAAATACAAATATATCAAGCTGCTGGAAGCTGGAATGGTGTTCTGGGAAACAACCACACAACAGTTTAACTTTACACATTATATTGTTTTCATGCACCTTGAATATGCACTAAAAATATGCAACCAAATGTTTGTATTTGATTTTCTTTTAACATATACTATGTGGCACAGCTAGATTACCAGGAACAAGACTTCTACAATAACTTATCAAGCTGTATTAAAATATATTTATTTAGTTATTTAAATATTTTGCAAAATTTTAGATAAATCAGTGAAATGTCTTTCTTAATCATCAGTTTAAAGATGACTGTTACAATACAATTTTAAGATTCAAATTGGGTTATATAATAATGACATCAACAAAAAATAGTTGGCAGGTGTTTGAAATATTATATGAATGCTCAATAAATTAAAGAATGAGATGAAGGTGAAGTACTCTGTTCCTGTTACACTATTTTTTCCATTTTTCCCATCTTTCTGTTTCTCTCACACATATAAACATATAAAGCTGTTCACTCAGTTGCTGGACATAGTCTATAAGATATAAACCCCCCTAACTCTAGAACGGAAATTCTAGGAAAAAAATAAATAGAACAGCTAGAACAAAAATCCCATTTGTGAAATAAAAGGTAATATTTGCCCCCCTACTGTCATCTTGCTTCCTTTCTGTAAGTGGTTACCGCCCTCGGTTAAATTGGTGGAAGGTCTGATTACATGGGATGCTGAGGCACAACAAAACATGTTTAGTTGCAGAAGTTTATTAGAGCATGTTCAATGACTTACTGTGATTAAATCTAAAAGTACAGATCACGCCCAAAGCATTACTGAAAATATTTAAGGCTTAAATTATATTGCAGCTTTTGAAGTTCATTGTATATGATCCATGATCCCAGAAGAAATTTATTTTTAGCTAATTTTTACTGCTTAGTTTTGTTCTTTTCTCTGTTTTGTTTTTTTTTTTCCTCTTTTTTTTTTTTCTTCTTTTTTTTTTTCCTTCAACATGCTTGTCTCCATGGAAAACCAAACAGTAAATGATTAAGTCAGAGTCTGTACACTGATAACACTGATTTAAAGATCAAACTTCCTAGTTTCACTGAAGGGAACACCTAGTTTTATGTCTGAAATCAATTAATAAATTATTAGGTCATTTAGCTGTCTCCAAGTTATGTATCTCTTTCCTTTTGTCTGAACTGAACTGTCCAGTCATGTAAAGACTGCAAAGCATGCCCCTGTTTTATGTACAGCTTCTGAAAGACTTTCTGTTCTGATGTACAGACTAGACTAAAAATGTATTAAATCCTCCTTAATGGGGATAACACCATTGTAGGGACCAACACACACAGTTTATTAGGCTAAAATCAGTGGTATTTAATGAAAATCTAACAGCTTGGTATGAAAGGTTAGGAATTTCTGAGCCATACCAAAAGTGCACACACTGGGATAAAATACCAGTAGCAAATTAGTTTTTATTAAATGTAGTGGTATTCATGTGTTCCACAGTACACATGTGCAAACTAGGGGTATATTATGGGCTTGGGCACAAATGATACTAATTAGGTAGGAAGGCTAAAAGATCATAAATCTTGTCTCTGACTTTTTATTTCAAATAGCAGGTAGTAGAGGTTGCTGCTGTAGCCCATTGTACTTGGATGTTTCCTGAGAAATGCAAAACTCTAGCAAAACTAAATATAAGGTAACATTCTATTCTACTGATTGTTGTAACTGAATACATGTCTCTGTGTTATGCAAATTAAGGAACTAGAGATCATTGTGATGAGAATCTTCAGAAGACTGACCAGTCAGGCCAGTTTTAAACTTTAAAACAGAACTTTACTAAACTCATTCACTAACAGCACACTTCATGCCAATAATTAATTCTTATGTCATTAATAATTATTACTATGCAGATGAAATTATTAGTCCTTAACATCTCAGATTACCTGTGAGCACCAAATGCCACAGAGGTGATGCTGCATAATTGGTGTTGATGACAGCAGTCCTTGGTGGTCCTTGGTCACCAAGGTCAGGGTGATCAGATTTAAGAACTGATTGATGAGAGAAGCAAAAACTGAAGTGACCTTCTCTTCCTTCTTCCGTGCTTTTCCTTCCTTATGCCTGTTGGTTTTATACTCTTCCCCCTCCCAACCCTGCCAAAAAATAAAGGGAGGGCTCATCTACTCCTGATGCTGCTTACCCTGTTTGTGGTTTTTTCAGCCAATACCCTATGTTCTGCTCATTCTCAGTCCTTTGTACTCATCATGTCTTTTGGCAATGTTTTAACACTTGGGAGGGAACATTTTAACACTTGGCAGTCTCTTTCATTTGACCACATACATCTTTCTTTGCCCTTTTAGCAGTCAAATAACTCACATGCTTCTGTCAAATGTTTATATGTTGTATCTGACTCTGCCATCACAGGTATTACAAAGTACATATGCTCTGTTATTAGTTACACTATTCTAGTACACTTACATATAGGTCCAAGATAAACTAATATTATACCCTGATTAACATATTTAAAATGTGTAAGTGCCACAGCCTCTCATTGAGTGATATTTTTGGATCTGTCCAACTTCCTTGTCAAGGTTCATCCAGGATGCAGCAACATCAATGTTTTAATCAAAATCAGGTGTATGTCACTGAAATGAGTATTCCAATTACTTCTGTTTTTTTCTCAATTGGTTCGCACGATGGTGTAGTCTAACATGCATGAACAGGATTGCTGTCAGACAAAAGTAAACTTGAAAGCGCATTCCAGGAGCACACCAAATGCACTGTGGTTAGGAAGAGTCATTCAGTCCCTCTATCATATTAGTATGATACAGGTTGGAGGGGACCTCTGGATGTCATCTGCTCCGGACCCCTTCTCAAAGCAGGAGCAATTTAGATCAGATTGCTCATACCTTGTCCAGTGAAAATCTCCAAGAATGGAGATTCCAATCTGTTTCAGTGTAGGACTACCCTCATTGTGAGTGGGGGAAAAAAAAACAACAACAACAACAAAAAAACCCTTAATAAGTAATCAGAATTACCCTTGTTGCATTTTGTGCCTGCTGCCTCCTCTCCTACCGCTATTAATCTCTGTGAAGGCTTTGGCTCTGCTTTAATATCCTGTACCATTAAATAGCTGAAAAAAATGAGATTTCCCCTAGTCTTCTTGTCTTAAGAATGAACAAATTCAGTTCTCTGATCTTGTTCTTGTATGCACTAGAGTTAATCAAAATGATACATTTGAATTTTATATCATTTATACCAAAAGTTTTTCTTGCACATCCTCAGCTTTTTGGTCCGTAGTGCCTGTTTCAAGAATCTAATCTAGACATAGACCTTGGGATTTTTGAAGGATGTAGCTCTTGCACTAAACAGTTTTAAGTTTTGAATTCCAAAACACCAAATGGAGTAGAGAAAGATCATTAACAATACCACTAAACCTTGACTAATACTAGAAGAGCCTTTCTCCAGCCATACCTAATACTGAAGGAGTCAGAGTAATATCAGTTCTTTAAGAATATATTCCAACTGCTCACAATTCTATAGTTCATTAGTGTTTGAGTTCTTTTTCACCTTTTTGCAACTATTTTTTTTTCTTCAGATCAGTAAAATTATATTATTTGAAGAAAAATATTTATATATTGATTATTGCTGCAGGATACAACCCCAGTTGGTTAAATGTTTTCTATTCAATTTTTGGTTTTACTGAAAATAGATCAGAGCTACAGGAATGACCACAGAAAAGAGAAATCTTCAACAGCTTCTTTCATTCAGCCTTCCTGTACCTCTGATTTGAAAAGAGGGCTAAATTAATAAGTGCATTGTGATTAACATTATTAAAATATGAATAATAAATAACTGGAAGGATTTGTCATTCATTTGGATATGCTAAGAAATCTGATGCACAAACTAGTGTCTTCTAAAGCATGAGTAATAAAGCCAAAGGCCAGCTTTTTGTAATTGCTCCAAGATGAACAGGTAATGAATTAGTGTATAAGCAAAATCTTTCCTATGTCCTGACCTGTGTAGGTAGGTGCAGTACTGTCACAGTTAAAATCAATTCATCAGCACAATAAAATATTTTTAATTTTGAAGGCAGTTAACCACTGGCTCATCTTTGAAAAAGATGTGATAAATTTAGCATGCCTTAAAATCTCTGAATCACAAATGGATGCATTTCTGTAAGAGTGCCTAAGGAGCAGATTGTCACTGGTTAACAGTTCACAGGAGCTGATCTTTCTGTCAGTTTACAATTGTGGGATTTGGAGGTTTTATGGTTGCTTGTTGTTTGTTTCCATATCCCGAAAATAGCTGTTTCAGTACTGTGAATAAAAGCTTCTTCCCAACACACTGACTTTGACTTCACTTTGGGAAAGAGAATTCATGAGACTTAATTGCGGTTTTAAATTAAAATGCAAAAGTTAGTTTTCAATGTAAAAATATTCAATGTAAAGAATGTACAACAGGATACAGACTTCTTCAAGTTAAAGATCAGCATCAAGCATGAAGGATGGACACTGAATGGATGACTAAATTATTAAAGGAATGAAAAAAATACTATACCTGCAGTATTATTCTTTATTAAAGTATTATTATATTATAATATGAATGCAATCAATTCCTAACAAATATCACATGAGGTATCACATGCACACCAGAAGCAGTATGACCTTTTGCCATTGTACAAAAGCCTTGCAAGCACTGGTACCACTACATTTACCAATGTGCCATTTTCTTGTGCCCCGGTCTTTCAACTAACGCCAATTTGTATTCATGCAGAACAGGAATGATTTCACTGGGACTGTGAGAGCATTCAGCATCCTGCTTACAGTAAATTTTTTACAAGATCAGGACCTCACCAAAGACAGTGATAGATATTATTGGCCATATTTCTGAAGGATATGCATATACCATTGAAATGAGGGGGAAGGATTTAGAAATTTTACTCTTTAAAATTATGTAGGATAAAGGTATTAGCCAAGAGGTATATGTCTTGATCACTGTCAAAAAACATCAATTAGCCTATAAGCTAAACCCACAGTTGTAGTACTTTTCACAGTATTTACTCTGACTTTCAAGAAATAAGTTATTTTATAAGGTGGCAAGTTTCTTTAGTGAATGACTATTTAAACAAGATATTTAAGAGTTTTAACAAGCTTGTCAAACTTGGTACTTTTCTCTGTTTCTACTATATAATGAAGTCTTTCCTGTAACTGCAGCACACACAAGCAGAATTTTTAAATGAGAGACCTAATTTTGGCAGGTCTAGGTCTAAGTCCCCTGGTTCTCAAGAGTCTTCTATATTTCAGGTTCTATTAGCAATGTACAATGTTAATTCATGTCCAAGCATATCCCAGAAATCCCTCCTGAGATATTTAGCCATGTCACTTTGAAGAATACTGAAATGAGCAAGAACAGGACCTTTCTCTACTTTTTCTTTGATTCTTTAAAATCGTTGCTCTGACATAACCTTTGAAATAGGTTTGAAACAGATATAGCCATAAGAAGGGACTGAAGAAAAAAATAGTTTTACGGAAAATGAAAGCAATGATAATTATATTCAAATCCTGCTAAGAATGAAATCCCACTGAATTTAATGGGATCAGAATTGGGCTCCGCATCTCATCTATTTAAACCTCCACACTGCAACAAAGAACGGTCATTGTTTTGAGACCAGTTTAATACTTGAAGTGGGGTCATGCATGCATAGCATGATGAGCTTCATTCTAAGCTCTGAATTTCTTTGCATTAAGTCAGGTAATTTATGGTATTTGAACAGCTTCTGCAGTTGAAATGAATCTGTCTTTTTAACATTTAAATGAACAGTAGGAATAGAAATAGCTGGGTACTGAAGAATGTACAGTAAACTGTTGAGCAAAGGATAGAAATAAGAGAATAAATGGGTTTTGCAAACTGATCCTTTAGTCTAATGAAGGATTTAAAAATATAAAATAAAGGAACATTTCCCATGTATTCACACTGCTGCTAATCTCTGACTGAATTCCACTTCACATTCTTTCCACATTGTTCTGTAGAAAAAAAAAAAACCATCACTGGAGTTGCATCAGAAACGAGTGGCTGGGGCTAGGAGGTGAGATCAGGTAGTAGAACTTTGATAAAGAAGCAATAAAATTCTCTTGGTGTACCACAGAAGTCACACTAAGTAGTAAGGTTGCATACAGACATGCCTGCTGCCTCCCAAGAAGACAGGTGTTGCTCCAACATCTTTTATTTGGGATTTCATAAATACCACTCCAAAGAAGAGCTCTACAGATAAACTTGATTTATTCCCTTGGGTTCTCATATATGAGATTAAACCAGGCTGGGCAGATGGATATTGGGCAAGAGTCTTCTAATTCAGTCTCACCTGAACATGTTCCTTAAAAAACTTCATATTCAGTGAGGGGGAAAAGAAACTGCATAGACACACAGACACACACAGTTCTGGCTCTGCCAGTCTAGACTGTAAATGATAATGGTGCTACGGAACTGTCAAGACCTCTGTAAGAAAATGGGGAAAAGATGTATGTGGAGATCAGCTGCAAATGTGGAAATAAGAGTGATGATATGGATCAGTGTTTTTAACTGAAACTATTTCTTGTTCTACTCCCCCACAGAAACACCACTGTTTATGACGGAGTTGCCTAAAACAAGTGGCAGAGGAAAAAAAAAAAGTAAGAAAAAAAGGTGCTTCCAGAGATTTTCAAAGTAAAATGGAGTGTTTAATTATTTAAGGTAAAGCCATTGTGTTATTTTGTCTTGATGCTGCCGTCAAGGATGTGTTCTGTCTTGAAATGTTCTTAGTTAGGCTGTCGTAGTTTACACATTACCTTTATCTTCAGGTAGTAGATGTTTTTTATCTTGCACAAAGAACAATAATGATTTTAAGCTATTTTTGTGATTATATTTAGCAACTTTTATTTTAGTGCTCTAAAGAAATATATTCTAATGAAAATTAACTTAAGGGAACTGATAACATAAGACAGAAAGGAATAGTCATCATCATCGTGGATAACTTCACTCATTTATTCTTCATGAAATCAATAGGATAAAGTTACTATCATGCATAACTATTTGCTAGGTATAAGTTGTAGTTAGCAACCTTGATGCTAAAAAGAAGTATTGCTATTGCGGGAATATTTGTGTAAGTTAGAATGAAACTTTATAACATTAAAAATACATTTTCTAACATTACCTTTCTTCCAAAGCCCTACAATGTTAGTGATTGTAACTTTATTTGAATATATGAGACTGGAAATACTAACTGGATAAAGTAACTCACATACAGAGTCAATAACAAAATGGAACTTCTCGGAGTGCTTCAACTCCTAATGGACATCTCAGATCAAGATAAATAGAGGAGGTTAGAATGTGCATCCAAACATGTTTTAATAGTTCACTTTTTATCCTTCTTATCCATCACATAGATTTACACATTTGCTAGTACAGAGTTTTTATAGCCAATAAATAATAGCAGTTCAAAAGACTGTATTTCAGAGGTTTTAATGTGTTATTGACAAAGAAAAAAATTTTTAAGTGTTTTCTATGATGATGTGTTAGTGCTCAGTCTTCTAAGACCATGGACACTAGAATATTAATGGTCTATATTTTCTGAAGCAGGAAGTTGCACATTCTGTTCCCCATGATAAATTAGGGTTGTTCAAAAGATCACTGTGAGGGATGCATATATGTTGCCATGGATCATTACAGCAGTCTATCATGTGAATGTGGGTTTAAATAAGTTTTACAACACTTTATTTAGCAGGTTATAGCAAATAATGAACCTTGTGGACCTTGTATGAGATATTACACTACTAACGACTTACTTATATTTATAGAAAACTGGAGCCTATGTAGATAAAAGCTCAATGCAATATTTTTAAGGGTCTAGTTTCTAAACTACAAATATTACTTAATGACTTTCTATTAATAACAGAATTTGGTGATTAGCCTGAAAAGTATTTATTTTTTGGTTTCTTCCTAGTTTTAATACATAAAAGTACTATATATACTCTAGAATGTGAAAATAGAAGTATTTCTCTACTAACCCTTATCTGTTTCAGCCATTAATAGGAAATTGTTATGCTGACTGTCGTCTTGATATTAGCTGTTGTATATGGTTGCTGCAGCACTAGTAATTTTTCTGTTTAGTCAGGAAGAAGTAAGGGAAATTGATTGGTTTTCCTATTGTTTGCCCCTCCCCCCCCCCTCCCCCCCCCCCCGCTTCTACTTTTAGTCAGGTTTAATTTAAATTAGTAGTATATATCTATAAAAGGTGTGTCCCTTTCTTTTCATAATTGCACATTTTAACAGCTAGACTTATCTAAGCAAAAATCCAGTGCAGTTTTTGAGGAATATCTACTCAAAATGAAAATGCATATAGAAATGCATCAATATTATTTAATTACTATTTTCATTTATACCATAATATCACTCAAATGCATTACTGCCAAATTCCTATAATGATTTCAAGTACATCCCAAATGGATGTGCATTGTGTTCCACCCATAGGTTCTTACCTTTCTTCTATTTTTTTTGTCTTTAAATCTAAAAATTAATCTATATTGTTTATAGTATAATATGTATTTGTAATATAACACTGACAATTGTTTTTGAAGAAAAAAGCAAGATTATTTAGTGCTAAGATGTTTGCTGCCTCGGTAAAG
Organism: Numenius arquata; assembly: GCF_964106895.1. Classification (NCBI taxonomy): domain Eukaryota; kingdom Metazoa; phylum Chordata; class Aves; order Charadriiformes; family Scolopacidae; genus Numenius; species Numenius arquata. Next base: position 105,349,724 of record NC_133576.1, on the reverse strand, counting down.
CTCCAGAGAAGTCATCAGGGTTCACGGTGGGTAAATGACCATGCTCATATACAGCCTCAGGGCCCTGGAAGTTTATTTGCTAAGTATATTATATTAAAATTCTGGCAAGTATCAGTTCTTTAACATATCAGCATCGGAGTTCCATAAAAGTTCATAATTTATCTCTTGAGGGGGAGTCATTTTAGACTATAGTAATGTATTTCATCATCATTATCATAAATGAATATTTCATTCCCCCCAAATTATTGTATAATTTATGAGAGTAAGATACTACCAAGTGCACATCTACATGTACTAACTCATACTTCAAAGTGTCCCATTTATTATATTGGGTTCTAAGTCTGTCAAGATAAATAAAAATAGTATGCTTTAACCTTGCAGATACTGCTCTATCTATAACCCAAGTAAAGAAAAAAAAAGATAAAATAACATATTTTTTTTTATAATTTTATTTTTTGCAGATAGTAAGTAATGAAATCATTTCATACACTATAAATGACATGAGCCTTACCAAAGCATTCACAGACTTCAAGACAAGCTGATTTTTTTCAGTTGTAAATCACCAAGGCTGCTCCCATTTATAGGCTAGCAACACACCAGTTGTCTTTGTGTTCTGCTCCCTCTTACATTAGTGCTGTCCAGTTATTCATACTGAGGTGACAAACAAAAAGTTAAGTTGGCCTTCGGCTGGAATTTCAGGTCACTTCTGCTGCTAGTGACAGCTCTCAATATGATTAGAATGATTTCCTACCTTGATCAGGGATGACTATATTTAAAATGTATGTACAAATATATGTTTGTATCTTTCAACATTGAAAACAAAACATTAAAAAAAAATATTAAGTCTAGGTTTGGGCCCACTGGAAATTGATAGAGTTTGTTAACAGAAAGGAGAATAAATATTGTCACAATTTCTCAGTGCTCTGCAGCTACTAAAAACCTAAGGATAGAAAATGCAGCTGGCTTGTGGGTTGATGAGAACGTTGTGCCCAGTTTACATTATAGAGCATTTGTTAACTTTTAAATGATAGCAATATAGCACTGACAGTTGGCTAAATAACACAAACAACTTCTTCTACACATAACAACAATATGTAATGAGCTACTTGGAAAAACACTCCAGTTTTTTGCTTTGTTTTTCTTACAGCTTTTGGAAGTAGAATGTTAAACAATCTATTCCATAAATCAATGCAACTGAGTAATTAATTCTTTTTTTACCAATCTTTTCCTATAGAAGCACAGGATTCATTTTTTGGGGAATACTTTTAATCCTTTCACATACCACTATTGAGGAGAATATTTATTCTGGATAAGGTTTGGAAATGATTGATGCTGAACCTACCAGATCTGTGATTCTGTTTTGCTTCTCTTTCTGTTCTCTCTTGGTTTTAACAACATTAAAATCTCTCTGTTATTCAGCCACTGAAATTTTTTAGCATTTATTTGGCACTCATGGAATTCTAAGCACATCAATCTCTATAATATCACAAATAATTCACTTAGTAGTAATACCCAGCTTTTCTACACATTTTTTTAAAAATCATCTTAGCACACATCTTAGACATTTCCTTGGAAGTCTGGTTAGAGACAGAATTTATTTCAATTGGACAACATTCATTATCTAAGGTCCTCTATTTTTACTCAGTTTATTTTGCATCTTTGAGAGCACTAAAAAGTATCCAACATCTTCACTATTTCTTAACAATGGATGGAAATGTCACTGATAGTAATGTAGTATTTCAGTGTCGTACAATTTCTTGTCTTTTTTGCTACTTGTAGTTTTCTAATTTCTAAGCCATACCTTTATTTCCCTGCCACAGTCTTGAATACCAAAATATGTAGAAGCATAGACAAGGGACATTCATGTTCTTTAGGTCATACGAAGATATTAGTGTATGTAACTTCTCTGAAATTGCCTGAGTGTGGTAATTCTATCCAGCACACTAAAAAAGACAAACCTGTCTCATAACTTTGTAAAAGCTTTTCAGAACCCTACAGATGCACCACAAACAACCAGATAATAATCCAGGCCTCCATGAGATGGTTGCGCAGCATCTGAATATTTAATATTCCTATAATATGCTCTAAAAGCACTGTACATGACAGCCAAAATATAACTTTAATTTATACAATTCTGAAATTTGTTTCAAACTATTATAACTAAATTCTGGTTTTGATTATTTAAGCTACTTCACAAGTATATTTGCATTTTTTATAACTCTTATTAGCTTAGCTGTATATATTTGTGGCTGTGCTTTTGCTTCTGCACAAATTGTTGAAATTATAAATTTGCTATTCCATAAATTTTCCATTTATTTGCTATTTAGAAACTATTACATACACACAATGTTATATGGCACTGGATAGATTTTTAAAGGACATGACCATATCCAGCCTAAGGAAGGTGTAATGTAAACAGAATATTTTTGGGGGCTTTATGGTGAATTATTTCAACATAATTTTCTATTCTGGGAAAGAATAAGAAATATTTTTCAACCGTTTTTAAGTCGTGTCCCCCACTTCTTGCTTATCTCTTTTCATGCCACTTTATGAGGCCATGAACAGTGAGATGGGTTTTGCTTGGTTTTTTTTTTTTACCCTTATGCTAACTTAACACTACGTGGTTTATGCTGGAGAATTTGCAAACCTTCATGACCTTCAACGTAGGGGATAATGGTATAACGTTAGGGAGCACTGTACAGAAGGAAGATAGCACTGTTTCTATATAACAAGCACTGTACTGTGAAACTAAGTTTTCAAAATAAAGTGAAAAGGATATAGTATTATTTTTCTCTTAAATGCTGTTTGAATTTATAATACAATAATGATATGCAATGCAAAATCCTTTAGAGTATGTGAAATAAAATTTTTAAAAAGGTGATTTGAGGGTCTTTCTATGATGATTGAGTAACTTTGTTAACTTTAAGCACATGAATTTCCCAGTTGGGATTTAAGATAAGTCTATGAATAAGTCTTCTTACAGAAAGTGTATTAAGTGACTCTGTGAAATAAGTAAGCATTGCTATGCCTGTATTACTGCTAGAGAGACTCATACAGAAATTGAATAAATGACCTGTCTGAGGAGGTTCCTGAAATAGAGCCCTCTTTCCACTTCAAGTCTTGTATTCCAGCTACAACACTATCTTACTTCTGCAGGAAAGAAAACACTATTTTGAGCAAAATATAGTTAACTTGTGAAATTCACTGCTGTAGGAGACTGACCCAAATAGCTTACTGAAAGTCAGAATGAAACTGGACACTAACAAGACAGAGGCCATCAGCATTGATCCTCTTGTTCCATCTTCTTCTAGCAGAATACCAGGGGGTAGTGCCTTACGTGCCTAAACCTCCTCCTGAGTTTCCAAGAGCAACTCAAGCTGCTTACTTTCTAACACTGTTTCACCCTCAAAGTAATTAAACTTTCTGAGGGTGGTATTTAGATTGACAGTAAGAAATGACATTCAGCTGCCCACAGTGCCTAAATATCCTAGCTGGGCTGACAGACCTGACAAAAAATGTATAGGAGATCTGTATCTTTCAGGAGTGTTCTTTAGCGTCTTCTTGGACATTTTACGTATCCCAAATGCCAATAGAGCTCAGTGCATTGGGTGTCTAAATGAATAGAGGTCTACTGTGTGTCAGTGTTTACTGCATGTCAGTGACTTCATGTAAATTGAAGATTACTACATTCCTGTTGTAATCAGTGTAAATCTAGAGCTCAAAGAAAAATCGTTCCAGGAGGGTATGAGATCCTCAGGAGTCCCCTGTCATGTCTTCCTGCCCTGTGTGGATGGCCTGATGGTCCAGGTAGCTTCAAATACATGATGTGCCACAGTATAGGAACCCAGATGAAGTCCTGGAAGTGTTCTCCGACTGTCTGAAGCTCTCCTGCATGTGTAACTTCAGTAATTTATACATCTACAGGCACTTGTTTTCTACTAAGCACTCTTTTGCCATAGAGTTTAAGTTTCTTTCTCCTTGTTCTCTTTACAGCTATTCTTGCATTCCGGTTTTTACAGAAGTGTCCAGCTTTGAAGATACCCTAAAGCACATAAGTTCAGACTGATTTAGGATGTGAGAGACCTGGAACTCACATATTATACAAATAGACAAGTGTTCAAGTCACATCTGTATTGCACAAACACTAATCAGGATGCTGCTTATGCTATTTTCTGTTTCAATACGTTTCTGTCCTCCAAAAAATACGGGAAAACTGGGTTTGAGTGGAAGCTGGTGAGGAGAGTTTAATATACCAAGTATATGAATATATATTGTGCATAGTTTTCTGCTCATAGGGGTACTTCTCTCCATTTTCTTTATTGCAAATGTAGGAGCTTCTAACCCATTAAAACAGGCATAATTTCTGTACTGTTAGCTAGTTAATGTAGGTGTATCTGTGTATTCTTTTAAAGCTGGCATGGTAAGTTCCATACAAGTTTTTCATATTTCATCAGCTATAATTAGCATTGAAAAAAATGATAGGTGGATGGTTGGTTCATTCTAATGTGCAGGTCAGCTTTAAAAACTGAAAAAAACCCATCCTTACCTTATTTAACAACTAGATACTGTATTGTACAGATGACACTAGTTACCCTGGACTGCATTATTTCAATGACATGACCTTTAGATTCTTCACCCTCTTTGAAAAGATCTTCCAAAGAGCAATGAAACGTATTACTGTCTACTGCCCTGTCTCTGAGGGAAAAAATGAGTTTCTTTAATTTATTGAGATCATTTTCCCTGTGAAGCTCTCATGGTAAGTTTCTGGTCCTTTGTATAAATGCATTTGTTCTTGATTAATTACAATCTGGGGAATAAAGTCATGTACTCTGTTCTGCTGGCTCTGAATTCTGATTCTACTACTTAAATACACAGATGCATTGTATCTAGATGGACACTAGGATTCTTAATTTTTGTGTGTGTGTAGAGATTTTTCCATCTTTTTTTTTTATATATATATACATATAATAAAATCGTGATGTGATTTTCTTGTAATTATTTTTTAAAATATTACTCTTGAAATTATTTTACCCTAAAACTATGTATAGTAAGCATGACTGACAACTAAAGACATTATCTGGGTATACACTGCCGCGACTTTTTTTAAATTATCCTTATTTTACCTATTACCTTATATTACCTTTTTATCTCACTTTTGTGATATACTGTTTGGGAAAAAAAAAAAAAAATTACCACTATTAAATTTTCACATTTTCCTAGAACTGATCCATTTTGAATACACTGAAGGGTTCCGTTTTTTTTTAATTTTGCTTGCAGGTAAGAAGTAGAAGTTCTGTCAGTTCTTACGTCCGGTTTCTCACAGCATACCATGGCATTACTGTTGTAATTCAGAAATTACTTCTGTGACTGGTACATATTTTTAATTAATAAGGCGAAGGCGTCATCTTGCCTATTTTATTTGCATCAGTGCATCAACTTCTTCATCTGTAGAGTTATAATCAGCGTTAATTTAAACTGTAAATATCCTGTTCTTAATTTTCCCTTGTTTGTTTTTCTATCTATATTTTATCAAACCTGATTTTACTAAAAACATACCTATACCAGATAAATAGGAATGGAGAAAAGAGGTAATGTATGCCTGCAATTACATGCAGGAGTATTCCATTCCCATGTCTAGTCCTATGATGGAGGTGTACCTTCAAGCTGGATTACATTAAAAGACATTGAACATTAATTAGAAAAAGGATTCATTGTCCAGCCACTAAGTATTGCTAAAGCTTCTTCAAAACCTTAACCTGAAATTCAGAGTAGAAAATTAACTAAAAAACAAAACAAAATAAAACAAACAAAAAAAACCCCACAACCAACACTGACTGAAGCCAAACACAACAAATCAAACAAACAACAAAAACCACCCACCCAACCAACCAAAACCAATAATCAAAGCCCAAACCACTTTTCATAGTTCTAGTGTTCTTTCCTAGGAGTACATAGAATTTGGTACTAGAAAAACCAGAATGTGGAAAGGCAAATCTTTGGAAAAGAGGAAAACAAAATGAAAAAAACCTGTCCCTAACAGTGACTAAAGTTGTTCCACCTGCTTCTTTCTGTGTAATTGAAAGTTGTAGAAGATATTGTTTGAATATAAACAAAGGTGGTTTTCTGAGGACATCAGGAATATTAATTTTGATCTACTGACACAAACTGTGACACTTTCCCTTGTACAGGGGCAACTGTATAATAATTTAATTTAGATTTTAAAGGTAAAAATTTAGTGTCTTTTGAGTTTATTTACTGATCACTGATTGAATAATGTGAACAACTATTTTTTGTTTTGTTTGTTTTCTCCAGTTCTTTCCTCACCAAAAAATGAGAAATTTGAACTTTTTGATTCCTTATCCTTCCTAATTTTTTGCAATGTGTCCTTTTTAATTACATGTCCTTGTTTAAGGGAATAGTTGTCAAGAAAAAGTCTAAAATTTCAATCTTACTTCAAAAATATTTTCTTTTCCTGTCCATCATGCCATTGTCTCTGAGAACTGGTACACCTTTCGTAAAATACTCCTGACTAGTGCCTCAAAATCCTGCAAAATAAATAAATAAATACATACATAAAACAAGTCATGCAAAAGAAATAATAAATATGTCAAGCCTCTTGCTGCCACAGAATAAAAATGTTGTGTTATTATCATACTATTTCAGTCATTGGCTAGTGGAGCTGAATAATGCCAGCAGTCTACATGTAACATATCAGATTTTAGACTTGATTTTAAGGCTAGCAAGAGACATTGATGTATAGTAGGGAATAAAGTCTTGAGTGAGAGGGAATAATACACAGCTCAAAGAAGGTTTAGAAAGATCAAAGGAGCCATTATTGGGCCAGTATTCAAACAGCAGGAAGGGAAATATGGTGTTCGTAATTCTTCCAGATATTGTGGAAAAAGCCAGTGAAGGGATTTATAATGCAAAGCAAAAATCTTGAAATCAATAGGATGCTTTACTGGTATTCACAGTAGTGCCTGTAAAGTATGGGGTGGAGAGGTTAATTAATCCATTTAAGAGTCTGTATTTTGAATTCATTTGAGGTTTTCTGCAGTAAGCTGGAAGACCCGTTTACAAATCTCTGTTTGGGAGATAACAGAAGTAGGTATCAATACCTTTAAACTGGTGCATAAGTGGATCAATTGCTATCTGGAAATCTGCTTTTAATGACAGTCGGGAAACTTTGGTGATGGTATTTAAATGCTTTTGAATGGCAGAACAGATTCAGATATATCTTATCAACCTAACATAACACTTCAGAATTACACTGATTTGAAACAAAATAAAAACTAAAAGAACAGATTGAGAAAATACTTTCATGGTCATTGTAAACATTTCAGCCACCTCTAACATGCAAGAAAGTATCTTACAATTTATATCTGCCATAGCATAATTAGTGTATATTTGTATAATTCAGCTACAAGGTTTATACGTTTATTTGTACTTTTTCACTAAATAAATATTTTTATCCGAAGCTCTTAATAAACTAAAAATATATCAACAAAGGCTATAAATATAAAATAGCCACAAAGTAACCTTCACATTAATCACAGTCACTCAAGGGAGCAATAATCATAGTTTGGTAATAAAAAAGCTATTTAATTACTGTTTGCATTCTGTCTGAAAAGACCAAGGATGAAATATGTCACTGGTCCAGGTGATTAAACATATTCTAGGCCTGGTTTTACCACAATGGGGAGATGGATTTTCTCTCACGAGTAAACATCTTCCTCGACAGCCTTTTCCATTTTTGAGAAAGGGAATCTTGTTTATATAAATCAGCGTTTCAGATGGGGAGACACTGCAGCTTAAGGCTGCTGTTGTGCACTAAGAGACACAAGGAGATGCAGAATCTGTCTTTTTATTTGTTTGTGAGCCTATAGTCCCTTAGAAATGCAGGAGGTGATTGAAATAGTCAGCTTGCCCTGCTGCCAGCATCAAGAGCAGCTCTGCAGAAAAATACCTGGGAGTCCTGGTGGACAACAGGATGACCAGGAGCCAGCAATGTGCCCTTGTGGCCAAGAAGGCCAATGGCATCCTGGGGTGCATCAGGAAGAGTGTGACCAGCAGGTCAAGGGAGGTTTTCCTGCCCCTCTACTCTGCCCTGGTGAGGCCCCACCTGGAGTACTGTGTCCATTTCCAGGCTTCCCAGTTCAAGAAGGACAGGGAACTGCTGGAGAGGGTACGGCAGAGGTCTACAAAGATGATTAGGGGCCTAGAACGTCTCTCTTATGAGGAAAGGCTGAGAGACTTGGGTCTTTTTAGTCTGGAGAAGAGAAGACTGAGGGGGGATCTGTAAAATACTTACAGGGTGGGTGTCACTGCTGGTCAACACTCGCACCAGAAAGTCATGAAATAAGGTAAGAAAACAAAAGAGATTGCAAATTGAAAATAAAATAAAGTCATTGTCTTTAGATGTCAAACATTTTCAATCAAAATGATTCACATTTTCAACCGTTTCTTTGCAGTTCTTAGGGTGTGAGGACATCTGTTCCTTTTCAGGAAAAATTAAGTTTTCACTGGAGGTTTCAGCAAAATATTTTTTAAAAACTGCCCAGACTCTGAGATTCACCAAACAATATATGCCAATAATTGGTTAGGGAGCAATGAGTACAAGGAGAAAATGTATCGCTGTTCTATTTTATAGGCTAAATCCTGACCATGCCATTTCAAAACTTTCTTCAGCTCTCAGATTTCCTTAATCATACTGAGAAGCACCCAGCATGAATCTAAAAGACCCTGTAAAAACCTTAGCTTGTTCTTTTGTGTTTGTGTGGATGAATGTTAATAATATTTGGCTATATTAGTGCTAGCTTACCTCCCTTCCCTTCCTGCTCATTCTCTGCTATCTGAAATATCTAAATGATGTCAGCTCCTTTAAGATTTTGTTAAACATCTACTTATTCTTTCCATTATCCCAGGCTGCTCTTTAAGGAAATAAAAAATTGTTTCCACTTTTCTCATAAATTACAGATCTGCGTGAATTTATTTACTTGGTGAATAAGGAAACATGTGTTATGAATTTGATTTTTGCAGACAGAGAAGCACAAGCTGAGGTTTATGCAGGGTCTTTTGTCTGTACTAGAAGTAGCAGGATACATTCTTTCAAACGGAGCAATTCTCCCTTCTTGCATAAAATCACAGTAAAATGCTTTGGGAAGAATTTCAGTGACAGAGCCCTGGAACAGGCTGCCCAGGGAGGTTGTGGAGTCCCCTTCTTTGGAGATTTTCAAGACCCGCCTGGATGCAGTCCTGAGTAACATGCTCTGACATGCTCTGGGCAATCCTGCTTCGGCAGGGGAGTTGGACTAGATGATCTTTATGGTCCCTGCCAACTCTAAAAATTCAGTGAAATTCAGTGAATTTCTCTGTAGAGGTCAAAATAGATGGGTTCTTCCATCCTGAAGCTCTTGAGTGCCAAAAGAACTGACTGCAAAATGTCACAGCATTTTTTGGGTTTTCATAGCCTGCACAGCTGCTGCTCCACACTGTTTTCAGAGGGCTTGATTAATGAATAAATTAATAGATTTGCTTTCTATTTCACAATACTTTTCCACTCTTTATCTCAAATTAGAAATGAGTTCATGTGTTTGTGAATTACAGTATGGGGAAAAGTCAAGGTACCGTGCTGTACTGTTAAAATGGTAGTTTTGTTCTGTTTCTGAAGCAGAAAGAAAGTGTCTGAAAGTCAATAAAGTGGCTGCCACTGAACATAGCCAAAACATAACAAACAGGAATGATCATTAAGACACATTCCTCTGAGCATGCAGATGGCAAGCATCAGGTCAGAGAACAGTGAAGTCTGACTTCTTATTGTCTGGATCAAAGGGAATGGCGTGCAAATACAGAATGCAACTGCCCAGCCTCTTGGTCAGGGGTGATATTTGTTCAAAAGCTATCAGAGATCAGCAAACCCTCCAGATTTTCTGAAACTTTAAAAAACTTTTGGATTGTGTTTAGCAGAAAATTATGTAGAGAAGTGAGGATTCCAGAAAGATCAGTTTGGAAAAATGCAATGTTTTGTTTTCTCTAAGGAAAATATAAAAATTAGTTAGTGCATTATATCACATAGGGTGAAGGAAATAGTAACTAATACAAATAATCCTCACCCCTTTGGCTGTTTAATTTGATAAATTACGTAGCAGAAAGTGTTATGCACTATCTTCAGTTTACTTGGTGTTCATTTTCACAGAACGAATATTGCTTTTGTCTTTCATTTATTCTATGCTTTGTTTGCTTGAAATTTTGAGGAGATGAGATAACTTCAGAGTAATTGTTCAAGGTAGAGACATAACTTTTCTTCCTCACTGATAACATGAAGCAGAAACTGAAATGGCACCACGTTTAGTTTTATGTTGATGGAACAATTCCACATAGAGTTTTCAAAATGTACTGGTTTCTGCTTTCCTACCAGTTTGGGCACAGAAGCCACACTGTAGGAATAGTTTAGCAAGAGCACAAGGAAATTCTCCAGGGGAATTTGAAGGTTTTTTGAATATCTCTAACGTAGCTGCAAGCTAACCTGTGGCTCAGTGTTTGCAGTTATATTTGCTGTTCTGAGAAACAATTTCTTCAATCAAATTAAAATGTTTTGACTAAGAGTAATTATTTACTGTAAAATGTTTTTAGGACTATATTCAGAGATTACTGAACAGGGCATGCTTATATGGGGAGGCAAATATAAACCAAAGCAGAGGTATTGTTCTGTGGTGAATTCTAGTAATATAACACCCTCATGGGCATACTATGTTCGTTTGGGAAGTAGTATTATACACTGGTAAGGACAGTAATGTTGTAGTCCCAGGTTCCCAAATAGCAAAGAAATAGCTGAATTTGAATCTATCTTGTACTGCCAGATATTGCCTAAGGCTCATATAAAACTTTTACATTCAGACTACCATTCTGTTTTCTGTAAGAGCTGCCTATTTGTTTTCCCATAACTCTTATGTTTCTTTCTGTGAATATAGGCTATTGGCATATTTCTAAACCTTTCCTCTTGCTTCCAAAACTAGAGGGTTGAGGGTCAAGGGACTGTTTTTTGTTAACACGAAAACATATTTAACTAACTTCTTACATGGCACAGAGACTTAGAAAAGGTGTTGTAGCCACCCTACTAGGTGATGAGCATGATCTTCTGTTTCGCGGAACAGACCGCAAAACCATTCCCAAGACTGTAAATAAGATCAATATTTTTCTTTTTCTTCCTTCCAAAATTCTGTTTTTCCCTACATCCATCTGTTTCACAAGATGGATGTCCCTAGTTTTGGAGGCACAAGACAAACCCTCCACCTGTTTATCCAGAATGGATGTAGTATTGCCCCAGCCTTCCTACTTGGAAATTATTCTGAACCAATGGGAGTATCTGATTTCTGAGATCTGAGACAGTAAAGATATTTGCTGAATTACATCTGCAACGGAAGTATTTTCTGCACTCCACCATATCCTCTATAAGGAGAAACAACCGCTTTTTTAAAAACGAGAAATATCTACATATTTTCAAGATGGTCAAAATCCACCACTGTTCCAGAATGTGAGATACTCTGGAAAGCAGCACGCTTTTGAGACAGACCTACATCTGCTTCTTCATCATCATCTTCCTCCTCCTCTTCATTAATATGGTCACATCCTCTTCCTAGGATAACTACCTGACCCTGAGCCAGGTTTCTCTCTTCAGTACCACATCCACAAGAAGAATGAGCTTTCCTATTTTCCTTCTTCACTTTTTTTATTCCATCAGAAAACAGCTGGAAAGCAGCCTTATACCGAGATGTCCCAGCCTCAGTATAGTTCTCAGAATGAAGCTTTAGAAAAGGTATCATCACCTTAATGTTTTTGTGAGTAATAACAAGAACAGAGTTTATCTTGTTTTCTTTTTTTGCTTGTTTGTTTTCTTTTTTCCTTTTTTTTCTTTTTTTCTTTCTTATTTTTATTTTTTCTTTTGGGGCCTGGTACAAGTGTTGTAACCCAGGGTGAGTGGATAGAAAGGGAGATGGTTATTGCAAGGATGAAGTGAAACATATGTATAGTTGCTGCCTCATAAAAATATTACAGCCAGCCAGTGCAAGGACTCAGGAAGACAGCCTGCCTGTCCAGCTGTGCTAGACAAGTTCTCCAAAGTCCGCTGCTTTCTGTGTGCTTTCACTGAAGATGAGTAATGCTCTGGTCAGGGACAGCAGACAAGATAAAACAGATAAACAAAAGTTCAATCACACAGAGAAGCCAGCATGAACCATGACTTCAAAGGTGGCACTCATCTCATCTACTCGAGCCATCTGAAAGCTGGACAACTGGACTAAGATAGTTATCTGAACTCCTTCAAAAGTTAGCAGAAAATGAATGAACTGAATCAGTCATATACAATGATCCACAAGTGGGAGAAATTGAATTTTTCAACACCAGCCTAAAATTAGACAGTCAAGCTAAATCTGTAAGATACATGTGAAGTAAGATGATTGCTTCAGTTTCTGAGAAATGAATAAAACCCTGAAAAATATTTTTCAAAAAGATTTATGCAATTGGTAAAGATTCAATAAAGGATTTTATATGAGGAAATACATAATATTTTCTTTAGAAGAAAATATTTCTTAATCTTAAATTATTTTTCACTAGCTTTAATTGTAATTTCCAATGCTTTTAATGTACATCTTTATTTTTCAATAGTAAAAAAAGGGGATAATTTTCTATACATCAGAAGCATTAGTTATGAAGTGACAAACTGACAATATCACGTGAAAGAAATACAGCAAACGTGACAACTATAACTTCCTTCTCTAAGTGTAAATCGTCATATAAGAATTTTTTCATCTCAGATGTTTTTGTTTTTTAAGACACGAAGCACAGCATTTTATCCTAAATCAAGAGTCACATATTCCATGCTCTTTCAGAACAAGTTTATAAAACATGGAGGGTTTTAAGAAAGAAAGAGTTAAGTATCTATTATGGAGATAGTCAAAACAAGTAGTGACAATATTCAAGCTAGAAATAAAGAAAATTATTTCTGGTAGTGAAGATAAATATGAAGTGAAATAGACTGTGATGGAGAGGGGCAGAACAATTGGGGATTTCTCTCCTATCCAGAACAGTTTGGCAGACATGATGCTGCTTTAGGGCTTGGGGATGGCAAAAATAACCAGTCAAGATCACATCTAATCTTATTTTTTGCTACTCTATTTTTAATAAGAGGTAAGTAAAAACTTTTCTTCACCCCTGCTCCTCTTCCTCCCTGAACGTTCATATTCTTGAAATGTGTTCTTCCAGTGACTGGAGTCAGTGGTGGATATTTAAGCTCAAAAGATTAGACATACAATGGAAGAGTCAAGAGTTAAATATGGATAAGAAATGATTAATAGACTCTCAAACAGACGTTGAATGGACAAGTCATTTCAGAAACTATTTTCACTGAGCAAACATGCAGGCACTGTTTGGTGTACTGGATTGATTGGGATTAGAAGTCAAGGTGGCCTGACTGGGCTACAGGCTAATAGCTAATAGCAAACATTCATGTTCACTGTGATGGTAGGAACAGATGAAACAACAGAATCTGAAAGCAGCTACTTGAAAGTATCTTCTGTATGTCTTTGACCTCTGTGTAGTTGTAAGTGGAGAATCCGCAGTGGCATATTTAGATATCAAATAATCACATTCAGTTACTGTTTACAATACAAGAGTCAGTTGTGAATATACACTACTGCCTGCAAAGAGTCTGACAGCTTTAACACTTCTTATCTAGCCCTCTGTTCCTGACTTGCAACCTGAGGATTTAAAGATGGAAGAGATACTGCTTGGATCACCTAATTTGTCTGCACTCATTACAAATTTCCTTTTCTGCCTCTGAAAGCACTCAGTCCATTTTAAAAAGGAAACCTTTGAAGCACTGAGGTTTATCAAGGAGGCTAAAGGAGACTAAAGCAACATACCTCAGTAGTTATAATCCCTCAACTCCGCATCCTTCCCTTTAAAGTAAGCAGTAGAGCTCATTCTTGGGCAGGTAAGGAATTAATGAATATACAGTTCTATTTTTCAACAGTGTAGCTGCATCTGTTACCTTTTGTAGGCATTTATATACTTATTTTTTATATAAATTATAGTTTATTTATATATATGAACTGTAAATAAATATTGTATATGTTTCTGTATAAATGAAAATGTATAAATCTAAGGTCATAACTTAATAGGTATGTTGGCTGATTTTTTTTTTCCAGATAGTCAGACTAACATTAATAGCTTTCCACTTACACTTTAAACACAGCATCTGATATTTTGAGTGCAAGTTTGCATATTCTGGAAGGTTATGGTCAGGACACAAGGTTCTTTTATTACTACTGATGAAGCTTTCAGCAATGACTCCTGTAAGGTGGTATATATATATAAGAACTTTCTTGGTCTTATGTCTTCTGGAAAAACAATGACAATCTAAGGAAGGAAGGAAGGAAGGAAAGCATACACAAACTTAAGTAATGCAGAATGCTTTGCATTAGATCAATGCAGTAAATTTGAAAAATTGTTTTATTATCCTGGATTAACAACTTTTCACACAAAAAGACCTATTTAATATTTTGATCTATATTCTCTAATTTACTGTCACCATTAGTAGTTTGTGTAAAATACATATTTTTAAACATTTTTTCCTGAAAAAATCTACATTTTAAGGAAACCACTATCAGTATTATTTTGATGCTTATTGCTTTAATCTTCTTAACATTAATTAGCTCATGTCTGAGTGCTTCAAAGATGGAAATTACTAAAAAATTGCTAATTATTAGTGATTTTCTGCTCTTGGTGGGTTCTACAAACTTTCTTCCTTATTTTTTGGGGCTTGTTTTTTCTTCAGGTAATTATACTTGCCAGTACATATGAGAATTTCAGACAAAAAGAGCAAAGGAAGGCTGATATGTGAGCTACAAGTTCAAATAAATGAGTGAAAATATGTATTTTCTGATAGACAGCCGCACACTCTTACCCTAGAAATGTTCATATGGAACTAGTGGGTGAGAGTTTCCATTAGGTAAGTTCAGTACAGTTCTGTTGACTTATGTGCCTGGACACACATTAGGTTTTTTACCCCGTCTTTATAGTACACAGTGATGCAAAACAGAGGTGCAGACACTGATGAATCACATCTGACTCTGCATATGCCATTGCCATTCTTGGAACTGCTGGGAGGCTTAGTGCAGGCCTTTTAACCATCTTCGTGTTAATCAGCTCAGATACTGTCCCACAGAAATACCTATCAGGGCCTGCCTCACAGAAAACCGTGCTTGCGAGAGCAAATTGAGAAGCTCAGAGTGCTTCAAATGGTGCATTTTATTGTGGAGACCTCACTGCGCACTTCAAGGCTCCTGGACGTATGGTTGCACAGCGTATAACAGCCCCATCAGCTCTAGGTTCCTTGTTTGTTTTTTTTATCCATTCAGTCAATAGGGCATATTGCGAGAACTAGATTTTCTCGGCTACGCCAAAGACTGTCTGGACGGAAGAGAATCATGGGAGAATCAGGAGTTGAAGAGCAGAAAGAAGACAGATTTAAAGAGGACTCGAAGTATGATGATTATTTTAAATTCTGCCTTAAAAAGAACAAGTGTTAGTAATTTTCAACAAAAGCCTTTCATACTTTAAATACACATTCCCAAATCTAGTAACATAAGCTTTTAAACTTTCTACACAAAATACTACTAACTGTTAGCTATTGTAATTTTAATCAGTTGTTGTATTTATGGATTTCTCTGATAATAAGATTTAAATGGTTAACTGAATTACAAGGATTTAAAAGTTTCCAGTGCACTTGAAAAAATCCTGTAATAACCTCACACAGACAGCTAAAGCTATAAATCAGACTTTTTGATAAAAACTTGCCTGAGAATCAATGCTTTTACAAAGTCCATAAAGTCACTTTGCTCCTCTTCCCCCAAGAGAATGATGAATGAAAAGTCCCTTTGAATTCTGCTCTTTTGTATTCCCTATCACCAATCAGCAAATGGAGGCAATCTAAATTAGCTATTTATGAGCAGCTATTCCAGAATAACTGTTCCTGAACAAACACATATGAAAACATTTCTTATTCTAGAATAGCTGTACTTTATTTCTACTTGAAATAATCTGCCTTTGATCTAAATGGGAACAAATCACTCATGCTGAAATAAAGTCTACAGCTTGGACCGTTTGAAAATTGTTACTGAGCTTTAAAACTTAATGGGAAACATCTTTAAACATAAACATGTTAATATTGCAATAGCTGTAGGTGGTGTATTAGCTCAATATAGCAAACAGATCCAAAGCAGTGAAAAGGTTCAAAGCTGGAGAGCAGTTATAGCATACAAAGTCTCTAATCAATGTAAATGAGTTCAAACTGTAGTCCAGAAACAGTATTCAGAGTGTAAAAGAATGGGAAAAGGAACAATTTTCATCCTTTAATACAGGACACTCAGTTTTACACACTTTACCAAACCCTAAACCCAGTGAAGCCAATGAGCCTCTCTATAAGGAATGTAGGAAAGCCATATTGGTCGTTGTACAATATTAACTCAGAATGTATTGCACATACCTTAAGACACCTTTCTTAGTCTGGCTTTTTTAATTCCGATTTCAAACAACCAAGTTGAACTAAAGCTGTCATTTTTCATGTTCACATTGATTGCTAGTGGCTAAAAAAAAGCAGCAACAGTTAAGTCACCCATATACCACCAGATCAATTATCTCTTGTTCTCCAGAGTATGTGGAACAGTGTCAGAATTACACTATTGATAGTTTTAAGAGAAACCATTAAAAATATTTTAACAACAGAAATACAAGAACTTCACATATTCTAGGGTGTTAAAAATCAGTCAAAGAGATGCCTGATTAATTAGATTTCTAAATTTCCTTTCACACTAGCTGTCTTTGTGACTAATCGATGTCCAGTTAGCAACAGGAAGTCTGTCAAGTTGAGATTATTTTATTTAAAATAAAGTAAAATAATAAAAAAGGTCTTAATTTTGGAAAATAAAATTGCTCTCATTTGCATAATCATCCCTCTAGGTACTCAGCTATTAGTTCTAGCTGTGGAACCACATTATGTCTTGGTAATACAAATGCTCATTTTCCTGATTCAAAAGTCCTCTGATTGCAACTACCAAAGCCCGTCAGTGTTAGTTCAAGGGCTGGCATCACTTTGTATCACCCTGCAATTTGATTCTCCTCTCAAGAAATAGCTTGAAACCTTCTAAATTACTCGAACATTTTTGTTATTATTTTAAAGCATCAAAACTATACCTGATTAAACTGATCTGTTACAAAAGAGCTATTACCTTTTGTGTTTGATCTCTCCCTGTTGTACCTTCACTTTGAAACATATCAATATATTGTAAGAGATAATAGCCCCAAGGTAGAACAACATTGGAAAGATCTATGCTTATCAAACTTCCAGTAAAACAAGGAAAATTAGCTACTGTTTACATAAAAGAAATTGGATTAAGAGATTTGATATGGTCCATTTTGTTTAGAGAAAACAGTTACTGAGAAATAAACTGGGTTAAGTTCAAAAACAGTGAAAACAAAGAGTTCCAACACAATTTAAAACCGCAGAGATTAAAAATGAAACAAAACAATACCCACAACCAAATCCCATAAACTTTCATGAAGTTAAGTTTTGCATTTGAAATTGATGAAGAAATTAAAGAACATTAGATATCTAAAGGCTTAGGGTATTCATCAATAAATATACTTTTTGGCCTTTCTGAAGTTTAGTCTCTGACTATTTGGTTATTTTCTTCAGTAACCTCTGTGCTAGACAGAGCTTCCAGAGAAATAATCAGAATTCCTTAATTGATGTGATGAAAGAATGGGGGAACAAAAGTCATTATATTGAATAGTAGGTGGTGTCATTTTCAATGAGAATGAGCTACCTTTCTCCCTCAGATCCCACCACTCACTAGTATCTTTCAGAGCGTCCACAGACAGAACGCAGACAGTATGCAGTGTGATAGATACCTTTTTGTGCATAAAAGGGCCACCGCTATTAATTTAGAGCTTATTACCCCGACAAAAATGTATCTGATTAAGGTCTTGGAAACTTTTTGAGAGTAGACATAAAACTTTTTTTTGTTCCCCCGACCAGTTTTTTTACAGGACTTTATTTTTATTAACATTACAGTCTTTTCACCCAAAGCTTTTATGTAAGCATACTGGTTTCATTAAGGGTATTTTATCCTTTTTTTTTTTTTTTTTTTTTTTTAAATGCTTTCAACATGCTTTCAACATGCTTTCAACAAAGACTGAATTCTGCATTACTGGATAAGCTTTTGTGCCTAGTCATGCTGGAATAATTTTCTCTTGTAAGGATGGCATCCCAGTTAGTAAGGAAATATTAATCAGTACAGAATGCAGAGCAAAAATCCTTCATGAAGTTTAGTAATATAATGCAGTTATTAGAGAGAAGAAGTTTGGTTCAATAGCTGATCTTCCACAACAGGAAAAAAAAATACAGTTCAATCGCCTCAAAATCACATAAAGATGTAAAAAGTTGCTGTGACAGATCTATCCAAATAATAATTTAAAATGGTTTACAGGCAAAATGAAATAAGAAATGTGGATGCACCTCCAGTCTTTACTTTGTCCTAACAATTCAGAATTACAAAAGCCTACATAGTCCAGTGCGTGACAACCATGATTTCAAAGATTATGAAGTGCCAGAAGCAAGCCTACTTGCTTCTCTTTAGGAAGACTGAGTAAGCTGCAAAAGACAGAACAACCTGGAGAGTAGGCTTCCATTCAGACCTACATCCAAGGCTGTGAGATACATTTTTCTGAGTGCTCTTCCACCACAGTAGGAGAGGGATAATAACTAGAGACATCTCTCTGGCTTATTAATCTATGACATATTAGAACCTTCATGGAAGTTTTGAAGTGCTGCTGACTTGCAAGTCAAAAAAACATCATTCAGTAATTTCACTATATTTAAATTAGTTCTCTTATGCAATTGGCTTTTATTTTTGCAGTGCTTTCCTTGTCTTTAATGGAGAAAACAAGTCACAAGAGCAACGAAAGAGTCTGAACTTACATCTGAGTCCTATTCCCTTCAGAATTCCTAGTTATCAGGTCATTGATGGCATATAATTTCCAGGAATGATTGGCATGAAATCTGGAAGATGTTCTGTTTTAGACTAGCTCCAGAAAAATCAATTAATAGCAGTGCCATGGACAAACTGATATAGAATTATATCCATAATGGGCCTTTTTGAAAAGCTATGCTTTTCTTCTGCTGAATCTTTTTTTTTAATTTTCTTCTAGAAAAACACACAAACCCTCCCAAATTATCCTACAGAACTCATCAGGTTTCTACACATCTTTACAAACAAAGACAGAATCTGCATTTGTGCTCTTGGTCTTTGCACATAGGTAACAGGGTACTCATGAGATCTTGACATTTTTGTGCAACAACACAAAATGAAAAGAAAATAAAAAGTTGAAACTGAAGCTGATAGACAATGCAGAGCTACCAGTGTTGCACAGTACAGTTAGCAGCAGAAAAAGGATTTTAGGCCAACCTAATTAGACAATTGAGTAACTAAATCTTTGCCCTGATGTGTACTTGGAAGTTTAGTTCTGACTAAAGAAGGAAAGTAAAACACTTAACTTTTCAACCTTTTCATATTTATGTGTAAATAACTAATGAATTGAGAATACTTAGTTCCATAACTTCCTCATATTTTTAAGCAGTGTAGATAGGATTTGGAAAAGAATGTTTTCAAACAAGAGACTTAAAGAATTCTTTAGCAATTTTTTTTCCCACTAACTGCAAGTATGGAGAAGGCATTTTACAGAATGGATTGTGTTTAAGCTTATGAGCAATGTTAGACATAATCAAATGATTATGTGTAAAACATCCTATGTATAACTACTGTATTTAAATCTCTTTCAAATTTTTCTAATGTTTAGATTGGGCTCTCCCCCAGCTCTCTTCCCCACCCCTCCCATCCCTCACAATAAGCTCTATATTAATTTGGGATTCAGAAATATGTTTTGCTTTTAAGTGGAAAAATGAATACAATTGATGACGGACTTTAGGACAGGAATGAGAAAAAAGAAAATAGTTTGATATGATAACGAACTTTTTGCTTTTCCAGGAAAAAACAAAGAGCTTTCCATGTATTCCAGGAATGATACTACAGTCTGTTCCAGACAGATGGGTCCCTGTTGGCTAGATCAGAATTTTGATGCCTAAATATGTAAGGATTATATTGATGTTTTTGTACCACTGAATTAATTAGTAAAAATAATAAAGTGTTGTTTTATTATTATCAGCAGTCATGAAGTCTTCTAAACTAAGTAAATTTATGCAATTAATTGTAGGAGATATGCAGGGAATCTCCTTAATAAACACTCAAAATTATTATGAAAGACAATATTTACCCCCTTGTACTACTGCTGTGAAACAGCATAATAAATTGGAACAGGTTGCAGTTCACTAGGTGAGGTAGACTGAAAATCCATTAGATTAATTACTTCTCATAAGTATAATTATGTTTACAGTATGCTACATTTCTAGATGTCTAATGGGCTTCAAAGAAGTGCAAGGTATAATTAAAAACTTTATCGGGAAGGCAAATCACTAAGCTTAAAACAAATTCTTCCAGCCAAGACAGGCAACAGCAGGCTTCATTTTCCCTAATTTGTAACTGTGTTATCTAAATAAAGAGCTTACATTTTGCAAACCACAGCTAACAGTGAAATCACACTATGGTTTAAACAGTGAAAAATATGTGTTTGAGAAAATCTATAAGCCTTTAAAGCAGACAATTTCTTAGTGGGTCTAAGCTGAGGGTGCCAGTTTTGTTTATACTGAGTAAACATCTGGTTCAGCAGTTTTAGCCAACTGAAAGAGCAATGACACGTTACAGAGTTTACATATAGTGAGCAGTCTTGAAAAGTAGATAGACTTGCACTGAAGGACAAAATACAAGTTGGATTAATCCTGAAAATTGATGTAAAATAGCATAAAAATACAAAACAGAGCCAGAAGGGAATTGGAGAGGTCATGTAGAGAAGGAGTCTTACTCTAAGTTTGATGTCTAAAAGTTCATAATCTGAATTATATATGCTAACTCTCTCTGTAATTAGCAGCATAAAAAACACAGTCACGATGCATTATATTCTAAGAAAAAAGAAATTCAGGTACGTAATATGTATGTATCTCCATCTCATTAAACCTGTTTCTCCTCAGTGTGACTATCTGATGTATTTTAGATATCTAACATTAAACAAGATGAATCTTACCTCTAAAAATCATGTCTTAGCATACTGTTGACAAAATATGTTAAAATATTTTTGTCAGATATCTGTCTAAACTTTCCTTTAAAATCTCCATTTCTTTCTAACTTGTAATGATGGTATAATGGTTCCAGTAGCCTGTTACTTCAGATACATCCATTTTGTTTCTTCAGCTCTGTCCACAGTGAAATACCATTTAAAGATTCTGGTGTACCCAGGTGCAGTCACATATAAAGATTCCAAAATCTTTCACAGAAATCCCTTTTATAATCTTTTCAGTCTCCCATTTACACTATTTTTTCATAGCATCTAACCTAACATCCTTAGAGTGTGCAGTTCTCTACATGTTATATACCTGACTCCTGTGTATGAATCTACGTCTGAATTATGTGACCCAGGAGCACTTCCAATCTCCAGGAAACAACCAATCACAAGAAAAGAATCCTTAGTGTTTTTCAAAGGAAATTTGTTCCTCTCAGCGCATTTTCTTTTCCATCCCACCTCCTGATACTGGTTCCTACCAGAAGACAAACCAAGTGAAAGGGCAAGAAAGTAGGTGTGATTTGCTCCAGCTGCTGCATTGATGTAGAAGATCAGATGGAGAAATTGGACCGTAGGAGACATTATAGGTCATATTGTTCCTGCAGTATAGATGCAACCTTTTAAGTGTAAGATCTTTAAGTGTAAGATGTAGATGTAGCTACAAATACAAAAGGACGCCTGCAAAATGATCAAATGCTTTCTTCCATCTGGCAAACAAGATCTTACTGCTTTGCAATTTTAAGTTGAAACAAAAACTAGAGTAATCCAGGGAGCACAATCAGGAATCCAAGATCTCACTATGCCAACTGATCTTTAATCAACATACTATTTTCCAATGACAGCCACAAGTAATCTTTCTCTATGTAATCCATGTAATCTCATATTTTAGCTTGACCACAACTAAATTTTGGGTTTCATCTAGAGACTTTTGAAGTTGCAGTTACTTGTCTTTTTATCCTCGTCTTTTCATTCTAATTCCTGGCTCCCCTTACAGAATATTGCTTTAAAAGGAGGTTAGAGATGAGGTATTTGTTGAGGAAAAATATGATCCAAAATAGAGGCAACTTCCAACTTCTTTTTTTTTTTTTTTTCCTACACAGATACTTAACATATGACTGAAAAACAGATAGACTGAAGAAAAAAGAAAAGAAAAGAAGAAAAAAACAACCAACAAACAAACAAACAAAAACCAATTCAGGTGGCTTTTATTTCTAAACTTATCACTATTACTTCTCACCATTGTCCTTATTCTTTAATGGGAGTATGATAACACTCATTGTGTTTATTGGTATTATAATCAGGCCATTCTCTTGTTTAGAGCTGCTGAACGTGTTTATATTCTGAAAATAAATTTATCAATTTAATTTAACTAGAGGCAAAGCAGGCCATTGATGCTGCTCCTTCTCATAAAACGTGTCTGTTAGTAGCAGTTTAAATTGACAAGTAATTGACCTCCTTGTGTCCCTCACAGGAAAAATGTGAAAACTGACTTAACCAGGTTAAGATATGCAATCATATTGATGTTTTATCATCTGATTGCACATGAATGTCAGATGCATTTAGGATGAGCATCAAAAAATAAAAGATACAGAAAAAGAACATCCTTTCTATAGAAAATATTTGTTACTATTAGTGTCTTAATGTCAGAAAAAAACTGCTACAGATAAGTATCAGGTTACACTTCTGTGCAAAATACTGCTGTAACCTCAGTTCATTAAAATACACTGTGTGCATTGCTGATTATTAAAACAAAAATTCAAATCATGCTGAATTCTATCAATAAGAAACAATTATTCTTAGCTTCTTCTGGTGCTTTGTCTCCATAAATATGCTTAAAGCACACTCTCCTCCAAACAAAATTAAGGGATATATACTAATACTGAATTTGGTTTATTATATCAGATTTTGGGGTCTGTTACTCTTGAGAATACCTTTTTTTCAATAATAAGGAACCTTCAATAAGGAACGAATGCTGGCATGTTCATTTTATATTTATATATTGGTATTCTAATTTATAATGTTTAACTTTGAAAACAGGCATTTTGAGATTATCTTCAGTACAGGACGTGGACCATAGAATAAAAGCCCTCGGTATGAACTGAGAAAAGGTCTTAATCTGATATTTATACAATGTGTGAGAAACACGAATTCCAGACCTAGTCAAATTGTCCATACAAATATTCCTCATTAAAAATTTGCTTCAAATAGGTCTCTTGAGAAGAGAAGAGAGAGAAGAGAAGAGAAGAGAAGAGAAGAGAAGAGAAGAGAAGAGAAGAGAAGAGAAGAGAAGAGAAGAGAAGAGAAGAGAAGAGAAGACTGTTTCAGTTGGAAGGGACTTATAACAATCATCTAGTCCAACTGCCTGACCAATTCATGGGTGACCAAAAATTAAAGCATGTTTTTAAGGGCATTGTCCAAATGCCTCTTAAACATTGTCAGGTTTGGCAGTATTGACCATCTCTCTAGGAAGCTGTTCCAGTGTCTGACTACCCTCTCGGTAAAGAAATGCTTCCTAATGTCCAGTATAAACCTCCCCTGGTGCAGCTTTGAACCATTTCCACACATCCTCACTGGATCCCAGGGAGATCAGAACCTCCCTCTCCGCTTCCTCTCCTCAGGAAGCTGTAGAGGGCAATGAGTCTGTCCCTCAGACTCCTTTTCTCCAAACTAGACAAACCCAAAGTCCTTAGCCAATCCCCATAGGACACTCTTTCCAGCCCTTTCACCAGCTTTTTTGCCCTCCTCTGGAACACATTCAAGGACCTTCAAAACCTTCTTAAATTGTGGGGTCCAGAACTGCACAGAGTATTCAAGATGAGGCTGCACCAAAACTGAATACAGCAGGATAATCACCGCTTTTGACCAGCTGGTGATACTGTGTCTGATGCACCCCAGGATGTGGTTTGCCTTCCCGGCTGCCAGGGCACACTGCTCACTCCTATTCAGCTTGCTGTCAACCAACAGCCCCAGATGTCTTTCTGCAGGGCGGCTCTCCAGCCACTCCTCTCCTGGTTTATACTTGTGCCTGGCATTACTCTGACCTAGGTGCGGAATCTGGCATTTTGACTTGTTCAATTTCATCCCATTAATAATTGCCCAATGTTCCAATCTATCTAGGTCCCTCTGCAAGACCTCTTCTTCCTCAGGAAAGTCAACTGCACTTCCCAGTTTGGTATCATCAGCAACCTTGCTAATGGTGCATTCAACTCCTGCATCCAGATGCTGATAAATGTATTAAACAGGAATGGCCCTAGAATTGAACCCTGAGGAACACCACTGGTGACTGGTCACAAGCCAGATATAGCTCCATTCACTACAACCCTTTGAGCTCTGCCCTTCAGCTAGTTCTTCACCCAGTGCACTGTGAAACCGCTCATCCCACAGTTGGACAACTTGTCCAGACAGATTCTGTGAGGGACAGTATCAAAAGCCTTACTAAAATCCAGAAAAACTGCATCCACTATCTTCCCTTCATCCACTAGGTGGGTGACCTTACCATAGGAGCTATCGTAAAATTAGTTAAACAGGACTTTCCCTTTGGGAACCCATGTTGACCATGTCTGATGATTGCATTATTCTTTAAATGCTTTTCAATAGTAACCAGTCTAATCTTCTCCATAATTTTTCCAGGAACTGATGTTAGCCGAGTTCTGTAGTTCCCTGGGTCTGTAGTTCCCTGGGTCTTCCCTCACATCCTTTTTTGTAGACTGGAATAATATTGGCTAGCTTCCAGTCAGCAGGGACCTCCCCAAACTCCCAAGACCTTTGGTAGATAATCGAGAGGGATCCTGCTCTAACATCCCCTAGCTCCTTCAGTACTCTGGGGTGAATCCCGCCAGGCTCCATGGACTTGTGAATATTCAGCTGATACCAGTCCCTTACAATTTCAGTGTCTACGAATGTAAAGTTACTGTTCCCACACTCCTAGTCCTCTGACTCAGGGGACCAGGCAGCCCATGGTCTAACAATATTATTAAAGATTGAGGCAAAAACTGCATTGAATTGCTCCACTTCTTCATTCCTATTAGTCAGATGACCATCTTCAACAAGTATCAGTCCAATGCTTTCCTTAGGCCTCCTCTTGCTATTAGGATACTTAAAAAAGCCCTTCTTGTTATCTGAAATAACACTGGCCACTTTCAACTTTAATTGAGCTTTGGCTTTTCATGTCTTCTCTCTGCATATACAAACCACGACGCTGCAATCTTCCTCTGAAGCCTGACCTCGCTTCCAGAGATCATACAATTTCTTTTTCCTCTTGAGCTCCACAAGGAGTTCCCTGTTCAGCCAAGTTGGTCTTCTGCCCTGCTTGTTTGACTTATAACACAGTGGAATTGTCTGCTCACCCAGTGGAATTGCCTGATAGTCAAAAGTAGAACTTGGTAAATAAAAGACTGCTTTTGGTCATCTCCTCTGCACATAGGCCAGCGTTCAGATTGCTTAGGCTTCCTGGGTTCATATGGCCACAAAAACAATTTTTTCCAAAATAAAGGACACTTCTAACAATTAATATACTTTATGGTTAAACAGTAAGTGCTGTGACCAGCTACTCTCAGCATATCTTAAGTGCTTTATAAATATGCTCACCACTACTTCGATGAGTAAGGTCAACAGAACTGTTTTGTTGTCAAGGTAGAAAAAAGACACTGGAAGGGAATATGAATGTTACAGCTGAGACTGTCAAATACAGGCAAAAAAGATTATAACCAATTTAGATATGCATTTTTTCCTTCTAGTTGAAACAGTCCCATCTTAAGTAATTTATCTAGAACTATAGTATTGCTGAGAAAGGTGTAGAATACAAAGTATTTATCTGGGGTTTTTTTAGCCACACACATTTGTAAGAGACCTCACTGTAGTTCGCACCAGAATTTCCTTCAGACTATTTAAAAAGCCTGTCTTGGTCTTGTTTGTTTTGTACTGTTTTATCATCTTGCAGTATAAAACAAAAGACTGTGATTTTCTAATTATAAAACTAATTAACTCTCACAAAGTAAAGGACCTGGACTTTAGCTCTTGAGCTATTTCTGTAAGTGTAGAGCACAAAACAATTCACTATCTAATCTCAACACCAAATTGTGTATTTAGAGAACAGGGACCCCCCCTTACTGGTCTAATTATAAAGTTTTAGAAAATGTAAAAATAACTGTATTCATTATATAGATATAGATTTCCTGCATGGTTTTCAGGGTTTTGTCCATTATTTTTAATAAAGAATTGAATTTAAATGTCTTGCTCATATATAAAAGTTGTATTATTGCAACCACAGATTTGAATGTTTTATCCTCAAAATGACAGTAGTAAAACAGTGATGGTTCTGGTTTGGGTTTGTTGTGTTTATTTTGTCACTTTTGGTTTTTTTTTGTTGTTGTTGTTTTGGGGTTTTTTTGGGTTTTTTTTGTTTTGTTTTGTTTGTTTGTTTGTTTGTTTGTTTTTAAGTTACAAGGGCTTGGTTTTACGTAAAAAATACAAAGCCCTGTTGATTTCACACTTGATCGATACATACAAAGCAGAAAGCTCTTTTATTAGCTGTCTATAAACATACAGTTTGATAGTCCTTTTCCTAACTTCTCTGTCCTTGCTTTCTTCTCCTTCACTGACTATTCACTTTATAACTTTTGTTTTACACTGTTTGAGAATTTATAATTGAGTCTGTGAACAATGTTGGATTAATAAATGTCTTGGAGACAGAAATCTATTTTTTTTTTTTCCAGGAGAGCAGTATATCCTCAGCATACAGTTTTTATGGGATTACTGTAATCTTTCTTCTCCCTTCATTTCCTTGTTTTATTCTCTGAAAATCACTTTAAGGAGTCTTTAGGGATTACCTCTTCACACAAATATCAGGAATATTTCTTAACACTTGACACCACCTGTTCTAAGTGAGGCAGACTGAAATCTACACACAGAAACCTAGACACCTCTGAGTAGGGCTCAACACGAAAAAATTGTGGGTGAAGAAACCTGAGAATATGTGTCAATAGCAACTTGGTTAGTTAATTCTTTTTAATTTATAAAAAAAAATCTGTCTTTTTAAGGAGAAATGCATGAAATTTAAAAAATACACTTTTATAAAAACAATGGAGTGGAAGGGGAAAGGCTGGATTGCTAAAAGAATGACATATAAAGGAAGACACAAAAATATATGGTTCTATGCAAATAGCAAGCTTTGGTCTCCTTTTTAGCTTTTCTAAACAATGTAAAAATAGTTGGAATGAGCAGTCTTGCACATTGGAACTGTACAGCAGACCAAACATTAGGATAGTTTAAAAAATGCAAACGGAGTAAATTGGTAAATTGGAATAGATTTCTGAGAAAAGGATGAGAAGAGTTGAAAAAGACTAGTGATAAGTGATGCAAAGAAGTAGTTAAACCTGCCTCAGCTATAAAATACACTTTTTATTACTTACAAATTTTCCTATTCTAAATGTCATTTATAGAAAACTCCCACACCTTTTTATAGAGCTTTTTATAAAAACTTTTTATAAAGCCTGGTAAAACACAAACATAAAAAAAATCAATTTTCTTTTTGCTATGTTTTCAGTGAAATACAGAGGGTAGGGATGGAGGAGGAAGGCAAGAAAAGGCTCAAAGTTTCATTATTTTGGTTTTCCTAGTAAAATATTTAGTTGTGTGGTCATTTTCTCTATTTCTACTTTTAAAAAATATATTTAGAGTGCAGACTTTGATGAAATGTCACACTCTTGATTTATTAAGTAATCTGAAAAAGATGTGCTGCAGTCATGACATTTGCATTTGATTAGCAAAGACAACATAATCCAGTATGACATTCTGTTAAGAAGGATTAAATATTATTACATAGAGAAGGTGGTCAAACAATCTACAAGAATTTCTGGTTACTTCTGTGCAGGTGAAAAGTGTCTTTTTGAAACTAAATATTTTAAATAAGATGATGGAGAATCTTTCTCCAGTTTCTCAGTAGCAGCTATTTCCATCCCTTTGCCTCTTATTCTGTGAGATGGAAAAGTGAGATGGAAAATACATATATATACTGAATAACATAAGATTAGTATTACAGACCATAATTTCATATCAAAAAAATTGGCTTGAGAGTGGCACATCCCAGCTTGGTGACATCACAGTACTTGTGGTGGTCAGTAAGATCGGTTATTTGGGTAACCTACACATTATTTTATGTAATCTGAAAAATTCTGCTATTTCAGTTTTGTTTGGAAAATAAAAGGCAAAAGTATGTGGCAGTTGCACATTGTTAGAGAAGACAACTTATGACCAAAGACTAAAATGTATTCTTTTCAATGGTGATCCTAAGATACACTTATCTTTTGCATCCAGTGACAACTTTCATTAACATCCTTTCTTTAAATAATGTAAAAAAAAAAAAAAAAAAGTAGGAGAGGCAGGGAAAGTAGGAGCTGTCATCCGATGTCGCAATATCTACAGTGAAGAGGTAAAACCTAGACTCAGAAAATAGCATGTGTCAGCCTCTTCAGAACAATCAGATGGCAGAAAAGAGATGTCATTTGGAATGAGTTGGAACATTTTGTACCTTACTCTCTCTCAATCACCCAGCCACTGTCTGGTCCTTACTTTCAAGGTACTGAAGAGGTTGAGCTGGGGGCCTGAAATAGGAAGCCTGAATCAAACTTAGATTTCAAGATGGAGTTGTTTGTTCCCATGGAATTTCACAGCTTCTAATATTACTAAATGAGAAATTAAAACTAAGCTTTTTTTCTCTTGAAACTAGCAAGGAAATCATTAAAGAATAAACATAAAACATAAACCATAAAATGATAGAAAAAAGAGTGCCAAAATAAATTAGTATGTTAAGGTCAAATGTCCATTCAGAAGTTCATTTTTAAGCCAAAATTTTGATGTGGAGAAATACCATGGATGTCAGCGCACACGCCTACATATCTACAGTCAGTTTAAACAAGACTTGTTCTAGTAAATCCGCTGTCCTAATGTATTGTTTCCAATAT
The DNA here is from genome assembly GCF_964106895.1 of Numenius arquata. Classification (NCBI taxonomy): domain Eukaryota; kingdom Metazoa; phylum Chordata; class Aves; order Charadriiformes; family Scolopacidae; genus Numenius; species Numenius arquata. The sequence continues at coordinate 105,320,475 of NC_133576.1, read as the reverse complement.
GAAGAGTTTCAACAGTATTATACTACTAAAATACCACAATTCATTAAAAAAAGAGAAAACGTTGCTTTCATGCACTTCAAGGTATCACTTTAAAAAAACCACAAAAAACCCCAAGAACCCTTCGCAGTCTCTAATCCACTCCATGGAAAGAAAGTAATGGGATTAGATCACTCTCAGATTTTCTTTCATTGAGTTAAATGAGCTGAGTGTTACTGAAAAGGACTATGCTCTTCAATACAGCAGAACATGGGAACGCTTTTGTTGGTGTTTCAGTTAGATGTCCTGATTATGCTCACTGTGTTTAGTCATGTCATTATCAAAACCCTTCCTTCACCTAGACTCCAAAATACTAGTATTAACAGCTGCTTAAAACTATATAAAGAACCATCAGTCTGAAATAATTTTGTCTGGAATTTTTAATTGTTTGCTTCATTATGAAATGGCAGCCTCTAATTTTGATCTGCGTTTCACAGCAGTGTTTCTACCATATCTGAGGAAGTTCTTTTATGTCTTCATTTTACAGTTCACCCTTTTCATAGATATGCAGCTCATCTGGTTTAGCTGTCCACTGCTGTACAGTGACAATACATAATTCATCAAAATGTGTTAAATCTAGTAGGATTATTTCAAATATATAAAAGGATTTATTAATTCATTCCTAGAAGGATAATTTATCTTTAATCTGATTAAAACAGAACATTTAAATAAATCAGTTATAGTAGCTTTAGGCGTATCTATTCTCTGTGGTTCAGTTTTAGCTTATGATTTTATCACACATATAGAATCATTGAAAATGTAATATGGCAGGAATTTTTATTGAAAAAGTAGATTCATCAACACAAAAAAAAGCTACCATTGAAAAGCTGGAGATCTCAAGTCTAGACTTTCACTTTACATGCCACTGACATATATATCTCAATATGAGAAGTCATAAACATACTTTCATATTAATTTATGATGAAAGCAATAATTTTAATCACAAGCTAAAACAAAAGATTCTTAAGTAACATTTTTGTAGATTATTTTAAAATAAACTTCAGTTTCCATATAAACTTCCTCCTAATGTCTCTGCAAGATTCTTTCTGCTTTTTTCTTTTTTCTTTTTTTACAAAGACTTTTAATAAGGGTTTTAGATTTGACCGAGCCTTTCCCAATGCTTAATGTGTGCTGACAATATAAAAATTCAATATTTTAATCTTTTGTAACACCTCGCTCATATATCTACACTGACTTTGCACTTCCTACAAATTGCATTTCCTGCAGTGTCATGCCTTTCCTCCTTCGCTAGTTCCTGGAAGGTGACAGTTAAAGTAAATATTATTAGGTATTAATATAGCTAGAAAACAGCATATCTATGGTTCAACCTCTACTGGTTTCTGCTTTTCTGTCTTAAGTACCAGGAAATTTTAGATAACACCTTACTAAGAAAATAACAACAAATTGGCAGAAGTCAGGGAAAAGAAGAAAAAGTTATATGGGGAGCTGGAGGGAATGACTTCAGAGTAATGATGAAAAGACCTAAAAATAAAAGAGTTTAGCTAAACGGCAACTAAGGGGGGTGAGAGAGACAGTGAGACAGAAAGGGAGAGAAAAGAAGATAAATTATTTTATATGGAAAACAGGCTATTCTAGAAGTAATGAGGTGAGATTAACAAATGGAAAGTTTAGACTGAATATCGGTAGATATCCTGACAGGGAGATGTATTAGGATTTGGAATAGTCTCCTAAGGGTAGTGGTAGAAGATTCATCATTTGGCGTTTTCAACACTAGACAGGACAAAGCACAGGAAAAAATATAGTTGGGAGAAAATCCTGCCTTGACAGAGAGATGAAATGAATAATCTAATAGGCCTTTTCCATCTCTAACTTGTTGCTATGAAACTGCCAAAAAAGACTAAATTTAATCTTCTCAGTGTCTTTTATTCTTTTATACATAAATTATCTTAAGCTTTTCTGAGCATTTTCTGTCTCTTCTGTCTCCTTTAACACAGATTTAGAAGGGGTATTTAAAATGTTTTCATTCTATTTCCTGTTCTTGAACTGTTGCAGGTTAATTTTAGTTCTCATATGGACCAAACAGGAAAATGAATAATGGTTAGCTGGGTATTAGAGATGAGCAGGAATTTCTCATTTAAATGTTTTCTCTTGGAATTCTCAGGTTTTTCACTAAGCTTTTGCAAATTTTAGACTGCAGTTCCAATTCAGAAAAAAAGTTAAAAATAATGTCTACTCTCCTGCCATAGTTTGAACATTTTATTTAGAAATTATAGTTTAAAAAAATGGTTCAGGCAAGTTTTTTAAAAAATCCAAAAGTGATACTGCTGAAGGAAATATTAGTGACACTGAAATCTTTCAGGTAGTCCATTTTACTGTCCTCTTACTGTTCTTTGTTTTGTTTACATTTATATGTGCTGTTTTCTTTCAGCCAAGGGGAATGGCAATGGATGCTTTATTCTCAGTGGATCATGTAGACACATGTTGCAGTGAAGTTACCAAGCAAGTGTACCATCTCTTTTCTGAAATAGAGAGAGCCAAGTGCCACAGGAGACTTGGAAGTGACACGCCAGAAGACCACAACTTTCAGAGAAGGTGCTATGAGAATCATATTTTTTGCCACCTATGTCAAAATGGAAAAGCACAGGGAGAGGAAAAAGTTATTGTTGTGATGTGTCAGCTATACAAGTGGAATTAACAGTGTGATTCATGAGAAAAACCCAACACCAAAAAAACCCCAACCACCAAACCTAGAGCGTGGTTTCATTTTTTCATTCATCTTCATTTCATGGTTTTATTCATGCTTTTTATTACTTAATTTTCTGAAAAACTGTAGTTGCTCTTGGAGGCCAGAAAGCCGGGGGGGTTGGCAGGTTTTACTGCTGACTTACTGAGCCTGAGATAAGCAAAGGTCATAATCTATGGAGGGTTTAATTTTTGATAAGTTGATGATACTCTGATTTATTGCAAGGCTGACTATTCCTATTTACACAAATTTTGAAAGACTGTAGTTTAGTTCAGAAATGGAATTTTTCCTTTCTTTCTTCAAACAGCAATGATAAGAAAGTTGAAAGCTGTTTTTCAATTAACGTAAAGAAGATTTGTGGTTTATCATTTCAGTTCATGCCATTGTTTAGGAGAGCGAAACAAAATCTGAATTTACTTAGGAGGAGCTGTATTTTCAACTTTTTTACCACATTTTGAATAGCTAAAAACTTGCTCAAAATATTGTCTCTAACATGCTGTCTAAATTGTTTAGCTCTGGCAACAGGTACTTCTTTCTACAAAGGAAAAAAAAAAAAAAACAAACAAAAAACAACCTGAAATCTGTTTTGAACCTGGGTGTGATGAGATGTTTTATAACTTATTTTACTATTGTAATTGAATGGCAGAATCCCAAATCTCTTTAAGAACTTAGATAATATCAACATGACGTATCCTAAAATACACTCCAGGCATGAGGAAGGGTGAATAGACTAAATAAATAGTTTATAGTACTAAGAATTTGCAACTGTTTGTAATGGCTACATTCATAGTAGAAAATAAAATACAGTAGAACCTCTCCTCTACTCCTGAAGCCAAGAGCCACAGCATTTCTCTCTAATTGCTACCTACAGTTAAACTCTCTTCTCCATTTAAATAGAATTACTACTATACTGACACTTGGGAATGATATGGCTCATCCATGGCTATCCCCTAGCCTGTTCCTAAGCAGTGCCAGGAGAGCATTAGCTGTCGTGAAACAAAGCATAAAGTTGCCAGGGAGTGTGCTTGACTACTTTCCACTATGCAGATATTTAAGGTGTCTTATATTTTTGGGTAACCAGCTTGAAACACTTTCGCTGTTATTAGGAGCTTGAAAACACTAAGGGGTGGAGTACTCACCTCCTTAGATGATCATCAGGATATTTTAGACTGGGGACCTAAAATCACTCAGTACTCTGAAAGCTGTTTTCCTTTTAATTTGATAGGTTTTAACACATATTTAAGTTTTCTCCTGAAGACAATAATTTGATACTTTGTTCCTTTTCTTTCAAATCAAAAACCAGAATACAACAGAGAAAAGGGAGGTTTTAAAATAAATAAATAACAAGCAAAGCATGAACATCAGAGAAAAATCAGAGAAAAATCTGAAAAGAATGCCTGCTGTAATAATACTTGACACTCAATTACTCTGTAATTCTAGGAGATCCACTACTGCATTGCTATCTACGCATATGCATAAGTAGCTTACCTGATTAATGTTAGCACATGAATGCGAAAAGAAATAATGATGATTTGTAACTTGTAACTATGGCCTGACATAGAAACTTGCTAAAAATATATGAAAATTGCCGGTTGTTTAACTGAGGATGGCACTTTAAAATGATAGCCTAATCAGTATTAATTCTTTTGATATTTATTGTATTATCATTAATCCAAAAGAGTTCTTTTGGAATTAGTGAAGATGTCATACAAATTTCTAACATTAATTCAACATTAATTACTTGGAGCATTTCTAACAAATAAACTTAAGAATACAGTATTGTGTTTCGAATTTCAGTGCACTTTATAAGTAATGGGAAATATTTTGTTTCTTTTGGAAGCAATAGGAAAACGAGGAGGAAGCTATATGGGAATAGTACTATAGCTCTAAGCTACAGAAAGTCTGAGTCATGTCCTCTACATTGGTAAAATGTTCAGAAGGGTGTTGTGAGAACCACCTCTGAGCGTGCTGTTGGGAACTATATGTCTTTTGTCCAAATGCTCCATTCCTGCTGTAACTAGGTACACTAGCACAGGGAGGCTGTAAAAGTTCTGCCAGCTTTTCTTGAATAACAAGAGATAGAAAGATTGCTTCAGGAATACAGTTGTAACTTCCCAGTTGTGGTTATCTTGCTGTAACATATGTGTGACTGGTCTGAAGTTCTTTTTGAGGAAGACAGGCACAGACCTCATAATCATCTCTCCTGGGATGCTGGGAGAAGTCTTATATCAGCCTTTTACCCTGGGGTGACTTTCATTCAGAAAGACTTTATCAAACAGCCAAATTCCTGATATTTTCACACAGAAAAGGCTGGACACTGAAAGAGATGCATCTTAGCCTTCAAGTACTCACTTCATTCACAAGAGGATTCACACTCATAATTTGCATGTTATCTTATATGGAAAGAAAAGGAGCTAAGATAGCTGAGAATTTTCTGTCAGTTTGGAAATAAACCTTGAAATTCATGTGTGTAATGGCACTAATAATAATAAAGCCCATTTAAAAATTAATAAATATCAATTTGTTACAGAACTTTTTGGGATATGTAACAAAGACAAATGAGAAAATCATGAATCCTGTTGCATTCAGAGCCTATTATTTCATTCAAAAAGCAAGATGTTTTCCTGAATCCATTCTTAAAGCTTATATTGAATTAGCACTACGGAAAAAAAAAACAAACCCACACCATACTGCAAAAGTACTGAATAGAACGTTCATGATATTATTAAAAACTAGAAGTGATAAATACTGTGTTGAAGCACTAGCTTCCTAATAGTAAACAGAAAATTAAGAATTTCAATTAACAAAAAAAAAAAAAAAAGAAAAAAAAAAGAAAAAAAAAAAGAAAAAAAAATTGCAAAAGAGTGACCACAGTGCTAAAAGCTAGGGAAATAAAAAAGCACTCTTTGGAACAAAGTGAATGTACGTCTATGAAGTAAATACTATACATCGCTAGCACACACCACTGAGAAAGATTAGATGTTAGGACTCGTCATTAAGTCAAATACCTAGTAATACCAAATCTTTGCGATATGACACGGTATGAAGTAAAACTCTTGCCTTTAATTATGTTCTGTGTTTTGGATAACTTATCAAAGGTAGGTGAGATTTCAGATGTAATTATCTAACTTATTATCAACTAAACAATGTTGATATTACAGTTTTTGATCTGTGGTCTAAGGCTATCAAGTGACAGCAAAATATTGCTGCTGAGATTTTTCTAATGACACATCCATCTTTCATCTTGTCATCTTGAGGGATGGGTCAGAGGTTTTAATATTTATTCTCTCATATTTTTTTTGTTTTGTTTGTTTGAATCTTATTCTTTCTTTTAGATTTGGTTTTAGTTGCATCTAGCATAATTTTAAGTAGCATCACCCTGATGAATCTATGGGAGGCAGTCATATTTGAAAGTGTACAAAACATTATTTCATATAACACTAAATATGTTGCAAGTCTATATGGTATTACCTATATTGTTCAAAATTTGCAGTTTGGTCATTGAAGCTGAAGATTACTAGTGTAAAATTCTGAAGCTCTTGTTTCCTCTGCAGGTATTGAATGTTTAGTGTGACAATGTTCACAATTATGGTTTGCTTTCACTTCTAACTGAAACCAGCAGAAAACACCTAATAAGTTGAAAAATAGCTACTGCTAAATAAAACTGTATTTATGAAGAACAAAAATATGATAGATGGATGGATTCACCTTGAAAATAAGATAACAAAACATAGATGTCTAAATGTAGGTGAATATTTGAACTAAGGGTCTGATGTCAATTTAATTAAGTCAATTGACTGCAATCTTAGGATACAATTGTCTACACGTAGATGCTCATGCTCTTTGAGATGATATGGAGTACTTAAGACACTTCTACAGACCTCACATTTATAAAACAGGACTTAATTTTTGCTGGGGCAACTGAGGACTAGTAGGTACTCCACAACACCTAAAAACACCACTAAAAAGGTATCTTTACTCAATTAATTCTGGTCACAGTCAATACTACCAACGTAACCTGGAGAGAAATTCAGCTCACCATAAAGTAGACACTGAGGACCAAACTCCATGCAAGCATCTAGAGTCATTGGAAACACCCTAAGGTACCTCAGACATTTCGATGGAGTTGACAGAGATGACATACAACCTATGAGATATTCAGACCCTTCTGGAGTGGCAAATGGAGGACAGGCAGAGCACTCCAAAACTTCCCAAATGGCACTAGACTCGTGTATTTGTGTTGACAAAAAAATCTACTTCCTGCTGTCTGGGGTGATGAATCATATTCTAAGCTTTTTGGACTGTTTTCACAAGTCACTCAGTGATTTTGGCTAAATATAGAGATTTACTGCCACCTCACATACTGTAACTTCTGCCACTTAACCTCCAGCTGTCTGAAGCTACTCTAGATACATACGTGGTTTGCTTCCTTTAACAAAAGTAATATGAGATCTATCACTTTATCAACTGCATTAGCCTCAGTCATAAACCTTCATTAAACTTTTTCAAATCTTTTTTTTTTTTTTTTTTTACGTAACAAGAAACAAAAAAAATTATGGAAGTAATTGGAATTTATACATTTACTTTTAACATTTTTTCCTTTTCACATTCCCTTTGCCTTCATTGTCTTCTATACAGAGCTTAATTGTCTTTTCAGATGCACTTGTTAAAGGTGCAAAACGTTCATTCATGAGTGACCCTGTCTGATCTAACATGTTAAAAACTGATCTTAATTTTTTAAGAACAGCACAGGCAAACTCTCTCAAAGGTAGAAAGGGCAAGGAAGACAGAAAACACGGTCTTTGACACCAACATTGTTTATAGCCCAAGAGACAAAGACAGTGACTTAACACACAGCATAGTTTGTGCTCACAAACTCTTAAGACCTTCCAGCCTTAGGAAACCCAACTGTATTTACACATAAATCATGTGGGTTTTGTTCAATTTCATTTTTTTTTAAATCCCTTACGAAACAAAGAATAGAATCTGAAAATATTTCTGGAACTACCAGCATCTTCCATGCAGCATTTTATCTGAAAACACTGAGGGTGTTTCTTAGATAATAGAGGCTCATTGGAATTCCTGAGCCACTTGCCACACAGCAGCACAGCCACCTATTTGAGGAGCACTAGGAACCAGTGACAGGAGTTGGTGTGACTTCTGAGAATTTTATGGCTGCTTACGCCTAATTGCTGAATTAATAGAATTTATTTTTCCTCAGCTCTCAACATAGACGCAGCTGTGGGTCTCAGAATACCTGGAAATCTAGTTTACTGAAGCTTGTCTAGGGAGCTGAGCTATTCCCAGAGGACATATAAATCACAGACATCGCAAAACAGAGCTGAGAGATTGGAACTTGGAAACTGGGTATCCTATTATTTACTTTTTCCCAGAGTACAAGTCAGAGAGCTTTTAAGACTGTCTGTTTAATTAGGAGTTTAGAAGGTGACTGAACAAAGAGCCAGAAAACAGGGGAGCTAGTTGGCTGTGGGAGTCTAGAAGCTCTGGAGTTCCCAATATAAAATCATTCAGATAATGGGGCATTGCACCAATATACATCGTGACAATTGAACAGTTAGGCAACTTACAAGAGAGCAATTTTGGCAGCAACTTCAGAAATCCTTGAAAATTAAAAATTCCTATTAAATAAAAATTTATTTAAATTAGAAGCCTCCAAACATGTTAAGTATTTTCCATTAATATTATTCTACTCAAATATATTTGGCAATTTCATCTGTAAATATTTCACAGAATCTTCTTGGTTGGAAGGGACCTTTGAGATCATCGAGTCCAACTAACAAAAAAACAAACAAACAAACAAAACCAAAAAAACCACAAAACCAAAAAAACCCACCCAACACCAAAACCAAAACCAAACCAAAACAAACACCCACAACCACACACCACACCCACCCACAAACAGACACAAACCAACAATCTCACGCACTAGAGCATGCCCTGAGGTGCCATGTCTACACATTTCTTAAATGCCTCCAGGGATGGCGACTCCACCACCTCCCTGGGCAGGCTCTTCCAGTGCCTGACCACTCTCTCAGTAAAGTAATTCTTCCTAATATCTAATCTAAACCTCCCCTGCCCCAACTTCAGACCATTTCCTCTGGTCCTGTCATTATTCCCGTGGGAGAAGAGGCCAACACCCACCTCTCTACAACCTCCTTTCAGGTAGTTGTAGAGGGCAATGAGGTCCCCCCTCAGCCTCCTCTTCTCCAAACTAAACATGCCCAGTTCCCTCAGCCTCTCCTCATATGACTTGTTCTCTAGACCAAGTAATTTCCAGCTTTACATTTGTTTTATGTCATGCTAACCTGCGATTTTGCTAGGAAGAAGAGTGCACCTTGTTACAAAACTTTTAACTTAAATATACTAACATGTACTACTCCTTCTTACAGTTTTTAAATACTTCTACAAATCATTTTAAACGTAATGATTTAATTAGATTTTATTACCTTTATCATTAAAAAGATAACATCTTCATCCAGCTGCCATTCACTTTTATATGTGACAAAATCTAGAGCAAAAAAGTTTGGTTATTTGGTTATAATTTTGGTTATTATTTGCTGTGAAGTACAGCATTCTCCTAGTGCAGTTTGTCAAAGGACAGTGGATGGAATAGCATAAAATAAACTCAAAGCTGTCCTGATGTGATAACTTTCTTGTGTACCATTGTGTTTTGAAGGTATTTAAACACAGTTTTAGAGAAGACAAGACCCGACATGGCCATGTCAGTGTATCCTATGATGTATATCTTATTGCCACAGAGATTTGAGTATTAGTATGGCCTTGAGAGAAGCAAGAGGGAATTGATTTGCTTGATAAGTAACTATGGTTTTTGCGTTACGTGTCTTGGGCTAGATTCCCTGATTGATCACTATTCAACCTCGTGATTGCTGAGAAAGCAGAGGGAGTGTGAAATGAGGGAATAGAGAGAAAGAAGCCTCCCCTTTTCCTGGTAGTCTACGCTCATACCAGGTTAAGTGATGATGCAACTGTATCTTAAGTTAGTATTTCAGATGCAGTTCCATGCATAACTTCATCTTACATGTTATTTTTAGAACACAAATGTCTCAAGATTTAAAGTATTAAGTGCTGTGTAGTCTCAGTAGGATGGAGAAAAAGGCTAAAAGGAAGGAAAAAAGTAAATTAGGAACCTGGAGACAGACAGTAGTTGACTGGGAGAGATTAATGGGAAAAGTTGCAATATGTCCATTAGCTGAGCCTTTCAAAATGGAGGCTTTTGCACTGTCATAGTGATGATTAATTTAGGCATATGTGACAAGGATGGAAAGGAAGAAATGGGAAATCAAAGGCCAAATTACCCAGCAGCTGGGAATGTGGGTCGACAAGAGAAGCAGGTCCAAAAGACATTGAGCAAGTGCTACTGCACAGTAACAAGAAGGGATTTTGGGGTTACTTGAGGACAAGCTTTCAATAAATGAATGTTACCTGAGTGGAGAATTTTCATGGCATCAGCATGAAACCTGTTTTTGGAAGGCTCTCAGTACCTTTGAATTTTGAAGGGGTTTGCACATCAACCTTGTACTAAAAAAGAGTGGCCTAAATCACAGGATTGCACACTGCTAGCTGTAGTACTTGAGAGTTTCACAACAAAATATCTTTGAGTACTAAACTTCAGAAGCGTCTCTGTGCTCTGTTACTATTTAGCTCAACAATTTATATGTTCATATGAACAAAAAATAGACCTTCTTAGATTTCCCATCTCAAGTTGGAAAGTAAAAATAATTGCTTAATCTGTCATGTCATTGGTATAAATGAAATTTGAACCAGTTGAATTTTGTGGATTTTACCCAAATCCTGATAAATTGAAGGTAGAAGTATAATGCTTTTAATGTCAGTAGGATAGATTTTATTTTTCTAATGGAAAACAATTAAAAGCAGTAAGACATCAAAAATTTTGAGTGACTAGATAACATATTGCTGAACCAGATAATTAGTGTCAAGCAGTGTCAGGCACATTTGAAAAGCTAAAGCAAGCCATGGTGAATCAAACATCAGATTTCCTGCCACTTAGGAAAGTACAATGTATGAAGCACCGGAGGCAAGATGACACACTTCAACCAAAGATAAACACTTTTTTCTTCAGTTGTGCCAGAACAGGAAAATTATTTTTTTAAAATAAATTCCTCTCAATTCTAAGTTACATATATAGAGACAGTTAAAAAATTACAGAATAAACCCACAAAGACCAAGTGTGGTTGCAGTTTTTGTGGATGAGGCAGTCAGCCGTTTTCTTCGTGACAGGAAGAGTAATATATAACCCAGTTGGAGCACAAACTTTAGTAAGACTGAAGTAGAGGATAGGTAAGATTATTTCAGAGCAGTTTTGGAAGTACGCTGCTGGAATTCACTGACCAGTTTGAAGAATAGTGAAATCTATGAATAATAACATTGTTTTATTCCTGATATTTGGAAGAATCCCTTTTCATGCTAGAGATGAGTTCCACACAAAGAAAGAACTTATTTTATAGGTAATGGAAATAATTACCTTTTCCTGAAGTTTTCCTCCAATCATCAGACCTTCAAAACAAGGACGAGAGATTTCACCCTAACTGCTGTGATGAAGAGTCATTTTCTAGCATGTTTTCTGCAGTGGAAGATACAAGTGAGTTAGCTATCTAGTCTTTTGCCAACACAGAATTTTTTCTCTCTCTGTTCCTGGTACCGTTGTCATTGTGCGTTCTGACTCTTTATTCACAGCAAATTTCAGTTGCAGGTTGTGGCAGTATACACTATTCCCTATTAGTACATTTTTTTTAGACAGTTCTGGAGCATGAATTAATACTTGCTGTTATTTTAAAAAAATCTACCATGACATCTGAAACATTTGTTTATAGTCTTAGTGACTTGGCATGCCCTGCTTTTCAGGATGAAATTACTTGTGTAGTTTATTTTCCAGTAGAAAAAAAAAAAAGAAAAGATAAATTCTTTAAGCGTTAAATAAACTTTCACCACAGAATTTTCATTATCCATACAATCTTTCCCTCTTACTAAAACACATTGCATCACAAAAAATACTGATTATTTGAGAGGTAAAAGTGTACTAATTTATACAATATATTTACTACAATTTTAAAAGCTTATTTATTTATTGTTAAAATTAAGATATACTACGCTATGTTAAGAAATTCAGGCAGGATATTTTTCTCTTTGTTTTTAATTATTACCGGTGTATATCTATAGCTCATCCTTAGTGGTGAAAACCCTAAACTTTTTCCTTTCACTACAAGTCAGTCTTTTTTTTTTTTTTTATTTCCCTATTAATAATCCTGATTTAGACTTCTCTGAAGACAAGGCATTCACTTTTACTACTCCATTAGCCTAATTTGTAAAATGATCTCCTACCAAATCTCTAGTTATGAATATCACATTCTGAATGTAAGTTTCTTTTAAATATGTAGCTATTCAGTCATCCATTTAATGATGCACAATTGCCTACATTATTGAGTTAGAATCTGAAATTCCTGTTTAAAGGGTTTCTTAGATTTTTATTTTGAATATATTTACTTTGTATGGCATGCTGTAATAACTTAATTGAATAGGCTAAATAATTTGCGCAGTAATACACTGTGTGAAACAAAAGTGTCACAGCAAAATATTTTCTTTAAATGATGGGCAGTTAACTCTATCAAAATAATTTACACCTAGAAGCATAAAGGGAAAGATTACCAAAGGCGAATCACGTTACCTTTCTCTGCATATAACAAAATAGTTTGCATGCAGCTAGGAGGATATTCCCTAAAGTACCAAAGATACTGAAACTACACAGAGAAACATCAAAGACATTAGAAGTAATTTTTATTGCCATATAGAAGCTGAAGAAAAGAGTAATAGTCAAGCCTTCCAATACCACCTTCGTCTTTCAAATAATAAATAACCCATTCTTCTCTTTTGAGAAGCACACTCGGGAGAGATGAAAGCTTAAATAAAACATCTTTCCTGCTGACAGAAGTATTTTTTTTGTATAAAAATCAACCTAAAAAAGAATGTGTATGCATTTTGTTTCTAATGCATTATGTAGATTTGAATATTAGAGATTGTAACTAAGCTATAAAGTAGAATTAAGAGCAGTGTTATCAATAATAAGAGGAAATAATTGGATGGATTGACCACAGAGCCTAGGCTTAACACTTAAAAGAAAAGATAACAGCAAAAATAGCAAGTACTAATACTAATTATAGGAAATTTTTTCTTAAATGGGATCTAAATATCCTAAAAAAAATTCACATTAATCTGATAAATATGGATTAATTTTAACTCCATGCAGTGACTCTCACAGTAGCAGGAATGAGTGCTCTGTTGTTTGCCTGAGCATCCACTGGATAGGATTATCTTTTTGATCTTTTTCATGGTTATTACAAAGCATGGACAATGTGGCTGGCAGTAGATTTGATCTAAAAATCTGTTTAGTCATTTAAAGTCTTTTCATTGACCTAAAACTGACCTTTTAAAGGACAAAACAAATACAGTCCTTGTTCAAAAACTCCTACCATACAAAATGCAAGCACAGGCAGGAGAGATTGCCAATCACTAAACTAATTTGGCTAATTAGCTTGAATTTCAGGGCACGGTGGAGGATCCAGCCAGAGAATCAAGGGACTCAGTGTGGTCTCATATACTCATATATATGGTGCCATATCATGGTCCTTCTGGGTATGTTTTTCAGAACAGGTATATCATAAGCCTGACCTAAAAGATGACAGTTCCCCTGGTATGTCTAAATTATGTAACTGACAGCCCACAGATGTCGTTCAAATACTGTAAGCAAGTATGTTCAGTCTTTAAGCATGGTCCAGGTGCAACCTTTACAGCATGCAGGGTCTCATGTTCATACACAACTGATTGGGCACTGAAGTAAAGTCTTTTCATAGATGATCTTTTTATAATAGTCAGAAACAGCCTTGTATTGTTTAACAGTGTTTTTTTTCCTATAGTTTTACCTTATTCCAACCAATCTTTTCACTGACAATGACTGATATAGACACTATTTTCAGTTAGTAGTATGGCTACTTGTTTGTAGAGGAGGAAATATTTATCCTAAACTGCTCTGGACCAAGCCTTTTTATGCCATTTAGTCTTATAGCTACAGAACATGGCCTCTTTTAATTTACAAGTACAGATCTAGGCTTAGATAACCAAATGCTGTTCAATATTAAAGTGAGGTGGAAAGCATTTGAATTTATGGAAATTAATCTGTTCCCATGACTTCATAATAAGATTGATAAGAAATGTGCTGAGAATAATTCAAGTGAATTTTAGAAATAACTGGAAGGTGTAAAATTCAAATTATTATAGTAATTCAAACTATAGTAACTCTCAAGGAAATCTCATTTTAGACTGAACTTTTAATTTTTAACACTTATCACATTTTAGTGCCGATATTTTTAAGTACTTACTATTGGCTTAAACTCATCTCTGGAAGTCAATGCAAATTCTACTTTTTTCCATCAATCTTTCTTCAAGATTGTTCCGACAGGAATAATCTGGAACACTATTGACAACTCCACTCTAAATGCATCCTTAAATCTGTTTACACCTTGAATATTTTCTTGCTGAAAAAATAACATCCTCAATGTGGTAAATGACCTGGCTTGATAACATTTCTTTCTGTAACCATGGCCCAGAAGTAAGTTTGATCAAATTTCTGAACATATAATTTATAATATAGACAAACCCATTCCATATGTGAGAATGGATTAGCAATAATCTGAAAGGCTCAACATTCATTCATCTCAATTATCTGTCAGTTCTTTCTTCAGGTTAAATATACCACCAATTTCATTAAGCTCGTACTCTGACTTTTTTTACCCAGTTGGAAATAGAAAATAATTATGCTTGTTTTACCGGTATATATGTTTGTGTATATATGGATAAGGAAATAATCCAAAACCACATCTACAGTGGAAATCATCTCTTAGATACAAATGTCCACACCTAAGCCAGCCACCTGAAGTTTCCTAGTCTGCAGAGAAAAATAAGAACTTTTACAGCAAGGGTCTTTCACTCCTGAATTGTTTGTCTGAACTCGGTCTTACGAATAGTTGCCCTATATTTATTTATTTCATAGAATCATAGAATCGTAGGATCGTAGAATCGTAGAATCATAGAATGGTTTGAATTGGAAGCGACCTTAAAGATAATCTCATTCCTAGCCCCCTGACATGGGCAGGGACACCTCCCACTAGACCATATTACTCAAAGCCACATCCAACCTGGCCCTGAACTCCTCCACAGCTTCTCTGGGCAACCTGTTCCAGTGTCTCACCACCCTCACAGTAAAGAATTTCTTCCAAATATCTAATCTAAATCTCTCCTCTTGCAGTTTAAAACCATTAACCCTCATCCCGTCGCTACATTCCCTGATAGAGCCCCTCCCTACCTTTCCTGTAGGCCCCCTTTAGGTACTGAAAGGCTACTATAAGGCCTCCCCAGAGCCTTCTCTTCTCCAGGCTGAACAACCTCTGATCATCTTCATGGCCCTCTTCTGGATCTGCTCCAACAGGTCCATGTTCTTCTTATGTTGGGGGCTCTAGACCCGGACACAGTACTCCATGTGGGGTCTCACAAGTGCAGAGTAGAGGGGCAGAATCACCTCCCTTGACCAGCTGGCCACGCTTCTTTTGATGCATGACAGGATGCGGTTGGCTTTCTAAAGGGCTGCCAGAGTGCACATTGCCAGCTCATGTTGAGCTTCTCATCCACCAACACTCCCAAGTCCTTCTCCCCAGGGCTGCTCTCAATCCATTCTCTGCCCAATCTGTTGCCCCATCCATCTGCCTGGTAGCAAGGTTTGGGATGCCCATCACATACATGCCCACAATATAGCCACGTAAAGCTTGAATCCTACGACTCTTGTAGTATGAATATTTTTCATATACTCTTGAATTGACTAAGGCTTTTGAAAACCAAAAACCGGTGAATATTACATTTTTCAATGCTTGTATTGTTTCCCTGTTGCTTAAAATAATTTTCAATCCATCCATACCTGTTTAGAACTAGGTTAGATACAGCTGTGTTAATTTGTACGACGCAACGTGGGCCTGCTCTGAGAGATTTTTTAAGAATACTGTGGACTTGGGTAAGGCCAAAGGTGAACCCCAGATGTTAGCATTGTCAAAATAGTGTAGATGAATTGAGTAGATGAAACCTAAACTGAGTAGATGAAACCAGAAAGTGGCCTATGCTGTTTGTGAGACCAAAGCCCGGAAAACCTTGTTTGACTGCCACCATGAGACTTTATAACAGGTGGGCTACAGCTATCCCCGTGGGCAGGAGCAGTCACTGCTCCCAGCTCCACTAATCTTCTAAGTGGCACGAAGGAAAATCATCATGTCTCAGTCCTCCGAGGCTTTGTCTCAGATCTTACTCCATCATCTTTTTTCCTCCTTAGACAGGTATGGACAGCTACCTTAGCCAGGAGAGCAGAAACATCCCGTGTTGGCTACGTACCTGTCAGGACCTGCCCGCCATTACCGGGCCTGTGGGTGTGGGCAGACCCGACCCTGCATTCACAGGGCTTTGTAACGCACACGGACGTAGAAGAATTTACCTTTACATTTGTCGTGGTTTCGGCTGAATTTACCAAAACCGGACCGGCAGATGGCCCTTCCCCCCCTTTCCCCCCTCTAAAAGAGGAGAGAGGAGGAGAAAGAGATAAGGAGATTCAGAAGTTTAGAATGAACTAAACTACTTTAATGAAAAATTAATATTAAAATAAAAATAAAGAAGAAAATAATGAAATAGATACAATATATACAAAACCGTATTAAGCTCCCAGGATGTCAGTTACATCACCGGCAGGCACTGGGGAAGTCCCAGACTGGACTCAGTGACGAATGGGAACTGGATTCCAGCTCTGGAGTCAGGAACACACGGATCGGGATCAAAGGCAGATGAACAGACAGAGTCCTCTCTGGACATCGGCCATCGCAGGAAGGGGGCTGACCCTTTGATCCCTCAGCCTTTATACTGAGCATGGGGCAGATGGGATGGAATACCCCAGTTGGTCAGGTTTGGGTCACCTGTCCTGTCCGCTCCTCCCCATCGATGTGACCCCTCTACGTTTTTTCCGTTTCCGACCCTCTAAGGGGGCAAATAACGAAATTGGCTGCCCTTGGTTGTTATAGCAATAAGTATAAGCAAGGGCCTCCCTGCATATCGTTCCTTGGCATGGAGCACAAACATTGGGCTTATCATTCTGAGAACGAGCAGTTTTCTCCACAATATGCCGTTAATTTCAGAGAGTTAGAGGAGGCCTAGCTAGGATGTAAAGTTACAGAACAGAAAATTGGTTCGGTTTTACTTCAAACCGGGACAACATTTCTCCACTTTATTACAGTATATGCAGCATGTGAAGTTCTCAGAGAGAGAGAAAGTCCATTTTCGGCAAAAAATAAGTCATTTTTATATCGCAGAGGCATAAAAGGGCATTGAACACCACAACTTCAAGCAGCCAATACATGCTGTTAATTTCTTTTTTTTTCACCTGGGACAGTCAATAGATTATGGTGATTTCTATTCTCTCAGAGCGATTTTTATGTTTCCAGGCTGTTTTCCTGTTTCTGAAGTTATGAATTCTTACTTTCTCAGGATGTTTTCCCCCTTTTCCAGACTATTTTTCCCATTTTCAGAGGGTAGGAGAGTTTGAGTTCCTTCTTCTTATGCTTACCGATGTTATCCCAGGAAGTCTCCAGTTTCTAGGTACCCAGCTGTACTTCCAAGATGCCAGCTGCACTTTTCAAGGATGGTTCTGGTTCCCAGGCCTGGTTCCCCAGCTGATAGGCATTTTCTCTGTTAGTATTTCAGCAGTCATTTTCTTCTGTTTGGTAACTTTCCCCTTCTAACGAGATCACCTTTCTGGCTGCTCACATCCATAGCTTAAAAACCTTCCCCGAGTTACAGTGAAACAGAGGTTTCACCTGTTGTTTCTTATCACCTGGACAGAAGTACTGAGGACTTGGGCACAGATGAGAAATAGATCCATAGGAGAATATATGACTTAGATCATTTCTGTTACAAATGGGAAGCTGACCTGCAAAGCCTTAAGCTCTTCTTGCCGCTCAGCAAAGAAGTGAAAGTGTGCTGGCTTGGGAAAGAATGTGAAAAATGGTGCGTAAATTTATGTAATTCTCATTTAAGTACTTTTGAGGAAGAATAGTGCCTCAGAAAGACATAATAGAGTTCTACTCCAGAGAGAAGCCTTTATCAGGAGGCAAGAACTTGCTTGACTCATTGCAAATTATGATCCTTTCCGACTGTGCTTAGGTCAGCCCAGGCTGTGCTCACACCCCACTCTTTTACTGCCCACAGTTATAGGTAAGGAAGAAAGGAAGAGCTATTACTTCCCATGGGCCACTGCCCTCTGAGGCGAAACTGCTCGTTAAGGTGAATGGTCCTCAGTCCTCACTTTCAAATACTACAGCCAACACATTTAAACACCCAGAAGGATCAAAGTTTTCCATCAGTGTTAAGAAGAAATTATCAGCATCTGTTAGAAGCCTGAGTTGTTCCATGAATCTGATAGAAAAAGAAACCCAAGAAAAATGAGCTTCAGCACTGCATACCAATGCAACAAATATATAAAAAATAGTAAGTATATTCACTGCTTAATTCCAGAAACCATGCTTATATAACACTTCAGAAAAAGCAGGAAAAATAGTCCAATGATATATTTTTATGCTCCATGACATAAGAGTTTTAAGTGTCTTTTAGGTACAGGTTAATTTTAGTTGATAATGATAATAAAGCACAACCATCTCTGCTATGAGAGTAAAACTCAATAGGAAAAAAAAGGCAAAAAACCCCACTTAACATGTTTTCAGTGGTGAACTTATTGCAGTCTGTTCCTCAGCAAAGAACCATTTTTGCTCATTTGTTCTCCTTTCACCTGCAGTCCTTATACCTCTGCTTTCTTTGAGTGTTTTTTTCATTTATTTGTTTGTTTGTTTTGTTTTCCTTATATTATGGCAGCATTGCTGACTGTTGACAAAATAGTGTGTTCTGTGAATAACCCCAGGCCATCACTCGGTGGTGTGTGGAAACTCTATCTCTGGACTCTGTCACTAGGGTTCATCGTCTTTCTCCCTGTCCCTGAAAAAGTCAGAGCCTTTCCACCCGGAAAACTGCTTTGACTGGAGAAAACATGCTCTTCTAAACCTCACAGCAGTGGCACAGGGAGACCTGCAGAAAGAGGGTGGAACCAAGTGCGGATGGCACTGGCAAGGGCACAAAGCATCCCGGGGGCAAAGGCCCTGGGGGCCCAGGTGGACACAAAGCTGAACAGGAGTCAGAAAGGTGCCCTTGTCCAAAGGCGGCGGTGAGTGGTGCCCTGGGTTGCACTGGGCAAAGCCTTGCCAGCAGCTGGAGGGAGGTGACCCTTCCCTTCTGCTCAGTGCTGTGCCTGGTCTCCCCACTAAGAAACTGCCATGGACATACTATGGAGAGCCCCCCAGTGCCTGTCTCTCCCCTCTCACCGGGGCGACTGTTGGGGTCAGAATGGGATGCTGCGTTAACCCAGCACTGGTCCTGCAACAGCCCCAGTGCCTGCAGGGATGGCGCTGTGCAGGCTCTCCTGCTGGGGAGAGTCAGGCTTTTGCCAAGCAGCACTGCCCGGCACTGGGACCGCCCTTTTCAGCTTCACTGAGGCTGACTGGACTGAGCCCTGCCAGCGTGTCCCACATGATGCTGCTCCAGTCCTCGTCAGGGTGGGCCAGGTGAACTGCTGCCACGGCTCCAGGTGAGCTCCCTGTGCAGCGCAGGGATACGTTGGCACAGCTGGGCCCCGCAGCAGTCATCTTGCTCTTGCCAACACTGTCTGCTCTGCAGAGACGACCCTGGCCCTGTGTAGCTCTGCATGCCCATCCCAGCATAATCTGAGCCAATGCTCCACGAGCAGATGTGAGTGACCCAGGGCCATGCGACCTCCTCCTCTTCAGGGATGCCTCAGTCACCACCAAGCCCAGGTAAGACCCACAGACCCCAAATGCCTTTCCTCCCAAGCCCTGGACCTAGCATCAGGGCAAGGACACCCAAGGAGTAGCTCAAACTCTGGAACAATGGAACAATGTCCATGCCCATAGCAGGTGTGTGATAGAGGGGAGCCACTAGAACAGCCAGTGTGTGTCCCCAGGGCTGTGCCCTTGGCTGGGGTCTGCCACTGCAGCATGGGGCCTCCCTTCCCAGAGCTCTGGGGCGGGGGGACAGGTCTGCTGGGCAGGATGCCCTGGGAGACCCCCAAGGAGGCTACCTCAAGGTCACTGCCTGCTGCTTCTTTCTGCAGATGTGGCAGCACACACTAGCCCCAGCTCTGCCTGGCCCTCAACCAGCTTCAGGTGCTGAGCAGTAGGAAGGGGGAGGACAGTGATGCTACTGAGGAAGGCAGCAAGCACACCGACTCGCTTGTCCTCATCTTGCCCTGCAGTTTTCTGCATTGTCACTTTTTGGTGAGTCGGTGCCACATCCAACGGTGGGGACGGGCAGTGCCTCCGTCCTGCCCCACAAGGCTTCATCCTGCCTCTGTGGCTGTCCCCATGTGGCAGGGCTGTGTGGGCACGTGCCTCTGCCCACAGGTTGGGGAACAGCAGGGACTCAGGCTGTTTCTCCTCTCTTTCTACAGCTGCCAGACGGTGAAGGAGCTGTGGGTCAGCACATTCCGTGGGAAGGTCTTGCCTGGCAGCTCATTCTGGGGTCAGCCAACATTCATGTTGGTGGGAAGATTCAGGTGTAGCTGTATGTAGAAACACCACTCCAGAGCTAGGGAAAGGTGCTCTAATGGCTGTGGGCAGCTCTTGGGCAGAGAGCTGTGTCAGCCGCCACCTGCTCAGGCAGTTGGGCTCTGGCAGCTGCCGGGTTCTGTTTGGCTGGCCCTTGGTAGTTCTCTGCAGCCAGGACAGCACGCTGCCCCAGCCCATCCAGATAAGCAAGCCTGGCCATGGGGTCCCCATCCCTCTGACTCCTCCTGAGAACTGCTGCCCCTGGCAGAGGGACCCCAGGTGGGGCTTGGGGACAAAGCGGGTTCATCCTCATGTCAACTTCCTGCAGCCACACCTCCATCCTGCCCCTGTGAAAGCAGAACTTTCCACACTTGCTCGTGTGTCTGAGGCAGGTTCATCTGCCCCAGGGCCTGTCTTCAGCCAAGCAACTGTCCTCCCATGTCCCCTTCAGGACTTGTTGGTGCTCCTGGAAGAGCAAGGACCCTCCACTGGGGGGATATTCCAGCTAAGGCAAGCATGTCTCAAGGAGCTGAGGGAAGCCCTTGACAGGGACATGGAAGTAAACCTGGAAAGCCAGCCTCCACATCTGGCTGTCGTCTTGAAGGTGAATTCTCTTGACCTGGAACCTGGCAACTCTGGGGTCTCTCAGTGCTATGACAGCAGAAATCTGAAACCCAACCACCTGCACATGAGCCAGAGTGCCAGGGATGCTCGCTGTGCTCCTTGCAGGAGTGTTCAAAGCCTCACCTGGAGCCCTTGGCATTGCAGGACTTCCTCGGAAATATGCCGTTCTATCTGCTCAATGTAGAGCTCTACGAGGAGTGGGTGAGCACCCTGCAGAAGACCAGCAGGCAGCAGAAGCTGCAAGAACTGAGAGAATAAGTGTGGCGAGCAGCCTGCTTGCTCCGCAGGGACTGGCAGAGCCCAGGCACTTGTAGAGGCAAAGCGATCCTTGAAATTTTCCTTGAAAAAGCTGTTTCCTGCCAGAAACCTCCTGCTGTGGTGGGGTTGGATTCTGGGGGAAGTGGCACCAAAAAACATTTCTCTCCTCGGACCACTTTCTGAAGGCATTGGAGGTTGCTCCACAAAGGGATTCCTGCCAGAAGGGCATGGAGAGATGTGGCAATATCTCAGTGAAGGAAGTCCATCTGCTGTAGACTCGGTGTGGCCAGGGAGTCTTCCCTCAGGTGGGCTTGGGTGAGACTTGCCTGGGCAACAAGTGTTGATATCTACTTTAACACTATCTTCCTCTTCCTTCAGGGTGGCCAACAGGTTGCTCCACGCCAACCTTCTCCTCCTGTAGCACTTGCTTTCCCTGCTCTACAGCATCAGAAAAAACACTGACACAAGCAGGATGACTGCCAGCAACCTGGCCATCTGTGTGGGCTCAAACCTACTCAGCCCTATTGAGGAGCACACATTCCCACTGGAAGTGCTGATGCAGGTAACTGGGAAGGTACGCTGTGTTTACCAGCTGGCTACAGCCTTCTAGGCCCACCCGAGCTTTGCTGGCTGCCTCCTCTCTTGAACAAACATTCATGGTGTAGTTGCTGGGAAAAGCAGCCCCACAGCTGCAGCTTTCTGCGCAAAGGCAAGGGTCAGGAATGGGAAAGGCAGTTTGATCCTTTTTCAACCACCCGGGTTGAACCAATGGTCTGATGTGTTCAGGTGATGGGCCTGGTGCAGTTCCTCCTTGACAACAGTGAGGAACTCTTTGGAGAGGAGATGGCTGGACTTTGTAGCACACCAGACAAGGAGTTGCCAGCACCAGCCGTTGAAGCAGAAACAGCAGAAGTATGTCAGGTCCACAAATGCTGTGGCAGCATGCCTCGTGCATGAGGCTACGGTTCCTGCTGTAAAGCTGAGGCTGAAATGTACAGGCTGTTCTACCAGGAGTAGAAATCCTATGTATTTATGTCCTTCAAGAAAGGA
Organism: Numenius arquata; assembly: GCF_964106895.1. Classification (NCBI taxonomy): domain Eukaryota; kingdom Metazoa; phylum Chordata; class Aves; order Charadriiformes; family Scolopacidae; genus Numenius; species Numenius arquata. The sequence goes on along the minus strand of NC_133576.1, from coordinate 105,298,056 downwards.
CTTCCTTCTTGCTGTGGACTCCAATCCTGTGAAGGGGAAATCAAGGTCATCCATTAGCCTGCAGCTCTGCCAAAGTTGAAAGTAAGGCTGATGCAGGTTGGCTATTGCACTTTGTACGGTGATCTCCTTAGCATTTGCTCAGCTGAGCTGTCTTGTCAGTAGCTGTCACCTTCAGAAAAGCTGAGTTGAGATCTTCCTTCATCAGAGCTTCCTCAGGGTTGTTTTGGGGTGGGGCACTGTGTGAAATGTGGATAATGTAAACCAACCAAAGTGATCTCTTTTTAAGCACCCAGGTAGCAATTCAGCAAGCAGTAGCTTCTTCCTTCATGCAGATTCTTGCCACCGGTTTACTTCTACATGTCCACTGTAGGTGCCTGTGCAGAGTTTTTGCATGATAAATGTCTTGCTAGACAGAAAAAAAATTCAACTTGTGCTTATGTTATGTACCCTAAAGAGTGAGGACTCCAGGTAATATACAACATGACTACTTTAATCTCTGGCAGTTAGCCAGTTGTATTCCAGGCTTGCTGTTGTAGTTCCATGCAATGCAAGAGAATCAAAAAAAAGCTATGAATTTCTTGTATTGTGACATAACTGCTGTGGATTAAATATGAGCTATACAGAACACTAAAATGCCTATTAATTGCAAAATTGAACTTGCAAGAGCAGTAACATCTAGTGCTAATTATTCAACAGTCCATACAAAAATTGTTGTATAAGCAGTCCCTACTGGCAGACTACTCTCTTTATTAAACTTTTTTAAAAAGTACAAAAAAAAAAACCCAAGCAAAAAGTAAGCTGATGCTATTTAATGTTCTCCTCGGAATCTTTCCTCTAGAAAAGTAGAGGCAGGAGCGTTGGCCACAGAACAGACTTTGACAGTCAAACATCAATGTACATAAATCCTATATGACAGCACCAACATGTTACATTCCCTATTCTAATTCCAAGGACTTCAACCTGAAATTGTTAGGATACTGCATAAGTTAGTCCATGTTTCCAGTAAGTAGTGCTTTGTTTATCTGTGAAATTAAATTTACTTTTTTTTTTTCCCCCAAGATGATTGGAAAGATATTCTGGGGAAAAAAATATTGACGTATATTGATTGTTTCAGAATTCACAAAGAAATCTATTAGGATGCTTTCAGTATTCTTAGCTTCCAGAATAATCTTCCACTTTTTTAACAGCAAGGTTGCCAGTTTTGTCATTGAACTGTGTCTGTACTACAATGCTCATTGTAATTGCAAGATCCTGAGAAATAAATGACAGCTGTATCAGGAGATCAGCAAACGGCTCCTCCAACAGCTTCTGCGGCACTTCCATTGATGTACCAAATTTAGACAGAAAAATCTCAGGTATAGTGCTGGCTAGAGAGGCAAGCTGCTGATGACAGTTTAGTTACAGTGCAGGAGTGTGAGGGGCATTAACTTCCTTTTTGACCTTGGCACCTCGAGATCAAAGTACAGACTTTTCTTTTTGGAAGCCTCGACAGAATATTATTCACATCCTAATATTGTTCCTGTATCTATAGATCTGTTTATTTAAAGGAAGATTTCATTTTTAAATAAATATAAAACTAATAATTTACTTGTCTTTCCTTTTTCCTTTTTTTCCCAATTCTCTGGAGAAAAAAAAAAATAAATTCTGCATGTGTTTTCCCTGAGATTGAAAGAGAATGATACATCAAACCCATGAGGATTGATAGTTTGTTGGTTTGGTTTTTTTAAAAATTGAAAAGTAAAGCCATTTTTATTATGAGAAGTGTCTAGTCTTTACTCAGATACTCTGTAAATATTTTTTCTTAGTTATAAGCAGTCATAAGGATTGATCTCGCAGATTTACCTTAGTATTGTAAAGGTAAACAGACTGACTCTACCATGTGTCTTTGTATCACGGTATTTATTCATCCAAACTGAGGAAGTGATGTTTCCTTACTTCAGAAATCACGATATGCAGTGAAGTGAAGGGAGGGTGCTGCTATAGCCCTGGACTGAGCTGAGACAATCAAAGCTAAGAGTTCAGAAATGCCTCATATCCACCAGTAAAGACCTGCCCATAGATAACTTTGAACCTCAGACTAGTGACCTTGAAATGGAAACTCTGCTTAAAGGATAGTAGACATGCATAATGCTCCGTAACTTGATGTGCTGCACAGTGTCTCCTGCCCTTTACAGCTTGCTTCAGGAGGAAAGAGTCTGTGTCAGTGATATGGTATAAATCTGAAGCTGCCACTACAGAGGAGACAAAGAGAGAGGGAGAACTAGCTTCATTTCTGAAAGATTCAAAACAAAAGTACCGGTTGAAGCAATGACAGATTTTTGAGATTACGGAAGAAGTGGTATGATCTGGGCTTCTACAAAAACACCTCCCTTTGGGCATTGCATTTATATGCATGAGCACTATTTTATTTTCAGTAGCGGACAAGTGTCTAATAGAACATTTTAATAATTTCTAAGAACATGAATCCTGCAACTGATTGAAAGTAGGACCTTTTACATTAGTAGTGTTGTGACATGCCAGTAAAATCAACAGAAAACGTGAGTTTTATAAATACAGGAGTGATTATGAATGTATTTGAACAAGATCCCAATACTAAGCAAGCTATGTAAAATAAATCTGTTGCAAATACCCATGAAGCAGAAAACTGTCACCAGTTCAACCACCCTCTCCGCATGCTTTACTTTTCACACAGATCAATTTACAACACACATAACATACGATTTTGGACTAGCAATTGTTCATTTGCAGAACTGTCAGTTCCATAGGTCTTGGAAGCTGATATCACAAAAAAACTATTTATGAGGAAAACTGCAGTAGTGGTCTTACATCTGCATCAAAAGAAGTGTGGCCAGCAGGTCACCGGAGGTGATTCTACCCCTCTACTCCACTTTGGTGAGACACCACCTGGAGTACTGTGTTCAGCTTTGGAGTCCTCAACACAGGAAGGACATGGACCTGTTGGAATGGGTTCAGCGGAGGGCCATGAAAATGATCAGAGGGCTGGAGCACCTCTCCTGTGAAGACAGGCTGAGAGAGCTGAGGTTGTTCAGCCTGGAGAAGAGAAAGCTCTGGGGAGACCTTATAGCAGCCTTCCAATACCGGAAGGGGGCCTACAGGAAAGATGGGGAGGGACTTTTTATCAGGGAGTGTAGCAATAGGACAAGGGGTAATGGCTTTAAACTGAAAGAAGGGATAATTAGATTAGATATTGGGAAGAAATTCTTTAGTGTGAGGGTGGTGAGACACTGGAACAGGTTGCCCGGAGAAGTTGTGGATGCCCCATCCCTGGAAGTGTTCAAGGCCAGGCCAGATGGGGCTGTGAGCAACCTGCTCTAGTGGGAGGTGTCCCTGCCCATGGCAGGGGGATTGGAACTCGATGATCTTTAAGGTCCCTTCCAACTCTAACCATTCTACGATTCTGTGATTCTATGATCCTTTATCCAAAAAATTAGTTCCTTCTACATGACTCATCAAAATGTCAGACAGCTTATCTACTAGTTTTCTACATTATGTTTTGCTGTTGTAAGGAAACCAAACAGTTCTGAGAAGTGACTGATGAGCCATAGAAATTTGTGCAAATGTGAAAATTCATGGTCATAAGATCAGGCGCTGGGAGCAGGTGTGGTGGAATGTAGGACCACAATCGTCCCCTTTTCTGTTGAGTTAAATGTTTTTATCAGCATTATGTGATTACACACTGTCTCAAGTGACTACTTTAAAGCTAAATTGTGTGGAGATCTGTGAAAAATCCCTCTCACACACAGAGATCAAATAGATGAACACTGACTTTGCAGTAAAATGGTTACTGCTGGGCACCTGGGTTAACACTCAGGTGTTCTGAGGACTGAGGATTACTTTCAGTCTTCTGATACATTTGCATCCTTTCATGGCACTAATAATAGACATAATAAAAAAAGGATATGAAAAGAAAAAAGCAAGAAAAGGAGTTTTGATCTGTAAGGAAGTCTTTTGATGATCCAGGGACATCTGCAGCAATACTAGTTCATCCTCCCTTCCCATCAAAGAAGAGATGCCCTGGAGGTCATAAAGTTGGATCACTAGTGAAGACTTAACTCCAACTTTGGGGAGAGGTGAAGTTGAGAGATGAATGCATCTTCTTTGACTGCAACTGATCTATTTAAACTATTGTTAATGTTTGACTGCTCCCAGTCAAGTGCCTCCCACATAGAGTTGTTTTGAAACTGCAGGTCTCTTTTTTTCAGGAAGATTTTTCCTCCAGAATTTTGCACTGTCATTTTTTTTCTGAAATGCTTGCCAACAATATCTAGTCTTAAGTCCAACTTCTCAACGATGAGGTCAAGAAAATGCAACTGTTGTGTCTCACAAGTGATTACATATTTAACAGGGCTTACATCTCAAATCTACCCTGCTGTTGGGAATATGCCAAACCAGAATACTTGATCTTCTTTTCCCTTCTCCAGATCATACTGTTTGGTGTTACTCTGACTTCAACTTTGTAGAATTATAGAATCATTAAGGTTGGAGAAGACCCTTAGATTGAGAGCAGCCCTGAGGAGAATGACTTTGGGGTGTTGGTAGATGAGAAGTTCAACACGAGCCGGCAATGTGCGCCCACAGCCCAGAAAGCCAACAGCACCTTGGGCTGCAGCCAAAGCAGCATAGTCAGCAGGTTGAGGAAGGTGATTCTGCCCCTCTACTCCACTTTGGTGAGACACCACCTGGAGTACTGTGTCCAGCTTTGGAGTCCTCAACACAGGAAGGACATGGACCTGTTGGAATGGGTTCAGCGGAGGGCCATGAAAATGATCAGAGGGCTGGAGCACCTCTCCTGTGAAGACAGGCTGAGAGAGCTGGGGTTGTTCAGCCTGGAGAAGAGAAAGCTCTGGGGAGACCTTATAGCAGCCTTCCAATACCGGAAGGGGGCCTACAGGAAAGATGGGGAGGGACTTTTTATCAGGGAGTGTAGCAATAGGACAAGGGGTAATGGCTTTAAACTGAAAGAAGGGAGAATTAGATTAGATATTGGGAAGAAATTCTTTAGTGTGAGGGTGGTGAGACACTGGAACAGGTTGCCCGGAGAAGTTGTGGATGCCCCATCCCTGGAAGTGTTCAAGGCCAGGCCGGATGGGGCTGTGAGCAACCTGCTCTAGTGGGAGGTGTCCCTGCCCATGGCAGGGGGATTGGAACTCGATGAACTTTAAGGTCCCTTCCAACCCAAACCATACTATGATTCTATGATTCTATGATTATCGAGTCCAACCATCAACCTAACACTGCCAAATCTACCACTGAGCCATGTTACCCTAAGTGCCACATCTGCATGTCTTTTAAATACTTCCAGGGATGGTGACTCAGCCACTTCCCTGAGGAGCCTGGTCCAATGCTTGACAACCCTTTCAGTGAAGAATTTTTTCCTAATATCCAGCCTGAACCTCCCCTGGCACAACTTGGGGCCATTTGGTCTTGTCCTGTCACTTGTTACTTGGGACAAGAGGTTGACTCCCACCTTACTACAGCCTCCTTTCAGATAGTTGTAGAGAGCAATAAGGTCTCCTCTCAGACTGCTTTTCTTCAGACTAAATATGACCAGTTGCCTCAGCACTTCTTGTAAGACTTGTTTGATAGACTTTTCACCAGCTTCATTGCCCTTCTATGAACAAAAGTGTATGTTTGCCAAGTTAAAATCAATCAAACAAACAAACAAACATGAAGCTATGGCTATTTTCAGGTTTACAGAACAACAACTGTTGTGGTTATATGGTAAATCATTAACCCTTTGGCTAATAAGATATATTTTCCTTTTAAAAAGGAACACCTTCATTGTGAAATGTGAAATTAACAACTTACTCCAAACAGTGTTCTAATTTTGAAGATACTTTAAATGGCAGTATTTTCAGAACAGTGCTGACTACTGACATCTCCTTTCAACCTTTTAGAAAAAAAAAAAACCAGACATAAAAATCCTGTTGTCACCAAGCACTATGATTTTTCATTGGTGTTGCTAATTATTTCACTTGTGTCCAAAGATGTTTATTAATGATCTGGACGAGTAAATCGAGTGCACCCTCAGTAAGTTTGCAGACGACAGCAAGTTGGGTGGGAGTGTCGACCTGCTGGAGGGTAGAAAAGCTTTGCAGAGGGATCTGGACAGGCTGGATCGATGGGACAAGGCCAATGGGATGAGGTTCAACAAGGCCAAGTGCCAGATCCTGCACTTGGGTCACAACAACCCCATGCAGTGCTACAGGCTTGGGGCAGAGTGGCTGGAGAGCTGCCTGGCAGAAAAGGACCTGGGGGTGTTGGTGGACAGCCGGCTGAACATGAGCCAGCAGTGTGCCCAGGTGGCCAAGAAGGCCAACAGCATCCTGGCCTGTATCAGGAACAGTGTGGTGAGTAGGACTTGGGAGGTGATCATCGACCTGTACTCGGCACTGGTGAGGCCTCACCTCCAGTACTGTGTCCAGTTTTGAACCCCTTACCACAAAAAGACATTGAGGTGCTGGAGTGGGTCCAGAGAAGGGCAACGAAGCTGGTGAGGGGTCTGGAGACTGTCTTATGAGGAGCGGCTGAGGGAGCTGGGGTTGTTCAGCCTAGAGGAAAGGAGGCTGAGAGGAGACCTTATTGCTCTCTACAACTATCTGAAAGGAGGTTGTAGAGAGGCGGGGGTCGGTCTCTTTTACCAAGTCACAGGCAATAGGATGAGAGGAAAAGGCCTCAAGTTGCGCCAAGGGAGGTTCAGATTGGATATTAGGAAGAATTTTTGCACTGAAAGGGTTATCAAGCATTGGAATGGGCTGCCCAGGGAAGTGGTTGAGGCACCATCCCTGGAGGTATTCAAAGGATGGGTTGACATAGTGCTTAGTGACATGGTTTAGTGATGGTTTTTCAGAGTTAAGTCAGTGGTCGGACTAGATGATCTTAAACCTTCCAACCTAGACAATTCTATGATCTATGATTCTATGATTTTCTTTTATCCACACTGTAACACTGATCAAGTTCATAGTACAGTACTTTGAATGTTATATAGTATTAAAATAAAGAGACAATATAGTCTTCTCTGAAGCAAATACATTCCCATGTCAGAAAGTGTTTAATTTATTAAGCAATTAAAATCATAGGGAAAAATAAATTATAATAACCTTGAGATATTTAGAAGTACTCTTCTAACAGAAGTGTCTATCCAAGACAAAAAAAAAAAAAAGAGTAAAAATTCGTCTACATTAATAGGAAATTGGAAATTCACAATTTTCATGGGAAAGCAGGAAGCCTTCAAATCATTAGCTGCTAGTAAATTTTGAGTACTTAACGATCTGTTGTACATTCCCATGAGGTAAATGTTATACAAAGTTTAAAAAGCATAAGAATGTCAGTTTATATAAATTCTGTTACTGTAGATTTTAATTTTCTGTTTAATCCACACAAATTTAATCTTCCCTTTCAGTTCAGCATATTAGTACTCCAGTAAGTGCATATTAACTGAACTTTACAATCCTAGGCTCAATATGAATAGTGATACTTCTATAATTAGAAATTGAAATAAATCTGTAGTCTAACTCTTGAACAATTCCAGAAGCACCATAAATTAAGTTAAATTAATGGCAAACGTATTTTAAGCATGCAAAGGACCAATCATACAGTATGGAGAGAATTTAAGGGTGGAACTAAATTTTCCCACCCAACATTTTGTTTATGTGCTAAACTGTAAACAGGAAAGGAAAATTTAATAAGACCTGTTTGAATGATCATTACCCACAACTTTGAAATCAATTTGAAGATCTTTTTAATTTCTTCCCTGAAATGGTACATTCCCATTCAAAGAAGAAATTAACTAAATAAAATTTTATAATCAGTGCCGTACAGGCGAAGTAAACTATTTTAAAGCTTTATAATTTCTCTTCTGGGGTTGTAAGGTAAGGATCACCATCTTATTTCTACCTATAGGTAATATAGCCTAGGACACCTTTCATTAAAATAAGAATAGAGCCTACATGTTCTGTGCCTTAAACACAAAATTATATATTAACTTCTTGAATGTAAAATTAAATTTAATTATTTCTCTAACTGAGCAGGTTAAAATATTTGTTAAATGAGTATAGAAGAGAGGTCTAGAGACAAGCATGATGGTGAGATGTTGGCTCTTCTGATTTGACAGTATACACAAGTTAATAAAGTCAATGACAAAAGTGGTCTTTGAAAAGACACCACATCACTAAAGTATTGCTGCATTTAACATTGCCATACTGAAGTGACTGATATGTGATAGATCAAAAGTAATTCTATTTTAAGAACCTGAAACTTTTTTTTTTGTTGCTTTAGCTAAACTTTTGCTTAATAAAAAACAGAGACCATGGAAGAATGTCTTTTGATTGGAAAAAAGGTATTTACAATAGAAATGGAAAAAAGAACCAATTCAAAACATAATGTGTATTTTCTCCTCCTTGCATAATTGGCAACCTTCTAAAACATTACCAAAAGAGTAAAAGACAGAAAAATATTGTAATATGCTTTTAATGCATTGTCCCAACCTACAAATGAACACAGTTTTTTTGATCACTTCATGGATCTTCAAAATGTTTAGGTGTTACGAAATCCTGTATCAATGAATTACAAAATTCCAGTCCTATTCTTCTGGACTCATCCCTGGTCTGACTCATCTCTGTTAAGCATGTTGATGCCTTTTGAACCACCTTGTACACTCATGTGAGTAATTTCTAGAAAAGGTTTGCAAATAACCTAAGTATAAGGAGGTAAGTAGTGTGTAGATAAGGTGCTTTTTCTGGTCATTCCTGGCCGTTACACCTGTTTGCTTGGCTCTTGGCTTTCACATACCTGAGATTATCTATATTTGCTCTTCCTGCTTGTTAGAAGACTAGCAACTGGCCCTGTATTTTTTCTCTTTCTGTATTGCTTTTGGCTTCTTCAGAGGAATTTATGTTTCCTGTGTCTTTCCTGCCCACCATGAAACCACCTTACCTTTATATTTTTATGATTCATTGCCATTTCATTTTAGGTGCTTATAGACCAAACTTCTACCCTGCCTATTCTAGGAGTATTACTTGTGGGAAGATAGATGAAAAATGAGTTTTCATTCTGTTTTGGCCACAATGGATATTTAGGTGGGAGATCATGGTACATTTTCTAGTGGAACAATACACATTATTGCCTGTTTATAAAGAAGAGACCATTTTCCTGAACATTACATCAAACATTTAATCAACATTTAAATGTTGTACCCATAGTCACAGGACATTTCTGAGTTTCAGGCTCCTCTATGCTATAATGCAATATGCTGAAGTCACACTGCCTAACATACATTTACAAGAAGGTGCCACAACTTTTAGCATCTTCCTTATATCCTTTGCAGCCTCATGAAAGAAGATGTGGGACTTTTTGTCCCACATGTATTCTCCATACAAGCTTCATGCCAGATTAGTGCCTTATTTTGCCTTACCTCTGCACACAAAACAAAAAGCTTGTGATTTCCCTAAAAATAATTAAAAAAAAAAATCATTCTCAGCTTCAAAGAAATCTGAATGTTAAAAATCATACAAAAAAGATCACACAACCAAACCCCAAAAACTTTATTATACTAAAATTTGCAGCTTATTAAAACTGATACTAAATTTTGAAGTGGACACAGGGAAATGACAACATAACATCTTTCTGGCTGTGATTCTAGTTTAAAGATACACTTTTTTTCCATTTATTTCCTTCAGGTAGCAAGCTTTCAGGTCACATAGTTTGATAAAGTTGGGATTGAGCTTGGTTCTGAATACAAATAAGTTTCATTGTATAGTTGTTTGTGATTTACCAACAAATGATTTTGGAATTATTTATTCCAACCATAAAATGCATAGAAATTCCAACATAAAATGCACAATGTATGTAGTTCATTAGTAGTTCTTAACAAAGGTTATGATAGACAGATACTTTTCTGATTGACAAAGTGTTAGAAATGACCTGGAAATATGAGTGGCTGGAGTGAAAAGGGCCAGCCTTATTCTGCTTGGTGTTCTTTGTGCATCAGACCAGCCTGTTGATAATTGGTTTTCTTTTCCTCTCACATAATGCAAGGATGCTAGTTAAGCCATTGGACTTACCACAAAGATGTCTGATTGAAATCTCTTGAAGTCAAACTACCTCCCTCTCACAATATAACCAAGTACAAAAAAGAAAAATTACAAAATAGAATGCAATGCATTTCTTTTTTGTAAGGCTTTTCATTCGTTTCTATTTCCAGGATCTCTCCTCACTTTGAAGAGTTTGGCTGCTGCAAAACTAAGTGCTCCATCTTAATGGTCACCACACAGTTGTGATTCCATATTCCATGGAAAAAAATTATCATGTTCTCACCAGTCAGAAAAGAGAGATTTTTCTGTGCTCATATTTCACTAGAGAGTCACTATTGCTTATGTAACATTTCTACTATTGCTCGTGATGTAACATTTGTTCCAAAATACTTTTTCAAGTTCAAAGACAGGCATATGAATGCAATGGTTTGGTATTATGGTGTCAACCATACTTCACATTGTTTGTGCCAACTATTTTTCCATACAAAAAGCTACATATATGCATATTTATACATATGTACGCACACACAAATACAAACACGGTATACATATTAATTGGAAATATTCAGAATAATTGGGGGGAAAAAAAGAAAGAAAACATTGTAGACTAGCGCAGCTTCAATTAGTAGTTTCACAAAATTGGAAAAGTGCAGCTCCATCACCTAGTTGAGCAGGCTCTTAAAGATCCCAAGGGTCAGGTTTGTTCACAGGGTGGTTTCTAAGGTTTAGATTGTATTTGGCAGCTTAGCAATCAGAAATTGATTCCTAACACTCCTTCCAGCATGTTTTGGACCGGAAGACTCAAGTTGCTGCAAGTAATAGAGATATATCAGCAGACCTACTTAGGAAAGCCTCTCTAGCCTTTCTTCCATGTACCTGGCCCAGTTAAGGCTATTACTGCCTATTGATTCCCTTCATAAGAAGTACATTTCATCAAAATCATCCCCATGCATGAAATTGGTACAACACATGAGGAACATTTATCGTGCAGTCTATTATTGTCCCAGCTCAGTGAACCATTAAGAATGAAGTGAATCACTGAAGCAAAGTGAGTTGAACTACAAAATGCTGAAATTAGTGAAAAAATGAAAAGATGTTTAGGCTGAGGGATTTTTATTTAATTTTTCTAAAAGTCCTCTCTTTTGTGATGCCTCTGATAACAAATCATTTTTCTGCACTTTCACCTTATCTTTGCATTTTTAACTTTTGTATTGCTTGGGTATTTAGGACTCTCTCCAAAGAGTCTTACAGGATGTCTGCTCTGTTTTGATCCATGTAGTGCTACAAAATAGCTTATCTTGATTATCACCAGCAGGTGGGATAGGCCAGGACATGGCTGGGCTCATTTTAGGGAGCTGACTGCCATAGCAGTGCGTGGGCTGGAGGCTCCCTCAGGAAGGGGACGCCAGGAGAGAGTGCTCCCCATGAGGTCTGTCAGGGGCAGGACCTGGCAGCCAGGGCTGTCTCACTGCCCCAGCCTGGGGGTACCAGGGCAGCCCCAGCCCTGGGCATCCAACACCTCCATGGGGATGGGAACGGACCAAAGCAAGGCCAGGACATGGGCCTGCTGGTGGGGGATTAGACCCATCCCCGGGTAAAGCAATGGCTGCGACATGGCAAGGGGTGGGAGCTCAGGTGGGCACCAAGCACAGGACCCTCAGCTTAAAAGCATTTCCCAAGCAAGGAGAGGGGAGCCCCTCTGAGGCTTCCTAGCAGAGATACTTGGGGAATCCCCTAGTGAAGCACCTTCTCGCTCTTTCTTTCAAGGCTGCCAGCAGCAGCATCTGTAATTTGGTGCTGAGCCCAGCCAGCTGTACGCCGGGGAGGAGGGGACTCAGATGTATTTCTAGAAAAAATGAAACCGACTTGGTTTTATGAGAAGGCTGACCACAGAGCAGCCGAAATTCTGCAAGTAAGATGATCAAATGAGTTTAAGAGGACTACAGCCTCTAACAGCTCTATTAAAAAAGAAAAACATCCAAAGCAGTAAAAGCTTAAATAATAGATGAACTCCACAGCACCAAATAGGTAAATATATAAAACTCTATTTAGCACTCACCTCAAGCTAATTTAGTACAATTTACCATAAAGCTGATAAATTAGTTCAGAAATAATTTACAAAGGACTTGAGTGTTAATTGCAAGTCATATATATGGCCTGAAAGGTGAAGCAAACTGCCTGAGGTATTAGATGTAGCTAGCAGGTGAGGAAAAGATCCCATGTGAAATGAGATAAACAGAGATAATCTCTGGCATGGCGAAAAGAGTGTTAAGAGAATACAGTAGGTATGATTTCCACACCTTGAACAAGGATGAGAAACACTGAAGGATTTTTCTAATTAGACACTCACTCTCTCGTGTCCAATGTTCAAAGTAACGTGTGGATATAAGGAATTTCTTAGGTATTGTAAAGGGGAAAAAAAAGTGCTTCTGTTACTAGCAAAAATCTCAGAGGCAGAGTTTAAGTCTAGTGTCCCATAGGCTGCAAGTAGAAGAGTGATCTAGAAACTGTCAAGTGTGGCAAAGAGAAAAATGTTGGACAGAAACCTGAATTTAGGGTATTTAGTCTAACACAGGACAGATAGTATCATATATGCAATCTGGGGGTGCTATAGATGCACTCACAAAACAAACTGAACACAAGGCAAAAAAGGCTAGACAGAGCACTGTGCAAAAAAACTCCATCAGCAGTATCAGGAAAGAAAAACGGGAAAAATCATCCTCTGTGTGGCAATCTGAATCAAAAGCAATCAGGAAATGCAAGTACTTACCAATCAGTAAAGTGCAGTCAAACAGTGAAAAAGAACTTCTGGCAGGTAAATGCTTCACCTGCCTCTACAAGGACTTAGTAATCTCGCATCAAGCTCTTCCACCCTTCCTCAGTGCCGAGTGCCATTCTCCAGTACAAATAAAGCATGATTCTTTGTAGGTCAGAATGGCAGAATGGGAATCATCTGAATGATTTGTGAGGCTGAAACAAAGAACACTCTACCCTAGTTACCGGTGGAAATACCGTTCAAGTAATCATGGTTTGTTACAAGAAAAATCAGTTGAGATGGAATTGATCAGATTTAAATGTGAGCTTTTCAAAGTTAGGTGTCTATTGTTAGCGACTTACTGGAGGTGTCTTTACAGACAATATAGAACAGCAGGCACCGCCAGAGGTTGATTCTTTTACTTATTTTAGACATCGATGTTAGAGCAGATTAATCACTCTATGATGATGCCAATTCCTCTCCATTGACTCTAGAAAGAAAATGTGTGATGACTGTAGACTAAAATGAATGACTTTTAGATGCTCTAAAGTTAGTGAGATGAATCCTACATTAGATTAGCAAATTAAAAGAATAGGAATTTTGCCCTCCCCCTCTGCACATAAAGTGGGTTAATGGATTAGCCAGATAATCACTAAGTGAAAACAATTAAATCTACAGGAAAGATCTTTGAAAAGAAGTGTGCTGCTGTTCTTAAAAAAATCATTAAAAATTAAGATTCTTCTTTTTCTACGGTGTCTTCTCAAAGCTTTCTTCTTACATTTATTTTAGGATTACATCTCTCCCATGAAGTTAAGATGCTTTGCTTATGACAGCAGTATTGATACTAGTATATTGCTCATTCAGGAATCAGCTTTTGTCCTGGTTGCATAATGTAATGGTGATACAAGAAGACTGTCTAGATGTCCGCGTGCATATATTTCTATATTTGTCTGTCAGTTTTATCTAGTAATTTTTTTAACTGGATTATCAATTAAGGCCAAATCTGATGATGGTGATCTCTTTTATTTATATAGCTAAATAAAAAATAAAATAAAAAAAGAAAGAGCTAGAATTCAGTCCCTTGCTGTAAGACCAAGTGGCCCTGACTCATCTGCTCATCAAGAGCAGATCTGTGTAGCAGTGAGATCTAGTTGGAGCAATGCAAACCAGAGCCTTTGGGAGACCTCATATTTAACTAATCAAGGATCCAATACTTGAACTTATTCCCAGAAGCTTCTTTTAATTACAAGTATAGACCTGAAGTTCCTATAGGTTTTATGAAAGGAAAGATCTGTTGGAGAAGAGACCTAAATCAATGTTTTTAGTGACAGAAAACTTTTAATGCACGTTTTAAAAGCTGGAAAGTCACAGGATATAAGCCTTCACATATTTTGTTTCTCATAGTAATACTTGATTTATTTGATGACTGATCATGTTTTCTGCACACATCTTAGGCTTATTGGGTTTATTAGTCTTTCTCACATTCAGTGAAAGACTAATAAAAAATAAATATGCTCTGGTAATAATGTGGTGTAACCTTATTCGCATCCCACATTTTTGTTCATGCTGAGGTCATATTTTATCTGAATAGTCCCTGAGGTTTCAGATGGGACAAACTGCTTTACAGTACCATCATTTTTATCCATAGATCTCAAAAAACTTTTCAAGAGGTAAAATCATTGTCAGTTTGGCTAAACTTGTCACACTGAGATGACTTGTCCAGAGTCAGTAATACCACCAACAGCATCAATGGCCTCTCAGTAACAGTAAATCCACTGGGAGAAACACATTGGAGTCCAGATGTTCTATTAAGTGAGTGTCTCCTCTACATCAGAAATGCCAGGAGTAGCCTGCTATGTATGTCTCTATGAATACGTCTGTGCCTGTGTATGAATGTGGTATAGTATAGTAATAAATAAATATTATGCATGCACACCAATAATTGCTGCCTTTTAAGTAATTTCAGGTAGACATACAGTGAAGCCTTTCTGTGGATCTGAACCAGCTTGCTTTTGTGGGTTTTATTCAAACCCTTAGTGTATCCTGAGCACAGGGTTGTTGGTTGGTTTTTTTTGGTGGGTTTTTGTTTGTTTGTTTGTTTGTTTTTTGTAGCTTAATGTGCTAGAGTTACTGCTAAAGCTGCTTACAAAACAAAGAATCAAAACAGAAATGCCTAGGGAGAGGAACAACAGCCAGAAGGTGAGACAAAGACAGAACATGAGAAGTAATCTCAGTTGGCAGGTCCAGCCAGCCACAACAGAGTGATAGCATGGAAATTTGTTGAGAGAGATTTTCAGGACACTGCTGTCCACACAGAGAACAGGGTACACGTTAAGCAGTTCAAAGCACAGCCCTCTACCTTACTGCTGCTCTCAAATGCCTGTGTGTGGCAGCAATAGTTTGGCCTCATGTCATTTATACTTCTATCTAAACAGTAGCCAGCCACCTTTATACACTTGAAATCTTCTGGAAGAGGAGGACTGTGCTTTTAAACATAGTTGCTTTAGTTGCTTGCGGTATCTTCCAAAATGGTAAATAAATCTAAATTCTAGCTAGTGACATAAGTTATCACCATTTTTTTGACATCAGCTTTCAAGGAAGAGGGGTGAGATGTTTTCACAGAAATGTTTTCATTTGTCCGAGAGGAGGTTGTATAAAAAGCAAACCAAAATAAGTGAGAAGTAACTAACAGCTGATTTACAGCAGTGGATGTTGTGTATGTGTGATTGTCCAGAATTCCAGGAAGCTGCTTCTGCACTAAACAGGACTTGGATCTGCATCAGTTTGCAGAGGTGTATGTGATTATTCTGTGCACTTTGGCACACTTCCTAAAGGCAATTTTGGGGCCTAAATTCATTGAAAGAAATGGAAGTTAAGATGCCTAAATACCTTTGAGGACCTATGCTCTTCAGCCGCGTCTATTTATATCCTATGAAAACTCTGAAGCTATAACCATACTACAAAATTAAACAATGCCAGGCAATGTTCCCAGATACTGAAACAAAATCATTTATACTGTTAAATTTTTAACTTGGTTTCTGGCGTGATTTTGTCCTGTGCCAAAGTATTCTTGGCTGTGGCTCATGAGTTTGCATGGAAGTAGGATCATTCCCAGGATGTAGTTTGGATACAGGCACCTTGTTCTGGAGTGTAAAAGAGTTTATTAGTGGGGACACAGGCCTGTTCAAGCCAACTGGACACAGCGCCAGAAAGAGTCGTTCTGCACATGTTTCATAGATGTAGCCTGAATGGCTCTGAGAGGTTACAAAGCAGAGCTGAAGGCTTAAAGCTGCCTTCAAAATAAAAGAGAAATTTCCTAGGGAACTGAAAATTCACAACATTTCTAAACAATAAGGACAGAAAGACAGTCTGGGAAAAATCATGTACGTTCCATAGTAAATCTTTTGTAGCAAAGTACAAATCAACACAAATTCATGATTTAATTTGAAATGAACATCCGTTAGCTTACAGATACTTGGGCAATAACAATGAAAGTGTATGTGCTTTTCAGGAGGGCACTGAAACATGATGAAATATTGTGTCCATGACAGGGCAGGAGGGAATAACACACAGTACTCAGCATGTCAAAATCCTACTGGACCGGAATTAGTTGCACTGCTGCATCTGGTCTGTTATTGACTATTCTGTGTATATATATTGTGATACACTACAGAAAACATATCTAATAAGTCATCAATAATAAAAATAAAATACTGGCCATGCTGGTTTGATTTTTGTGCTCCTCATTTTTCAATCCTAACACAGTCCCTAAAAAAAGCTGTTCTTTACTCTTGAAGTCCTCTGAAGGATATGCACCTTTTATTATTTTTCTAGTACTTTTATGAAAAGTTCTTTTGTGTTGTTTTGATCTTTTACTGTATGCTGAGCTGAAAATTGTTTTTGGATGTATATAATTATTTTTACTGAGATTGACTTGCTCATCTTTATCTTTTTATAACATTGCACATACAATAAACATATGGCATGTTTATTCCCAGATTTACTTACGTTCTTTTTGTGGGTGGTTTTTTTTTTCATGATAATATTTTTGGAGTGTATTCAAGAAATAGAGGAGAAAAGCTTGTGTTTTAGGAGTTAGAATATTTTCAGTTTTCATATACATCCTTGGTACAGGTAGAAATTTCTAGACCAATGAAGTTGGCAAATATTGACTTCTATTAACACATTCCCCCAGTATTATTTTTTTTTGTCATTTTTCAGTACAGAAATAAACAGCATGGTCCCACTGAAATTAACAACAGAGCTTTCATTTTTTGTTAGACCCTTGTATAGGAAAATTTTATTCTGTAATAGTCCCAACAAAACATTTAACCATGGCAACATACAGTAATCTCTGCATTAGTTCTTTCTGAATATATTTATCTAAAGTAAAACTGATCATACAAAAATGATCACCTCTTATCTTTCATCAATTAATGTTGAAACATTTTTACTTCCATTCAGACTATGGAAAATTAGGTTATAATCCAATTTGCATGGACATTGTACTTTAGAATCAGGTTTTAAAGCTCTTTGAATATATACAACTGGGTTAAAAAACGTCACTTTCTGCTTTCTCATTCAGGAAAGGGTTTGCAAGTCTGAGATCTCTGCCAGAGAAATTCCAGGAATCTATAATGGCTGTTTTAAGAAAATACTTTTTACCTGTAATGATTTCAAGAGTTCCAAGTATTATCTGAAAGTTTCAAAACAACTGTATGTTTTGTTATTAATTTCTTAAGGACATGGTACATTAAAAGATTGTTTTAACATGTGTTTTTAACTGGAAAAACAAACTTTTCAGTTCAAATAGGTATGCCTACTTCTACTAGCAATATTCTTTCAGTACTTAGCCTGACAAGTCCCCAAGACCAATACATTTTTGGAAGTTTTACTACATTCTTTCTCGCTAGGAGTGTTTAAACATGAGAGGTATCGTGGTGTTTCCTTTAATACACTTTTCCTTTCAAGATATTTACAGAACATGGAATTTTCTTCACCAGGATTGCTTGTATTATGATTTATAAGAAAAGGTCTCTCTTTGCCTCACTATTTGTGATCTTGTAATGTTTTAAGACCATTTTGACAGAGTGCATGGAACACTACAACAGGTCAAAGACTTCCATGATGCAATCCTATTCCTTTGTTCAGATGGTTAATAAAATCTATTTGCATGGTAAATGGCCAGCTAAAATTACCTTGCACTGTAAACTAAAGTGATAACAGTTCTGCATGCTGTTTTGCACCCTGTGCTTTCTGTTCTTATTTGTCTTCAGTCACTTTATCTTTTATACCAACACAAAATATATTTATGAGGAAGGAGTTTATCCCTTTGTGCTAACTGGCTTTCCAAACAGTTGTCTCCACGTGCTGTTGTAGGAATCTATTAGCTGCTCCACCACTTATGTGTCACTGCCTGCTTAACAGATTTTCCAATGCCTTCTACTTTTTTCCAAGAATAAGAA
The DNA here is from genome assembly GCF_964106895.1 of Numenius arquata. Classification (NCBI taxonomy): domain Eukaryota; kingdom Metazoa; phylum Chordata; class Aves; order Charadriiformes; family Scolopacidae; genus Numenius; species Numenius arquata. The sequence goes on along the minus strand of NC_133576.1, from coordinate 105,279,784 downwards.
ACAATAAAGGATATCAATGTTTAAAAAAAAAAAAAACCAAAAGTTTCTTTTATGTCCAATTGCTATTCTCCGGGATCCAGGAAATGTCATTTAACTTTGTGTTTAGTGTGGTGACTACCCAGGAGCTTGGTGAGCCTGGCAGCCTTGGCAGGCATTCTTGACAGCTTGTCAAGCCTGAGGCTACTGCATGTTGTCTTTCCGCTCAATAATTAATAATTAATTAGAAGTCATAAAGTTTTAATGATGGACTGATTTAAATGCACTGGTTTTTGGGGTTTGTATTTTTTTAAAACATTCATTTTTTGAAAGCAAGAAAGGCAAGTAAGAGGAACAATGTACATGCTTTCAAACAAGTCAGACAAAATCACTGAAGGAATAAAGGCCTTCCACAGACATACATTTATCTGCGTATATAAGGATGCATTTGCATACAAGGAATCTAGTCCCTGCTGGCCAAACACAAGTGACTAAACACCTTTTTGCAAGCCCAGAAAATCAAACACAGCCCGAAGCACCTCATTTAAGGATTTCCCATGCATACAAAGCACAAATCCCAAAGCGGTATTTTTTTAACTTAATCAGTTGGTATGTTCTGAGGAAATGTAGGAAAATTATGGCTCTAATTTTCAAAGACGCTACAAGGAGCCACAGAACAGAGAAGGGAAAAGAAAAGGATGCCATTGTTAATTGATGCGAATCCAGCATTCTTCTGGTATACTTCGTTTCCATGTATATTATATATTATAATATATATATTTCCTTATATATTACATATTGTACATTACATATTATATATTACACATCACACACTATGCACTATATACTTTGTATTGTATGCTGTGTACTGTATACTATATACCATCTCTATTTCTATTTTGTATAGGTCCCCCTACACTTCATTTAGCCTTTTGTTTCCTTCTGACAGAGGCCCAAGTTCAGTGAAGGCTCTGGATGTTGCTGAACTAGCAGCAGAAGTCCACAACTGGCCCTTGGAGCACAAGCTCCAGCCTCAAATTGAATATCTGTGCTCCACACCCAGTGCCTGAGGAACACCTTTCAGAACAAGAGTCCAGCCTAAATATACCCAGCAGGGAATTCTTGGAAACATCTCTGGTTGACGTCCCTTCCTCTGTAGACATTAGATATGTTTTTACCAAAACCTGTCTCCCCTATATTGAAGATTCAGAAACTGATCATGCAAAGGAGTACCTGCGTATTTCACCAAGACACAATGTCAGCTTGGTTTCCAGGAAAGAGTTCATCCACAGAGAAACAGGGCTTCTCCTGGGGTGATATTGTTCGCTTGTATGTAGATGATAAAATATCAACAGAAGAGAAGTGATTTCACACTATGCAGAACAGCAGCATGACAGCTCCATACCCAGCTGCAGTTCTTGTTATACTAAGCCTCCCTGAGTGAAACTATATTGTCTAGTAAATGAAATTCTGTTTCTTCTATTCTTGGGAAAAATAAAATAAAAATCATCAGTATTAATCAATGTATTTATTAACTTTCAGACAACAGTATCATTTTGTAACTATTTAACATTTGTGAAAGCTTCTCTCTTTTACTGATATTAATAAATAGCACTACATATATAAACATCCTCTCCCACACCTTCAGACTTGCCAGCATTGCCAGTAGTAACCACCTAAAGGGTGATCCAACAACGAACAGAGGCATTTCCACAAACATATAGTCTGTAACTTGAGACTGCGTTAAGCATCGGGGCATGTTCTAAGACAAAAGTTCAACAGGGAAAGAGAAGTGCTGTCTTTGAGGTTATTTTGGTTCTTCTCTTACTATTTTTAGGTGATAAATATCACCAGATAATGATGGTGTAGAAGTTGTGATCTCTTAGTTCTTTGGAGAGGCATCGTACAAAGAGAGGAAAATGTATCTGCACAAAAGGAGTACACAGTTTATCTCAGACTCTAAATTCAGTTGCTGAAGCTGAATTCCTTTTGGGGAGAAAGACTCAGTTGATGGATAGAAATTTCTGAGGCAAATTAAATCCTTGTTGGACCAGTCTAGAATGTTTGCCATTTCACGTGGAAATAGAACTCAAGATCTATCTGAACTCCAGTGTCATTTCCCATTATAAGAATTTAAGGAGTCAGTTTCCAATAACTTGTTACAGTCACTGTTTGGTGAAGTGATGGCACAACTATGAGGATCATAGAAATACCATTTTCTAACAAAAAGAGGATGAGAATAGGTTTTGACAGGTTGACTTCCTTATTTCTGCCCAAAGTCAGTAGCAACTGTGCCAATGTTGTTCTGGACGGTTGCTTTTATCAATCTGTTCTCAAAAGCTTCCAGTGATGGGGATCAGACATGGACTCTAGATGATCTGTTTGAGTGCTTCACTTTTCTTAATGCTAGGAGAGGTTTCTGGTTCTGTGTGTGTAACCCAAATCTGCTTTTCACATCATTCCTTAAGTTGATGTCACAGTCGTGTCAAAACATAGATCAAAATGTCTCAGAGAAAATGCTTTCCTACACCTCTAGCCAACATTATCTAGAACTTCCTGAAAAATAGTGGCATGTTATTTTTAAAATTGCAGCCTGTGTATTTATACAACTGTTTGAGTCTGTTATACATGGATTGTGTAATGATGTATACATGATGTTCTTGTACAGATGCTATGCATTATACTATGCGTGTGATCCATTTCAACGCAAAATAATAAAAAATACACAGATTTTATAGCCCAAGGGGTAAGAAGTATCTGGCAGGTTAATTAATTGAACAGCAATCCAGAAGGAAATGTATTCCAGTGGAGACAGTGGAACACTCTCCCATTCCAATTGATCATATTTAGTTAAGAGAATTGGCAGTAGTCTGCAATTCACTCAGGTGCTGCTTTGGGCAGGGCCTGTGTTACTTAATCTAATAGTTCTTTTTCTGCTTTGGTGTTGTTAAAGGCCCCTGAAACTCATCTTCATTAATTGTATTATAATAGAAAGAGTGCCCTAGGGACAATAAAAAAGGAACAAACCCCAAAAGACTGAATCCATTTTCTACAATTGGACTCTGTTAGGTTATGTGATAAAAGCTCATCTGCACACCCATGAATGATCAGAGAGAAACAATGGCAGGTGGGAACCCGAATAATACCCTGCCAGGTGGGCCCAGGCCCACCACGGGAGCCATCAGCCCATCAAAAAAAACAAACAACCTATCTCTTCAGAGTACAGGAGTACGATGACAGATGTGGGGAACCCAAATTAAAGACTCAGAGGCACAGATAGTCTGCCTGGGCAACTCCCAGGGCTATCCCAGGAGACCCTCAGATCCAGTGTCCAGCGGTGAAACCCATCAGGACGGGTGAACACCAGAGCGCCTTTTGGACTGAGGGGTGGTCACTGCTTAGTAGTATAGGACATATTATGGGTTACAGGGGAAGATTATTTTGGGATGACACGGGACTTCTTATGGGATGTTTAGAAAAGGAGCCAAAGGCAGGGAAAGGGGTGGATACAGTTGATCGGGGGAGGAACAAGTGTGGGAAAATAGAGGGATGAAGGAACAGAAGTCATTTGTCACATGTAAACAGTTTGTTGCTCATTAAACTTGCGTGCCACATATAAATATTTTGTTGCTCAGTAACCTTGTCTGTATGGGATCAGTGCAATCTGTCCTATCTTCTTATTAAACTCCATTTCTGACTCTTTCCGTTGGTCAGGGGGTCTCTTTGATATGCATGTGTGTATAGGGGTCTGAATCTCAGAAGCTGGAGTGGGACCTCAGGTCTCAGGAGCCCGTGAGTTCAGCAACTGGAGCGAGTATAACTGAACTGGAGTTCAGTAACTGGGTGTGCAAAGGAGTTTGTGAGTGCTAGTGTGGTGGTTTGAACCTGGCCAGCAGCTGAACATCCACCCTGCCTCTCTCTCACTCTTCTTCCCACAGGATGAGGAGAAAATGGAAGGAAGGTGAGAAGATTTGTGGATCGAGTTAATGACAGTTTAACGGGGAAAGCAAAAGCTGTGTCTGTAAGCAAAACAAGAGGAATTAATTCACTACTTCCCATCAGCAGGCAGATGTCCAGCCACCTCCTGGAAAGCAGGGGCTTAACACGCTTAATGGTTACTTGACAAGTCAAACATTCCCCTTTCCTTCTTCTTCCCTTGAGCTGTTTATTGCTTAACATGGTGTCATATTACATATCCCTCTCATCAGTTTGGGTTAACTGTCCTAGCTGTGTCCCCATCCAACCTCTTGCCCACCCTCAACCTATTAGCTTTTGGTGGGAAAGCAGACAGAAAGCCTTGACATCGTCCTGCATCTGAGTAAAGGCAACCCCTGGTATAAATACAGGCAGGAGATAAACGGATTGAGAGTAGACCTGCGCAGAAGGACTTGGGGGTACATGTTGATGAAAAAATTGGAAAGGAATCATAGAATCACAGAATTGTTTAGGTTGGAAAAGACCTTTAAGATCATCAAATCCAACCATTAGCCAATCCACCACTAAACCATTTCCCTAAGTACCACATTCACACATCTTTTCAATACATCCAGGGATGGTGACTCAACCACTTCCCTGGGCAGCCTGTTCCAATGCTTGATAACCCTTTCAGTGAAGAAATTTGTCCTAATATCCAATCTAAACTTCCCCTGATGCAACTTGAGGCTGTTTCCTCTTGTCCTATCACTTTTTACTTGGGAGAAGAAACCGACCCCACCTCACTACAACCTCCTTTCAGGTAGTTGTAGAGATTGATAAAGTCTCCCCTGAGGCAATGTGCACTCTAAGCCTAGAAAAGGAACTGTATCCTGGGTTGTATCAAAAGAAGCATGGCCAGAAGGTCTAGGGAGGTGATTCTAGCCCTCTACTCCTTTTTGGTCAGACCCCAACTGGAGTACTTTGTTTGGCTCTGGAGTCCTCGGCACAGGAAAGACATGGACCTGTTGGAGCGGGTCTACAGAAGGGCCACAAAAATTATCAGAGGGCTGGAACATCTCTCCTGTGAGGACAGGCTGAGAGAGTTGGGGTTGTTCCCCCTGGAGCAGAGAAGGCTCTGGGGAGACCTTGTGGCCTTTCAGTACTTAAAGGGGGCTAATAAGAAAGATGGGGACAGAATTTTTAATACGGCTTGTAGCAATAGGAAAAATGGTAATGGTTTTAAATTAAAATAGATTCAGGCTAGATATAAGGAAGAATTTTTTTATGCTGAGGGTGGTGAAACACTGGTACAGGTTTCCCAGAGAGGTGGTAGATGCTCCATCCCTGGAAACATTCAAGGTCAGGTTGGATGGAGCTCTTAGAAACCTCATCTAGTTGAACATGTCCCTGCTTATTGCAGGGGGGGTTCGACTAGATGACCTTTAAATGTCCCTTCCAACCCACACTATTCTACGATTCTATGATTCTACGGTTCTATGATTGCGCAAGCGCTCTTCAGCAGGTGCCAAAATATACATATGTTATCAACACTGTTTTAGCCACAAGTGCAAAGCACAGCACCATACAGGCTGCTACAAAGTTAACTCCATCCCAGCCAGACGAATTCCAGCTAGGGAAGATGAAGCCAGACTAGCTGGTAAGCAGGCAAAGTGGCTTGTAAGCCAAGGGTGACTCTAAGGGTGAGACCACAGGAGGAGCTGGCTGTTGGTGGAACCAGAGGAGTCCTGGCTAGAGAGGCTGCAGTGTCTGGGGGTGTCCAGGAGTGAGATGAGTGTGTGTCTCTAAGATTGAGATCAATAGGGGCTGGCTACTGGGGACCAGGGAGGTCCCAGTGAGCTCTACAGGTGTGCGTGTGCATGTGTGGGGTTGAATGAGGCAGTCTGTAACGGCAATTGGAGTGGGGCTGCTGTTCCTGGCATTTGTATGCCCAAGTGCCAGCAACTGGAGGCACTGGAGAGTCTGGGATCCAGGGACAGCTGCTGGGCAGACTGAGGTTCTGAGCCCAGCTGCTGACGGGATTCATGCTGTACGTATGTATGTATATACTATCAGCAGTGGACCTTCATACTGTTCAGCCAGCGAGGGCAGCCATTGGGATTTGTCTCTGTTCAAGTGACTGCTGAATTTGTATGTACGTCCATGTTGCTCTGTGTTACCAGTCACGTATATATGTATATGTGTTGGTCTTGGTGCCTGCTGGGAATACGTGTTCAGCCTCACTATTGGTTGGATTTGGGGACACGGAGCTATGGCAGGCTCTTCTCTCTTGGGCTGCCGAATCCATGCCTATTCCCTTAACAGATTACTTCTTTCTACCTGATGGAAATATGCTGAAGAAAGGCCTATAAAGTTTTCATCGTCATGCAGATATTTCATGAAGTAGTTTCTGTCAGCTTTTCCAAGGACATAAGTCAGTGGAAAAGCACTTGTACAATAGACAATAGAGAATATCTCCAGAGGATCAGATAGGTACATATCCTTGTCAATTGAAACCAGGAACTTTTCTTCATTTGTTATAACATAAAGAACACACCAAGGAGGAGTTGAAAGCTGCATACAGCTCTTGAATATTACATTCATGAGCAAAAGCTAAAAATACATCATAGCTGTATAACAGGCAAAAGGCTAAGTTTACAAATAAGTTCCTATATATGTTTTTTAAACAGTTTCATTAGTCATAGCTACCAAAAAAAAAGGTTAATTATGCATTATTGATAAGGTTGCCAATCTTCTACCCACATAACTAGAAAATTGTTATCTTTTATTTTGATCAAAAAACATCACATTTTAATTCAGAAGTTTTTGGGCAATGTTATACTTTTGTTTTTTTCCTCAGCTCAAACACCTGTTTAAAAGGATAGGTAATGTTGAACCCCATGCTTATCCCTGCTGGTACTCCTTCATCACTGTTCCCACCTCCTCACCAGGTAGAGTAGCCCCCCGTTGACTTTAATAAACAAGCAGGGAATGCCTGAGGCAAGTATAAGAGGGTGGAGGGAGGTTAGAAGTTGGAGGAGGAAGAGAGAGGATAAAAATGAGAGGGAAGTATTGAGCCTATCCCAGAAACATTCCTCATATAATGTCACTGAACTTGCGCTGCCCAAACCTTTCATGCTTCTTTTGATCCTCCTCTTGACCTTGCCTCTCTGTTTCTGAGTCTCAGTCCTGAGCTCCCCAGCTGCATTTCTTGGCCTCATTTTCCAGGCTTTCTGCTTTTGGGGCAGTTAGCCAATGCTTAGCCTATTCACAGTGGCTATAAATAGTCTTGAACTTTTCACAATGAACACATGCCTGACAAATACCTTGTGGACAACTGTTTAGAAGTAGCTGTTGTTGTTGTCATTGTTGTTGTTGTTGTTGTTAGTAGCAATAGTATTAATACTAGTATTAGTATTATTGTGTTGTGATGCCAGATTCTAAGATATACCTAGTTACCATTTTCGGTGTCTGTCCAACCACACTGATTAGAAATCTACTTCTGTTTTTAAATAAAGGTCTGGTAATTCAGAATGGCATAGAAGGTAAAAACAAACACTGGAACACAAAGTTGGCAATATCAAGAGAAACTCAGTTAATGTAAATCCAATGCCAATGTCAAAGTCAATATTTTCATTCGGGCAAATGTAATTAAAGATCTACTTCCTTTAACCTTAACCAAATCTTTGACTTGCAAGACTAGCTAGCTAACCATTAGCATAAAAAGCATGCCAAAACAGTCTCAATAGAAAGATGATGAGATTCCTTAGACTGGTTCTCCAACATACAGATGCAGAAACACATCCATCTGAAGTACCTCACCACTATTACTTTAGAGGAATTCTTTTTAGTCAGCAACAAATAATACCAAATATTGCCTTCACTGAATCTAGAAATCTAATATAAAGCAACCCTGACTGAAATCAAGTCAACTGGACAGAATAGCAGGATGTTGTCTGAGGAAGTCTTATGTAGGGAAAGAATACAAGATAAATTTGGAATAGGCTTCCAATTGATGACACTGTCCCTATATGTCCCCAGATTAGTAGTTTGTAGATAAGCAAGGACAGAGAATGTCCAGTTCCTGATTTTGCTTTTCCACCTCTCCCCTTCTAAATATATGACTCCTGACTTCAGTAGAAAGGGGAAGGAAAGAAGAGAGTTCTGCTCCATCATCTTGAAACCTGATGGGTTCCCATACTCTTTACCTTGCTAAAACAAAACTTCCCCAGTTGGCATAGTGGGTCTGTAATGTCCAAATGAGATAAAGCAAAAGGCTCAGTAAAAAGGTGAAAGGGCCTGGCTTTTTCTTTTAAAAAGCAGTTATAAGGCTTTGGTGACAAGAGTGAGGCAGCACTTGGCAGATCAGTTAGTATGTCAGTAAAAACAAACTAGCAGGTACAATATTAATAAAAGGCACAAGAGGACCCAGAGCTCTGTGCGTCATGCCATCAGTTCTTTGGATTGTGCTGGATATTGATCATAAATAAATAATTGTTCCATTCTGCTGTTGATTAAAATGTTAGTAAAAGTACCAAGTTACAGGAGCAGAATGTAAAACCATACTACAGCTGTGAAAAATCCATAAAAGGGGTCAAAGCATTCTTCCCTTCTGCTCAGTCCTTCGATTAATACCATTTCCTTGACATGTGGAATTTCAGAAGGATAACATGTCTGAAAGATGGTATTTTAATTTTCCATCTAGAAGTGACAAAGCATTCTGATTGAGCGTTTATATTATGCTGTATATACATTTGTTTTCACTTTCTGTAGTATCAGAGCAAACATGTACAGCAAAGTTTATATAAATCGAATATAAGTTTACTTTTATAAAAATTTAAAGGAGGTAAAAATCTTTATCAGTAATAAATCACTGGACAAGACTTACTGTGTACTTTACTTCTCTTTGTAACTAACAAAAAAGTAGAAGGATCAAGCCATTTTTTTTTGTTGTTGTTCCTAAATAGTGGAGTACTTTTTATTTTTTCCCTCTCAAGGTTCAGAGTATCTTCCCTACAATGGAAGTTCCTATGGCCTCTATTCAATGAGCAAATGGCAGATTGATCCTCTTAAAGTCTGTTCAGAGACTTTACATGAAACTGTACGGCATTATACTGAAACCAGCTGGCTGTTATGTGAGGTGATAACATCCAGCTGAGTGGTGGCAATAAGTAACTGGTGGGCAGTGACATCTTAAAATGACAGCCCTTTCTGCAATAACACTGGAATAGTGGCTCACTTTGCCGTCTTTCAGCAGGATTTATTAGCTCTTGTTTAGAGAATCACCTGCATGGTTAAGGAAGTTTTGGATCAGAACTAGCTTGTGCCTGCTTACTTGGCACCTGGCTCACTTGAAAGGCTGTTTTTCACTGCTTAAATGACTAACATAAAAGTTAGTTATTGCAACAACTATCTTTTAAATTCCTAAGTATTTTTCAGAATTATTCCTTCATTCTGAAAATAATTCTTATGCTACAGAAAAAAAAAATTCCTATTATAGCAATTAAATCCACAACCTGAAATAAAATAAGCATTTTAAAAAGGAATTAATACAAAATTGCTCTTATTTTGAAATGAATAATATATTGATATTAAAATTAAATGAGGGAAAAAAGTGTTTCTGGATAAGCATTGCTTATGTAAAATGCCTATCACCAGAGTATCTGGATGCTTATTTTATAAAGAAAGGAAAAAAAGAGTATGGATTCACACCATACACAAGATACAAACTGAAATGCAAACTTTTTTGTCAAACAAACAAACAAAAGTCCTTTAAGTCTTCCTTGAATACAGTTCAAGGATGATACTTTCCTAGAAAAATTGCATCAATTTGAAGCTTTATTTAGTTTAATTGTTTTTTTTCTTGGTGGGGGTCGGAGGGGCAGCTTCTCTGAAGCTTGTCAAGAAAGAGAAGTATCACCCAAAAATGTGAAAACCTTAAAGATGCTGTAAAGTGAAATATTGCCATTTATTTCTTTTAGTGAAGAATCTAATACCTTTTCCCTGTATCCAGTACTGTTAGAAAAGGGGAAAAAGATGTCATAGCAGTGTCTTCTTGATCTCTCCTTTCTATTTTTCTCAGTCATACATGTTAACATCGCACCTACAGCTCACCTCTCCAAGAGTTTGACCACTTGCCTTTGATTTCAGTACTCCTCAGCTGCCCCAGCCAAAAGGCCAAAAATGTGGTCTGGAGTTTGAGGTGAAGAACAGTGGTCTAAGCCTTGTTTTGATTTGTCACATGAGCTGGTAGAGTGCATTTCTAATACATGGTTACCCGTGTTTCCCCTTTGCCAAATGGGATGGCTGAGATTTGAGATCCACCTCGCAGCAATCAATGAATTGCAAAACAGTGACTGCAGCTTGCTGGATGAGAGATAAAAGGAGCTTTGGTTGTGAGCACAGGAAAGAAAGGGAACTGTTACAAGCAGCCTTCACGGAAATTGAGCTTTAAAAACATGAAAACACTGAATGAGCCACATCATTACCTGGGGAAAGAGGAAATAAACAATCACAGAATAGATGGCTACAACAAAGAAGGAACATTTCAGATTTGTTTGTTTATTTATCTGCATGTGTTTTTTGGCATCTGCGAAAAGTCAGAGTAACACATGGAAAGAGACAGGGTAAGCTGGGATTCAGCTCAAATGCTGACTGGAATTTAGAGAAAACACCAAAACAAAGGTCTCATAGTATTTCACTGATCCTGTGTTTCTTAATGGTTCCATCAGACTGTTAATTTGTTTGTTTTACAATAGTGGAGATCACAATTTATTTTCAGCCTTTTGGGAAAGGAGGAATTCTTCTCCAGCAAATGTTGACATCTAGGTATATCTATCTTGACTATGTCACAAAAAAAAAAAAAAAAAAAAAAAAAAGCCCCAATAATAGACATTTAGCAACAATCTTTAAAATCAAAGTAGGATTGAGGCAATCACAATGACTGACAAATTTACATGAAAGACAGAAACTTTTGCATTCATTTACAGCTTTTCTCCCCTACTACATCCATTTTAAACTTAAAAAAAATGACAGTTGTTATGAACATGTTCCTTTTATTGCATAATCTATTTCTGATAATTAGTTTTTTAAGCTTTCTGTTACTTCAATCAGAAAATGAATGAATTAGGCTTCTGTAATATATATGATCTGTACTTACGACAATGCTTTATTTCTTGAACAAGATACTGAATTTACTCCTTCAGAAGATATGATTCATATGTCCTGAAGACACTCTACCTTGTAGGATAATTATCATATGAATTTACTAAAAGTTCAGTGTCATATCTTTTTTGTGTTCGAAGCAGTGATGTGAATTATCAAGTGAAATACATTAGCAATAGTGAAATCTAATAGGTAAAATTGTAGTTCTTTCTCTCTGGAAAAGTTCTTTGCTACTTCTCCATGATACTCATTCTCATTCATACAGTCTTTTAAACAAATCTATAAAGCAGGAAGCAGAAATTGTGCTATGGTAAAATATATGTTCTACAAGAAATGCAATTAATTCTACGTCATGGTTGATCAAATGCATTAATTAACATAACCAACCCCCCAAATTGAGGGAAAACTTTCCATATCAGCATAGAAGACATAAGGCAAAATTCCTTTTTCTAATTTTTCTGAATCATATTCAGATTATTTAACATTAAATACAGTGTAAAATATTCCAAACTATAAACATGGTATCTTTGCTAATGAATTGAAAGGAAAAAAAAGACCTCTAAATTTTGTTGATGCAATTAATAAAAGGAACTGGATAAGGGCTCCTAAACCATCACATCCAGTATTCTGATATGACTGCCACCCAGATATATGGATATATGCCTTACCAAGTAATGTAATACCAAACATAAGTATTTAAAAAAAAAACACAAATAGCCTTCTGGATCCAAATCACTGGTTGAGTCTCTCCTGAATTATGAAATTGACACTTTATTAATAATAATAAAAACACCTTTGGGCTTTTAATACATTTTATGAGAATGCTTTTCAAACTATCTCAGAAATCAGTCCACATTAAGTCATGCTCAGATCATGCTATTTCTCTATCAGTATGAGTCATGTAGGGGGAAAAAAAAGTAAAAGGAAAAAGATAACTTAGAGTATTCTAATACTTATGTGACTGCAGGAGTGGAATTCAACTCCAGAGTGTGGACATTGTTGGTCATAACATTTGTCTAAGTGTCATTATGTCATTAACTGTCCATTCTCTAAGCAATCCTGCTTCAGCAAGGGAATTGGACTAGATGATCTATACGGTCCCTTCCAACTCTAAAAAAATTCAGTGAAATTCAGTGAAATTATAGTCAGCGGAGATTTAGTTAGTATAACAGATAAATTCTAAAGACTTGATTGAGTCCCCTCAACATAGGCATTTAGTCTATTTCAGATGACCTGTGGTATCCTATCCACTGTACAGCTGATGCTCAGGGACTTGAGTCTTCTGTATGTGCTATGTCAACTCTGACAGCTATTATGACATGTCATGTCTGTGACAGCCCAAGGCAGTCAAATAGCACTAGACATCCAGCACTAGACAATTCAATTGATCTGTGGGTGTCTATTCTCTTGACCTGAATCTCACTCTGAGACTTCAGGTTTCAAGAAAAATACTAAAAATCAGGACCATACTGACAAATAATGTGGCAACATGCACATGAGTCGTATGTATAGGTCTCTTAAGATAGATATGCCACCTCTCTGAGCTGAGTGGGGGACATAGATCCTTTAAGTATGATACCTAAAATGTTACATATGATAAATATGTGAAAAAATCATGCCTAAAAAATGTCTACCTATTTCGTTTTCACTAATCAACCATTCATTTGTAGCAGATTTACAAAATTCATACAGATGTGTACAAATACAAAACTGTAACCCTACACACAGAGATGTATTTTTTTTTATCCTGTGTTCCCTCACCTCATCCCCATATTCACAACAGAATAACAGCCTATTAGTAAAACCAAAAACTAGAAGTCTTGCAGCTAAATTCCCATTTCTCACTATTTTTGCAATAAGTATATGTTTAACTTATGCCCTAGTACCTGTGGGTAAGGCAATCCAATGATTGGAATTCTTTTTTCCTCAGATGGAAAATTACAACATATGTTGTTTAGATACCTTTGCAAAACAGGATTCCAAGTGATATCCAGGTAAGATGCAACAATAAATACATGATTAAATTGTCCACCATTAGGTGTGCTGTGCTTAACTAATGATGCCAGAGAGGATGTCATAATAAATCGCCAGTGGGTGGCAAATACAAGACATTCCAGGACTTACTGGGAGGCAAATCATACTTGCACAGATGAACAATACAGGGAAAAATGTGTGAAAAAGTTTCTAAAGGGCAAGGTAAACTCACACTCCACTATTTGAAATGTTCTTTATGCCACATTTGCAACCAACTAGAGAGGAAAAATTTTGAGTTATTAAGAACTGGGGGAAACCTTTGAAATAGCCTATAAGGGAAGGATGATTTCCATCTAAAGCAAATAAAACTCAAACCTAAAATAAACTTTACGGGGAAGTTTTAAACTAAAGACTGAGGAAAATCCAACAGGTGTACAAGGGTGAAGTAATAAAATCTCTGCAGTATTACAAAACCTGGCAGAACAGAAGTCAATAACATTCAGAAAAGTAATAGATAGGAGCAATCTCTATAAATAAGATTCTATTGAAGCAGGGCACATAAAAACTGCAACCAGAACAGGGCCACATATATAAATGGTTCTATACAAATTAGAGAAATGTAAAGAATTAGCTGGCTAAGATGAAAGCCCTGATTTTCATATTGTCATACTAGGGACTGAGGAAGGCTGATAACCAGTGCAGCACCATAGCTTGGATGCTAGCATACAATTTACATAAAGAATGACAGAATAAGTTGCATGTGTGGAAGAGTGGCATGTATGTTAAAAGAAATACAGAAACATCTAGAACAAATTAACTACTGAGAAGGAACATCAAATTTCTTTGTACTGAAATGTGTGCCCAAATAGAACAACAGCAGGGCTGTATCATCAACACCTTGGAACATTTAGATATGAAATACTGGGGAAAAACATTTTTGCAGGTGTAAGTAATGACTGCTAAATCTATTAAATTTCATTAATGGAGTCAAATAACATCTGGCTTTGTGTTATCAGTTTATTTGCTGAGTAGACAATTCCAGAAAGCTTTCTGGAAAGATTCTTGAAAAAGTCAGTACCGTGTTTCATAGTAACACAGGAAAGTTGTACTGATGGATTAATAACTGCATAAAAGAGATAACAAAGGACTAGATATATTGTCTTTCCCTGCTGAATCCAAGTGTAGGAGAATTAACAGTGAAACTTCAGAGTAATTTCTGCTAAAACTTGTGCTGGTCAATATATTCAGAGGATGAACATTTAGGTGGTATAGCCACTGATGATGTGCAATTACTGAGAGCTATATAAAAATTAGTCTGTCTACAAAGAGTTGCTGAAGGATCTTACGCTGGGAGATAAAATGGCAGATAAAATTCTGTGTTGGCAGGTGAAAAAAAGTACTCATGAGGAAGAACAACAGAAACTGCATGTACACAATTATTTGCTCTAAATTAGCCATTACCACTTATACAAAAGATCTTGCAGTCATTGCAAATCATTTTATTAAAAAAAAAAAAATTCAACCCAAAACATATCATCTGGAAGCTGAGCATGGCCAAAAATACAATTCGAATGCTGTGAATCGTTAGGAAAGGAACAAAACAAAAATCATAATTACCTCACCACATAAATCTGAAGTGGATTCGCATGTTGTCTACCAATTGCAGTAAAGACTTTCTTGCCTCAAAAAAGGATATGGTAGAACAAAAATAGTGCGGGGAGAAAACACCAGTTGTCCATAATTATAGAAAAGCTTAAATGTGAAGAGAGATTGAATAAACTAGAATTCTCCAATATGGAAAAAAAAAAAAAAAAAAGACAGATGGGATTATTATATGTATCTGTTAAAAAATGAAAGCCCTAGAGAACTAAAATGATGTTGTTTAAAAATAAAAACCAAAAAAATCTTAAAACTTTTGGAGAAAGAATAGCCAAATACACAATGACAAAAAAAGTTTTGTTTTGTTTTGTTCTGTCTGTTTTGTTTTTAAAAAAGGAAATTTATGTTCACTTTTCATGCCCTGAGGATACCATTAGACTGTTTAACCTCTTTACCCCCTGTATGGTTTCGTCTGCCTGTGCTCCAGCCCAGCTCTGATATGGTGCCGCTGTAACCTTGGGCCAGACTGCTGGGAACAAAGCTGCGTGAGAAGGAGCTGTGAGAAGCATTAATCACATTCCCCCATCCTTTGCTTCAGAATTGCATTTAAGCTCACAGCCTTGCCTTCACCTGATCTACGTTATTTCTCTTCAGTTATTCTGCTGTTGTCCATTGCCAATTCTTCTATGTACAAATGCATTTTCATAAAACAGAATCTTGTTCTGACCAGGAAGATAAACATAACAACCTGTCACATGTAATTTTATTTATTTTTAGTAGTCCTTCAGTAACAAAGAAATAGTTAAAAATAGATGAAAGAAAGTACTATAGGTGATCATTTTGTTGGGGGAAAAAAGTTACTTTTTAGAGAAAAACTGTGAACTTCAGGAACAACACCAAAAAAAGTTAGGGAGAAACATGCACACACACCTTGGTAAGTGTAACTACAAATTTTTTAACAGGAAATTCACATACTGTGGCATCCAATGCCTTATAGGGATTTGAACCCAGTTCTTTTGTGTCTTATTTGAAATCTTTAAATTATACATTACTGGACATTCTGGAGAAAAGGTCTGTCTTTCAGCAAGTGGAGCGTTACACCTGAAAAACATTTTTATTAAATTGTTGCAACGCAACAACGCCACTTTGCAACGCAAAGAATATTTTTAATTGTTTCATTTTTCTTAATTCAGTCTTTTCTGAAACAAGCAAAGCAGCACTACTTGATTGTATTCTTTTTGGCAAGTTGAGTTTATTTTTTAAAAATAAGTATCACTGAACTTTAATGTATAAATAAATACATACAATTTGCATAAATTTGAGATTAAACAACAAATATTATAATCATATACAAAAGTCATGCGGCACTACACTTGCCATTAGGAATATTTTCCAACATATGACTCTTAATGACAGCAATTGTCAAAGAGCAACCTTACACCTTTTTTGAAGTTAGATTTTTGAAAAATACAAGTGACAAAAAAATCTTATATCACTGTGCTGCACCAAGCACAAGTGATATAAGTGATATACAAGTCCTTGTATATTAAAAAAAGGCTTGCTCATTGGTTTCTAAACAAACACCTGTCCAGAACAGGTTAACAGTAGTAGGATAATGATCCCTCTGTGGAAAGTATGGCTTTGTGAGCCTTTGCACAAGACGAAAACGTCTCATATAAAGTGTTTCCATGGGGGAGGGTTGTTTAGTTCTTTAAAAAAAAATCTACTTACTTTTTCTGACTTAAAATCACTGTTTCAGATTACTGTTGATAGACTAACACAGAGGTTAATACTGAGAACTGCCTGTATACATGGCCTTCATTAACACCATATAATTATACTGAGATTTCTTGAGCTTGACTTGTCAGATAAGATCTTATCTAGATGAATGGTTTTTCTTGCTTTGAATGCTTGAATAAATCTGAGAGTCATTTGGCACTTGGCAGCCTACATTATGACATGTTATCAGCCAAGTAGTGCAAAGAAAAAATTAATTATTTCAAAGACGAAATACATGATAGAAATATTTTAAAATGTAACAATAGCTGTGTTGGCTCTAAGGAGAGGAAAAAAAATTACAAAGCGGAGACAAGTCCAGTGAAGAAGAACATCTTTCTTCAGAAACTTGCAACAAGGTTACCTATCAGTGAACACAGCTGTCAACCATCAATCCCCTGTTGGAACATTATTTGGAGAAAGAAAGTTAAATTCATGAAATGTTTCATTGTCCTCCTCCCCATAAATTAATGCAACCACTTTTTCTGTTATTGTCATTGTCTTGAGGCTATTTCTGACATACTTTCTCTCAAGGGAAGTCAGAAGACAAATTGCATGTAGAGATAAAATTCTGGAATGCCTTTTTTTTATCCTGTTCCACCTTAATTTCACCCTCATTCTGTGGCTATCTCATTCACCAGGTTGTCTGGTGTTGGGAAGCCTCAGCGTAGCATGGAAATGCAGTTTGTTCTTTTATAAGAAAGCTCAAAGACTTAGAGGAGTTTGGCCACTGTTTATGGAAGAATTATGTTTAAATCTAGTTCACTGATAGCAGAGAAAGTGACTGCCCCTGTGTATAAAGGCACATAACTGGGATTCGAAGGACTCATTCCTTGATTTGCTGGAGGAACTTCATAAAAAAATTTAGTGTCTACCCTTTAAAGTTTTCTGAACATAAAGCACATAAAGCACAGATTTTGTTAGGGTTTTTATTGTAACTGTACTTATATCAATGGACTACTTACTTTACATGCAGTTATGTTTCTAAAACATTTTTATACCTATGTAACATGTTTTTTCTACAGTTGATATTAAAGCAGAGTAAAATGTAATATGAATTAAAAATACAATAGCTGCTCCTAAATAGCTCCTTGTCTAGCCACTCTGACTACCTTTAAAACAAGAAAATAAAATTTGAGCCCTTTCTTCACCTGTGAGTACAGATGGTGTAACAAGGGTCGCATATGCACAGCTAATCTTTCTTCCCACTCAAAACGGGTAAGGAGAGCCATCGCTGCATGTCAGGACTAGCACCTGGCCGGTATATTCCCTGAACCAGGCCTGGCTCTTGTCTAGGGAGTTCAAGGTGCTACAGAGCACAGCTGTGTCCAGCTGTGTACCATCAATTGAGCAGTCAGGACAACCAAGGATCAGCACTGAAACCTGCGCTTCAGTTCTATGCAGCTTTACAACCCTGCTCTTCTGGAATATGGCCCGCCCTTACTCCTCTCTGGGCAGTCCCCAGTGATCACTGTTAGGGTACTGACTAGATATTCTTCTTTTGAACTGAAGTGGCTATTATTAGAATCATAGAATTATAGAATGTGTTGGGTTGGAAGGGACCTTTAAAGGTCATCTAATCCAACTCCCCTGAAGTAAGCGGGGACGTCTTTAACTAGGTCGTATTGTTCAGAGCCACATCCAGCCTGGCCTTGAACACTTCCAGGGATGGGGCATCCACAGGTTCTCTGGACAACCTGTTCCAGTGTCTCACCACTCTCATTGTTAAGAACTTCTTCCTAATGTCTAATCTAAACCTACCCTGCTCTAGTTTAAAACCATTGCCCCTCATCCTATGACTACATGCCCTTGCAGACAGTTCCTCCCCAGCTTCCTTGTAGGTCCCCTTTTAGGTATTGGAAGGCTGCTATAAGGTCTCCCCGGAGCCTTCTCCTCTCCAGGCTGAACAACCCCAACTCTCTCAGCCTGTCTTTGTAGCAGAGGTTCTCTAGCCCTCTGATCATCTGCATGGCCCTCCTCTTATGCTGGTAACAGTGCTTTGGTTGCCTACTCTACAAAGGTAGCTTGAGAACTACATGTTGCACTGTTTTTCTCCTTCAGCTCTACTCTGTCAGTATCTTTCCGTTGGTCTCTGAACAGAAATTTCAGAGAGCGTGCATACTACAGTGAACAATGGTCATCTTTCTTCCAGGCTTGTGGTCTAGTCCTAACTACTGGGGTCCTGTTTGTGGTCATGATCCCTAATTTTGGAACCTCTGGGACAAAAAAATTCAGAGAAGATGCTTCTCAGAAAAAAACCAAAAACTATATTCATTTCCACAATGAGTTGACAGGGAGCAATTCTATGATGCCGGAAACCGTTTCTTTAGATACCAGGACCACTGTAAGCTAAAATAAACATTTCTACCATCTGATTTTGTCACTTGCTGTAACTCTTTAGAGACAGTAAAAGCAGCAAAACTTTTAAGTATGGACAATCCTAATTTTCCCATTTCTTCCACATAAAAAGAATGTAATGAAATATCTTTCTTCATACCCTCTCTCAGTCTTCACTGAATGTCAACTTTTTTAGGACAGGGACTAAGTTATGCCCTGTCATACTTAGAAGTGTAGCTCAAAAGGGGAAATAAGCATCTGTTGAGAATTCAAAGTACTACAACAATCTGAAATATAAGAATACTTTAGGGCATTAAACCCCCAAATAACAGGCAGATATATTTTTCAGCGCTAGCATGCTGCAATGTGTGTCCAATAAGGACCTGTCCATATATAACAATCTTATCTCTAAACTTATAACCACAGTTAAAGTAATTGCGAATGCAGTTTGATAATCTGTCATCATACAGTTATTTCAAAATTGAAAATAACACATATGCTTCCTACTATTATTATTTAGCCCTTAGGTTAATTGCTTATGAATGATATACTCAGACTAAGCCACTAGACCTTATCCTCCTGAGAGGATCCTAATGCCCTTTTGTCCTTTAATTTAATGCAGTGTTTCTTTTGGTTTTAAGGAAACAAATACCACAACAAACAATAATCTACTAATTTGTATGTAGCCTAAAATGGTGTTAATTCTCACAGCTCTGTGAAATGTTAAACTAATCATCAGAGAAACACTGAAGATGCTGGTTGAACCTTTTCTCTCTGTTTTGAATTTTCCTTATCCACAAAAAGCAACAGCTGTCCACTGCAATGATTTTTGTGTCTCTTTTCACATTTCCTCAGACCTTCCAACCTAGACCAAATTACTAGACTCTTACCTTTGCCTTATTTTTGGTGCATTTTGCAAAGTGACTTCAGAGTATTATTAAAAAAGAATTCAGAGTTTATAAAAGTGTGCTCAGACTACAGTAAGTGATCTAGATCATAACCCAAACTGGAGTTGACAGGTATTTTGAGTCCTAAACTGTATTTTGTAGTACTGCTGTGTGAGACTCCAAACAGAAACTGTGGACCTATAGCAAAACCACTGTAAGCAATTATCATTTTCCATATGCATCTGATAAATACTGTTTACATACTGTTATAAATGTTGTTTCCAAGTCATTGCTGTCTCTTATTTTAAGTAATTACTGTACTAGCAGACTGGTGACTGACAGTGAATGATTGCAGTCAGCATTGGCAACTGGCAGACACCTTTGTAGCGGCGTAAAATCAGAATAAAATGCCTGAAACAGGACCTTGCTCCAGCAAGTAGATTCTTTCCAACTCCACAATCCATTTGGGGGATTTAATCACATTTATTTCTATAGTTATAGCTAGATAGCTATATCTGCATAGCTAGATTTTTGAAGATTTTGCCAGCTTCCTGAAGTTAAATGCAAATTTCCTTATTTTCTCCATATGGTAAAAAGTCTATGCGGTTTGGGAATCTACTCTCCAAGGACATTCTTTGATGCATGTTAGGACAGTTTTATGTTTCAATAACACAAAACCAGGCAAATTAATAGGACCTAAAGAGATTTGTTAATCAAACTTATGAATTGTGGATAGTTAATAGTCCTTAACAACACTTGACATTTAGAGTATATAGCACTTTACAAACATTGAATAATTACTGTCGCAACTTCTTCATGTGCTAGGGAAATTGTTTTAGCATTAATGTGCAGACAAGGAAACTGAGACAAAGACAGCTGTGCACTTTTGGAATATCGTACTGATTGGAAAGAGATAATCTCACTGTCCACGGTGCATTGACCTGGACATTTACAAAAATGGGAAGAAGACATCAACAAAGTGATATTATACTACCATTTTGTAGAGTATGCAGTGTAATGTGGTAACGTCTGTTAATGAAACGTCTATATATTAGTTCTAAGAATGAGTTGCTCACCAACAATTTCTGCTACCAGCGAAGAAATACGGGCTCAAAGGGAAATCCCATTCATCTGTTTTGGATGGGAAAGTAAAGAGGGATTTCAGAGTATATATTGCAAAATTAGACAGATAAATAAACAAGCAAGCAACAACAAGAATGGTAGACTTTTTAGTAAATGGTAAAGAACTAATAGCTGTGGTAGTCTATGCCATTGTTAGGGCAAATTATTTTGTCGTTCTTCTTATTTTAAGAATCTTCTGAAAAGGAAAATTAATGTGTACACACTATTGGCCAATATATTGCAGGAAAGGTCTTTGAACATAAGAATAGTCTTATTGATATTTACATTCACATAAGTAAAATGACAATTTAAATATGCAAATCTTCAGGACTAGCATGCAGGTTTATGCCATCCTGAAGTTTATGGGAAAAAACCTCAGTTGGACACATTAGACACTCAGTTTTTAATTTATTTTTCTTTAATATTTGTTTCCTTAGTGTTCCATTATTTTACTTTGGATGCAAATTACTGTATTGGAAAGAAATTGCCAGGAAATAATTATGAAATGACAACAAATAAGATTTTACAGTAATTAATTTTTGCAATGACATAAGCCTAAACAACTCTCTCTGATTGAGCTGATAAGACAAAATGATAAAATTGAAGTAACGTGAAGTCAGCTAAAGAAACATTAATGACATTATAAATATGAACTTCAACTATAATTCAGAACCAAATATGACACTTGTTTTGTATTGAGCTATAGCTATTTTAATAGTTATGGAATATAGGTTCTGTGTTTGTGTTGTAATTTTTAATGTTTTCTGACTTTTTTGTATATATTTGTTACTACTTGAAAAAGCTAGATGCATTCAAAAAAAGAGACAAAGATATACTATCTGAGATCTCAAAAAAAATCTTCTGTAGGATAATTCATACTCCCCTTTCTTGAAGACCAGTTTCATGAGATTTTTCCCATAACTAAGCAGGATTTAATCTCTCAAGATAAAATAGAATCCTTCAAAAACCAACACAGATAAGGTTAATGAGGTTAATGAATTTTCCTGGTAAAGAAGACTTTGAGATAGATACCCATTTTTTGCAGAAATTAGCTAAAAAAAAACAACTATCATCACCATTACATAGTGGTGGAAATTTTGCTTTGTTTATTCTTTTATACTTTGGTATTTCAGTTTACCTTTTCACTCAGTGAGTATTATAAATTTTCTTTTTTCCCCTTTATTTTGGAATTACTTAACAATCTACCTTTTATTACATTGCTGCATTACCTATTAAAAAAATAATCTGATAGGCCAATTTCTGTAGAAGTGCTGTAGCTGGCATTTTTGCTTTGATTATACCTTAATTTTTACCCCATAATTAAATATTCATAATTCACACTGTGTGATATCAGTATGATACTGATTCTAATTTAGGAGATGAAGTTGAGAAATGTTAAAACGGTGAAAAAACAAAGGGGTTTGCAAAACAACTATGTGAATAAATGGAGAAAAAGAAAAGTTTTACAACTTTGTTCTTCACATTCAAAGAACATCTTTGGATACGTTACAGAAGTGCTTGACGTGCTTTTAAAATTTTGTTTGTTTGTTTTATTTTAAATTATGCACAGCCTGCAGTTATCTGTATGATGCCAACACAAGTCAGGTTCATGAGTAAGTACTACAGACATACATTGATCAAGTGAACGTGGAATCTTGAGTTACCTCAGCAAAATAATGAAAGGAAACTAAGAAAAGAAATTGCCTAATAACAGGGATATCCATCTGGCTGACAGTGAAAAATCAACTGTAAAAGACATGTATTTCCAGCACTGAAAGACATCAGTTGAGTTGTCAAAAAATTATGTCTGATTAAAAAAAAAAAACACCACTATATAAACTATATAAAATAATTAGTGAATTAAAATAAAATAAAAATATTATGTGACATGATCCAAAATGAAATTGATTCTTTTTTTTTTTTTTTTTTTTTTGTGTGGTAGGGCATCTTTTACTGGATATTTGTCATTAGCTTCCCTCTTCTTTGATTGGAGGGAAGAGGACAGAAAAACAAAATTTTAAACAAAATTTAGGGAAACAGTATATTCCAGAACTGTGAAAATTATTGTAAAACATCACTTACTTGATAGACTGAAAAAAAAGGGCACTTGGCAGATGAAAACAAAGTAATATTTTTATGTGAAGAAACAGTGTGCTTCATCTTATACTTTTGAAGAAGAGTCCACGGTAATATAAATGGCTTTTTGTGCATCACTTTTGGGTGAACAAATGGCATGCACAGATTCATAGAGAAAAAGGTCAGAAGATTCATTTGGACTCATTTGTATAGTACAAAGTCCTGAACAGAGCTCAAGGCTACATATTTGTTTTTCTTTTCTTCTTTGCTTTTACATACATGATTTTCAGAGATTTGTACAATTGTGCTTTGGTGGGTTCAGCTTTTCTTGTTCTTTCCTTTACATTCATGTCTGTGTTCACTCTCCCTTGATTCACTAAGTGTAAGAGCAAATTTTGCAATCTAATTCTTCTAGGTTACATAGCATGCTAGTTGTAAGAAAAATTATTTTTAAAAAAGCATCTGTTATTCTTTCTTGCACTATCCAGTGGAAAGCCAATTTTCAGATCTAGGGATGATTAACTAAAAATCAGTTTCTTTATTCAAATAGTCCATTTATTTCCCTCTGCTGAGAATTTCAAGTGATAGTTTGTTATATCTATAATAATAAATTATTTGTTATATAATAAAATGGTGTTTTATCTGACTGTTTAACAGCTAATTGGATGCTGTGCAACACTTGAAGACTGTCCTCACATATCACAGAATGGTTTAGGTTGAAAGGAATCTTAAAGATCATTGAGTTTTAACCCCACTGTTAGGGGCAGGGACACCTCCCACTAGACAATGTTACTCAAAGCCCCATCCAGTCTGGTCTTGAACACCTCCAGGGATGGGCCATCCACAACTTCTCTGGGCAACCTGTTCCAGTGTCTCACCACGCTCACACTAAATAATTTCTTCCTAGTATGTCATCAAAATCTCCCCTCTTTCAATTTAAAACCATTACCCCTTGTCCTGTCACTACACTCCCTGATAAAGAGTCCCTTCCCATTTTTCCTGTAGGCTCCCTTTAGGTACTGGAAGTCTGCAATAAGGTCTCCCCAGAGCCTTCTCTTCTCCAGGCTGAACAACCCTAACTCTCTCAGCCTGGCTTCATAGGAGAGGTGCTCCAGCCCTCTGATCATCTTCACAGCCCTCCCCTGGACTCGCTCCAATAAGTCTGTGTTCATCTTAGAGCTGTATGCGGTACTCCAGGTGGCGTCTCACAAGAGTGGAGTAGAGGGGCAGAATCACCTTCCTTCACCTGCTGGCCATGCATCTTTTGCTGCAGCCCGGGATGTGGTTGGCTTTCTGGGCTGCTATTGCACATTGCTGGCACATGTTGAGCTTCTCATGAACCAGCACCACCATAGTGCTCTAGAGATATACTCCATATCTCCCATAACTGGTCATGATTCAAAACCAGTATTATTACCTAAATCAGGAAAATTCTGAAATATGTATTTTTTAAATCAGTGAGAAAATATGGTTTATTTTTGACTACATCTAACTCTAAATGTCACTCACTTCAAAATACCTCTGCTTCTTGTTTAGTTTGATAAGTACTTTATGAATGTCTCTAGCTCCTACAAGGCTGAATAACTGGTATATGGAGAACGAGTATGATCTTTATATTTATGAAGTACTTCAAAACAGGAGAGAGTTATTGAACAATTACCATGGTTACAAGTTCAATTATTACCATAAAAAACAACAGTTCAAACTAAAAACCCAATTATTAATGAATATCTATGCAGTATGTAGGCTAAAAATAAATTTAAAATAACAATGATAACATCAAAACCTAGGCTATTTTTGTAAATGTCCTGAAATACCACGTGATTCATGCAGAAGTCATAAGAATGCAATTCTCAATTAGAAAAGGCTTAACAATAGATGGAAAGCTGACATTAAAGTTGAAAATGTCATGAGTTATTGTCCATTCCCCTGCTCTACTTCTTGAAAAACAAAAATTCAAACAAACAAAAAAACCCAAACCCACAAAACTGCAATAATAAAAGCCACCCTAAAGCCCAAAAGAAAAATCAAGTAATCTGGAAATCAGGAAGGTAACGAAAAATACCATTTGAAGGTAGAGAATCCACTGCAGATAGTTTAGACAAGTCAGTGGAAGTAGGAAATTGGACACATTTATACTATAGGCAGGGTCTTTGTCTTGATCCTGGTCAGAAGAGACTTAGGCGTACTAGAACTACATACAAGCCAACATCTTCTCTTTGTTGTGCTGCTACATTTGATTTAATTCCTACTTAAAACTCCATTTAAACATAAGAAAGAATTTCTTTATGCTGAAAATGATCAAGCATAGAAAAGGTTTCTTTGTGGGGTTTCCATCCTTGGAGGTATTCAAATGCCAACTTGACACAGCAGCAAGCAACTTGCTCTAAATGACCCTGCTTTGAGCAAGGGAGTTGGAGTAGCTGATTTCAGAAGGCCCTTTCCAACCTCAGCCATTCTGCCATTCTGTGCAGTTCTAAGGCCTCTGCAAGGAAAGAGACTGTGGCTGCTGGAGTCCTTACCTTCACAAGAGGCTATGATATATAAATATATAGTACTGGTTCTGGCTAAGATGGAGTTATTTTTCTTCATACCAGCCCATATGGTGCTATGTTTTGGATTTGTGATCAAAACAGTGTTGATATCAAAGGGATGTTTTAGGGATCTTATACTACAAACACTTCAGCAGACATAAACATATTTACAGGTTCAGGATGTCAGTTGGGAACTAATACTACACGGTGTGTAACTAAATCTAAGCTTAGAATGACTCAAAATGCACAAACCACTCAACTACAAGGTGAGGACACTCAATTCCAGAAAGTCACTTTGGATGACATCTCAATCCAAAGGGAGTGCTTCCAGTCACAGACCCGCTGCTCTGAGGTCTCTGATGGGGGGCCCAATTTTATAGCTTGGTCAGATCTGAAATATGGTCATGTATTGGTCATGGTCATGTAGTTTTCATTGGCTGAGAGGTCTCCTAGGTAGGCTGAGGTGGTCTCTGGGGCTCAGGGCTCAGGTACCTGGGGCATGTGGCTAGGCATTGTTTCCGTACATGACCAGCACCTTATGAGCTTCGCATGAAACTAACCACCATGCTCCTGTACCGTGTCAGTAGACCTGCGGGGGTGAACTGGGGTTGGGGATGTGTGGTGTGTGCTCCTGACACACAGTTCAGTGATAAAAATTATAGATAAATGTTAAACTCTATGTCTGTGCATAGCAGACATATAATACTTGATCATACTACTAGTATAGAAGAAATATAATACTATTACTCTGTTTTATCTTCTTCTAACAACATAAAAATGGCCTAAGTTGCATAAAACAGCAAACAGTATAAAATGAACCAAGCAATTTCATAT
Organism: Numenius arquata; assembly: GCF_964106895.1. Classification (NCBI taxonomy): domain Eukaryota; kingdom Metazoa; phylum Chordata; class Aves; order Charadriiformes; family Scolopacidae; genus Numenius; species Numenius arquata. The sequence goes on along the minus strand of NC_133576.1, from coordinate 105,253,593 downwards.
TAACATTTACAAGAAATAAATTATTCTGCTCTAATACTGATATTTACATGGAGAACAATTAATACTTTCAGTGAACTGGCAAGGAATCTTATGGAAACTTAATTCATAACTGTATTAAAGTATTTAATTGGGTGCTTCATTGCTAAAATGAATAGGTGTTAATTAGAGATGATAGATCTGAAACTAGACAAGAGACTTTCTTGGATTCCCAGAATAACTAATGAGATTTTTGGTGTCATAAAAATGAAAGAATGTTTCCAAAGGATATGAAGAAAATTAAGAATTACTAAGTGGTTTTCACAAAACTAGGATGCTGTTTCTCAGCAGCATAGACAAGAAGCAGACAACAGGACACAGATAATTTAGACCTTGTCCAGATAAACTTTATTTTAAAAAATTTAATTGTTTTATTAGGTTAGATACCTGTGTCAATTAAACTCTGAAGTTTTTTTTAATAGTTGTTATAACTATTAAAGGGTGTAAATCCTGTTTTGCAGGCAGGGCACTGAGACAATAGGTAGAAATAGCTGTGGAATTTGTAACCTGAAGTTATGGGATCAGTACATCGTGAAAAAAATGAGAAAGACTGGAACTAAAGAGTCAACAGAAAATGCTAAGAAGACAGCAAGGATTAAGTCCTATTCTAGAGGAAATTTCTGTCTCCTCTTTCATGAGCGCTCAGCTAACCTGAACATGTAAACCAGACCATTTCATTATTGTAGGACTAGCTGGGGGAGCTTCTTCTAATATCCAATAGACAAGCGATTAAAGCACTCAGTGGAGATGTGGAGTGTGTGCATTCAAATTAATTATTTAATGGGCTAAAGAGATGAACGATGACTGCCTTCACTAGCTGTTCATCAGCACACACAGACTATGTGACAGGTTTCTGTCAAAGCCACATGTTTCTAAACATGGTTTTAGATCTGTACCTTAATGTGGGTTAATTACTATATCATGCTTTAATTGTGAGTTTTCTCCACCCTAATAAATTGAGAAGGATATCTGTCCCGTGTGTTCTGAGAATATGTTGCCAAGATTTTTCCTTATGGTTCAGTGTTGCAACTTATTAGTGCTGAAAAAGAGCTGTCCCCAGTATGACTATCGAAAGAATTGTTAGAGGATTCATACATAAGATTTTTATAACTCCATGCCCTCCAACTGGATGCTAAAAATTACCAGTGAAGCTAAATTTTTTGTTTGTAAAGTTCTGACTTTGTGTATAGATATAGTTGTCTAAATTTCAATGTTATTGGGATAGCACACCTCAGTGGTACATATATATGAATATTTTGTACAAAGTAAAACTTTTTCTGATCTGATTCCATGGGCTATCTGAATAGGCCAATGGACTCAGAACAATCCTCCCCCTCTTAAGAACATCCTGGGATAATTAAAAGGAGAATTTAATCAGTAGAGAAAGACTAGGGCGGGAATATCTTCACCTGGAGCTATTAAGAAAAATTTTACTGTGAGGCTAATATACTTACAAAAGAATCTGAAGGAGCATAAGCAGTTCTGAAGTGCATTTCTAAGTATAGTTGTAAGTACAGAGAGGGAATGAGGAGTCTAATCTTAATTAAATGGTTAGTCTTCTTATAGAACGTATCAGTTGACTAGGCCACAACAGTTCTTTTCAAGTTTTATTCAATTATCTGTTAAAAACAGGTTGTACATGGTATGTGTAACACAGTATTCTGATGATCACAGACATAAAACGACTGTGCTAAATGGACCTCCTAAGTGACAATACATGGTTTTTTTTAAGAAGAGAAATAAACGGTAGAGCCATCCCACAGCAAGATCTACTCATGTTTACAGGCAAAAAATTACAATTCTCATATGAATGATTCCGTTCCATGTTGGATTGATGATATAGCTACAATCACCTGAAATGCTATAAATGACACACACAAGGCAGAAATATTTATTCAGATGATAAAGAACTTAAATGGTTTGTAAGTATATTTTGGATTCAGAAAGGTTTTCCTTGGGTAGAGATTTAAATGTCAACTATGTTGTTTCCAATCAAAATAAGAAAGTGTTATCACTGAACAGCTTTTTACACTATGGAAAACCTGAAAACTTCCAGTTATTTTGGACAAAGGAGAAGAGATCCTCATACACCAGAATAAGGAGATCAATCAGAAACTCACCTAAGATGCAGAAGACAAGATTTCTTATTGGACCATGTGTTTGAACCCAAATATCCACAGAGCATAATAGACATATTTACTTATCATCTGGGGGTACAGACTTCTCTTTTCATCAGAAATGGCTAGAGACGTCTGAAGTTTTTTCCACCAAAATGCAGGGTCTTTTAGTGGAGGTGCAGATGATGGTACAATACAGTTCAAGAACATGTTCTTTTTCGTTCACTGGCAGCTTGGACCACCAGAAGGAGTCTGTGATACTAACAAGTAGGTGAAAAACAAGCAAATATTTAATTTCTGTATGCTGAAATAGCACTGGTAATAGGAAAGATGGTAGCACAAATAGAGAACTCTAATTATATCTAGCTTTAGAATCTGTGTATTAAAAGATCAAATGCAAAGGCAGAAATAAGGCACAGCTTAATATACAGATTGTGGTTAAACACCAGAATGCATTTAGATATATTCTGTAAATTTTCTATAGTAGATACATATCTTTCTGGAGGACCAAGAGCAACCTACAAAAAAGAGCTATAATGGTAATTCCAGAGACTGAGGAGCTCAGTGTCCACAAACATAAAGTAGAAGGTAGGGAAAAGGAAGTAACATCAACTAGAAAACAAAGGCCTTAGGAAAACCATTAGTAGGCTAGCATATACCACACACCAGTAACCTAAAACTTACCTAAACAACTGCTAGTAGAAATGAAATCTGATCATGAGTATTTTATCACTGCTGCAAAAGTAAGTTCTACGTTTTCTGATTGTTTTCTATTTTTCTTATGTTGAAAAGGCAGGAGGGAAATACACTAAGGACCACTCCCATATAACTGGCTGTTCTGAATAAAAAGTACAATATGTTGTGAATAAAAATCTCATGTCCTGACATCTTTACCTGTATGACTTTGCCTAAGAGTAAATGATTACTATTTCCAAGTGAAATTTCCATCTTTAGAGTTGTTAGTGTATATCCATGTATGTATGGGTGTTTTGGGATTGCGTTGGTCCATATGAGATTATATGTTCAGTACTTAAAGGTGAAAAAGTAGTTTCTTTTGGAAAATAAGCCCTATCTGGAGCTTCTCATTTTTGGATAAGTGAAAATTTTCTGCCTCATGCAGGTACAGTAGTTGCCCTCCTTTTGCTTTCAACGATATAATAAACCGGTAAACAAGAGGAAAGGAGTAGTTATATTCAGAGGGTTATACATGTGTATGTGTATCAACTGCATCTATAGAATGAATATTGTGGTTGTCCCCTGCTGAGAAAATCATCTGCCCTAAAATGAAGAGAAGTAAAGAAATCTTCTTGAGTGTAAGCACAAAGGAAATTTCTTAGAAAGGCAAAGCTTATTGCTGAAAGAGGCAATGTAAAGGTCTCCTGGTATTGCAATGAAAGAGGCAATATAGAGGTCTCCCGGTTATAACTGATGGAAGTTCTTTCTTCCTAATGAACTCCTTGAATCTTTAAGGAGCATTTGACACCACCAATCATAATGTTATTTCAGTCTGATTACTGTCTATTGTGGGACTGGTGTTCAAGGATGGCTGGGGATGGTCAGTCTCCTGTTCCTCTTGTATAAAACATAGTTGGGTGACTGCTCTCAGTTAGATTCAGCTATGATGAGAAATACTTCTATATTGTATAAAAGTGCCTTACTTTTTTTCTGGTATGTTTTATTACTTTCACAGGGAGGTGAAATGTAATTCTTCTCTTTTTTCTTCATGTTAATGAGCTGTGTAAGTTAATCATAGCCAAAGTGGCCAGGGGAATGTGGTAGTCTACATGCTATGACTTGTGTGCTTTTTTCTGTGTATAGCTACAGCCCCTGTCTTGCAGCAGACTTTGTTCTTCCTGGGAGACAAGTGTGGCAATGTGTTAAGCCTGCCTACAGGGTGGCTATGACTGCTAATAAAATGTTCTTTCTACTTATATCTAAGTTTTTGGCAGCAAAGCTAAGTGGATTCAGCAGCCCTATATAGGAAGTTATGATGTTTTCAATGGAAAAAGAAGAAATCTGTTTCAATTGAAATAGAATGAATGTAGTCTTTTAGAAGAGTGTCTTTATTAGTAAGCAAATTAAAGATTTTGGGAAGAAAAAAAATCACAGTAATTTCTAGCATTTCAAGGTCAGGGGAAAAAAATCTGAAAGTGTAACATGGAAAATATCAGTCTGAATGTATGTAAGTGATTAAGCTGACCCCTCTACTTTGAGAAGACCGAAAATAAACAGTAGGATTTTTAAGTGATGAAAAAGTGAATAGGCTATAAATAGTGGCAGATTTTTAATTCAGGGGTTTTTTTTGGCACCACATCTCATAGGTCCTACTTCTCATATTCTTTAAAATTAGACTTTGATGACTAATGCCATGGACTCTAGAGAAGTAAACTTACAAAAGTCTGAAGGGCTTCTGCATCACTGCAAATGTTTAGACAATATCTTTGCACTTGGGGTATTCCAGAGATGACTTAATCCCAACAAACTTTGAAAAATCTCATGCCACCACTGTTATAGTAGGAAGGATTTCATTTTAACATTTCTGAGATTGTTTCCCTGTCTTTATTTCCCTATGTGCCTCTTTCCATTCCCTGTATTTTTCCTTTTCCTCATTCCCTTTCTTTCTTGGCTTCTGACCTAAGGCTGAAATCAATTGTATCTTGCAGCATATGGCACTAACACATTGAGATGAGACAGCTCACCCACCCCTGACCAAACTAAAAAGAACCAGGAAGAGAAGGGCACCTGCCAAACTCATCCAGATGGTATCCCAGACCAGGGAAGCAGGCCAGGGCCCAGAACTGCACCTATTATGCCAACCTGCCTGCTCAAGGCTTGCAGATATACCTGACCTACGGTGACCCCAGTGGAGAGTAAATAGAAAGTGCATTTTCTGAATCTTTCTCATTCTATTTTTCTGTTGTTCCCTTTTTTTAAAACAAACAAACAAACAAACAAACAAGAAAACCAAACCCCAACTCTCAAAATAACATGTCTGTGGCCAAATTTTATCAATTTAGTGGTAAAAGGAGTTTAATAAAATAAGAGAAACTGAAGTCCATTCTCTGAAACAAACCCAGTGTTTTTTTACAAATATTGTGGGTGTTCACTATCTACTCCAGTTTAAATAATATTATGTTTTTATTTCATTTCATTTCATTTCATTTCATTTCATTTTTCATTTCGTTTCATTTCATTTTTGTGCAAAGACAGAATGAGTTAATGCTTTTATTATGTTGGGTCCACTCAGCCCATCAAATAATAGTATATTCAGCAACTACCTTGTCTGCTTTTTTTTTTCCTTAGTAGAGATGAGTAGGAGGTGAAGGTGGTAAAAACTGAGTGTCATTTTTTAGTGTACGTATTAGGATATGATCTGAAAGTTAATGGATCCAAAGAGCTTGAGGGTTCACATTTGACCTGCTTATAGCTATTGGTTCAGGCCTTTCACAGTCATGTAGCTGTTGAAATTCAACAGTTATTCTCAGTTTCTGGTAGAGTCAGCATCTATTTTTCCACCTACCAATTTAATCATAGGTTTTCAGGAGTCTGGATCCATAAAGAGACTTAAGTATCACAGTGCTGACTATTGCGGAAAACCTAACTTTTAGCCTTCCTGCTAAACAGTGGAATCCACAGCCCCAAGTCAGATTTACAGGTTCTCTATCTGGTACATATAGAGAATTAGGCCCATAAAAGATGGCTTTACAGAAACTAGTATTCTCATTAGGAGACTGCATAATCTACCTTTTGCAAAATATGAAGGACAACACATTATATATATGTGTGTCCGTACTTCTTTCAGAATTAGGTATCTTCCTTAGCTCAGACAGTTATCTGTGAATTTTATCTTAGATCAGTATATGCATAATTGGTATTAGCTAGCTTCATTTGAGATCAAATCTGAGAAAGAGGGAAAAGTGGATGGGTGGAAAAGTGGACCTTTTTGGTGGCAAGAGAAATTTAGTGTCTAAAGACTTGGTTGTGAGGTGCGTAGTCTAAATCACCTTCTTAATTGCTTCAGTCAGCTCTCATACCAGAACTCATCACTGGAACAGTTATGAAAGTATATGAGTTTACATCCTATCATGCTGAAGTTGTGCTGATACATAAAATAGTTTATCATGTCACTAGGAAAGTATCAAGACTCTTATCTGGTGACCAGGACACTTTCTTCTGAATCTCAGGTTCTATTAAGTGCTCCAATAAACAGTTCAAAATTTTATACACTAGTAGAATGACTTCAAAAGGACATTTCCAAAAAGACTGAAATTAAAAAAAAATTAATTATTCCAAGGAAGAGAAAATCCTAGGATACCCAAGAAGAATGAAGTGAAAAGTGGGAGGTTGACTCTTGAGTGAGCTATGAACTATGAACTACATGAACTATGGAAATTTCAATTAAATTTTACAGTAAACAGTTTTTAAAAAGAGATACTGGTCTTTGCACATGGATATGTAAGATGAAGAGGTCAGAGTGTTGAGGTACCTTTTACAGAACAGACACCGAGAGAGATAATTGCACTGGAATCTGAAGACAAACATAATTGTTACTAGAGATGTGTGTCTATTATTAATGAGAAAGTGTACAGAGAAACATGGCACAGAGGATGTGCCTCATTCAATCATTACAAGACAACAGGTAGCTATTGATGGCCCCTTAAGTATGTACAACCAATTTGATAAGAGATTAATTAAAGTAACTGAACAGTCAAGAATTAAATAATTCTCACATTTCAATGTCTTAGGGGTTCTTAGGAGAGAAAGAAAGGGACATTATAAAAAAAAGTCTTGAGGAAAACTTTGGTAGATCACCTAGGAAAACATTGCTGTACCCATTCCATTTCTTTCTCATTAGTCACCTAATTTAGTTATCAAACTGAATAAGAGGCAATGTCTAGTATCAAACACAAAGGAACCAATTTGTGACTCAGAGATCTACAACTTGCTTTATGGTGTCTTATTTGTTTCAAAAGAATTTCAGTGCCTTTAAATTGACATTTTAGAGCTCAAGATGTGTAGGAAAGAGGATGAAGAACGTAAAATCTGTCTGCCAGAGTCTCCTTAGCATTACTTATACTTAGCATTCAAGTATAGTCCTGAATAGGACCACTCAAAATAATGATCTTCTAAAAATAGCCATCATTAAAGGCCACAGTGAAAGCACTCATGATCACAGCTAGTGGCATGTCTAGAGCAAAGTGGACACATATTGTTAGGCTGCAAATATATACCCATTGTATTTCAAATGCGAGACATGCTTCTTCGATTGACCCAGGGTACGTGTATCCTCCACTGGAGTGAATGTCTAAGACAGCTTATCCTAGATCTTCCTGTTGCCTTGTGCACAGTACTTACCTTCTCTAATTACATCTCTACTCAGGAACACGAGCAGAGACACAGCTCATCTCTAAAATAAAAAGTTTACTTTTTGCTGAAAAAAGGACTACGTCTAGTTAACTCTTCCCAAGGAACACCCCAGTTTTAATAATCTAGAAGATGAATTGGTGAGATGAATTAGTGTGAGATTACCTAGATACATTTTATAGTCTTGCGGCAGATTTTCTCCATCCTGCTGAAGAAGACTGCCAGTTACAATGGAGGCCAGCCATTCAAACTTATCTGACAGTTAATAAGGCAACTCAGTTTTTCTCATCTAGAAAAACTGTGTGATATTTTCCATATCTGCTGAGACAACCCAGCCCATGCTCAGTCTTAAACTTTCTTCTAGACTTTAATTTTCCACGTCTACTAATGTTTTTCCATTATCAGTTATATACCCCTTCAAAAATCAGGCATATGACATCAGATGTCTCTATTTGTCTGTTGTGTTCTAGAAGGATGATTAAAACAAGCAAGAAAACAGAAACGAGGTTATCCACTATTTTTTTTCTGCTAGAGGATAAGCTGGATTACTTCTTTTTCATGTAGTGTACAAGATGTGAGAGGAGATGGGACCTTTCTTAATGAAGGCACATCTGCTTCACCATTGATTGAATGACCTAACAAGATTACTGCTGGAGCCTGTTCCTTCCTTAAAAGTTAGTTGACCCAGACTGATAGAAGTATAGATCAGCTTTCCAGTTCTGTGATCTACTGCAGATGTCTCAGTTTTCCCTATGGACAAAACACAAACACAAATCTGTGTAGTGTTTTCGTGATTCCATGTCGTGCACGTAATGATGTTCTAAGAGAACATCTACCGCTACAAATACATGTATACTCCTATACATCTAACATACATCTCAGATGTTTGTATCTACAGGTTTTTTTAATTAGGGTTGCCTCTACTGCAGTGACACCAGTAAACTGGTAGATGTATAATTTAACCATGTTAAGTCTATATTGATACTTGCCTTTTTTTATCATACCTCTTTATCACACCTTTGTCATATTCTTGTAGCTGAAACCAAGTAGGAATAGTTTTTAAACCATAAAGGGATGATTTTTAGGCAATTACATAAAGTCTTCCTAAAAAAAAATAAAGATATTTAGATATCTTTAAAATATAGATAATATTTTAAAAAATAAAGATATAAATAAAATAAAAATATAAAAAAAATATTTTTAAAAAATAAAGATATAAAGATATAATGTGGATGTTGCAGCTGTCGGAGTCTTTACAGTACAAAATATTCGTAAGTTGTCTGAATGGCTACTTAATAAATTTCAGTTTCTGTGGTCTGGAGCATCTGTAGAGCCACACTATCTTTTTGTTAAAAAAAGAGTTTGCAAGAACTTGGGCTTTGCTCAAGTCAAAAATAAACAATTTGTCATTGCTGCTTTAAAGCTATTAAGATCATTACAATCAGTAGTGAATTCTGATGCCAGAAAGGACCTTGTCCTCTTATATGATTCTTCACCCAATGAGGCTGGTTTGTACTATCACACAGCACAAAGATGAGTGCAGAACAAATGATTGGTTTTACGTCCAGAACCATCTCCAGCAGAGAGGACCTATATTTCACCTGCTAACAAAAGTTGGATAAAGTTGTCTGAAGAGCAAAACGGTTCATTATTTAACTTCTACTATACTATATATATAGGTCAGAAAATGCTTCAGATTCTTTATGAAATGGGTGTAAAAAGATCCATCTTACATCAAGACAGGTCATTATGATTTTGTTTGACTGTTACTTTTACTAATAGACACATACCAATGCTTAATAGACACATACCAATGCTTAAAAGAACATTTTATTGTAACAACTAAGTTAGAATGAAAAACTGACAGAATGACAATTTCTTGGTTAGATGCTGAATCTCTGAGTGCTGCTTTGGCCAATAAGCCATATCTCTTCAGCTAATCAGTTACTGGAAGCTTTGTGGGGCAGATATGTTCCATCTATCATACTACCTCACTGATGAATTTAGGTCTAACTGGTAGTGGCTGAAGTTCAGGCCTTGTGTGTCTGACAGAGAAAATGCAGAGGTATGTCACTAGGGAGCAGAAAACAGAACGGGACTCCTTATAGTGGTCTTGTGAATCTTATTCCTGAGAACAGAGTTGTCCTGAATTAAATGTATCTCAGGAGTGCCTCTTTGCTTCAATTTAGTCAGAAGGGAAGATGGTGGCTGAGTTTCACTGGGATGGTGCACTGAGACTTTTCAGCTTTAAAGCTGTCATGCTGTGGCAGCCTGCAGAGGCTCGACAGATAAAGCTATGTAAGTCTGACATTTGCTGAATACAGTTCTTAATGATCACACTAGATCTCTCTGAAGTCATTTGTGATCTGAAAGCTGAAAAAAACCCGTTAAGGGAAAAGGTAAAAAAGTTGTAATGAAAATAAGAGGCACCCAACAATTCACATTCTGCATTTCTTGCAAGGAAGTTGTTGTCTGTGATCCCAAAGAACTGAGTATTATTTCAGTTTATCTGAATAATTTTACAGACAAAATAACAGAGCTAGGTTTGCCAATTTAAATGCCATCTCACATTCCATTATCTTCTCAATATATAGACAAACACCAAGAGGAAGGCCAGTTATCTTATGAATCTATTTTGTGAATACACTGCTTGGACTGCAGCTGCCTCTTTACCTCGAAAAGAGCAAAGAAAAGAAGACAGGAAAAATGGAAAAGTAATGCTTGCATCTCCATTTCTAACACATTTCTAACAGACAGAATTAGGGCAAAGACATGGGTAAAAAAATATTTATGTTCACTATAGCTGTGTTACAAGAGAATAGTTCCTTGGATGTCCAAATGAAATGAAAAAGAATTTGAGCAAGGAATTCAGGGAGGGAGGGGGGCTGTGTTTTTTTGAAAGAGCTGAAAAAAGAATATGGGAGTAGCAAGTCTTAACTAAATGATTCATAGCGAATATTAAACTCTTGATGTAGCCTTTATCAGCTGGTGAATCATTTGTGCCAGATTTTTGCAGAGACATTGTTTCTTTCAAAAATGGAAAGTATTATGTCAGGAAAAGCATCTGAATAGTAATATTCATGATTTTATTTGCTTCTCTTCAGTTTACGTATTTGTTATTGTTTTCTTACCCTATGCCTTTTCAGAGTACTGTGCTGAGACAAATGGGTATGCTTTCCTTTTAAGTATGTTTTTCCTCCTCAAAGACTTGTTTTGTTTTGTTTTGTCTGCCTGAGAGCAGCAAAGGAAACAACTTGTATCTGAGCACAGAGCAATAATAAAACCATTGTACTGTTAGATGTGGTATTCTTCAAGGAGATGATTCTACTGCATGTTTGTGATATTTGGACCACACTCTAGAGAAGGGCTATTCAGATTTTTAGATCAAATTAAGAATAACATCGCAAAAGTTAAAATTGAAAAGAGGGGATGATCTCAGACAAAGACATCCTGAAAGTATGCATGCCGTACATCTTAATCACACTAAAAGGACAGTGTTTCAAAGAAATGTTGATATAACAATGTACTTTTCAATGCCATATCAGCATCTCAGCAGAAGCATCAGTGAAATTTACTTTATATCATCTCTTTTAAGTGTCAGATTTAGCTTCACCGCTCAGCACAGCGGAAAACTAATGTTTCCATCTCACCTTTCCGTACATACCTGCAACTCTCTGTGGGCTTCCTTCTATATTGTAACCACTGAAAATGCCACTTCACTGCTTGCTGATTTTTATACAGGTTATGTGGAGGATTCAAACAAAGCACGATCAATGTTTTGGTTCAGAGCAGTAAAGCAGTTATGAAGTGGGTTCCCTGGTCATAACACAAAAAGCATGTTTGTTTAATACACACAAAGAATATTTTCAGCAAGTGCAACCAGATTGTTTCTGGAGGAAAGTAAACTGGGATCTCCATTCCAGTTGCCTACCATACGTGCACCACAGGTTCATAAGAATCTGAACCCACTGCTCCACACTACCATGAGTTTCTTCAACGCGCATGTCCCATTAGAAGTATATGTATTTTCATATATGCTATTGCTCACTACCTGTCAGCTCTTTGACAATGCACCTTCTTCATTCATCCACACTTTCCTTGGCTCGAATTCATATTTGTCTTCTTCCATTTGCAGTTCATTAATATCTTGCATATTCTGTCTCCCTGTTTCTTATTATTGCCCCTTTATTATTACTGCTGTCTTTTGCAAAGGCAGTAATTCATCAGGATTCCAGCTGGGTTCATCAGGATCCCAGCTGGGTTCCCAAGGAAATGACAGAGCTGATTCCTAAGGAAACTACAGTGTCAAAATTTTATGTGTCAGTAGGACAAACTTGTGGGAGTATCTAACTGCTAATGGGTACCAAGAGGTAGGCAAACAATGCTTCAATTCATATCAGAAGGTGAAGACTGTTTATGAAGACTCAGGACAACAACCACAATTTGGGTGCAATGCAAAAGATGTTAATTACAGAGCTCTTGAACTGATCTTCAGGTGAGGAGGTACCACCGGGATTGCTGTTTGACTGTGTGCTCACACCTGAGGTCCTGGGATCACCATATAGGAAAATTAAAGGAGCCTGTCTAGCACTGCTTTGTGGTTCCCATTTCTCACTGAGGACAAGAGCACATCTACAGATATGTTTCCAGCTTGCTTACTGCCACAGATTGTACCAGGAACCCCCTGTGTGAGCACTCTGGTTTCCAACCTGAAAAAAATCGTGATGTTCTTCTGTACCTGTCATTATTACGTGTGCAGAAGGAGAGAGGAATGACAGCCCTGGTCTCAGAGTTGCAGAGAGATGACACATAGCACTGAATCATAAAGGCTGTTCTGTCTTTAAAAGCTGACCTGAGCTCTGAGCTGTGAGGGAATCTTCTGCCTGGCATTTAGGTATGTCAGAAAGTGCCTGCCCAGCCTGTGCCCTGTGTGAGTCTAATTCAGCCCCAGTACTAACCAAGCCACAGTAATGCAGTCACCACAGGCTCCTCTGAAGACTTCCTTCCCTTTTTCAAAAGCAGTGGGTTATGAGCTGATGATATGATCAAAGAGCCACACATAGGATGGTTTTCTGTCATATGGCCTTTTGAATCTCTGCCTACAAGCTAGAATGACAAGCAAGGGAGAGGGTCGTTTTATTCAGGATACAGAACAGTTAGCGGTAGAGTTAATGTTTGCTCCCTCCTTCCTTTTTCATCACTCACAAAGTCTCACAGGACACTACAGCCCTCAGTGGGCTACTGAGAGTAAGCAGTGGCAGAGCAAACCTGCTCCTGGGACTTCACTGGGTCGTGGATTTCTTCATGTGGCTTTGAGTAGCCACTTGAGGCTCAGGTGGCTAACAGTTTGCAGGAACAACATCAGTTGCAGGTTGTCATGTCTAGTTTTAGTAACAGTCTGGAGATAGAGAGGCTCAGCTGTGGGTTGTGAGCTTCTTTGCAGTCAGGTGAAGAGGAAGGTAGTATTTGTCATATTTGCAGACACACTATCGCTTCTGATTAAACACAGTCTCACTGCATGCTTTATTGTTACTTGGTTTGAAATCAGAAACAGCAAACTTTATTATCAGCAAGAACCGCAGGCTGTTGATTCTGAACAGGGCAGCATTATGGTGTTTTGCACAGTCTTTATGGCACACATCCCAGACCTCAATGGGAAGTTACAGGTTATGGAGCAGAGTCAGAGAAAACATAGGCTGGGTGACCCTGCTGCCTTCTAAGACCTCAATCAGTGTACTTGGGAGAGCTCAGAGAAAGAGATTTTTAGTTTTTTGCTTTTTTTGTGTGTGTGTGTGTGTGTGTGCATCCTCCTCATAGAGCAAGCTAAACAAAGTAAGAGATTGCCATTACCATGGGCATTTCCTTTTTTTTTTTTTTTTTTATGGAAAGTGCTATATTTTTGAAGACACTTGGAATATTTCACTCTACCTCCTAGTTTGTTACTCAGACCCAGCTACCTTAGATTTAGACAACCAAAGGCACACTCCATTTCCACCTTATTAAGGTTTATATTTTCCTTGTCTTGGTACAACCTTATGATCTGTTAGTGAGGGGAATAGGTGGTGTTTTCCAGTGAACCAGCAGGAACAAAATACAGTGAATTATTCTGTCTATCCTTTCAAAAAAAGTATTGAAATCCCCACAAATTTGAGGTAGTAATATGTAATTAACCACATCGAAATAATGCACAAATTTATCAGTGGATAATTCAATAGATAATTCCCACACAGCTTAAAAACTCATGGAAACCAAAGCCTGGAAATTTTTCTTGGTGTTATCCATCTTATTCAAATAAGAAAGTTAGGAGAATGACATGTAAATTCTTTCTTGACCATTATTTTGCCCACAGTAGTGGACTTGTTGACCTTAAACTGGTCAGGCCACTGTTCAGTAGGGGTTCAGTGTTGTGGGGCTTCACCAGAGGGAGGGAGAGATAGACACTCCCCTTAACATAGGTATGATTTTCTGAAAATATAAGCCATGATAGTGAAGTAGTAGTAGCTCACAGTGCTGTCAACTCACAGAAGAAAGCCTATGCTGCCCCTGCAAAAAGAGTATTACATTCATTGCTAGTCATCCCAAGACAATTGAATGCTGGTGTGTTAATTGGACATGAGCAGGAATAGAAACAGGCAGGAACAGAGGCAGGAACAGAAACTAGGTTCGTTTCCATTTGTGAGGTTTTATTTGAGTCATGTTGGAGTGGGCTATGGTGTGCTATTATCATTTGCCTGACAGAGAAAAAAAAGGCCAGTATGACACTTTGTAGTGTGGTGAGGGTTTGTGGAATACCTTTATAGCTTTGTATCACATGTAAGATGGAAATATTAAGTCTAGGAGACAGAACTAATCTATCCTGAAGTAAAACCCCAGACCACATAGAGCGTGCTGTAAGGACAGAGCTTCAGTTTATTCACTCCTCCCATTGTTCCATTAGCAAGTAATTACTTGCTAATGTAGACCTAGCCAATGAAGCCTGGGGGCTGTGTTAAATGTTCTCTTTGGAAATGTTCTCCATAGCCCTATCTTCAAACCATCTAACTTCATATGGTTCTTTGGACGTGAAGAATGATCCCTGTCACGCTAGAAAGAGTTAGCAGTGATAATGCAAAAAAGGCACGTCAGATCACTTATATTCGTGGAGAGGGCCACTCTCTGAAGGACAGTAAGAGTAACCAGCAGGGAAAAATATAACTAAAGAAATCCTTTTGTAGTCCTCTTTGCTTCTCATTATAGTCAACGGAATGTGACATATATAACATTTCTATTCTTAGCTATACCACCAGATTAGTCTCTGCTATTAATAAAAATTATTTACCTGTGTCTAACTGTATCTTTGTTTTTCTGCCCATCACCATAGTGTCCCAATGTTGCACAGTTTAATCAGAGCTTTGTAATGAGAACCATAACAGAACTTCAGAGAAAAGCTGTGTCTTTCCTATTATCTCTTGATAGGTAACAAAAACCAAAAACAAGCAAAAAAAAAAAAAATCCCAAAACGTTAGGGGACAAATTCTGCTCTCCAGTAAGCCTGCAGGCTTACCCTATCTCTCACTGAAGTTAAGAGTCACAGGTGCATATAGGAGGGTGAAGAGATGAGTTCCAATCTATATTTAGGTCTTCTTGAATAAAACTGCTGTCAGGTATTTAAGATGTCCTCTTTCCAATGTTTATTCAGAATGTATTTTTGGTGCAGCTGGGAATATTATACTAACAAATAAGCAAGCCTGAGTAATGAGAATGTAGCACAGCTGATATTCTTAAAGGTAAATATGAGAATTTGTATCACTTCTAGTATAAATGCAGATACAACTCCTGACACTGATGGTTGATGAGTGAGTAACATCAGCTCAACACAAAAGACTGCAAAGGCAAAAGAAGTTCTCTAACCATGAATCCTCCCAGGGTATTATAAAAGCCTTGGAGTTTCTGAGTAGAAGAGGGCTGGCTAAAGGTCAGTTATGGATTTATTTATTGACAAATATTCTGACGATTTTGAAGCAAAACTATAGTAAATATTTTTCTAATATTCTCATTGTCCCTCCAGTAAGTTACAATTTAATAACTGTTAATTTATGAAGAGAAATGTGTAGCCCACCAGTAAGGGTGGAAGAGGCCCACATCATAAGCAAAGCATGAAGTAAATTTATTCAGACTATGAAACACTAACGTTAAGAAGGAAGTGGTTAAACATTGTGCAGAAAATAGGGTCAAATGCTTCCAATTGTTTTGATTTGAATCTGGATCATTTTCACTGACTCTGTTTAGAATGTTCCAGAATTAAACATAAAAAGACAGTAAAAAAGGAGTTATATCTGACCACTCATCTGTGGAAGAGGCAAACCATACCAGGTACCAGTTTGATATTGGTATAAATCTGAGAATTACTCCAGTGAAGTTTAAGAGAAAAATTTGCATCAGGGTTTATGAACACATCAGAGGTCCAAACCTCTGATCTCTAGTCTAAACTAGTTTTTGACTTGGACCGCACGATTATACTGAGAATAAAGACACAGTAAGAACCCACCTTATATATTCCAATAGGCAATAGTTTTTGGTCAGAATATGCAGATTTAAAACAATTATATTCACCCTATTAACTCATCCTGAGCCTATGGAGAAAGAGAGTGAAGGAATAGGACGAGAATAGGGTCTATGGTTTCCCCTCAGTCCTGTATGCTGGAGTTAATAAGGAAACAGTAGTAAACATCAGGTAGTCTAGAACAGAAGGAATTGGCATTCTTAGAGGAACAAGAGAGCAGAAACAAATTTATTTCCTCCGTCATCATCTTGGGCAGGGCTGAAAGTAGACAATCTGCATATCCAGAAAATTAAAAGCTTTAAACACTGTTAAATGATCTTGTTACCTTCTATCTTTTCCTAGACTTCGTTCTGGTCCCTGTTTCCATTATAATTAATGTTAAATTTCCCATTTACATTAGAATCATAGAATCATAGAATCATCTAGGTTGGAAGGGACCTTCAAGATCATCTAGTCCAACCATCAACCTAACTGTGACAAAAAAAAAAAAACATCACTAAACCACGTCCCGCAGCACCATGTCAACCTGTCTTTTGAACACCTCCAGGGATGGTGCCTCAACCACTTCCCTGGGCAGCCCATTCCAATGCTTGATAACCCTTTCAGTGTAAAAATTCTTCCTAATATCCAATCTGAACCTCCCTTGATGCAACTTGAGGCCATTTCCTCTAGTCCTGTCACCCGTGACTTGGCAAAAGAGACCGACCCCCGTCTCTCTACACCCTCCTTTCAGGTAGTTGTAGAGAGCAATAAGGTCCCCCCCTCAGCCTCCTTTTCTCCAGGCTGAACAACCCCAACTCCCTCAGCCTCTCCTCATAAGACTTGTGCTCCAGACCCCTCACCAGCTTCGTTGCCCTTCTCTGGACCCACTCCAGCACCTCAATATCTTTTTTGTGGTAAGGGGCCCAGAACTGAACACAGTACTTGGGGTGGGACCTCACCAGTGCCAAGTACAGGTGGATGATCACCTCCCAAGTCCTATTCACCACACTGTTCCTGATACAGGCCAAGATACTGTTGTCCTTCTTGGCCACCTGGGCACACTGCTGGCTTATGTTCAGCTGACAGTCGACCAACGCCCCTATGTCCTTTTCTGCTGGGCAGCTCTCCAGCCACTCTGCCCCAAGCCTGTAGCACTGCATGGGGTTGTTGTGACCCAAGTGCAGGACCCAGCACTTGGCCTTATTGAACCTCATCCCGTTGGTCTCAGCCCATCGATCCAGCCTGTCCAGATCCCTCAGCAAAGCCTTTCTACCCTCCAGCAGGTCGACGCTCCCACCCAACTTGGTGTCGTCTGCGAACTCACTGAGGGTGCACTCAATCCCCTCGTCCGGATCATTGATAAAGATGTTAAAGAGAACGGGTCCCAGTACCGAGCCCTGGGGGACACCACTCGTGACCAGCCACCAACTGGATTTAACTCCATTTACCACCACTCTCTGGGCCCGGCCCTCCAGCCCGTTTTTAACCCGGTGGATAGTACTCCCATCCAAGCCATGGACAGCCAGTTTCTCCAGGAGGATACTGTGGGAGACTGTATCAAAGGCCTTGCTAAAGCCCAGGTAAACAACATCCACAGCCTTTCCCTCATCCACCAAGTGGGTCACTTTATCATAGAAGGAGATCAGGTTTGTCAAGCAGGACCTGCCCCTCATTAACCCGTGCTGGCTGGGCCTGATCACCTGGGTGTCTTTCATGCACTGCATAATGGCACTGCATAATTAGAAGTATGGTTATTTTACATCTCCGTATCCTTTTATGCATTCCTTTTTTTTTTTTTTTTTTTGAGTTTCAGTCTTCCTTTTGCACTGAAATGCTGTAGCTACTTCAATTTGTTTCATACACATATTCTTAAATTACAAGGACTTTGCTCATCAAGGCAGATTTGCAGAAATGTGCAAAGCTTTGAAATATTCCCAAATACCCAAATGGATTTTGTGGCTTTGACAACAAAACTATTTGTGCATAGAGCTATGAGTAAAACTGAATTTTTTAATGATACATAACAAATCAACGAAGAAATACTTTTACGATATGGGACCGTGACATGTTGCTCAATTTATAATTCATTATACCATAAAACTGAAGTTTTATGATGTCATTAAAATGCATATAAAGTAATAAGGAATCAACATTTATCAGAAAAATAATGATTTGAAAACAGCCTCGTAATAAGCCAAATAAATAAATAAACCTATCATTTTCATATCAGTACAGTAACAATAAAAGGCACTGTCTGACATAAGCACAATGAAACAATGAAAAGAAAAAGGCCCTATAATCATGTCCTTAATTATAGAAGTATTGTAACAGCTCCGATTTTTCTGAGCTCATTTTGAAATCTATTTTTAGGTTTTAATTCATACAAAGTTATTTGGTATTTGAAGTGTATGTAGTATATATTGGTATTTGCTTGTCATTCACTGTGGCATTTAAATATCATTCTCCAAAAGGAACTGAGGATAAATTCAAGCTGTTAGTTTTGTGCCTGTCAGGTTTTGTGAATATTATCTATCTGAACATTTTGAATAGAGTAATGACAATACAACACACACTTGTGACATCCTTCCTCACACATGGAAACAACTCAATCCATTAAAAGTTCCACTAGTTCCAGATGGGCTTCTCACAGAATAAAATGATCCTTAGTATATTTAAGATTGGGAAAAAAAAAAAAGAAAAATCAGAGCTATTGAGTACTTACAATAAAGAGTAGAAGGAGCAGTTCTACAGACCAAAGAACAAACCAAATGTGTATGCTCTATATAGCCATTTGGAGAAATTCTGAAAAACTGAAGTTTAATACATTTTTACTTTTCTTTTTCTTCATTTTTTACTTTTTTTTTTTCTTCCCTTCCCCACCACCCCCCCAAGCCCGTATCAGGGACTCATATGTCATTTAACTAAGTGTACATTGTAGATATGACTTGCAAATTAAAAGGGAAGGTTCATTAACCATTGATACAAAAATATTCTTTTTCCTCTACAAAATCTTAAAACAAAGATTAACAGAGGGATTGATTTCCGTAACTATGCAACAAAATTTAGGTGTCTCACACCATTCATTGTACTGACTCGATCTTCAAGGAGGGATTCAGCTTCTCAAACACAGGCATTTGGGGTGTCATTTCATCTTATTTCAACCCTTTACATTTTGTTCTATAAATAGTGCTCTTTTAACACAGAAACTAAAATTTTGATATGAGTAACAATAACTCAAAACATTCTTTCTTTCTTTTTTTTTTTTTCCTACATCTAGTTCTGTCAAATCTCACTGGTGAAAGACATGAACTAGGATGTTGCCACACAGCATCAATAACAGGATCACTTCCTGTGCCTCTCACCTAATACTGTTCTCAGGGCACTGTTTTGCATACAATAAAAAAGTTCTCAGTTGCTGTATACTATTATTATGAGTCATTAATCAGACATCTCTCACAGTTAAAAGTATTGGTCTTCATATCTAAGTAAATATTTCTGTAGCTTCTTTTCGGAATTCTGTTTCAGTATGTGAATTAGAGGATTTCAAACTCTGTATTGGGGTGAGTAAAGACAAACATTGCATTGAAGAATGTAATGGAGAAACCTAAGCCATGTATCAAGTTGTGTAACCCCCTAGATACCATATTTAATGTTTTATTATACCGAGATAAGCGTGAATAAATCATAAGCTTTACTTAACATACTGAGCTGAGAGAAGGGTCAGAAGTTTGAGGGAAAGTATCAGGACACTAAATGGAGGAGGAGGAGAATTGATGAATAATCAAATTAATCTCTGAGAAGATACTATATGTGGTAAGTAATCTCATATTTCATTTTTTCTGATGTTCTGGGATATTAGGGCTGTCTTTCAGGCCCAGGAAAAATGCCCCCAGTGGTAGTGGAAAAGATAATGTAAAAATATATAAATATAACAATAATGTAAAATCATAAAATTTTATGGCAATTTCAAGGTCAGAAAATGGACCAAGAAGGAAGCTACTTTTTTTACTGCCTCTTTCTTCTCTTTAATGGACACAGTCATGTGCAGATTACTCTAAGCACACTACTTCAAACTCTGCTTTACAGATGGCAGGGCAGAGAATGGTATCAAAATAGATCACTTCATCATGAAATGATACCCCAGTGAAATGACAAGAAGTTATGCATTAATTACAGTTCTGGTGGGATTGGTAAGTCAACCAATTAAGATATGAGCTCAGTTTTAATGCATATTTTATATTCAGAAAGAAAAGGGTACCAAAACCCCTTAAAAAATATGCCTCTCAGCTAAATAACATAAAGCTTTAAAGCAAGGCAAATTCTGTGTTCCATTACACAAAGGAAGGTGGAAGCTTTTCCAAACTACTATTCATTTGCACGTCTAAAATATAACGTGTAGCTAATAAAACATTCAGGAGCAATCACACTACAAAACAATGCAATAGTACATCTTTATCTTCAGGGACATCAGCCATAGACACAGATGTGCACTGTGAATCCATTCAAGCAACTTTGTTTTCCTTTCTGATTGAGTTTACACACTGAAAGCTGTTACCCCAAATAGGTCATTAGTGTCAAGCATGGAGTTTGAAATATTTTTTTTTCCTCTACTTTTTCTCACATTTTTCCTTCAATGCTCACAAAGTTTGCACTATATTGCCGTTTTATCTGCAACACTATAAAGAATTTAGACCCTATGTAATTTTAAGCCTCTCTAATAATCAAATCTCTTTTAAAAAAATCGTTGCATTGTGTTCTCTGAGTTATAATTGAAAGAGCTTTATGTTAGCTTAGTGTAAAAAGATATGTTAAGATATTTCAAAATATTATGAGATTATTACTTTTTTTACTGACAATGATTACATGAAAGCAATTCCTGAAGTCTAGATAATTCCAAACTTGTTTTGTGACTATTTTCACAGCATGTGGTTCTAAAGCCTTAGTTAAAGCTGGTCTGATGACTTGCCTGCTAGCACATGGCACTACCAAGAGGAAAGATTTAGGTTAGTACCTCAGGCTTACTAGCACAATCAAAGAGCTAAACTTAAGTGACAGCAGGATTGCACCATCAGTGTGACTTACATCAAAAAGAAAGAAGATAAGTAACATTGTAAGGGAAGCTTTGTCCCAAAACGAAAGGCTCACCAGAAATTCAGCAGTCACAGAGGTCCTATATTTTTTAATTTCCAGCAAATATAGATTTTACTGTGCAAAGCACAGAATTGTTCCAAGGCTTCTCAGCAAAAGAGTTGAATTTTGCCACCCTGGCTTTCCAGGATAAGGGCCAGCCAAAACTGGAAAGCTCTTCTCCAGAGAAAAGAGAAGGAGAAAAGAAAGGGTTGGAAGATGTCGAACAAATAGAGAAGAAGGAGGAGGGACAGGAAGGAGTGCCAAACCCCTGTCATACTTTTCCCACTATTGCCATGGAAGGATAAAGACAACAAATGATGTTTAAACTACAGAGCATCTGCCACCTTCTGCTTCCTTACCACATCTTTGGTAGCAGCAACCAGCTTGACTTTCTAGGGCTCTGGAATAGGCGAAGGAGGGAAATGACTTGTTTGTCTATCTCCGACGATGTGATCCCCTAAGCAGCTGATCACTCCAGCAGTGCCTAACAGTGCCTAACGGTGTCACTTGGAAGGTACGAGTTATTAAAGGAGTGGAAGTATCCTTCTCACCACTTGGCCAATAGGAGAGGCATTAAAATATATGAAACAGAAAGCCATCATTTTCAGATGTGACAGTTTCATATAGTTGTTGGGACCTTTTTCCAGTAATGCAACTGATATAGTAGAAATTACATGCAATGTGAAGGATCTGATTTCAAATCTTTCTTTAGTCCATCTCTAGGATTCTAAAGCCAGGAACTTATTTATGTCTGACTGAACCCTGTGCAACCTGTTGCCTATGAGCTTTGACTAACTTTCAACATAAACAACAGTAGAAAAGAGTTATATAGAGAGTAAAGACAAAGACTGTTTTGACCACAAAACAAGGATCTCTGGCTTTCAGTTATCAGCAACTAGTTCAGTTATAGACATATAGAGTCAAGTACAATAAAAATGCTGTTGTTGATACAAGCTGGAACAGCTTTGAAGAGAGCAATTTTGAGAGATTCTTCCCAAAAATCTCAAGAGAATGACACAGATTTTAAGCGGTTACTCTGTGTCCCAAGTGAGAGCTATAATACCTCTCAGATGGGAACCGTTGCTTTGATCTGTATTTATACAGTCTACCACACAACTGCGTTTATAAGTAAGAGTATGAAATTCTATGCACATATGAGTAAGTATAAGAATAGCTGCCACAACACAGACACATGGATACCTTTCTTACCATGTGTGTCTGACTATCTTTGTCATGTTCCAAGGGAGCTTTTAGAGTTGGCAGTACAAACAACATGTTTCCTGTTGGACAGGTCAGTACTTCTTGCAGGTAAGCTGATAGGCATAAAAAGATGCTTCTGCAGGATACACCCAGGGAAACCTGCAGCTGCAAAATAGGATCTGTACACATGGATGGAAGCAAACAGATCCAAACGCACTCACTGATCTTCCATGATATCCAGGGATAAGCCCACTTTTATCCAGAAGCCTTTTAAAAGCTCTGTTAGTGGGACACTGTCCCTTGCTCTGGATATACCTCTGTGCTGAGGCTTGCTTATGGCCAGCTCAGATCTGTATGCTCTCACCCACACACTTTGACTCCTAAAGAAGTGGGTATCACACAGATATTTTTGCATTCATGTGATATTTTTTCCTTGTATTTATAAAACAAGATACATTATGAAATGATAAAATACAAGAAGATGAATTAAAATAAACCATAACAAACTAAACTAAAATAAAATAAACCATAAATAAAGTAAAACAGGATTAAAAATATATTAACACCTGGTTTTCAGGAATTTATCTATCCCTTTAGGAAACAATGCTTGATGCACCGTTAATAATGTAATCCTCATTGGAATCATTAAATGTTTCTGAAAATATGGCTCAAAAGCATTTTGAATCAGGCCCCTTTCTTGCTTTTCTCTTGCCTTCCCCATACTTTATACCTCATTGGGAGTAATACAAAACTTTAGGAGTAACGTAAAAGAAAAATGGAATAGAAATATATTATGAAAGCAATTGCTTACTTTCATCCATAATTTAATTAGAAATGTTCCTTAAAAATCAAAGGGATCCACCAAGGTATTAGAACTTCTAAGGTAACTGACCTTGGAGAATTCTTTTGTTTCCTTTATTTTTTTTCTGATTTTCTAGACAGAGTTCTTCATCTTCTTTTTTTCTTTCATACTTATTTAACTGTCAGAATACTACATCTCTGCCATGTTAATGATAAATTGTTATCATTAACAATTTGTATACCATTTGGTCTTTTTATATACCATTGAATATGTATACCATATTGAATCTTCTGGAGCAGTTAAAAAATTTTTGTGGATTTTTTTGTGTTGCTTTTATTTATTATTTCCATTCAGAGAATTAGATCTAAAAATTAAGCCATTTTGCATACTTTGCCCAAGTAAGGAACAGAATTAGTATTATTTGTTCTATTGACACAGTCATATTATCAGTCTTTGTCACAATTTTCTTTTGATATAATTTGGCTAAGTATACTTTTCATTTTCCTTAATTTCTTTTTCCAATAACTATGAAAGTCTGTTTTCTGGAAATGGAGTCTTCAGACACCGATTTGCATACTTGTTTCAACCGGAATGCCTTTGGCCAGAAATTTGTGGTAATTTAGCTTTTTGCATATAATCATATGACTCTAAATATTTGGCTGGGAGCTGGCATTTCATCATTCTGGGGCACAGTGACATTATGGTGTGTTACACGATTCAATGACCTTATGGTCTGACATGATGAATTGTTCACTTTCCACAGAAAAAGTAAAGGCTTTTGGTTTGTGCTGGTTATAAACCAGCCATTTGCTCAGTACATTGGTTTTGTACTGCTACTACTCAGAAAAAGCATTGTTTAAGCAGCTTCATGTGTTTGGCCAGTCCTGCCTCTGAGCTTTAGTCACAACTTTGTAATTCAAGCATTGCGAACTCACATGCAGTTCAACTTCTGTCATAAGTCTACAGGATCTTCTCCTCCAGCCAGTGCTTCTGTTGGCTAGTTCCATTAAAGACTACAGAAATACCCAATATTTTTATGGAATTTGACTTTAGCATGCTAATTCCCCAGTCATTCAAAAATAAATACATTGAAAGGAGATACTTTATATTTATGTGTGTATTTCTTAAAATTCCTTTTATTAGATTGTGGAAAAGCAATATTATTTTAATATCCGTGACCTTCATACAAACAGCTTGTTTCAGAAGTGAGCTGGATTTCAACCTCAGGCTAGGAGAAAAAAAAAAAGATGTTAAGCATGAAGTGCTTCATCTAAACTCATAGAAGGCAACAGGAGTTTTCAGCTGGCTTTGGATAAAGTTCACGGTTTTGTTAGTGAAGGATGCTCAGCTGAGGTTTTTTACATTACTGGTAGTAGAAAAAAACTTAGCCATGACCTACAGGAATCCAGTAAAACCATTTAAACCATTAATGTGACCTCTGCTAGTCCTCACTGTTCTCTGTAGTAGTGATCACACAAAGAAAGCAACAGTATGTGTAATTGCATCTAAGGCTTTGAGTGTTAATATTTTTATGCATCTCTGTGCCTAACTATTACTAGGCTAGTTATTACTACTGCAAAGGGCATAAGATAAAATGGTTAGACTAAACAGTGAATTAATTTTTATATTTTTCTTTTACTTCTTAACCCAAAGGAAGTTCTTACTGTCTTTCTGTACGCTTCTTAGTGTACCCAGATTTGTATTGTACTTTCCTGGCTCCTCTGTTTTACTACACTGTTAATCAATACTCATTTCAAACCCATGCTTTATGAGAGAATTATTATACATTTTAAAATATGAAAATGATCTTGAAAGCAGACACATGACAAAGAAAAAAAAAAATTCTGCACTTTATTTTTCATAATGTAAAGATAGAAAATTATAGGGAGAGTGTAGCTTTTCTACAATTAAAACTAATTTTTACTGTTAGGCAATTTTTTTTTATCTCATCCAAATCCCCCAAGAAAAGGAGGGTATTGGTGGTTTCCAAAAAGAAGTTTCCCCATCCCTTTAATTTACAATAATTAAACCAAACTTTTTTAAAAAAATATTGAATATAACCAGAACCATATTGTCTTTTTTTTTTTCTTTTTTGCCACATGTTTTCTGGAAAAAATCAAACCAAACTAAAAGTCTGGTTGTTTTAGAAAACTCTAATGTCTTGTCTTTACTTACTTTTTTTTTACAGTTTTACTCCACAAAGATGTGTTCTTTGGAGGAATAGAAAAAAAAAAAACAAACAGGTACACTAAAGGTACATCTGGGTCAAGGAGCCACAGAGCCAAATACCATGGTGCTTATTGCATTAGCTACTATCATATAACAAGTGTTGACTGGTCTTCACAACTTTAGAAGGAGCAGGATATCAGTTCTGATTTTTGACATTTCTCTGTCACTGCCTAAACATATAATATCCTGTTTTGATTTCCTTTTCTCTAGAGCAGCACAGATTGTAGTACTTTACAGGGGGTGGGGATTCCCCTTGCTGAGGGCTACTTCGCAGACAAAGGCGTAGCATCCTTCCCATCCCTGTGCGTACCCCTCTCTGGTGTGTGACAGTGTTTGGCTTTGTGCTTTCATGGGCACTGTCTGTGCTTAGCACTGGAGGGAAGAAAAGCTCACAAAGATTTTACTGAGGGTTATAAAACTCTGGTGGGAACGGATCCTAACACCCCCAAGGCAAGAGCTGCCCTTGCTTTTGAGTAAGAATTATAAATGTCTTCCAGCAGGGATAAAGTCTGCCTGTCACTTTGGCAATCAAACAGTTGATCTGTGAGGCACTTGGAAATTGAAAACACGTAAAGTGTTGTGCATCCTTCTCTCTCATCTCGGATAGGGAACTTTCCTATCGGTTCCTAAAGCTCAAAACCAAGGATGATTGGTGCTATTTATAAAGCCATACTAATTAATGCTTATGTTTAGACATTATCAAGTCTTTGAGGATTTTTCTTTCTCTTAGTATTTATTTAATGATTTATGTATTTTTCTCCCCAAGGCAATGAGGATCAGGTTATTTTGGTAGGAATTTCTAGGATTATTTTATTTGTCCTTTTTAGAAGACTAGTGTCATACCTGGATTTTTTCTATCCTCTTTTTTTTTTTTTTATTAATCTCTGATACCTGCCCCAATGTCCATGACTTTTCAGAATAATTATTAACAGTGGCTCAGTGAGCTAATTAGCTAATTCCCTGGGGAAGCCTGAAGAAGGCCATAAGATTCAAATGGTCGTTACCTAGAAACAAGAAAAAATGCATTAAAGTAAGTTTTATAATTCTGTATGAGTTTTCCGAGGATAGAATTTTTGTGCTTTTGTAAAACAAAACAAAACAACACACACAAAAAAAAAAAAACCAAAAAACAAAAAACCAACCAACCAAAAAATCATTCTTACTTTTTAATTATGATCAACTTTTTGCATATCTCTGCTTTATACTCTATACGGAGATCATTTTGACAAGCATAAACATACATTTTCTTGATGAAAATAATTTTCTTTTCATGATTACACTTGCTGACTCCTCATTACTTAAACTGCTAGAAAGGGATCTCAAGGGAGTGGCTTAGTCTATTCCCTTAAGGTCAAGAGCTTCACAAGTGGATGTAAGTAATTGAGTTATAGGGCAAAGATGAGTAAAGCTTTTAGGAAGTTAGGAAGAAAAATCCTCTTGATAAAGAAATGAATCTAATTTACAAAGTGTTATTTTAGTACATAAATTGTCTAATTATATTGTATCTCACAGGCAAATTTCCTATTAATTACTAAAATGAGGGACCAATTCTGAGTCAGTTCCAGGAATCCTTTTATCACAGAGTGGAGGAATTAGCAATTCAATAAACCTCAGTGTGTCATGAAAATGAATTTTGAATACTGTAAAGGCTTGCTTAGTAATGTTTTGCCAAATAAGTATAGCTAAGTAACTGGAATGGCAGACAGATGTAGTTTTCTAGTGAGAGTACTTGTAGTGTTCTGGGTGGCAATTTTTTCTGAACAGGTGTAGAAAAGTGTTTACATCTATATCTCAACTAGTCATAGGGAAATCAATGTAGGAAAACTGGCACTTTTATGTCACCACTCATCCCACCATAAAGTACTTGTGTAAAATAGATCAGAGGAATCCTTCTCTACAGCTTCTTCTGACTATAAAGGAAGCTCAAAACAACTAGCCTCGTGGACATATCTGTGGGGGACCTTCACACTGAGGGTTTAATTTAGTTACTTTAAACAGGGGTACATAATGCTATTCAGGTTCATCAAGGGAACCTGCATGGGAAAGAGAATTATGAGCCTACACCGTATCTGTCTTTCTCTGGCCAATCAGCTGAATGTCAGCTGATATACCTAAGGTATCTCTAATGATACTGTCTGGGTGACTCTATTGATCTGATAACATTAAGTGAAATGCAAACACCCTCTTCTTACACGGAGAGTTAATACATTGCTTCCTGGCACACTTATGTCATATCCTTTATTGTCTTTGAGTCTTCTGATTCAAACCTCTTGGAAATTTGTGTGGTCTGTAGTTCTGCCCAGCCTGTAATCATGATGCTTGAGATGGAAGGAAAGTTTGTGGTTTTTCTCCCAGCTCACAATATAGCCACCTGAATAGCTTTGCACTGCTACAGTAAAGGTAGCCTATAAGGAGACTACATAAGAATGAAAGAATTTTTATGGAAATTAACCAAAACCATTAGCAACCTTTAAAAAGTCATCTTCTCAGGAATTCATCTCTAAACCTGATAATGCTATCTTTGTTGTTGTCTAATATGCCAGTCACTACAGAACTAAAAAGCCTGCCCAGGACTAGGTAAGCTTATCTGGAAGCTAACCCTTTGACATGAATTCCTTGGTCATTGCTTTTGGCTTTCTCTGATTCAAGAGTGGAAGCTGACTGATACTGTAAGCATGTTATTACTGCAAATTACAGTGCTAAGGAGCCCTCATCTTGAAAAAGG
This sequence comes from Numenius arquata, assembly GCF_964106895.1. Taxonomy (NCBI): domain Eukaryota; kingdom Metazoa; phylum Chordata; class Aves; order Charadriiformes; family Scolopacidae; genus Numenius; species Numenius arquata. The sequence goes on along the minus strand of NC_133576.1, from coordinate 105,225,466 downwards.
TTTCCTCAGAAATGACAAAAAATACACACGAATGACAAATCTTTATTTCAGAAAATACAGGGGTTTTCCCTTGTTAATTGCATTGCTCCACCAAACATTTAAAACATATGAATTTTTAGCAAATATTTACTAAGATTGGAACTTTTACCACTGGAGACAATCTAGGTGTGTTTATCCAGTTAAAGGTCTTGTTGTTAGCCATATAAACCAGTATCTGAGACACTGTTTCAGGTATTTGACCCGTATGAATGTTTTTTTTTTTTAAACTGTGAAAATGCTTTCCTTTAAATGTAAAATTTCTAAAAAATAGTGAGAAAGAAAAAAACAATTACACTTAAGAGAAAATAATGAGTTTTATTTCCTAAAGAACAGAAAAGGAATACTTATGAAAATGTGCAGTTTTACTCACAGAAGTCAGTGGGACTGCCCAAAACGTAGAGTTACTCAGTTTTATAAATAGTCAATATCACCTCATAATTGGGAAAGTTTCAGAATATTAACAAATATTTAACTACAGAGGTGCAAAGGACAAGTTTATGGAGGTGTGATAGATAAAGAAGTGAAAAAACATATAAATTCACTATACCGGAGTGATAAGAAACAATGAAGAGTTAAAAAAGTCAAGGTTTATTGTTTTAGGCAAAAGGAGGATTTTGGTTTTTTTCATCACAACAAAGAAAGAAAACAAAGGAAGGGAATGCAAGTGTTAAGGAAATTGAGAAATTTATTTTTAATAAGTTCTTGCTGATCCTTTCTCTTCCATCATGAATCTAGACAAGAGGTAGTAAATAGTTTCAGTTTGCTGGCCACCCAGGTTGACTTCAATATATATAAAATTCATTGTACATTATTCAGAAACTCAGAAATTCAGGGCCAGAAGGGATCATCAGATCATCTTCTCTGACCTGTGCTACAACCCCACAGAATTTTACCCAGCTGAGACCAATACGTTATGCTTGAATAATAGATAGAATAGCTTTTTCCCAAATCTTCTGAGAAACAGCTAGCCTCATTAAAGAATTTTCTCCTGAGAGAACTGGAAAACCCAAACTGCCAAAATCTTAAGACAGAATGGTATTTCACCATCACTCCTGAATAACTATGGCTAGGTCAAGATGAAAATGATTTTGATATAATTATTCACGTGTGCAGCATTCAGAGGATTATCTCTTTGCTTAGTGAAATGTGATCTGACCTTGTCGTGAGCCAGTACTGCAGAACATGGTGAGGAGACAGTGATTTCAAGCAGAATTTAGGCAGAGTTTAACCATAGGTTTTGGTTGTAAAGACCTGTACTTTAGCATGAGTGACCGCTGTTTAACCTGAGCACGTACCGTGACTGCCTTTAACAATACTACCTCTATGTACCACTTGTATGAGCTCATTACTATGGAGAAGGGTAGGAGCATATCACTCTCAGTGTATCTCGGTATGCCATCTAGAAAGTTCAGTATTGTACAGGTAAAAGATTGGTAACTTAATTCACTTAAAAGAATATTCTAGAAAGGTGAAGAACAATGAGGCCACCGAACTTCACCGTGGATGGTGACTGTGCGCAGCATGCCATGGTCAACAATGAGAGGCTCATCAGATGCTACAGGAGCATCAGAAGAGTCATAATATAATATTTCTATCACTTTCCTACCAATACTGTTTTTTATAGAATAAATCATTAACTAGCCTTGCTTTTCTGTGCCTTTCTCACAGAGATTCCAAGGGAATTGGCACCACCTTGGTGTAAAAAAAAGACCCTTATGATACACATGTTTATCCAAAATGATATTAAAAACTTCACATAACCATTATGGGCATATTTATCTGTCTTCCAAAAACTAATCAACTTTTCTAAATTTTCTTCCATATCAGTCCTTTGCTCATCTTCCACAGTTCATCTTCCTCTGTCCTTGTTTTACTAGTCATTATTGCTTTCCCATGTATACAATTGTGATTTGTTCTTCTTTTAAGAACTCTTTGTCTTCCTCTAGTATCTTGTCAACATTTTTTCTCCTTTTTTCAAACCTTTATTGTTGGTCTTTTCTTCTCAAAGTAACAACACGAATACCACAACACTGGCAATTTTAGAGACGTTAAAAACAGTAATATTTTTAAACATCATTACATATAAATCTGAAAACATATAAACCAGGAAAAAACAAGAAATTTGGTTTGGTACCAAACTTTCAAACCTTTTATTTTACAGTTTCTATACTCTACATTTACCTATTTGAAGATAGTTAATAGATTGGAACTGGGAAGAAATGTTCTCATCCACGTATAATTAAAATTGTCTTTGCAGAAGTGGTACTCCATATGGGAACTGAGCAAGTAAACAAAAAAAGGTTTTGATCAAATTCATTTATCTCTTTGAATGATCCACAAACATTTTACATGGAATAATAATGATGATAGCTAATTTGTATTACAAAGCATGTCATTTCAGACTGGGGAAAAAGTGAAAAATAAAACCTTTTTATTTTTTTTTTAACTTAAGAAGCTCATTTCCTTAAAGGAAACCACATTATCTAATTATTTTTCTCATGTCCAAAATTTATCAGTCAAGTATTAGTGAAGAACTTGCTTGATAAATCTTGCTATACAACAGAACAACCTTATTGTCTTCTATATACATTACCTTTTGAGAAAAGTTAGTTATGCATGATAGCATTCTACAAATTTTGAGATGAAGCAAAGCCAGAATTCTGTTCATATTATTCATGCATGACTTGTGGCGCACAGAACTGTAACAATGCAAGCCATTTCACAAAATCTTTTAACGTTGAACTGGCAGGACAACTTTCTCAAGGGCTTTTCTATGCCAGCTCAATCCTTTATCTCCTTTGTGTAGAAATGCCAAGAATATAAACTTTTGTTTATGAGTTCTATTAGATATTATTTTCCATTGGAGAGCAAGTCTGAAAAGAGCATGTCCCCTCAAATTCTTTGTCTCTTTTAGCTCTTAACATGATACTGAAACATCAGAAGTAATTAAACACAGTGATACTGTAAATCCCAAGATAAAAGTGTGACTAATGATTAATTCTTTGGTATTTTGTCAAAGCCCTCCTCATAATTTCAAAGCTCTAGTCAATATTCATGTAGCTAATTCTCCCTAAGCAGATTTTTCTTTCCACTACTAAAAAGTCTGTATGCTGATTAATAAATAATTTCTTAAAGTTCTAAGGATATGGTTTTAATAGTTATTTTTCTTTAATATTCTGATCCAAGCTTTGGTTTTCAAAAGTACATTTATTTTGTGATTCACACTAATGAGCTAATTTTTTACATATATATGTATTTCATTCTTGCATGAAGAAGATGAGGAAGTCATACCTTCCATAAAGGTATAAAAATCCAATGCTGCATTTTAAATGGCTCATAGTAACACTTCAGTTAAAAAGCAGGTTTTGTTCAAAAAAAGAGCTTTCAGAACCGTGTTTCTTAAACTATATGTACAGAAATAAAAGAGATACAGCAAATGCAAATTTTAAATCTGCATTTCTAATATATACTTATTACAGATGAAACTATTGCCTTGCTGACTTTTAAACCCCCAGCAGTTCTTACATCTCATTCGATTGCACATGATTTTTCTATTGCTGTATATGTGGGTTTGGTTTCATACTACAAAAATAAGCAGTCTAATTCAACATGTTTATTTGACCAAAATATTTACATTGATCCATATAGTAAAAATATCCCCTGGATATTTTTAAGGATTTTTATTTATCTTGAGTTTTCTTCCCTTTGTTAGTTTTAAGTCACTGTATTTGATGGTAAAGCTCCAACACAATCTCCTTTTTTATTTTTAATATTGATTAGAATTTTCAATATGTATGAGAAGTAAAAGACACTGAAATTATTCAGCTTTTCAAGAACAACTATCAAAAATTGAAATTACCATTTAATTCTTTGCACTGCAACATGAGAATTTCATTTTATTCCTTTGGACATGTAAGTTTATTTAATTTGCCACTATTTTGTTACTTTAGAAATGCACTTATTTTCTAGACATGTCAATAAAAATGTAAAACAACTCACAGTACTCACTGACCATTGTGAACAAGCAAATAAGATGAATTCAATCATATTATTGTGCATGTACTTCAAGATGTTAAAATGTTCTATTATAGTTCTGCTGAGATTGAGGCAGAGATAAGACAACAAAAATAGCTAGGTACATACCGTAATTTCTTGCCTATTTGGTTAGGCCCCAATCCAACATTTATAAGTAAGGAATCATATTTTACAGGACAAGGAAAGTTTAGGTTTTCAAGAAGAGCATATGCAAAGTGAATTGTACTATGACAACATAGTGTGTCAAATGAGTTCACATGAGAAACCTGCAGATCGCCTGTAGCTTGAAGTCCCAGTGCTGAAGAAGAATGTGAATTTCTACCTTTAAGATGTGAAAGCCAGTGTAGGATTCTTCTCAGTCAGCTTTAGAGATCTTTCTTTGATTTAATTGTTCCCCATAAACTCCTTTCCTAATTAGAAAGGGAGAGGAATAGACACTTTTAGGGAACGAAATTTGGATACTATGTCAGACATCAACATTAAGATAAGATAAGATAAACTGTGCCTTTGAAGTTCCTGTTTTTCTCTGTTAATTACAATAGATGCCTAGGGTGAAAGCATAGATGTGGATGTCTAAGTAATAGACATCTCACTTCCAAGGCCCAGAGACTTTAAAGGCTACCTTTGAGAAGGTTCTAATTTACTTGGGTGCATTACAAATTGCTCCTTTACCACATTTACTCATTTAAAATTTTTCTCTAATCCTAATCTGACTGAGGTTGCTTTTGATTTATTTCATAGAAATCTCCCCAGCGAGTTAGGACACAGCTCACTTTATCTCAGGAAACTCAAATGGAAAAAAAAACACCCAAACATCTAAATAGTGATTAATTTTTAGAGACATGGGGAAGTGGAGAAGAGTTGGAGCACATCCTCTATATTTCATGTATGGTCAGTCTAGAAGGGATTAGCTCTACACAAAAGCCATTCTGTATCTGGAGACTGGGATTGATCCTGGCATTAATGCCCCAGGCGGTGTAGACGTCACCAGATTAGTACATAAATGTTAGGGAGAAATGGGTACCTAGAGAAAAATTCTGTCTGCCTACATTTAGACACCTGCCAGGACAACAGATTTGTACAGCTCAGCAGCAAACTATCTGTATTTGTGGACTTTATACAGAATTTTGGGGGAAAAAGATATTCAGATAAAGATTTAGGTACGTTATGAAAGTATACATCCATATTCTTACATAACTCTGCTACATGTCTTCTAGTGTCTACTAATACAGCTTCCATCACTTACAACCCTGTTGGTGTGTAGGTTCAATTCAAAGAAAAGTGAGCTTTCTTTATTTTGATTGCTGGGAATTTCTAAGCTATTTGTGCTTCTTCAAACCTCATGTCCATTTACCGTGACTGGCTGCCATTTATCCCATTTGTCACAGTTCTCCAAAATCTCTGAGTATTTAATTATACAGACAGATGTCTGTGGGTATTCAGAAATGCTAGGCCGTTTAGTTTCTATTTAATTCATTGAGAATTAGATATTCTGAAAAGCCAGCCAAACATTCTCCAAAAACCTTAGTAAGGATAACAGAATCAGTTCATGATCAATGGTGTTGGTCTTTAGCTAGAAAACATCCTTCTGGAAAAGATGCAGTTTTTTTCAAATTCTTCACAAATGTCCACAGGAATATGTCCCTGAAGGTGAACCTGCACCTCACACTATAGAACAATGTCTTCAGAAAAACGTTTTTTCCAAATCCAGCTCCAATCCTGAAACCTGACATCAGGTTTCATTATGAAGTTATTTGAAATAAAAACCCAAATGCAACTCTAAGCTTTGGTAAGGCCTACATCCAAACCCATAGTAATATTACCTACATTTTGTCTGTGTTTTTTATCTGAAAAAAGTATATGATTCAACTCCATTTTTATCCTTTCCATTAAAAATTAATAGTATATACTTATATATACTATCATAAGACAAGACAGATTTATTTTTTCTCTGTAATACCTGTTAAACATACACAGAAACTATGGGGCTTCAGGAAATTCAGGAACAATCCTGAGGCTTTTTATCAGCTCTTCTTTCCAATAGAAAGATCAAAAAATTGACTATGCTGTCTGGGGTATGTTTATGCCTATCCTCATTTCTAATTAATGTTTCAAGTAGTAAACTCCTTATAATAAGCAATATTAAACATTTATGTTTAAAGTCACCACATTGTAAAACACTTCCTTTTACAGAAAAACTTTTGGAATTTCTTTTCACTTTCAAACTATTTTTTATAAAGAGCTCTGCAGTTTTATCTTTTCTTTTTTTTTTTTTTTTTTCACTTTCTCCTTGAGCTTTTAAATCTGTAGCATCCTATGACAGAAAAGATGATGGGATTTTATGGACGCCAAAATGTCTCTCCCAATGCAAAAGACATAATCTATCCCCCAGTAAAAGGAAAATATATGGTAATTATTCCATGTTTATAACCAGCTCTTGTTTTATAATCTAATTCCTCAAAAATGGGCACAGAGACATTTGAGGGATTAGTTATAAAATACATTCTGTTTCTTATGAAATCTGTTCAGTTTCATAGGTATGAAAAGAGACATCAGATATAAATAAAGCAAGGAATGAGCAGTTTTGCAAATGCTGCATGTAAGCTACAGCAATATTCTATTTGTGCCTAACTGCAACTTTTCTCTACTAAATGTCAAGCTCTAGACTTCAACTCAGTATAAGGCTATCTGATGAGAAACATTGATAGAAGCAAGAGAAAACAGGCATTTGGTGTTTCATAGAAACAGCACCATTGCATTTCCTTTATTTACTTCCCAAGGGAGTAAATAATTCTAACATAATCAGACAGAAAACTAGAAACATGGCACTTGTCTTTAGCCAGTCCTAAATTAGGAATTATATTTTAGAGTAGAAAGTTAAGTTCCCTGTATAGTCAAGAGGGGGGCAGAGTGCTCTCTCTAATGATTAACACTATACAAAATCTCAATAATAATCCTAAAGTGCTAGACTTAGAGTCACAGAATTTTTTCCCAGCCTGTATTGATATTGGGGGCTGTTCTGTGCAGGTGCAGGATGCTGCCCTTGGCCTTGTTAAACTTCATGAGGCTCACACAGGCCCACTTCTCAAGCATGTCCAGGTCTCTCTGGATGGCATCCCATCCCTCAGGCGTGTCAACTGCACCACTCAGCTTGGTGTCATCCACAAACTTGCTGAGGGTGCACTTGATCCCACTCTTTATGTCATTGATGAAGACATTGAACAGTACTGGTTCCAGTACGGACCCCTGAGGGACACCACTTGTCACCGATCTCCATCTGGACATTGAGACATTGACCACTACCCTTTGGATGCGACCATCCAACCAATTCCTCATCCACTGAACAGTTCACCCATCAAATCCTCCTCTCTCCAATTTAGAGAGATGGATGTTGTGGAGGACCGTATCAAAGGCCTTATAGAAGTCCAGATAGACATTATCTGTAGCTCTTCCCTTATCCACTGTTGTAGTCACTCCTTCATAGAAGGCCACTATGTTGGTCAGGTAGGACTTGCCATCATGGATGATGTTTACGTTCCTAGCGTAGGCTTGTCATTTACATTGGTAGGTTGGTAGTAAAAAAGTTGTCCCATGAAGAGTTTCTTGTTAGTGGCTAAGGATGAAATCCTAAGAGATTATATGGTTGATATATAACTCATCTGAGATCTGAAACAGAACCTGAATAACCTAGTAATCATTCACTTAATGGCTTAGAAGTCGGCAAGTTTGTATGCCAATCTGTTGTCACCACAGAACCTGCTTGGAACATTACATTTATAAACTTGCCAAAATCCTGAAAGATCTGAACAGCTAAGAATTATCTTGTGCTTGAGGACTTTCATAAGGAGAATTCTATGTATCTTATTAAATCCTGAATGAATTGGAAAAAGCTAATATTCTGTAGCACATCTTCTCTATGATATTTTTTAACTGGTTGACTTAGGTATTTTCCTGTGCAGTGTATTGCCTGCTAGGAAAATAGCTTGTAGGGCCTCTTTACAGAAGACGGATCCAAGGGTATGTTTTCCCTACATAATACTACAGGATACAAATCTTCTTCTGGCTGCTCCAGAAGTAGCAATCCAGTCACATGACAGGGCAGTAATGTGCAGAGATGCCACTGCATTATTCAAAATTATACAAGTTCATTACCTCTACTTGGCATGGATTATTAGCTTGAATATTTCACTGCATTCTTGGTGAACAGATACTGACTCCAGTTCTAGAACTTTTCTGGGCAAGAGTAGGCTAGAACTGCTTGCCCATATTACACTGCATGATGCAGAAAGGCACTGAAATGTGCAATTTTGGAATGTGGTTTCACTCTCAAAGTCCTAGGATTTAATTTAACTTCCATTTTAGGATCTGGTTTTTATTATTTAGCAAGCTGAAGAGTTAGCAGCCTTCTATCTTTTAGCACACAGGCCATGAGAAGAAATGATACATTAATACTGGGACAAAGCACACAAGTCAGTATGAAATTCATTAGAAAGTAAAGCATAGCAGACTAAAACATTAGTACTCTGTTGAATAGCATGCAGTATGTTGTCTAACACTCAGTAATTAAAGACAGCACCTAGTTGACATGGACACCAAAAAGTAGGTTGAGAAATATGTCTTTTTTTCTCCTCCCCTTTTTTGGTAACTGAGAAAAAAATATATACTACCTCTTGATTATAAAAGTTCTGCAATTTAAGTATTAAGTAGTCTTTTGCATATTAATAAAATATCACCTGGTATTAAAATGATATTTTATTAGCAGGCACCAAACTTATATGTCAAGATATAATTAAAAAAAAAAAAAAAAACTAATACAATTCATGTAATGCATTGCCAATTTTATATCCAGACTGAAACAAGTCTTTAGAGACACATTCCATTTGCTACTCGCTAGTCATCTATTGGTTTTGTTTTAGCAATATATGCAATGAAAAAGAAAAGCAAAACATCTCTGTAGATGGTCTAAGTACTGTATGTGAAGTGAGACTATTACTGATCATATACTAAGTTGCCCAGCTCTGTTTTAAATTTTACTCTTTTACTTGAGCAAGCCCTCAAGTTGCATTTTGTAGCTGTTGTGTATCTTAGTTTGGGAAGAGAATATATCCTAGGGAATGAATTGTGTGAATTCCTTCTTTGAAATAATGTCAAAAGAATATTTAGTAGACTTCTAACAAATTATATATCCAACAAGCTAACTGGAGTCAGTATGATTACTGAAGTACCTCGAGGGGATAACCTGAAGAACTCTGCTAACAGTGCAGCCTTTTGCTATGACAGAATGTAAAGCCTACAGTTGATCTGTAGATCTATTTATATTTGGAAATGATCCTGCGTATTTTTAAAATCAGTTTTCAGGCAATAAGCTTAAATAACTTCATCAATTTGATTAAGGGAATTTAGGGCACTCTTGAAACTGTTCTTCTGAAAAATTATTACCTAACAGCACACACAAATTCTAGTCTTCTAAGGTATTTTTTATCCAACCTCTCAAAGTGCCTACACAAGCTTCAGAAAGTAAACTTCTGAATGCAGTGCAGCATTTTTCTTTGCCTTGTTATCTAGGAAACAAGTTAACCAACAGCTTCATAAATAAACTATAATTCTTTGCTTAGGAAAGAGCCAGGACCTGAATAGATGCAGTACTACAGAATGGTCAGGGAACTTCCAACGTTTTCTTTATGACCACCTGAAATATTTTGTTGTAGATAAACACTGCCTCACATTTTAGGAAAATAGCAAATGAGCAAATGTTCAGATACAAGTGTAATAAAGCACCTGGATATTAGTTGCTTTTATTCTCCATCTTCACTAAAGAAGTTAAAATGACAGCCTTTTCAAAGGGACAGATCACAGGCAAATACAGATTTGATTTTGAATGGATGTCACTCCCAACTGAAAGCCTGGGACTTATGCCACGAATTAGGATCTCAAATATCATGCAGTTTATAAGAAGCTAGAATCAAAACACATGACCCATCCTAACAGAATTTAGCTGCTATTAAAAAGGATGCTTTCAACAGTCAGTAGCTTCAATTCCTTCAGCAGTTTGCACAGCTTCTAAAAATTCTACAAGCCAACAAAGTCAGCAATCATGGAAACATATAGCTTTTTCTCCCACAATAAGAAAATATTTTCTTCAGCTGTTTGCTTCATGGCAATTTAGATGAAAATAATCTTCTTACTTATTACATTTATCTCATTTCTTTATAAAAGTTACTAGGTGTGTCTTAAAGATATATTTTCAGTGGCATGTAAAACTATCTTCCCATACAATAGATCTAAAATTATCAGGCAAAGCTGTGCACACACATCAATAATTATTTCTTTATTTCTGCTTGTTATATTTGAATACTTTTAATGAAAATTATACAATTTTTATATTAATTTCTAAGGAAGTTAATAAATGTTTATTCTGCATTGTTTTCTGAAGTGAAGATGTCCCAAAAAATCTATAATCTATTAAATACTTCCTAATAAAAATTATTTTTGAAATAGTTCTTATATTCTCCTATGATTTACAATATAGCAGTTTGTTTTCTTTTTCTCTTCTACATCACAAAAAATCAAACTGAGGTGCATTCTTGACTGAGATTGGCCAGCATCTCTTCTTTGGAATCTCTTCTTTGGACATGCTGGTGAGCTGGTCAGAGAAGAACCTAATGAGGTTCAATAAAGGCAAGTGGAGGGTCCTGCACCTGGGGAGGAAGAATGCCAGATACCAATATAGGTTAGGGGTGGACCTGCTGGAAAGCACTTCTGAGGAAAAGGATCTGGGGGTCCTGGTGGATAGCAAACTTTCCATGAGCCAGCAATGTGCCCTTGATGCCAAGAGGGCCAAAGGGATCCTGGGCTGCGTAGGGAAGAGTGCGGCCAGTAGGTCGAGGGTGGTCATTCTTCCCCTCTACTCTGCACTGGTGAGGCCACAACTGGAATACTGTGCCCAGTTCTGGGCTCCCCAGTTCAAGAGAGACAGGGAACTACTGGAGAGAGTCCAGCGAAGGGCAACAAACTTGACTAAGGGATTAGAGCATCTCCCTTATGAGGAAAGGCTGAGAGAGAAGGGACTCTAGCCTGGAGAATAGAAAGCTGAGGAGAGACTTCATTAATGCTTATAAGTATCTAAAGGGCAGTTTGAGGGAGGATGGAGCTGGACTCTTTTCAGTGGCTCCCAGTGAGAGGACGAGGGGCAACGGGCACAAGCTGGAACATAGGAAGTTCCATTCAAATATGAGGAAGAATTTCTTTACGGTGAGGGTGACAGAGCCCTGGAACAGGCTGCCCAGGGAGGTTGTGGAGTCCCTTTCTCTGGAGATCTTCAAGACCCGCCTAGATGCAGTCCTGAGTAATGTGCTCTAGGCGATCCTGCTTTGGCAGGGGAGTTGGACTAGATGATCTCTAGAAAGTCCCTTCCAACTCCAACAATTCTGTGATTCCGTGATTCTGTGAATGATAAGAACTTCACTGAAATCCACAAATAAATCTTGGACTTTCAGGAGCATGTAAAACTGAATGGATTTCCTGACTATCTTTTCTAGGCATAAGTATCTTTTTACTTAAAATCAAATAGGATCTCAAAACCCAACAGAAACTAGTGAAATTGTTTGAAAGAGTTAGCCTTGCTTTTTCTTGCAGCACGACTCATCTTCGGGTAAGTAACATGCCCTCCCTGTGCTACAGACTTCCTGAATGTATCAGTTAAATGTGGGATGATTTTCTGATGATATGGAATCAATATAATAGTTCCTTTGCAACTTCCACTTCAAAGTGGACATGTATCACGTGGCTAGATTTCCACTAAATCCAGTAGTTGTCAAGTTGCTATACAGTTTTTGGAAAAGCTCGAAAGCAGGAGATGCATTTTCCTTTCATTAAAGAGAACAGAAACAAATAAGGCAGCTCAGCACTCTGATTTTCTATTTGTGTTGTGCACCCCTCAGTGTAGTAAAGCATCTTCAATGTTCTTTTTGAAAGTATGCTTGAAATGGGTTTTTAATAGGTACAGAAGAAATAATTGAAAAGTTTAACAGAGAGAAAGACAGTTGTTAGCTGAAACATTACTTTAATATATACTACCTCAGTTAGCTAAAGCCCTATATGTTCATAAAAGAACATCAAGAATTTTGAATTATTCAGATCCCTGGGTACAGTTGACTGATTCTAGAGTCCTGGTGTTACTGTAATATTCACTATCATAAACTATCTGTGGATAATAGAAGTTGCTCATATTCAGCAGAGGTATAATCCCTCAGAAATTATGCTAGTACTTTGCATTTCTCCAGTTCTGACAGAAATAACAGCCATCCAACATCCAAGAAACAGAAGTAGATGTCTTCATAATTCTGCTGATATACAGATCAATAGATCAAAAGTGAATAGGCCACGAGGTTTTTCAGTTTTGTGTTGTTTTTCAGACTGGATTCCTTTACTCAGGTAGAAGGTGAGATAAGATTTTGAAATAAATACTGTGGATTGGACCATGGTGATTGAAATATTGATTTCTTTACTACACTGCCTGTAAACTGACGAGTTGGAGTAACCTGGAGTAAACTTTTGTCAGAAATGTGTGACTTTTTTTTTTTTATTATTATAAAGTCTGTGGCTGTAAAGACATGATCAAAGTAAGTTGGAAAAAATCCGTCTATTTCAAGAAAAGCAAAAAACAGAAAAAAGGTAACTTGGACCAAGTAAGAAAACAGTGGAATGGGTTGACAAGCAAAGGGAGGACAAGAGAGGCCTCATAATCAACAATGCATGGCTGTAGGCAGCCCATCCCAAGTGTATACATATAAATAAGGCAGTGCCTACAGGACAACATTATAGGGGAAGCTCTTGTTCCTTTTCTAGAAAGTCAGTATGACTGAGTACCTCTCTGAAGTATCTGTACACAGCATGGCTAACAAAAAGAATGTATTAGAGGTCTGCATGCAGTTGCAGGCCTATGGTCTCAGTGGGATCATGGAGATGTGGTAGCTAATATAAATTAGTGATGCCATGGGTGGATACAGCATCTTTAGGAAGGACAGGGCAGGACAATGATGAGAGGCAGTTGCCCTTTTTTTGGAAAGCAGTGTGAGTGCATGAAGCTCTGCCGAGGAACACGTAATGAATAAGATAAGAGGTTATGGGTCAGTATTAAAGGTCAGACCAATGTGAGTGTACACCTGATCCAGAAAAAGTAGATAAGGCCTTCTTCCAACTAATGGAGGAAGCATCATGTTTGCAGAATCTGGTCCTCATGGTAGACTTTAACCATCCTGATATCCACTGAAAGGGAAGTACTGCAGAGCAGAAACAATTAAGGAAGTTTCTGGGAGTTATTGATGATAGCTTCTTGACAGAGGCAATTGAGAAGCAAAAGGAGACATGCTTTGCTGGACCTGATACTTACAAATAATGACAGGGCAGCCTAGGCTGTAGTGATCACAATATCATGAATCCTGAGAGAAGGAAACCAGGATAAATGCAGGATAACAACCCTGGGCTTCAGGATAGCAGAGGTTGACCTGTTTGGAGATCTGCTTGGAAGAGTCCCATGGGTTACAGTCGTGGAGAGAAGAGGGGTCCAGGATACCTGGTTGATTTTCAAAGAATTCCATCCTCCAAGCTCAAGAACAGGTAGTCCTGAGTGGGAAATCAAGTAAAAGCAGATGGAGGCATGCATGGATGAACAAGGAGCTCCAGAGTAAACTCACGCATAAAGAGGAACCCTACAAGCAGTGGAAGCAAGTTCATGCAGCCCAGAAGGAATTTAGAGAGAGCAATGCAATGCAGGGATGAGGTTAGGAAAGCCAAAGCCCATCTGGAGTGTAAACTTGTGAGAGATATGAAGTGCAACAAGAAAGGTTTTCTACAAACTTATCAACAGCAAAAGGAAGACAGAAAATATGGGTCTGCTACTGAATGGAGCAGGGAACTCGATGACAAAGGAAACAGAAAAGACAGAGGTACTCAATGCCTTCTTTGCCTTGGTCTTTACTAAGAAAGGAATCTCACACCTCTGTGACCAACGGGAAAGTCTGGAACAGTGAAGACTTTCCTTTGGTGGAGGACGCTGACATTAGGGAACATTTATAGAAATTGACTTATGTAAATCCACAACATCTGTTAAGGTGCACCCACGAATACAGAGGGAGGTCGCTGATGGAATCTGGTACACCAAATAATTGTGCTGCCATTCAAGGGATCTGCACAGGCTGGAAAATTAGGCTGAGAGGAATTTCTTTGAGTTCCACTAGGGGAAATACAAGTCCTGTGCCTGTGGAGGAATTCCCTCATGCACCAGTACAGTCTGGGGGCTGACTGTCTGGAAAGCAGCTCAGCAGAGATGGACCCTGGGGTTCTGGTGGACAACAAGCTGACCATGTGCCAGGAATACATCTTTGCAGCAAAGAAAATTAACGGCCTGCATTAGGAAGACAGTTGCCAGCAGGTCAAGAGAAGCGATCCTTCCCCACTGCTCAGTGCTGGTGAAACACAATTGTAGTGCTGGATCTAGTTCTGGGTTCTGAAGTGTTTCATCACCCTCATTGTAAATAATTCATTCCTATCAAGAAGGAATATTTTCTTTCTTAGAAAAAGTAGGGTATTACTACAACACTTTTTCATCTAACATTTCCTTGTATGGAGAAAAACTTGTTTGTGTAGTCAATCCTTGTATTTTGTTCTCCCAGTTTGACCTCCAGTCCACTGCTAAGAGCTTCATGACCAGAGCTGTGTGACCAGGAGTAACCATGTCAACTTCTGTTAGTGCTTATAGTTATTGAGGTTCACCTTTTTCAGAATTTTATACAACATTACATCATTAGTATATAATTTATATGAAAAAGCATTCATTTTTAATAGTAAAATTGCTTAGAGAGAGGACATTATAAAAGTCCACTTATTTCCACTTACTAAACTTCAAAGTTCTGTGCAAGGTAGGTGCTTCATGGCAATAAAAATTAGATTTAAGAGCAATTTCAAATGTATTATTTTGAATTGATAACAGAGATCTCAATAAACATTCAACATAAGCAAAACACCTGTGTAGAAATAATCAAAGCAAAATGTAAAATGATAGTCATATCTATTGACAAGTAAATATCTGATCTCTAAACCACATGAAGACCTTTTATTGCAACATTGTTGACAATTTCCTCATATGGTTATCAGCATAACAGCAGAGTAAACAATCTTGGGAACCCTTTTGCAAATATTTATGAGTGATCATGTTAGTTCTGTCCGAGGATAAATTCACCTGACTTTCTCTTTACCTTTTCACAAAGATGCCTCCTGGCTGGAAGAAAAGTAATGTCACCTTAATTATGTTCTTGCCTTGGTAGCATAAATTATTTATGCTTTAACATATTTATATTTAGCCTTCTCAAGCTTTCATTTCCGTCCTCCAGTGTGTGAGCTCTGTGTAACTATTAAAGGAAGCACAGTGTTAAGGTGTATGACCTGGCAATGTTTACTGTTTTTTTTCCCCTGTCATATCTGTTTGTAACATAGATCATTGACTCTGAGCAGCTTTGTTAGCCAGCCCAAGAAGCTGTAAAGGGGAAACTGTTCTTAGTTGCTTAAAGAGGATTAAGATTTTACGCGTACCGAGAAGGTCATTCCTGCTGTTGCATCTGCTTTACCAGAACTGTACAGCTCTGGAGATCGTCAACAGGCAATATGTAAGTTGTCATACCTAGACCATTAAAAATAAAATTGTCATCATTGGACCAAGTGTCCTAGGAGTATCAAAATTCATAATGCACCTCTTCACACATCACAAGGCACATCAGCCGTAGGAACAAGCAGCAGCCAGTGAATGACAAGACTGGATTCTAAACTGGTGACCCAGTACCTGAAAAAACAATCTCCTCAACTGTGCCCTTTTCCCTGAGTCAATATTAATGGCATCAGCCTCTCAACTAACTGTAATTGTCTGTGTCAGGAGGCAGAAAGTTATAGAATTCAGATGCTGCTGGAGACATAGAAAACATGCATCACCTCCTGCAGCAGATCCAACTTACTTTCTGGACTGATACTGTTGATGTTTCAGTGTCATTACCATCAGTGCACGGTAGCTCCTGTTGATATCTGTGCTTCCACTTCAACTTTCTAGACAGCAGTTTCAACACTAGAATCGTAAACTTAGCATCATTGCTTCATTCTGGAAGAAGTGGTTATACTTCAGAGAAGAAGCAGACCACATACACCACCCAGACACACACAGCCAGAGGCCCTCACCTGCTGGTGTCCAAAAGCTAAACTTCTGATTCTGAACTTCTCTGCTTTCCCTCTGAACTGGTCACAACACTGTCAGTGGTGAGAAATAGCCATCTTCAGAAGGAAAGTCATTCTGTCTTAAATGCCACTGTAGGATCCTTAGATGTAAGTCTTCACTTAGGGCAGATGAATTCCATGCATGGCCACCTTTCTGCAAAAGGACATCTTCTTCAGCCTTCTCAGAGGAAACTTTCCAACGTGCAGCACTAGCGACTCATGCTTTTGTCAGTAATGTGCCTTTGTGCACAGTTTGCCAACATGGAAAATTTATGGAATGTGCAGCTGAATGGCTAGTCACAGTCAACAGGAATGGGGACAGGTAGTTAATGTGCGTATTTTCAAGATGTGATTTAATAGAGAATTTTATGAAATCAGTAAAATGGCTGCATTTCTTAAAAATATTAAATTTTCTTATAAATAAAATGGGTGTACCATTAAATTATGTACCTACTATGTCTAGAATTGCCCGCTGTTTCTTCCATTGCCTGCATGCTTTCAGAGTTCTCTACATTCTCAACAGAGCTTCACATTGTATGTTGCTCTTTTTCCTGAAGAAGAAACTATCCTAATTTATGGTATGCTAAACTATCCACCTTAAAATTGATGAGTTTGTATGGAAAAGAATAAAAATCAATGTTTTGTGGCAAGTAAATAGGGGAATTATTTTATTTACATTTTATATAAATACTTGATCATACAGGTTGAATATTGATTGTAACTGCAACTATTTTGGAGGACTTCTGGTTTTTGTGGGTTGGTTGTTGGCTGTGGGTTTTTTTTAATTTTGAATGTAGAGAAAGAACACTTTTGCAGTAAAGACTTATGAACTGCTAAAATCTGAATTAATAAACAATACAATTGGATAGAAAAAATAAAACAAAACTTCCATCTGTATATGTACATATGATTTTAAGATCAAAAGAGGGAGGAGAAAATGAACGTCAGCTGTGTCCCACTTTTGAAGGAGTCAATATTTTGGTTGTCTTTGTTTCTCATGGCAGTGAAACAACACTTTTCCTATACTGACTTCAGTTGCAATGTCATGCAAAATTGCACACCACAAGTCCATGCCAAGGAAATTATCTTTGTTATGACTACATGACATTACTTCTGATTTTTCTTGAAAGCATTCTTATGAAATATACATTTAATTAGAAAAGCGAGTACAATAAATATAGCATGGCCTCATAGTTAAAATGAGAAACATAAAAACATGCACATACTCATAGTTACAGTAATAACACCTACTAAACTATTAACTGGCTTTACACATAATTACAATGCCTGAATATTTCTCATATATTACATGATTTCTTTTAAAAAAAAAAATCTTGAAATTCAGAAACAATTCAATTTCTTTGGTTAATTGCTTTCCTAGATATGTCCTTGATCAAACAGCACAACAAATTGTTTCTAGGGATGCATCAAATTAACAGGTATACAAGTCATCTGTGGAGGCTCTCCTGCCCTGAGGCAATGCATTTTGAGAACATGAATTAAAGAAAGGGTAGTAAACCCAGTATGCTATGCGCATAATGAGCACATTTTTATCTCTCTTTAAATAAACATGTTTTAAACATATCACATAGCATCATTTCTCAGCTTCAAGAACTTTTTTATATCTCCCCCTCCTCAACTCTTTTCTTAAAAACTGTAACTCTCAAAATTCTCCACTGAACTGATCTTACAGTGTATCCCTGTCATGACATCTATAAGAAAACAGTCATTTATGACTTCTCATTCAATAAGAAGTTGGGATCATTTGTCCTTACTCTGTTTAATCTTTAAATATAGCAACTTTAAAGTTAAATGTGCATTTTCCTGTGCTTTTTTGTTTTTTAACATTCCTTCTCATTGAGAGAATTGTCAAAGAATACACAGGGGCTATGTATTCTTAGGTATCAGTTTAGATACCTAAGTCTAGAAATATGACTTAAGCACTGCAAACAGAAAGCTATGTTGAACATTGGTTCCTGTGTCTAAAAACAAAATCTTGCTCTGGCATCCACTCCACTGTCCACTACCTCTGCAAGCACTTCTGTCTCTAAGACACTTGTGTTTAAATTTAAAATCTCACAAACAAACTGAAATTTGACTCAACACATTTTTATAATTTCCTCAGTCTTGTTTAACTCTTCAGTATTTCAGTCATTTTTCTTTACTAGGCCAAGGTCTTCTACAAATCTCAGTACAGTTAGGCATACTCATTTATAACTCATTGACTTGATTGTCTCAAAAGTAACTGTGACTGTCGTCACTTCCTTTTCCAAAGACAGTTGAAAGAAAAGATGTTAAGAGCTATCAGAAATTACTCCTTGGTATAAAACATAAAGAAATCTTTAGTTAGTATAGATACTATGCTGTATTTGTCCTTTCCTTTTACCCGAATTTTTATTTCAGAAATGACATGAGTCTGGCATGGTGTATGGACAGAAAGACTGTTACAATGGTTGAGATGACAGGAAGCCATAATCTGTGACTATCTGAACTGGTCACCTAATTCAGTCTTAATAACATGGGCATAAACTGTACAGTGATTTTGAATTGTCATTCATCTGTGTTCTCATAAAAAAAAAAGACCTAACTTTTCTTACCTTCATTGAAGGAGGTACGGGGGACGTGAGAAAACAAAACATTAAAGTAACACAATATTCTGTGTATTAAATGTCTAAATGTCTTCTTAATAATTTCAATTTTTCTTCAAAGAAAGAACCAAGACCTGGGTGGTTAGGATACACTATAGACATAAAAATCATATAGGCTGAAATGTCCTTGAAAAAGCATGGCAGGTTCTGGAAACAGGTCTCATTGTCTGGGCAAAATTCTGACAGCTGTGTGAAAACTAACATTTATAATAAAATATAATGTCAGCATGAAGAATATCCACTGAATTTCTTCTTCTGGATATGTTTTCAAAAATAATATCTTCATTTACTTTGAAAGAATGATTGAAAATGCTTTTAGACTTGCATAAATAGAAGTGCTTTTTAGCAGTTTGGAGTAAAGATACTTCAGTAAAAGACTTTAAAACCAAACCAAATCAAATTATTTCTCCTCAGTTGTTGCCACAGTCTTTTTCTAATCAACTAGAGACTGCAAAAGCTGATTTTAGGTTTGTTCCTTTTCCCTATGCTTCTGTTCTTATTCCAGAATGTTAATTATCTACACACAGGAAGAATTCAGCCCTTCCACCTAAATCTTTGCC
This sequence comes from Numenius arquata, assembly GCF_964106895.1. NCBI lineage: Eukaryota > Metazoa > Chordata > Aves > Charadriiformes > Scolopacidae > Numenius > Numenius arquata. The sequence continues at coordinate 105,205,926 of NC_133576.1, read as the reverse complement.
TGAATCTAGTTTACAGGTGTTGAACTAATAATAGTAATGAAGACAATGGTGCTGTGTTCTTAGATGTAACAACTACCAACAGCCTAATTAGATTGAAAAATGTACTTAATTTTTTGCATGGAAACGTTTCATTGCATTGATTTTTTTTTTTCATTAAGATTAGACACATACGTAGTTTCTCTTAACGTATTTTTTTTTTATTTAATCTGGGATATTTTAATGTTAAAATGTGATACAACTAAATCTCATAAATGGAAAAGGTTCTGCTCATAAATTTATTCTACTGAAATTATTTAAGCTTGTTGAACTATTTGTCAGGGAGGACAAGATGAACAGAATTTTATTGAAGTGCCATTTCAACAACTCAGCAAAAGCCTTTCTGTAGTGAAACTCATGTTTCAGTTTGTCTTGCTGCAGATTTTGAACCTTCTGTTGATCTTTGGTCAAGGTCTGATTTATGTGCTCAGATGTCCATCTGAAGCTTAGTTGTTTTACTTATTTACTCCTGTTCAAATAAAACTTGGCACTCCTCCTCAGATTTCTTTCTTGTGGTGTGAATTATCATTACAAAAGGATTCATTCTTAAAAATCTGATTAAGCTTTTCTGGATTAACTTGTCCCTTCCCCTTCTCTTTCCCCTTCCCCTTCCCCTTCTCCTTCCCCTTCCCCTTCTTTTTCCCTTTCCCCTTCTCTTTCCCCTTTCCCTTCCCTTCCCTTCCCTTCCCTTCCCTTCCCTTCCCTTCCCTTCCCTTCCCTTCCCTTCCCTTCCCTTCCCTTCCCTTCCCTTCCCTTCCCTTCCCTTCCCTTCCCTTCCCTTCCCTTCCCTTCCCTTCCCTTCCCTTCCCTTCCCTTCCCTTCCCTTCCCTTCCCTTCCCTTCCCTTCCCTTCCCATAGAAAAGCGCCAGTTGCTGTTTGGGAGTTGGCACAACTTGGAGACTGCTCCCAATGGTCATTCTTGGAGGACTCCTGGGGAAGTTAATTGTACAGAGGTGGCTCATTTTGGAAATCTTGACAGCAGTTTATGAGGACAGCTGAGGAACGTGTGTTCAGGAATACTACCTGCCACAGTTTTATTTAGTAGTATACATATGGCATTTGAGTTCAGTGCAACATTGTCACAGGAAATCTCTGGCCCTTGTCTGAAAGGTGGCTGACTATTCTGGCGTGTCTAGCCCCGAACAGTTAAAATACATTCTGTTTGGGTTTATATAATAATAATTTTAAGAATACAGAAAACAAATCGAATTTGCTGCACAATATATACTTCAGAAAATTAGGATAAATCAGGCTATGACTTCTGTGTGGATATCCAGGGCATAAGCAGCTTTTCTGAAGTATTTGCAAGTAACAGAAAAACAAAATATAATTTACTTTTTTTTTTTAGGAACTGTGTTGTTATATACACTGTCAGCAGTTTCTCAGTTATTTGACTCGTTTTATTAATAAACAGTTCCATTCACCTTTAACTGTACAGTAAACTTGTCAAACACTTCAACAATTTTTTTTTATTTGACCTTTGTAGGCTTTAATTAATGCCTGAGTTGATGTTAATACCATGCTTGACTGTCAATGTTCTCCAAAATATAATTGAGCAATTTGTTTAGAGCACATATAAAGTAATTTTGACCAATCTGGTAGAGCATACATAACAAGCTATTGAATTGTATGTATAGATTGCCTTATATACAGTTATTAAATATTGTTCCTTCTGAAAATGAACCTGGGAGGCAAGAATAACTCTCTAAAAATTTTCCCAAACCCAAAACTACATTCATATTCCTGTTTTCTATCTTTGCAATGCATATTGTGTTTAATAACAATAAAGATAACAGACCGTGGCAATTACTACCCCACGCATATTGAGATTCCTAACACAAGTTGGGAAATCAGTGGTTCCAATACTTTTTCAGAATGATGGATGAAATAAGTGAACTAGGCTTAGGCTCATCATTATTCATGATAATAGCCCCATCTTACACAGAGCTACTAAACAATGCTTGCAGAAGTTCAGGAAAGCTACCCCCACTAGTCAATAAAAATCCTACAGATTGTTTTGACTATCATTTTTAATCAGGACTTCCCTGGAAGCACTTACAGCCTCTAACATTCTTTATATTCCAATCTAAAATGATTATAAAATACAAAGGAATTTTATTGTATAATCTATCTTAAAATTTTAACAGGGACATCATCTGGACTAATGTATAAAAATATTCTGTCGTACATTCATCAAAGGAGAAATGAAAAGTAGCTGAGAAGGAAAGGTGGGAAAAGGTGTGTATATATATAGTATTTGCCTTGAGATGATGCCTAGGTGGGACATACTAACATGACATTTAGCTTGAACATCTTGAAGGATCAGGCAATCAATCTTAGCTTGAACACTAAGAATAATCGATGGATTCTGTAATCCAGATGTAGACCTGGTTTTCCCTTTTTTGCCACTGTAGCTTTGTTTTCACGACAAAAAAGCGCAAACAAATGAAAAATCGGACTACCTAAAACATCATTCTCCAAAGCTATAATGAAGAATTCTGGACTTAAACCTGATGACAGTAATGGCTGAAGATATTCCATTACGGGAGTAAGATTCACGGCTATGGACCATTTCCTGAGATGATGCCTCCCACGTTTCTGAGTCACACTGTTGCAGTTGACATTTGAATTATTTCTCTAAGAATAATTTTATGGCAGAAACAAGAGATAAGCGGAGCTATTTCTGCTGATTAGAACAAGTTTGAGTAAATAAGAGCCAAGAACGAGGTTCTACAAAACTTGGAGATTATAGTTGTGGGACTCATTCACAAACAATTTCTAATGCTTTTTTTTGTGGATGCATCCTAATTTTCATATTCACAGAATGTTAAAGACAAGGTATTTTCTCATTATAGAGTTAATAGCATGTCAGTTATTATATTTGGAATCTGAGCAGTGAAATTATTTTCCTGACCATGTGACTATCTTTCTGATTACTGACTGATAGCTGAAACTTCAAAAGAAGAGGGAGACCTCTAAGAACAAGAATAAAAATATGTTCTAACTAGGAATGATAATCCACATATTAAGAGTCAAGGATAATTCCATTTTGGTATAATTTTTTCAGACTTTTGATGTTTGTGTAAAGTTCATGAATATACTAGTCATAGCTCAATTATTCATAAATAATGACAAATTGTAGCAGATAAAATTCAAGTTCATTAGTGTTTAGAAATGTCTCACTGTCTGACAAATTCTTCTGAAGGTTTAGTCTGGGCTGTGTTTTAACCCATTGCATGGTGGGGAACAAAACTATCACTGAAGCAATGTGCTCCTAATTTAATGTACTTTGATTCTCAAAGACTGAGGCTCAGGGTGCAAAATTTTGGTAGCGGTCCTCACTTCCTTTTTGAATGGATATCACTGCACTCAATGAGAAGTCAGGAGCCTCAGCAGGACTTTGGAGGGGACATACTGTTTAGTATGGGTCTTTGTTCCTGGTAGGGCCTGTGCAGGTTACAGAAACTAACTAGGGTGATGTTTTGGCTCCCTGACAGGTCCAGAACAACATGCTGTTACAAGAACATGGTATATTCACTGAATCAGGCCTCTTTCAAAAAAAATGGTGACCTAAGTTTTTAAATACAGCCAACAAAGGAAGTACTGCCTACATTTTACATAATGGTGTCTCACACAATAGGAATCTAGAGCACTTCTTTTCACCTTTGGTTGACTCAGTTCAACTTTTACTGTGATTTGCTGTTCCACTGAACATAGTCTAACAATCACACTGGACAAAAATATTAAACATTAAAACTCTGCATCATAGAATCATAGAATCATAGAATGATTAGAGTTGGAAGGGACCTTAAAGATGACCTCATTCCAACCCCACTGCCATGAACAGGGACATCTTCCACTAGACCAGGTTACTCAAAACACCATCCAAACTGGTCTTGAACACTTCGAGGGATGGGGCATTCACAACTTCTCTGGGCAACCTGTTCCAGTGCCTCACCACACTCACACTAAAGAATTTATTCCTAATATCTAATCTAATGATAAAGAGTCTCGTCTTTCCTGTAGCCCCCGTTTAAGTCCTGGAAGGCCACAATAAGGTCTTCTCTTCTCCAGGCTGAACAACCCCAACTGCCTCACTCTGTCTTCATAAGAGAGGTGCTCCATCCCCCTGCTCATCTTTGTGACCTTCCTCTGGATTCACTCCAACAGTTCCATGTTCTTCTTATGTTGGGGGCCCCAGAGCTGGACGCAGTACTCCAGGTAGGATCTCACCAGAGCAGAGAAGCACAATCACCTCCCTTGACCTGCCGATTACACTTCTTTTGATGGATCCCAGCATGTGGTTGGCTTTCTGGGCTGCAAGTGGACATTGCTGGATCATGTTGAGCTTCTCATTCACCAACACCCCCAAGTTCTTCTCCTCAGGGCTGCTCTCAATCCATTCTCAGGCCAGCCTGTATTTGTACTTCAGATAGCCCCAAACTAGGTGCAGGACCTTGCACTTGGCCTTATTGAATTTCATGAAGTCAACTTCATGGGCCCACTTCTCAAGCCTGTCCAGGTCCCTCTGAATGGCATCTCTTCTTTCCAGCATGTTCATGGTTCCACACAGCTTAGTGTCACTGGCAAACTTGCTGAGAGTGCACTCAGTCCCACTGTCCATGTAACCAACAAAGATGTTAAACAGCTCCTGTCCCAGTACCAACCCCTGAGGAACACCACTTGTCACTGGTCTCCACTTGGACATCAAGACTTTGACTGCAACTTTTTGAGTGTGGCCATCCAGCCAATCCAATTCCTTACCCACCAAGTGGTCCGTCCATATAATAACAACAACAATAATAAAAATAATAATTAAAATAATAACAACAACAATAATAATTCTTATTATCACTTACATACCTGTAGAAGCTTTTCTTTTTGCCTTTAACGGTCCTGGCCAGATTTAACTTTAGGCTTTAGCTTTCCTAACCTGGTACATGGATGCTTGGACAATTTCTCTATATTCCTCCCTGGCTTCCTGTCCTTGCTTCCACCCTCTGTATGCTTCCTTTTTGTGCTTGGGTTTGTCCAGAAGCTCCTTGTTCATCCATGCAGGTCTCCTGGTGGTTTTGTATGACTTCCTCTTTGTTGGGATGCATCACTCCTGAGCTTGGAGGGGGTGATCCTTGAATATTAGGCAGCTTTCTTGGGCCCCTCTTCCTTCCAGGGCTTTACCCCATGGTACTCTACCAAGCAGATCCCTGGAGAGGCCACAGACTGCTCTCCTGATATCCAGGACAGTGAGCTTACTGTTGCGCCGTCCTTGCAAGGGTCTTGAACTCTACCATCTCATGGTCACTGCAGCTAAAGCTTCCCTTGAACTTCACACTCCCCACTAGCCCCTGTTGATAAGAACAAGACCCAGCATAGCACCTCCCCTTGTTGGTATCAACTTCTTAGGTCTTTGTGGAGAATCATAGAATAATAGAATTGTCTAGGTTGGAAGGGACCTTTAAGATCATCTAGTCCAACCATCAATCTAACTCTGATAAAAAAAAACCCCAATCACTAAACCATGTCCCCCAGCACCATGTCAACCGTCTTTTGACACATACCTCCAGGGATGGTGCCTCAACCACTTCCCTGGGCAGCCCATTCCAATGCTTAATAACTCTTTCAGTGTAAAAATTCTTCCTAATATTCAACCTGAACCTCCCCTGGTGCAACTTGAGGCCATTTCCTCTTGTCCTATCACCTGTGACTTGGGAGACCATACCCCACCTCTCTACAACCTCCTTTCAGGTAGTTGTAGAGAGTGATAAGGTCTCCCCTCAGCCTCCTTTTCTCCAGGCTGAACAACCTCAGCTCCCTCAGCCTCTCCTCATAAGACTTGTTCTTCGGACCCCTCACCAGCTTTGAAGTTTAATAGCAAGTAGCCACATCAACATTACAATAGTTTGGAAGTTACTGACCTTGACACTTATGTGTGTAGCCTAACTGCAAAAGGCTTAGCAGAACAGTTATGAGTATGTATAACATTAGATATATTCCCAAGTTGCTTCAAAGTGAGACACAAAAATACGATTCATCCTGTCAGTTCTGTCCTGGAGAAGACAGGATATAAAAGTGCATGAATGTTTACTTCAGAATCATTGGCCTTATAGGCCAATAGTAGTATGTTGGTTATACAGCGGTTATGAAGTGCTGATACACACAGAAGTCTGTAGGTTATAACCATGCAGTGCTCTGGTGTATTCTAGATCTATACCCAAGTTCGCTCTCAGTGAGAGGTTTTCCTGGAATCAATTGTACCTATTCAGAACGGTCAGCAATTTAGTGCTAACCAACAGTGACTGTAACAGCCAACTCCTGAGAGAAGGTCAGTATTTTCCTGCCAAGATAAATTGTGAATTTTACCTACTAACCTGAGGAAAGTGCTAAAGCCATTTGCATTATAATATGTTGTAATAAAACATGGTCCTGCAAAAACAGATGGTGCTACCCTTATAAGCCTCTTAACCCTTATAAAATAAACTGTCTTAGAAGGTATACTGCTGAGGTGTCTTCCCCTGAGCAAGGTAGTGTGGGAACAGACCTAGATGAATAAGAGCTAGGAAGCAGGAACACAGCCAGAAATGTGTGCACAACTGACTCATTTCTATGATGAAAAATCTAATAATCTGGTGTCTCTTAAAAAAAGTCCCCGCTCATCTGTTTTACTTGTGTGCAGTTAACCATAAGGGAATTGTCCTATTTGGTCTCACAACTGCGGTTGGGGTGGTATTCAGACTCTTTTGAAACCCTTTGTGTTACTCAGGGCAGAATTTAAACAGCGATTTGAGTCTGCTGCAAGGGTAGCCCACTAGTGATAAAAGCCTGACTACTCATCGTCCCAAAGACCACTGAAAACAATGGGACAAGATGTCCAGGTTGCAAATAACAGCCAGCTGCCACTCTGCAGCAAATCTGGTGAAACAGCCTTATCACACATGCACAGGGAACTCTGCATAGCACAGGCTTGGGCTCATTGCGCATAGAGGCATAAAGCCACCTTACTTGCTTCCCAGGGAAAGTCAGTACTACAGGCAGAGTTATTTGCTAACTTTATAGTGTAGCTGTATAGCCCTGTAATTTCATATTGCCATTGCTAGTAACAGCCCATAAGGTCTGTACAGAGTTTGCATGGCCTCAAGGCTGAGTCTTGCTAGGACTCCTCTGCCTGAACTTGTCTTGACCTGCCTGCAGCTTTGTTTCACTTGATTTATCTGTAACACCAATTTCTCACATAGACCAGATAACTATGGCTAATTTATTTTACTTTTGTTGTCTTTGTATGGTAAAAGCATCATTTTATATATATAGCAGTTATTAGTTACTCTATGTAGGGTGAGAGGCTTATGGCTCTAACATAAAGAGGAATAAAGGCCTGGTACAATAATGTCCTTAAGAGGTGGGAATTCAGGATGCATTGGAGAGGAGTACAGGAATGGGACCATAAGGGATGGGGGACAGTCTGGCATTGGAGATTCCACAACTACAAACAACTCAGTAATGGATGGTTACAGAAAAACAGACCTGTAGTAAAACTGGTTTTGGTAGTAAAAAGAGAACAAAGATACTTTTCTTTATATGACATACATAAAGGACATGATGTATGGTAATTTTGGATACGACATGGAACTGTAAATTATTGAAGAAACAGAGGAAGTGTAAAAGTGTGTTTAAAAACACACAAAAAGAACTACAAGTGGAAGCTAGAGTGAGGAAGAAGAAACCATGAACTTGAGAACCACATTCCTCACAGCAAAGGACTCCAGCTGCTGGTGGTTCGCCATAGCATCTCCACCATCATTACAGTTATAAAACCACCAAGGAGCAGGAAGAAGGTGAGCATGGAAAAGGAGCAGAAACTAAGGAGCGCATGAGCAACAATTTTAACTGCATTACTACTCACTTTTTCTTTTTCTGTAATAATCAGATCTACACTAATAATGATTTTTTAAATAGTCTGATAAGATTTTGATGACATGGGCAATAAATTCCTGGCTTTATTTGTAGGATGTGTTTCCTTTTTGCTCATTCACAAGATTTTGATCATAATGAGAGGACATAAGAAAACAGTCTGTGCAGATTGACTAGTATCAACCTCAGAGGGCTCAAAGCATTCAGTAAAATCTAGTAGATTAAATAATAATAATGTTATTAACCTTTAAGAGAGGTGATATTACTGTTTGAATAATAGAAAGATAGATAAAACCATGTTAGTAATTACCATAGTATATTTCCCATGAAATAAAATTTAATAAAACATGGACCCCAACCCTATTCATAGTGTTTTGTAATAATTAAGTCACCACCACACTTACTGTTTTTAATGATATTTTATGAACTTTAATATCTATCTCAAAATTGAATATTTTCTTCTCTCAAGGAATAAAAGTAAAACTACTTGTTTTTCTGTCTTAAGCCTTATAGTGTACTTAATGAAGGTCAGAATCCAAGACATTTGCTAAAAATAAATTGTCTAAATTAAAAAAAATACACATTGACCCGTATGTAGAATCTTGTGCGCTTTAAAATATTTCTTTTCTACATAATGAAGTACATGTACAGAATGTGGAAACCTTGTGTTGAAACAAATATTACACATGCCCATAAATTCATGTGTCCCCTTAGGAAAATGAAATTTCACAATGTAATTACCCCATTTCTCCACTGAAGACATAAAGGAATTTATGGAACTAATTACCCTGATAATGGAGAGGGATTTTTTTTTCTCTTTCATTGCAATCCCACCTAGAAGCACAGTATAGGAAGATATAATTCATTGAACTCCACAGTGACTATGCTTTTATATATTTATTAGAAGAAACTGAGCAATTTTAATAGTTTTGTGTCAACATTAAACATAAACTTCCCATATAGAAATAAATATAACCTTCCAATATAATAGTATAGATGTTGGAATGGCATTGTCCTACTGCTCCACGTTTTCTTCTGCCCTTACATTTTCTAGGTAAAAGTACTATTAAATGAAAAAAAAAAATCCCATGTTTGAATGACTATTTTTCTGTCTTCTATTCCACAACTATTTGTAACACAGTGTATGCAGAAACACATTTAATCATATTCTTCAGCATAAGGAAGCTTTCATTGAAGGTTTTTATGGTTATCCTTATGACTATCTTTAAAGGCATAAGTGTTTACATGTATATCATGTAAATCCATGAAATATAGATTTTTTCATAAAAATAGTTATTAAGAAATCTTACTCTAGTGATCTCAAAATTCCTTACAAATTTGATCTATGTTAATTTTCTAGAGGCAATATTGTCTTTTTAATCCTTTAGAGTACATATCATATGGCTAACTAGACAGAGAAAAAATTGTAAATTTAAGGAATGCCATGCCAAGAAATCTTGTCAACTAAAATAAACAAAACTCTACAGAGAGTTAAGCTCTACAAAGAGACCTAGATAGATTGGATCATTGGGCCAAAATCAGTGGCATGAGTTTCAACAAGGGCAAGTGCCAGGTTCTGCACTTGGGCCACAACAACCCCGTGCATCAGTACAGGCTTGGGGAAGTGTGGTTGGAAAGCCGCCTGGAAGAACGAGACCTGGGGGTTCTAATTGACAAGCGGCTGAATATGAGCCGGCAGTGTGCCCAGGTGGCCAAGAAAGCCAACGGCATCCTGGCTTGTACTAGAAATAGCGTGACCAGCAGAAGTAGGGAGGTGATTGTGCCCCTGTACTCGGCACTGGTGAGGCCACACCTCGAGTATTGTGTCCAGTTTTGGGCACCTCAATACAAGAGAGATATCGAGGTGCTGGAGCGAGTGCAGAGGAGGGCAACGAAGCTGGTGAAGGGCCTGGAAAACAAATCATATGAAGAGTGGTTGAAGGAGCTGGGACTGTTTAGTATGAGGAAGAGGAGGCTGAGGGGAGACCTCATCACTCTCTACAACTACTTGAAAGGACACTGTAGAGAGGTTGGTGCTGGTCTCTTCGCACAGGTAATTAATGACAGAACAAGAGGGAATGGCTTCAAGCTCCGACAGGGTAGGTTTAGACTGAACATTAGGAAAGAATTTTTCACAGAAAGAGTGGTCGGGCATTGGAATAGGCTGCCCAGGGAGGTGGTTGAGTCACCATCCCTGGATGTGTTTAAGAGACGTTTAGATGTGGTGTTGGGGGATATGATACAGGGAAGAACTTTGTAGTGTAGGGTAGATGGTTGGACTCGATGATCCCAAGGGTCTTTTCCAACCTAGACGATTCTATGATTCTATGATTCTATGAAAACAAAAATAAATAAATAAATAAATAGATAAATAAATAAATAAAAAGACCAAAATAAAAAGTTCTCAAGCTAATATTTGGGATAGCGTGGGCTGTCTCATTTTTATGTGTGCGTGATTTTGGTTTTGTTTTAATAAATGCAATTTGCAAACCATGACAAAAATGGAAAAGTTAGTAAAGTACCCCACATCAATCAGAAAAAAAAAAAAAAAAAAAAAAGATTCAACTCTTATGATTTTTCCTAACAATTTAGGCACTGTTTGAAACATCAGTAGATACATAATCATAACCTTCAAGAGCATCTGTAAGCCACTGAACATTGCTGCAAACTGTAGTGTTTACTGTGCAAACTGTTGTGTTGTCCTTGATATCAGTCTTGACCAGGACTATTGTGTTATTGTATGACTCAGAATTACAATCCGCTTTTTACCAACAACAAAAGAATTGACACCTGGTTTACATGTATAACACATGCAAATACAGCATGTTTCCCTCATAGCTATACTAAATGATATAGATATGTCCAAATGTGAAGATAGGGTCTAGGAAGTGTTTCACAGTTCCTCAATCCCTTATATAGACCAGTAAGAGGACAATATCCTGTCACTAAGAAAATTAATTAAAAAAAAAATTCTGTCTATACAATAATTCCAACTTTGCACTCATCACCCATTATAGAACTCCCAGCACTACTATCAATAAATAAACATAATTAAAATTTCTACCTCACTGAATGCTGTTGGTCAAACAACAAGAAAAAAAACGCATTCACTCATTTGTGACACCATGATTCACTTACCATAGCTCTCTTCACTCTACCTACACTGGTAGCCCATGAAAACTAAAGATACAGGAAGCTTTACAATGATTTCAGCTTGTAGAATAAAGACCACACAAATGATATTTCACATGCAAAGCCAATTAAACTAATATAACACCTCTTTTCAAGGCAAACTAGTAAGGTAGGGTCTGTTATTTATTACAATATTTTTAAAAGTTTAATCTTATCTCAGTAGTCTTCCTTCCTCTAACAGTCAGGTTCTCTGAGCTGTGAATGCAGAAGTCCAAATTTATGAGATTTTTCTTTCTCAATAGATGTTTCTATGTATTGTCGGTGTGCATATGCAGTTAGGAACAACTCTGATTTATTTCTATAAATGGACAGATTTTCACAGCCTCTATATGTTTGGGGTTTTTTTAAAAAAATTTGGGACTCAGTTACTCAGGGAAAACACCAAGGACTTTCACAGGAGTTTGGCTTCATTAAGAGTTGCATAGTTTCAGCCTGAAGGCTAGTTTGTGCAGTCTATCCTTTTGTGGTCCAATATAACCAATTCACACCAGCTGTAGTTCCAGGTGCAATATCCCTCTTAATGCATATACCTCTGTAAGATATGTACAGTGAAAATACGTTTCAGTAGGATAAATATGAATGTGACAGGTGGCTTCATGATTCAGTTTGGTCAGAGTTCATGAAGATTGCCTTAGTGATGGATGGACTAATTTGTACATGTACAAGCTGCTAAAGAGGCAATTAGCATAATGTGGAATGCAGACCTTTAAAATGTTGGAAAAGTATATTAGTTTCTTTGTTAAGGACTGTCCTGAAGATGCCTGAAAGCACATAGAAGTGTATCTGTACTATTGGTCTAGCTGAATGCCCAGCGATGTCCCAACTACTTACTAGGGTGTGTCTTAGCTATAACGCAGTTACATTCATGTTTCTGGGTTATTCCCTGATTGCCAAAGAAAGAAAATCTAGCCATAGACAAGGCAAAAAGTCATGGTACCTCTGAATAGCGTCAAAAACATGATTGTTAAGCAAGGATTCTGTCAAACTTCAGAAGGAAAGCATTAAAATAACAGCAATGAACACAACAGGAAATGGCTATGGATAGGGCTTTTTACCAATTTTATATATATATATATTAAAAAAAAATCCATGAATCTTCTTTCTTTCTACTTTTGTGTTATGCCTTTTTTATTCTAGTTTTTTTTCCTAAATTCTAACATTTTCTCATCTGTCATTTTTGTTTCTTGTTTCTGTTACTAGATGACCTTCTACTCATCTTGTTTCTTGTCTGTATGTCTCTTCCATGATTATTTTCTATTATTTTAAATATTTGATTTAACTTTGTATTTTGATTACATGCTGAAATTCAGTCGGACACCTTTGCCTGATCTACGCTGACAGACCCTGCCATTATTAATCTGAAAAGAAAAATAAAAGGTTAGATTTATATTTCTGATCTCTCCACTAAAACTATTACCACTTTTAAGCAGTAGTATCACACTTAGAACATATCCTTTTTGGGTCAAAGATATATAAATAAGTACATGTGCAAGTAAAAAAGATTAGTAGAGATATAACATTGTTGGTTTTATTTCTTAATCTGGGAAATCTATAAATTTACTTTAATTTAAATATGACATTTACCTTTGGTCTAAAGACCAGACTTCAAGGGATTAAAATCTAAGCAGGTCTCAATTTTTCCTCATTTTCTGGAGACACACAAATAGTTGAGTTCTTATGAATTTTAAAGTTAATATCTACTGCATTTATTATTTGCTGTGAATTAAATTTTTCTCATCTCTGTTAAAGAATGTTTTCAACTCTCTGCTTAATTATCTGCACTAGAGAAAGTCTTCTGCTTCCTGTATAAGACTGCCAAAGCAAGAAGGCCTTATAGATGCACCTATTTTTTTTTCCACTTGGCACTGAAATGAAAACAATTATACAAGATAATGCAGTAGGAAAAATGTTCAAAAGCAAAAAAAGATTTAAATACAGTTACTTTGCATAGCACATTTAGAAAAGAGGAAAGAGAAAATGTGGAAAGGAGATCCAATAGAAACACTAAAAGTAATTATATGCTTTGACTCATTCTTCAAGGCAGGCTATTGTCTAGATTCAACGTTACAGTGGATGAGATGCACCAGGACAAGTGGCATTCATCTGTATTTTAGTGTATGCATGAGCTGCTACATGACTCCTGGAAACCTTAAAAATCATCAGCCATGGTATGATGCTGTTCTGCTTGCAAGTTTGGAAAGGATTTAAGAGGAAAACATTTAAATAGTTCTGTTCTTCCCCTCATCCTAACCAGAGGTGTTAACCTCTGTCCTTTTTTCTTGTGTGTGTGTGTTATTTGCCACTCCTTATCAAAAAACCCTGCAGTTCATTGTTTACTGAGTATATGAATTAATTTCTGCATTATTCAGGTAGCAATACTCATAATTGTCTTTCATCTCAACAACTGGAAGATAAATGGTCTTATTAGTGCTTGTAGTAATCTTACATTTTTGGATAGTTTCTTAAGTCATATGGAGAACTGAAAATATTGGAACAGAAAGACAAATGAAAAAGTCTCCTCTGATAAAAACAGCATAATGGATGTGAAGCACACACACACTGTTTAACAATGCAGTAAAATGTAACATCTGACCTCAGTAGAGAGCAAAACCAGAAAGTCTATGTTGGCATGTGTTTTAAAATAGAAAATAGAAAGCCTGCAAGCCTTCCACCTAATAGCTCATGCATTATTTTCTATTTTTGTAGCTATAGTGTGCCTGTGTATTGATTCTACTTGAATAGCTATTTATGTGACGTTCACACTCCTACTGAGTTTTGAATAAAACTCTGAACCTACAATTTATACGCAATATTTTGAGTCCTCTATGATAAACTGAGTACTTTAATAATCACCTTTTGGTGCCTTGAGTGAACATAACATATGCAGGCTACAAGTTTAAGAAGAGTAGGTGCACAAGAAATGTTTTATTTAGACAACAAATGCATGAACTGGAAATGACAGATGAGCAGAGCATCTAGTGTTTCAATTTGAACAGGAGAGACATCTTGTACTTCTGGGATCTAGTCTCCAGGCAACTAGAGATCAGAATAAAACATTCATTTACTTCCTGTTCTACAACAATAGTCTCTGAATAATGAGTGAAAAGCAAGAAAAGAGAAGAATGTGGCAGGCAGGACAAAGTTTTGTTATAAAATATGTGGTAAGGGGAAGTCTACTTTGAATGTGACTTTATTTCTGTATCTGACTCAATGGTCTTAATTTCAAGTACATCATAAAAACCAGTCAGTTCTATGTAGTTACAGAAGTTATCTTTACTTCTCAACTTTTCAGGAGTAGTTGCTAGCTTCCATGGAATCACCATATAAAATATTAAAAGAAGGTAGTATTTTCACAAGTAAAAAAAATGTGTAGTCATAATGCAGAAGACTCAGGAACACTCATACTAAATTAACTTGTCAATATATTTGATATTCACTGTAATGTACCTACAACTAGTACACAATACAGTGAGCCAGATGTTGAAATCCTGATCTCTCTGCTGTGACTATGCATTCATTACATTAAGGACTAAATGTATTTTACTAAATTGTCCCATTTTATTATATGATTTATTAGTAGACTACAATCTGATGCAGTGTGCAGGAGTCCAAGAAACACCGTAATAAATTGTGAAAGGTATCTTTATAATATATTAATATTCTTTCATTGATTTTATGGACACTCTTGTTTACATGTGTGTGTGTGGGGAAACCCCAAGTTCTCTATATTCATACATATATATATATATATATATAAAATTACACATATTTGTACATACTTGTATATAGTTATAAATAACTTTATATTTCTTTGTTCCAGGATAAAATGGGAAAATACCCACTACTGAATAAACGTTTATGCTTGTATTGAATGGTAAAACCTTATTTTTTAAAAGCTTAGCACCAAGTCATGAAGAAAAAGTCCTCCCTGCTCTCCTCCTGAATATCTCCATGGTGTTTTCTATGCACAAAAGATTAAATACCTACCTTCTAGAAGCCTTGATTACCTCACTGGCTGTTGGATGACATATGTAATAACTAGTGGCAAACTGGAGATGGTATTGATTCAAAAATTTGACATCTTGGTGAAGAATGAATTTTCTGTTATACAAGATGATATTCTTTATAAGGAAAATTACATACAAGTGAAGCCAAGTTTTATGTGCTTTACAAGCCTCATTAACCTATATTTATGTCTTTATGATAAAGGTATGCATTTTCATGTACACACATATACACAAATTTTATTTCTACAAGTAAATTACACAGTAAGGATTTTTGGCCTAGACACATCATTGACATTTAGATACTTAACTAAGAAGCCTAATATGCAGGCTTTAGTTACCTCCAATCTCTCTGCATTGTCCATGAATAGATCAGCTACTCTGCAGAGCACTTCAGTTTCTTGCTAGGTGAAATGAATCAGTGGAAGTTTCTGGAGCAAAAATTCTTTATAAAAACTAATTTAAACTCTCTGCTTACACAGTTTACCAAATGCTTGGTTTAACTTCCCAGGCTCATATTCCATACGCAAATTTTAGCAGAACTTTATAGGAGGAAATTTGATTTTACATACTTGGTTATTGGTCACATTGTGTGTATGTGGAGCCTGCAGGAGGTGTTTGTAGTTTTATGGTGGTTTGGGGTTTTTTCCTCCTCTCCTCTCCTCTCCTCTCCTCTCCTCTCCTCTCCTCTCCTCTCCTCTCCTCTCCTCTCCTCTCCTCTCCTCTCCTCTCCTCTCCTCTCCTCTCCTCTCCTCTCCTCTCCTCTCCTCTCCTCTCCTCTCCTCTCCTCTCCTCTCCTCTCCTCTCCTCTCCTCTCCCCTAGTTCTGCTGGCCACATTATTTCTAATACAAGCCAGAATGTTATTGACCAAGAAGGCCACCTGGGCACGCTGACAGCTCATATTCAACTGGCTGTTGACCAATACCCCCAGGTCCTTTTCTGCTGGACTATTTTCCAGCCACTCTTCCCCAAGCCTGTAGCACTGCATGGGGTTGTTGTGACCCAAGTGCAGGACCCAGCACTTAGCCTTGATGAACCTCATCTCATTGACCTTGGCCCATTGATCCAGCCTGTCCAGATCCCTCTGTAGAGCCTTCCTACCCTCAAGCAGATCAACATTCTTGCCCAACTCGGTGTTGTCTGCAAACTTACTGAGGGTGCACTCCATCCCCTCATCCGGTTCATTGATAAAGATATTCAACAGAACTGGCCCCAATACTGAGCCCTGGGGAACACCACTTGTGACTGGCCACCAACTGGTTTTAACTCCATTCACCACCACCCTTTGGGCCCAGCAATCCAGGCGGTTTTTCTCCCAGTGAAGACTGCACATGTACAAACCATGAGCAGCCAGTTTCTCCAGAAGAATGCTGTGGGAAACAGTGCTAAAGGCTTTACTGAAGTCTAGGTAGACAATATCCACAGCCTTTCCCTCACCCACTAAGTGTATTACCTTTTCATAGAAGGAGATCAGGTTAGTCAAGCAGGACCTGCCTTCCATAAACCCATGCTTCAGGGATCCACACACTCCATGAACCTCCTAGACTCTTTCCTCTCCGCTGCATTGCATTTCCAGCAGGCATCTGGTAAGTTGAAGTCCCTCAGGAGAACAAGGGCTAGTAATTGTGAGACAACTCCCAGCTGCTTATAGAATATATTGTTTGCCTCTTCATGCTGATTGGGTGGTCTATAACAGTATCCCACCATGATATCTGCCTCCTTGGCCTTTTCCCTGATTCTCATCCATAAACACTTGACCCTTTCATCACCATCATCAAGCTCTAGACAGTCAAAACACTTCCTAACACACAGGGCTACCCCACTGACTCTCTTTCCCTGCGTATCCCTTCTGAAGAGTTTATAGCCATCCATTGCAGCACTCCAGTTGTGCATGTCATCCCACCATGTTATATTTTCATACGGGATTTATTTATTTATTTATTTTAAAGAATAGCAAAATTATAGCAATCAAAAGAATGAGACTTCAAAGACATTTAACATTCTCTACTCTTACTGAATTGTAAGGATAGTTATTATATCAAAGTGCAGACAGTCATAAAAGAAATGTCAGGTAGGACTGGTTTGCCTGAACATCAGTGTTTTAAAATTCAACTCCTAGTGTTGTGCTAGTCATCTTGGGCTTGTGTTATCGTCAATGAAAAGAAGAAGGCATCTCCAGAGAGAGATTAATCTCACTCTCTGAAAGGCAACCAAATTAGATCAAAGCAGTCACCCTCTGGAAGTGCATATTTATCTTCAACAACCATAAATGAAGCCTGAGGTGAACAGCTCAGACTTAGATGTCTAATACATAAATGTTAGGTGAAATGAACCTCTAACATTTAGCACTGAAAGCTCTATACAATATTAACTCAGTGTCTTTCTCGACTTCTCTTATTTAGCATACAGCACAAGTCTCACACAAGAATTTATAAACTTAAGACATTAAGAACAACAGCTGAAAAAGTTTCGCAGTCAGAGAGGAAGTCACACATTCTACTGGGCATTGACAATATTCTGAGGCATTAATTCCCATAGCAGGAAATTTGAGTGAAAATGTCCAGATAATCCTGAGAATTAGACTGTAGCTCCCAAAGGAAGCAGCAAAGAGTCAAAATAAAAATAAGCCATTCCTATCTCCCCAGAAAAAAAAAAATAAAAAAAAAATTACCTAGAATCTGGTGTTAAAATGAATATTTGACTAATATTGTCTAGCCAGCCTCCTGAGATCAGAAAAGCTGGGGATGAAATTTCTAGCATTTATAAGGAAGGCAAAGAAACAAGCAAGAAAGCAAGAAAGAAAGAAAGAGAGAAAGAAAAGAAACAAAAAAAGAAGGAAAGAGAGAAAGTGAGACAGCAAGAGTGAAAGCTGTGTCCAGTTCTGGGCTCCCAAGTTCAAGAATGACAGGGAACTGCTGGAGAGGGTATAGCGAATGGCTATGAAGATGATTAGGGGCCTAGAACACCTCTCATGAGGAAAAGCGAAGGGACTTGGGTCTTTTTAGTCTGGAGAAGACTGAGGGGACATCTGATCAATGCCTATAAATACTTAAAGGGTGGGTGTCAGGAGGATGGGGCAAGTCTTTTTTCATTGGTGACCAATGACAGGACAGGAGGTAACAGGCACAAACTTGAACATAAGGAGTGCCATCTAAACATGAGGAGGAACTTCTTTGCTTTGAGGGTAGCAGGACATTGGAACAGGCTGCCAGGGAAGTGGTGGAGTCTCCATCTCTGGAGACATTCAAAACCCATCCGGACACGTTCTTGTGCAACCTGCTCTAGGTGGACCTGCTTTGTCAGGGAGGTTGGACTAGATGATCTCCAGAGGTCTCTTCCAACCCTGTATCATTCTGTGGTTCTGTGAAAGCAACAAAGAGAGAGAAAGAGAGACAGAGAAAAAAAGAGAAAGAAAGAGAGAAAGAAAGTGAGAAACCAAGAGAGAAAGAGAGAAGGAAAGACATTAAAAAAAGAAGAAACAAAAGAAAAAAGGGAAGGGAAGGGAAGGGAAGGGAAGGGAAGGGAAGGGAAGGGAAGGGAAGGGAAGGGAAGGGAAGGGAAGGGAAGGGAAGGGAAGGGAAGGGAAGGGAAGGGAAGGGAAGGGAAGGGAAGGGAAGGGAAGGGAAGGGAAGGGAAGGGAAGGGAAGGAAAAAGGAAAGGAGTAACCATTCCCTCCCCTTTCCTACAGACACATTCAGAAAAAGTGGAAATATGATCCAGGAGGAAAAATTGCCTCCAGCATAAATTTAACTGCCTGACACCGAAAGGGTCAATTTTTAATAGGTATGTAATTATTAGAATCTTCCAAGTTTATTGAGGTCTTTTTTGCTTATGCCCAGTAATGTTAGAACGTACATTTATATGTTGCAAAGAAATGTTATTTTAAAGTTAATACCAATTTATATCATTCAATGTGTGATTAAAAGTCTTTACTGGGGTCCTACTAACAGTGTTGCAAAAGGTAACTTTGAAGACAATCTACATAGCTCAAGCACTGCTCAAGGAACTGAAAATATTTTTTTTTAAAGAAAAACACAAAAAAAACCCCAACAAAAAATAAACTAAACCAAAATACCCCAAACTAATAAATATTTACAAAATTTTCTAGGGATATTTGTGACTTAAAATAGAATAAGTTCTAACACAAATGAATAATAGATTGAAACCAGGAAAAAAAAAAAAGGAAAACAAATAAACCACACTTCTCAGAAAATTGTACTAGGTTTATTCTAATTTATACTAATTTAGATACATATTCCTTGATTTCTACTAATGGAAACACTCATTAGAAGGCCTGTAAGAAATTATATGTTTCTATAAATATTAAATCTCTGACACCAATCCAAATCAATTCACATATATATCAATCATAAATAATATTTTAATTTCTCCTGATGTTTGACATCTTTCAAAGGTTTGGTCTGAATTACTTAAAAGATTTCCTTGTGCATGACTTCCCTTGAAAGCTACATTTGAGTAGAACAAGGAAACTTCTGAGCAATTAAAAGTCTTTGAGTTACAGAGATGGTGTTTTCATGTAAACCAAGCAAAAATCTCGGAATATATCACCATACTTATTTGGGCAGGGGGAGAAATGTTAGTTTCATGGTTTTTTTCTCTCTGCAGAGCTAATAGTGTAGAAGGAGACAGAGACACAAAAAATTACAAATAAATATTTAAAAGCCATACAGAGAAATAAAAGGAGAAACAGAGTTTTTAAACTCCAAAAGGCGACAAGAATGAGTGTATGATTTCCCATAGTAAAAAAATTTGCAAAGGAAAGGGTGAGGCCTCAAAGTATAAAGAAAAAGTAATTCTTAAACATCTAATAGAAGAATGAAAGATTAATTAGATGAGAGACAATTCCAAAATACTGTTTATGGACAGGAACCAAATTTAGTGGTTGTAGTTTAGTCATTCAGATAATTTCAAAAGAAGAGAAAAAAATGGGTAGTAGTAGTGGTGGCGGTAGTGAACTGCTATTTTTCAGTTGCAGAGAAAATGAAAAATTGCTTTATTTAAGGCCAAATAATCAGATTTTTAAGAAATGACAAAACCTGATTCAACTGGTTTGGGCTAGTTTTGATAGTTTTTATATCTTCAGACAATATTTTGTTGAAGCTACATTGATGCAAATCCAGTTCTAATCCTCTAAGATTCCCAAACAAAAAGGAAATTTGTTGTATGAATTGTTGACTTTGAGTAGTTTGTCCAGCTCTGTTATTTAGTAGATGTGGCCCTTTGCTCAAATATTATATCTAAATTCTGTGTCTTAAATTTTGTGTCCCTTTGTCTTCTTTTATACAATCCCTAATATTTGGAAAATTTGGGGAAAGGGTATAATTTGACCTTATCTGCATTCCATCTCAAACCAAATCTAATTAAAAAGAAAAGCTTGTCCTCATTTCCCTTTTTTAATTTCTTCACCCTCCCACTATCTCCATTATTGACTTTGTGACTGAATGCTTTAATTTAAATTGTATTCATCATCTGTTTTTACACCAGTATATGCACAATGTATTCCATATACTGTTCTTATCTTGCATTATTTAATTCTGTTATGTGTGTTGGGAATAGATAATACTTTCTCAAAATTAGTTGTATCATAATGGTTGCAGAAAAACATGCTGTGTATGCTGAATTAATCCATAGATCCTAAAGAGGTCTTGCCTTCCTGAAAAGAAGAATAACTTTCCAAATTTTTATGAAAGCAGAGTTAATGTATACTTCTATTCACTTCTTATTTCATATAATGACTATTTGTGTATTATTTTGTAATGACAACCAATCATGATCAGTAGTATGAAAAATAACTCATAATAAACATAGCTTAGACATACAGTCTAATTATGTGATGGATTTTGTTCAGAAATTCTTCTTTACCCTGGTTTGAATACTACAGTGGAAGTTTCAATGGATCAGCAGACAGATGGATTCCAACTTAGACTTTTTGTTTCTGTAGCGTGGGATAGAAAGACCCATCCAGGGAGCAGGAGCCACACATGCTGATATAAGAAGCGAAAGGAAAAGGAGACTAGAGGGAGAAGAATGAAATCTTAAAAGTGTTAAAGGATATCCGCTTGTGGCAGATTAGAGGAAGCAAATAAATGACAGGTAACTGGCACTGAAACAGAAACTTTGTGGGAGACAAGACAGGGTAGAGAAGGTAAAAGAATAAGACAGAAGAGCGCATACAAGATGAGAATAAGTAAAGATAGTAGAAGGGCATGATAAAGAGCAATTAATAGAAAAATGTGAGGAAATACAGGCATGCGGAGATCAGAGCAATAAACAGGAGATCATGGAAGGTAACAAAACTGAACTGGGATTCAGATAGCACTGGCAGGAAAAGGCAGAGGTGGAAAGAACTATGAGATATTGACATTATATTCTCTTCATAGTGGCAGATTATATTCAAATATATAATTACAATATGGTGCAATAATCCTTTCAAGATGCTCCAAATATGCAGTCCTAAAAACATTATAAAAATTGATTGGTGTAAAGTCCCAGTGTTATTGAATCAACATTTTTCAATGTAAAAAACCCCATTCTGCAGAAAAAAGTGAATCTAAGTCTACCAGCTAAGAACTTACTATTTTGTATTGCACTTCCTTCAAAAGAGATGACTTTCAAACTGTCCAGATTAGTTGTTTAAACTGACTTTTTAACTCTTATTATTACCTTATTATCTTATTATAACTCGTATTATCATCTTAGAGATAAGTCCATATCTCTTTATTTGACTTACTTAGCACCCCAATCTATTTAGACTGTTAATGGAAATAACATCTGTCCAGATACAATTGTTTTTGCAAGAATATGGTCTCATGCGGTTACATAAATGACAGGCAATGCCAGTGCAGTTATAGAAACAGATACAATGGGAAAAATGAAATTCTTTAATAGACAGCCAGGCAGATTCTAACTCCTTTGTGTTACTCTACAGAGCAGCCAACAGTCTTCTAAATGCCAAGAGTGTAAGGAACAGAGGGGTGCATCTTGGATAGTACATTACAGGGATGTGCTGCCTTGGGGTAACAGTGAAATACTGGAGAACTTGTAGAACTCGTAAGGCTGTCAGGTAGGAAGAGAGGTTGAAAGAAACTTTCTCATGCTCCATGTACTCAGGGAAACAATGATTCAGCAGAACACCTTCTGAAGACAGTTTTCCATTTGACTTTCACATTCAAGATGGTAGGTTGGAAAATAAACTTTTTGTATGTTGGCAATATTTCACTGGAGTATGAGTCCTGTGAGTCATTATTGATTAAGCTAAGCTTTCTGTGTGTTTTAAGGAACAGAACTATTCCATCACACTTTATCTTACTCCTTAAACTGTTAGTATTAAGGTTTTTCTTCTTAAAACTTCTGGATTAGCTGAATTTTATTTTCTTTTCTTTTCTTTTCTTTTCTTTTCTTTTCTTTTCTTTTCTTTTCTTTTCTTTTCTTTTCTTTTCTTTTCTTTTCTTTTCTTTTCTTTTCTTTTCTTTTCTTTTCTTTTCTTTTCTTCTTTTCTTTTCTTTTCTTTTCTTTTCTTTTCTTTTCTTTTCTTTTCTTTTCTTTTCTTTTCTTTTCTTTTCTTTTCTTTTCTTTTCTTTTCTTTTCTTTTCTTTTCTTTTCTTTTCTTTTCTTTTCTTTTCTTTTCTTTTCTTTTCTTTTCTTTTCTTTTCTTTTTCATTCTATTCAGTGAACAGTCATTTACCAGCCAACAATGCATCCCCTTACAAGGAGGTGGAAAAGCTGCCTACCTTGCTGAGGTTCTTAGAGAATTAAGTAGCTAATGCTGGTAGTAAGTGCTTTGCAGATGAAAATTGCTAAGCAAGTGCTAAATATAATTACTGTTATTATTAGAGACACATTCCAACCCAAATGTTTCTTTGATTTTATAGCTGACATAGATTCCATTTGGTATAATATGCAAAAATGGCCTTTTTGAGAGTGGTCAGGTAATAAAAGTTCCTGTGATGTGTCTTGCTGAGCAGCTCATGGCAATTTGCAAGCCAAGAATCAAATGTATTTTTTAAACAAACAAGTTGTCTTGCTGTTTTTAATGGAAATGCTTGCAAAGTAAAGAAGTATTCTCCATGAGTCAAAATGGCATGAATAGGCTCTCAGATTTGAAAAAAAAAAATAATCTCAACAGGGACCAAATCCTGACTGGATATGTTTGTGAAGATACAGCTCTTGTCCTTGCACAACCACACAAGCATCAGAAGTATTAGCATAAAAGGATTTAGGTGTGTGCCTAAATGCCAAGTCAGTTAGTAAATTTCAATGGCTGGGGCACTACTCAGGTCCACAAAACTTACCAATCTGTTCTTTTATCTTTAAAGATATGTAAATTTATACTTGAAGAATCCCTAAGCAACCATGTTTCTTCTTGTGAGCATAAAAATGGTCATCAAAATTTCATGACACCTAAATTCTTGAAGCTCGTATTCACATCAGAGTCCTTGTAAATTTTAAGATTATAAAATCCTTTGTCTGTCTCAGTTGCAGCATATGGGGTGATACGCTTTCTTAAAGCACTTATACTAGATTCATCAGTGCTTAAAGGACATCTGGGAATGAAACTTTGAGAGCTAGAGATGACAAACAGCCATTGAGGCAGTGATGGGAGCTCCACTCCCTACCTGACTCTAGGTATTACTTACAGCGCTACCAGGATACAGGTTTCTCTGGGTTCCTTTCTCTTCAGTAGATATACATGTTTATTTACAGTACTAAAGGTCTGGACTGCAGTGTAAGCAATCCCCAGCTACATTACAGTTGCTTTACCAACAGTAAGTAAACTTAGCTTTTCACTGACAAAATTACTTGGTCAATTTTTTACAAGCTAGCTGTATTTGCATCACATTAATATAACCAGGTAAGTTTAGCCAGCAAAAAGACAAGGAGGAATAGTACACACGGAACATTTTCTCTTTACTGTGTAGGAAATAGGATGTGGCTATTTACTTGTTTAGAAGTAACATAGGAATCTTAAGGTTTCTGCCACACAACACTGGAAATCTTGGTCTTTACCTGCTGTGCTGGGTATTATAGTCATCTAAAAATAAGACATTCAAATAGCAAGTACTGGGACAATTAAGACCTGTTGTGGAAATAATTATGTGTGAAAATCTTGTTGTTATGCATCCTGTGGACATGAAATATACCCTATCAAATGGGAAGGACCACAAAGGTCCATGAAGCATTGTCATTGTCATTGTCTCTCGTGACTGATGCTAGTCAGATTACACTTCTTTAGGTCTATTCATAAAAGCCTATGGGAAATCTAAAGAAAATGGAGTATCAAGCCAAGAAGCTCAATCTTCTAGGGAAAAAAGGCAGAAAAAAGAAAGAAGAGAATTGAAAGTAGCTTTTTATTGTTATCTTTGTATTCAAGCAACAGTCTAGCTACATCCAATGTAAGGTACAACTGGAATAATAAGAGCCACTGTTCTAGGAGTCATTACTATTAAAATTTAAAAAAATGCAATGTAAGTAATATAGCATATTTATGAGAATTAGCATTACTAATAAGAGTGCATTAATAGTATCACAATTATTCCCCCAAACATTAAGACTATTGCTATTCATTATAAGCATCTCTTTAATTCTTATACTGTAGCAGCAATCATTGATTTCTATAATTTCTTCTAATCATAAAACATGGCTCCAAAGCCTATAAATATTGGGTGAAAGATTTTGAAAGGACATAAAAGAGATGAATTACCCTGATCTTTTGAGATGTCACTGTCTTCGATGGACACAAGGTATCCAGAGGGCACATGGAAAGACTGTCACCTTTTTTGTTGCCACACAGGTTCTTACAAACTTGTGCAGTGGATGCATCAGCGTGACTTGCTCAGAAGAAATCTGTTTAACAGAAAAAAAATTATTCCTCCTGGGAATTATAGCTGTCCCTCAGCTTTTATTGATGGCATCAAGGTCACAATCTAATATGAAACCAAGCACTTTTTTGACTCTTTATTCTAACGATTCAGTGGACAATCGATATCACCTTTTATTTCCTGGGCAGGAAACAAACATTTTTAGAGAGGGTTAGTTTAAGGCACTATTTAAAAACAGAAGTAGAAAAAAATATCCCATCTTTTGTTATTTTTTATTATGAATATGCTTCTGTCCCTATTACAGTTACTGCTTTTTCCTCTCTTGTTTTCCCCCTAAGAAAAGCAGAAATTCTTGAATTTTACATAAAAATACCAACTTCAACATGGCCCCAGTGAAGTTATGCCAGTTTCCACAGAGACCGAAGGAGAATTTTAATACAGAGTGCTACAGGATCTGAGCTACAAACTGAAATTAACATACACCTGCAATTGTGTCTGTTTCCTTCTTTTTCATTAAATACATAATTACATTTTCATTAATGATTACTTATTCATATTTTCATTATGATTTCAAATATGAATTTTTTTTGTGTGGAAGACTATGAACAAGTTGTTTGTTAGCATCCATTTTAAGGTCATCAGCTATAAATCTATTTTTTTTCCCTCTCAGTTGTATGTATTTTTTATTCATTTAGGGGATCATTTTGTCACTAAAACGATGAATTGTAGTATCAGCCTTTAGTGTAACTGAAGTAAAATTATAACGAAAAATGAAAAAAAAATAATCTCCAAATTGAGAAGAACTATCCTAGAGCTTTGTGTCAATTCTACATATAAAAAATGGAAATAGCTATATAATAAGGAAATATATATTTAAAAGAATTTTACTATGTTCGTATGCAAATTTGATATCAACTTTCATCTGGCTAGTGCTTCAGTAAATCTAATAAACTAGATATCCACATTTTCTTTATTGGAAAAAAACCAATGTTTTAGTAAAATAAATGTTCTGAACAACACTATTCAGAATAATTTCAGTCTCAGAAATGTGATCAGATTGCTACAATGCAAAGTTGAACATACTGCAGCAACTGACAATGTTGATCTTAGCTAACACCTAAAGGAGTTGTGCTTTACAGTTTGCCAAGTTACCATGATTTTACATGTGAAGTCTCAGTTGGGTCCCAATTGTAGTCTTGGCTATGGTATGGGAAAATATCAATCATCTTCATTGACTTGATGTCGTGGTTTAACCCCAGCCAGCAACTAGGACCATGCAGCTGTTCACTCACTCCCTCACCCCACCCCCTAGAGAGAAGAGGGAGAAAAAGGACAAAAAATGGGTTGAGATGAAGATAGTTTAAAAGAACAGTAATGGAAGAGAAAATAATAATAAAAATAATGGTAAAAAGAATATACAAAATTTTGATGCAATACAATTGCTCACCACCCGATGATCAATTGCCCAGCCTGTCCAAAGCAGTGACCGCGGATTCCTGCCACCTGGCCAATCCCCGTTTATATACTGAGCATGGCATCCATGGTACAGAATATTCTGTTGGTTGACTTGTCTTATCTATGCTCCCTCTCAGCTTCTATGGGAAACTGAAAAAGTCCTTGCATTACTTAGCTACAACAAAAACAGTATGCGTTATCAACATTATTCTCATACTAAATCCAAAAGACAGCAGCCACTAGAAAGAAAATTAACTCTCTCACAGCTGACACTTGGACACACGTCCGTAACATATGCAAATTTAATTAAGTCCATTTCTTAATCATATACCAGATGATGGTAAAAGTTATATCTACTCTAGATGACAATTAAAAATCTCACTGTCCCCATCTTTATCTTGATTATGGTGAACTCTCACTCTCTGTCTCTCAACTAGCATTCATTCAAAGCTGAAGAGGATAAGAGGTCATGCTTATTAGCTGGTTAAACCTACTTTAGGATAGCCATTTAGAAGCAAGCTGTCTACAGCCAGTGGTTTTGGCCAGAGGAAAATCAGTAAAAGCAAACTACTGAGCGTACTAAAGGCTAGCTATATTTATGGCATCAATATCAAAACAGTCTGAGTCCCCCCACCACTAAGCCATGTCCCTAAGCACCACATCTACTTGTCTTTTACATACCTCCAGGGATGGTGACTCAACCACTTCCCTTGACAGGCTGTTCCAGTGCTTGAAAACCCTTTTGGTGAAGAAATTTGTCCTAATATCCAATCTAAACCTCCCCTCATGCAACTTGAGGCCATTTCCTCTTGCCCTTCTCTGAACACGCTCCAGGACTTCAATGTCTTTCTTGTAGAGAGGGGCCAAAAACCAAATACAGCATTCGAGGTGGGGCCTCACCAGTGCTGAGTACAGGTGAGCAGTCACTTCCTTGGTCCTGCTGGCCACACTATTTCTAATTCAAACCAGGATGCTACTGGCCTTCTTGGCCACCTGGGCACACTGCTGGCTTGTGTTCATATATTTAAATTTTGCTACTAAAACCACAGAAAAATACAACTTTAGTAATGAAAATTAGAAAAACCCCCCAAACATTTTGTTTTATTTTCTCTCACATCTCCAAGATTTCTAGAAAACTAATTTTTGTTTACCACAGTAAATACATGTGAAATTAAGCTACTCTATGGTAAGATTAAAATTTTACACTAGTCATCTTAAACAGTTGCCTACATACTGAGGTCTGTCTAAGTACTCACATATGAATCTTTGACTGAATGTTCATGTTCGGCATTTTCTACCTGACTTGATACCTAAATGACCAAAAAGTTCATATTAGAGTAACTTAAACACTGAAAAGTGTATTCTAATCCTGCATTGTTCATAAACTCTTTATGTCTCTAGTTATTTTATTCCTACCTTGTTTTTTGCCCTTTGCTATTTGAGAAAATAAGTCCATAAAGTTTATTTTTGTTTTACTTTTATATAAGACAATAGGTCTGCAACATTTATTTTTGTTTACTTTTATATAAGACAAACCAAGACAGTTCTCCCTGGCTTATTATAGTTTAATTGGTCTGGGAATTACTGATGGTCCACACTACAGTGGGCAATGGTTTGCAGTTCATTCATAATCCACAGTATGCTGTGATTTCAGTACAGATTTCCATTAAATATTTGATGATAGGAATCTGTGAATTAATGGTGAATTGCTATAAATGTTTATTTATGTTGTTTAGTTGGCAATAAACAGAGTCTGAGATTCTACTGTGTGTGCCTCTGTGTGTGTATACAAACGTTTCCACTGCTGAAAGAGTAGATGGTGAAGTTATATGAAGGCAGATCTCAGCAGTAATGACGAATAAAAGTCAGGCATACACAGATCAGACTCCTCTTGTTAACAGAAGCAGCTCTCAAGAAGCTTCCTCCTGTCTTGTGCTGAATTTCAGCCTTGAAATGCTCACCTTTGCATAAACACCACAGCTCTAAATAAAATTCAGCAGTATGAAGTCTCATATTAATGATATTTGAGACAGTAGCTCTGTATTTCACTTAATGTTCTTTTGCTGTCGGTTAATTGGTATCATTAGCACAAATGTCACGGTTACTTAATTTAATTAGTTCTTACTCATACATAATACTAATTTTCTCTTTCAGAAAGCCAAATCAAGAAATGCAAGTGAAACCAGCGTTTTGGTTTGGTTGCTTTTTGTGTAGTCTAGGTCTTCTATGTAACTGATTTTAAGGAAATAGCTATTAGAAAAACTGGTTTTAAACAAGAAATAGCTTTACTTCAATGGAAACAGCTTCTGGAGATTTCCTACCATATTCACATCTTTTGGTCTACAAACCATTTGTCTGTACTCACCAAACACTAATTCACTTCAACACTGAATCATATATTTATCTTTGAATGTCTAAATCTTTCCATGGAACCCAATGGGACTATTTGTGAAATTAGTTGCTTTTCTCGATTGAGGTCTTAAGATATTTCTAATTTTATTTTATATCCATACATAATGTAGAAATCATTATTTATTGTGGAATGAAAACTAGATGATCGTAGTCATGTCCTTATATATATATAGCTATGGAAGCTGCAAAAAGCCTTCCCCATACTCTGCTACTTTTTATTTTCAAATAAATAATGAAATAGTGTTATGTATAGGTGATTCTATGATAGCAACTACTTATAGTAAATCAAGTGTTAAGTTCAGATTTTTATTTTATAGTAACTTAATTCTAATATCCCTTTCGATGGCTCCAGATTACCTCTAATATTAATAGAGCTGAAGACTGTGCTTGCTTTCGGAAATTGACCTCTGCCTTAAAGATGTGCCAAACTAAACATACCAAAATACAGTGAAGAAAACCGAATCGTTTAAGGTCACACAGCAAATAAATGACCAAGACAAGTAAAGAACTGAGGGATTCATCCTTGTAGTTAGTGATCTTGCACTGCCCCAAACCTATACCTTTTCTCTATTATTAGTCATTATAACACGCTTCCCTAAAGATTTCAGCATCAATCTCTGTTGTGTCTTCCATTTATGTCCAAGCATTCTCTAAGGCATGGCTATATGTGCCAACTTCCGTGCTTTAATATACAGCCCTAGAGTTACGTTGAAATATTAGGTAAAAATTACAGCAAACTTTCTTTAAAACAAGCAAACAAACAAAACCCAAAGTAAAACAAACAAATAAAAAAAAACCCCAAACTTGGCAACTTTATGAAGCTGCTTTATACTAGTGATTTCTTTTGTATGCTACGAGCAGTGGAAGCCATTAGAGCCCAACAAGAAGTCATGAAATGAAGGAATTTAAGCACTTATATAGAAACATATTAAGCACTCTATATAGAGACAATATTGATTTAAACAGTATTCAATGTTTATATTATAGTAAATAAAATGAGGTAGTGCAGTATTCATGGTGCTACAGAGTAAACATGGAAAGAGATCAACTTTAATAATCACGAGAAGGAAGTTAAACAATTTTACTAGCTATTTGAACACAAGTGGCTGTGGAGGAGGAGGTATAGTAGCCTTTCTGAATATACAGCTCTCATCCGATAGCTTACAGGTATGCTGATGATTCGTGCAAAATGTCGGAATTTAATTTACTGTATAAATTAAATTGAACCTTCAATTTTGGTAATTTTCATAGCAAGAAAAAAGATCCAATAAAACCAAGCAAGTTTCTTATAATGTGAGACTAGAGAATTTGTATTTACCCTGCAGCCTTTTAAAACTACAGTACATTTATTATGTGATATTCAAAGTAACAGAATTTACTTTTTCATCTATAATAATTTTATTTTAAAAATATAAACAGATAAACACCCCAAAGCCCTAAAAGCTGGCACAAATTAAATCTGATTTGTTGGCAGTAAAATTTACTTTCATACTTTAGCTCTATTCATAGTTACATGAAAAGTATTTTAGGAAACATTAAGAAATACCTGCCATTATCACATTTATGTGGAGATTATTTTTACTGTCAAAATAAGTCTTCATGATAATTTCTTATTTGTTAACTGATGGCCTGCATTATGAGTCAGATCTCTCAGGTGATATATGGATTCACATTTCAAAATGTTTTATATTTATTTCACCATATTTAGGATAACCTGAACATTGCTTAATTATTTACCTGTGAATAAAATTTTAGCAATATGAACAGGTTATACTGCATTTTTGAAATTTCTGAAGAACATGACAGTTCAATCATTTTTCTCTCCCTCTCTCTTCCATCTCTCCCTTACATATTTTTGTAAAAAGACATGTTTGTGCATCTGCACATCTGTTCAACTGCAATGTAGGAAAAACTTCAGAACTTCAGTAGGTTTATGTTTGGATAGACAGTGAATGATCTTATACTGAGATGAAACACAAAATACATAGCTATTCTGCTTTGGAACATGATTTAAACCCTCCAGATAAAAGCTTAGTCAAGCAAGATAGAAGTATTTACTTTATACGTGTTGTTCCCTAGTTTACCTTTTGTTTTTTTTCTCTTTACATTCTTTCTGTGTGTTCTATTTTATTCTGAAAAAGAAATTTAATACTGGATATTAATTATTTATAGTATGATTTCCATAAGGTCATGTCATAGTTTTCACTTCAGAATTTGTCACTAACAAGGAAAGTTAGTGACTGAAGTACTTGAAACAAAATGTTACAATTATGTCAGTAAGGAACTAATTCTGGAAGTGAAGCATGTGATGGTAATAAAATTTGATCTTCCATTTCTCTTCAAACAGAAGTTATATCAAAATCTTGCCATTGTTATGTCTTTCTGGGATAATCTGTACAGAAGGAAATTGCATTTCAAACAACATTATCATATTTTTCTTTTTGTCTTTGTTGTATTTAACCATTCATTTGTCTTCTGACAACTACATAACTCCATGTTTGTTTGGGATTTTTCTGGGGGGACAGTTCTGATGTATGCTTCATAAACAGGCCTTTATGAGGAAAACTGTAGAAAGAAAAAGTAAACTCTAAATTCTATAAAGAGACAAAGGTAAATGAAAAGCCACTAAGTCCATAAAACAGTTATACAACAAATCCAGCTGGAAAGCCTGGTGAAAATTTCAGCACCAATTCTGTTATAATAATTCACCTATTATAGTCTTTGCAAAGGAGAAAAGTAATAAATTGTTCGGTAGAAAAAGATAGAGGTGACAACATCACCTGGATCCTTAGGCTCCATAAATGAGTTTTTAGCACACACAAAATAAAGTACTCGATTCTCAAAAAATTCAATGTTTTATATGTACAAAGGTTAAAGACACCATTTTTTGGTAAATAGCAGAGACAATTTTGCTTTGAAATGCATGAGTAATAACGTACCCTGGACAATGACATTTGCCACAAGTAGTCTGACACAACTGAATAACAGTTATCTAGAAAAATGTCAAACATTCATCACTCTTTCAGAGAAACTTTTTAACAAGTTTTATTTTGGACTTTGAATTTTTGAGTTACATATTCATCCCATTAAAGTTGTTCATCCTCTTTACCTACTTCTGCTTAACAAAAATTATAGAAGAGTTACAGGACAATAATTTCTTCTGATTATGCAAGTGCCACAATGCAAGATCAACATCATTTATCTTCATTGAACCATCAAAAATAACAGTTTGTTAAAAATCTAATTTATTGGCATATTCTGAATAGGGTAATACTCATATTGGGAAGCAAATCTTTCAAATAAGATGCTCAACTGCTCTCTGGATGTTAATGGGAGTCTCTGCTGCACCCTCAGCTGGACCTCGTGAGCATCCATGAACCGCTCTCCTGCTCTCTTCTCATGACCTGTCTGATCCATGGGCCTATGTTGCTGGGTCTTGTCAAATCTAGTGGTTCATCAGCAGTGGGGCTGCTGCATCTCCATGTCCCCAGGTCCAACTAGTAGCAAGACTGAACATGTACACCAAATAGGCACTGAAACAAACGTATACAATATGCATAAAAGCATATACATGTGTTTGTTGGTGGCCACACAGATTGAGACAAACAGACAGGTATACTCCACACCCTCACAAAGAGCAGCAATGGTCTTATTCTGCTCCTCTTCATGGTTGATCAGGATGATGGTCTGCTAGTGGGAAAGATTTATATATATATATAGGTTATATAATATATATCATAGACTCATAGAATATCTCAAATTGGAAGGGACCCATAAGGATCACCAAGTCAAACTCCTAGCTCTTCACAGGACTCCATAAAAATAAACTATATAACTAGGAGTTTTGTCCATATGCTCCTTGAGCTCTGACAGGTTTGGTACCATGATCACTTCCCTGAGGAGTCTGTTCCAGTGACCAACCACTCTCTCAGTGAAGAGCCTTCTCCAAATGTCCAGTCTGAACTTCCCCTGACACAACTTCACTTCATTTCCTCATGTCTCATTAGTGGTCATCAGATATCTATCTATCTATAAAAACTTAAAAATATATATGTACAATGCAAATGCCTCCATCAGCTGGACTCAGACACCCAGTCTGTCCAGTAACTGCCTCTGGATCCCAATCTCCCCCCCTGCTGCAGGAATGGCCATGCTGTTTTCCACCTTCAGCAACAGCTTCTGCATAGCAGATATACTGCATGAGAACAGCCAGCTTAGCTTGTGACTTAACTAACTGCTGACTCTGTCCTGGACAAATCAAACAAGTCTTTTTCACTATGGATAGAAGGGGTAATGCACTTTGGCAGCTAATTTTTTTTTTTAAGTATATTAAATTTTGAGCTTAAAGAGGACCTGACAGATGAACATATGGAACAATGAGCTTTTAAAGTGCTTTATGGGAAAAAATGTTGGTAAACTGAAAATCACATTATGGGTAAAACAATACAAAATGAATAGTCATGATTAGTTTGTAATTGACTACGAGAGCTTTAATTCTTACTAATTCTGAATAATCCTTTATGAGGTCATTGTGTATTATAGGTCAAAGTTGCCAAGAAAGTTAATTTATCAAAACCCATGATCACATTAAAATATATATATTTTGTGTTTCAGAAAGAAATACTAAAAAGAAATCAATATTTGGGAATAATTTAGTTGATTAGGAATCTATTTTCACAAAATAAATAAAATAAATTGTCTTTCATGTAGTTTTGTCCTTTGTGGAAATGGACAAAAGAAAAGAATTTCAAAGACCATAGATAACTTGTGAAGTTGCTCGCTTTTGGTGCTATGTGAGAGGAAATATATATTGAAAGAACATAGTAAATGTGCCATGTATATGTAGCAGCCTGAAAATCAAGAAGAAAAGAAAGTCACTGAAGCATTTCCATATGAGAAAAAAAAAAATTGCCTAGGAAGATCAATTTACAGTAGCTAAAGTATTCAGCTTCAAATAATACAGAATCCAGCACCACCAGACTCAGTTATACAATTTAAGGCTGTAGCAATAGATTTTCCTTTGAGCTTACTGCAAAATCACAAGCTGAAAAAAATAAATGGTATGCAATGATAGGCTTCCAACATTGTGGAGAGTCTTTTAGGGTCAAAATCACAGGGACTACTTTCAAGTGAACTCTATGCTTGTGGATATTTTTTTTTGTTACCATGGATATATCAAAAAAGTTAGATAACAAGCTGTTCTTATTAGTTATGTAGTACTCCTCAAAAAAGCAAGGAGTCAAGCAAAATTTTCTTGACTTTTTTTTTTAATTAGGATGACAATGAAATAAGTAAAGCAATAAGGGACATCATTAAGGAGAACTGATTGAGCCTAGCATTCATTTCATTATAGTCTTTTAATAATAAATTTCTATGTTGAGGTAGTGAAATAGTTTAACCAGAGAGTACTAAAATGACTCATATTTGTTTGAACTGCTCTAACATCTAGATCTGAGTTGTCCAAAGGACATAAGAAAATGTGAATTTTAAGGGTGTTACATGCCTAGCTTCTCCCAGCTTTTGAAATTTCATATTTATAGGCTGCAACTCACAGTACCATACCACTAGCCATTATGTGGGGATGTCCTAAAAACTCTTTGCCCCAAGTTGCTTGTTTTACCTCAAGTGGCAGGTAACATTTTAAAATTAAATACAGGGCTGGATGGTTAGGAGCACAATAATGCTAGACCATATAATTTCCATGTTGTTTGCTGTTGGGTTTTTTGCTTTGTTTTGTTTTGTTTTATTTTCTGAAAGAAGTACTTAGTTTTCCATCTGAAAATTTGCAGGGAAATTTATATGTGAAACTCATAGTCAAGAACGTGAATAAAGTATTGATGTACCATATTCTTGTTGATACTATCAAGTTAAAAAGCAGAGAGTCCCTTTTTTCCAAGACTGCACATCTGTTATAACCAATTGACCTTTCTAACACTAACTTGTATTATACTTTCTGAAGGTAAAGAGGAATTTATGTTGTAGTTTAGTTAATACAGACCACAGTGAAACAAGTTCAGCTGGACACCTAAAACTGATGAAATAATAGTGGAGCTTGGATTCTTCCTCAATGCACCAAGATACCTCCTTTTCCCGTCTAATACAAATTGTACCTTAAGCTTTTGATGCCTGCAAAAGTTTGCAGTAAATTCTAAATGCAGGGAAACATCTCTTCTTAGCCTGGATACTGAAAGTACCTAGAGGGATCATATTTAAGACAAACCCTCTAATCAGTTTTTCCTCTAGGTTAGATGCAAAAGCGACCCACATGGAACGATGGGAATATCTTTTCCCTTCCCGAACAATCAATGCAGTCCTATTCAGGATTTGTGCCTGTGCTCTCCAGAGACACCTTCCAATCTTAGCAATTCTATGATTGTACAGTTCTATGATTTAACCAAACAAGTGCCAAGGAAGAGAAAATACAGGGCAAATAATTGTCCTATATGAACCTTTCATTTGAGATAGAGAATTTGAAATCAAAATACAGGAAAGTCTATATTTTATAGGAGAATCAATAGCCCTACACAAGTTAAGGTCCTTAGAACCAGCTAGTGTTCAAGGGATTTGAAGTTCTTCTTTTTTAAAATCTAGTTGACTTC
The DNA here is from genome assembly GCF_964106895.1 of Numenius arquata. Classification (NCBI taxonomy): domain Eukaryota; kingdom Metazoa; phylum Chordata; class Aves; order Charadriiformes; family Scolopacidae; genus Numenius; species Numenius arquata. Next base: position 105,170,483 of record NC_133576.1, on the reverse strand, counting down.
TAGGTATTTCTTGACAAACAGTTCTTGACCCTTAGAAAAAAGGTATTTCTCACTGACAGGAGCTACTAATCTCTCTCCCAAGGCTGTGACCTGTAATACTTCAGCATGAGTTAAAACTTAAAATAAAATACATTCAAAACAGGCTAAACTTTCTCCAGATAAGCAGTAACATATCCCGAGCAGAACTTTACATTTCCCTTTAAGAGTTACTTGTATCATACTGAATAAGAGTAGAAATGGCGTCAGCCTCAGTTTTACATTAATTTTGAGAGGGTTTCCATCTCTTCTCTTGCTCACGTGTTGAAAAAATTTAGTCAGACCGCAGAATCTGGCCTCCTATTTTTTAGAATAATTGACTATGTTATGATGTCCAAGTATATTTATTGTAATTCACCTCATATTTTAGGGGAATTATTATCTTCTATGCTGAAAGAAGAGTTATTTTTCTTTCATTCATGGTAATACAGTAGGATTTAAATCAATTACAAAACAGTGATTTCCTTCAATTTGTTGTACTGGATACAGTTTTAAAATTGTACTTCAACAGCTAGTAGGGACACTTCTTGACAATTCCTTATGTTATATTTGTTTTCCTTGTCTGATCCTTTTTCATTTTTTCCTTTTTTTCCCCCCACATTTTGTTTATATTTTAAATGAGATTTCAGAAACTGTTTAACTTACTTTAGCTTGCCACAAGCAGATCTTGGAATTGTAGAGACTGCTTTGAGGAGTATGTCTCTGAGTGAAAGTTTAGCTCTGCTGGGAATTTTTCAATAACATCCTGATGCCTGCTTCTGGCAATCCACATTTCATTGTTTGAGAGCAAATACTTTCTGTTTACAAATGAGATATATAGAGATTTAATTTGGTTTCCCAAAAATACAGATTCCTGTTGAAGAAGCAATCTGATGGACACACAGTCCTGATGCCATGTATCTTTTAGTCATTCTACTTCATCTTCTATTTTTTAAATTATGTGAAATTTAGGCTTAAAAAGGTGATAGATGGGTCACTTACAGCACAATCTTGTAGTTAGCCAGACAACAATTTATCATAACTGAGAACTGATTTACTGAGAGAAGAGCAAAGATTTACTGAGAGCAGGTGAAGCAGACTTATGAAAGCTGAAGAGATGAATCAAAAATAATATTAATTTTACAGGTGCTTATTCAGTTTGATCCCAGTGATAGTAGTTATTGTGAAAATACTAAGCAACAAGCATTACTTTTAACTGCCAAACTAAAGCAGGTTATAAAATTTGTTAGGACTGAAACTAAATGCCAAAAGTATATTGAAAGATTTGTGTTAGGGTAGTTTTGGAAGCATATGGAAAATTTCCTCAGCTTTACAGAAAATATACCCTTTTTTCAGGCTCTCCTTTTACTGGAGAAGTTCTCTTTTCGCTGTTTCCAAAGAGTTCACCTTGATATATTTTCATATAGACTAGCTGTTAGATGTGGTGGTTTTTAATACGGTCCTAGGACTCTAACCAGCTTAATCAAAGCATAAATTCAAATATAGTTGTGGCTGTTAAGAGCACTCAAGCCTTGGGGAAAAAAAAAAAAAAAGTTGCAGCATTCAAAGGGCTACTGTTTTTAACTACTTGATAGATGCAGGAAGAAATGGGCAGGCAGGGTTGGAGAAATGAGCAAGGTTTTGCTTGTAACATTTCATTGGGAAATGAACAAGGGAGTTTCATCATACTACACAAAGTGTCATGATAATTACAGCAACATCAGTCCTTCACAAAGGAAAGGACGAAAGTTAGAGGTCAAACGTGGTTGAATCACAACCTGATTCTCATTCTGTTCTTAGAGGGTTATGGTAGAGACATGACTGAATGGTAGTCAGGGACCATGACGTGATCTCCCACTGAATCAGTCATGGAATCATAGCATACCAGTTTGCAGGGACCTCAAGGATAATCTAGTCCAACCTTTCTTGGCAAAAACACTGTCTAGACAAGATGGGCCAGTCGAATCTTTAAAGTGCCCAGTGTTGGGGAATCCACCACTTCCCTGGAGAGATTATTCCAATGGCTGATTGTTCTCATTTTGAAAATTTTTCCTCTTGTGTCCAATCAAAATCTCCCCAGCAGTAACTTATACCCATTACCCCTCATCTTTTCCATGTGGCTCCTTGTAAAAAGGGAGTCTGCTTTGTAGCCACCCTTTAAATACTGGAATGTAAGGATAAGATCTCCTGTAAGCCTTCTTTTCTCACAGGTGAACAAACACAGTTCTCTCAGCCTTTCCTCATATAGCAGGCTTCTCTGTCCTTTGATCAGCTTTATGGCCCTTCTCTAGACCCTCTCCAGCCTGTCCACATCTTTTTTGTATAGCGGGGACCAAAACTGAACACAGTATTCCAGGCGTGGCCTGAGAAGCGCTGAGTAGAGTGGGATAATGACTTCTTTGTCTCTGCTGGTGATGCTCTTGTTGATGCAACCCAGTATGCTCTGGGCTTTTTTTGCCACTGCAGCACACTGTTTGCCCATATCGAGCTCGTTGTCCACCAGGACCCCCAGATCCCTTTCCACAGATCTGCTCCCCGGCCAGGTAGATCCCAGCCTGTGCTGCACTCCTGGATTGTGTTTTCTCAGGTGCAAGGCCTTACATTTGTTCTTGTTGAACTTCATAAGGTTCTTGTTTGACTACTCTTTCAGCCTATCCAGGTCTTCCTGCAGGGTGACTCTCCCTTCCAAAGTGTCCACTTCCCCACTCAATTTGGTGTCATCAGCAAACTTCATCAGGGTATACTCGATTCCATCACTTATGAAGATATTAAACAGCGCTGGGTCCAATATCAATCCCTGGGGGACCTCACCTGGGACAGGTTGCCAGTTTGAAAAGGAGCTATTTACCACCACCCCCTGGGTGTGACCTGTCAGCCAGTTCCCCACTCCCCACAGAGACCGCTTGTCTAGACCGTAGCACATCAGTTTTTCTAAGAGGATGCTGCAGGGAAGCATATCAAAAGCCTTGGAGAAATCCAGGTAGACAATGTCCACCGCTCACCCCACATCGACCAAACAGGTTACTTTATCACAGAAGACAATCAGATTTGTCAAGCATGACTTGCTCTGAATCAATGATTATTGTATAAAATGAATGTATCTTACATATGTATAAATGTTGTACTTACATGGCTCTAAATAGAATAAAATTATCCACAGATATAGTAATTAATTTATTTTCAAACATTGTAAGGAACTCCTCTCTCCTACAATAGAGACAGTGAATCAAGGAATCAACAGGTAATCATATTAATTCTGAACAAACCATACATCCTTCTCCCCCAAATAATAGTATTAAAATAAATAAAATTTAAAAAAGTGCAACACAATAAAACAGAACTTAACAAGTTAAAAGATGTTATAGTTTAGTTGTTGTGGTTTTGTTTTTTTCTTTTTTTTAATCTATCTTATCTTTGGGAAAGCTACATGTGAAAACCTATAGCATACCTTACAGACACACCCAACATGTCATCACCATATGCTGTCTAAATGTTCTCAGGTCAGTTAAAAAGATTGTCAATAACGAACACTTGGTTGCTCATTTCAGAAAACACAATGTGTCTCTCCCCAACTCCCAGAGAACTGTGGTATCCTAAAATCTCTTTTTGAATAAATAACTACTGATTTTCAATGCTCCACTCAGCCAGGGTGCTGGATTCTTACAACTGAAATTGAATTGAGAAAACTCAGCTTTTCATACAACCTTAGTCTTAATTAACTGGCTAAAAAAGACGTCAGAGATGACTACAGCTCTAAGGTTATGCTACATATAAATAGCATATTAATAGGCATAGGGTAGGACTCAGTTCTAGAGCCAGAAAGCTAAAGGTGTCTACGATATCAGTGTTAGCTGGTTGAGGAAGCTGCCGTTATAGCTGTTGAGCATGAGCATCTGAAGCCATTTAAGAAACTCTAAAGTATAACAACTGTCTCCCAGACAATGGTCTAGTAGACCACAGTTTTTCTGCAAGTTGAGTACTGTATCTGTCTATCTGATCTAAGTCCCTATGTCAGATGTCCCAGGCCATCTCAAATGACTCTAGCCACCTACCCTTCAGAAACTAAATCCTGCCCTCCAGTGACTGCTGAGCAGGGACTTGAATGATCACTTAAATGATTATATAAGAACTAGAGCTATTTATGATACTCTAGGAGGGCTGAGATAATTGCACAGGCTTAGCAGGCATGGCGTGATCTTCAGAACAATCATGATATCTCAAGCTGGAAGTTAGGTAGAATAATAGAGTTACATATTTGGCACTGGAGATCTATGTTTAGGCAACTGAAATCTGCTCACAACATTAATTGCTTTACAGAAATCTGTTCTGACATAAATGTTCTTCTCTGGTTTGGGGAGGGTTTTACAGGTTGTAGAAATTCTAATTAGGAAGTCCTATGTCTAAGCAGCTCCAAAATTTTTCACCAAATATCTAATCTACATATAAGTAATAATGATAATATGCTTCTAATTGGAGACATGCTATACTCTCCTTCTTGGACAAAAAGGCAACAGTCACAAACATAAGTATTTATCATTGGTGAGAAAGTAGATGCGACCATAGGTGTAGCAAAAATCTTCTTTGTGTAAGTAATGATGACACAACAGGATCCTCTATTTTAAACATTTGTCATACGATTTAAACACTTGCAAAATATATTATTGATGTATGTAGATCTTATTATATAAATTTAATATCCTTCAAGAGGACCAAATATATATATATGAATAAATTAACCCTTCAATTTCAATTTGAAAAGATAACAAAATATTATACGTGTACTTTAGGGACACTTAACAAATATATTTCATACTTGCTTTTAATAAAGGTCTCATTTAAAATACACTTGTAACAATTTGAAGTTTTCAAAAGATTTAGAAAGAATAATCTTGAATTCTTGCCAGCATCAAATCCTTCTTTCATTATTAGTTTTAATACCATTTACTAAATGCAGCACATTAATTGATGGTACATTCAGTACAGTTAGATAAATTATAATTAAGAAGCTATCTTGTTTACATTAGGTCAAAACTAACACATTGAGACTATTAATGGGCAATTCACTCACACAAAATACTATTATACACCTCACAGGAAAATAAAATTCAGTTATTATCACTTGGTCTATTTATAGGTCTGTTTCTAAAATTAAATTTCAATAACTGTTTTAGTGTAACTGTTAATAGCTAGATCAGCTGTACTCAAGCAAATTAAAATGTTTATTGCAGTACCTAATGCTGAAAAAAACCTCCAGATGAATTTGGTTATGACAGTCTTTCCAAGTGGGCTTTCAACTTGGGCTAATACAACACAAATTTTGTCTTGCTTCAAAATAACCACTCTATTGCCTTTCATTCCCTTCAACTTCTTAATTCCTTTTCTTTTGCTCATGGACACGTAATTAGCATGATCCTAACTTTTCTGAACAAGGTGTTCATCCCATAGGTTTTTACTTTCGGTAACTGTGTCTGGTGGTGCTGAAGAAGGAACTATATTATGTTCTGCTGTGAAAGTTTTAAAAAATATTTTGATGAGGGATTTTTTCAGAGTTAGAATTGAACTTTACACAATGTTTTAGTAGTGCTACCTACAGTTAATATACCCAGAGCCCTAAGAGCACTGCATTATCAGAATAAAACCCCTCAATGGATGTTCCACTTAAAAGCCCAAGGGAGAGACAGTCAGAGAGATTGGATTACAAGAGCTTCAGTTGTAAGTACAGATTTAGATGGTATGATCTCCTCTTCATCTTTCTCTGATATTATATGAGATGTATTATAGAGCACAGGGAATTCCAAGGCCATGTTTTCTTTAGGTTTGTAGCAGACCGTTACATTTTTACAAAACATATTATATTGAAGAGCATAAGCCTGTCTAATTTCTTCAAAATATTAAACTTTTCTTTGTGTCTTACTAGTCTCGTGTATGTGGAACATTACCATGTCTTCATGAATAAGATAATGTTTGCCCAGAAATTTATTTGCAATTAAACTCAAGAATGTTGCCTTCTGGTCTAAATGACTGCTGGGTGGGGTAAATTTCAACCTTTACCAGGCAGCACACTGTTAGAAATTTTTACTTTAAGCCATCAACCTTTGCTAACTGCTTTTTGTTTGCTTTATGGTTTTCCAGTGATGTGCAAGGTATTAAAATTTTACCTGTTTTAGTAATGCCACATAAGCACTGGGCACTGCAGTGGAGAATAAACTACACTGAGATTAGTGTAACCACTGATTAAATAGTAGCAAGGTCAGTATTAAAGCAAAGACATATTCATATTATACCGAATTTGTGAAAATAGGAATATATGTATAAATTTATGTTTAGAAAACACAGCGAGACTTAAGAAATTGTTAGAGGCTTTCAGGAATCATGTTCTATCCTTAGTCCATTTAAAGAAGATTTAGAGGTAAAGCAACTGCTTTGATGAAAATCAGAAATTGAAAGTGGTGGAGTTTTCTTAATCAACTATGCTCAGCCTGGCAACCAAGTTTCATAGTCATTCTGTAAAAACATATTATCCAGTAGTTGACCTTAATTGTATCTACAAGTCAGTATAGTTGCAGAATTAGTAGCTAGGTGAGATCAATTTATAATGTTATCTTTTTGTTCTACTAAAATCCTACTTTTTTTTTTTATATATATCTAAAAGAACAAGAATAATGTTTAGTGTGTACTTTTATGTTCAGAATTCATACCTTCTATTATTGAAATCCATCTAATATTTTCCTATTCTTGAATAACAGCTGCTAGTTTCTGTTACCATATAACTGATACATAATGGTCAAAACTATCGAGACAAATAACAAAATACTTATTTCACTTCCTAAACAAAAAATAGTCTTTATATTTACATCTTCAAATACTTGAGCATAATTTTCCAGTTTTATCTTCCTGTAATATTTCTCTTGGTCAAAGTCTTCAAAAGGGTTCTTTGAGCTTTCAGATATATCTGTTTAAAATAATAGAAAGATTTCCATAACTCTATGATCAGCAAATGCATTATGTAAGTTTTTTTCTTTCACTTATTTCACGTTTTAATTAATGTTGGAAAAAAACAGTCTGATAAACTAAGTGATATTGAATAAATGTGTACATATACAAATAGAATTTTCCCAGCCTATGAAGACTACTAAAACCTACTTGGAGAAAACAGAGGTGTAAGAAAAAAAAAAAAAAATCACTGGAAAACTAATAACTGCTTTTCTTGATGATCAAATCATTCATGATTTCATGCAATCAGAGAAAAATTATTTACATTTTCTCCTAAAAATACGTCTTTATATGTTTACTGTTTTCTTCTGATTTCTAGGTGCCCAGGTTCTCTGTCCTGTGAGCAAATCTAAAGCATGGAGCCAAATAGTAGGATCTACACTAAATAGCTGCATTAACCTAAAAAACTGAATGATAAACTGTATCTGAATGAAGTGCTGGGTTGTAGAGGCTGAATCTACAGCTGTAGCATCCCACAGTCATAAATGGAGTGATGACCAAGATCCATAGTGAGCCCATGATTAACCACATTTACCAAGAGGAGGTACAATAGAAGAAAGTATAAAAAATGTTTGAGATTTACTGATTGAAAAGGAATGGTTGCTAATATTCACAAAATATACTAGTATTTTAGAACTTATCTAGCTTGCAAAGATGCCACCAAAAAATTTAACTGGAAAAAAACCCAACAATTACCTGATGTATTTTATCTAATGACATTTTCTCTGAGAACTCATTAACATCGTTGCCTTTCTCTCACTGTAACATAAGAGGTTACACTGGACACTCCATAGTTTCCAACTATTCAGAAAACAGTTGCAACTTGCTTTGTTCCCCACAAGCCCTCCATCTTCCCTGGAAGCAACCACATGACTGTCACTAAGCTGAAATCACTACAATTAGAAAGCCTTTACAAAAGATCCACTGAAAGTTGTATGCAACATGCAGTAAAGCTGTTGGTTATAATGTGCCTTCACACACTCCAGGGCCAGGCAGTTGGATGAGGTGATCATTGTGAGGCCCTTCCAGTGGAACTCTTCTGTTCTATCAGAAAACAAAAAGACTTCTCTAAAGGACAAAAATAAAATAAATGTAAAGAATGTAGGTGTGACAGTGTCATGTTAAAGGGTTCCAAAGGCAGAGTTGATTTTATTGCTTTGTGATTTTAGTGCTAAATAAATATGTAACACGGGACTTGAGTAAGACGAAAGGAGACCAGGAAAATGTACCTGAAATTTCACCTCTGGGCCACCATTCTGGGAAGGAAGGCAGATGGGAGAGGGGATGAAATGCCTCACATGAGCTCTAGGGGATTGTATATAAGTCTTGCTTGGGAAAGTTAGTCTGAGCTATAAGTGAGTAATATGCCCTAGGGACTAGGGTGCTGCGATCAGCACAGTGAGATGTTATTCCTTTTTATATTACCAGGTATTTAAAATTATGTTCTTTAACTCTGTCAAGTGTAAATCTTCTAGTACTTTTTTTTTCTTTCTTTTTTTTTAGCTCAAAGAGAAACACCATGTTTCTTTGAATTCAGAATAAATTTATATTTTCTGGAAGACAGAGAAAAAGGCAAATAAAAAACCCCATGTAAACAAATGCAAGTAGAGTAGTCATAGCATTATCACAGAATCACAGAATCATTTTTATTGGAAGAGACCCCTTCAGGTCATCTAATCCACCCCCATTGCTGGGTCACCTAGAGGAGGTTATCCAGGTATGTGTCCACTCAGGTTTTGAATATCTACGCAGATGGGGACTTCACAACCTCCCTGGGTAACCTGTTTCAGAGTGTGAACACTCCCACAGTAAAAAAGTGTTTTCTTGTGTTGAGGTGGAATTTCATGTATTTTAATTCACACTCATTGCCCCTTTTCCTTTCACTGGGCACTACTGAGAAGAGTCTGGCTCCCTCTTCTTCATTCCTTCCCATCAGGTATTTTTTCATTTTAATAAGATTCCCCCTCAGCCTTCTCTTCTCCAGGATGAATAATCTCAGTGTACTTAACATATACTGCAAATATGTAGGATCATAGTTAAATGAAATTGATCAGATTTTAAATAACTATTTCAGGGAATCCATGTCCCTCTGTCCTCTCTGCATGCCTTGAGTACTTACTGTATTCTACTTGGGTTAAAAATTTTCATCCACTACTTAAAGCTTTACCACTGACACTCTTAAAATGGTATGTGAACTTTTTAGTCAAATACAAATGATAGTATAACTATTATTCAGTAAATATGTGGTTAGGTTATTTGTATATGGAACTGACATTGAAAATCTCATATCTACAAGTGGAGACTATTTTAACCATCATGAAAGGTTTCCATGTTCTACTTACTTCTGATGTTATTTTAGACTTCTGAATTATTATTCTCCTTAGTTGTTGTGTATGTCTTAAATTCGTTTTCTAAACATTCAATTCTGCACTGAACTTACAGATTTTCTGTTTTGTTTTGTTTTGTTTTTCTAATGCATAAATCCTCAATCTGTGATCTTAATTGTGTATCATTCCTTCTTATTGATCAGCAATTCAGTTGTAACTTCTGTTTCACCTATTCCGTTTGACTTTGTATTTACTTTTGGAACTGTAAGCAAGTAGATACTAGTGATGAAGTCTCTTCTCAAGAGAAAACAGCGCCTTCAGTTTTTGTGACGTGCAAAGGGGACACATGGAGCCTGTGGCCCCATTTTGAATAAATAGTTTGGGTATGATGTATATATAATTCTCGCTGTTTGCTACAGCTTTGCTTTCTTCACATTACAGTAAACTACTTTTCATCAATATGCTTAGCTCACACACAGAGTGAATCAATTGATGTCAGGTATGTGGGCTATATTCATGCGTTCAATAATGTGAGTATTTTTCTTTAAAATTGTAAAATGTTATGAGCTGGCAAGGAAGAAACAGCAATTATTATTTAAACTAGGAAATCTAAAAACCTGAAGACAAAATTCTGAATCTTCAAGACAAATCTTATTTACATATTAACATAAAGATGCAAAAACCTGATTTCCCTCTCAGTGTGCAAAGACATTGGAATGCCTTCAAAAGTAAATGTCTTAATAAAAATGTTAGAATTTATAATAAATTACAAAATTAATCAGATTCAATGATTTTATTCTCTCTAAATTTATCCAGAAGAGAAGATGGAAACATTTGGGACATTTGTTAAGAGACAAGCGAGACCATCTGCTATGGGAGGCATGCCATTGTGCAGATCAATGGCAGAATAGCTTTAAGGGACATTCAAAAGAATTTCTACACCAAATTGAGTAATGACTCACAAAGAAAAAACTCATGGGGTTTAAACAAGGGGGAATATGAGCAAAGTTAGGCCTAGGAGAGAAAGGAGTGAGATTTTTGTTTGTTCCCTGATGGTGAGCAAACCGAGAATTTCATTATACTGGGAAGAAGGATTCTAGTTTAGATTTTTTCTTTCACATGTTCTCTTAAGACATTTTTCATGCTTCAGTGAACAGTTTTTTTGTTTGTATCAAATCAAAATTAAAAAGCAGTATCTCTTGAAACCATTATTTAAATATTGCAGACTGTACACCAAAAACTGTTGCTGTTTTTCCATATGTGCACCTAGTTGTGCAAAATGTTATAAATAGATTTTAAATAGTTAACTACAGGGAGATTTTCAGCTTTGTGATTTATATCTGTTACCTGGTTTTACCAAGAGAAAAGGGGCTAATGCAAGAGTAGAAGTAGCCTTTTCAATATTCTTTTGACCAGCTTGTCAAGCTTCCAAGCATCCATCCAAGCAGGATCACAACAAATGAAATGAACTGCGACCCATCAATAAACGTTGCAAAAATAAAGAAGCACATTTAATATTTCACAATGCCTCAGTGCTTTATTATGACATAGGGATTTCATAGCATTAAAAAATGTCTTCCAAAGAGCCATCAGGTCAGTTCAGGACCCTGATTTCTGTATTTTAGTGGCAGAATCCATCAGGAAGAAGGAGAAGAGTCACTGGCTTCTGTTGTCTTGGCAACCTGCGTTGCCAAACAACAGTCTAGGTACCTTCTAGCAGGTTTAAACTTTCAGACTGCTAAGAGACTGACTGCAATGACAGCAGAAACAATACCTTTTGCTGGATGCTTTCCTGATAGCAAAATAAGATAATATTTTGCATATTTTTTCACCATCCTCGATGCTCTTTCCTATTTCCTTTGTGTTTACTTGTCGGTAGCATTAGCTGTAATTAAACTTAACTCTAAATCCTGCTCTAAGTCTCTTATTTTGACTGCTTAATAGTTTCACAAAACCCCTCTTAGTACTTTTTTCTACACTTGGTCTTGTGTACAATGATTTATTTTGGTGGGATGTCTGAAGAGAGCAAGTGACTAATTTTTTTATTTATGTTTGTTGTTTTCAGGGTTTTTTTATTAAATCTGTTTGCACTTTCTCTGCATGTGGGTGCAACAGTTTTAAAATATTTGTAAAAATAATAAGATAACGGCGTGGGATTAGGTACCTCTAGCTACAGGGCAAATTTAAGGATAAATACAGCTGTTCCTGTAATTGGCATGCCGATAAAGGCTACCTCAGGTGGGGCTGGAGCTTTAGACAAGCCTGTCTGGAGCAGATGGTGAAAAGCTTCTCTCTGATCTAAGACACACTATTATCTACAGACACCCAGGTGGGAGTCCTATGATCAAATGTAGATGCCTGAATTTAAACTAGTTGCCCTAGGTTCTTTTTATTGCCAATGAAGAGAAATAGACACTGTTAGGAAGAAATTTATTTCAACCTAATGTAGACTAATAAACTAGGAAAGTTGAACTGTGCCCTATATGTTTGTATTTCTCTCTGTTGGGTACAAAAGAAGCATAGTGCCTAGCTCAGGCACAGGGGTCTACTCACTGTCTAATATTGGGTGAGCTGAATCCAATTTTTTTAATATTTATGAAGACCCCAGTTATCATTGCCCTGACCATTAACTGAGTCTCATTTTGTGACTCTCCTGGCCATACCTCTTCTGTTCTCAATTGGATTAGTAGACTTATTAGTCTCTCTCATCCGTGGGTTAAGGTAAGAATTCAACTTTCTTTAAACTAGCAGGGTTTAGAATATATTGCTCTAGGGGAAGGGACTTCTATGCTATTCTTTTCAAATATCAGAACTATTATGTTTGCATTCATCTTAGTGCTGTGTTTAGGTTCATTTTGGTCATCAACTCAAGACAGAAATGCACAAATTTATTTGTCTTTGATGCATCTGTCTGCATATGAGTTGGGTGTCTAAGCTCTGATTATAATAGATGAAAATACAGGACTCGATGCAGTTGCTGGCCTGTGAGCATCCACTGCCATTTCACACTCCATAGGGTAAAAGAAACATCAGCACAGAGTTGGCAGATATGGCACAGGAGCAATGGAAGACCTATACCATGTTGATCTATATGGAAGCCAAACAATATACCTACCTTAGGATATCTAAAATACCTTGGGAGATTATGACTCTGGACACCAACTGAATTTTTCTCCTAGCAAGATGTTCAGTAGACCAGTTGTACATGTATGGTTTTAAGTGAACAAAATAGCTCACTCTGCTTCCACAATATCATACAACAGTTCCCAGACAACTGGTAAAAAGGATAAGGCAATATAATTCAGGCCAAGCTATAAAGCAAATTATAGTGTTCAAGGACTAAAGTTTTCATTAGTTTTTGTTGTGAACAATTCTATGTAGATGAGTATGGTGACAGTGTTTGGAAATGTGGTGAAGGAATTCTTTGCAATAAATTACAGAAGTGGAGTGTTAATTGCTTAGCTGGGGGGTGTGTTCTGGAAACAGTTAACTGCTGCTGAAATCAGTGAGTGTGCAAACACTTTGTACAGTAGGAATTGACCCTAAAGTGCTCTCATTTCCTCATTCTCTACTCTTTTGTTTATGGATGACTTGACTTGTCACCAAAAAAATGAGTGTACATTTGTTGAAACAGGTTCCATTATCATCTGTCAGTTGCTTAACTGTATGAATTCAAACCTGCATCGAGGTACTACAGTTGCTGTAATGCCCTTTAACTATTTCTGTAGGAACCTGGTGAGGAACAAGCTGAGTTAGTTCTGTGTGTTTTCAATGTGCCCTCAAGTGAATTCCATTTTCTTATTTTTGTGTTTTCTGGGACACCTGGGTCATTTCTTTTCCCTCCAGCAACCCTGGAACCTCAGCCAATGTAAATTGGCAGAGGTCTGTTGATTTCATCGTCATTGCATTAATCTACTCAAGTTTAGACTAGCTCCAGACTTGTAGGAATTGACTGTATAGAACCAGACATCTCCAGTATATATTCAGGACATCAAACTTCTATTTCAAAGATATGGATGCAGGGTTCTCCTCTGGGAGAAGGACTCACCAAATATGCACAGTGTATTGCACATATATTTCAAAAATATGCTGTCAAAGTTTGTGCCTGGTCCCTCTGGGTTCAGAGTGCTGACATTTATGCAATCCTTTTCCTTTATCAGTCAGTGATCATGCGATTTTTTAGAGCACTAGTTGTCTCTCTCTTTCATTCAAAAGTAATCTGGATTGCTTTTTTTTGTTTGTTTGTTTCTTTTTTCCCTATCCCCGTTTTACTTCTTTAATCTCACTGTTCTCTCTATTTCTCCTTATAAATCAAACACCTGCTTATAAACATCTTCACTGCTTATGACAGGAAGTGAATACAAAATAAATTATAAAATAAGTCATGGCTTGGGATTTCTCTCTAGAATGGCAAACAGAGAGGATTCTGGTTTATGAAAATGAACCAAACCTCTTAGGAAGCCACCAAGAAAGAATGCGCAATAAATATAATAATCATTTAACCTTAAAAAAATTTTCTGGGACTTGTTGATTTTGTTTAATTTTTAATTTGAAAATGGCTTAAATTCTTCCTTCCTCTTTCTGTACAAATAAAAGGAGAAAAAATAAAAGAAAATTAAAAGGGGAAAAAATAAAATAAAAGAAAATTATTTCCTGGTTTGGATTTCATATTTTGTTAACCTATTTCTTATTAAATTCTATCAAAATATTTTATATGTTATCTGCTCAAATAGTCATAAAATCTGCCAGAGGTATATGGTGGTTGTTCACAGTTTACTGTGTGGGTACTATACACTTTGTAGAAATATAGTGACTGGGCAATGCAGACCATTTGCCTTATTTTAGCCAAAGTAGTTGGGGGAAGCAGGATCTTATGCCAAGGATGGAAGATTGCTTTGGTGTTTCCTCTAGAGCACCTCTGCCAGCCCACTGAAGGGATGTTTTCGGGGTGCAGTACAGGGCAAAGAGAGATCCATCCAGAACAAGATCCTGCAGCATGGCTTCAGACTCACAGACTCCCCAGGCTGTGATTAGTCTGACCTGAGCTGAGGCTGGATGTGCTGAATGCAGTTACCTGGCGCTTCAGTGAGCCAGAAGTGCTTGTTGAGTGGACTGAAAATTAATCCTGTTGCAAAAGGGCTGTTAGCATCAGACAAGTCTGTAAGGATAGAGCAGGAGAGGACAAGAGAGAGGAAGAGAAAAAGCTTTCAGCAGCACCGAAGTGACACTGCTTTTGAAAACCTCCTGAAAACATAAGATGTAACCAGCAGGAGGGCTGTCCTGCAGCATGGATCAAACCCACAGTCAAGCCTGACCAGTGACGGAGAAATTTTTTTTCTAGAAATCACTGGACTAGCAAGCTGTGTAGAGGAAAAAATTTCTTACAATGACATCGTCGACAGTCATTTTTAAGGCTTTTTGCTTAATATGTTTCACCTGAGAAGCTAGAATTTTCTCCATTTTTGTAGTCTACTTCTTCTTGTGGTGAAATAAAAAAGCAGCTAAAGTGACTAGATTTGTCTGTGTATTCTCTTTCTGGAGGAAGATGGGTAGTTTCACTTCAAAGCTCTAATCAACACTTTTTTTAGAGAATGTAAAGTGCTGGAAATTTGTACATTTACTTTAAGGAGAGTAAAGGAAGAAAGGAAGAAAGTCAACTTCTTTCCTCTCTGTCCTCTGCTGAAGTCGTAACTTCAGAATAATTTTGTTGTTTTTACATTGACATTAAACATATTTTTGCTGGCTGTTTAAGCAGTTTAACCTGACGATATGTAACTCATGTTTCCAATTGATGTTTTAATACAGTAGAACTTAATAGGTTATAATTGTAAAACTATAACATTTACAGAACTCAGGGCTGTTAATAAGTATCACTGTTTAGGCTCATTTTCTCTCTGCCATGAAAACTGAGAGCTTTTGTTTTTCAACAGAAAGACAAATCAGGAGGATTCTGTATTTTTCAATACAATAGTAAAAAAATCTAATGGGTCAGTGTAATGTGAAAATCATTTTTACAGCACCCAGGGCCGAAAAAGGCTAGAGAACTTTGACATATTTCAGTTATTGCTTATAAATTACTGGGGACAGTCTTAAAAAAAAAAAAAAAAAAAAAAAGGCAGGTAAAATAGATTGACACAGAGCCTCTTAAATGACTTTTTTAATATGTGTTGATTCAAAGACAGAGGTGGTTGTAGTATCTTCAGTGAACACTATATTAAATGAAATTAACCAAACAACCTATTTATCTCTTTGTGAGCAGTGAATTATGATTTTAATTCATAATAAGTAAAAATTAGATGACTGACAATTTTGGATCCACTTTTTTAGTCTCAACAAAAGGAAGAGGAAGAAAAGTTGTGTTCACGATCATTATGGATTGGAAGAACTAGTAGAAATTAAGGATGGGAAACAGAAGAAAAGAATGCAGAATTTCATAGGTTCCTGAAGGACATAAGAACAAGAAATGATGAAAGGAGAACGGTAAATTTGGAAGAATATCTGATGAGAGGGAAGAAAAGATTGAAAATAAATATAAGTACTAGTATTATATAAAGCATTTTTTTCCTACTACCTTATAGCATACTTTTAAACAAATGTCTCTGATGACCAGCCTCTTTTCTGATTTCTAAATACAATAGTATTTGCAATCTTTCACAACACATGCAAAATATTAATACTGAGAAGGAGAAAAGCTTTCTGAAAAATACAGCATGAACCATGGCACTTGAAGAATCAAGACAGTTTCAGTAAAAATAAGTATGACTCTTACCATGCAAGATTGTTAAGAAACCAACAAGACTACTCCTTTATTATTCACTGTTATAGAGTTCATAACTCTTAACATAAGGTGTTGCTATCTTTTTTTGGGTCATTTTTTGGGGGCATATTTAACCATGCTCAAAGAGGTTCCACAAGGAGGATATACATACAAAAGGCATAAAACAATTATTTATTGGCTAATACATGAAAAATATAGCTAGGTTTAACAAACTCCTACATTAAACATTAGTGTGCTCACCACCCCTGAGAAGACACTGAAAAGTCTTTCTTGCCCAGACAAACAATGGTGAGGAGGGAAAGTTTTCCATGTCCAGTGTCACTTTCCCCATTCAGTGGCAGGACCACGTTTCCCCTGGAGTCTCCCTTGTGTCGCCTACATACTTATAGAAGCCCTTCTTGTTGTCTTCCATATCCCTGCCCTTCTTTGCCTCAGTCTTTAGTAGCAGGACCTGTTGTTTCCTGAGTACTCAGCCTCCTGAGCTAGTAGACAGGGGACTGTTTCCTTTAACTTTTGTTTAGTTGCTGATCCCTCACTCTCACTAAAGTGCCACCCCCATGGAGACCACTAACGTCAGCAACAGACTGACATTAGTGACACCAACAAACTCCTTGGGTTGCTTTGTGGTTTGTTTTTGATTTTTTTCTTTTTTAATGACATACAAGTTGGTGGTTTTCATCTTGAATCTTTAAGCTACTAACACTCTCCATTATCCATCATTGTACATCTGTCTATAATTTTCCCTTTCTTATCCTTCTCAGCTCCATTCTCTATACTTTCTCATAGATCTTTCTTACCACTTAGCAATTTCCTCAAAAGTCTGAACCAAGGTCGTGTTGCTGAGCTACATCAGTGCTGGGCCAAGGGTCATTGTAACATAGATGACCAGGCCCAAAGGAGGCAGCGGAGGTTACAGCAGAGATTACAGTGAAAAAAGCTTTTACAAGGGTTGAATTTCCACATCTGGCCTGGACACATGGAGCAGAATTGATTGCATGGCGACTCAGCTTCAGCCCCCTTTACAGCAGTGTATAAGTTAGGTGCCTAATTACTGGAGGCTTCCCTCCTGTCAGGAGAGACAGAGAAGCTTCTCCAGGCAGAGGATTAGACCTTAATGGGCTAAATAAATATCAGTAGATGCCATCCTTTCCCTCCTAACTATCTCTCCCTAGAGGGAGCTTTGTCCAACAACACAAATTAGATAATTTAGTAAGGAAGGTATATGTACTCCCTGGAATGAATCCAGGTCTTTACTCCCAAGAATTTCTTATTGAAAAACCAAGTATTTTCCCAACATTTACTGACAAATGATTGATCCTCAAACTCTTACTTGTGTGAATAATTTTTACTCCTGAGTAGTTCAGCTGAAATCATTCAGACCATTTACATAAGTAAGAAGCATTACATAAATGCATCCAAACCACTTTTAAAAAGGTTAAAACACATTCTGTTTGCTCTGGGCTCAGAATCCAATGCTGTTGCTGACATTTGGTGAGGCAGGGAGCTGACTTAAGGCTTATCACATGCATAGACATAGGAAAGAGATGGGGTAAAGGGCTAGATATAGGCTGTGACACAAACCTGGGACTGAAACTCCTGTCCCAGTCCAGAACTAGGGACCTTGGAAAGTCAAATTTACAGTCTTGTTTCTGCTGTTGAGATGTGAAGGATGCTGACAACTGTGGTGAACAATGTTGCTGAGAAAAGCCATAACATGGTCTTGATAAGTAGTCACAACCCACACAGATAAAAAACACTCAAGGCAGTAAGGGCTCTAGCAGCTTTTTGCCATCAGCCTGGAGGGTTATGTGTGGTGTGGGGAGTCACAGCCGCTGTGGAGCCTTTTTTCCCCTCTGGATGGTGTCAAATCCCAGGACAGAATACCCACAAGCAACTCCTTGGATATCTTCAGGAAAGGGTGGGTGCTTTTGGGGTGCTGTGCTTGGTGGTTTTTGCTTTTATACTTTTGATCCTGTGACACAAATACCCTTCCTCCTTTTCTCCCATTTTGTCTCATAGTCAGTTTCTCCTTGTTTTCTTTTTATTCTTTATCCCTTTCCCTCTGCAGGGATACCCCAGGTTTTGCTGAAAACTAGTTCTGAGTACATTAGGAGCCACCCTTACTCAGCAGGGCTCGGACACAAAGAGAGCATATCTGAGCCTCTTTTGCTATAGCCAGGTATCTTCTGGACTGCACAACTGCCCAATTTAACCACGGCTGCCCCTGTCAAGCCAATTTGCAATTAGTTTTCTAAAGTCTTACTCAGTCATGTGTTTATGAGCTTCATTTACTGCTGAACAGCCATACACTCTGCAAATCTTACTCATGCAAAAGGTCTGAATGATTGCAATCACAAGTAAAAATTATGCGGATGAGTAAGGGTTGCAGGATCAGACCATTAATTAATAAATGTCAGTAAAGTACTTATGATGAAAGATGTTGTGGGAGTACAGTGTATTCTAATTAAAACATCAGATTTATTTCCGCAAGTTAGTCATGGATTTTAGCTCAGTGTTTCCAGAACTTAAGAAACTTGAGAAATACTTCTTTCTCACATAAACTTTGTTTATACTGAAAATTTGTATCCTATATATTAAACAAAGGTAAAGCAAAATATCAAAAAATGTTAACTGATGGCTTAAGGCTGCCTGGGGGAGACCTACTTTGCAGTCTATCCTTTTATATTGCAATTTATTGTGCACTGTGTTGAAAGACACTTATTTGTGACTCACAGAAGATTCCAAGTAGTGAGCAGTTCTCAAAAAAAATAATAAAAATGAAAATCCTTCCATCCAATGCATAATTTGGTAAACTTTTTGGGAAATTGATATTTTAAAGATTAATTAATCATATCTGATTCCACTTAGCACAAAGAAGGAAAAAGAAACATTAGGAAATAGTGTTTTTCTTCTGGTTCTCAGTACTGGTTATGCAGATGTGATTTCTGTATATGCTGGCATAAAAACAGAAAGTAAAAGGACTGTGGTTTAAGCATTCCCCCTGGATAAAAAATAAAATGTGTTATTTCGCCACAAAATCACAGCATTTGCAAAATATTAGGCTTGGTGAAACATTCAGATTCCCAAAAGAGTATTTTAAGTGCTTTTGCAGAAAAATGTTTTCCTCTTCTCTTCCAGCATTAAGAAGAAAGATTGTCAGATTAATAGAATAGAAAGAGGAGGAGTATTTGATACACTTTTTTGATGCTAATAAATAAACAGAACACACTTCTTTTGTCACTAGAAATGAAGTGTACTTAAACTACAATATTTTAGAAACTTCCTTTGGCATTAAAACAGCACATTATAATAACTATCTTTCTAAAGCAGTTCCCCAACGTGTACTTTTTCCTCATAATTCCCCCCCCACCTTTTTTTTTCTATTTTAAATAGATGATCATATATCACACTAGGTAACACTGACTCCAGAAATAGTGACACCACTATCAGCAGGTCTATTTTAAGAA
This sequence comes from Numenius arquata, assembly GCF_964106895.1. Classification (NCBI taxonomy): domain Eukaryota; kingdom Metazoa; phylum Chordata; class Aves; order Charadriiformes; family Scolopacidae; genus Numenius; species Numenius arquata. Next base: position 105,150,903 of record NC_133576.1, on the reverse strand, counting down.
TGAAGTGCTGCTTAAGGTTCTAAGTGGAAGAGAATTATTTTTATTACTACTTATTTATTCTTTTTTTTAAGGAGAAAAATAATATGTGCATGCCAGGTGGGGTTTTAGAAGCTCTCAGAGCTTTTTTCTCATTATACAAGGATAGTTCCCATGGTAACTATTACATCATTTGGCACAAATGCTACCTGAGGAAAACAGAACAATTCAATAAAGAAACACACATTCACCATTGTGTGATGTGAATTGATTTACTTATTGCCTGTTTCCTAAAAACAGGAGACTGCACTAGTTTTCAGTGTCAGCATGACCACTTGCTTGTCAAAATTAACATTTCTGCTCCCAGTTCTTTGTGGCTCCAAACTACCCTCTGCATTCTCTTCTTAGAAATCTTGACACTGCTTAACTGTTGTAGAAAAAGTAAACCTCCTACTCTACCTCTGCCATTTCTTTCTGCCTGCTCATGCTCTTTCTTCTTCTAATGTTGAACGTTATTGTAGATTTTCTTTAAAAAATAAAAATAAAATAAATTGACTCCTAGAGATGATTGATTTTGCTGAAAATATTTGCCCAAAAATTATTTTCTTAAATCTAGCTAGCTGCTTGTACAACAAATTGGATTATAGATTACCCTTACAGGAGCATGCAAAGGACAACCATTTTTTATGTACATGTCCTCTACATAAGACCCGCTTATAAATTCTACATGGGTAGTACCAATGAGTAGCACAGTACAGATCTGTAAGCAAGAGCTGATGTTATCCAATATGAAACTTTTCCTATTGGTCAATGTTTTTTTTTCTCCTCCTACTTGTTTTCTACATTCTGTGTATTTTCATTTAATTTCTGCCTCTCAAACTGAAATCTCTCCAGAGTATCTGTCTCAGTTCTTTGGAATTTTAAAAACCTAATTCTTTCTTCCTTTCCTAACAATTAATTATTATCACCTATTATCTATGCCTAAGCTTGAAGTAATTCTCTTGACTCCTTCTTAATTTTTTGTTGCTTCATGAGACTCTTTTTTGATAAAACAAGAAAATCCTTCTGTCCTTCTGATTTGTAATTTCTCTGGTGGTTATTTGAATTCTGGCTTTCTTTTACTAAATAAATTTGGGAGTATACTGGGACATGTCTGTGCTTGTCAATCTGAAACAAATGTAGGGTGGCTATTTAACTGCATTAACCTTCATGAATCAGGCAAAAAAAAAGATTTCTTTTTTTCATTTTTTTTCAAACTTATGCCAGGGCACACATTTTCTAAAGATTTAAACCACAGTGTTGAAACACTAAAATGGACACACAATCTGCCCACAAACAATGTAACCCTGAAAAACACTGCACCGATTCCACTACTGTCTCCTTAAGATAAGTGTTATTTAAATTCATTCATTTCCTGGGAAATGATTTTCTGATCTATCAAGGTAAATAGGTACTGAGGGATGCAAAATTAATCAAGAAAAAGGAAATGAGGTCTTTTTTATGTTGTTTTCTATCAAAGAAGGCTCTCATTATTACAGCGGACTAAAGTGAAGTCAAGTGGCCAAAGATAAGTGGAGGAACAGAACTTAGAAGCAGTCAGAAAAGGGCTTGGCTGGATAGCTCTTCTCTAAGACAGAGGAGGAGAGGATAATCTTTTGTGGGTGACTGAATTTCACAAACATAAATAAATGGTAAGGCGTTCTGCAGAAAGCTCTTTTCTCTTTGTACTATATATAGGAATTGTGAAAGAAACAGTACAAAAATTCCTTAGAATTAAGGATGTAATTCCTTAGCTTTTCAGAGGGGGTTGTACAACTGAGATATCCAGGTGCATTGCAATGCCTCCTTCTCAGCACTAGTTACACAGAAAGTTAAGACAGCTCAGTTTTGCAAAACTGCCACTTTTTTGTTCAAGCCTGTATATTATTATGTACTCATAAATATCTGACCAGATTCTGTTTCCTGATTCATCCAAGTCCTTTACACCCCCCTTCAGTTTTAGTCAAAGTAATGCCTTATTTTCAAGGGCTTTTATTTTTCTTGACATTTTTGCATAGTTAAAAACACTTGGCTATCTTTTTCAATTTCATTAGAAGGTTTATAGGAAGCAATTTCCTCATAATACTCAGCATTTTGCTGTGTAGTTCCTTGTATTCCCCAGTTCTTACTCATGACCTTTCATGCTGGAGAGAGATTACACCTAAACAGACAACACTTCAGTCTTCAGAGAAGACTTTTACCTCAGAAAAGAGGTGAAATAAAAGTAAAAGTGGAGGCAACTTAGAACTTTCATTACTTTCAAAGGTCTGCAAGTCTCTAGTGCTTTCTTAACAAAAAAAATGTCTGCTGTAATTCCTGGTCATGCACTCATGTGACCTTGGTGGCACTCTTTCTTTTCAAATAACAAGATCCATTTGTTATTTAGGAACATAGCTTAACTCAGATGTTATTAATCCCATTATGTACGCTGGCACTTGAAAGCTTGACTCTGTTGCAGGCACTGAATATTTCTATGTTTAATTTTCCCTCTGGCTCTAGCCCCAGGAGCCTGAGGACTCTTGTATCTTACGAGAGGAGTTAAAGAGGAAATCTGTGCCAGTGAGATCCTCTCAGTCTGGCTAACACAAGACCCATAAAAGTGGGTCCCTGCAACTGCTGAGTAACTGATGAGGTAATAGGGTGCTGACTCCATGACTATTATGTCACTCCAGTCTACCATAAATCTGCCCTGCAGCTGAAAGAAGCCATCTGATTCCCATAGCTGTACAGAGTAAAAGTGTTCTTCCAGCCAGATGGCCAAACAAACAGATCATGTCACTGCATTTGTCCAAAACTGCTTGTTTGTTTGTTTGTTCGCTTGTTTGTTTCCTTGATTTATATGTCGGGTAGATCAATTGTGTTGCTGCATGAATAGTTGTGCTGATAAACGGGAATATATAGCCGGGGGAATAAGAAAAGCATGACCATCTATTTGGACAGCAGCGTGAATTTATGCCAATTAAAAATGGCTATGTAGCTGTGATCTGACACAGACAACTAGATCATAACAACTTCCATACATACACCCCTCCTCAAAATTTCACCTGTTCTTTTCATGCTGAAAGATTAAAGGATGGACTTCTGAGAGGGAACACCTCTCCTGCAGTTAGCCTCCCTGTGACCTGGGAGGGCAGGACTTTCAATTGCCATCCTGTAGGCTGTATGAAGCCAGCTGTCTTTAACATAAGCCATTGTTTTTACTCATCCGAACGCGAGGCCAACTAAGAGAGAACTCAGTAACACTACCCTCAGTAAGCTTCTATCGCCCAAGATACTGTTTTGAATACTATGCTATTCAAAGAGTTAGTATACTGAACTCATACTTCAGTTTAAAAGAGCTAGAGAAAATCTAAAGTAAAATTCAATGTGCAAAACATTCAATCAAAAACTAAATTGCAATCTCAATTGTGGAGCAATTCCAAGAAAATGCAAGTCAGTCAGATAACAAGAATGCAGAATGATGCAGGCTCAACAATTTCTTTTTCTTCTTAAGGGATAAATGAAAATTATATTCTCAGTGCCAGGCACGTTCTATTACAAGCATAATTAAGGCATTGATTCTGATCTAAATTAGAAACACAAGGAAAACAGGAGAATAGGATATTTGCTTTTGACTTCAATGTAGTCAGTAGTTCACCCTTAAAATTTATCCTTTTTATTATTATTATTACTTGGGTACAGCACTCTTTCTCCCACAGCTTTACAATACAATATATACAACCTGAAGCATTTTCAGGTGAATTTTAACATTAATGGGAAGTACTGAACAAGTGCATGAACTTCCATTGCTACTATGGTGCTGTGGGACTCAAGAGCATCTCCCATATCCCTGGTCTGTACACACTATGGCTTCATTTTGACAGCATGGTGGAATGAGACTCAGATAAATAGCAGTCATCCAACACACACTGAATAAAAATCTGTGTGCAGGGGCAGAGGTGGAGCTGGAGTGTGCTCCAGCAGACTTCCTTTGACTAGATGTGCACATCTTCCACACGGAACAGGTGCCTCTGTGAGCCAAACCCTGGGTTTAGGTGAAGAGCTTTAAAATCTCAGTCTGTGAGTGAGTGAGTAACTATCTCCACTGAAAGCATATTAAGGTTGCATCTTAATTCCTGTCCCTGAAACATGACTGTTTTCCTTTTGTTTCTAATTTAGATCAGAATCAGAGACCTGCAGAGTATCCCATTCCATAAGTTTGCAGATAAGCACAGAGATCCTGTGGACTTGGTCGATACCAGTGCAGGAACTTCATTCACCTCTTGTTATTTTTGTTTGTTTGTTTGTTTGTTTTAAACGCTCTCTTGTTATCACAACAACTTTTAAGTGGTTTTTGAATATTTTTTCAGCATTGAGGATATTGAGGTTTTAAAAAAAAAACTCCCATTAGCCTATTTGAGACCTATTCCCTACATTTTTCTTCTGATACGTCTTCTCATCCAAGTGAATTTAACTGAACAGCTATGAATTACTTATTTTACAAGATAAAGCATTCACATAATGTAGTATTGACACTAAAGCATGGAGAACAAAAGAAAAACATAGACAAATATTTATTTGCATTATTTAATGGACTTGCTTTGGCCATGATCTCTGTTCTTTGTTATTTGCCTTTGACGCTCATTTGAACAACGAGATTTTATTGGAACAAATGCTCACAGAAAATGAAGTTAAAAGTCATGGGTATTTGCAGAGGCCAAACATTTAATTCAGACAAAAATATTCATGACAGAAATGCTTTCTCACTTATTATGTGAGAGATCACAGTAAAAAATACAAAAGAACCCTACAAAATAAGGCAATATTTGACTGACTTGAAATCACAAGTTCCAAAGAGTAAATATATTTAAAAGAATGCACATTCAAAAACATTATGATTTGTCTGATAGAATACACAAAAGAACAGAGCTGACATTCAGTGAGAACTAGGATTAGTCAAAAAATTCTGTTGAAACTAAATTTTGAAGGAAAATTGTGTTTTCAACTGGTTTTTGAGTACACTTTGAAATGTTTTATTTCTACTCATTGCACCAAAAGCTGTGAACGCTTTAAGATTAATTTTCAGCTCTAAGCTCTAAGTTTTCAGCTGCTGGCAGATATGTGTCTGACAACAACAATATATTTTGATTTTGGAATCAAAAAATTTAGTAGTCAATATTACTCTTTAAGTTTGATATTTTCCTTAGGGGAAAAACAAACAAACAACATCTCCCCACCCACCCACCCCCGCAAAAAAACCCCAAAACAAATCCTAAACCAAATAGTCCTAATTAAATATGATGAGAAGAATGTCCTTTATAACTATTATCTCACTTTCTTTCTCAGTATTTTTATAAGCAGATCAAGCTTCTGTTCTTGCCAAGCTTGTCTCTTGAGCAGGAGAGCTGATGAGTATTGATTCAGTTCATAAATATAGGTTTGTGGTGTTGAAAAAGTAAGGTTTATCATTTAGTACAATCCAATTCTGTGATGCATTTCTTTAAATTTTTTTTTTCAGAGCAAGCAATTTTCTCTGAAGTAATCTAGACAAAATCTAAATCTTTCATTTTAGCAAGAAAGGAATAATAATACTATCAGTAAAAGAAAACTAGTATATTTTGCTAGTTTTATGTTACTTCTAATACATATTTTGTACATCTTTTTTCAAGGCCTCCTATACTTTAAATTCTCCAAATAATTCTTATGTGGCTTTTGTTTCATTTTCTTTTCTGTCAGCTCAAGTCCACTAGAGAAAAGCTTACACAGAACCATACACACAGAAGTCATACACGTGGAAATGATGGAAACAAATTGTAATTGATTATGCTTGATCTCTGAAAGTTCCTCTTTCCCCCTTTTTAAGAGTAGTTGAAAACTCAGTCTCATGAACTGGCAAGGTGACTGACTTGTATATAAAGATGAGCTGGCTAGCTACCTAAATGTCTGCAAAAAACAAATATCTGTAATTCCAGCTCTATCTTTGTTGTTGTTCTTTTTATATCTTTTTATCAAGAAACATATTTTCCTAGGCATGTAACAAATCCTATTTTATGCCAGTTAAAATTTGAAAGACCATAAAATGTAAAGATAGTATGTACATTAAGTAGCTTAGCACTATAAGCAGGAGGAAGTTAGAGAGATCACTTTTGAACTTGCTTGATTTGATTAGAGAGGAACTGAAACATGTTTTAATTCTTTGTTTTCTCCTATCAGTTGTCTTAAACAGGAGTTCAGTTTTGAGATGTGATTTTTGGTGTTGTTTTTTTTAATAGTAGTACTTGCCAAAGTGACATAGGATTTGTTAGATGTTCTAATTATTTGATGTGTTTATTGCTCTCTTGCCAAGCACCTCCAGGCAATATGTAATTGGAATATACATTTTGATCTTTCAGGACTTTTTCTATATCTCAGGATTGGATTATCTGTTGATTTACTATTGATGTATTTGGCTTTTAAGGACTTCATTTTTCCTTTTCTTTTGGTCACTTACTGTTACCTCTTGAAGACTCTGTAAGTTACATTAACAGCCAGTCTCCTGCAACTCAGACCCTGAGCTTCTGAAACAGGGCACAGTCACATCTTTAAAAAGTGGTGTTCTAGGAGCAGCAATTAGCTGTGCATGATTACCTTCTAACCTGCTAAATGGCTGGTTCAGATCTCCTGCTGTCAGTAAACAACCAGGGGCTGATTAAATGTCTTGTTACCATTCCAAAACCCTTTGATGTATGCATGTGCTAGTTTTGACCTCTTTTTTTCAATTGTATGTGTGTTTCTGGAGTAGGTTATCAATTTTAATAGTGGAAAGAAAAGAGTAATTCAGTGTGCCTGACCTACAATAGAATATCCCAGCTGAATATGAAAGACTCAGTGTCTTACCTGGATTTATTTCATAAACCCTTTTCCAAACCCCCCAATATACTTACTTTCACTATATCTCACTGTGAATCCCTAAATGTATTTTTTCCTTTTTCTTTAAGCAATACTTGCGTTTATAACAGAGAATAGATTGACACTACCGTAAATAGAAATAGCTGCAAAGCATCCATAACACTGCAACAGGAATAAGGGTTTTCACGTTGCTTAAATAGTACCTTAGGAGAGTTGCGTTGCAAAGCAGATATTACTCCTGTTCTATTCGGTTTCCAGCTAGATGATTGTTATTTGACGTATACTGTTAAAGGAGAAGCAGCTGCCTGAGCATTCACACACCATTCATGGTTTCGCAGACACACACACACACTCACTCACAGGCATGCTTCCTCCTTCTTCAGGCTCGTCCCTAGGTTTCCCACAACAGCCTCAGGCATTGGATTTCATAAAATAATTAGTTTAATTACAGCAGCAAGAACAGCCCAGACCGGGTGCCTCCAAGAGAGCAACCCTGAAAAAAGAAATGCCTGGGCAATTATACCCTTGTGATCTATACACCTGCCCCTCATGCATCCTTCCTGCACTGTCCATGCGTATTTTAGTGCAATGGTGATTTTTGGTCCGGGGTCTAACATCTGATTGCATTCTTTTTCTGTGTCCAGGCAGGCAGGCTCTTATCTTGTTGATTTGCAGTTTCCGCTGAGGGTTGGAGTCTCTGTATCTTCTGGTTTACATTCCTTGTGCACCTGCCCTTGTTGGCAGAACATGGGGAACTGAAAAGTCCTGGACTTCAGAGAAACACTAGCAAAACAGCGTATGATATCCAGCACTTTCATAGAATCATCTAGATTGGAAGGGACCTTCAAGATCATCTAGTCCAACCATCAACCTAACTCTGACAACAAAAAAACAAAAACAAAAAACAAAAGCCAAACATCACTAAACCATGTCCCCCAGCAACATGTCAACCCGTCTTCTGAACACCTCCAGGGATGGTGTCTCAACCACTTCCCTGGGCAGCCCATTCCAATGCTTGATAACCCTTTCAGTGTAAAAATTCTTCCTAATATCCAACTTGAACCTCCCCTGGTGCAACTTGAGGCCATTTCCTCTAGTACTGTCACCTGTGACTTGGGAGAAGAGACCGACCCCTGCCTCTCTACAACCTCCTTTCAGGTAGTTGTAGAGAGCAATAAGGTCTCCCCTCAGCCTCCTTTTCTCTAGGCTGAAATGCTAAAAGACTAAACACTGTACCATTTGCTAGGAAAACTACTAAGAAGAATAGCTTTCCTCACAGCCTAAAGGTTTCAGCAAATCTAGCTACTCATGCTAAGTAGAGTTAAGCTAAGTAGAGTTCAGCACAAATCACACCAATTTATAATCCTAAATAATTTATTCTACTTAAAACTTACTTATACTAAACAATTAGTATACCTCAACATATACCTTGTGTCTTATGAAGTAAATTGGAATCATCAACTAAGTTGACATTATCCACCAAAGAGTTTACAGGTTGTCTAATTTCTAGTTAGTAACAGCATGGGCTAGATTTGAACCAATGACCTACATGGATATTTTTTCTGCTCTAATGACAGCTGTTGGTCTGATAATAACCTTCAGTTTAGTGAGAACCTTATAAAAAAACATTAAGTTGTTTTGTTGATGACTATTTAGACAAGAAGTTAGAAGCAGAGGTTGATAACAATTGTTTAAGAATCTCCAGAGCAACTTGAATGAGGAAAGCAAGAGTCCATTTTCTGAAGTTCTTCAAAACACACATACACATCAAGGACAGTTTGTATATGAAAAACTCTATTGATTTTGTGTGAAAGGGAGGTATTCTGTCACATCTTCATCCAACAAGCATTACACCTTTGAAAAGATCACATCTTTACTGTCACTCTTTATTCTGAGTCCTGCTCAGTTTCATCTAATACCTTGAAGTGATCCTAAGGACATAAGAAATGTCCTGCTGTGTGAGGCTAGCCCAGGTTCATCCAGACAGGAGATGCTATTTAGGGAAAGCATGAAAGTTATAGCCATTTTTTGAAGTCCAGTGTCCTTACACTCCCCCAGCATGAAGAACAGTTCTATGAGAGATGTTGGAAAGTACATAATTTCCCAGTTCTTTTAACAGCCATCAACACACCTTCTGCCTGTGAATCTTTCTAATCTCTTCCTAAATCTGCTGGTCCTGTCTACTTTCCCAGCTTCCTGGGGCAAAGTCTCCAGAAGTTTACCACTGTCTGTATGAAGACGTGTTTTAAAGTAACATCCTGCCACCATCAAAGTCAAAAACTCAGACATAGCTTCTGAGAATTTCTGCTTAGAAAAGATATGCTGCCTTTGTCATGTGCTGAGGTGCATAAATTAAAATCTGAAGACACAGGAAGCATAATGGCAGCTATAGAGGGGACTATTCATCTGCTATTCAGACAACGTGAAGGAAGAGGACAATTACCCTCAGTGACAACCTATCTGTGACCATGGATGTGACAACCACTGAAGGGGAAAGGTGAAATTTCCTGAATGGAAAGAAAAGGATGACTCTCAGAACTAACTCCTCAGTCCACAGCCATGGACTGCAGCTCTATCTCCACAGGAGTGTAGGTCAATACCTCCTCATACCATTACAACAACAGGCCTGCCTCTTACTCTCTTATCCAAGAAAGTTTTAATCAGATTAAAATGGAGTTCTTATCTACCAAACAAAGATGAAAGAACACAAGACACTAAAATAAGTTTAATATATATATATAAAATGCTATTCAAGAACTAGAATGAAGTATCTTGTTGGTGATTGTCCTTTTTCTGGCATGGTGATAATCTTCATAACTGGAGTAAAGCTCATCTGTGCAGAAGACAAAGTTCTTCAGTGCTAATTTCAGTGTGCTAAAGATTCTTATAAGACCTGAGAATCTTCACAGTTTTGAATGCATGGCACAATTCTTTTTCCTTGCTTTCTTAAACATAAACACAGAGAGAGATAAAGAAAAGAAGGGGATAAAAGCCCAAAGGAGACAAACAAATAACTTTCAAAACAACATACTACATTGCACATATTATTCACAAAGGAGAGATGATGAAAGAACAATCAGCATTTGATAGATGTTAATCAAGTGTTGGATGTTAAAGATGCTTAAATATGATGACAAGTATAGTATAATAATTCATTTATAATCTAATAGCTACTCCTGTCCCTGAGTGTTAGGCATAATGATTTGTTCCTCTTTGTCACTCACTAACACAAGAAAACTTGTGACAGACCTGCAGCTTAGAAACCCAAAAGATTCTATAGCATAGCTTGACAGTCAACAGGATAAGTCCTCATAGAAAATACCCCTGAGTATACATTTGACCAATTTAGGAATTAAGTTTTGTTTACATCTAACACAACTATTTGCAAAGCTGTTTTGCACCTCTTTCACCAATTAATTTCTCTTTATTCACACTCTGACTTTCTGAATAACCAGGACTTTCTCCATCTTCTCAGTAAGAAATCTAAATTATAAAATTCACATTATAGATTAGGACTAATCATTCCTAAACTAATGTCTTGCTTCCGATGACTTAAATTCTCCCCTCCGGCCATTAGAAAATCTGTGGGTAATCTTTCTTATGTGGTCTTTCTACCTGTTATTCAGTCTTCATTTCATATTGACACTTGTTTTTTCAGAACTCCTGCCCTTTGACTTGGAGCAGGAAATTACTTTCCAGTGAATTGATGTTTGTGTTTCTCTATGTGTAGAAAAATAAGTAATTGTGTTTCAGAGGCCGTAGTAGTATGTTTTGAGATCCAAAGCACAAAATGAAGACCATTAAATGATGAACCAATAATTTCTCAGATCAGAAAGAAAGCAAATGGCTATTAGAAGATACTGATGAAGTATCAGTTTTAGTAGGTGAAGGTATTCTCTGCTGTAGATAAGATGCCAAAATAGTCTTTGTAGCTACATCGTCATAACAAAACCAAGAATCCTTAGTCATTTCTGATAACTTTAAACATATTTCAGCATGATCCTTATTTATTTTCAATATTGAAAAATTAACCTTTGAAACTGAACTTTGGATGAATACTAGTTTTTCACACTGAGTGGAAGTATCCTTTGTTTAAAACCACATATAGTTAGAAATAAACAGTACTCAAGAGCAACTGGGAAGTCTGAGACAACAGAAAGCATAGATGTCATCAGCTCTTCTGTGCTTATCACACCTGAAGTATATTGATGCGATGGTCTACTGAAAAAAGTAGGTCATCAATACACAGCTTTAGTTAGAAAATTAAGGTTCAGAGAAAGATATTGACAGTCTGAGAAGGAACAGTAGAGGTTAGAAAGAAAAAATAGTGTTTGCCGAAAAATGAGTAGAGTTGAATCCTAAGGAAGACACTATGGCTTTTAAAAATGAGACTAAGAAAGAAGGGCCTTGTTCCCAAATGAAAACAAAAACCCAAGCATAGATGCTGCTATGGAAGTAGGTTGGGATTTCGCAGATGAAGGAGTGGTAAACTCTGCAAGTATTACTTCACTTCCTGACATAAACCTGAACCACCTGTGGTGGTTCTACCATGGCAGTTTATTTTTTCTCCCATAAATCCCAAATGAATCAAAGCACACTTATGCTATAACAGCCTTGTCCTCCTGGCAGATGTTATGCCCTTTACTTTTTCCAAAGCCACTCTGGTACCTCTGCATGCAATAGAGAAAGGCTGGCAAATTCTGATCAATCTATTGTCAGTGTCTAAGCTATGTACAATTTAACTTTATGGTAAAAGAAGAGGTTGAAAAAATTAAAGCTAATTTTCTGGCCTCTAGCAATGAGAGGAGCAACAAGGAAACAGGAAGGAAGAAAATTAAAAGAATCATAGAATGGTTAGAGTTGGAAGGGACATTAAAGATCATCGAGTTCCAACCCCCCTGCCATGGGCAGGGACACCTCCACTACAGCACGTTGCTCAAAGCCCCATCCAGCCTGGCCTTGAACACTTCCAGGGATGGGGCATCCACAACTTCCCTGGGCAACCTCTTCCAGTGCTTCACCACCCTCACAGGAAAGAATTTCTTCCTAATATCTAATCTAAATCTCCCCTCTTCCAATTTAAAACCATTACCCCTTGTCCTGTCACTACATCTCCTGACAAAGAGTCCCTCTCCAGCTCTCCTGTAGGCTCCCTTCAGATATTGGTAGGCTGAAAGAAAGAAGAAATTAAACATTAAGAAAACATCAGAAGAAAAGAGGGCAGAATGTGAATAACACAGGCCAGCATTTCTCAAGTTAATAACTCAGGACTTTCTTTTATCATGTGCACCTCTATGTTCTGTAGCTGAAGGCACTGTATTCTGTTCCCTGATGCTGCATGTATGCAGCTGAGCTAAGAACTGCCTTGACAGTACAATTATTTTGATATTCAGGCAAAAGATAGATTCTCCATTCCCTCCATTGCAGCTGGTGACTTTTACTGTGTTTTGGCCAGAAACAGCCCATGTGATGGCCCATTACCATTAAATGGTAATTGACAGATTAACATATTACTGAGCTTGCATTTACTTTTTATGAATATTTGGGAGCGGACAATTCTTTTAGGCCATTATCAGGTAATGTCTTGATGCTTTTATTATTTTACAATAAACTGTGTAACTAAATTGATTACTGAGGACATGATTATGTCAATATATCCACACTAAATTTCTTAATACAATTAACCTGAAGGCATGGCAGAAACTGGCTTGCCTTGCTGTTGACTCCAATTCTGAAAACAGAGCTTCACTGGCATGATTTTCAAAGTGTACATTATGTTTTAGGTATCTCTGCATGTTTAGCTGGGGACAAGGTATTAGGTTTATTTTTCACTTTCTGAATATTCTGTTCTTTCTAAACATCAAGTCCTTTAAGGTTTCTCAAGTTGGATACTCAGAATTGTCAGGTGTTTTCGTAAACCCTACTCTCGGTAGATATTCGTTAAGCTCAAGTTACCATTACTCTTTCTAGTTTCATGTTCACAAATTAAAATTGGTATGACCCAGTTCTTACAAATGTGGCACTTGAGATTCACACCCCTCTGCAGAGCTGTCAAAAGAACAGTAGATCCAAGATGCATGATATTTCTGCCAGAAAACTTTTATGACTGACAACAATTTGGGGAGGGTTATTCCTTTTCATTATTATCTATTTTATATATTTCTATTGCTTTTTGTTATTTTAGTATCTATTACTATTATTTAGAAAGATGAAGTCAGAATGATCACAAGGTAAAATGCTGCTTGACTCATCCTCTGCAGTAATGTCATTAGGGACCGAAATGCCTGCTTTAACACAGAAATCTTTGTTGCTTCCTGACACTGAGCCACACTACACCTGCCAGTCTCCCAATTGTCATTTTTCTAGATTCTTTTTTTAAAACTAAGCAGAAGTATCTAATTAAGTTTAAAATAGAATGGCCTTGGGAAGAACTCTTCTGAAAACTGCAGTAGAGATAGCAGCTCATCTTAACTGGAGGCTAAGACTTGCAATACCGCGTTCTTTCATGAAATCACGAGAGCTTTATGCAAAAAGAAAAAGTGAGACTTTTACAAAGTCAGCCAGCACAAAGCAGCCATGTAACTAAAGACAGATAGCCAATCAACACACAGAGGAGAAATTAACTTTGGGGAAGAATGAGTGCCAGATGACATGCAAATGGACAGATGAGCAGTATTTGTGCTGATGTGCAGTTCCCTAGCCTGGTTTGGCACCAGCATGGTTAAAGGGAGAAGAAGAATGGTTAAATAGAGTTCAGCAACATGTTCTGAAAACTTCAGCCTGGCTTAATGGTAAAATCTCCGCTGTAGTTATCACAGTCAATGTAAAACCCTAGGCCCTTGTTTCAAGGAAGCCTTCTGCATCAGAAACTGTTAGGTGCCTGAGGGATAAACTGAGATGAGGAACTGTGGTTGAATTTTTGTGTGTGTATGAACTACCAAAACCAGATTCAGCCACATCTAGAAGGCCTGATTCTGAATGCCTGCGGTATCAGTTGAATTAATTAACTTCAGTCAGCAACTCACTGAGGGTCAAATTCTGATTTTGAGGTACAGACCAAAACAATGAGCAGTACAAAAACTGCAGTAGCTAAGGAAGCCCAAGCAATGTAAATCCTTTTCCTTCAGTTCCTTCTTATACTCAGAGAAAGAAAGGAGCAATTTACTTGTGCTATATATTTTTGTCTTCACACTTTCTCAGCTGTACTAGCTAGATAGAGAAGTGAAGGAGAGAGGCCTAAAGTTAAGACCCTTACTATCCCCTGAGTCAGCTGTAAGAAGCACAAAGATATAGTCTGTTCATAGACACCTGCATGAAAATCCTGCATTATTTTTGCCACAGTTTACAGGAGCATTTCTCTTTTTTATGGTCTTGCATCAGATGTAATCCGGCTAACAGTCTAGCCCCAAAACTGCCAGTGTTTAAAAAGTTACAGTCATAATGCATAAAAATCAAATCAGTCTGAAAATCCTCATTTAGAATGAACAGTATCTGTTGACCTTCTACTCCAAAAATTATACCTTTTTTATTATTTTAAAAAGTAAACATTATACTTTAGTGATTAGTGTGCACTTTAATATTTATTGGAATGTTTAAAGAATCTTCACTTTGACTTCTGAAAGTCTAGTATTTAATTTTCATAAAGCAAAGATCTTGTAACAGAAAGGGTACTTTCTAAGCCTCCTTCAAAAACAATCCTAGAATCCCCACCCAAAAGACTTATGTACTGAAATGCTGATTTTGTTGAAACTACAAGGGTTATGCTTCCTGGTTTTTTTTTATTTGCAATATTATTATTTTTTTCATAGCCAGAGATATTGAACTAAATCAATAGGTGTTTACAGAAATCCTTGAGAGTTAAGCCCAATTCACTTCTTTTTACAATATTATTAGAATATACTTTTTTTCCCTGAAATTTAACCTGGTATACAGAAAATTTATTTAGTAGTAAAAGGAAGCATAATCAAATACCTAAAATGATAGATGACCAGTTTCTCCCTTTAAGTTTGAGAGTTTGTGTTAATATGACAAGATATATGTGTTGTTTGATATTCCTTCACAAAGATAGCATCTCTAAATGCATGGAAATATTTTCTAGCAGTTACATGGTCTGTTGGAAGTAGAAGAACTGCTTATTGGCACAGTTGCAATCTCTTGGTTTGGCTCCTCAGATTTCTTCATTAAAAGCTAAAGCACCCTCCTTTTCTACCCCATTACTATGTTAATGATCAAGGAGAATTCAGAGAATGTAAAGAAGAGATAAGTACCTACTTTGGAGCAAATCTCAAGCAATGATCTTGTTAAATCATAGTTTTGCAGGATGGTGCCAACTGTAGACAACAAAGAGAAAGAAGATGGGATTTGCAATAGTTAGACTATCACGGTAAAATCTACCTCGATAACAACAAGACTACTTGCTTTTCAGAGCTATACTTGTAAAAGACAGAAGAGGTATGTTCTCAAGATAAGCATATTCAAGAAAATTTACAGGAAGATGATCCACCAACAACTGATAGCCTGCAAGCATCTGAAAAATCTCTATTAAAAAGACACTCATCTTGCCTATGTAATATAAATGTCAGCTTGGCAGAAAACAATAATCTCTTTTTTAAGTGTTTTCTTGACAAACATCGAAGTTTCAAAGCATGGAATATGGGAACACTAAAGTGAAAGTGCAGTAACTACTATGTTTTTAGCAATGAATCCATAAACTGGGGTACTGGAGTACAGCTAGATGCAGCTGTTCAATATAATTTCAGACTCTATGGCTTTGAGTCATATTACAAAAGGTTTAAAACTAAGAAATTATTACCCATATATAGAAAATAATTTGCTATATATCTTTCCCAAATACTCTCCCCTTACAATTCTTTCTCCCTGATGGATGGAGATTTGTGATTAGTTATTTCTCCTACGTTGGCTATTGACAGTGGTGACAGCAATGTTTCCAGTGAGAAGATCTTCTTTCACTGTTCTCACTTCCTTTTCTCATAAGGGAGGTTTGGGAAATGGGTGGAGGAGAGAATAACATATGTAACATAACAACAACATGTTCTATTTTCCTTACATCTATCTACTGGTGACTTACAGCAACATCATATTCTTCACTTTTTATAAAAGGATTTCCATTTTTTTTTTTTGCAATTCCACTCCCCAGAGAGAATTTTTCCCATGTTTTTGACTAGACATAAATGTAAATTCTAGGGGTATGTTTAGCAAATATAGTCCCAGAACACTATTAATACCCAATGTTGGGTGTTTTGATAGAAAAAACACATGCTAACTACTCCCAGAGGCTGCCATTAAGAAGTTCTTTAACAAAACATCTCACCTGGAGAGCTTTCAAATGAATGCTCAAAACTAGTAATCCTTAGCAATCTCTCTTATAGGAAATACAAACGTTATATAACACTAGCATGTAATTTATTTTTTTAATATTTTTTTTATTATCCTCTGTTCCCTTCTTTTAGTTTCTACAGCTTTTCTAGAAATGACTTCCTCTGTAGAAGATCCCCCTCACATCAGTGTGCTATCAGTGTTTATAGCCCTGGAGCACTGCACTTCATGATGATCTGGCTCAGATCAGCCAGGTGCTGCCCTAGATAGCAGTCTTTCCCTGTGGGCACACCCTTGTCTGTAACTTAGGCATTCAACCTACTTTAAAAATTCCCACCCACATGCACAGACATGCTCATATGGAGTTAGCCTTTTCTTTGCTGAAAGCAAGACTGTAAGGAAATACCCTCACTGAAGTATTCACATTTCTATTTGATAAGAAAAGCAGTAGCTGGGGAGCCTGTAATTTGGCTTAGTGTGACCTAGCTCTCAGATATGCAGCCAGGAATGTTTTTGTTGTGTTTTTTGTTTTGTTTTGGTTTGGTTTTTTTTACTAAACAGCAACATTTCTGTGAGATTTATTTAATAAGCAAATCTCTGCCTCATTGAAATATTTCTCTTTCCAAACTTTCCAAGAGGCAACACAGTTCAGATGACGTGGGACTTTGCAGTCTTGTATGGGACATTTATACAGAAATGGTATGACTAGGAAAATATTTTAAAATCACATATAGAACAGCCCATAGAATTCTGCTACACTGGAGCTTTATTTATAAAGATGAGTACAGGAAAAAAAAAACAACCACCCCAAACACTCCTATGAAAGGCTAAAGTGGACTTTGACCCCAGATTGCAAAGAGTAGGTAGTCAGCCATAATTTAATAGTAATGTGAGACTGCTCCTGCATATTACTTAGTGCTTTAAAACTCCTTATAGAAATCAGTGGGAATTATGGAAGCTCAGTATCCTAACATTAGGTTCCAGAATAAAAGTCGTACTTAAGCTCTGCTGCCAGTCAGCAAAGGGCCTGCAAAAAGGCAGTGGCTTAAGTAGAACATAGGTAGTGTACAGGCCTTCAATGCTTCTGACCTCCCCACAAAGAAGTAAATTTCCTTCTACATCCTTAATCCTATACAATCCGAATCTCTGTAACAATGCCAATTTTATTGTTTTGATCATTTTCTTGGCAGCAATGTTAGAGCTGGTTAGCTGCAAATTACTCTGTCTGAGCCTCCAAACATGAATACGTTTATGAACTATAAATTATGTTCAAAGACATGTCACTCCTGCCTTCCCAGTGCTATACAAAGAAGTCCATTAAACTGTATATAATATGGGCTTAATATTATTTCCTTTGATGTCAATAGAGAGAAGTGCTGACCATGTGCTCATTGCACTGGTTAGGATTTGACGAGCTGTGTGCACAATCTGACTGCTGTAGTTTCTTTCCATGCAATACAGGGAAAGTCAGAAAGAAAGATATAATGCAGCCATACAAGTTCTGAATCCAAAAATATGCATGTTTGGTGAAGTTAGGATAAACTGCTAGGTTTTTTGTAGCTGGGGTTTTGACCCTCCTTCCCCTGTGCGTTTTATTACAAGGGAATAGCATCATTACCACCTTTAGCTGCACATAAAAGGGAAGTTGCAACTCCCTTTTATTAACCATTTAAGGTTCTGAAGCTTTATTACAAGTCTCTGGTTCCCAGCTCTGAAAGCCATGTCTCAACCCTGGCGAAAAATGAGAGACAGAGTGGGGCCAGTGGGGGGAACTTACCTCATCTAGCTTAGCCTGATGTATTCATTACTGCCTTAATAGGCTATGGAGGAAAAAAAAAAAAAACAACAACCCAAACATTTTAGTATATGATTGATCTAATCAATTTTGGGTGTTTTCTTTAGGATGCTATAACATTTACCATAGATAAGCACATATTTTTCCATAGAAGCCTAGCTTAGATGTAGCTGTCTGCAAATGTCTACACTCAGTCCCATGGACCTTGTCCGGTGTTATTCCCAATGTTCCTGTTGCCAAAGGCAGATAAACCTCCATTCAGCTAACCAGTGATGCAGATTCCCACTCCTAACTCTCAGCCCGTGAGGTGACAACCTGTGGGTCACAGGGCTCTGAGCTCTGCCGGAGGAGCTAGGAACTGAGCAGCTACTTGTGGTGGTAGTGGGTCTTCCATCATTACAGCCTCTGAAGCTGTGTATGTCTTGCTGACTTAAATAATAATTTAAGATCATACTTAATCTGTTACTCTGATCATCAGCATTGCCTGAAGGCTATATCAATCCAACTGGATCTTTTAGCTAGAAAATATAGGTAGAGAGGCCATGATACTTTTGCTTGAACAGAAAGCATTGTCAAGAAACCAGTTCCCATTTATAAAAATAGGTTGTATAGGTGTAGTTTTTCTCTATCATCACTATGATCATTTATAAAACTTTTTAAATTTATCAAGTACCCATCTATAAAGCCCAGAAATTAATACATCCTTTCTCTCATTTTCTTTCCTACCCCTAAGACAGAAAAATGTCTATTGCACTATGCAATTTCTGGTCTTATTCTTGTATACTGGATTTCTGATCTTCTTTAGGAAAAGAAGCTGATTTAGGAGTCCATGATATTAATTATCCTTATAGTAATTTATTTCATTGATAACAGAAGTTCTCTGTCTTTTCCAAAGTATCAACATTTAAAAAGTTGGTATTCATTGGAAAAAAAACCCCACATACTATTTATAGCTGTCATATGACCATTAACAGGAGTACAAGATGGTTCCCCCCACTAGACAAAGCAACCATACTTGGAGACCGTAGTAACTGCAGGTCTTTGAGACCTCCCTCTCCCCTTTGAGGTGAGAGGTTTTTATCCCCTTCTGCAAACTCCAGCCCTAGTGAATCTTTCTTTGATATTTATTTCATATAAGTAAGTTACCATCAAAGTTGCTTTCAAACTACATTAGGTAACATCTCTGAGCTTTTCAACACAAACCACAGAGTGCTGAAGCCCCAGAAATTCAATCCTGAAGCCTGAGTTGTGTTCCATTACCACCTTTGCATTCCACTTGCCTAGAAGACTGCTGGAAGCATTTCATTATATTTTTAACACTGTTTTCTACTTTACATGGGTGCTCTATTCTTAGCATTTGGAAAAGATTTCTGAAATCTAAAAATTCTTCTATGATAGCAAAATATGCTATTTATCTGATGTCTTTGTATGTCCTTCTAGCAACCATCTGCCTGTGTATTGTTTTATTTCCAAAACAAAGGATAAACAGATGATATTGTTTCTTCTACAATGTTTGTTTACATAGGTGGGTCTTGCATTATAAAACTGAATGCTGCAAGCATCCTGTAATGCACACACAGCTTGGTGCTTACTGCCAAGTCTGACTATGACTCTTCCTAAGAAATTTAAGTTACAATAAAATAAAATATTTAGCAGGCAATTTTAAATACCAGATTTCCTGAATGTTTTAATGTTTCACAGCAGGTCTCAGTGCCATAAAAGAGTGTGCAAACTGGTTATTTGCACACACAGATATGCATAGTCAGCTGTTGATATTCTCAGCTGCAGGACCACAAAGGCACATTTAATGCAAATTTATGGTATGGTGTCTGAAATTATATTGATGTATAAGTACTTCATATTTTGATTCCAACCTAGCTTTGCAGAAACATTACATCTGCTTGAGCAAGTTCCCTAGATCTTGGCTTTGGATATATGTGGACATGGCCTTAATAATCTGACTTCTAGAACAGGTTAATAAAAGGTAAACAGGTCCAAAACAGTGGGTAGAACTTTGGGTGTATTACTTCAACCCCATGAACTAAAATGGGGAAAGGGAAATAGGGAGGCATTAGTATTGAGATTTCTTACTTTCTTCTTTCTGTCCCTGGAAATCATAGAGCTATGAAATGCTGTATACAAATTCATTGCATAATTCTAGATACTATGTGGGTCACCTCCTACAGATCTGCAAAAGGTATTTTAAAGCAGCAAGTCTATCGTGTTATATAGCAATGTATGTATGTATGTATGCAAAATTTCTAAAGCCATGTGTCTTTACACTAGGAAGTTTGTACAGAACACAGAAAAAAAAATTGAAAAACATTGTTCTAATTGGTAGCATAAACAAGAAACTTTCTTGGAGGGAAACTCATATTTAATCAAGAAGGGGTCACTGATACCAGATGGGGGATTTTGGTGCTACTGGAAGACTAATAGTTGGTTGGTTTTTTTTTCTACACTGTGCCATATAGTGGTAAATTACAATTAAAACTCTGCAATATTGAACAACATGATTACAAAATTTGACATATGTTGAATACATGTATTATTTTGGCTATGTTTAAGATATAGAACACTTTTTATTATTGTTATTATTTGTTTCTAAATATTTAAACACTGCTTAAATGGAGGCACTGCAAAAATACCAGTATCAGCTCCAGCTCCCTGACAGCTTTTATGATTCCCTGCTCTTAATATTAATACTGCAAGGCATTTTACAATTGTTTACCTTTGACTTTCAAATAATCACAATGTACCTTTTGCCCATTTCTTCAAATAAACACTCCTCAGTTTTTTTTATGTTCATTTACAGCCTGCAAATTGTGGGCTTACAGATTCTTCACATTTCAAAGTCCAATTTCAGCTCCATCATCACAGATGTTCAGCCTCAAATGACTAATTTATTATATTTCACTATCAACGAATGGTCAAAAAACAATCAGTCCAATTTCATAAGCGATGCAACCTCCTCTGCATCTCCTCTACCTCTACACACATGCAAGCACATATCCATTGCTTATTCCAATGGTCTTTGCTCTATTTCCTTCTGGAAGCTAATAAGAAAGTTTTCTATAAAAATGGTCCTCATTGTCACAGACCACAAAATCTCATGATAGCTTGGCCACCATTTTTGACCCTCAAGATCTTCTAGAATCACAAGGCACTTTGGTACTTAGCTATTTCTCAAATATACGATAAAGTACTCTGGCTGTTCACTGTCTGATCTTTAGTATTCCATTCTGAAGGCATTATCTAAGCTGCATATTAACATTTTGCTAAGTAGTTATGTGATACCTAGCTAAATAATTTCTTCACTGTGCTCCACAGCTGCTATCTAACCATAATACATTGGACTGCCAACCCAAAACCATGAAAATCAACAAAGTAGAAACAGTAGTCAGCCTTATCTTTTTAATAGCAGAACTGCATATTCACCCTTATCACAGAAATGTTAGACGGTTTGAAGCAAGTTGGTTTTTTGTGTTTCTTTTTTTTATTTATTTATTTTCCCTGAAATATTAATGGACAGTGTGTTCTTTACTCCTTCATGTGAAGTGCAACAACACACTGTTAAGTAGTTATTGCCTCTGAGGTGGCCTATTTTCAACAGCAAATTAGGTGAATATAGCTTATGGCTTCTATCAAGCCTGTTACTAGTTAAAACTTAAGTTTCAACTCATCAAAATGAAAGACATTTGTGAAATTCTGGTCACAGTGAAATCAATAGCAATAACCTCATTGACATAAGTGATGTCAGGTTTTCAACCACTATGACATGCAAAATAGCTTTCATTAAAACTACAATAATTATAAGGCTGTTGATGATACCAAGTCCTAAATTCTTTATTCGTTTGGGTTGAAATCTAAAGTAATGACCTAATAAGACTAAGTACTTAAGAATCTGGCCTAACAATAAAAATAAAATATAGTAACAAATAATATATTGCATTTATATCTATACTTTCAGACTTTAGCCACAGGCTACTATAAGAGTAACAAGAGCCACAAGTAGCAGTTTAATATCCCTGTTTCTTGTTAGAATGGTGAAGAGACAGACAGCACACATCCACAGACAGTTGAGCTGATCAGTTTTCCAACCAGCAGACGTTCATGAAGCAGATGTCCTCATTCCAGTGCACAGAGCCTGGGAGCAGACCCCTGGGGGTCATTTCAGAAGTCAAGTGGAACAGCTGATAAAACTGTACAGAAACCAACAAGCAATCCATATCTTGGAATAACTCCAAGATTTCTTCTCCATGGGACAATGGAACTTAGGAACATGGCAATTAATAATTTCTACCTGGAGGCATATCTGGAATAGATGAAAACAAGACATTATTTTCTTCTTTTTTTGAACATGGCTCTGGGGTTGTCTCCCAACACAGTAGCATTTTCTTTAGTTTTGATTTCACTTCCATCCTACCACAAGCAGAAAACAGCACATTCTTTCTTTCAGATGTGAGTTATGACTGTTCATATGAAGAAATGTGAAGCTCTACTTATGTTTATCTGAAGTTACTGACATTCCCAATTCTTCCTTAAGACTAGCTCTGCAGTCCGCAATGGCATTGACTCCAACATACGTGTTCCTTACTATACTGCAGACTGTGTAGATACGTACTGAAGAGTGATCAAAATGCCTTTTTCTCTGGACCTTCAAATTCCTCCTTAAAAGTCACCTCTGTAGGAATGCATAAACCCTCCCTGCATTGCGATAATGGCTAAGCAGGTGGTGACTTGTAATTACTGTGATTACTGCTATTGACTAGCTACAATTTGTGCACACAGTGTGTCTGTGCTAAAACATCCTATTATACTTGTTATCCCTTCCTCTTGACATCCCACACTTGTTTTATTTTAATCCTCCTATAATGTCATGTGTTTAAGTTTTTAAGGTCTATAGAGCAAGGAGGTTTTATGCATGGATCAGCAAGGACAGTACCATACTGGCACCAAGTAATACCCTTTACGACAAGAACAGATTCATCAGGACCCCTTGTGAAATAACGAGTACTCAGAAAAATTTAAGATAGACTCTTATGTCACATATGTGCCTCTTTCATATACATAACAGTGTATGTGCGCATGTCAGTTTGTGTGGGTGGAATTTATACACGCACACACACACTAGTCTCCACAAAGCTGGTTCTTCTAAATTCTCTTGCAACAAAAGTGGTAAAAGAAGATAATAATAATCTCATAGGAAGTAAAAACGGTCGTCAGCCCTAAAACTCGTTTGAAAGTCTTTACTGAAAGACTGAATTCTTAGAGTTGATTCTGGCCTTTTCTAACCAGAACACCTGACTAAATTCAAATGAGTTTATATATATTTTTTTTAATATAGAACTATCCCTCCTCTAGGTTGGAATCCCTTTACTCCCGTTGTCAAGGAATTGCAAATATTAATATTTCCACTACAATCAATAGGAATGAAGAGCTCATGATTTGGCTCAAACAACAGTCTTGGGGTTTTTTTCATTTTTATTTTCTCACATCTTGACCCTGTTATATTCCATCACACATTTCTGTTCAGTGGCAGTAAAGCATTACATGAGGCATCTAATTAGTCATGACTTAATGCAAGCTGCATTAAAAACAATAAAGTAGAATACAACATACCAGAAATAATTCCATCTCTTAAGCTATAGCTATTGTTTAATGTAGCATATGGCTAACAGAATGGGAGTAAAATGCTAATTTTCTCTCTGTTGACTTTTTGCAGAATAACAGAGACTGCAATAACCTATATTCAGAGAACACAAGGGGCCAAAGTCTTTGGTGGTGTATCTCTGCTTGTCTGAGCCAACATGAAGTCAGAGCTGCAAGTGATATGGGAAGGTAGGTGAAGGAAGGAAAACTAGCAGTTTTTACATCTTCAAATATTCCTTTTTAGACACTAACTTTATAATCATTATATGATAAATGTCCTCTGCCTGTCTAGATTATGTATTCTCTCTCTTTTTTATTTAATTTTTTTTTTTTAGGAAAGACTGTGATAGGCAAAATGTGGTAGTTCTGTTCTGAAGTGCACTATAAAGACATTTCTTTGGTCTTATTGCCCTCCTGTTCCAGATTTCACTTCAGGTTTTTCAATTAAAGAAGTACATTGATTCTGAGTTAAATTTACCTTAAGGTGATGCCTTTCATCTGATTTTATGATAAGTATTGATTTTTATTTAGCATCTACTGTGTGGTTTCAATAAAACTAATAATGAATGTTGTTGATGCATGTTATTTACCATTTGATCTGAGTTTTATAGCTTGGGGACTTTCATGAAGGCATGTGCTATGTTAATAAAAATCCTGACTTGCTCATCCAGTTCAGTTGTCAGGTATGGAAATGTCCTTGTTATTGCCAGAGTAACTTTAAGATTACATCTTTACACTGGAGGGTGCAGGTCCTTTAAAATAGAATGTGTTTGTTTATCTGCTGTTTGACTCTTACAAGTGTCATATTAATATTCTGCATTTATTTATCTTGCTGTTACTTTAGCATATGATTGCAGAGTTGTATGCACTCTATTGAGCAGATAGATCATATGAATATGTGCAACACCCTTCAGGCATGTTCTCTCTTTGCAAGTCTCCCTTCTCCACATCTACATTGTTGTGCCATAAGACCAAGTCTGAAGGGAGTTGCACATATCCACATGGTCTACCTGGTCAATACCCTTCAGCCTGAATCTCTGGCTATCCAGCTGCTAGGAGGAAGAGCTGCGATATGCAATAACTTCTGTAGTTTTTTCCTCAATACACACAGCTGGAAAACTTCCTCTCTGTTTTCCCTTCTGAAGGCACCTCATGCCTGACACCAAGCACAGTAAACGACCCGGATCTTTCCTGGAAGGTTCTAGCATTATCAGCCTCAAGGACAGAGAGGTAATCTTTTTAGATCAGGACACTCACAAAGGAAAGGTAAGGAATAATGTCTCAAGAGATCCCTTGCTTTTTTGATTCTCCTGAACCCTACAGATGAGATACCATGATGATATGATTTAACCAAATAAGATAATAACATATGGTATCACTGCTCTCAGGTCTCTTTATCCAGGAGGCCCACACAAATTCATGTGAGTCTAAATTCTGCTTTCAGCATTTGAGCATGAATCACAAACAATTTCACAGAAATTGTGATTAACGCACTTTACGAAAACAGAAAAAGTTCATAAACTGAATTTTGCAAAAAGTCGTAAGCCTTTTTGATATGTTGTGAAAAAATAGCATGTAAGAGGTCCTGGTTCAGTGTTCACGTCAATTATTCACAAATTATTATTTGTTAAAATTTTCTTTGAACCATAATTAGAAACTGTTTATAAATCACAAAGCACTATTTTTCTCCTGATATAGAAGTGACATTTGTTAGACCAGATACCAGAGAATGTCAGTGGCCGAACATATGACTTTTCAGGAAAAAATTATTAATGAATAAATACTGAATTTTTTTTGATTTTGCAGAAACTGCCATTATTAAATTACATCCTTGGAATAATATGACCCAAGAATGAGAATCAAAGTAATTGTTGAAAAACTCATAATAAGCTACTTCAAAATATTAGATCAATTTTATATATTGATTAAATTATTCCATTAATCTATGGCTAAATATACAAATCTGTAAGTTTTGTCAAACTGTATTGCTAAAAAACTGGACATTACATTAGAAGAATTGACTCAAATGAAACCCTATTCATTGATATAAATGAATTGAAAGACAAAGCTGAGATTAACCTATCCAGACTGTACTTAATTAAAACAAATGGCAAAAAGAAAAGAGATAGCTGCTTCTTTTTTTTTTTTTTTTTAAGCTGATTGACCTACTGGTCACTATTTTCATTACTTTTTTGGCTTAGAGGACTGTTCTTTATTTCAAAGTCTTTCCCTGTTTAGAATCCAGAGCTCTAGAGGTTACTTATGATGAAAGAATCTTTGAACATCCATTATCTTCAGGCACTGAAAGATTAGAGCTGTCATTTCCAGAACTACATGTTGACAGAAAAACTGCTATTTTTTAGTCTAATTTTGTTTTGAGAAACTGTTTAATACAGCACTGTCCATCAAGTAGGTATAGAAGGCCTAAATATGAAAGATAATTTGAAAGCACTCAGTGTCAGTGTTATGTCACCTACCAATCACAGTATATTGAAAGCATTCTGAATGACATATGTTCATATTTTATCAACAAAGATACTGTATGCAGTCATATGTATCTGATGAACAGTTTTTACCCTCATTTTCTGACAAAACAAGTTAGTGATCTCTCTGTGTATGTTTACATGTGTCTGTCTGTCTGTCTCTCCTTCTGTATTTCATCCACGAAGAACAGTTTTGAACACTGGCAGATTTGAACCAATAAAGAGAAAAGGGCACAAAGATAATGAAGTTTCCTGAAGTTTTGTGAAAATATGCAGTATGGTAAAGAAAAGAAATTTAGTGAGTTCTTTAGCTTTATATTAAAGAACAGAGAGTCTATTTTATAAATGCCCCAATCACTGGATAGAAGAGCATCAGTCAATGCTTGCAGTTAACTGCAGGACACAAATCTGAAAAAATAACACAGACCTCATTAATTCCATGCCCACAGAATAATTTTTTACAGCTTTTGTGAACACTTTTCTAGGAGGAATGCTGCATTTGCATTGCTGTTATGACTGTAGTCTGTTAAATGTCTTGTTCTTAATTTTCCCATAAGAGAAATATATGTAAAGCAAAAGTGTGCACATGTGAGAATAATGTATATGGACATACAGTTGAATGCATGTCCATGTCAATGCAAAACTTGGAGTTGTACTTTCATGGCTTCCAATTTGAATTCCAACATTTCTCTATTTCTTTAGTGTGACATGTAAGTCTTGTTCTATAATTTCTACTTTTACTGTCATAACACTCATGGAAGTAAATTATTCCAGAAAAAAGAAACTTCCCCAAATAATATTGTTCTACACAATTTTTATTTTTTTTTCCTTCTTTTCCTTTTCCTTTATTTATTTTTTCAGTTGCAACATAACAATCTGGTTGTATGATGTGCATTCTTTTCATCCTTCATAAGCGCACAAACTAAATGTGAAACAACATGAAACAGAATAGCCAATGCAATAGTCTTATGTCAGATTAAAAAAAAAAAATGTTTGAATTAAACAAATTAATCATTTATAACTATTTCAGTAGAATCTTCACTTGGCCTTGAAGTGCAGTTCAGCATAATAAAAGGGGTATGATGTCCTAAGGGAATTTAATCTAATTCTTTTTCAACACTGAAACTATTCTTGAAAATTTTAACTAAGGTAGTAGAAGTTTCATTTCAGACCAAACCAAGGAAAGGACTAAATCTCCTTTCCTCCAGTAAAGGGACAATGCAGAAGGAGGATTTCCAAGACATTCAATCCTATATAAGTAGATACAGGGACATGTACCTACATACAAACAAATTTAAGATATATTGTCAGGTTAGTAACTGAATGATTGTTTAACATTGTCTGTAAATTACCATTATTCTAGGTCAGATCTTACAAAATATCAGTAACCATTGTTCTCAAGTGAGATATTTACAACTTAACACTTCTACAAGTGCAGTCACTATGCTAAACTAGCTTTTTTTTTTTTTTTTGGAGAAATTAGGCAATTATTTAAATCCCTCAGTGGAGGTGAGAACTTTTGAGAATCTGACAGTTTTATTCAGAAACATATTTATAAAGTTATTTATCATCAGGATCTTCAAAAGTATTTAGGTCTTAACTCTTTTTTCAAGGCCAGATATGTTATGTCAGGTTCAGTTAAAGACCATAGGAACATTTAAATACCTCTACAGAATTTGGTGTCTGAGCTTTCTAATAATCCACAAATACCTGATCAATAAGGCTTAATTCACTTGCCACACAGAAATGTCTAATGCTGTTTGAGATGCCATAGGGTATAGCCATCCTGTCTGCCACTCCAGAAGACTGGTACAATTGGATATCTTGGTCACTTGAAGAAATAAGAGTTTGATGCCTAATTTTAGGTTTCTATAGTATGGAACAGAATCGCACCCCTTACGGCTTGGTATAATTCACTGCACTGTTAGATTTTCAACACAACACCATCAAAGAAATTGTACTGATCTCTATCAACTATGTCAGATTTGCCAAAAGTAATGCCATATGAATGGAAGGTTACCACAGGTTAGTTGACTAATGTGCTAGGATTCATTGCTCTATATCAGGTATTAAAATTGTAGACATCTGCATGTGAGCTAGTCAAAATAGTGTCAATAAGTACTGTAAGGTACAATTCATCTTATCAACAGAAGTGTCTGTATTAAGGCCTATGCCTTCTTGTGGCCAACTCATCTGTAGACCTCTAAGAGATGTCTGATGGATCCTGCCTACAGCAATTTTTTGCTCTTCAGTGATTTATATGTATATCTCGGTCCTAATCATTTTATGCTCAAAAAGGTAGGTGCCTTTGTCAACTGTGGGTCTGAATGTCAAGTTCACCAAAAATTATGTTTTAATCGGATTGAGAGCCCTAGTTTGAAGTTACTTGGAGTTAGCTGACTATGCCTTAAAGTATTGACTACTAAAACCTCTGTTATACACAGAATCTGGAAGGCAAGCACAAAATCACAGAATCACAGAGTCTTCATGGTTGGAAGGGACCTTTGAGATCATTGAGTCCAACCACAAAAAAAACCCAAACAAACAAACAAACAAAAAACCAAAAAAAACCAAAACAAACAAAAACCAGCCAAGCAAACAAACAAAAAACAGAAAAAAACAAAAAAACACCACACCCCACACCCACCCACAGAAAAAAAACAACAATCTCAGGCACTAGAGCATGCCCTGAAGTGCCATGTCTACACGTTTCTTAAATACCTCCAGGGATGGCGACTCCACCACCTCCCTGGGCAGGCTGTTCCAGTGCCTGATCACCCTCTCAGTAAAGTAATTCTTCCTAATATCTAATCTAAATCTCCCCTGCTGCAACTTCAGAGCATTTCCTCTGGTCCTGTCATTATTCACTTGAGAGAAGAGGTCAACACCCACCTCTCTACAGCCTCCTTTCAGGTAGTCGTAGAGGGCAATGAGGTCCCCCCTCAGCCTCCTCTTCTCCAAACTAAATGTGCCCAGTTCCCTCAGCCTCTCCTCATAGGACTTGTTCTCTAGACCCCTCACCAGCTTGGTGGCTCTCCTCTGGACACGCTCCAGCACTTCAATGTCCTTCCTGTAGTGAGGGGCCCAGAAATGAACACAGTACTCGAGGTGAGGCCTCACTAGCACCGAGTACAGAGGCACGATCACTTCCCTGCTCCTGCTGGCCACGCTATTCCTGATACAGGCCAGGATGCCATTGGCCTTCTTGGCCACCTGGGCACACTGCTGGCTCATGTTAAGCCAGCTGTCCACCAATACCCCCAGGTCCTTTTCTGCTGGGCAGCTTTCCAGCCACTCTTCCCCAAGCCTGTAGCGTTGCCTGGGGTTGTTGTGACCAAAATGCAGGACCCGGCACTTGGCCTTATTAAACCTCATCCCATTGGCCTTGGCCCATTGATCCAACCTGTCCAGGTCCCTCTGTAGAGCCTGCCGACCCTCAAGCAGATCAACACTCCCACCTAGTTTGGTGTCATCTGCAAACTTACTGAGAGTGCACTCAATCCCTTTATCCAGATCATCAATAAAGATATTAAACAAGACTGGCCCCAAAACTGAGCCCTGAGGGACACCACTGGTGACCGGCTGCCAACTGGATTTCACCCCATTAATTACAACTCTCTGGGCACGGCCATCCATCCAGTTTTTTACCCAGTGAAGAGTACACTTGTTTATGCCATGATTCACCAGCCTCTCCAGGAGAACGATGTGGGGGACAGTGTCAAAGGCCTTACCAAAGTCCAGGTAGATAAAATAAGGAATCATTGGCTGTTTCTAGCTCAGTCAACCAGAGGCAGAATTGATGATGTCTGAAACTAATAAATAAAAGAGAACTGGGGACCTAGCTATCTCTGCTTTTCATGCCAGGTGTCAGAAAGTGACTTAAGAAGTTGTACTGCTTAGGGACATAACTCTGCAGAACTGACTGGAGAAAACTGGGGAGAAAACTCAAACCCTTGACATCTCACCATATACACTGCTTTTTGTTACCTCATTTCATGGCAAAGTTGTGAATTTCTGCAGCATTTTCTTTCTCTCTCTCTAAAAGGCCTAGCCGTTAGCTAGACAAGTATGGATAGAAACTAGTTGATAACTATTTCGCCTCAAGGAGAGAGGTTGGTCTTCAACTCTTTTTTATTAACCAGTGTAGGCAAAGAGCCATTTATATCTTTAATCCATTTCTTTTTAATATAGACTATGACATTAGTAAGACAGCAGCTCCTACCAATCTTCTCTATGAATGAAATGTCTCTAGGGAAAAAAACTGAAAAAATATCTTCTACATTTTTAACAGTTACAGGAGGTTATACTTACAAAATATTCATGTAATTGCACAAAACATGAGATTCTAATTCTTCTTTCTCTTTTGTTGATGACTTTATTTGACAACTTTGCTAGCTTCCAGGGAAATTTTCTCAGCAAATTTCACCAGCTTATTTGTGAGGAGAATCAAAAGGCTGAACAGCATAATATTTGAATATAAATTACAAGAAACAATCTATTATTTTTTCAGATCTTCTGCTTAAAATTTGAAATTCAGTACTTACACCCTAATTCTGCAGATGTGTTGCAAAGTTGCTTTCTCATCATTGTGAGTTTTTAACTAACAATTGTGCTATAACAATTCAAAGTCACTTCTTTAACTTTAATCAAATCTTGCTGATTCTTACTATGTTTTGTTTTCTGATGCCATAGTTATGGTCATATCTGTGATCTATATTCTCCCCATCAATGACCTCATGATCACTAAACTTGTTTAACTTATTAATACAACTATAAGAGGTATCTTCTCAGTACTTGCAAGATACAGTGGGCTCAGTTTCCTTCAATTTATTAGACCTTCCTTTTGCTATACTTGCTTTCTGCTTTTGTTTAAAGCTGCTCTTCCATCTTTTCCTACCCAAAAAATGTAATAATGTAATTCCAGGTGTTAAACGTCACATATTTTATTAGCTGATATTATATGACAAGTGTTTAGCTTGGCACATAAGCAACATGAGCAAATGTGTTTTGTAGAAAAGAACTGAGTACTTAAGTAGTAGAAGTAGTAGCTACTGTGTTATGTACTGAAATGATTCAGTAGTCAATAAAAATAAGAGCACATTCTTTGTTGTCTTGCACTCTAAAGAGCTTCTAATCTGAACACACAGAGAGAGCAAAAAAAACTTAGGAGAAAAAATAACTTAGGAGAAATAAAGAAGGTGACAACAGCAAAATATACAGGGTTGGTTTGTTTGTTTATTTTCCTAGTATGGAATGAATACATGGATGAAAAAAAAAATAAAGAACACTGGAGGGAAGAAGAAATTAGGGACTATGTGGAAAAAGAAGAAAGATCATGTAATAAAGTTGATGTGAATAGACTGAGAGAAGGATGAAGCAAAACCACCACATCACTACAGAACTTGGAGTCTGTGTCTACACAAAACAATGGCCTCTTACTGCTGGCCTTTCATGAACTGTTGGGATGGACTCAAGGGGTGCTGCTACCTCTTCTGTCTCAGATTACACTTGGTGATGTATCACAAGTAAACAGTTCTAGTCGCTCTTCCACAGGTTACTGACATGTGGCAGAGGGAAAGTCCAGAGTCGCTCCCCCTTAAGAGGATCCCGACATCATCCAATTGCAAAAGTAGATGGCATTTTCAGGAAACTTGGTCACAAATGAAGTTCAGAACAGAAGTGTGAACATAAAGGAAGTTCCTCAGAAACTATGTAGTTAGGGATCCTAATTTTTGTATATACAGTATTGAGCAAAAGAATTATCTCTCAAGGTGTTTAATTTCTTTCTAATTTCTGAAGTAAAACCTCCCTGGTGTGCAAGTAGCTTCTATCAAACTCTACCTATGGCCTGAGTGTGCTTCTATCAAACTCTACCTATGGCTTGAGTATGCTGTCTTCCAGTGCCCACTGTTTCAAAATTATTTGAGAGCTAAAGTCAGAGTTCATCAAGACTTTTTTCTTTTAAAACTTTTGTAAACTCAGTTCTAGATGGTCATCTCATGCTCATTGCACAAAGAGTTTCACAAATTACTTGTTTTAGTACTTACCCATTACCTGATCCAGGTAGAAACTTTCACAATAGGGTTTATATAAAACGTAACTAGATCAAGTAACATATCTTTCCTTTTGCAGTGTCCACAGCACTCATTTAGGTCAAGAAAGACAAAGTAGAAGTCCTTCCTCTATTTATTCAGGTTTTAAATGTATTTTCTATAAGGTCCATAAGGAAAATGCTCTTAATACTGGACTGTAGAACAGTTTTGGTTTTTTTTCCTCCATACCATTTGTCTGTTCAAAGTAGAACAGTTTTAACTAGAGAAAGAATAAGTTCACATTCCTCTCTAAATATTATATATATTAGGATTGTCTTTTGGAGATACGGATTAAGTATCTTCAAACAAAGGAAAAACTGCAATATGAATATCCAATATAATTGCCGACACCCCTATCTACTAGGTTATGAGACCAGAGGGAGGTACTACTTCCTCTTTCTGTCGCCATCTAGAAGAGAAACTGCTTTAAGTGCCTAATCCCAGGGTGATATTCAAGGCTATGAACCAAATAGAACCCCTAATATCTTTATACAGTCATAGGCTAAACTGTATTTTTACCAGCAGTCTATATTTCTTACATTAGCTGGTTTGTACTTCTTTATATTATATTTTGTATGTCTCATTCTAAGGTACTCAGATTTTGTAGACAGCCTGAGTTTGCTGTAAAGAAATCAGCAGACAGAAAGATATTTAAAGTTTGGCTCATTGTTCACGTACCGAATCCACTTAACCTCTAATTCTTGGAAGCTGGGTGTGCAGAAGGCACAGTTAAAATCACCTAACAATAATATGACTAATACAATCATTCATAAAGGTTTCTTCATACATGCTATGAACTATCACATGGTTCAGCCTCACTTAATTAATATGTACTGCAAATTCATTTTCATGAGCTTTTTTTTCCATTCATCACTGATTTAACAATGTGCAAGTGTGTGGTGCCTCTGCATAATTACAGGTGTCTGTTTCATTTTTACTAGACAAGGTATAATTAATACATTTATTTTTTTTTCTTTTTCTGTGGAAGAGAGACATGTTGATATTTTAAAGAGCAATGTGTGAGCTATGGGACAGTGACAGGATAAATATAAGGAGAATGTGCTGAGGGAAGTAAATTACAAGCTTCTCTGTCCCTTACTACTAACAAAATTGTGCAAAGTTATGCATCAGGAGGCAGCTTCAGAAATAGCAGAAATTGAGGTGGAAATAGAAACAAGAGATGGGAAGAAAGACACAAATGGTTGCCCTGTAGGCAGACACAGTAGCAAAATCATACAGAAGGGAGGGGCGACACATCTGAGGAAAAATATCAGGTGGGAAACAAAGGAAACAACAATGGAGTTTGTTCTGAACTTCACTTATATAGATGTACATCAGGAGTAAAAACAGTGTAACTATTTTGGGTTTGAAAAAGAGTAAATGGGAGGTGAATTTGAACAATTACGTGAGAAATTTCTCATGTCCATGACATAACATGTAAGTTATATTCTTATGTGATTTAACCACTTTTTCCCAGGTGCTAAAACTAAGACTTCCTTCTCACTGCTGAAGGAATCTGAGAGTTGACAGCTGTTGCCTTTCACCTTGTAATTTTCCTCCATTCATGTTTCTGTACCCATGAGATGTGATGATTCATGATCTAGCTTTACATGGTCTTGCTGGACAGTGTGAAGCTTCATTAGCTTCAGGTCTATGCATCTACCAAACTCAGCAACTTGAATAATGTCAGTAGGTTTAATTCTCTGTTAATGTAAGCAGTCATGCCAAATGATATCTTTTCAGACTCTATTTTAAAATCAGTTGGATGTTTTGCCTGTTACTCCTACTGGAAGGCTATTCCAGAAAACCTTTTTTCTAATTTTCAGACAGATTGTAGATATTTGCTTTTTGTGATATTGCCCTTTAGCTCAAATAGGTCTCTTTCCTCCTGCTGTTTACCCCTTGTGGGTTTAATATCAACTGTCCTCTGAGACTTAGGTTTTCTTTACGTGAAAAGTTGTCTATTCCCTAATCATCTTAGGCCTGTACCTGTTCCAATACGATTTCACTGTTCTTCAAGACAGGTGACCAAAACTTAAAGGAGTCATCCATGAAAAATCTTGCTGTAGTCGAGGGTACTTGTGCTACATAGTTATCAACCCTTGAATCATGCAAGAATACTTTGCCTGTTAGACGAAAAGCTTTTATTTACCTTCCTGGTCTATATGGTCATATTCACTCCCTCAAATAGGAACTTGATTTGAAACTATTTCATACTATGCAGACATTTCAACTGTTTATAACTGATTGTAACATATTTTCTAGATAAATTATACATTGTGTTCAGTCTTTTTGATAATTGTGGGATTTTAATACAAAACTACCAAATAAAACAACTTTGTTTTTCCTCCATATTCATTCCATTCTATAGGATGCCAAATTTTCCTTCTCTTGTATTTTAAAGCCAGGAACAGGAACAAAAGGAATTACAGGTCTAACCTAAGATTCCCATTTGTAATACTAGCTTTGACCTCAGAAGTGAGAAAACCTTTAATGTGATACGTTTTATACGGTTTGTATTAACTTTACAAAAGCAAGTACTCTCTGGCATAAATAACAAATAATGCTTGATTTGAACTTAAAATTTGAGCTACATTCCTGACTCAGAGTTTTGGGGCTTGGGGGTATGGGCGATATTGCAAATGAGCATTTGAACATTATTTTCTCTGGCACTTTATCTTGCTCTTATTCTTGCTATCTTAAGGATTTAAACACAAAACTATAGACCCAAGTTTTAAGTATGGAAGCTGAACAGGTTTTTAGAAGTATATATTACTGCAGGTCATTCAGCTGTTAGCTTTTGAGTCAAATCTGTCACATGATTGCTGCACACTTCATTCTTCTATAATATGTGTCATTCTCCTGAGATAAGTGAAGTTTCATGTCTCCATTCTGCAGGAAGCTCCACTTAGTTGGACTCCTATGACCACATAAAGCCAAAGGTCTGATGAAAGTCTTGGTTAAGGAAACTGCCCTGGAGCTAGGAGGGGAAATTGAATTGCTCATATGAAAGAATTTGGTTATGAGAGCTTTTCCTCAAGCCACTTGGGCCTGTCAGGGTTAGCTATTAGAGATATCAAGGTTTTAGGGGGTTTAATGTCATATAAACCCTGTGTACGACTGAAGCTTTCAAACCTTTTGCTCAGCTACAATCCTATTTCTACAGATATGAGCGTTTTTCATAAGCAGAGAATATCTTCTAGTTGCAAAGCTTCATGACTGACCATACAGCTCAGAGTGCGCCTGGTGAAAAAAACAGCTGCTTCACAGGACTACTGTAGAAATTATCCGGAAAAAAACATTACTTTATTGCCAAGACTGGGAAAAACTTACAAGTGTTCAAGCTTCGCTATATAGTGAGAATCAGTCTCAAACAGCCTTTTAAGAGAAGACTCCTAGGACATAGCCAGACTAAGAAACTATAACACCATGAACACTTTCTGATGCCGTCCACAATTTTCTCCATAATTTTTTCTGCCATCATAAGATTTTGTTTTCCTTTAATGCCTGATATGCGTTTTAGAAGCCAATAAAGTAGGAAATAATAAAGGCAGGGAATGAGAGAGGGGATGTGTCCAAGCATTTATACAATTTCTAGAACCTGTGTCTTAGAAGCAGAAATCTTACAATCTGAACTCTAGGAAGTCTACACACATGAACTCAAAGAATTATACCCAAGTCTATGCAGACTTGAAATCACTTTTCCACAGGCAAAAGAGGCCTTGCCCATCATGCCATGAAATACCCCACAAGGAAACATTTTCCTTCCTTCTGTTGGAGCTGAGCTAAATCAGCCAAGAAAGCAAGCTAGTTATCTAAAGACTAAACTTAGTCTAAAGACTAAATCTGTCCAGAAGGTAATGGATGGAGCTGTGATATTCTGCTCTTTTGTCTCAGAGCTAGTTTTATTGCTTCTGTTTTTAAATCTAACACTAGCCTAATGTAAAATGCAGGTAG
Organism: Numenius arquata; assembly: GCF_964106895.1. Classification (NCBI taxonomy): domain Eukaryota; kingdom Metazoa; phylum Chordata; class Aves; order Charadriiformes; family Scolopacidae; genus Numenius; species Numenius arquata. The sequence goes on along the minus strand of NC_133576.1, from coordinate 105,114,706 downwards.
GGGAGGTAGAGCTATGTCTAAAACCTAAGACCTGCTCCTTTTGCTCCTGTCAGATTTCCTGTCACTGGCTCCTCATTTCATTCTGTAATTCTGATACATCTGGCTATGCAATTTCAAGAGGAATGTTGGCATTAGTTTTGTCCAAGGTGTATCTTTATTTTGTCATACTCTCTTCAGATGTGGGTTTAACCTTTTCTATGCCTACCTTCCGATCCCCAGAAATCAGTACTCATTTATGCAAATAGTTTATTAGTATACTCCCCTTTTTGGCACACATTAGTCAGACCAAATGCAAAGTGGATAAAAGCACTTCACATTTCCTATCAATTTACTTTATAATCCATAGAAGACTCCTGAACATGATGGTTATGACATTCCTCAGATGTGTAAAGGGAGCTGACCAGTCTTTCCCTGGCAAATTAAAAACCTTAAAGCAGTCTTTTCCTTCTAATACTCATCACTCATTTCCAGAGAAGAGACACTTGATCAGCTAGTGAAACTGTTGGCAGGGAATCATGCATCAAAACAGTCAGGGGAAGTGATTCAGTTGAGAAGTAATGAAGCTTTCTCCATGGCAAAAAAATAATTTTTTGTATCATTACAACTGAAGGAGCAATGCTGGAAGGAAGGGGAAGATAGTCCACTTAAGGCAGAAACAAGACAAAAAAAATTTTTTTTCAATCTAGCTCCTAAATTAAGCAGGTTGTATTATTATTCTCTGTCAGTCCTCAGAGACACCAGACTTACTTGGATCACTTCTCTGGTGGCCAGGCCCTTAAGGTTTTAGAGAGACAGTAAAATTTCAGTGCAATAGTATCCTAATGGGTGGGACTGCAATACACTCTGAATTTTTGTCAAATTTGTGACTTCAATTTTATGTGTTCAGTCCAAGAAATAACTTCATCTTCTTCAAATGACTGCATGCATTTTCCAGTAAATATGCCAGAAAAAGATCCAGAAAACACAGAGACAGAGACTTATGAGCTAAAACTACAGAATGATTCAAACATGTTCATAAAATTTCTTTGTCTATTGTCTGACCTTCTTCTGTGGTTTTCCCTGTAGGAAGAAGTGAGCAAATTCATTGCTTTCTATGTACATCCCACTTAAATCTGTACTTATAGTTCATTGTTTAAGTATATGGCATTTTTAAGACAAGCTTACAGTAGGACTTCAATCAGGACTTGATCATTTGGTGAAAAACAATTGGAATTACTTGATTATTTTAGTAATTTATGTCTGGAATCAAGTATTTTAAGCCTTTTTAAAATATACCATCTTGTACTTCTGAAAATTAACTCTTCTTTATTGGTAGCTATATTTGGTGCTAGAAACTGGATTCCTAAAGGAAAAAAAAACAAAAACTAGCATGAATTTTTGTAGCAGATGCAGGTGCCCAGGTGTGCCTGGACAGCCATAGCCTGTTCCAACTGGCTCTAATGGACCCATCACAGGACACAGTTGAGCTCTTCAGACAAGATGGTGGTACCTTAGGTAAAATGTATTTAAGAGAGGGAAAAATGCTGGATGGCAGTGAGGAGTGAGAAAAAAATGTAAGAAAAGCAGCCCTGTGAGCACCAAAGTGAGAGAAGAAAGTGGGGGAGGATGTGCTTCAAGTGCCAGAGCAGAGATTATACTGGAGCTTGTGGAGGACCCCATGCCAAAGTGTCTATATCTTGACCCATGTGCTTTCTCATCCTGATTTATCGTTCTGTCTTCCTTAGGAGGAGGACTCAGTGAGCAGCTGGGTTGTAGGTTGACTGTTGACAAAGGCTAACCCACTATAATTCTACATGTTCGTCTCTTGACACATTGATATAAAAAACGAATACCTGCCATCTCTTATTTTTATTTTATGCTTTGCTTTTAAGTTTTAATTCATATAAGCATATTATGGTATATCCTTTTACGTTATTTACATTCACTTTCAAGTTATGATCCTTCTCCAAACTTAATTCTAAATTGTATGTACATACAAATCCTTACAGTATAAGATAAATGTAAATTGGAAACATTTAAACCCTTTCAGAACAGCTCTTGAAGGATCTGATAACCCCTATATTATAGGAAATTAACATCACAGCACTAATTCTAAAACAAAAGAGCTTTCCAAGCTTCTCTTTTTATAAGTATATAAAAAGATATATTAATCTGAACTTAACAGACTAGAATTACTTTATTGCTTTCAAGTTGGTAATAATCGCACAAATTATCCCCAAGCTGAAAGCTGTACACTCACTATACAAGCAACAGTATCATTCATAATTTGCTGAATAACAACGCCCTCAAAGTACATTTGTAACATCAAAATACACTGAAAGATCTATCTTATATCCAATTCTTATTGTAAAATTGTAGCAAAAAAAATGTTTACTAGAAGGTGAAAAACATTCCTATTGAGTTGAACTTCCTATTTAGTTAAAACTTGAAGAAGTATGAAGAAAGGGCTACCAGATTGATTGGGGAATGGGAACCTTTCATGCAAAAAAACGAGGTTAAACAAGGTAGGCTGAAAGCTAATATGAACTCTTCAAGGGGACTGTTGTATAACCACTTCAAAGGAAGCGAACAAACACAGGGAAAATCTATTTTTTTCCTTTTTCTTCTTTTTTTTTTTTTTTTCCCCTACAGAAGACAATGTCACCATGAGATCAATCTGAGTATAGGAATCTGGAAAATCATAGAACTCTAACCATCAGAGTAGTGAAGTTCTGGAATAGCCTTCCATTATAAATAAAATTAAAAATAATATATATAAATAATTTGCATGTTATCTGGGTAGTATATGAAAAATTGCTATAAAAGAAGATGTCTATTCAAGATAACAAAGCTTGGATTCAGTGTTTCAAAGATTTCTTTCTTTTTAGCTCCTGTTGGGTTCATAAATTTTTTTGTAAATCAGGAGTTCTTCATGTACACTGGCACATGTTCAGTCCTACTGTATATGATACTCCAGAGAAGGGGTTCACAATCTGCCCTTAATTAATTTTTAAAACAGATTATTCCATCCTTAACAAAGGTTGCTCTGCATTCAATCTCAGATCAGTATGCAAATTGTATTACTTTTTTTTTTTTTCTTTAAACCACAATGCCTTAATTTAGCTAAACATCAAGAAAATGGATTTATTTTTCTGGAAGGAAGATGGATAATTAAATCTTCCATGAAAATGATTAAGTTTCATTGAAAAAAATCTAGTGAGAAACATTTAATTGTAATTGACTGAAAGAGTAGTGCATTAAGAGAATATAGATCAAAAATTTGGCATGCATAACTGAGATGGGCCAAAACAGAAAAATCTAGTACTTAGATAAGAGGTAGACACCCACAGAGAATGTCACCTCTACTCTGTTGTGTGTCTTCAAGTGCATGACAACAAATATCACTAGGAATGACACTGCAAAATCACCATACCCTTATAATTCCAGTTTTCACATGATGTGAGGCTTCTATTACCACTTCCCTTAAAACAGGTCTAAAAACAGGAGAAGAAAAAATCAAAATCATTATTGTCGTGACCTCACTTATAAATTTTATTAAAATACCTTTCCATTTCTATGGCATAGAAATATACTGAGTTTCCTACACTCATTTTTATCCTCCTCTTTGCCTTTGCTGTTGGGCAGTGTCAGGCTACTGCTGCTCTGGGAATTAGCTTACAAAGGCTGCTTTATTGCTCTTCACTGAGCACCTTCCCACAGGGACCTTTAGCGTCACTTCAGTAATGCAACTAGCTGCCTCCAGTCCAGTGCCTAGAATCGAACATTTATTTTTACCTTTGATTGCATTTCATTTTCTCATGATGTCAGAAAACATTTGCAAAAGCTTGGCTTAAATTCTAATTTTTGTAATGTTGCATGTTCTGACTGGCTTCAATTAAAGTTTTGGTGATGGGGAAGAAGAAAAGAGAGGGAGTCCCTGCAAAAAAAAAAATAAATACTGATGTGTTGTCAAAAACACACTATGTTTACCTCTAAATTCAACATGTATTTATTTAAAGTAATAGTGTGCAGACTGGTTCTAAATAAAGCAACAAGTTCCAACGCCTACTGCAAAAAACTTATCAGTCCCCTCATTATTGCACATTGAGAGGGAAACAGAGCTAAGTAAGAGGAGCATAGAGGGTTCCTTTTTAATTTAATTCAGAGTACAATCTGTATCAATTTTAAACGTTTGAATTTAAACAATAGACATGGGAACCCAGCATTGGATTGAAACTGGGTATTTATTCCATAATACAGATAAGCATGCATATTCTTAGACAAGTTTTTGGATCAGTTGCAATTAGTCCCTTGATCATGCCAGAAAACAGATATTGGATTTGATTTTGATTTGGATGCTGATATTTACACAAATCTACATTTGAATTAAAGATGACAAAATATTTCTATTTATCATGCAAGCTATTAATTTGAGACTCACTAATAGAAGATGCTTCACTGTAGAGAGAAGCTAGATCACTCTTGGCAAGACAGAGTCAGGAGAGGTAAAGGCTTTGCTGGCTGTTGGTTTTGGCTTTCCCTCTCCCCTCCCCTCCCCGTCCCCACACCCCCCACACTCCCCCTGCCCCCCCATCTTGGGTTGTTCATTTGCTGGATTTGGAAAATCACTTTTTTTATAGGAATACATTGCATTGCACAAAATAACCAATGTCTGTACAGTATAGACTATAATAAAATATTCACTCCCAGTGGTCCATAAAAGTTAGTGACCATTAAATAAATACTTCACCGCAACATTTACTTCATCCTGACATTTCTGATATATAGAATATGTGAAGCAGCACTGCACTTTTGTGCCTGAACAAGGATCAGATTTTTTCTCCCTTTCTCAGCTTGAAGGCCTTAATATGGCCATAACTTCATCAAGACTATGGCAGCAGCACAGTCACTTTTCCTGTTCCAGTGTCCTTTGTTTCAGACAGGCAAATGAGCAGATGTATTCATAGCTTTTTTGGACCTGCTCCATTCTGCTCTGAACACTAAGACTCAGGGCTTTCTTTACCTTTTCCATAACCTTTACCCACTCTATTTCCAGGTGTATGATACAGAGAATCATGGGATGTTCCAGTTTTCTCTCTATTCACCACTGCTGAAATAAGAATTAACGGGGCAGGGAAATGATATTCATTCTTCCACATGTCCAAGTCAAGGCGGAGACAAGTTAAGCATCTCTATATTCAGAAGAATGCTCCCAGAGTAAGCTCTTACTTCTAGTATACCCGAGGGTAGAATTTATCTCACTTAAATTTAAACACCTACTGTATGGAGACTGTGTGTGATCTTGATATGTAGCCTCCTCTTACAGTTAATGAAGAGGAACAGGCACTTCTAGGGTGCAGTTCATCTCATTCAAAAGCAGTTGACTAAACTAGGACAGATAAACCATGCCTTAGAGTAACCTATTTCTCTATTTCTTTATTTTTGACTACAAAAAAGTTTAAATTACTATCTCAGATGAGGACTTCTACATCTAAATAATTCCAGTGTTAGGGCAGATGAAACTTACCTTCATTCTTTTGATCATACCTTTCTTCACTGAAACCATAAGGAAATTTGTCCTAATTTCTCAAATGTATAAATATTGCACCCTCTTTCTTCAGTGAGACATAGTTCACGTGCCTTTACATAATGAAATTGTACATACATAGTAATGAGGGTTTTGTTAAGCACATAGTTATTGATCATTTTGGTGTCTGACAAAAACAAACCCAAAACCAATATATTTACTCTTTTTTTTTTTTTTCCTGTTGTCCCTAATGTAAACACTACAACAACATAGCTCTACTCTCTAAATCTGTTTTAGAATTTTTCATTCCATTTGGGGTAAGAACAGTTGAACAGTCTATGGGAATGTCTATTATTCTGTTTCATTACAAACAAAAATGCCCATCTTTTATATTTAGTCTGAAAATTGTTGCTGTGGAGTTATAGCACAATATAAAAAGGAATAATTTAGAGAGGTGTTTTGTTCCTGTGCAGTAAAGAACACGTCACTTCAGCCGCTGATATGTGCAGGTCTGAAAGGTCTCTTCTTTCCTTATACATGCAAGTTCCTTATAAAGCTAACATTTTTTCTGAATTCCATTAGCTTTTTTATCAAAGGCCTGCAGGTATTTTGATGTATTCAACAAAAGATCTATTTAGCAGGCATAGTGGCTGCAAACATTAGGAGGGATTGAGAACAAAATTACTGAAGATGTGCTTCAATGCATCCCTTTGCTTAAATATATTCAATGCTTAACTGTATGTATGTTGTTTTTTCAATCCACAGAAGTCTTAATTAACACCTAATGGATCTTTCATGTTACATGGAAACCTCACGTATGCTTGTTGTACATTTTTATTTGCATAATAATGCGTGAATTCATTTTACCCTCAGCAGTAACCAAAATGTGATTGCTAATTTCCATTAAGTCAAACCACCTTGTTACTAAAGAAGTCTAATGCTACAGACTTATTTTATAGGATTTATTAATGAGCTATTTATGGTACCAGGGGTGTTCTTAGGAGCAGTTTTCCCAGCCTGTGAAGCTGGGTCAGCCTGCTATTAATGTAATGTCTGTGATATACTCGGCAAACAACTGTAAGGTCAACAACAACAACAACCACCTAACTTTTCTGAGCAGCATTATCAAGTTACATAATTATGCAAAATTTCAAGACACCTAAACTCATCCTTTTCGCCGATTGCTTTCCAGAACACATAAAATAAATTTACTATACATGAGGAGCACATATTATCTAAGTACTCCATAAAGATCAATACCTGAAACATGCCTATTTAGAGCCATCTCTTCCTCTCAGGCTCATAAAAATCTGCTTATTACAGTAGAGATCTTTCTAATTAACTCCTGAGAAGAATCAAAACCTTAATGTATGCATTAAAAAGAACTGCACTAGTAATGAATAATCTGCAATCTGTTTAAGCTCTGGCTATTAACTTCATGGAAAAATCATGAGATACACTCACTTATGTGATGTGTATACATGTAAAAAATAATAGCCAATACAGCTTTACAGTGAAAAAGAAGGATTCAGGGCTGTGAAGATAATACAAAAATGACAAATTACGATTTATTAGAAATGTCATTCAGTCAAATTTAAAACAACTTTTAGAAATGCAGGTAGCATGTAGTAGGATTCAATTCTATGTTCTACAAATTTGTCTTTGACAATAATTTTGAAATACTACATATAAGTAACTGGACTTCATACACTTAATGTCTAAAAGGACTGGGTAATAAAAAATTAGTTTGATTTTCCTAAAAACAGACAACTTTCTTGCAATAAGTAGAACAGGCTTTTGTTTGAAATACTAAATATCTACTAGACATGGAGCTTATGCCATGTTTCCTCACTATCTGCTATAATGACTAATTATCCAGTTTAAAAATCCTCGACTGTTGTTTTTCATTTTCTTTTATTTAATTTTTTTTTCCGCTTCAGCTGCCAGCACTGGTTCTAGTCATGCTTTTTCTGCTATGTTAAAAGCCTTCTTGTATCAGATATCAGGTTGCTCAAAAAATATGCTTAGGTCATATTTTCATATGCTTTTAAGATAACATATATATTTATATCACATTTCTGTTTTTTCCAATGCCAGCATTTTCAAAAAACGTCTAGATTACCTTAAAAGTTGAACAAAGAAGTTAGCGATCACTGTGGAAAAATTAGTGACAAAAATATCATACAGAACAATAAGGAAGGTCCTTTGTCTCTGAAGAAACTGAATTTGAGATATTAAGTTGTTTGTAAAAGGGATCAGCCTTCTTCTCAAAGATATTTTTTAAAAAAAAAAATAAATTATTTCTTTTATACTATTTAGCAAAAGAAGTAGGGGATTCAGTTTTCAAATTATTTGATTTGTAAATATTTTTATGGCATTTAGTATGTGGTATCTATCTGATTCTTGAGCCCTATATTATCTGTCTAACTGGATTATGTTTCCTAGAAGTACTACTAATCTTGAGAGGGCTTAAGAGGAGATGATTCTAAATGCTTATGTGGCAAATGTGTGGAAACAAAATTTTGGGAGACAAAAGGGCTTGATTCATGTGATCATATATAGATGTTTATAGCTATTTAAGATGATGACCTTCCTTTGCTCTGAATATTAGTATTCTGTTGATTTTGTGTGGAAGTCTTCAAATCCCACATGATATCTTAGATTCATCTAAAATGAATGATTCAGAAAATGAATGGTTAAAGGTTGTTAGTGTGAATTTAGTACAGCCTGGGAAAGAACAAAGCTCGGAGCCCAGCATTCCAAGATAAAGAAATGGCCTTGTGTATAAGATAGCGGGAACAGCCTGCATGATAAAGAGGAACCTAACTGTCTGGGTAAAGTGTCCATCTGGTCTGGACCAGTTTCGCCGTTTGGAGTCCAGCCAACCCAGCATTCTAAGACAAAGGTAAAAGTACACGGTGAAGAAGACTGCGAGCCTTCCTCCAGAAGACCCCGGCCCACAACCACCAGGCGACAGTACGCATGCGGCAAGGGGAGGAGATTTATGATAATGAGTTCTTAGAAATAATTAGAATAGTAACGCCTTTTCTTAGAATTAATTATAATAATCCAGCCCACCTTAATGAATATGTATGCTTTTCACCATAAATAGACGCTTGTTTCACAAACCGGTGTGCAAGTTTGGAGGATCGATCCCCCTTGCACCCGGCGCTGCAATAAACATGCCTGCTTTATAACTCTCTGCGAATTGTAAAGTTTGTTTCCGCACATCATGAATTAGATACCTATATGTGGATGCCAAAGTGTTGAACTTCTAGGTGGCTACAGATTGATAAGAACATTCCAAATAACTTTGATACACATTGCAGTATTTTGTATTTCTAGACTAGAAATCTTAGAAAGTAAGATAAGACTCTAAAGGTGACTTTGACAGCATTCTATATGAAGAAAAACATTGCTTAGAGTAGTTATTAATATGCTACATCCTCTCAAATTTTGACTTTAATAGCTGGGAAAACTACTGTGAATTACTGTGCTTTGAAAGTGAGTCAACAGACTAGTAACAATAAAAAATACATCAGAAACTCACCTTTGTACATTGTCACTTGGTCTTTAGTGTTTATGATAATAGCTTTTAATTATGCTTCAAGATATTTCACATGAAGAGTCAAGCACTAGTAATAAGAAGTCTTGCTTGCTGTGTTTGTTATTAATTCTTTGCTGATTTGAAGGGACATTATGCAAGTTTGTCAGATTTGCAAAGACATGGACTAATATTGTCTTCATGAAGAAAATAGGTTGGTTGGTTTGTTTTCAACATGGTAATGGAATGATCCATTATATAGAGAATTTCAGAAAACTAAATGATTCTTCTGAGGAGACATAATAATCCAATCTATAGATACAAGACAGTGGAAAAAACCTCAGATTTTCCCATTCCTTATTATGAGTGTGCATAAAGGGTGGGAAAGGGTAGGAATTAAGATCGGGATAATTTTGATTCATTCTAATCCATCACTGTCTTATCAAGTGTAGATCTTGATAAGATCTTGGTTTAATGAAAATGTTGAGAATGTTACTAGTGTTCATAGTACATACCAAGAATGAAGAAGCTACTGTAATTTTATGTTTGGCTTACATGAACAACTATATTTGTACATATACATATATATATCTATATGTGAAGGAAGGGGAAGTAAGATGAATTTTATGCTATTCTGATGCTCTCTGTCTGTGTAAAGTCAGAGTAAAAATCCAGATCATTATTGCCATGAATGTTGGACCAGGGTTCTGGCTTATCTATCTTCCATGGCTATAGGGAAAACCTATGTAATAGGTATAGAATAAAAAAATATTTCTACTTAAGGTCATAGGCTAAAAACTTGTGGGTTTTTTTTCCTTTGGTTCATGCTATACAGAAAAATGAGGAAGTTACCCAGTCACACCGAGAATCACTCTTAAAATATGAAATCGAACAGGTTTGTAAAATTTTTCTTGTGGCTGCTACAAAGTTTTATTTTAAAAGAGATCTTTTAGTCTGAAAAATAAACCCCCCAAAACCCATTAAACCAGGCAAAATATGAAGGTGTGAAAAATAAAAATAAAGCCATTGTTTAAAGGAGATGAGAAATACCAGCTGTAGGTCATGTAAAACGACTGAGAGTTCATGAAATCTCATTAAGCAGAAAAGCTCATAAAAAATAAGGCATTTTGTACTCCACCTCCTAGCTTTCTAAGCAGTGAAAGGATTGACTGGGTGAAGCCCAGTGTTTCAAAAGCTGTTGCTTTACTTTTTCTTAAGGCCAATTAGTTTTTCCAAAAGTAACTTTGTTCTTCTTTTCAGTTCAACTGTCTTGAAAAAATATTGAACACAACATCCAAGAACCCAACTGTGTCCTAAACAAAACGTGATATTTTTCAAGTCCAAGTATTCTAAGTCGAACATTCCCAAATTCAGCACTATAAAGGTACTTTCCCATACTATATTGATCTTGTTTTCAATTACAATAATTAAAACTCAAAAATCACATCTAGACATCCTTAAGAAGGTTCAAACAGATATAGCAAAAAGGCCTTTCACAGTTTTCCAACAGTCTTGGACAAGGAGTTTCTTGAAGAACTGACATGTCAGTTAAAAAAAAAAAAAAAAGAAAAAAAAACGAAAAAAAAAGGACAATGGGAATACAGTATTTCAGCATGAATATGCATGTACTTTAGACTAAAAAATGCTCTGCAATTTAATTGGAATGGAACATAACAGAACATATACACATAATTTTAAGTTCCATGTAGTCACGAGTCTATAATGGGAAAAATTCAGGTTTGGTTGGTTGGGTAGTTGTTCTTTTTCAAATTTCTAATGGTTTCTATGGTGGAAGAAAGATGCATGATGGAAAAAAAAAAAATAAACTATTTAAAAAAAAAAAAATTTCTCCAAAAAGCGCAAAAAAAAATCCCAAAAATCTGCTATGCACAGCAGATGAAACTCCAGAGATGAAAGGGTTATTTACTACAACGAAGAACAAGTACATCATTTGTTTCACAGTAGTACCATAGTTCATTTTCAAAGAACCTGCAGATGTTGGACCTGTATTCTCCAGTGAACATTTGAGTTTCAAATGAAACACTTTGAAAAAAGTCAACAAATATCATCACCAAGAGCACATCTTTCCTCACTGAGAAAAGTGATTTAAAATGTGACTAAATAAAAACATTTATCATCTTTCTGCTCTCTCCCTTTTTGTCCTTATCTACAATGCAATCATTTTATTGATTGATGTCTTCAAATTCATGTGTTTAACTTAGTCATATGACTAAAAATGAGTTAAGTACTTAGTGGATAAAAACACTTCACTGAATGTTAGAACATTATCATGTGATATATTATGCTTAGTTTTTTAACTCTTATAATGTTCATTGAAAGATATAGAATCATCGAATCATAGAATGGTTAGAGTTGGAAGGGACCTTAAAGATCATCGAGTTCCAACCCCCCTGCCATGGGCAGGGACACCTCCACTAGACCAGGTTGCTCAAAGCCCCATCCAGCCTGGCCTTGAACACTTCCAGGGATGGGGCATCCACAACTTCCCTGGGCAACCTGTTCCAGTGCTTCACTACCCTCACAATAAAGAATTTCCTCCTAATATCTAATCTAAATCTCCCCTCTTCCAATTTAAAACCATTACCCCTTGTCCTGTCACTACATCTCCTGACAAAGAGTCCCTCTCCGGCTCTCCTGTAGGCTCCCTTTAGATATTGGAAGGCTAGTGCTATGAGGTCTTCCCAGAGCCTTCTCTTCTCCAGGCTGAACAACCCCAGCTCTCTCAGCATGTCTTCACAGGAGAGGTCCTCCATCCCTCTGACCATCTTCGTGGCCCTCCGCTGGACCTGTTCCAACAGGTCCATGTCCTTCCTGTGTTGAGGACTCCAGAGCTGGACACAGTACTCCAGGTGGGGTCTCACGAGCGCAGAGTAGAGGGGTAGAATCACCTCCCGCGACCTGCTGGCCACGCTTCTCTTGATGCAGCCCAGGATCCAGTTGGCTTTCTGGGCTGCCAGTGCGCACTGCCAAGTCATGTTGAGCTTCTCATCCACGAGCACTCCCAAGTCCTTCTCCTCAGGGCTGCTCTCCAGCCATTCTCCACCCAACCTGTATTTGTGCCTGGGATTGCCACATCCCAGGTGCAGGACCCTGCACTTGACTTGGCTGAACTTCATGCAATTTGCACAAGCCCATCTCTCAAGCCTGTCCAGGTCCCTCTGGATGGCATCCCTTCATGCCAGTGTGTCAGCTGCACCACATACATTGGTGTCATTGGCAAACTTCCTGAGGGTGCACTCTATCCCACTGTCCATGTCTCCGACAAAGATGTTGAACAGCACTGGTCACAGTACCGACCCCCGAGGAACTCCACTTGTCACTGGCCGCCAATTGGACGTTGAACCATTGACCACAACCCTTTGAGTGCGGCCATCCAGCCAGTTCCTTATCCACCGAGTGGTCCATCCATCGAACCCATGACTTTCCAATTTTGAGACCAGGATGTCATGCGGGACAGTGTCTAACGCTTTGCATAAGTCCAGGTAGATGACATCTGTTGCTCTGCCCTTGTCCACCAAGCCTGTGGCAGTATCATAAAAGGCCACCAAATTTGTCAGGCACGATTTGCCCTTGGTGAAGCCATGCTGGCTGTCTCCAATCACCTCCTTATTTTCCATGTGCCTTAGCAAAGATTCCAGGAGGATCTGCTCCATGATCTTGCCAGGCACAGAGGTGAGGCTGACTGGCCTATAGTTCCCTGGGTCTTCTTTTTTTCCTTTTTTGAATATCAGAGTTATGTTCCCCTTTTTCCAGTCAGTGGGAACTTTGCCAGATTGCCACGATTTCTCAAATATGATGGAAAGCGGCTTAGCAACTTCGTCCGCCAGCTCCCTCAGGACCCGTGGGTGGACTTCATCAGGTCCCATGGACTTATGCACCTTCAGGTTCCTTAATAGGTCTCGAACCTGATCTTCTCCTACTGTGGGCAGTTCTTCATTCGCAGAGCCCTTGTTTTTGCATTCCGTGACTTGGGCAGTGTGGTTCGAGCCCTTGCTGGTGAAGACTGAGGCCAAAAAGTCGTTCAGTAGCTCAGCCTTATCCATATCCTGGGAGGCCAGGTCTCTCGTTTCCTTCCAGAGAGGGCCCACAACTTCCCTAGTCTTGCCTTTGTCCCTGACATATCTATAGAAGTTTTTCTTATTGTTTTTGATGTCCCTGGCTAGATTTAGTTCTGCCTGGGCTTTCGCTTGCCTGATCTGGTTCCTGGCCACTTGGACAGTTTCTTTATATTCTGCCCATTCTACCCATCCCTGCTTCCACCCTCTATAGGCCTCCCTTTTGGTCCTGAGCTTGTCCAGCAGTTCCTTGTTCATCCACACAGGCCTGCTGGCTATTTTGCCTGACTTCTTCTTTTTTGGGATGCACCTCTCCTGAGCTTGGAGGAGGCGATCCTTGAATGCCAACCAGCTTTCTTGGGCCCCTCTCCCCTCCGGTTCTTTCTCCCACACTACCCTGCCAATGAGATCTCTCAGGAGACCAAAATCTGCTCTTCTGAAGTTCAGGGTAGTGAGCTTGCTGCACACCCTCCTCGCTTTCCTATGAATCTTGAATTCTGCCATTTTGTGGTCACTGCAGCTGAGGCTACCCTTGAACTTGACATCCCCCACCAGTCCCTCCTTGTTGGTAAGGACAAGGTCCAGCACGCGTCCTCTCCTTGTTGGTTCCTCGATCATTTGAAGAAGAAAATTATCATTAACACATTCCAAGAACTTCCTGGATTTCACGTGCCCTACTGTGTTGTCCTTCCAACAGATATCGGGGTGGTTGAAGTCCCCCATGAGGACCAGAGTGTGCGAGCACGATGCTGCTTCTATCTGCCTATAGAGGGCCCCTTCCTCCCTGTCACTCTGATCTGGTGGTCTGTAGCAGACCCCTACTGTAACGTCACTTGCCCCTGTTCTCCCTTTAATCCTGACCCATAAACTCTCTGTTGGGTCTCCATCCATCCCCAGGTGGAGCTCCACACACTCCAGCTGGTCATTGACATAGAGGGCAACACCCCCACCCCGTCTGCCCAGCCTGTCCTTCCTGAAGAGTCTGTAACCCTCCATTCCAACACTCCAGTCATAAGAGCCATCCCACCACATCTTGGTAATGCCAATAAGATCGTAGCCCTAGAGGTGTGCGTATGTCTCTAACTCCTCTTGCTTGTTCCCCATGCTGTGTGCGTTTGTGTAAAGGCGCTTCAGCTGGGCGCCCAATGGGGCTGACTTACTAGCTGGAATGGCTCCATTTCCTTTGTGTTGCTCTTCAGGTGGTCTTCCTTTGTGGTGCTTTATCTGTGTTTCCCGGATTCCTTTTGCCTCAGGAGCCTCAAGGACAGGCCTGATGTTATCACCCCCCTCCCCCTTCACATCTAGTTTAAAGATCTGTCAATCAACCCTGCAATCTCTTGGGCCAGAATATTCTTCCTCCTTTGGGAACATATTATATCCTCACTACAGGAAGGACATTGAAGTGCTGGAATGTGTCCAGAGGAGAGCCACCAAGCTGGTGAGGGGTCTAGAGAACAAGTCCTATGAGGAGAGGCTGAGGGAACTGGGCATGGTTAGCTTGGAGAAGAGGAGGCTGAGGGGGGACCTCATTGCCCTCTACAACTACCTGAAAGGAGGCTGTAGAGAGGTGGGTGTTGGCCTCTTCTCCCAAGGGAATAATGACAGGACCAGAGGAAATGGTCTGAAGTTGGGGCAGGGGAGGTTTAGATTAGATATTAGGAAGAATTACTTTACTGAGAGGGTGGTCAGGCACTGGAACAGCCTGCCCAGGGAGGTGGTGGAGTCGCCATCCCTGGAGGTATTTAAGAAACGTGTAGACATGGCACTTCAGGGCATGCTCTAGTGCCCGAGATTGTTGGTTTGTGTCTGTTTGTGGGTGGGTGTGGTGTGTGGTTGTGGGTGTTTGTTTTTTGTGGGTTTTGTTTTGGTTTTGGTTTTGGTGTGGTTTTGTTTTGTTTTGGGTTTTTTTGTGGTTGGACTTGATGATCTCAAAGGTCCCTTCCAACCAAGAAGATTCTGTGATTCTGTGATATTTTCTCTTTAAATACATCTGTTAAATAAATACAGGTATGCTAACCTGTACAAAATACCTGCAAGTAGTATATGCAACGTACTATTTCAGTATTATCACAAGTAAAGGTTTTAAGGATTTAAGGTTTTTAAATATCAATTCCCTGGTAATGTCCAAATGACTCTGTTAGCTTCTGTTAGGAGTGCGTGGTATAGGCTACAAGCTACTTCAGCTTTGCCTCCTGCATAGTTCTTTCCTTTTTTTTTTTTTTTTTTCTTAGTATGAATCACTTTATAGTCATGATACATTCGGTATCCAGCAAAAGATCTCTTAGTGAATCAGAAATTCCAATAAAAAGTCTTATCAACATGTGAATACAACAGGATGTGGAAAATAAAGACTTGTCTTGGTAAATGTTTGGTCTTAAACCAAAACAGATGTTAGATCTTGACTGAATCTCTTTCTAGGGGCTACCTTCACAGAGGAGTGGAAGTTAGGTAAGTATTTTAAGAGGACCTATTTAGAATGTAAAACAAAATTGAGAAGCAATTTATATGGACTGGATGCCAGATTTAATTAGCATTATTTTGCAGAAGATATGGGAATTGAAATTTGATGCAACATAAGACAGAAATTAATACACAGAAGTGAAACCATTTTTTAAAAGGAAGAATAAATAGCAGGGAAAGAGGTGGCTGAAGGATGTGTGGTATAATTACCAACTCTCTTTACAAAAACTATCATCATTCAAATGAATCTATCCAGCTGAAGATTTAAAACAGATTTATCTGTTTATCTGAGAACCCTTTCCAAGGGGTAGCTCTTACTGCATGAAATTGAAAATGAAAAACAGTTTATCTATTTTCAAAAAGGAACTGGAAAAGTTCAGTAATTCAAGGAAGATTACTAATTACATAGAAACCATAATAAGTCCTTGAAATGAAACCTGTTTGACCTTGGAGACCATTCCGAGCATTATTGATACATATTTGTCTGTTTCTCACATATGTGTAGATGTGGCACTTACAGACATGGCTTAGTAGTGGACTTGGCGATGTTAGATTTACAGCTGCACTTGATGATCTTAAAGGTGTTTTCCAACCTAAATGATTCTATGATTCTTCCCCAAACACCCACTTTTGGCTACTGTAAGAAACAGGATATAAATGTACATGGACCTGCTGTTTTATGTGGTTTAGTTGTAGTGTTAGCAGCAGTGTTAGCAGTGGCAAAGCAAAGTTTTATTATTTTATTATTTTATTATTTTATTACTTGTTTTCCAGCTCATACTGGATTAATCCAGTTAGATAGTGCTGGGAAGATGTAATCAAGGTCTCTGCTCAGGGAAATGTGCTAATGCAGGCTTCATCCATGACAGTATACAAGATTGAATTAATTTATACTTTCAAAATAATCATACAAGTTAAACCAAAATAACTGATATGATTTTATGTCAGAGTTTAGTCAATTTATGAAGAAGTTCATAAAGTTCACTACATTCATTGGTTCAGGGTGTTCTTTCTAACCATATGTTCCTGAAGTTTCCATTTTTAAAAATAAAATTTTAAACTATATCTTTTAATTATATTGCTTTATTATGTTATAAAACAAATATATTGAGGAATAGATTAGTGAGAGCTATGGAACTTGCAGTACACCATAGTGTGGTCAATACTATACTCTCATCATTCAGAGATATATATTGAAGACAGCTCTATTACATAGAAATATTTCTTTTAACATGTACGGATTTACCGCCAGGAACTAAAGAGGTTTTAACCTTCAAAAAGTACAGTGATGATACTCTGAATTCTGTGATGCAGTCTACGCTCTAGAGTGTCCTCTTTTGGGTCCATCTTTACTTTGTAGTATCCCAGTCAGGATTTAATCTCATAACAACCATACTGAGTCAATTAGTTGAGTTATTTTTTTATATTCTTAAGAAGTATAAGAAATCTCCAGTGCAAAACTCCCTGCAGAGGCATATAAAGTACATCCATATAGCACTGACTGATCATAGTTCTGCCAAATTTAACATAATATATTTGTAGGTATTGTACTAATTATCATTAACTCCATAATTCCAACTGTCTAATTGTGATTGTTTAGTAGACCAGAAAATTATTTAATCAAGTGATTAATATCTCCTTAACCAAGTTTTATTATTAGGTTAAAACCTTAATCTGATTTGAATTATTGTCAGGGCCTCTGGCAGTTTATTGGTTTGTATAACGACAAGAGTGCCTAAACCACCAAGCACTAAGTAATAACCATAGCATGGCCGTATCGTGCATTCGAGTATCCCAATAAGCTTTTCCAGGTATTCCTCCAGGTTTGCTTTTGGGGTTGCCTGTTTGTTTGTCTGGTTTTGATCAAGTACTCAGTACTTCAGAAATACATTCCCTCCAGAATTTATGTCTGTTACCTCCGCTCTGCTCTCACAGAGATGAGCAAATACCCACGACTTCCGCTGTGAGATTCCCACTTCTAATTGATGCATGCTGAGAAAGTAGATATAACAACTGCTTCTCCTACAGTTCAACTTTTTCTCTCCACTGAGTTGCCCATGTCCATTTTGCCCGTGACTCTGTTCAAGCAAGTTCTCAAATTACCTTCTGTTAGTAACTATTGATAATATTGATGCAATCAAACCAGGAACGTTTCACCTGGCATTTTTTCATAATTGTAGGGAAGTAATTCTGGAAGGTTTATTAACAGTGAGGAAGAGGAATCTATTACGAGAGACAAATGCATCTATATGAATTTGCTTCATCAAGTGTACTAGCTCTTCCTATTTTATTCATTCTCAGATATCTATTATGGTGAACTAAATGACAATGGAAATATTTAAAGTGATATAATGGTAAAAGGTATTAAAAGCCTAAACAAAGGTAGACGATTTTGATTTGGTTTGGGTTTTTTTTCCAAAAAATGAACTAGATTCTCTTCAGTAAAAAACGTAGCTTTTTCCTCTGGAGATGGAAGTTAACAATACTAAGTCTGTCAGCAAATAATTCAAAATATAAAATTATATAATTAATATTCGTTATTATAATTAATATTTGTTATCATAATTAATATATTGATTATATAATTAGTATAATTAATAGCGGATGGACCATTCGGTGGATAAGGAACTGGCTGAATGGCCGCACTCAAAGGGTTGTGGTCAACGGCTCAACGTCCAAGTGGCGGCCAGTGATGAGTGTGGTTGGTACTGGGACCAGTGCTGTTCAACATCTTTGTTGGAGACATGGACAGTGGGCCCTCAGCAAGTTTGCCAACGACACCAATGTATGTGGTGCAGCTGACACACTGGCATGAAGGGATGCCATCCAGAGGGACCTGGACAGGCTTGAGAGATGGGCTCGTGCAAATCACATGAAGTTCAACCAAGCCAAGTGCAGGGTCCTGCACCTGGGATGTGGCAATCCCAGGCACAAATACAGGTTGGGTGGAGAATGGCTGGAGAGCAGCCCTGAGGAGAAGGACTTGGGAGTGCTCATGTATGAGAAGCTCAACATGACTTGGCAGTGCGCACTGGCAGCCCAGAAAGCCAACTGGATCCTGGGCTGCATCAAGAGAAGCGTGGCCAGCAGGTCGCGGGAGGTGATTCTACCCCTCTACTCTGCGCTCGTGAGACCCCACCTGGAGTACTGTGTCCAGCTCTGGAGTCCTCAACACAGGAAGGACATGGACCTGTTGGAACAGGTCCAGCGGAGGGCCACGAAGATGGTCAGAGGGATGGAGGACCTTTCCTGTGAAGACAGGCTGAGAGAGCTGGGGTTGTTCAGCCTGGAGAAGAGAAGGCTCCGGGGAGACCTCATAGCAGCCTTCCAATATCTGAAGGGAGCCTACAGGAGAGCCGGAGAGGGACTCTTTGTCAGGCAGTGTAGTGACAGGACAAGGGGTAATGGTTTTAAATTGGAAGAGGGTTTCAGAGTTTCAGATTAGATATTAGGAGGAAATTCTTTACTGTGAGGGTGGTGAAGCACTGGAACAGGTTGCCCAGGGAAGTTGTGGATGCTCCATCCCTGGAAGTGTTCAAGGCCAGGCTGGATGGGGCTTTGAGCAACCTGCTCTAGTGGAGGTGTCCCTGCCCATGGCAGGGGGGTTGGAACTCGATGATCTTTAAGGTCCCTTCCAACTCTAACCATTCTATGATTCGATGATTCAAATTCGTATAATAACTCATATGATAAATAGTCCGATACATCAAACATTTTTATTTTGAGTGTAAATGAAATATGAATTTTTTTCCATTAATTTCTAGAAATCAGTGAAAAATACACAAAATCTACATTTATGCACAATGAAATACCTTCTGTTAACTATATAAATCAAGAAAGCGTCATTTTATATAGCAAAGGTCCTCTAAAAGATAGAAAACCTAACTCAGGGGGGAAAGAGCTATTAAGCTTTTCTTATTTTTGTTGTTATTGGATGTATATGTATACTTACTGTATTTCATTCAGAGAGCATAATGTTTTAGAGTAACACCATAAAATCTGACTTCTTTCTACTTTTTTGTTACAAACATATATAAAATACCTGTTTCTCTGACCCTACCTAATCACCCAATCACTCAATTTTGTTTCATATATAGCTCAGGTAAATATTATATTTGTATGTGTACATGCTGTGTCTTTAGACAAATATGTGTATTTATATAAATGCCAAAATTTTATCAATTTATTGCACATAGATTTGGTATAATATAAAAATATATAAAATATAAGTATAGTATTTGTTTGAAAATAAAATTTAAACTATCTCTTCCTGTAAATTTTTAAAATAACCACTGTGCACGTAAGAGGAATAATTGCATAAGCATCCAATATGCATTTGTTTTATGCAAGTAATTTTGCAAGAGATAATGCTAGTGTTTAAAAATCTATCTCATGTTTTACAGGGATCAAACCAGTGAGAATTGTTATAAACATGTATAAATCATGGAAAATAAGGATAGACAATGAAAATACAGGAAGACCTTTAACACCAAAGTGAAGTTGGATTTTAGCTAACATTTACTCCCAAAATAGGAAATAGCTTGACTCCATTCCAGAGTAGGTGACATGTTTATCTTACCTTGTGCCCTCCTGTTCCCCAGTAGTCTTTGACTTACCATATTGTGACCTTTATAATAGCTTTATAGAGGATCAATCAGGCCAAGACAGAACTGTAATACAAAGAAGTATTCATTATTTTATATTGGCTTAAACTAATAGGCATGACAAGTAAAACATGGGTGATTGATTTCCTGACCTTTAAAGTGTTTTATATGTAAAGTGCATAAGTTCCAAGATATTTAACGTTAAAAATGAATTTTAATGTTTAACTATATTTGTTATACGCTGCGAGTGGAACTCATGTTTCATGACAGCAAAATCTACTATTTCATCTCTGTGCAATGACTCTTTTAATGAACTTCTCTGATACCTTTCAAGTTTTTTAAAGTATAGTATGAATAACCAAAGAATAAGATCTTTTTTTAATAACTATTCATTTTATGTGACTATGTACTGAACTGGAATCAAGCTAAAATCAAATTCAGGAATTTTTCAGAGGTTAAATTTCCAAACAGCTACATAAAGTACTAATATATCTGTGGGACTGAATATGAAATGACAGCATGAGAAGTTGTGTGAGAAAAATAAGTGGAAAATACACGTTTTCCTGTTTGTACACAAATCAGAACCCAGTTCAGAAAGCAATTAATGATCTAACATAAAAGGTTCCTTGAATGCTTATGCATTTGTTCACTACAGAAAATAAGTTTTGAGCACCCGCTCATAATTTGTTTATGGGAGACTTAGCTGAGATTTTCTAGAGCCTGCTATGGCTTGAAGTATGTAAAATATTGGAGATCAATTTTGGTATGTGAATCAAGGGATCTAATTTTCATTTATAATAAAAAATGGGTTTTTTTCTTAAAATCAAATGTAACTATAGAGTCTTCTGTTAGACACTCTCAAGTTCAGGTCCCTCTTCTACAAGTATCTTCTGTTTGAAGATATCAGTTCTAATAATGGCATCAACCTAAAATTACAGTGAATGGAAGTATCTGTTAAACCATCAAAGTCTATATTTCAGTGTCCTTTGCATGTATTTCTTTTACTTCCTTGTATATCCCATGTATCTTAACTTTCATGATGTTTAGTGCTTTTAAAAATCTGTAATTGACCCAACATGTAGCTACCTTGATTCTGCCTGGAGACCAGAATACGGATATCATTATCAAGCAAATAGAAAATAATTACCCTTGTTTGCTTGCTGGGGTCTTCATAGTAAAATAATTACCTTTTAATTTTTTTTCTACTACTTCTGTGAATCTGAATGGAATCACATTGATACATAAATTACTTATTTAATGCATGCATTTCAAAGTTTGTCTCTTTTTTTTTTGTTTGTTTGTTTTTTCACTTGCTGATGTCATCAACGATTTCTCCTTTTGATTTTTTCATTAAACCAGAGGAGTCTTTCTTTTGCCGAAAATACAGCACGTCTTAAGAACAGCCATGGTGGGTCATTTCCACACATATTTTATCAAACACCAAAAAACCTTACATGGCCGCAGGTTAGAATGGGTTCTTCTATCCATGTTTTTTCTCACTCCTGAATGATTAGTTTCTTAATCACTAAAGCAAGCTGTGATTGTAAAATGAGGTTGTATTGATCTTTAAAAATAAAAACCTTTATGCAACAAGAAAAAGAAAAAAAAGTGATCACCATAAATACTTGGGAGACTGGATTTAAGTGAATTTCCTGAACTTTCTTACCATTACTTCGTGCCAATGTTCTCATTTGTAAAAAAGGTATATTACAATGTCAAGCAATAAAGGGTTGCCATACTTCATAATTACAAAATAAACATACAGTTAGCAGTTCTTATATTTAGTTGGTGACTAATTCTTAAATCATAAAAGCTAGAAATTATGTTAAATTTGTTGGTTAAGTGCCCCTTCCTAGAAATAATTGATATGTCCCCCTCCTACACCATGGTGAAAGAATACACAAATAGCACTTGAAGCCTAGGAGTTCCTGTGCTCATCCTGCTGGATAACTAGCTGCAGAAAAATATCACTGCAGGAAATAGGATGAAATTAGCATGATTTTCTTCTTTTTGCATCTCCTACAACTTACTTTCTTCTTTGATTTTCCTTCTTTCTCCAGTTTTTCCTATTTGAAGTGTGTTCTAGTAAAAACAAGCAAACAAAAACAGTAACTCCTTTCTTGAAGACTGACAGGATTTGATCAGAATTTAATTATTATTCCCTTAGAAGTGGAGAAGACATAGGGATTTCTGAATTGAACACGCATTTTCTATTCCCTATTTGGAAAAATCAGACCCTTTTACAACTATTAAGTTGTCCTGTCCAAGGTATCTTGTCATTTCTAAGACCCTGCTCTCTTTCAAGATATCATCACTCTCCTCATAGCAGCCAAATGCCACATTTTCAAAGAAGACTGTGTAGCTAATATACTTGTACATCGCTAGATCTTCTAACAGGGTGTTAACTGAGTAACACTGATCATCGTTAACTGAGTATCATTGCTATCTATAACTTTTGCATTCTACCAATAAGAGGAATGATAGAGATTTTATTGATAGAAAAGTTAATTTGAAAGATGGTACTTCTGGAAATGATATAGTTGGAGGTCATTTTGATTCCAGATTAATACAACATCAGAATACCCAAGTGTAAGCATCTGAAAAATGCAAGTCTTACAGTTATCAATATTTTTCTTAACATCTCAGTCTCTGTTAAATTAATTTAGTCAATTCACACTTGAGTGTAGGCTACAGGATAGGATTGTTTGATTTTATCTTCTGTAAAGAAATATCATTAAAAGCACTTTAAAAATTATTATCATTAGATCACACAATGTATGACTGGGCAGGGCATATCTTTAGTGCCTCTAACAGTAGGTGATAGTAAAAAATGCATAAGAGGACTGATGTGTGAGTAAAAGCTTAAATAAATAAAAGAGAACAAAAAAATTCTAAGGGATCGTATCTGCTGTTAAAAGATCTAAGACTTAGAGGGATATGAAACCTCGTTCATATTCAAATGTTGAAGATTACTATCATGTAATTGATACTTCTCTACATATGATGCAGTTTCATAAAAGAACAAAGAAAATAGTCATGGAAGTCATTAGGACTTTCAGTGTTTCCTTCACTGCCATTAAGATTCAAAACCCAAGATCATCCTGACACTGTAGATCATTATCACATATAAGATTCAAATTATACTCATAACAAAGCTTTAGTTTTACATTTATATGCATATATTTATAAAGATGTAACATGTACTACTTCTTTGCCCATAATACAAGATTTTGGGCATAACAGCTCCCAGGAATTATTTTTATTGTACCTTTCTTTGTTTTATCTTAAATACTTACAAAAGAAGCACAGTTTCAAGAAACTATATGGTAGTACTTATTAACTTTATTAGTCCTGTTCAACACAATGTTTTCTGAAAAACAAGAACTGATTCAGACATCTGTTTGCCACCTCATCAGTGGAAATTTAGATCATGCTGTCATGGCCTTTAAAAGTAAGATTGAATATTTATGACATATAGACATATGTCATGTGTAATACAGATACTACCATTGGATTTCTATTCTTATTCTTCTAATTATTTATTATTATTTTTTACTTGAATACATTTTAAGTCACACAAACTGAATTTTACAGACCCGTAAAAATTCCTCATTACTGCTTACAAATATTACTACAAGGTACTTTTGCAGAATGATAATTTTGAGGAAAAGTTGGAGAATAACTTCAGCCAGTGAATTTTTTAAATAGTTTTCTTAAACATGTCATTTGAGAAATATTCATTATATCTGAAACATAACATTAAGTTTTCTGTAACAAGACTGAGAACAGCCTCCTGAATTCCAAGATGAATGATTAAGACAGAATTTTCAGAAAAAAACTACTAATATTTGAAATAGATCTTATTTCATAACTTTAAAGTCAGCATGCACCAATTGTGTAGTTTATGGTTATCAAACCATTGCAAATAAATATTGAAGTTCCTGAAGGTTTTTCATCATTCTTTCCCTAAAACATTAACCACACTAAATAATTAAATAAAGTAACTATATCTAAGCAATCAGAGATGAAGCTAAAATCAAAGTTCATCTTTGTGCTAACAGTATTTCAGTTGAAAAAAACATTTAAGTAAGATGAATTAGTCATTCAAGAAAGAAATAAGTACAGAATAATGCAGTATTGGTACAGAATGATCCAATAATGTAAAAGGGTGACATTGATCTGATTAAGAAGAAAAAAAAAGGAGTTTTAGTGGATGGCTATGCCTGAGCTAATCACGATAGGCTCTATTCACAGTCAATGGAGAGAAATAGACACTTCCAGGTATGATTCATTTCACCACAAATGAAATGTCTAAAATTGGTCAAATTAGCTGTGCCCTAAAAGAGTCTTTTTTCTCCACTAATCAGAAAGGGCACACATAGAGCTTTCAGTGTCTACAATGTGGATGGTCAAATATAACTCAAACATTACTCATTAAATCTCTGTAATACATTTGCAATGTTTTCCATATTTCTAGTGAGATCCTATTTTCAAGAATATTGTAGTAACAAGATGGAACATTTTAAATGGAGTTGAACAGACCTAGATGAACAAATCCTAACAAAGTTCGCAAAGCTGTGAGACTGTGTCCTTAGAAAATCTCAACGTAAAAAGTAAAAGAAATCATACAGACACAGTAATTTTGAGTATTTGAATCTAATTCTCAGCCCTTGTAAAAAGTTAACCAGAGAAATAAGAGATTTAAGCAACTGAATACTAATTTAACACTGATTAAGTCTCTCAGACTGAATAAAATGGCATTTTAAATTTACAAAGTTGTGGCCAAGACACTATCTTAAGAATATGCCATATGCTTAGTCACATAATGTAACTGACATTTACAATAAGAAAAGTTATACTGACTTCAGCAGATATTCTTGTAAACTACATGCTCAGTGTGCCACAGTTTGCTAGAGAATTGAGTTCTTTCATTAACTGGTTGGGGGTGTGTGCCTGTTTTTTTTTTCGTTTTGCCTGCTGTTAGCAAGATACTCTCTTTCTCAGTGTCTGTGTCTATCTAGAAGTTATCACCAGGATATATGAGTGTGCTAGAATAATAAGGAACCACTGATTTATAGCACAGTGTGGATATCAAAAAACTTTAAAAATTAATTTTCAAAACTGAGTTTATCCTCAACATACCTGAAATTTGTAGTCTATGAAACTGGATGTGTACAGAAGTTGTCCTTCAAAGATTCAGGACACAAAAGAAAATTAGACTAGCTGTAGAAAATGTTACATTAATTTAAAGTCTGGCTTAGCTCCAGGTATTTGAGAATATTATTATATTAGAAAATGGTGGGGAGAAAAAAAGCTTTTTTTGGGTACTAACGAGGTGCTGCTTTGTTCATCTTTAAACTTTACCGAACTTTTTTTAACCTTGTTATCACAGTGAATACCAGGTGGCCTGGTTTCAGTCATGTAAACATAAGTTTATAGGGACATTAATGACTGCTTAGAAATTCTTGTGGCTTCCAGCTGCTGCTGCTGAAATCAGTGGGCTTGCTTAATTCACACTTGTCACATTTGCCAGCCCCACGTCTAAGATCACTGTAAATGTCTGTGAGTCAAGCTGCACAGGAAAATACCTGTTTTACCTAAAGGTCACCATCTGAAGTCAGGCATCTAGTCTCAGTTTGTCAACATGAAGAGAATTTGACCGTGCAAACTGTTAAGGATCAAAATCTTGTTTATGGGCAAGGAGGAATCACCTTATATATACAATCAATAATTTATTGTTAGTATAATTGAAATCTTAACAGTGTAATCCAAGAATCATTATGAGTTCAGAACCAATTGTTACAGAGAAAGAAAGAACAGTTCTATAGAGAAAAAGCCTCAATAAATGTCCACGGTTTAGAGTTGTGGGGTCTCCAGTGTTAGCCTATACCCCATCCCTTATTATCCCACAGCCGTGCTCCTCTACAACACATTCTGAGTCCCAACTTCTCAAGGGCTCTGTAATAACAGGCCTGTAGTAACAAGCCTCTATTTCTCTATGCTGTCATTAGGTTAGCACCATAAAATGTTGGTGGCGCTGTTTATAAGGCATGCAAAAGCAAACCAAATTGCCTGATAAATTAGAAAAATTACTGTCACAGATAAACCAAATGAAACAAAGCTACAGGCAGGTCAAGAATAGATCAGACAGGGCAGGTCTGACAAGCCTGAGTCCTGAGGCTTTGTACAAAGCATGTGCCCTGTTATAGCAGTGCCAATACCTTATTTCAAGCTACAGGGTGAAAAACTTAGATTTATAGTCCTATTTCAGGTACCTATTTCAGGTACCTATTTTCAGGTACCTATTTCACATCCTGCCTTCCTCCAGCTGTCCATTTTAGATGCCCTAGGATGTCTGAAAATGGAGATTTGGAGGCCAGTTAGAATACTGGTGACAACAGATATGACACAGTTTGCATAAGATCCGTGTTCTGGAGAGGCAGCTGGCAGCCAGTGAGAGTTCCCTAAGGCTGCTAAGATAGCATGAAGTGCTTATGTTAAAGCTTCTATATACACAATCAATGAAGAGAGAAAGCTCTTCTGAGATGGTAATTCATCCCAACCAGATATAAATTTAATGTGAGGAAGTGACTGATGACAGTCTACTCTCTTCTGTTTATAATGGGAAAATACATAACTAACTTATACATGGAAACCTAAATTTAAGAGAGCAAAATTAAATGAGAAGAAATAATCATTCATGCTGCAAGAGTGGCAAACATTTCTGAGTTGTCCTCAGTGTTAACTCCACCACTATTTTAAGCCTTCAAGGTAAGAGACTTTCTGTTTCTGAAGTCACATACCCCTGCTAAACTGGCAAGACTTGCTAACACAGCACAGTGCAATGCTAGTAAGTCTACTGGTCTTCAATCTGTTCCAAAAATAGCCTATATGCCTTGTTGACTACTGTCTCTATAAGCATACCCTCTGTTTTTAAATCTAATAAAACCCTCACTTGATTACATTTTTTTTAAACATAAACCAAAAGTGTGAAATGTAGACTTTAACTGTCACACCTCTTAATTAGTTTTCCGTTTTCATACTTTGTGAAACAACTGCTTCAGTCTTAACTCCCTCCTGTTCCTCACTTCAAAGAGCTTCTCTTCTTGGAAAATAAAACAAGTTCTTAGATAGGTGGGGTAGTTAAACTAAAGCATACTGTATGGGTTGCAGATAATGACATTCAAAGAATTTCCTCTATAATCATGCCTAAATGGCTGATCAGGGAGTATGTATGCAGGAGAAGTGATTAAATAATGAAAGCTATCCTTCAGCTAATATAGTTAACTGAACTGAATTAATCATAAGTATTCTTTTTGATTTCCAGCAAAGGTACTGGTCTAGAGAGCCTGCATCAAAGATCAATATGGTTTTTGGGCTCTCTGTAGTCCATTTATTGTGTTATGGTTCTGAATTGCTTGCTAACTCTCTTTTAAATATAAAAAGGATGAATTCTGGTTCCTCTAAAGTAGATTTTGGGTAGGTTTTTAAATTGTTGTAATGGGACTATGAGTTCCCACCATCAAGGATGCATACAAGCTTTAAAAAAAAAAAAAAAAAAAAAAAAAAAAAAAAGACATCTGATGACTGCAAGACACATTTTGAGTGCCCTGAAGATTCTCACTGCAATTGTTGGTTGTATTTGATGTAATGAACCATTTGGCCTAGTTGCTGTCCTGTACTACTTTTTCTGTAGCTTTATAACCTGGAAGGAGACCTTAGAGACTTAACTTGTGGAAACACCTCCAGAAAATGGATTAATATTCAGAATCACAGCATCACATGGGGTTGGAAGGGACCTCTGGAGATCATCTAGTCCAACCCCCCTGCCAAAGCAGGCCCACCTAGAGCAGGTTGCACAGGAACTTGTCCAGGTGGGTTTTGAATGTCTTCAGAGAAGGAGACTCCACCACCTCCCTGGGCAGCCTGTTCCAGTGCTCTGCCCCCCTCAAAGTAAAGAAGTTCCTCCTCATGCTTAGGTGGACTTCTTATATTCAAGTTTGTGCCCATTTGCTCTTGAAATCATTTCCTTCCATGATTTATTAAACAACTCATGTTTTTTTGTTTTATTCATGTGATACCTAAAAGAATCACTCCTATATATGCTGACTCACTCTTTCCCATCTAGAATTGGATCCAGTAAACCTAACTTTTGCCTAATTTAGAGTTTATGTACGAAAACTCATTTATGCCTCTAGTAAAAACCTAAAGTAGTAGGTAGCCTCCTTCTAGGATTTACTGACACTGGTACTTAACTTCAAAAGGCATCTCCCAGGTTGTCTTGGCATTTCCTGAGAACATAACTTCAGATACTCATAGGACATATTATGTGGAGAAAGGCACAGGAATAATACTAATCTAGCAGTAGATATTGCCCAGGAAGTCAGTGAAACTGGTGGTACATCTGCTTTAATCTAAAGGACCTTGAAAAAAACTTTTTTTATGTCCTAAGAAAGTGCAACAACCACCTTACCATAAGATATCCTTGGTGACAACATTCCCTATTCCTCCTTCTGAAAGCAAATCATTGTGAAGCTAAGAATGCAAAAGTTCAGATACAAAACAAATATTTTTATGGCAACTGATTGGAAAGGGAGAATGAGATTTTGTGTGTACTCTTTTAAGGTTCTGAGGGCGGAAGGGGGCTGGTTTTGTCTGCTGGTTCAATTTAGGGATATTCTAATATTTAATATATATGAACATAAAATAGTTAAATGATACTTAGAGGAAGTGGATAGGGTATTCTCTTGAGGCTGAGGTAAGTATGATATTGGTTTATCAGAAAGTGCACATTTCAGTGAAAAGGGGTGATTAAAACAGAAAGGAAACTGAGAGAAAGAGGTAACATTCAGCATGATAACAGATGCATAAGGACTTTGTCGTGGGAACTGGGTGATCTTTCCAAGGCTGATAACAAAATTCTGAAGGCTTTGTACTTCTAAAAGATTTGCCTTACAGAAAGAAGCAATCAGTAATGCCTGACTTATATATGCCAACTAACTGTATCAGGTATTGAGGAAGGCAAGGTCTGTAACAAAAAATGAGAGCTAGTCTATCTTAACATAAGTTACTCTGTCACTGGAAAACCGTTAATGGGGCATGCGGCTTTTCTTTTTTTTTAAATATACTTTGACATTTTTCTACCTTTTTTTTTTTTTTCCCAAAGCTGTTACATAACGCTTGGAGAAAAGAGGAATTGAGAACAGAAATAAGAGAGAAGGTAGTCTATTCAGCAGATTGATGAAAGCCAACTTCATTTCCTTTTTGAAATTTCCTTTCCTTCATTTCCTTTCCTTTCATCTTCCACATCTCCCTCTTTCACTGCAAATTTACATTCCATATAATACAACACTACTTTCTGTTGTATTTCAGAATAGGATATTCCAAATTGTAGAAGTCACAAAATCATACATAAAAATTTCCTGTGAAAGAAATATATTGTACTACTGAATTCATTTCTTTAAATGATGCTGCTTTCTGAAGTGCCTTGTTTTTGTGATCTATTAATTGTCTAAATTGCCTATAGTATAAGAGGACACCATGTTCCCTGGAAAATAAATAATGTTGAGACTGTTGCAAATTATTTTCTTAAATATCACAAAACAGTGAGGGGAGGCTGATTCTGATGAGAATGAAATTTCTGAAGACAATGTTTTGGAGTCAATACTTTTTTTTTTCATGTTTTCCAGCTCATAGGACAAAACATGAACCATGATTACCAGAATACTCAATAAAAAAAAGAAAAAAGTCTACTGAATTCATACAACTTAAAAATGTTTTACAAAACTGTATTTTGTTGAAAAAATGGACCCTCATAGATTTTCATCACTTCAGACTGGCACATGACTCAAGTACTTCACTAACAAAAAATATTTTTTACATGAAAAACTATTTTCAAAAATAGTATGTATCCTATTTCAGAAGCAAAGGTTAAACTCTCAAAGAAAATCAAACATCAAGAGGTCAAAATGTTAGAGACAGATGATCATGTCTTGTGGTGATCTCCGTGGGAGGTAGGGAGAAAGAAATCCTCCTCCTCCAGTTGTTTAACAGCTCTGGTGTTTCTTTCTGGTCATTACTTTAGCTGTGAGAGTGAATCTTTGCTCTTACCTTCAAGCTTCTGGCTTTATCGTATGTGGAACATTTCTTCTGCTTATCTCCATTAGACTTTAGCAAATTCCTTCGCACATTTTGCTTTGTATAAAGAACTGTTGGCTTCTAAATTTCCCTCCTCGATTGAGATGACAGTGCTCAAAGGCACATTATGACCTCTCTACACTGGTGGGAAGGCAAGTCTTTCATAATGGAAGAACTGAATAATTTTGAATGGGAAAATATGGGCTGAATTTTTTGAATACGTAAAGATATTGATAGGAAGTGGCTTTTATTAGGCAACAGTTGTCATATTAGAATACAAGCACAGTATATAAGACGAAGGAAAAGAAAGTAGAAGAAATGCAACAAAGATAAAAGAAAGGTAATGTGCATCAAAGCAATGCTTTTAAACATGCTATGAACTAACTCTTTCACTAGTGTGCCCCATACAAATTTTACTAGAGATCAAACCTTTAAAATAATATACTGTGTAGCAGCAGTGATGTGTGGGTAGCACCTGGATGCTTCCACTAGAAGGGGAAAAAATGTGGCTGTGTTTAATGCATTTTACAGATGTAGAGACCTCATCTTTAATGAAGTATATTTTGACTTTTACATTCTGACTGTAAATATTTCTGAAAATGCAGCATAATGAGTGGAGAGTGACTTAAATTATATAAAACCAGTTTGATTTCTTAACTAAATGAAGAGCTTTCCTTTCAGTATGAGAGCACATATATACCACCAAAGCTGATCTTCAGCTTAATGGTGTCCAACTGAATGGTAGTGGCATAAACTCAGAGTATGTTATAGTTTGGAACATAAGAAGAAGTGTGAATTTCCTTTCTTGTATTTTGTCTTTAAATGTTACCCCAGAAGCAAAAAAGAAAATATGAGGTGTGTGACACACCTAAATGACCAGAAAATACTGGCTCTCATGACATGTTTAACTCTGGGCTAATGAAGAAAAGGAAGCATTTTCACAAAATATTGTACTGCACTTGGTGAAATAACAGCTTTCTTAATTTTTCTGCTTCTTTCTCTTTATATCCTTAGAGACAAAGTTTAGCATGATCCCACAGAACTCATTACATCTCCATAAGTATGCATAGGAGTACTGTGACAACAAAAATAAATTCATTTAATCTAGAAATATGGTTTAAAAAATCCAGTCATCTGGGTCTGATTTAAATTAAATAGACTTGTTTGTCAATTTTAATTTTGCAATATGGTACACGAATGCTAGAGAGACTAGATTCTCTCTTAATAGTCACAGGTTTCAGCACCTGATGACTTCAGCTTGACTTCCATCATACATTTGAACTTGATGCATAGCTTTATTTTTAAGATTCTTCATTAGCTAAGACCATTATATAAACAAGTGTATATCACCATCTACTAGCAGAATACCTAATTTCAGTGAGTTTAAGAGTCTTCTCCTGAGCTAGCTTTGAAAATTTATATCGTCTGAGTCAGAATTTTCCACATCCAGCACACAATAATATGTATTTATTGTAGCACACAATAAGCCTGTGCAGGGTCTACCCCTCTCCCTTCTTTGAAGTACAGAGTTATTGGCAAAGTCCTAGAAGCATCAACCACAATGATTTTCATATACTTCCTTACAATTATGGAGAGATTGAAAAAAACCTAAACACATTGTCTAGCTACTACCTTCATTGTGTGACCACATGAATTCTGAATCAATACCGGTGAAACAGACAGACAGCAAGTTTGCCAAGCTGTCCATCTCAAGAGCAATCTTTTCATTCTGGGTTTAGTTGTACCAGTTGTGTCTTTATCATAAATTCAGACATCCATCTTAATATTCTACTTGCTCTGATGTAAGGTGTCTTTGGAAAGTAAAAAGAACCAAGAGGGGACCATCTAAGAAATCATAGACTCCAATACTGTGAAATTTAACTGCCCCCAGCAATAGCCTTAATCTCTCATGTATCTGAAGCTCTACTTCCCCTTATATTGCTTCCTATTCAGTTGCCACACATGCACAATTTTATTTAAGCACAATTTTCCCTTGATCATTTGGTCTTATTAACTTTTAAAGTTAATGGGAGCCTTTTTATTCACTTCAACAGACCATCCACAGATTAGATTGAACACAGGCACATAAAGGATGAGAAAGTCATCAGGAGTAGTCAGCATGGATTCACCAAGTCATGCTTGACTAACTTGATAAACCTCTATGATGAAATGACTGGCCTGGTAGATGAGGGGAGAGCATTGGATATTGTCTACCTGGACTTCAGGAAGGCCTTTTCCTGTGAGATCCTCATAGATAAGCATGTTAATGTATGATCAGTGACACGAAGTCTAGATGGAGTTTGGTAACTAGCAGTGTACCCCATGAGTCAGAACTGGCTCCAATCCTGTTTAATATATTTATTAACACTCTGGATGAAGGGGTAGAACCCCTCAATAAGTTTACTGATGACACAAAACTGGGAGGAGTGGATAATAAGTCAGAGGGTCGTGGTGCTGTCCAGAGGGACCTCAACAGGCTGGAGAAATCAGTTGACAGGAAGCTCAGGGAGTTCAACAAGGGGAAGTGCAAAGTCCTGCACTTGGGAAGGAACAACCCCATGCACTAGTATATGCTGGTGGCTAGCCAGCTGGAAAGCAGTTTGGCAGAAAAGGCCCTGGTGGTCCTTGTGGACACCAACTTAAACAGGAACCAGCAACGTGCCCTTGCTGCAAAGAATGCAAATGGTATCCTGGGCTACATTAGGCAAAGTATTGCCAGCAGGTCAAGGGAGGTGATCCTTTCCTCTCTACTCAGCACTGGTGAGACCACACCTGGAATCCTGTGTCCAGTTCTGGGATCCTCACTTCCTGAAAAAAGGTTGTAGAGAGGTGGGGATCGGTGTCTTCT
Source organism: Numenius arquata (assembly GCF_964106895.1). NCBI lineage: Eukaryota > Metazoa > Chordata > Aves > Charadriiformes > Scolopacidae > Numenius > Numenius arquata. The sequence goes on along the minus strand of NC_133576.1, from coordinate 105,081,531 downwards.
CCCGAGTAACAAGCCATAGGACAAGAGGAAATGGCCTGAAATTATGCCAGGGGAGGTTTAGATTGGATATTAGGAAAAAAATTTCTTCACCAAAAGGGCTATCAAACATTGGAAAAGGTTGCCCAGGGAACGGTGGAATCGCCATCCCTGGAGGTATTTAAAAGATGGGTAGATGTGGTGCTTAGTGACATGGCTTAGTGGTGGTTTTGGCAGTGTTAGGTTGATGGTTGGACTTGATGATCTTAAAGGTCCTTTCCAACCTAGACGATTCTATGATACTAAGAGATACATGGGCATGCTGGAGAGAGTCCAATGAAGGGCACATGGATGATGAGTAGACAAGAGCAGCTCAGATACGAAGAAAGGATGAGAGGGCTGGGACAATTCAGGGTGAAGAACAGAAGGCTCAGGGGGGATCTCATCTATGTTTATGAATACCTGAAAAGAAGTTCTAAAGAAGATGGAGCCAGGCTCTTTTCAGTGGTGCCTAGTGATGGGACCAGAGGCAAAGAGCACATACTGAAACACAGGAGGTTTCGTCTGAAAAACAGGAAACACTTTTTTTCGTGTGAAGGTGACTGATCACTGGCACAGACTGCCCGGAGAAGTTGTGAATTCTCTCACCTTGGAGATATTCAGAAGCTGTTTATACACGGTCCTGGGCACCCAGCTCTAGATGGCCCTGCTTGAGGAGGGGGGTTGGACAAGATGACCTCCAGAGATCCCTTCCAACCTCAATCATTCTGTGATTCTGTGGTCTAAAATCAGAATTAATACAGAATATTGCCATCCACTTTTTGTCAGCATGAAAGAGATTATGTAAATTTGCTGCAAAATATTGTTATGAGTAGTACAAAATGAATTTAAGGTTTGAATGTAGACATAAAGAAATACAAGTGTCATTTTATTATTAAAATTTCACCCTTGAAATATATCTGTTCATCACCTTATCTCAAAATTCTGTCATCTGTGTTCATTGAAATGGACAGTAATTAAATTCATGGTATTGTCTGTCTTTTCTTGGTGTATGGAATATTTTTTCTCATGTGAAGTTCAGGAAAACAAAGTACTAATATTGCTTATATAGTTCCAGAATAAGACCATAATGATACCGCTAGATTTTAATTAATCCTCGTTATTTCAGAGTTTTGCATAAGAAGAAAATAACTGTGTACCGCTATCTATTCTCATTAGAAGCCTTTCATATGAAATAGATATCATGATTTCCATTTTTGTATAATATGTTAATTAAATTAATGTGACCCACAAATATACACTGTCCCTCGTAGCTGTCTGCATTTCGATCAGCTGGACGTTTCTTGTTTATACCTTGGTAACCTGTTGGGAAAAAACAGAATTGGCTAAGCAATTAAAATTCAAAATAGGTCATAGTAGTACAATACATGAATATAGAACCTGATTCACATAATAGGCAAAGCACTGAAAAATTCCGATACCTCATTTTTGGACACAAATTTTAATGAGAACAGAAACTGGCACAATATAAATCAGTAACACATGATTTCTTGAACATAAGGGGGATAGGAGAGGTGAAATATTAAAATCTCCAGACGTTCTCATTAGTCTGAAGACTGAAAAACTATGATTGTATTGGGTCACTATAATCCAATCAAAGAGGAAAGAACTCTCTCTCAATTTGTCAAGCAGTTTGAATAATAAAGTAAAATACTCATTTGCAGAGAAATGCAGAGAGATTTTTTTACGTTACTTAAGTGAGACACAAACATTCCATCTTACCAGTTTTCATTTCCAGTGGCCTGACCTGGAATGGGATCTGTGTCCTTGAGCAACACATCTGGATCCTCTGAGCAATACGTAGGGCAAAGTAACTTATTTACATTCCTATGTTAGTAGTAAATACTTCGTTTATTTGAATCTTCTCTACTAAATAGAACAAAAAGATTAGGATATTGTTAATAAACATGACCACTGATGAAGAACAAGAGACATGTAACACACTTCATTCTTGCGGTTTTACAAAACAATTTATTCTAAAGTATTTTACTAGAACACATTAAAATTCTCTACTTAAGATTACATTATGCTTATAAAAAGCTTATACCTAATTTGGTTATTCATAGTAATATTCATTAATTGGCACGAATTGTTGTATCAGTATTGTTTTACCAGTGATCTGTCTTTCTTTAATACCTTAATGGAGTAAAATGTAATGGAAGTGAATATAATTTTGAGATGCATATAATTTCTTATGAGCAGTAATTGATGACTTTTAGGCAGCGATTATGTAATGATATCTGAAATTTGTTGTATTAATGTTGAGATTCATGTTGCATTGCTAAAGTGGTAACAAATTCTCACTAATATTACCCAGTGTTTCCAGGTACTATTATTTATCCTTTTCAGTTATTAATTCTTTCAGTTATTTATCCATTTCATGTCTTCTTAAGATCTTTTGGTTCTGTGCAGTAAGAGATTCTAATAAGTCTCTTTTTCAGTAGCTTAAATATTAGCTGAACAATCAAGTTGATTTTATTTCATTGGCACTGCAACAAAATAGTGTTAAACTGAGTTCTGCCAGTTAGAATTTGAATTGACTAAGAGCAGACAAATAATTATTATAGTTCAGTCTTTTTTGAGACTGACTGTTAAACTATTTATGTGGACTATCTCTGCACTGAGAGAGTAAAGAAGCTTTTCTTTAAAGTGTGGTTTCTAGCTTTATGGGGTGGATACACAACACAAGTTTTAGATGGAAGCTGAAATCTTCTGTGCTCTCAGTAATGATCTTCCAACTGGTACTTAGGAGAACCAAGAACCAAAAAGGCAAAGGTGAGAAGATGAAATAGTTGAGGACAGCCCTTAATATACTATTTATATACAATTTATATAATCTTTAAGCATAACCTAAAGTAAAAAACAAAATAAATATGCGCCAGAATATCTTGTTGTTTAATTTAGTATTTAGAAACCTCTGAATTACTAGATTAGCCATAATAGATCACCATATTTTCTTAATTTCAAATGTAATTTATTTTGTAAGATAAAAGTAACTATATAACCCAATATATTCTAATTAATAATACAGTAGGAACAGTTTGAAACAATTTTAAACAGCCACTAACAATGAAAATAAAAAATTAACTTTAAAATTTGACTAAACATCATCTTAAAAATGTGTAGTTGTGTAAGCAATCCAACTGACATGAGCAAAATTATAATAAGTCTTGGCAAAAGTAGTCCCTATTTTTTATAATTCTGCATCTTGAACAAGAAAAACTGCCTTGAAGAAAAAGGACACTTGACCCTTAGCTGAATGCTAGGTGTGATAGCGTATGTCAAATGTCAGCTGGCCAACTGAGCTGAGTCCCTAGAAGAGGAATTAATCTAACTTATGGCAGCTCATTACAATATTAATGTTCAAATTCTCATTATAATAAATGAAAATCCAGCCAATATAGTCAATGGAATCTGGAAAGCAATTGATCTCATCCTAAAGTAGACAATCATATTTGGTCAGATAAACCAGTTGCCTTAGGTGAGATATGAATCCCTCTCTAGACTCCATTGAGTCCATTGACTAGTTTTCCATTACCTTTAAAGAAAGTTTAGACACCTTTCTTGGAGCAGATGTCTATACCTGATGTTACATGTGATGAAGCTCATCCTAAATTTAGGTGAGATAAATCCATCATCAATAACTGAAAGTAAAATTCCTCTTGATAAACATTTGAAACGTAAGTATTACCTTCCTGATACCCTTAGATGATCATTAATCATCAGGGGAATGATACCCTTAGAATATCATTAAGAAATAAAAGAAGTCAGCCATTGCTTCTGATGACACAACTTTTTATTTGCTATTCACTAAACCAAGTTTCATGAGAGTATTTCCAAATTGTGACAGATATGTTCTGAAAAATCCAGAAATTAAAATGTAAGCTGTTATCAGTCTTTGCATGTGATAGTTTTCAATATGAACTGTGGTATTCTGGAATATGAACTAACCTGTAAAGACATATTTTCACTGAGAGAAAAGAACAGAAATAAATGAAGTACAAGTATGTGCCCTATTCTCCCAACTGTTCTAAAACGATAGTAATGTCTGAGAGATCAACAGCTGTGATGGAAAAAAGCAATAATGTCTTGAAATACCATAGCTAGATTTATCAGAGGATATCTGTAAAAGCTTTGAAAGCATAATGCTTGCACTGTTTTCACATAACAGAAGTTGTTGTTACTAACAACTGAACAACTCATAGTTTTGTGCCTATGCCTACTGTTCTGGTTTAACCCCAGCCAGCAACTAAGCACCACGCAGCCACTTGCTCATTCCCCCCTGGTGGGATGGGGGAGAGAATTACAAGGGTAAAAGTGAGAAAACTCATGGGTTGAGGTAAAGACAGTTTAATAGGTAAAGCAAAAGCCGTGCACACAAGCAAATCAAAACAGGGAATTAATTCACCACTTCCCATCAGCAGGCAGGTGTTCAGCCATCTCCAGGAAAGCAGGGCTCCATCATGTGTAACCATTACTTGGGAAGACAAAACACCCTAATTTCAAAGGAGCCCTCCTTCTTCTTCCTCCAACTTTGTATTGCTGAGAATGGCATCATATGGTATGGAATATCTCTTTGGTCAGTTGGGGCCAGCTGTCCTGGCTGTGTCCCTTCCCACCTTCTTGTGCTCCCCCGGCCCACTCACTGGTGAACCAGTGTGAGAAGCAGAAAGCTCCTTGACCCTGTGTAAGCACTGCTCAACAGTAACTAAAACATCCCTGTATTATCAACAATGTTTTATTGTTGATAAAAAAAATTTTCAAAAATCTGAAACATAGCCAAATACTAGCTACTATGAAGAAAATTAACTCTATCCCAGCCGAAACCAGCACATTCTCCACCCCAATTTCCATACCATCTACATCATGTTCAGATCTCACACTATCCAATACACCCTCATTAACCATCACCCCCTTCCCCATCCTTTGATATAATACACAGATGTCATTCCCTTAGTCTATGGACCACCCTGTAAAATGTCTGTAAAATGTCCACAAATTTCCATAAAATTTCCATTGAGTTCTTTTAGTCCATGAGTTTGGGCTCCATCTGTTATGGTGGTTACTCAGAACAGGAGAGGTGGAGTGTTGCGTGGAGTCATTGGGCATCAAAGCCAGCTCAAGTCAAGTCACTGCTGCACTTGCCTTGCTTCTTGTAAGGCTTGTCTTCCATTGGTTCAGGTGGTTCCTGCTACTGTAATTCCTATAACATACAACTGAAATAATAGGTAACTTAAAGATATTTCCATTACAATCTCCACCTCTGAACCTTTTGGGCCAGTTTATACCATTTAACATTGCAATGAAGTCCTCTCCTTGCCCCTGCTCCAGCTTGGATTTATCCACAGACTGCAGTCCTGTAGTGGTGCACCTGCTCCAAGTGGAGTTTTACCTATGACCCACAATATACCCCACAAGGGTATACACTCTGTGGAATGGACTTATCCACAGACACAGTCGCTTTGAGGTGCATCTGTTCCAATGTGGCCTTATCCATGGGACACAATACCTTCAGAGATACACCCGCTCCAGTGTGGCCTTACCCATAGCCACAATCTCTTCAGGAGCAAACCCGCTCTAGCATGGCCTTACCCATGGCTTCAGTCCCTCCAGGGGACTACCTGCGCTGTTGTGTGGCCACATGTTTTGAGGCGCTCCAGCATGAACTCATGCACCGCCACAGATGCTTCAAGGTGTACCTGATGCAGTATGGACCTATCCACAGTCATAGATGCTTCAAAGTTGCCACGGTTTAACCCCAGTCAGCAATTAGGACCATGCAGCCACTCATTTACCCCCTGCCCTTGCCCTAGTAGTGTAAGGAAAAGATGGAGAAAAGGAGGGGGAAAAGAAACCTCGTGGGTTGAGATGCAGATGGGTTAATAGAACAGTAACAGAAGATAAATAAATTAATTAATGATGATGATAATAATAATAATAATAACAATAGTAAAAGAATATACAAAATTGTGATGCAACACAAGTGGCTCTCACTATACAATAATCAGTTGCCCAGCCTGTCCAAGCAGTGATCGCAGCTTCCTGCCCCCCAGAAGGAAGGAAGGAAGGAAGGAAGAGAAAAAGGAGGGTTGGTTACCTGTGTTATATAGAACATTTTTTAAACAGTTATCATAATCAAATGTAAGACTAGGACAGACACTATTCCATTCTTAGTATCCTATGCTCCTGTTTAGTTTCAAGATATTTAATAAATATATACATATATATATGCATAGATATTCATTGGCATAGCATATATACAATAAACTACTGTCTAGTTTGAATTCTGAATCTTACCTGTATTTAGTACAACTGGCCTGTTCCAAAAGCCAGAAAAATATGTGGGCATCTTCCAACACTCTTGAAAAGCAGTTTAATGAGTTTTTTTTAAGGCTGAAAATACAAAATATTTTTTCAGTGATCTGGCTGGGAGAAGTCTGTTGTACCAGCATTACTTGAAACTAGGTCTATTTGTACCTCGAAGTAATCTGAAAAGCAGAATTGCTTTTCCAATTATCTCAAATTGGTTTTCCTATGTCATGAAAAAATAGGGCTTTAACAAAAGCCAAAACAATAGCAGTAACTACATTAAGTTCTAAAAGTAAAATTTAACTTCAGCAAAAAGTTTGATAGCGTGATATGAGAAGGCCAGCATAAATTAAAAAATATGTGTTAAGAGAGTCCTGAAAAAATTGCAGAACAAAGGCACCGAATGCCCGGCTTGATAGCCTAGGCCTTCTCAAGTGGCATTACAAATTCATGTGTCTATATGTGAATGAAAGAGCAGAAGTTCCTCAGGTACATCAAAACAGTGGCTCTGAGTTAACAGCCCTAAAAATATAATCTCAGCATGTGTATTCAATGTTTATATCTTGCAATACTGCCTAATACTTTTTCCATATAAGAAAAATATCTCTTTTGTAGTTCATACATTTGAGAAGTTTTGTTCACTTGAATTTATGAACACTTACACCTTATGAACTTGTAGAAACATAAAGCTCAAAGTATTATTTACAAAGGCATTTTTAAGACATCCAGGAATTAGCTTAGATAGTCAAGACAGAGTTTGGTAGTGTTGGTTACTGCCTCTTTTTTTTTTTTTTTTTTCTAATATTACATTTAAATGTTGTATTGCAAATTAAGCTGGATACTTCTTGTCACCTCAGAATATGTTGATCATCTTCCTGCTTATCCGTTTGCTTTTAAATGGGTGAATATTGCTTTCCTGTCTTCCAGTCTCTAGACATCAAAAATCCACTTCTTTCAAACTGTCTTCACTCATCCTGTTTTCTGAACCTAATCATTCTTATTACACTCTCATGGAATTTCAACAGTATTTCCATGCCTTATTTAAATAAGGCCTTGCCTGGAGGCCTGCCCGCTGTTGAGGGGTGTGGAAAAGATACATTAAAATATTTTGGAATGAACTGTAATAAAGATAATTTTGCAACAAAACATCTAAGACAACAGACTTAATCATCTGAGACACTGGAAATGGCCTAGCATACCCAAGATGATTGCTGAAATGTAAGAAACCAGATGTTCTACCAGAGCAACAGCTGAAGGTCAGAAGAGAATCCCACATGTATGTCTTGCAACTAAATCCTGTCTTTGCTTCAGAAGGATTATTTCATTGAGAAAAAAAAATTTAGGTGCCTTATAGAGGTAAACTGAACTTCACCTAAACACTTCAATGTTTGGATGTGTAAGCACATGTCTGAATTAAGGAAGATAACCAAAGCAAAGACAATGAAAGTGTCAGTGAAGAGGAAAGAAAACTAATTTTCTCTGCTGGGTAGAGACATGCAGAGAAGGCATGATCCCCATCTCTCCAAGTAAATCCAGTATTCATCAAACAGAAAATGAGCTATGCGGTCCCTGAACCAAGAGAATAAATCAGATCTCAATATCTGTGGGGGAATGTCACAAAGATTTAGATGCCCACAGTTAGAGTACCCAGAAGAATTCAGCTTGGAGAAAAGGAGGCTCCGGTGAGACCTCATAGCGGCCTTCCAGTACCTGAGGGGGGCCTACAGGAAGGCTGGGGAGGGTCTGTTTACAAAGGCCTGCAGTGACAGGACGAGGGGCAATGGTTTTAAGTTGGAGAAGGGGAGATTTAGATTGGATATTAGGAAAAAATTCTTTACCATGAGGGTGGTGGAACACTGGAACAGGTTGCCCAGGGAGGTGGTTGAGGCCCCTTCCCTTGAGATATTCAAGGTGAAGCTCGACGAGGCCCTGGGCAACCTGGTCTAGTTGGGGGTGTCCCTGCTGACTGCGGGGAGGTCGGACTAGATGACCTTTGGAGGTCCCTTCCGGCCTGGACCAATCTATGAATCTATGAAGAAGCAGATGGCCAGTGGCTGAATGGTCAAAGACTTTGGAAGGAAACACAAGCATAGAGATGGCAGTTTGACTAGACTGAGTTTGATTCACATAACCAGCGAGAACTATTTAAGACTTTGCATACAGAAAGCAAATTAGAGCGAATCACATATAGACTAGTAAAATAAATTACTTAAAAAGAAGAAGGAAAGAAATCTACAGACTAGTGAGAATGGCCTTAAAAGGTAAATTTCAACCAACTCGACAGCTTGCCAAGTAAAGTCCATTGGGAATTATTTTTAAGTGGAAATCGACACCTAGCAGCTCCTAAAAGAGACCATACTGAAGGCACAGATAAGTTGTCCTGGCACTTTATAAAGACAGAAAGAGGTAAAGATAAAAGACTACAGCTATATTTGGAGAACTTTAGAAAGTCAGAATTTGAAAAATAATTACTCAAAAGTGAAATCTGGACACACTGATAGAAATGACAGACACCTTAGATGTAAAATCACCAAGGTAGTATCATGAAATAAGATGCAACTATCAAACAGCATAACTGAAAATATAATGGTTCTATAAATACATTGATGAGGAGATGGTTAAAATTATAAACTCATTATTGCATGGACATGCTACTTCTTAACACTCTACATCTTCTTAACCTAAAAGTGCTATTTGAGATATATAGTAAAATATTTACATTGTAAACAATTTCAAAGAGAGAAGAGTATAAAGTGTGTATAAATCAAGAGAGACACAAGGAAGGACTTTCCTGGGCAGAAAACCTTCAGACCACGCGGAGAGCGACAGCGGCAGCGGTGAGTGCTGCGCCTTTAAATTTGATTTAGATGGAGACGGAGAGGGGGCTTCCCGGAGAGGGGGCTTCCCGGAGACGCAGAAGCCGAAGGAGAGCGGAGAGACCCGAAACGAGTCGGGAATCTCGCGAGGGAGCCGAGGGGCTGACGTGCTGGGGGCGGGCCGGGCGAGCCGCGGCAAATTTAAAAGCGGCTACAGCCGCAGCAGGTTCAGAGCGCGTGTCGGGCGCACGTGAGCGCAAGGGCGGGTACATTAGTGCGCAGAGCGTGTGGGGCTCGTGCACGGGACAAAGAGGGAGGGTCTGAGGGTGAATGCTCCGTTCAGGCTCAGGAGCGTAAATGGCAACGAAACGCCCCAAAGCCCCTGTGAAGAAGAATGTGGGAACTCAGACCGAGCTCCCGCACCAAGACGCGGCCGTACAGGGCCCTGGCTGCACCGAATGCCTGAGCCTGGCTGTGGTACCACAGGGACCCAGAGACACCCGTTGTGTGCGATGCGAGCAGATAAACGACCTGCTCAGGCAGGTGGTGGAACTGAGAGAAGGGGTGGAAAAGTTAAGCATTAGAGAATGCAAAAGTGAAATAGACTGGTGGAGCCGTACCCTGAGGCAAAGGCAGCAAGAAGAGGCTCTAATAAAAGTAGATGATCCCCTCCCACCCTGTCACCAGGCAGAGAGAGGGGACTTAATAGAAAGGGGGGAATGGAGGCTGGTCCTTCCTCAGAGGGGCAAGAGGAACCCCCAACAGCCTCCCTCACCTTCCCAGTTACATCTGCATAATAGGTTTGGAGTTCTGGATTTTGGGGATGAGGTAAATGAGAACGGAGAGGACGATCTACCCAGTGAGGCATCCAGCACTAGTCACCCACCCCCATGCCTCAGGACCTTATCAACTAAGAAAAAAAGAAAGGTGATTGTAATAGGTGACTCCCTTCTGAGTGGAACAGAGGGCCCGATCTGGAGACCAGACCCGTCCCACAGGGAAGTCACCTGCCTCCCTGGGGCCAGGATTAAGGATATACAGAGGGAAATTCACTCCCTGGTTCAGCCCTCAGGTTATTACCCACTACTGGTATTTGAAGTGGGCAATGATGAGGTAGCCACCAGAAGCCTAAAGGCAATGAAAAGGGACTTCAGAGTGCTGGGATGACTGGTCAAGGGATCAGGAGCACAAGTGGTGTTCTCTTCTATCCCACCAGTCACAGGGATGGATGGGGGGATAAATAGGAAGAATCAAAAGATCAACTCATGGCTGAAAGACTGGTGTAAACGGCAGGACTTTGGATTCTTTGATCATGGGCAGATCTACAGCTCACCAGGCATGCTGGCAGCAGGTGGGGGAAGCCTAACCCAAAGGGGAAAGAGGATATTGGGACAAGAATTAGCAGGGCTCATTGAGAGAGCTTTAAACTAGTTTTGAAGGGGGATGGGGTTGGAACCAGGGTTACTAAAGTGGTGCCCAGGAGTAGCGTGCCAATGCTGGTAGGTAAAGGTGCCAGCAAGGCTTTGCAGCCTGTTGTGGCAGTTGATGAGGGAGAGAAGGACATATGTGGCAGTGAAGACATGAGTAGTGATAAGATGGTAACTGCAGAAATGTCTGCACATGAACAGGTGGGAATTAGTGCTTGCCCTCCCAGAAAAATAGTGGGACGATTAGCCCAGCTGAAGTGCATCTACATGAATGCACGCAGCATGGGTAACAAACAGGAGGAGCTGGAGGCCATCGTACAGCAAGAAAACTATGATCTGGTTGCCATCACAGAAACGTGGTGGGAGGACTCCCATAACTGGAGTGCTGTGATTGATGGTTACCAACTTTTCAGAAGGGACAGGCAAGGAAAGAGAGGTGGTGGGGTGGCCCTTTATGTTAAGAGCAGTATTGTATGCCTCGAACTTAGCAATACGCACAATGACAGCGTTGAGTGTCTATGGATAAGAATTAAGGGGAAGACCAATAAGGCAGACATCGTGGTGGGAATTTGTTATAGACCCCCAAACCAGGATATAAAGGCAGACGAAATATTCTGTAAGCAGCTGGCAGAGGCCTCATGATCACTCCCCCTTGTACTCATGGGGGACTTCAACTTCCCAGATATCTGCTGAAAATATAACACAGCAGAGAGGCAACAGTCCTGGAGATTCTTAGAGTGCATGGAAGACAACTTCCTAAGGCAGCTGGTGAGGGAACCGACTAGGGACAGTGCCCTACTGGACCTGCTGATAGTTAATTCAGAAGATCTTGTGGGGGATGTAAACGTTGGAGGTCGTCTTGGACAGAGTGATCATGAAATGATACAATTTTCAATTCTTGCTGAAGCAAGGAGGGGGGCCAGCAAAACTGCCACCTTGGACTTCCGAAGGGCGGACTTTGGCCTCTTCAGGAGCATGGTTGAAAGTGTCCCTTGGGAGACAGTCCTGAAGGGCAAAGGTGCCCAGGAAGGCTGGTCGTACTTCAAGGAGGCACTCTTAAAAGCCCAGGAAAGAGCCATACCCAAATCCCAAAAAACAAGCAGGAAGGGAAGAAGACCAGCCTGGCTAAATAGAGAGCTTTGGCTGGAGCTCAGGAACAAAAAGAAGGTTTATGATCTTTGGAAAAGGGGCCTGGCAGGCAAGGAGAAATGCCAGGAAGCGGTGAAGATATGCAGGGGGAAAATTAGAAAGGCCAAGGCTCAAGCCGAGCTCATCTTGGCCACTACAGTTATGAATAACAAAAAGGGTTTTTTTCAGTATGTAAACAGTAAAAGGAAGATTAGGGATAATGTGGGCCCACTGATGAATGAGATGGGCACCTAGTGGTGGAAGACATGGAGAAAGCAGAGTTGCTGAATGCCTTCTTTTCTTCAGTCTTCACTGCTAAGGCTGTCCCTCATGAATCTCTGGCCTTGGAGGCCAGGGGGAGGGTATGGAGAGAGGAAGTTTTTCCTCCAGTAGAGGAGGACCAGGTTCGGGACCACTTGGCCAAACTGGACATTCATAAGTCCATGGGCCCTGATGGGATGCACCCACAAGTGCTGAGAGAGCTGGCAGATGTTATCGCTGGGCCACTCTCATCTTTTCTTTGAGGTAAAAACCTCAAAACCCCTACTCATACTTACAAAGTGAAATTCACATTTTTGGGACTACAGTTCTTTACTATTGATTTTAAATAAATACCTGTATTTTTTTAAAGCAAAATAAATGAGCCATTCCCTATTCAGTGACAATACATAAAGCATTGTTTCATTTTTTTTTCCTCGTTCCCGTTTAAAGAGTAATTTTTTTTTTTTTTTTATCAGTGGTATATTGGTGTTTTCCCTTTACCGCGCCAGCTGTATTACTAACTATTCTCATGGATGTAGAACTCAGGTTCACTCATTTTGTGAACTTTTCTGTTATTTTCCACAGTTATCTGTATTATGACAGGAATACCTGTCAGAAATGTTTTGTTCTTTTATTTATCTTGGATCTAGTTCCTCTCCCTTGGTGTTATTTAGTTTTTTGCTGGTTTGCCTTTTTTCTTCTTCCTGACAGTCGTCAAGGCGCTCAGCTTTCCAGTTCCAGCAAGTTCCAGATTTCTTTAAAAAGTCTGATAGGGTCGTAACAGATAGCTGATCTAACTCTGGCCTTGGCCCACCACCTACTTTGCCTCTCTGGGCACCTAGAAACATCAACTTCTCACTGAGTTTTTTGCTTTGTTTTAGAAAAGAATTGGGGGAGGAGGAGTGTTGAGATTACTTTTCCCCTCTGAATTTCCTTCATAGCAGTACATTCAGCTGCCATAAGAAAATAAAAGGGATTATATGAATTGGAGGACATAGCTGGTGAGATTGGGTCAAGCTGTAACAGGAATATATTTATCATTTTTTAATATTAAAAAATAAGAGACATAAGGCATGGAAAAAGGAAAAGCATCATATAAATGATGAGCTAAGAAGCCAGAGCTTGGTTTATTTGATTATAAAAAAGCAGCTGGTACCATCTGAGGTGTCTTTGTGACCTAAGACACCTCTAAGCTAGCTGACATAACAGAGTACCTATAGGAGAAAACCAGGGCACTGCAGGGATCCTTAAACAGATTTAGATGCTCAGAGTGAGGCCATAGCTCCCGCAGAAACCAAACCTAGAACCTGTACTGATAAGCATTTTGCAGACATCACAGACCACTGGTGCAATGTCTCTGATATCTGTGTGTTCACCCTGGAGTTCAAAACACCAGCTATTTGAGCCAGTTCAACTTGAAACACATTCTGGGGGAAAGATCACATCTGAATTTTATCTTCTTTCTTCCTCCCTCTTCTTTCCTCTCCACTGTAAATAAGGAAGAAAACATACATACGATGGGTTAAAGATAAGGGAGTATGAGGCTGAGTGTGAGCACCAGGCTGGTTTACCATGAAGACAGGTGAAAAAGAGATAGTTGAGAGGAAAAATATAGTATTTTTTTTTCCTTTAATTTTCACATTGGAAAATGAACAAAGAAAAACTACCTGATTATCCATTTGGACTGGATAAGTAAAACTGGGGGCAGTTCAGAGTCACCTACTCAACTCTACCCAAACTTCAAAACCTGTTGGCAGAAAACCTACTTTGTTGTTACTATATCTGTTTTTGAGGGAACAGGAATAAAAATAAATTATTTTTCAGCTCTGCTGTCTCCTGGTTGCAATAAGTGATTTAAATTGGCTCCCTGCTATGGAAACCTAAGCAAAAACTAATGTGGCTTAAACATTTGTGCTGCTTTAACTTTAACCTGAATGGGTGTGTATAACACTCAGCAGGAATATATCTTGTTTTTAGCAGCAGGGAAAGGCTGTTTATAAAATGACATTTTCAAGTCTGATTAGAAATTAAGGTTTTTAGAAGTAAGAAAAAACAGTTAAGGGTAAACTGCAGGTAATATTAATGTGGCCATTTAAGAAGTACATTTCTTGACAGAATATTACTGTTCCTGCTCACAGCAGGCTGAGAGACTAGATGCAGAGAGAATAATAAAGTTTTTGTCTATGTTTATGTCCAGTATATAAGACAGCTAGACTGAATAGAAAAAGAAAATGATGTGCCACTAATCCTCAAGAGAAATGCCAGTACAGATATAAACTGTCAGGAGATTGTCCCCTTTACAATAGAGAACATAGGCTTACTCTTCTAATAATCTACCTGTACTCTACCGAGTACTTGTCCAGGAGTCATGGCTATTGTATATATTGCATTTCATAACTCCTAAAGCAGTGGATTCTCCTCTTTCTCTTGCTCTCCCTCTCGCCATATATATTCACACTTTAATTTCTATTTCTGTTACAAAGCTAAAAGTCTCCTATTGTTTACGATTACAGTTTCTGAGCACCATAAGTAGCATGCTGAGTAACCAAAGGTTCAAAAAGAAGTAACATGGCAAGCATAACCTGTAGGCATCATTTCCTTTCTGTTTAAAACGATGCATGCTGGAAGCAACCTAGCCTTTTTTCAAGTTCTGAACAGTATTGAAATTCATGTCCTGAGCCATATACCTGTAAATATCTCTATCTCTTTTTGTCTGTCTGTCTGCCTATCTAGCTATCTATAAATACATTTGTTATCCATATAGACAAACATACATAATTTGTTTTTCTGTATATTATATGTATGCATATACACAGACATTAAAACATCTGACTCACAAATAATGATATATGATATGTTGTGTCTTTGTTTCCAAAGATATGTCGATTTCCACATCAGTGCTTTCTAGCTAAGCAGGAAAATAGGCGTGATTTTCTAGGACATTCACTGGGAATATTTTGTTTTCTTACATTCATTTACTTTGAGAGTGTTCAAAGCTGAGATGTTTACAAATGTATGCCTTGTTCCAGGAAGGCATAATATGAGTGCTGGTCCTCATTGCAGTTTCATCTAATAATGAACTATAGCTCTTGCCTGCTTGCTGTGCTACTGAATGGAGCTGTGTAACAAAGTAATTATTTATTATTATCCCAAATTAACATGTATTTATGATATGCATATATTTTATTACAGCTGGTCTTTTGTCTTATTTAACTGCAGTGCAGATACATAGCTAGTAGACTGGTATTCATTTTTTTCCATTATCATGATACATTGGTTTGGGTTCTGGGACCTTCTCATGGGGAATTTATCTGAATTTACTTCTATAATCTAATACCGCATTACAATATGTGAATGAAATATTTATACCCCCTCCATGAACTTAGCTCATATTTATGAAATAAATAATTTCCCTGTTGTCCATAAAATTTCCCAGTGCTGTAAGTCCTGTAATAGAAAACCATAGTGTTTATTTTCCATAATGGCAATATAGGAGGTAATAGAATTAAAAGTGCTAAGGTCTAAGTTTAGCTTAATGAGTTTAGATCTTTCATAATGAAGCCAGGTATCTAAATTAAAAGGAGAAATTAATAGTAAAGTACTGAACCAATGATTGTACAAGCAAGAACTGGTCAGCGATCTAAAGACACCATACTAACCAGGTATAAATCCCACTGTTATGGTAGAGCATCTGCCTCAGAGAAGCCAAGCATACTGGTGTGCTGTTAAATCCTTAGTTTTGCTTGAGTCATCGCAACTGTACATAGAGCCGAATGCCATTTTATAAACCTCTTGAGCACTTTTTAAAATATTCAGAGGGTGTAGCCAGAATTAACTCATGGTGTTCAACCTTAAGCAGTCTATAATTTTAACTGGTTTATCTTCTGGTAGGACTGGGATGTGTGTAATCTTTTTACAGCCTATTTTTCCCTGCAGATTGCTGGTAACATTACACTACCATCTTTGACTACTTTTTATTGAGACAGTGCTATGTTAAATGTTACATAGCATTATGTCACAGTGGTTTACATTATCCTACCAAAGGCTGGTACGATGTGAAACCAGAAGGACTACTTTTACACATTTCCTTCAAATTAAAAATTTTCAATTGAGGAGCTCAGTAAAACATGCAATAATAAGAAATATAATATAATGATACATTTCTAGTGTAAAAAATATTTTTGAAAAATAATTATTTCCTAAATGTATTTGACATGGTATAATTAGAAATTTAATCTCAGAGGTCTTACACTGCTACTATAATAAAGTTACTCGTTTTCAGAGCCGTTAAGTTAACCACCTTCCTTCTATAATGAGAAAGTCAAAGTGACCTTATGTTAGGCAATAGGTGAAGTACATTGATTTATCATCTTCTACTTTAAGACATATCCTATTGCAATTCCTCAGGTTGTATAAATCAACGAAGTTTTTACTGATAGAAGCAGCATTCAACTGCTGATCTGGACAGTGGGAACTATGTCATCACATGATATTTGTGACAAAATATTTCAGAAATACAGATAATATTGAATGCTTGATAAATGCTTGATAATATTGGATCCTTTTTTACGTCAAGGGATACATTTCTCCTGCCTAGAACAAAACATCTCATTCATACTGTAAGGGTGTATGGAATGTGTGAGCATTGGCTTCATTCAGGTTGTTAGACAAAGGACATACTGAATTCAAAAGGGGATAATAAGTAAATGGGGAAGTGATAAACAATACACAGAGACAGAAAACCAGTAGACAATGGCTAACAGAGGCAAAAAACTCCAAAGTTTTCCCTCACTAACTAATGAACCATTAATAAACTGCAGGCACGTCTTTGGACAGGGCCAGCCTGGCCTTGGTAACTGATACAAAGAGGGGGGAAACATGAGGAACTGGGATATCCCGGGGACGGGCTGTGGAACTATGCAAAATTTATTAAAGAAGGTTTAAGGGAAGGAGATTGAGGAGGAACAAATGGGAGGAACAGACAGAAAGGGGTATAAAAGGGGCAGGTGAGGTGTAAAACAGGGCTGATCAGCACGCTAGTATGGCGGAGCCCTGCACCTGATCACTCCAGTCTGTCCTGTCGTCTTATTAAATCTTCGTCTCTTAATGACCTCTCTGAGTAATCTCACTCCCTATCCCTATCCCGTGTGTGTCAGAGCTGCAACGGCTCAGTGCCAGCTACTGGGGGGACTGGTTTGAGGGGACTGGGTGCCAGACCCTGGCTTCAGACCCGCTGGTCTGACTGGGGGGGGCCTCTGGCCTATGGTATCAGGTACTGGAGCTGGTGGGGGGTCTTTAACCTCCAGCCACTGGGGTGGGAATGATGTGTGTCCCAAAAAACAGCTACTGAGGGATGGGTGTGAGTGAGGGGCTCAGCACCAGCAGCTGGAGCAGGATCATGGGTCACATCCCACATGCTGGGTGCTGGCTGCTGAGGGCAAGTGTCTGCACCTGTCCCAAACCGGTGTGCATGGGGTCTTCCTGTGAATTCACTGGGAAAATCCAAGCTGGACCAGCCAGGGAATAGGAGGCCCTGGGTTTGGGCAGGGGTATCAGATGGGCAGAGGGCCCATGCTGGTATTCGGGGGGACCTGTGAGGATGGGGTGCCTGTGGGAGGAGTGTGTGAGAGTTATGTGTGTGCAGTGAGCACCCAGCTGGACCAGCCGGTGAGTCAGGGACCCATGGGACAGGTAAGGGGGGGGGCAGGATTTGGGAAGGGGTGCTAGGTGGACAGAGGGCCCATGACAGTGCTCGGGGGATCCACAAATATGCTTGTGAACCTGGGGTGTGTGTGCTGCACTAGTGACCTTCTACCTCCGCCAGCCCAAGAGGAGGAGGAGACGTGGCTGTCTGTGCCTGTGTCTGCTGTGAGTCCTGAATACGGGTGCTGGCGGAGGCAGCGCCTGGTCTGTGGCTTTCTGTGTCACCGGCTGTGTCTGTGCCCACTGTGTGCATGTGGAATACACATTCAGCCTCACTGCTGGCTGAACCTGCAAACAGGAAAGTAGCAGCTGCATCCATAGGCCTTGGCCAGAGACCCTGAGGTCTTGGGGCTGGGCACCGTGGCTGGGCAGGAGGAATCCCTAAGTCCGGAGCTGCTGGGGTCAGTAGATGCTTCTAACATCCATTAACATGTACAAATTGAAATGACAACACTTGTGTCTCTTATTACCTTAGACTAGATTGCTACATACTGTGTGTCAATGCGATTTTTTTGTTGCATCTTTTACATATTTGCTGATTGCACTCAGAAGTCATGGGATAGGAAAGTCATGTTAGGTACTGAAATGTTCAGAAAACATTCTACATATGCAAAACTAGATTATATATTTCATAAAAATCACATGCAATCATGGGTTACAAATCAGAAGATTTTTTAGTCAACTTGTACTTAATGGAGAATCCCATTGGAACTGATCAAGGGATTTTCATTACACAATAATTTGATATGGAAAAGCAGCCTTATCTGCCTTTTAGAGAGTTATAAGAGAGATTCTAAATCATGACTTCCACATCCTTTCTAAGCTACTGTTTACATTTTCAGTGTTAATATTCTTTTTCTGTTATTTTACTCTCATCTGCAATATACTCTTACTGTTCCACAGCCTAAAACAGATACAGAGCTTTTTAGCCTGTTTGGTAAACTGGGATCAATTAGTTTTGTACAGAACAAATCTGTACTAATGGAATTCATCTCCACAACCCTTTTTATTTCTCTGTGAGGCCTTCCTAAGTAGCAATCACCTTGTCTACCAGTCTAGTTTTCAACTATTTACTGCTAAAAGGCTAAAAATTTTGCAAATAAACCTGGCTACTTTACTACAGTAGGCTAATTAAGTTATATGAGGTTCAATCTAAGAAGGCTAAAGTAATTTAGTTCTTTCTTTCTGGTCCATGTGAGTCACTGATACAGATACTTTCATTTGATAAAGGCTAATACATTGCTCTTTTCAAAATAAAATTATTTAACATGTGATAAACAGTTCTTATCTGAATATGCTACTTCTGAATACACAGTGACATTGTGTGTAAATAACCTTGAAAATTAAATTCTAATATTGTCCCCAACATGAAATTACCTTAGCCTGTTTCAGAGGTAAATCAAGTATGTTGTTTGTGCTGAAAAGAGCATTTCACCTTCTGAGGTGACAAACATTTGCCAGATATTGGAGTTGAATAGCCATCCACACCACCAATGGAAGCAGAATAAAGGGCTAGCCCTGGTTTGTACATGAAACCCAGCATCCTGCTGCACCTGCACCAGTTATCACGTTGTGCATTCTTCCCAAGAGGAACTCTCTTGATACATACTCATAGAATCAAAGAATCATAAAATGGTTTGGGTTGGAAGGGACCTTAAAGATCACCTAGTTCCAACTCCCCTGTCATGGGCAGGGACACCTCCCACTAGACCAGGTTGCTCAAAACTCCATCCAACCGGGCCTTGAACAGTTCCAGAGTTGGAGCACCCACAACTTCTCTGGGCAACCTGTGGCAGTGCCTCACCACCCTCAGGGTAAAGAATTTTTTCATAATGTTTAATCTAAATCTCCCCTCCTTCAGTTTAAAACCATCACCCCTTGCCCTATCACTACACTACCTGATAAAGAGTCTCTCTCCATCTTTCCTGTAGTCTCTCCCCATCTTTCCTTGTATTCTACCCCATCTTTCCATCTTTTCAGTAGCTTTAGGTACTGGAAGGCTGCTATAAGGTCTCCTTGCAGCCTTCTCCTTCAGCCTTAACAACCCCAACTCTCTCAGCCTGTCTTCATAGCAGATGTGCTCCAGCCTTCTGATCATATTCATGGCCCTCCTCTGGATTCACTCCAACAGGTCCATCTCCTTCTTACGCTGGGGGCCCCAGAGCTGGACACAGTACTCCAGGTGGGATCTCACCAGAGCGGAGTAGAGGGGCAGAATCACCTCCCTCAACCTAGTGGCCACACTTCTTTTGATGCAGCCCAGGATGCAGTTTGCTTTCTGTGCTGTGAGCACACATTGCCGGCTCATGTTGAGCTTCTCATCCACCAACACCCCCTAAGTCCATCTTGGCAGGGCTGTTCTCAATCCATTCTCCTCCATGCCTGTATTTGTGCCCGATCCATGTACAGGACCTTGCACTTGGACTTTTTGAACTTCATGAAGTTCACATATGCCCACCTCGCAAGCCTGTCCAGGTCCCTCTGGATGGCATCCCTTCATGCCAGTGTGTCAACTGCACCACATACATTGGTGTAGTCAGCAAACTTGCTGAGGGTCCACTCAATCCCAACATCCATGTCACCGACAAAGATGTTAAGCAGCACCGGTCCCAGTACCGACCCCTGATGAATGCCACTTGTCACTGGTTGCCACTTGGACATTGAGCTGTTGACGGCAACTCTTTAATCTAAGTGAAGCGTTACCATTCCCTTTATCATCAGAGGAGGGAGACAGGCACTCAGAAAGTTCAATTAATCCCACCCAGGTACATATCTTTCTTTGAGAAATAATCCACTTGGAATTACTTCATGTTTACTATGTTACATTCACTGTTACACAGGTTTTGCTCATGCCACAGGTGTTTACCTCGTTCCAGATTAGGCGTAGCAAAAAGTGTGGGGTGATGTAGCCACCAGTGAAAGAGAAATTGGCTACCTCAAATTTCTCTGCCAGTGTATGCTGTCCCCCTTGCCGGTAGTATCAAATCCTTTACAATATGCCATACATTACTTTTGTGTAGTTCATTAGGCACAGAAGTGCGTAAAACAAGCCAAAAGACTCAACCCTGAAAATCTGTGTGGATTTTAGCAACTGTGTGAGCTGTGAAGAAGAAAATAAAGGAAGAAAATAAAGGGAATGGGGGTTTTGTTTAGAATTCTTTTTGTAACAGTGCTGGAAATGAATCAAGTCATGTTATAATTCTCTTGGATGTGGGTAAATACAATAACTGTTGTGAACGGTGACTGCTCATTCTGGTGTTCAAATCAGTATCTGTCTGAAAAGATTTCATCGTATTGTAAATAATTTTCTCAAGCAGTGTAGATCACTAATTTCCTTTGGAAGCGAATCAGCCAACATGTTATTCAGGACACACCTGGAGGGCAATTTGCTTGACTCAAGTTTTGTGAAACAGAAATGACACAATGTTAATTTGCTTTTAAACTGCTTGCCATGTCTAAGAATTAAATAAGCAATTGGATGAGACCAAACTGAATTCATTGAGATATCAGCCATGCAGTCCACTTTGCCTGATTGTGATAGAAAAGCCTTTTATATGAGCAGTTAACATGTTCACATTTTCCACACTTGGCCTTTTCAGAAATCCCAGTGACAAATTCTTTGCTGATTTATATTCCACTCTGCATTTGAAGAAAATACACCCATGGAGTTTAATTTATAATGTTTCAGATTTTTTTGTCTCTGTATCCTTACTGTTTTTATTACTTGACATCATGGCTTAGTCTATATGTGACGTTGGGGGAATATGTAGCTCTATAGAGAGATGTATTTGTAAATAAAGTCTATAAGAACACTTAAGCTCAGGATCTGATTAATTTATGTGTTTATAAACATTTATATTCTAATATTAACATGCAGTTTATTACTATTAATTTATTAATTGATCAATTAATACATGGCAGCTATTTGCATAAATAGGATCTCAGTCTTTATCATCAGTACAGCTAGCAACAACTGTAATCATAATATTTATTATACATTTTAGTTAAGCTTAACTCAATTGATTTGTGTGATTGGAACAACCTCTGGAATGGCTTATATTTCTCCAGTCTTTCATCATAGAGGATTTCAGTTCAAAAATTAGTAGTCTAAATTTAACTAGGATGCACCCATATCAGACTATCTTTCAAAAGCCACTATCTTAATGCTAAAGAATAAGTGGCTCCCACCTCCGGGCCAAGGACTCCCCATGCCCATCCTGGTGCCTGGAGTCTCAGGGTCTCTGCCCACGCTGAGGGATGTGGCTGCTGCTGTCCCTTCAACCAGTAGTGAGGCTGACACAGACATATACAGAGGGCACAGACATGGCCGGTCACACAGGTGACCACAGACAAGGTGCTGCCTCCAGCAGTACCCACATTCAGGACTCGCACCAGACACAGACACAGACAGCCACGTCCCCTTCTCCCCTTGGGCTGGCAGAGGCAGAAGGTCACTAGTGCAGTACACACACCACACTCCCCAGGTTCACAAGAACATGCACATTCATGGATCCTTCAAGCACTGGCATGGGCCCTCTGCCTGCCCAGCACGACTGTTGATACACAAGAAAGATATCAGTACAAATCACAACAGGGAAAACGTTCCTGCTAAATTTACTGTACTATATTGTGTAATGATCTAACATATGGACTTACTTTATACTTCTGGACGACAGACATATGTTGAACAAGCTGGATGACTAAGATGGTGAAGGAAGAGTCCTGTATCTACAAGTTATAAAGGAGGTGGAACAGGCCTGGATGAGTTCATCGCTCTGGTGGAGAGGGTGGATCATGATCTGATACTAATTGTCCAGGGACAAACCCAGGATCTTTCTCATGTCTCTGTTAAGATTAAATATAGCCACTTGATACAACAGCTGCCCCCTAATACATCAGGATCTTGGCAGGAGGCAGGATGGAGCAAGTTCATTTGCAGATTAAACAATAGCAATTGAGTTATAAGGTATTTCCTGGGGCTCATTGATCACAAGGAAGGAAATAAATGCAGCTAATCATTATTCCCAGGAAACTGTGCTGATGATTTTATTCTTTTCTACACATTTCTAAATGCTTCATGACAAGGTCGGATAACAAGTACATGCATATCAGGATAATAAGCATCTTAGAAATGCTTATGGTAGAGACACTGAAGGTTGTTGTTACTATTATAAGGTGAGAGTGAAAAAATAATCTCTAAGGTCCGTACCTTTGTGATGGCTATTACTATTTCATTGGTATGTATAAGGCCTTTCTGGAAAATTAATGTACCATTTACTAAGCAACCAGTTTCAGTGAACTATCTCTCTACGTTCCATTCAGCATGTAATTAATATTTAAACATCTTTTTCCTCCTCTTTATTTTTGTATTGTTTCTGAATGACAAATATTTTTATAGCTTGAATAAACATTAGCCAGGGTCCTTAAATTAATGTTTGTGTATATTTTCTGTTTAGCTTACATACTGAATGTCTGACTATATCTGTTTCTACCCTTAGGTGCATGCCAAGTACCACATATTATTTTTCCTGCTTGCTGAAACATGATTTATTCATTGATTAAGGCATAACCCAGAATTATCAGTAGTAGCAGGTAAAAGCTGAAAGATCATTTCATGATTCTGGGATTCTGAAGACAAAAAAAGAAATTTCTTACACTCTCAGTAAGTTCTTGATCCAAAACCACTGAATGTAACAGAAAATCTTCATTACTGTTAATAGGAAGAAAAGCAAACTGAAAATGCCAAAATGGACTCTCTTTGCATTTAAAACCTAGAGATATTGTAATTCTTTGAAAATTAAATTGAGTATGTAGTTTTGTATATTGATTTTTTATATTGGAGCTTGTGGTGTGTTGATTCCTTTTCAATTTAACTTATTCTGCATTATGTTTAACTGAAGTACCCTCGGGAAATACACTGTTCATAAGTAGGCTGCAGTAGGTATCATATTTAGGCATATCACAGAATCACAGAATGATCCAGGGTTCGAAGGGACCTCTGGAGATCATCTAGTCCAACCCTCATACCTGAGCATAACATTAAAAATGTATTTGTTCACCATGTCTCAGGGAGATTGGGTTGGGATCACCATATTTAACAGCCATTCACAGAACTGGTTTCTAATAATTTTCTTTTCAAATCTATTAATCTTAAACACTACAATACTCTGGCAATGGGTTCCATAATTTAATTATACATTGTTTCAAATCTTTTGAATATTCCTAAGACTGGATATTCTCTAGTTCTTTTTTTTATGACGAATACCAAATAATCCTCCCTTATTATCATCTGCACCATGCCAATCATGATTTTGTAGGCCTTTCTCATAGCTCCCCTTAGTCATACGTTTTTCAAACTAAAGAGTTCCTAGGGTGCTTAATCTTTCTTCATATGGAGATCAATATCCAAAACTGGGGAGACAGAGAAAAGGATGGATATCATTCATGCTTTAAATGAAGACTGCAATTAGAACTGACATAAAACTGGTCTCAATGGGAGGAAAGACCTTCTTGCAAAGAAGCACATAGAAATCACAATATTAATGGATTCTGGAAGATTGCCCATCTGATTTACTTTCTCTGAGACTTTTGTAATCCAGCTAAGTACATTTGAGTTGGGATGATCAGAAAGGAATGCAGTATTCAAGATTTGGATTTATACTGTATTAGAATGAAGTTTTCTACTTGTTCCAAACCCCTTTGCTAAAAATTCTGATATTCTTTTTGCTTTGTTTTATCTCTGCTGAGCACAGAGTAGACAATTTTGGAGGATGCTCCACAGATCATACACATAATTTCACATCTATATGGACTCCAATATCACATTCCTGAAGGGATAGCAGCTAATTAAAATATGTTACTCAACAAGAATGCATCTACATTGTGCAAAGAAAAATATATGAAGATCCTCAGGTTAATGGAAATCCAACATGAGAAATACCAGAGCTGTGATACCATAGAGACTGATTTCCTAGTGTTAGATTCAGTACATTTGCATACCCTAGTTGTGGTCACAGAAGTAATACTTGAGCAGGTCAACTGTAGGAGGGTCTACAGTCAGCACGATAACCTTAGGTCCAGTGTTGAAAGTTTTACTGGTTTTCGACTAGATTTGGAGCCTCTGAACGGCATTATCCTTGGCTGATATGAAGGTAGCTGCTAAAACTTCTGTAGTCTTGACTGTGGAGGTGACTCCTAATTAGACCTTTTCACCTATAATCCCACAAAACTCTGTTTTAACTTTTGAAAATGAACCAGGCACACTCCTTGGTTTTGGGTTGGCTTATGTGCCGGCCTGTTTCTAAAATACATGAAGCTGAGGAGGAAATGGAGTATCCACTTGGTAACCAGGCAAAGAATAAGCATCTTTAAGAAGAAAGGAAGGAAAACATCTTTAAAGTTAGCAAAAGTTGATTTAATGAACTTTAACTATGTATTTGTAATGAAGGGGTTTTAATTTGTTTGACTTTGGGTTTTGCTTATTTGGTTTTTTTCATACTATTTTATAAAATAACAAGGTTTATCAGAGCAGTGATGCCTCCTATGCTGGCAAACAGCTCTAGAAATGCCATAAAAGCAAACTTCTCTGACACTCAGGGCAAATTTACGAAACCTCAGGCTCACCTAAATTTTCTGCCGATTTCTTGCCATTTGACAAAACAGTTGTAAAAGAAGGGACTCGTCCTGCTCTTATCTTATCTTGGCCTTATACTTTAAATGAGGAAAAGTGATCCTAGAGGCCTAGAGGAATGCTTAATTAAGAAAAAAGTATTGTAAAGCATGCAAGAAAGTAAACCGATGGAACAGATTTTGATACAGGGAAAACTTCCTATGGAATCCTGCAATGCAAGGCATTATATATTATTGTTATTACTTAAAATCTTTATTTATAATTATACATATACATTATTATATATAATTATATAAAAATAATCATTATGTTATATATTATATGATTATATTTAATATAATAGGATTATGTTTCTAAGTCTATTTATAATTATAATCATTATTATACTGAAATATTGCATCCATTATTACAAAAAGCCAAAATATTCACAAATTCATCAACATTCAAATAACATTTTTTTTGGTCCATGATCCTGTGTATTAATATGAGCAAATTTTAAAGAACTTTTACATTCTGAGCCAAAATGAGAATTGAATAGTTGGAGGGCAATACTACTTCTGCCACAGTATGAGCTGCAGGATTTTGTTTTTACTGAGTGTACTGTAAAAAGCTCTTTTTGGACTTTCATAGTGTATACTGCCAATGAGTTTCACACGGAGGATTTAATAGCCCTGTGTGGCATTTATGGCCTTTTTACATCAATTTCTTGATACATAGTGTTTATTTTGTGTATTGCAGACTCAGTGGTAGAGTTTATTGCAGCCATCATTTTAGATGTCCTCAAAGTGTTTCAGCTACTTCTTCTTAAGTATGAGAAGAAAATGTATATTTAAAATATGGATTCTTGACCCCTGCCATGGGTTTGTTTGACACAGCCAGCTGTAAAAGATGTTTTGCAATAGGATATTTGAACTGTGCAATTAAATTCATTTGTGTCAACGATGATATCAGGAACATATAATCTATGGAGTCACGCTTTCTTACTATTGAGAATAAATTACCTACTAAACCATTAACCGTTGAGACAATACATTGATGTGAAACACTGATTACTAATATATCTCAACATGAATGTTGACACATTAGTCCATAGCCACAATTGTTGCAAAGGCACATATCTTCCTGAAGAAAATCCAAATATTAAATTTCACATAGCAGTTTTGGTGATTATAATACTCAATTCATGTCCAGTGTTGTCTTTAAAATGAAATAGCTCGTTAGTTTCCTCTTCTTAATTTTTTTCCAAAATAGTAAAAGCAATTACAGTGGTTGTCATTCTTATAGAATTAAATTTGACAGAATATTCTGTCAAATTTAATTTGAAAAACTAGTCATTTTAACTCATGCAATTCTTACATAGTTTTAAAATCCCAACACCTACTTTTTAAGGGTTTGGCGTTTCTTTAATCAAAAATAGTGAGATTTTTCCTATTTTATTTTATTTTATTTTATTTTTTTACATCTGAATGCAAGGTATTGACTTTCAAAATCAAAAAGATTTGATCTTGAGAAATTAAGATATTCAAAATATATCACTTCATAATCCCACATACTTCCTGCTTTTTCTATAGAGCTACCTTTCCATACCCATGCTGGAAGTGTTTTTCCTAAGATTGGAAGAGTGAAATACACAACAGAATAATTCATATTTATGGTATTGTCACTCTGAGACAGCTGATAGGAGATATCAAAAATCTGTACAACAGAGACCTACCCAAACACTTTGCTATTCCACAAATAATGGGTTTATGTCTGTGGAATGCCTAAAGTACAAGGAATGTGAACACTATCAATCTGCCATATGGCTGTGTTGCAAAATGTTGCTACGCCAAGATGTTTTCAATTCCCTTTATTGTTTTAAGAATCACCACCTGTTAATCTATTTCGTATGTAATTGAATGTTGTTTATGCTCTTCTCCATCTTCACTCTGGTAAGAAAAAAACATCAAAACAGATTTACAATGATTAACGATGGTGGAATTTGCCTTCCCTGTTTTCTTCTTGAGTAAGAATCTGTATTAATCTGGAGGGGTATAGGAAAGAGGCAGTAATGCCTAGAAAAACATGGAGGCTGTGATCTGTGTCTTGAAACAGGTGGCAAAATTTGTTTGCTGGGGATATGCACCTTCTCCTAATCCAAAAATTATTTGCTCTTATATTGTCTGTATTTTCACAAATATCACTCAGTGTAGCCTGTATGTTAAGAGTGTTTTAATTAAGAGTAAAATGAACACCCTCCTTGCAGGTACCTCAGCAGTCTCTGAGAGTAACTTCTCACAAATTCTTTAGAACCATGCATTAGGAGCTTTATGAAATATTATTACAAATTAATTGCTCAAACAACTTCTTAATGATTTTCAATTTGTTGATAGATTGTGTCCTGAAGCATATAATTGCTGAAGCAAATAATTTCAAAAATGTTTTTATTCTCTCTCCCTAGGTATTTTCACTATCTGTGTGCAGTAGGTTGAGCCCAACCAGCAGCTAAGCACCCACCTGGTTGCTTGCTCAGTCCCCTGCCCTCCAGTGGGATCGGGGAGAGGAATGGAAGAGCAAAAACTGACAACTCGTGGGTCAAGATTAAGTCAGCTTAATACGTGAAGCAAAATTGCACAGACAAGCAAAGCAAAATAAGGAACTAATTTGTTACTTCCCATCAGCAGGCAGATATCTAGCCATTTGTTGGAAAATATGACCTCAGCATGTATCACAGTATCCTAATTTGGGGTGCATCAGAGGTCACTTTCTGTTCAGTAAGAGAGGTTCTTACATACACTTGTTGCTGTAGCCATCAGGGTCAGCTGACTTACTTGTTTACCCTGTGGAGGGGTTGCACCTGTGGGGAAGGGTGGACAGGTCAGGTGACCCAAACTGATCAATAGGGTATTCCATCCTACCTGCCATGGTCAGTATAAAAGCTGAGGGATCAAGGGAGTCAGGTTGGCTCTTTGTTGATGAGGAGGACTGTGTCAGTTTGTCCACTTTTGATCCCCATCAGTGTGTTTGGAATCCAGTTCTCTGTCACGGAGACCACTCTGGAACTTTCCCAGTGCCTGCCAGTGACATCTCCTTGGGAGCTGGATATGTTTTTGTGTGTGTGTATGTGTATAGAGTAACTATTTCATTATTTCTTTTTTACCTTAATATTTCATTAAAGTAGTTTAGGGTTTTTTTTCTAAACTCATAACTCTACTTATCTTCTTATTCTCCTTGGAGCGAGAGGTGAGGGAGAGTATCTGTTGTCTTGTTATTGGCCAACTCAGTTGGTCAGTTACTTGGGAAGTCAAACACTGTGATGACAAACATCCCCTCTTCATGCTCCTTTACCTGAGTTTTTATTGCTGAGCATGCCATCATATGCTGTGGGATACCCCTTTGATCATCTAGGGTCTGCTGGCCTGGCTGTGTCCACTCATGCAGTGCACCCCCAGCTACTGGCTTGGTGATGGGGTCACAGTGAGAAAAAGAGAAAGCCTTGACACAAATTTAAAACACAACTTCATAATTCTGCCACAGCAAGCAGACCGTGTTAATGGCTCACTCTTCTTGGAGTCCCATTACACTGCTGACCTAGGTTCCTGCCAGGGAAAATCCTACTAAAAAAAAAAAAAAAAGCTGTAACCAAAACATGTAAATATTTTAAGCTTTTTGTTTATTTTCTTTTATACATTTTATCTCTCATGAAGGTATTTGCACAGAAAGAAAATCTGGGTCAGCACATCTGTGCCTGTCAACACGAAATCCTGTTTCTGTAGAAGGGTTCTCTGACAGGTTGCTTGCTAAAGTATAAACTCATACACAGACACATACACATATATATGTACAAATGTACATGTATATATACACAATATATGTATACTTTTATAATAACAAATGTTTGCTATTAGTGGAGATTTGGGGGGGATTATGTTTTTTTTTTTCCATCAGCTAAGGTATACTAGGGGAGGAACAGAAAGTAACTAAGGACCAATATATTAAATGGTACCCAAAATTCTCCATTATTTTCAATATTTTGTACCTCTTAGAGATAAGAAATTATACGAACCAAACAGTTTTGAAGCCCACAGACTCTCCCAGCTATTACTGCTTCTCAATGTAAAAAATTGTTTCTCTCTATTAGTGTTAACTGCCCTGTGAGTGAAAAGAATTTTTACTTTTATTAGGCGATATAAATAAGCTTTGCAAAATCACCTGACCTAAATCATCCATGGCATAATTGCTAATTGATTTTCCTGCCTCTTGCAATTGAGTGTAATATCTCTACTTTGGTTAGCAGCTGTAGTCCACGCGTTGTTTTCCAAGGAGATGCACTGAATTTCTCTGGTAAACTCTGCAGAATATGATGTAATATACATGAATAATGTAAGTTCAGACACATGGTTCTGCATTCAATGAAACCTGAATTAATACCATAAAAATGTATATTCTTCAAGTAGGTTTTAGTGATAAACTGCTCCAATTTAAAACTGCTGTATAATCTGCTTAAAACTGTTGCAATCTTTGGTTTTGTAATTGGCTTTTTGTTTCTCAGCAGAGGGGCTGTAAAGCAGTTGTGATCCAGAATATGTATGTACACAGACTATGCATAGGCACAAAGTGATCTATACTGATTGAAAATACAGCCGATCCATATTTAGAGCTGAATCTTTAAGCTGTTAGTCACAAGAAAATTATGTTGATTACAAACTCCCTGGCAACCTTGCAAGTTCAAAAGGTTCTGGTTTTGATGCAGAATGGGTATGATGTCCGACATTAACCAATAGTGCTCCCTTTGGGTCTCATTCAACCCCACGGACAGTGAAAGAAAGACTGAATTTTTAGGCGTATTTCAAACACGGTAGGGACACTGTCTCTGGAAACTGGCTCTCCTCGATGTTCACAGTTCTTAGACATTTTTTCTAGTTTTCTAAAAGTTTTTCCTTGTTTTTTGTGGTGGTTTTTTTTTTTCCCTGTCTCTTTTTTCAACAAGATTGTTGACTAGATGGAAGCAATTCACCATATTTTTAAGAATTTGCACACTATAAAATCACAAATCATTTGCATATTACAAGCAAAAAATACAATGTTAATTGCTTAGGTATTTCAAACAAATACATGAGCAAGATTCACTAACCCATTTTACATTAATCTTTTATGCACAAGTATATGCTTATACGCTTGTATTACTGCACAGACTAAGAGCATTCTGTGGATCCTCTTTACAATAAAAATGCACAGTTTCTGTCACATTAGTTAAAATTAACATAAAAGTAAAAAACATAAATTCATGAGAATATGGGCATGAAATCCAAGTCTAGATACTGGAAGCAAGTATTTTATATGATCATCTTTACCTCACAACTAAGGGCTTTTTTCATGTTATTCTCTTGTTGGAAGTCTATTTTTCTATGTTCTCTCATAAGACCTGTCTTTCTCAAAAGCTTGTCGTTGTTGACCTCTCTTATACTAGGTAATGTTTTGGGGTCATTAATCTCTTTTATAGTTTGAAAGCAAGGTCCATACTATTAAGTTCACTAAAATCTGTAAGCTGATAGACATAAATGGAAGCTAAGGATAAGGATACAAGCAGCCACATGGTTGTGTTTATAGTAAGTTGAAATAGCTCCTTGTAATAAATTTGGTTGCGCTAAATAAAATTATATAGCCATAAATAATGAAGAAAAAAGTAAAATTTTGCAGTAGTCACCAATTGAAGTGTGTGTTTGAGCTGTAACTATAATTAACTGTTTAAAAAGGGTACATGCTTAACTTTCCTTTCCCCCCCAAAAAAAAATTATAGATGGCCTTATTTGATTATTGGAAATGGCATTTTTTACATCTTACATTTGTTCATAATTAATATAATTAGAGTCAGACACTGAAAGAACTTCTGTGGCTCATAATTGATTCCGTGTTCATTCCAGTTGCATCTGTAATTTTTTAAAATTTTACCACAGACATCTGCGAGATAATAGCTGCGTGTTCATTCTAAGGCAGTCTGTCCTAAAGTACAAATCCAAGCTGACTCATTGAGATCGCCGTATGAATTTACGAAATTATTCTCTTGGAACATAACATTAGGAAATGTCACAGCAAACTAGCTTGCTCACATGTTAACTACACTTACATATTAAAGATGGGTGAGGAGGCAGGGCTTAGATCCAAATGGGGTTTATATTACCATTTGGGGTTCACTGATGCCAAATCTTTTGAGCTTCTCTAATCAGATTTTGCCACCATATGGCAAGCATCAGTGTTATCTTGTGGTAATCTGACCTTCTTGCAGCAAATCTCCAGTGCATACAAATAAAAACTGAAAAAGTATCATCTGCTTTTGGATCCAAAATAGAACAGAGTCAGACTAATGCTGAAATTTTACCTTTTTGCTAATAAGTAGTGCGTGGCAATTGTTACAGCAAAATTGTTGGGGAAAAAAGGTTACTTGAATCCCAGGCTAGGAAACCTAACAGCTCATGTTTCTCAGGAGAGAACACAAAGTGCCTTGGCTGTTGGAAGATTTCTTATGAGGAAAAAGTACTAATCCACACTAATTCCTCTCCAGGGACAAAAACTGGGCTTACATATAGGTGTGAGTCTCACCCAAACGCGTGACGGTTTTCCTGCTGTTTTTCCATGTGGGTACTGGCCATGCACCATGTGCTGCCATGGTCAGATCAGAAGACGTTGTAACACCTTGGGTAATAAGGGAAGGAATATCAGTGTCTGGCTGCTTTCACATCTCTCAGTTGAAAGTTTAGTCTCAGGCAGATACTAATGAACAGAGAACAAATGTACTGCCGCAAAAGACAGCACTAACGGTTTCAGATTTCTTGGTCACAGCAGTATTCCACTATAACTATTTTTTGCTTTATAAAGCAAAGGGCCTGGTGGGGAAAATGCTATTTTAGAATTTCTTCTAACCCATATAGAAATACTGACTGAGAATCTACAGGTATAATGTGAGTTGAATAAAAATTACTTTAAAGTGAATAATGATGACTTTTCTAAAGAAATTCATGGTAGGAGAGAAGAAGAGTAACGATAATACAATTAAGAAAAGCCAACACGGGCAACTTGGGAAACTAAAAGACAAGGTGCTTCAGACAGAGAGAGTTTCAGGTATAAAGGATTGTGAGAGAACTGGCAGTAACGGAAAAGTTGAGATTATATTCATAATGGCAGACTATCCCATTGCACAGGAAAGACACGAAGCATATTAAGAGAGCAATACAGGATCAGAAACTCTCTAAGGACATGAAAATAAATATTAGAGAAATAAATGAAGAGTGAAAACACAAGTTGATGTCTAAAAAAATATATTGGGATAAAATCAGAGAGACTAAGGAGCAAAATGAGTTTCAATTAGCAAGGAACAGAAAAGCCCTAGGAGAAGGAAATTTGAAATAACACCAAAAAAAAAAGACAATACATAACAAACATTGGATTAGGCAAAGATTGAGACAAATGGTGTCTTTTTTTGTTTTAAAAACCGAACAAATAGAGAAGCCCCCCAAAACTTCTTTTAACTACATATATAAAGGAATTGACTTTATGAAGTGTTATGAAGTACGGAACAGAATACAGAAAGAACACACTATGGTGTATCTTTTTATAAAGTAGTGTGGGCAAATTCAAGTTGTGCAGCTTGGTTAAATTAATATATTTTTTGCATGCAGAATTAATTTTACGAAATGTCTAGACCCCTAGAAAGTTATTTTTAGGAAGTTATGAGATCCAAAGTTCTAACAGGAATAATCTTAATACCTAAGCTCAAAAAAAGAAATTTAAAAAAGAAAAAAGGGAAAAAAAAGAACTCAGAGCATTATAGCTGTGTTAGTCTAACTCCAATATCTGGCAAGATTCTGTAAAAAATTATTAAGAAATCAATTTATAAGTACCTCAAAGATAATAAGGTGATAAAAATAGACAGCATGAGTTTGTCAAGAACTGATCATGTCAAACTAATCTAATTTCTTTCTCTGACAGGCTAACAGGCCAAGTGAATAAAGAAGAAGCAGTAGGTTTGGTACAGCTTGACTTTATTAAGTTTTTTGACACTGCCATGCATGACATTCTTATAAGCAAGCTAAGAAAATGCAGTTAAGCAATAATCACCCGTTTGAAACTTACACTGAAGTAGTTTACCTGTATCCTAGGAGGGTGTTTCAAGTGTCACTCCTCGTGGACCTGCCCTCGACCTAGTTGTCTGATATTTTTATTAATAGTTGAAATAGTGTGACCAGTAGGTCGAGGGAGGTCATTCTTCCCCTCTACTCTGCACTGGTGAGGCCACAACTGGAATACTGCAACCAGTTCTGGGCTGTCCAGTTCAAGAGAGACAGGGAACTACTGGAAAGAGTCCAGCGTAGGGCAACAAACATGACTAAGGGATTAGAGCATCTCCCTTATGAGGAAAGGCTGAGAGAGCTGGGACTCTTTAGCCTGGAGAAGAGAAGGCTGAGGGGAGACCTTATTAATGCTTATAAGTATCTAAAGGGCGGGTTGAAGGAGGAGGGAGCGGACTCTTTTCAGTGGTTGCCAGTGAGAGGACGAGGGGCAACGGGCACAAGCTGGAACATAGGAAGTTCCACTCAAATATGAGGAAGAACTTCTTTATGGTGAGGGTGACAGAGCCCTGGAACAGGCTGCCCAGGGAGGTTGTGGAGTCCCCTTCTTTGGAGATTTTCAAGACCCGCCTGGATGCAGTCCTGAGTAATGTGCTATGGGCAACCCTGCTTCAGCAGGGGAGTTGGACTAGATGATCTCTAGAGGTCCCTTCCAACTCCAACAATTCCATGATTCCATGATTCTGTGAAATGGATGACATATAAATGGATGACATTTCGGTAGAAGAGGTGGCAGTCATTTTCAAGGACAGATTAAGACTATAAGGTGATTTTGACAAATTCCTACAAAATTCAACAAATTAAAATTCAGAGAATTTCAAATTTCAATTTAATTTTCAATATGCGCGAAACACATTGTCTCACTGCCTACTATGAGTGAATTGAAATTCAGAGAATTTCAATAAGAGAATACAGAGAAATGTAATGGTTATAACAAAACCTAAGGTGCAAATTAAAAATGAGAGGTAACTGACAAGGCAATACCATTTTTAAAAAAGAAACCAAATAAAAAAGTAAGCATGGATCTTGTCCTTATAGTGGATTTGAAACCAACTATGAGTCAGCAATGTGAAACAAAAAGAAGAACCCTAATTCTGGAATATATTAGGACAGTATTTCATGTGTAAGACATGTTGGTAACAATTCTGCTCTCTGCAACACGTGGGAAGCTCTGGCTGAAATCCTTCTGCTTCTTAACACCCTCATCCACAATTTATAAAACCAAATCTTCAAAACTGCTTTCAGACAGAAGACCTTTGATCTCCTGCTAATTGGTTGGGTATTTTCACAGCAGTAATAAATGACACCACCTTTACGATATGCATCATAACTCGATAAATGGATTTAGGAGCATCAGTTCTAGTAAGTTATTTTTAAAAATCTTGGCAAGAATAGTTAGGTACTTATGAATAACGTTGCTACATTTCACTAAGCTAGAAACCCTTTCTCCCAGTAAGGGTGCCTAATTTGAGATTCTATAAACTCGTAGTAGGCAGTGAGACAATGTGCTTTGTGCATATTGAGAAGTAAAGCTATGTACAGGACACATGCCGACTCAGAAAGACCTTTCAGCTTATGAAGCCAGAGAAAATGAAATATATCTTACGTGTTTCTTGGTGCTATCATTCATGTTCTCACTTACTAAGTTGCAGGCTAAATAGACAAGTGAGAGCATTATTGTATAGCATTAAGAAGCCTTAGGGTACAGACATACTTATTTCACTCCAGATATTTAAAGGGCTGGCTGAGCATTTGCATGATGTTGTTTAAATGCTAAAATATCTATAATCAATCCATGCATTCAATGTACTTTGTAATAGCTCATCTGCCATGTTGCACTTATATCCCAATAATGAAGTTTATAAATTTTCAAGCAATTCTACTGCATTTTAAGCATTAGTCCATCCTGGGAATTGAACAGCCACTCAACTCTTAGAGCTCAGCTGACAAGGCAAATCCAAGGCATGTAGTCATTTGAATGGCTTATTAAACTTCAATCATAACCAATTAGTAAGGATTGTACTGTTCCCCGCCCCCATTGGTAAATACTCATTTATTTTCTTGTCTCATCTACTTTCTTGTATATACTTATTAATAAGCTTTCTCCCCTGCATAAAGCAACATGCCTGCCATATGAAAGGAAATGAAGTTCTTCTACATTACACATGCCAACATTTAGGATTTTCTAAATTTTATTCATTGAGGCTTACACATGCCGGCATTTAAGGTTTTGTAAAATTTTATTCACTAGGGCTCTGGCCTTGCAGTGTCTTGCATAGTGGAAAGAGCAAAAAGGCTACACACTTTCCAGTAAGTACAGGGAGGAAGGTGCAGGGTGGAGAAAAATATTACAAGGACCAAAATAGTTCCTGCTCTGTGGAAAACTTTTTTGTTTTGTCCTCACACACAGCTAGGGAAAGTAAAGGGCATGCATGCTAAGAATTGAAACAGCAAACAGTAGCTGACAGTTGAAACAAAAAGAGAAAAAAAAAAAAAAAAAAAAGCAGCTTGTTGTTTAAATTGGTAATCTGTGCTCCACACTGCAGAAAAGAATAATCTCTCCATTTCTTCTTTGAAGACATCTATTCCTGCATGTTGAGAAGTCATTGCAGTGGAGCTGAATTTGATCCTATAAGAAGGACGTGCATTCATTCTGAGATCCCCTCCAAACATGTCTTGATTCTGGAGCTCACACACATTGACCAAGGTCAACGTGTCCAACGCACCAAGGGTGTGTGAAATGGTACTAGATGCCTATGCCTATGCCTAAGTAACTGAATCGTCTTTTCTAGGACTCACCTTTCTTGTACCAACACATAAGACAGTATGATTTCCTGGATGAGGCAAATACATGGCACAATTATGACACCTAATCTTTGAATCACATTGGTGTGTGAAGTTTCATGGCAAATTAGGTTCTTGTGTAAAATTTATTTAGGAATGTTCTTCCAAGGTGGCTGTCTTTTGAAAATGTGGATTATTTAGGGTGGAATAGAATATTTCAGGATTATTTAAGTTTGCTCATTCTCTTTATTGTGGAAATACTCTGTTTTGATAGGAAGGTATTCTAATAAAGTGTTTTCCAAAATCGTGGTACAGATTCCAGTAAAAGCCAAAAAAACTATGGAGACTGGACTAGAGTTGTTAAAATGTTGTGAAAGATTGTTAGACTCAAATCCTTAACCTTATGGGTTTATAAAAGGGCACAAGTTTCAATGGCCTACTTCAAAAAGAACTGTTCAGCACCATTGGGTATCTCTAGCCAGGACTCTCCCACTGATGTCTGTTGGAATGGTTGCACCGTGTATAAATGAACAAACATACTGAGAAACAATTAAATGGTTGCAGTCCTACCAAAATGCCCACTCTCCTAACCACTGACATACAAAATTAGCCAATCATTCTCATTAGCATAACTTTTTTTTTTTTTTTTTACATAAATAATCCATATAAATAGGGGATTGCAACATGATATGAGAGGTAAGAATTTAACAACAGGCACACTGTTGTTGACAAGTAGAAGATACTGAAGTATAAGATGAAGGCAACTGCAGTACATTCCTTCCATGTGTACTTCTTTACCATCTAAAAACTCTGATTTGGAGTTGGAAGACACATCAGTACTAATATGTTTAAAATCCTTTCATGAGCCTTTTTTCTATGCAATCCTTTGATCAGACTTTGAAATAAAAATACTTTGACAATGAACTTGCGGTTTAATTAAGCAATGTGTTAAAAATCACATTACTTCTTTGTTTGGGATTTATCATCTTAAAAATTTTATTTGATGAGCTCTGGCTCTTGTGTTTTGAGAAAAAAGCATTCTTTATTCACTTAATAATGCCATTTATGACTCTTCCTTCACTGCTTCTTTTATGAAGTAAAGAAACTTAGAGAAAGACTCAGTTCAGGATCAGGACACATAAATGGAAGGGTCTGCATGTAGGAGTAAATAGGTAAGCTAGACATGAGTTACCACTGAACTAATTGTTTAAATGCAGTGGAGGTCTATGTATGACTCAAAATAACTGCATACACACAGGCATAGAGTACTACTTGAGATGCCTTGGGGTTTCTCACTTGGCTTCCATCTGCTACTCCAGAAAGACATGAGTTCCCCAGATATCCACTGTCATATTTCCTAACTCTATGGATGTGTCAGACACCCTGAAGAGTCAAAATTAGTAGACACCTACATTAAGGATATAGCTATCTAGTTTAGGATGAGTTGAATTCTTCCTGAGTTGCATTGCCCGGACTGACTTCAGGCTCAATTCAGTTGCTTGAACATAGGCTTCTGCTGCTATTTCAGATGCTGTAGGGTATTTCTCAGGTATTCTCAACAGGCTGGCAGATATGTCACAGGATTACAGATGTTTATAGTAAATCTATGCTTTATGGCAGAAGTTTAGCTATTTAGCTTAAAGTAGACACTTATGTCGAGAAATCTAAATATGTCTTAATCTTGAACTGTGTTATTCCCATAGACCATTTAATCACTCCTAGTAGAAACCACTCTCTCTTCAGTGAAACACAAGTTCAGATCTTGGCATTACAGGCAGGCATTGCAGACATCAGTATCAGACTTCATTTTCCTATATGTCAACTAGGCAACTAATTTCAGAAGTTTTTACTAAGCAGTGGTCATTTACTCAGGATTTTCTGCTCGGTGAACTGAGAAATAAACCCAAGAAATAAAAATCCTGTGAATGTTTTCAGATAAGTCAACTCTTAAATCTGGATTTGGTGTCACTGCAATAGTTTCTGTACATTGCATACATTATGGAGCCAAAAATCAAACATTTAATTTTGGTTGAGGTGAAAATTTAAATGTTACCTCAGCAAGTTGTCAACATATCAATTACGTTTTCAAGGCTACTAACATTTCAGTTGAACACAGATTTTTTTTTAGATATTATACATTTAATGAAACACTAAATACATCAAATAAAATAATAAATACAATTAAAGCTAGAATTAGGATGCCTAAATTCATAGCTATCAGTGTAATTATTTTAAACAACAAATTCCTTCAGTTTATAAAAGCTTTTTTTCTTCTATACTTCTGATTTTTAGTGTAATTTACTTCATTTTCTGGAATCACATCACAATATTAATTCATCCTGAGTGTTCTAAATAGTGTAAACCACAGGGAAATTATGATAAATGTTAACTTACTGTTTAGTTTAACTGTAGAATAAACATCCTTCAGTGTCTCACTATGTATAATAGCTAATGAGATTTTTATCGCATGCTGCAACTTAATTGCGTAAAGTTGTTCTCTTTGAAAGCGTGCTATCTAATGTACTTACATGGAAAAAAAATTATACGTCTAAACAGCTTGAAAGTTATATGTAAAAGTTATAATGGTAACATTAAAAAAGAAAAAAACAAACTACAAAACAAACTAAGAAACCAATAACAAACAAAAATCCCTAATATTTTACCATATTTTCTGTAGAAATCATTGTTTTAATTTAAAGGTTTCTTATGCATTCAAGCGTGGTGATATTTTGAGCATACAATAGTATTGCAAGCCACAAGGTCTGATGAACTGCACAATCTTGGTTTGAATTCACATGTCTATTACCAAGTTTATGTAAGAAATTTATCATTATTGACATTTAATTTATTTCAGTTCATTTGCTTGAGTCCCAATTCTGCACTCACACACTATGTACAAGGTGCATTTAAGGGTCATGAGAGTTATTATTTCACTGTTCATATGATACTTGGGGCTAATAATAAATAAAAAAAAAGCCAAAACAAAACATAAAAAGAAAAGACGGGTGTTAGGATGCCTTCAGCTGTTTTCAGCTAGTCTTAAACAGTTATCTCTTCAGAAGGAATAGGCAAGGAAGGAGAGGCGGGGGTGTGGCTCTGTACATTCGGGAGTGTTTTGACTGTATAGAGCTAGATTCTAGTGACGATGAAGTTGAGTGTTTGTGGGTAAGGATGAAGGGGAAAGCTAACAAGGATTTTGTGTTGGGAGTCTGCTATAGACCACCCAACCAGGATGAGCAGGTTGATGAAGTATTCTATAAGCGGCTGGCTGAAGTCTCGCAATTGCCAGCCCTTGTTCTGGTTGGGGACTTCAACCTACCGGATATCTGCTGGAACAGCAGAGGGCAGGCAGTCTAGGAGGTTCCTTGAGTGTATGGAAGATAACTTCCTGATACTACTGGTAGGAGAGCCTACCAGGGGAGGTGCCTCACTAGACCTACTTTTCACAAACAAAGAAGGACTAGTGGGAGATGTGAAGGTCGGAGGCCGTCTTCGTCTTAGCGATCATGAAATGGTCAAGTTTTCAATTCTTAGTGAGGTAAGGAAGGGGGTTAGCAAAACCTCCACCTTGGACTTCTGGAGGGTGGTCTTTAGCCTGTTTAGAACCCTGGTTGGGAGGGTCCCTTGGGAGATAATCCTGCGGGGCAAAGGGGTTCAGGAAGGCTGGACGCTCTTCAAGAAGGAAATCCTAAAGGCCCAGGAGCAGGCTGTTCCCATGAGGCGCAAAATTAAAGGGAGGGGAAAATGGCCGGCCTGGATGAACAAAGAGCTTTCGATGGGACTTAGGGAAAAAAGGAAGGTTTATCACCTTTCGAAGAAGGGACAAGCAACTCAGGAAGAGTACAGAGATCTTGTTAGGTTATACAGAGAAAAAATTAGGAAGGCAAAAGCCCAGCTGGAACTCAACCTGGCCATTAATATAAGGGACAACAAAAAAAGTTTTTATAAATACATCAACAAAAAGAGAGTCAGGGAGAATCTCCATCCCTTCCTGGATGCAGGGGGAAACATTGCGACCAAGGATGAGGAGAAGGCTGAGATACTTAATGCCTTCTTTGCCTCTGTCTTCAATAGTCAGACCATCTACCCCCAGGGTGTATAGCCTCCTGGGCTGGAAGATAAGGATGGAGAGCAGAACAACCCCCCTGTAATCCAGGAGGAAGTAGTTAATGATTTGCTTATGCACTTGGACATGCATAAGTCCATGGGGCCGGATGGGATTCACCCAAGGGTACTCAGAGAGCTGGCGAGAGAGCTCACCAAGCCTCTCTCCATTATCTATCAACAATCCTCGTCAACAGGAGAGGTACCAGATGACTGCAAGGTGGCCAATGTGATGCCCATCTACAAGAAGGGCTGGAAGGACGATCTGGGAAACTATAGGCCTGTCAGTCTGACCTCGGTACTGGGAAAGATCATGAAGAGGATCATCTTGAGTGAGCTCTCACAGCAAGTGCATGGCAGCCGAAGGATCAGGGCCAGCCAGCATGGGTGTATGAAAGGGAGGTCCTGCTTAACCAACTTGATCTCTTTCTATGACCGTGTGACCCACCTTCTCAATGCAGGGAAGGCTGTGGACGTTATCTACCTGGACTTTGGTAAGGCCTTTGACACTGTCCCCCACAGCGTTCTCCTGGAGAAGCTGGCGAATCACGGCATAGACAAGTGTACTCTTCACTGGGTAAAAAACTGGCTGGCTGGCCGTGCCCAGAGAGTTGTAAATAATGGGGTGAAATCCAGTTGGTGGCTGGTCACCAGTGGTGTCCCTCAGGGCTCAGTTTTGGGGCCAGTCTTGTTTAATATCTTTATTGATGATCTGGATAAGGGGATTGAGTGCACCCTCAGTAAGTTTGCAGATGACACCAAACTAGGTGGGAGTGTTGATCTGCTTGAGGGTCGGCAGGCTCTACAGAGGGACCTGGACAGGTTGGATCGATGGGCCAAGGCCAATGGGATGAGGTTTAATAAGGCCAAGTGCCGGGTCCTGCATTTCGGTCACAACAACCCCAGGCAGCGCTACAGGCTTGGGGAAGAGTGGCTGGAAAGCTTCCCAGCAGAAAAAGGACCTGGGGGTATTGGTGGACAGCCGGCTTAACATGAGCCAGCAGTGTGCCCAGGTGGCCAAGAAGGCCAATGGCATCCTGGCCTGTATCAGGAATAGCGTGGCCAGCAGGAGTAGGGAAGTGATGGTGCCTCTGTTCTCGGCCCTGGTGAGGCCTCACCTCGAGTACTGTGTTCAGTTCTGGGCCCCTCACTACAGGAAGGACATTGAGCTGCTGGAGCGTGTCCAGAGGAGAGCCACCAAGCTGGTGAGGGGTCTAGAGAACAAGTCCTATGAGGAGAGGCTGAGGGAACTGGGCACGTTTAGTTTGGAGAAGAGGAGGCTGAGGGGGGACCTCATTGCCCTCTACAACTACCTAAAAGGAGGCTGTAGAGAGGTGGGTGTTGGCTTCTTCTCCCAAGGGAATAATGACAGGACCAGAGGAAATGGTCTGAAGTTGCAGCAGAGGGGGTTTAGATTAGATATTAGGAAGAATTACTTTACTGAGAGGGTGGTCAGGCACTGGAACAGCCTGCCCAGGGAGGTGGTGGAGTCACCATCCCTGGAGGTATTTAAGAAACGTGTAGACATGGCACTTCAGGGCATGCTCTAGTGGCCGAGATTGTTGGTTTGTGTCTGTTTGTGGGTAGGGTGGTGTGTGGTTTTCACTGAATTTCACTGAATTTTTTTTTAGAGTTGGAAGGGACCGTATAGATCATCTAGTCCAACTCCCCTGCTGAAGCAGGATTGCTTAGAGAATGCTACTCAGGACTGCATCCAGGCGGGTCTTGAAAATCTCCAAAGAAGGGGACTCCACAACCTCCCTGGGCAGCCTGTTCCAGGGCTCTGTCACCCTCACCGTGAAGAAATTCTTTCTCATATTCGAGTGGAACCTCCTATGTTCCAACTTGTGCCCGTTGCCCCTCGTCCTGTCACTGTGGTGACACTGTGGTTGTGGGTGTTTGTTTTGTTTTGGTTTTGGTGCTTGGTGTTCTGGGATTTTTTGGGGGTTTTTTTGTTGGTTTTGGTGGGTTTTTTTTTTTTGTTGTTGTTGTTGGGTTTGTTTTTTTTTTTTGTTGGTTGGACTCGATGATCTCAAAGATCCCATCCAACCAAAAATATTCTGTGATTCTGTGATCTCCCTACATTGTGTATCCTGAAACAAGATCAAGCACCCCATGCAGATATATGTGAATAAATACTCAAGAACAAACTAGTAATCTTGAGTATTAACAGGTTATTTCTGATTATCAGTATTCATTCATACTCAGGTATCGTGTTTCACATTCTGCAAAAGTGTTTAAGAAAATAAGAAGCCTGCTTCTCAATTCCAAATGTGGTAATGAAAAATTTTTACTCCAGAACATTTTCCTATAAGGAAGGATGGGAGATGAAAATGGATGTTGTCTTAGCTCCTTAAAAGCTAAGGAGCTCCTTAGCTCCTTAAAAGTGTGCAACCTTAAGCAGCAGAACCTCAGAACAATCTTGAAGAACAGCTTGTCTGTACCTCTTCATTCTTGCAATGCCCTTCTCTTCCTCTGTATTTCTTGCAGAGGCCCTAGTGTATGATCTAGTTGGGAAGAAGGAGGAAGGGGACATACCTAGTGTCACACACAGAGTAAAGAGTAAAAACTCCCTCAATAACAATCTCAGCCTGAGAAATCTGAGAAGATGCCTAATTTATCCTTATCAGTATTTTCTGTGCCTTTATTTCCCTGTTTATACTGAATTTCACTGAATTTCACTGAATTTTTTTAGAGTTGGAAGGGACCGTATAGATCATCTTGTCCAACTCCCCTGCTGAAGCAGGATTGCTTAGAGAATGCTACTCAGGACTGCATCCAGGCGGGTCTTGAAAATCTCCAAAGAAGGGGACTCCACAACCTCCCTGGGCAGCCTGTTCCAGGGCTCTGTCACCCTCACTGTGAAGAAATTCTTCCTCATATTCGAGTGGAACCTCCTATGTTCCAGCTTGTGCCTGTTGCCCCTTGTCCTGTCACTGGGAACCACTGAAAAGAGTCTGGCTCCCTCCTCCTTCAACCCACCCTTGAGATACTTATAGGCGTTAATAAGGTCTCCCCTCAGCCTTCTCTTCTCCAGACTAAAGAGTCCCAGCTCTCTCAGCCTTTCCTCATAAGGGAGATGCTCCAATCCCTTAATCATCTTTGTTGCCCTTCGCTGGACTCTTTCCAGTAGTTCCCTATCCCTCTTGAATTGGGGAGCCCAGAACTGGATGCAATACTCCAGTTGTGGCCTCACCAGTGCAGAGTAGAGGGGGAGAATGACTTCCCTCGACCTACTAGCCACACTCTTCCCTATGCAGCCCAGGATTCCGTTGGCCTTCCTGGCCACAAGAGCACATTGCTTGCTCATTGTCATTTTGCTGTCTACCAGGACTCCCAGATCTTTCTCTTCGGAGCTTGGCTCCAGCAGGTCCACACCTAACCTGTATTGGTGCCTGACATTCTTCTTGCCCAGGTGTAGCACCTTACACTTTTCCTTGTTGAACCTCATGAGGTTCTTCCTTGCCCAGCTCTCCAGCCTGTCCAGGTCTCTCTGGATGGCAGCACGGCCCTCCGGGGTGTCAGCCACCCCACCCAACTTGGTATCATCAGCAAACTTGCTGAGGATACACTCTGTCCCCTCGTCCAGGTCACTGATGAATATGTTGAACAGGACTGGACCAAGTATTGACCCCTGGGGGACACCACTGGTTACAGGCCTCCAGCTTGAGCCTGTTCCATTAACCATTACCCTTTGGGTCCTGTCACACAGCCAGTTCTCAATCCACCTCACTGTCCCCTCACCCAGCCCACACTTCCTTAGTTTCCCAATGATGATGCTATGGGAGACAGTGTCAAAAGCCTTGCTGAAGTCAAGGTAGATGACATCTGCTGCCCTCCCCTCATCCAGCCAACCAGTTATGGCATCATAGAAAGCTATCAGATTGGTCAAACATGATTTACCCTTGGTAAACCCATGTTGCCCACTTCCAATAACCCCCCGCTCTTCAACTTGTTTGGAGATGACATCTAGAATGAGTCTCTCCATTACCTTCCCAGGGACGGAGGTGAGACTAACTGGTCTGTAGTTCCCAGGGTCCTCCTTCTTGCCCTTTTTGAAGACTGGAGTGATGTTGGCCTTCCTCCAGTCTTCTGGCACCTCTCCTGTTCTCCATGACCTTTCAAAGATGATAGAGAGTGGCCCAGTGATAACATCTGCCAGCTCTCTCAGCACTTGTGGGTGCATCCCATCAGGGCCCATGGACTTATGAATGTCCAGTTTGGCCAAGTGGTCCCGAACCTGGTCCTCCTCTACTGGAGGAAAAACTTCCTCTCTCCATACCCTCCCCCTGGCCTCCAAGGCCAGAGGTTCATGAGGGGCAGCCTTAGCAGTGAAGACTGAAGAAAAGAAGGCATTCAGCAACTCTGCTTTCTCCGTGTCTTCCACCACTAGGGTGCCCATCTCATTCATCAGTGGGCCCACATTATCCCTAATCTTCCTTTTTCTGTTTACGTACTGGAAAAAACCCTTTTTGTTGTTCTTAACT
The DNA here is from genome assembly GCF_964106895.1 of Numenius arquata. NCBI lineage: Eukaryota > Metazoa > Chordata > Aves > Charadriiformes > Scolopacidae > Numenius > Numenius arquata. The sequence goes on along the minus strand of NC_133576.1, from coordinate 105,036,741 downwards.
GTAGTGGCCAAGATGAGTTCAGTTTGAGCCTTGGCCCTTCTAATTTTCCCCCTGCATATCTTCACTGCTTCCTGGTATTTCTCCTTGCCTACCAGGCCCTTTTTCCAAAGATCATAAACCTTCTTTTTGTTCCTGAGCTCCAGACAAAGCTCTCTATTTAGCCAGGCTGGTCTTCTTCCCTTCCTGCTTGATTTTTGGGATTTGGGTATGGCTCTTTCCTGGGCTTTTAAGAGTGCCTCCTTGAAGTGCGACCAGCCTTCCTGGGCACCTTTGCCCTTCAGGACTGTCTCCCAAGGGACACTTTCAACCATGCTCCTGAAGAGGCCAAACTCTGCCCTTCGGAAGTCCAAGGTGGCAGTTTTGCTGGCCCCTCGCCTTGCTTCAGCAAGGATTGAAAATTTTATCATTTCATGATCACTCTGTCCAAGATGACCTCCAACGTTTACATCCCCCACAAGACCTTCTGAATTAACTATCAACAGGTCCAGTATGGCACTTTCCCTAGTTGGTTCCCTCACCAGCTGTGTTAGGAAGTTGTCTTCCATGCACTCCAAGAATCTCCAGGACTGTTGCCTCTCTGCTGTGTTGTATTTCCAGCAGATATCTGGGAAGTTGAAGTCCCCCATGAGTACAAGGGAGAGTGATCGTGAGGCCTCTGCCAGCTGCTTATAGAATATTTCATCAGCCTTTATATCCTGGTTTGGAGGTTTATAACAAACTCCCACCACAAGGTCTGCCTTATTGGTCTTCCCCTTGATTCTTATCCATAGGCACTCAACACTGTCTTCATGTGTATTGCCAAGTTCTAGGCATACAATACTACTTTTAACATAAAGGGCCACCCCACCACCTCTCTTTCCTTTCCTGTCCCTTCTGAAGAGTTGATAGCCATCAATCACAGCACTCCAGTTATGCGAGTCCTCCCACCACGTTTCTGTGATGGCAACCAGATCATAGTTTTCTTGCTGTACGATGGCCTCCAGCTCCTCCTGTTTGTTACCCATGCTGCGTGCATTCATGTAGATGCACTTCAGCTGGGCTAATCGTCCCACTATTTTTCTGGGAGGGCAGGCACTAATTCCCACCTGTCCATGTGCAGACATATCAGCAGTTACCATCTTATCACTACTCCTTGTGTCTTCACAGCTGCATGTATCTTTCTCTCCCACATCGACTGCTGCAACAGGCTGCAAGGCCTTACTGGCACCTATACCCACTAGTACTGAGTTTTGCTTTGATGCATGACAACCTTATAAAGAGGGTTCTTGAAATACAAGCAGAAAGGAGAAACAGGTAAAGTGATTATGATTGTAGTAATGAAGAAAACTTCCTGAGACCTTACTCTTGTATCTTTTTTGTAAAGAATAAAAATAGGACAGACACAAATACATGGAAATATAAAGACTGTTGGATGAAATCAGAGCAGAAATCCATGATAGTTTAGTGAAAAATAGGTAGAAATGTGTTTTTTATTTATAAAATGGCTTGTTTGAATAGCACAACCCAGCTCTATATTACAGTTTGTTATATTACAGTAAGTTGGGTTAGAAGATTATATGAATACCCACACTGCAGATTGCTATGTCAAGCTAGACCAGCTGAATCATCATATCCTCTTGATTATTAAGACAGCCTAATGTGTCTAAAAATTAGCTAAGTCTTAGCTGAATAAATTTAGGTAGATAACCCCATCATTTTTGGTAAAATCAAAAAGCAAAGCCAAGTATTTGAGGATTGCAGCCAAATTAAATTTCCTTCCATCTTTGGACAGTCTTCAGGAACATTTTTACTCTGTTTAAGAGTAAATCATGGCTTACCCAGGGTATATTTTCTTATATGTCAGATTTTAAGCTGCACAATTAGGTAGAAGCAAATATGCAAACTTATTTTTTCATTAATGTTTAATCAAAATTATGTTTCCCAATACTGAGATTACAATTCTATGCTGCAAATCAGGATGAACTGTCAAAATTCAAACCATTACACAGACAGAAGGTCATAGGATGACTGGCTAAACCAACAGATCTTTGGTCAAGGATGGAAACGAGCTACACACAGTAATAACCATTGCACCTGGGTCAAGGCAATCCCCACAATCAGTACAGGCTGGGTGGTGAAGAGACTAAGAACAGCCCTGCAGAGAAGGTCTTGGGGTACTGGTAGATGAAAATTTGGATATGAGTCGGCAATATGCTCTTGCAGCCCAGAAAGCCAATTGTATCCTGGACTGCATAGAAAGAAGCATGGCCAGCAGGTCAAGTGAGGTGATTCTCCGTCTTTGCTCCTCTTTGGTGCAACTCCACCCAGAGTACTACATCTAGTTCTGGGGCACCCAGCACAAGACCGACATGGACCCATTAGAAAGAGTCCAGAGGAGGGCCACAAAAATGGTCAGAGGGCTGGAACACCTCTCTTATAAAGATGGGCTGAGAGAGTTGGCGTTGTTCAACCTGGAGAAGAGAGGGGTTCAGGGAGACCTTACTGCTGTCTTTCGGTATTTAAAAAGGGGGCTTATGAGAAAGATGGAGTGAGACTTTTTATCAGGGCCTGAAGTGACAGGAGAAGGGGTAATCATTTTAAACTGAAATAGGGTTGGATTTAGTTTAGGTCTAAGGAAAAAAAAATACGATGAGAGTGGTGAGACATTCAAACAAGTTGCCCAGAGAAGTTGTGGATCAGTGGCGGTGTTCAAGGTCAGGTTGGACGGGGTTTTGAGCAACCTTATCTAGTGAAAGATGTCCTTAGCCATGGAAGGGGAGTTAGAACTAGATGAACTTTAAAGATCCCTTCCAAGTCAAATCATACTATGATTTTACATGGTCTTGACCTAGGTATTTTAAAAGGGTGTGTGTGTGTATGTCACTAAGTCACCGAGGTAAGGAGCTCCTGTGCCAGCACAATCTGCAGCAGAGCTCTCAAGCATGGTGTGCAGGGGGGTTTCTTAGCCAGAGAAACCTCAAGGGGAGCAGTGAGACCTGTCAGCATCCTGAACCTCGTGCAACAGCTGATGAGACCTGTGTGGGCCCAGGAGCAATCGCAGCCAAGCCCCATTCTCCTTTAGGAAAGAAGGCTCTAAGGAGCACTAGCAACCTGGAGCACCGCAAACAGCGTTGGCAAACAGAGCATGGTGCATCAGCAAGGGCATGCCATGGCATGGCAGTTTGTGCGGCACTTTGCACAGAAGGGTGCATAGGGAGAGTGCTGAAGCTCTGCGAGCTCGACCAGGGAGCAAAAGTGTCCACCCAGCAGAAGGCTCTGTAAACTCTGCACCCGCCATGACTGATGCAGCTTCCCAGACAGAGCTCCGGTGAAAACATGCTGTTACCCAGGTGTCAGGCTTGCAGGCTGTGCCCTACTCTTATGCCAATCCCAGACAGCAGTAGTGAACACACCTATGGGAGGTGCACCCAGGTAGAGGAACTCCTCCACTTAGTGACAGAGCTCTGGGAAGAGGTGAGTAGGATGAGGAGTAACATATGGATGTTAATGTACATAAATAAATGCAAACTTTCTGAAGAAATTCCCAGTTATTTATCCCAGTGTCCCCAGGCTCGTTGGTATCCAACCAGTAGTTTCTGTGAAAATTTTGATAGTCATAACCTCATTATTTTTTAAGTTATCCATCTCAGTTCCTCTCTGAAATGCTTATCCTGCTCACAGATAACCTCTTCTCCACCCTGTCTCTGTCACATAGACCTCATTCTCAGTATTCCCTAGAGCCCACTAGCATACAAGCTAACGAGGCTCTGTAGGATGTGGTTGTTCCCTTTGTTTACGGGCTGCTGAATCTGGAGAGATTTTTCACATCTCTGTCTTGAAATAATGAAGTTTTCCTGTTCAGGTGAGCCTACTTTCTACTATGTTTCAAAGCCCTGCTCAGTGAGCTCTTGCTGCCCAGCCTAAATGTGCTGAGGTGTCCATGGCTGTTATACCAAGCGCTGTGGTCTTACTCATGATCTGATGCTCAGCAGTCTTATGACTTACAGCCTTAAAGCCTTCAGAGAACACCTAGAGAAGATTTAAAAAGACAGTTAGCCTGTTGATCATGACACTTAGAAACAATAGGTATCACCAGGAAGTAGAGATACTTTCAAACAACTGTGTAAAACTTTTAAAAAAAATCTTCTTTCCACTGTGTGATAGAAGAATGACAAAGGCTGATACATCTGTTGGTCTGAGAAAATACCATATTGTCATGAGCAAATAAGAGCTCCTGTTCTTCCTTTAAGACACTTAGGCACTAATCGTTCAAGGTACCCTGTTCTGCGAAGGATCCGTCGCAGATTTCACAGGCTGATTAATGTTAGCCAGAGCACTAAAAGTCCTCATAATTTCTCTGCAATCAGTGTATATCAAACAGTATGAACCATACACAATTCAAAGTAAATAAACACATCGCTTAAGCTACAGAGCATGTGACTTACACCTTCAGTGGTTAACCAGTAGAATATCTGTTAACATTTTACGGAAATATCTTAAAGATTACTCCACATTTTTACTAGGAATATTTCCAAATATTTCCCAAAATATTTCCAAAAAATACACCTTTTGCAATGCAGTAATGTAGTAGAATATGGAAAAGAAATTATTTTGCAGTGTAAGAAGGAAAACTGCACATAACTAATCAGTTTTGGTTTTGTCTATAAAAGAGTAAATTAGTTCAAAACATAATTTGATGAAAACTTACAGAAAAATAACTACATGAAAAAGCTTTTTAATTATGGCTCTGTGCCAGATACAATTAGCGTTATCATATTGCTCTGGGGAGACCTTATTGCAGCCTTTCAGTACTTCAAGGGGGCTTATAAGAAAGATGGGGACTAACATTTTAGCAGGGCCTCTTGCAATGGGAAAAGGGCAATGGTTTTAAACTAAAAGAAGGTAGATTTAGACTAGTTATAAGGAAGACTTTTTTTACCATGAGAGTGGTGAAACACTGGAACAGGTTGCCCAGAGAGGTAGTACATGCTCCATCCCTGGAAACATTCAAGGTCAGGTTGGATGGAGCTCTGAGCAACCTGATCTAGTTGAAGATGTCCCTGGTCATTGCAGGGGGGTTGAACTTGATGACCTTTAAAGGTCCCTTCCAACCCACTCTATTCTATGATTCTATGATTCTATGATTCTATGAATTGTAAAATGTAAATAAATTCTATGAATTGTAAATTTTAAGATATTGTTCTTTAGCTTTCATATGATAAATATTCCTTCTTTTGAGCTCCATTAACCACTGTACATGTTTCACTATCCAATCGGTGTACTCGTTTATTGACTTACTCCCCAGTTGGGATTAATGTTTCAGAAAGGGACTACCATTTCAAAGGCAGTGTTTTCCCTTTTTTACAATATTTTACGAATATTTCAGTATTCTTTTTTATTTGAGATTATTGGTAAAATATTGAGTAAATGAAATTTATTTTGCTAAAATAAAATTAAATAATACATTAGACTGAATTTTTCTCTGACCTGTGATGTAAGGATGAAGAAATCTCACATGTTTAAATTGATAGTTCAATGCTGAGTTTATGTTAGTGGAAATTGAATTGACCAATTTGCCCCAATGACTGTAGTTAGAAGAGATTAATGTTCTTATTACATGCTATCCTTGAACTTTGTAATCAAAGAAAAAAAGCCACAACGGTATGAAAGAAAGCACGAACAAAGTTTAATAGAACGCAAGAAAAATAAAATAAGGTTTTTCAAAAATAGAGAAAATAAAAACAAAACAGATGTTTGAAATCTTCGCCTCTTGCACTTAAACCACAAACATAATTTTCTCTTCTATTTGAATTACTTGATTTTACAGGAAATCTCCCCAATAGCAAAAAATGTTGTCATATTAGTATTAAGTTGATACATTGGCTCTTAGTAAGATACTATCTCTCTCACATATAACGAAACCTAACCATAGACTGATGTCAATTTCATTATTTTAGAGATACTTTTATTTGTGGGTAATTTTCATGCTGTATTGACTCTTTGTAAAGCTGGAATCCATCAGAAAAAATCCTAACTCCATGTTACATATCTAGCAGGCAATATTTTCCGTCATTTAGTTGTAGCAATATTTTCATCATGAAGATATCGTTAGTGGTTGAATTGCTTTTTTATTTCAGTTCCAGAAAACATTTAGGAATCTGCCCAAAAGGTAGAAAACAAAATTAAATTGAGTTTTTACATGGATACTAAACGAACTAAGCAAGGAAGAATGCTCTACTATCCCTAATAGAGCAATTCAGGAGCCTGGGGTATTGTATAATGAATGCAGTGGAGACAGTCATTGGGTTTGTGAGGTCACCTTACATCACCTCCCCTTTTGCTGGTGCTGAAGACAGAATACTGGAGGGAAGCAAGGACAGGACAAGTAGTAGTCTACTTCTTATGTTCTTAAGTGTCACAGTTTGAAGTAAAACTGAACCAATTTTCTGTTCTGTAATTTTACATCTTAGCTAGGCCTCTTCTAACTGTCTGAAATTAATGGTATATTGTGGAGAAAACTGCTTGTTCTCAGAATGATAAGACCAATGTTTGTGCTCCATGCCAAGGAATGGTATGCAGAGAGGCCCTTTCTTATACTTATTGCTATAACAACCAAGGTCAGCCAATTTTCATTATTTGCCCCCTTAGAGGGTCAGAAACAGAAAAAACGTAGAGGGGTCACATCAGTGGGGAGGAGTGGACAGGACAGGTGACCCAAACCTGACCAACTGGGGTATTCCATCCCATCTGCCCCATGCTCAGTATAAAAGCTGAGGGATCAAAGGGTCAAGGGTCTTCCTGCGATGGCGGATGTCCGGAGAGGACTCTGTTCATCTGCCTTTGATCCCGATCTGTGTGTTCCTGACTCCAGAGCTGGAATCCAGTTCCCATCCGTCGCTGAGTCCAGTCTGGGACTTCCCCAGTGCCTGCCGGTGACGTGACTGTCATCCTGGGAGCTTGATACGGTTTTGTATATATTGTATCTATTTCATTATTCCCTTCTTTATTTTTATTTTAATAGTAATTCTCCATTAAAGTAGTTTAGTTCATTCTAAACTTCTGAATCTCCTTATCTCTTTCTCTCCTCTCTCTTTTGAGGGGGGGAGGGGGAGAGGGGGAGAGGGCCATCTGTCAGTCTGGTTTTGGTAAATTCGGCTGAAACCATGATGTTAAGCCATAAGGGTCCTCAAACCAGAGTAAAAATGGCAAAGTTGAGAGTGCTTGAGAGAAGATACTGAGGAGGCAAAACCCCATGAAACTGGTGGAGACGCTAATCCTGGAAACCTGATGAGAAAATTGTCGGCAGTAGTCAGCATGGATTCACCAAAGGGATGTCATGCTTGACCAACTTAATAACATAAATGCTTTTGACAAGACAAGCTGTTGATATATGGGCTGGATGAGCAAACAGCGAGGTGGACTGAAAAGTGAATGAATGGCTGGGTCCAGTGGGTGATGATCAGTGGTATGAAGTCTAGTTGGAGGCTGGTAACTAACAGTGTACCCCATGGATCAATACGGGGCCCAATCTTGTTTAACATCTTTAATAATCCAGGTGATGGGACAACATGCACCTCCAGCAAGTTTACTGATGACACAAAAATAGGAGGATTTCCTGATATGCCAGAGGGTAGTGCTGTCACCCAGAGGGACCTCTACAGGCTGAAAGAAATATGTTGATGGGAACCTCATGAAGGTCAGCAAGGAGAAATGCAAAGTCCTGCACCTGGGGAGGAACAAACCCATGCAGCAATGTATGCTGGGTAGAAAAGCCCTGGAGGTTCTTGTAAACACCAAGTTGACCAGGAGCCAGCAATGTGCCCTTGCCACAAAGAATGCAAAGGGTATGCTGGGCTGCATTAGGCAAAGTGTTGCCAGCTGGTCAGACTGTCAGAGATTTTTGGAAATTTCTCACTTGTCTCTACAGCATATGATATGGTCTACTTCTTAGGATGGATATTTTTTTCTAATGAAATGCAAGAACAGTAGACATTAACAACACTCTTTATCTCTTTTTTTCCTTCCCTATTTAATGGAGATTTCTTGAGTTTCCTGCTTTACATAGTGGTATGATTTTTTGTAGGATCTTCATGGAAGTGTGTTTTGGGTTGAAATATTAAATGAGCATCTGTGAACCTTCCTGGATTTCTATAACATTATACATTGACTGTGATTGCAAGAAATGGGATTAGAGAAGAATTGAACTAAATGAGAGCTCCAGTTCTTCATTCTTATGTTCACCCTTGTTGAAATACCAAACCTTGAGGCAGTAGACCAATGGTTTATGAAGCTAGAATAAAGAGAAGCAATATGTCCCATTTTTAGAACTTAGACACTTAAATTCATGTTGGGATACATTAATTTGTTTTCCTGATTGAACAAAATATGATTATTGGGAGAGGGGTGAAGGATAAAACCACTTGCCAAAGGAATACATTTTACATTCTTAAAATATCTTCTTTGACTATAATTGATAGTTTTGGATACTGTCTCTGATAAAACAAATGAAAAACAGGACAGCCCCACACTACCAGTGCCAACCTATCCCTCCCCCAGAAAAGTCAGATTACTTTTCTTTGGTAGAATCTGGAGTTTTTCCATGTCAAGTATTTGTTCTTTGCATGTATCAGTCAGAAATAACAAATATCTCTGCAAGAAGAGTTTAGTAGTATCTGAAGATAAGAATGATCTTCATCGAAAGACAGAATTTCCGCTACTTACCTGGTCATTGCTAAAGCTCATAAAGAACATTTGTATCTTACTTCTAAAGCTGCATGAATAGTGGAGAGAGGGAGGGGCAGGCACAGCAGTCCAACTTGAAAAACTAAACCAACCGGATTTGGTTCAGTTTGCCCCAAAACAAATTTGTCTCTTTTTTTTTTTTTTTTTTTTTCTGATAAAATAAAAATCCCTACAATACTCTTTTGATTAAATTAAAAGTTTTATTTTTATATATTTATTTAAAAAAACCCCAAAATTATAATTTATTAAATCTTTCAACATGAACATGAATTAATTTCTATTTGTCAATAATAGAATGGAATGTTCAAACTCTTAGGAATGTCCATTTTAGGGAGAGAGAGATTTGAAACTGATTGATAAATGTGAAATGAACTATTCATGTTGAAGAGCACTCAAACTTTCATATTCTAATGAGTTCATTAATACCTCCCTCCACCAAAATTACCCAATTCAGCTTCTAGCAGTCACCATAACTTAATGCTTCCTTTCTGTTCACAGTAAACAGAAAAATAATAAAAAAAAAAAAAAAATAGGAAGAAAGAACAGCAGGAAGAAAGTTCAGAGAGACAAGACTGGTATACTTCATTAAAAAAATGTAAGAACTCAAATACATATGATACCTGCAATGAAAAAATAAGAAATATAAGAGCAAAAATTATGAAATGGAATTTACTGGATATATTAATGTCTTGCATTCTCTGCTCTATAAGTTATATCTCTTTAATTTCATTTGAGAGCCTGTCTCCTTTTTTCCTCCCTCATTCTTGGTTTTTGATCTTCATCAGCTGGAGGCCTGAGAGGACTTTGAATCTTTACCTCAAATTTAATGTCTTCCATCATAAATAAAGAAAGCATGGGACCTGGAATAGAACATTGTTTGGAAAGGAGAGAAGTTAAATTGATGATTTTTGCTTTTTTTTTTTTTACAGAAAACAAACAAAATCCCTTTGTTTTTATATGCAATAAAAAGATTGCTTGTAAATCTAAACAAAATTCACATATTTGAGAACAGTATTCATGTGAAGTCCCTAAAATTACCTCCTGTGTGACAATAACATGGTGCAAGTGTGTAAAATAATGGCTCACTAGGAAGCTTTTTTGGCCCATCAACATCAAACCAGCATTTAAATGCAATAAAAAGCAGTGAAAAGATTTGTGGAACATTTTTGATATTCTCACCTTTAGCACGAGCTGGACAGAAATGTTTTCCATACTTCAGTAACTAAGACCTTGCAGTAACGATACAGTAAAAGTCAAACAGTAACTGAAGCATTTCCATTATTCCTTGACTTGGAAATTAGAAAAACAGCTTTACTGAAAATTTAGGGCAACTGCCATCTCCAACGGTTCTGAAACTCCAGAAATAAAGAGGAATCTGAAGAACATTTTATGCAATATATGTCAGCAGTGTGCAGTGACAACAACAGGAATGTATTGGAAAGGTAACATTAATAATAATATTATTAAATTCACAGAAAAGTATTTGCTTAAAAGTGCAATTTGCAGCTCTTTCAAAATTTGAAACCAAGGTGTGAACCTATCTATGATAGATAAACTCAGTGAGAAAGAGAGGGAGAAAGGTGTTACGGATGGCAATTATAATTTTGCAAGCAGAAAAGATCACCCATTCTAACCCAAAAGTTGCACTCTAGGTTTGATAAAATGGATTAATCTGAAATCAGAGAGGAAACAACGTGAAAAAAGAAAGACTGTCAAGCAAGAAAATCTAAAAAAATGCTCACAAATACTAAGAAATGACAGATACTGACACAATCACCCCAAACACGATAATACTCATTATTTAGAAATAAAATACAAGCTTTCTGAAACACAGTATAAGCATGAGAATTTATTAGGTTATTTTGAGACATTTGCAAAAACCAGAAATCTCATAACGTAGCAGTCCCATTAGTTTAGAGGAATCTTTCATTAGAACAGATAGCAATGCTACAGGTGGAAGACGAATGTGCTACTAACCAGAAAAGTAAATCAAATATTTTTACTTTTAAGGTGAAAATCCAGGGGAAAAATGAGTCTGTGAACCACCAGTCATAGATAATTTACGGGCAAAAAGAGAAAAGAACAAAAAAAGGAAAACATCAGAACTGACAATTATGACAAAACTGACAAAATTTCATTAAACAAATATAAGAATTATATGTATAAGTAAATGCATGTGTGCAACTTAAAATGTGCCGGTATTGGATGATTTATCATATTAAAATAATATGATTTAATTATTAATTAAATAATTAAAATAATATGATATAAAATTTCAATAATTTTATTGAAATGAAAATGTTTCATACCTTGTGCCTAATCAAGAGTACATTAATTGCAAAGAATCAGGCAAAGTCACACCTGAGGAACTGTCTGAACAGATCTTCCAAAGACTGAGAAATGTGGCAATCTAGAAGAGTAGTGAAGGCGGCTAAATGTCTCCCATTTCATAACCTTGCCACAGTTCCTCTGTGTAAGGTTAGAATAAGAATATTGCTCTGGAAATCAATGTGTTTCAAACTACTGGAATGTGTATAGTTGTTGGCCATTGTAGGAAAAATTGTCAGAATTAACAAATTTTTGACAGAATTGTCAGCTTGTAAAAAAAACCCAAAAGAATTAAGTATGTATGTTAAGATTTTCTTCTGCTTTTGAAGGGGATACGTTCAGAAGGTGACAGCTGATGCCAAATATATGTAATTTTTATCCTTCGTATGTCACCAGGGTTATGCTTGCTGCCCTTAGAAAAACAGAGGATATATTTGTGCACGTTCAACAGCCCCTCTGGGAAACACTGTTTCTCAAACTGCCATTTGGGCTGTGTTCATTACACAAGGTGTTTTACCAAAAAATGCAACACTTCTTGATGTCATATGGGTTACTGAGGTCTACACAGATGACATTTTGATCTGGGGAAAAGACAGTAGAAGAGCATTACCAGAGACTCTAAGCAGGATTTTAAAGGAAAAAAAAAGAAAAAAACAACCAAACAAACAAACCAAACCAAAAAGACCAAAAAAACCCACCACACACAAAAAAAAAAAACTCAAAACAAAACAAAAAAACCCCAAAAAAACACAGAGCAAAGAAAACAGAAATGTGATTGTGGGAAACTGAAATAAAAAGTGCATAAAAGTAAACAGAAATTAACAGAATAGACCTACAGATATAAATCAGTAAACTGCAGCTGCCAAAAAAGTCTGGTTCAAAAAACAGGGAACAAATATAAAGATGCTTTGGGTTGTGAACTATGCAAGGAAATTTCTGTCAATCCAGTTGTCCCAGAAAGAAAATACAAGAGTACCAGAGGCAATCATAATTTTTACAAGAAATCTGGAAACAAAAGAAATTTGAAGGGCTCTAACAGTGATGTGCTATGAAAGTACTTCCAAAACTAATTTTTCCACTGATGCATCCAAGAAAAGAAATAGTACAGTCGGAACTAGTGGTGTTTCTGTCAAAGGCTGAAAATGACATTAATCTTTCACACCACACATTTAGCAGCATAAGCCAATTCCAGAAGAAATTGAACGTTGCTATTTACTTCAGATGCCAGATGACTGACATTAAATTTAATAACTTAATTTAGTTTAATTTAATAATTGAATGTAATAAGGTTCAATATAAAACAGTGTTTATTGTTAATTTATTATGGCTAGCTTTACCAAGAACTAACGTGTTGGGAATCCTGTCCTGCACAAAGTTTTCTAATGAGCTTTTGGGAACCAACCAACCAAGCTAGGTAAGTACAGGTTGTGCAAGGGCGATTGGCTGGAACACAGGCACCCAATGAAGCAGACCTTTATTTATCTCTTTGACACTGAGTGATTAGTGAACAAGAGGACGTCTGAGCTCACTGCATTGCTTTCCGCTACCACAGAATCATTTTTATTAATTTCATTGCTTTGGAAAACAGCTGACATTCAATCTGGCGGAGAGAACGAAGATATTTCTGAACTGACTTCAACAATATTTCTTTTTGACAGCTGGCTTGCAATGAATGAAGCTGAGTAATCAGCCACTCATGTTTGAAATAGGAGCTGTACACCTGAAATACATTTTGAACTTGTATTTCAGTTATGTTTGGAGCTATGAGTATGTTAAGATTCTGCATAATTTTAGAGACACTTCTCACATCTTGATTGAATGCTGAACTTTGCACGATCAATTACGTTGAAGGAGATACATTTATAACATTTTCTTGCTGATAATAGAAGCTGCTCCACTATTTTCATTTGCATTTTCTGGAGAACATCTCTTCCTCTGGACTATGTGCATTTCAGCATTACCTTCCTTGTGATCCGTTTACTTCAGGACTTCAGGTTTTATCATTTTGGGGGACTGAGGGAATAGCATTTCCTTGAGAGTGTTTATATTGCTGAAGCACACAACTGCTGCCATTGCCAATTATTCTAGTATTTTCTGCAGAGTATGAGCTCTGGATTGATTCTAAGGGGCCACAAACTGTAATTATTACTATTTTTTTAAAACAAGCCCATTTTCAGTACACTTACATTAGCTTAGAGTGAGCTATGCCTGCAGTGCAAAATAGGCCTGATCTGCAGATTGAAAAGGTTTGAAAAGTACTTGTCTTCCTTGTGTCAATCTTTCCACATGATTTAGTAACAAAGGAGAAATTAAACTTTGTAGTTCCAGAACTAAATTTTAATGCTGACACAATCTGGGTGGGGATGGCTTTTCTTTCTTATTTTGACATTTTTATTTAATAATTGTAAGATGTCTCTTAGATTATTTTATTTTTAAAAGACACTGTAAAAAGCATACCCAGAGGAAAAAAAATGACACTTTTAGTCATATAGTTATAACCCAGTTGCTACATCTAATGCAAGTCAGTGCATGTAAGCAACCATTATAAAATTAGTGAGAGTTGTTTAAATTCTGTAATTGCGAACAAAAGGACTGTCTCCACCATAGGTGATACTTTATGGAAACCAGTAAAATCTTCATGAGTATTCTTGTCAGTGTCCAAACTCGAGGCTATAAAATCACATACTGTGTTGCAAAAGTTGTTTCTTATGCCTATAAAGTTACTATCATGACTTTTTATCAGATGCTGCCCTCCGATTTCATTATTTTAGTTAAAATAAATTGATTTATGAGTGTGTCTTACTTCATTCCCACTACTTCTCATATTTCAATTGGAAATAAACATACAAAAAATTGTAGCAGTTTCTAGTTAAAAGCACTGTGACACAGTATCTATATGTTTTATTTATTTGCTTTAAGTTTACTGTGTGAATTTTGGAAATGTTAGTAAAAGATGACAAAAGACAAATCTGGTTGTTTGCTTGTCTTGACATTCACTCTGGATTATGTGGTATGCCAAAAGAGAGCAGAAATGTTTCCTCCTCCAGTGGCATTTGAGCATGCTCGGCCAGGACACGGTTCTGAACCTGAGGGCAGGATAGATACAAGGGTGGAGACAGACAAAGAGGGAGAGACAGGTTGCAAATAGAAAACTTGAAGAAAAAATAGAGGAAAGGGTTTCATCTGAAGCAGTGCAGACATATGTGATATAGAACTACTCATGAAGACTCCTTTACAGTCAAAGGAAAGAAATTAATCAGAATGTTCTAAGGTGAACTTCAAAACAGTTTTTTGATTCACACTATAAAAATCTGTTTCTTTTCACTGATTATAAATAGAGAGTTTAGGGTGACTAACTGAGATATATACAGGACTTTATAGATATATACTATTAGGTGATATGACTACCAGTCTAAGAGATGCCTAAGAATAGAAGAAAGCAGATACACCATCAAATCTGGTGTGGCAAAACTATTTTCTCAGAGACCAAGAGGAGATAGTGTAGAGTTTGTTGCTTAAAGCACCCCCATATTTCTATTAGAGAAAAAGACTGCAAGGAAAGGTCCCACATGTAAAGATTCAATGAGTATAAAGGAAACTGATTGTCAGCCCCTTTCTTTTCTTAATCTGTCTTAAGCATTTTTAATTATTTAAATTTTACTTTCTTTTTTTTTTAATGTTCTCGTAAAACAAAGCATTAAATATAGAAAATGCTTTAGGAAATTTCCAGGCACATTTTTAAACTGTTCAGTGTAATAGACTTGTAACACAAGCTCTTCTTCAGCTAACTATTGTGCGTTATAGTATCATCATTACATAGTCTCTCTAGTTTTTCTTTTTTTCCTGAGAATATTGAAAACTCATTATGTTACTAGATGCATTGTGGTCTTTGAAGAACATCAGTTGCTTCAGGTGAGGGGACAGCTTTCAGATATGTATCTAGCCTTTTCCAATCTGTAAATCCACATTAAGTATGTGCTTTGTCTGTGTGCTTTGTCTCAGTAGTTTGGCATGAAAGTCTGTAGAGCAATAGTAATAAAGTATTCCCTCTCTAGTTTCAAAATAATGATAAATAATGATACCCTATCAAACATCAAACTGGAGCATCCAATGTTTCAATAATGACCTGTTTGGAGAAATAGAGAACATGATTATTATTGCTAATGACATGAAACAGGGATGGACAGTTAGGACACTGAAAGACAGGATTAGAATTTCTAATTGTTTCCATAAAATGGAGAAATGGACTGGAAAATAGAGATAAAATTAAGTAGGAACAAATGCATTTTCATAAGCTTAGACAAAATAATTATCTATTCAAATACTAGAATATTGATTAGGTAGGTAGCAGAAAGAGGCAAACATTCTAAGGCATCTATTAGGATGTATGAACAGAGTTTTATCATGTAAAACGTAAGGAACAAAACTGACAACATTTTGAGCATTACATTTTAAGAAAGACATGGAGTGAGGACGATCCCAAGAAAAAGTGCAGGAATGAACTAGTAGATATGAGATACAAAAAAAGATAGAAAGAACTGGTGTCATTTTCCCTGGAAAACTAAGGAAGGAGATGATAAACTATATTCACGTTCATAGAAAGCTGACATGGAAAGGAAGGGAATAGTGTGTTTTTCAAGTGTAGGATTGAAGAAAAGAAGATAAGGCTGAAATTGCTGCAAGATAGATACAAACTCTGTAATGTTAAAAATAGTGATACTCCTTCATATGCAGCTGGAACAGCTTGAAGTTATGGAAACAAGGTTGATTAATTGTGTGGTTCTCTGATGCACATGTGCTGTATAATTAATAATTAGAGTTGTCACTGGGGTAGATAAATTATTCTAAATTATTCTAGTGGCCAAAGCTTTGCCACCTACCACCATTTTCTCCTGGAAGATATTTGTTTTGTTTTGTTTTGTTTTTCCTGGGGGATTTTCAATACTATCAATCTTAGTAATTCAAAATGATTGGCAATTTTGATTGTTTCAGTTCTGTGTGACAAAATTTAGATATTTTAAGGGAACCTTCATTGTGCTGTATATGTATTTCCTAAAACTTTGAAACCATTAAAGCTTGCAAATTTGGCATCTAAAAGTTTACATACCAAAATCACTATTGAAACAAGTATCATGGTTCTCTAGAACTGCTGATAGCAGTCAATCCCAAAATACAGTTCTTCGGCCAATTTAGTTTCATGTTCAGATGCTAAATTTAGTCTGAATGTACCTGTGGAAGTTGTGGAGTTTTACTCAGTGGGGGTCTTTAGGAACAGTTTGAAGAAACTTCCATCAGCAGTGACGCATGGCCTGGTGTTTGAAAGCCGGATTTGTTCTTTTGGTTTGCTCTAATTATTTTTTTATTATAAAGTTGTCTAAAACATGAGGGAAAGATGAAACAGAAGAGTCTATATGTGAGATATTGGGTGTACAGAAAACTTTTTTATACAGTAAGTTGGAAAAAGACTAGCAATGATTATGGGATCTTCTTCTGTAAAGAAGGGAGTCATCCAGGGCTAGGGGAATGGGAGAAGAACCAACCCAGAAGAAAGTATAAAGTGCTTGTGCTCAGAGAAAGCGTAGATGATCAGTAGTTTCATAAGCAGGAAAGAGCCAATCTGGTTGAAGAAAGAGAGACCAAGAAGCTCAGAGAGTTGTGCCAAATTCCTCTTTACAAACTAGGTCAACCAATTATTTGAGAAAGTCAAAACAGAAATCAGAAGCAATGATGAGAAACACCTTTACCAGATCCTAACTAACAAATATCATCTGGTAATTCAGGGATATGAGACTTCAAGCAAAAGATGATCAGAGACTCTCCCTCTGGATGGAAACATGAATGTCCTGAATGCAATAATAGATGGTGTAGAGGTTATATTCAACACCTTTGTATTTTATAATCCTATTTTTTTCTATTTTATTAGAAGGAATCATGTCTTATTATTTTCACATTCATTCCTATACATGGTTCTCATTCTCTTTTGTTTCTTTGTTTACTGTTCTCCCTCTTGAACTTTTGTCTTACTTAACTTTCCTCTGCTTCACTTATTTTTTTCTCTCATATGCAATCTTATGATTTCGGTGTTCTACCTCTTCAGGTCTTACCTTTGCTCTTAATATTTTTTTTCTTTAGTCTTTGTCTAAATATTCTTTAAAAATCTGCTTCTCCAGTCTCCTCATTCTTTATTTGTCATAATCAGTCTGATGATCAGTGCCATGGCTTTTATGCTCTTACACGATACACTCCACAGTGCTCTTTGACCTTTATGTTTTCCACTCACTCCTCTGTTTCAACAATTCTTGTTACTCAAATGTATGTCCTCAGTTTGTTACCTTGGCCGTTGATGCTTTATTTGTTGCTTGGATTTTGTTTCTATTGTTACATTATCTACTTTTCCTCATATCTTTGAGGTATTTACCAAAACTCTTCCTCATACCCACAACACCCTTTTACTTCACCTCAAAAGGCTTTTTCTCTTTCATATTCTTCCTTAAAACTCATTTGTATTTAATATTTATAAAAAACAATCAGTCTGTAATAGTAAGTTAGGACCACCGAACTTTATATGTATATATACTGAAACAACAGGACATTTTAAGCTAAACCATCTAGGTCCCCCATTTGACGTACTCTCAGACATTTCTGGTTTCTTCTTTTCTTACTATACAAACTGATGGACTGAATAAAATGAGATTACACATTCTTTGGTATAGGGATCATAAAAGATCATGATCTGTCCTGTGTTCACTCACAGATGCTATTTTTTCTCCAGCCCAGATAGCTATCACAGTAGGACAGAAACTAATTCAAGTGGAGGCACGAGCACCTGCTAGTTAGTCTAGTGCAGCTGCTTAGAACTGAGTCTCTCAAAAGCTTTAATTATAAAAAATACTAAAAACATAAGTGACTCAGAAAATCACTGGAGCTTACTTGGTATGTCTGATTCAGAAAATTCTTGGCACAGAAAATGCAAAATCCAACCTGTGTTTTAATTTTAGACTACAATTTGGGTTTAGATCAGAAAGGCCCATCTCAAAAATCACCCACAGAGTGAATACTACTGTGAATCCTCCACAACTACTCCCAGCCAACAAAGAAAGGAATAAAGCTGGAGTATTTTTTTAGATTACTGAACTTTAATTTTTCACACCTCCTTCACATACAGCTGGGGTGGCTTGAAGAGTTAGTAATAGACTTGATTAATTGCTTGGCTTTCTGATGCAGGAATTCATACTATATAATTAGAGTTTTCACTGAAGTGAGTAAATTATTTCAAATCTTACGTAGATTGGGGAGGCTTTCACTTCAAATATTTCTCACCAACAGCCATTTCCCTCTGGAAGATGTTTTTCATTGGGGCAGGCATTTTCTAATTCAATAATATCAGGTTTTATGGTTCAAACTAACAAGTCTTTTTTGATGCTTCAGTTTTATGTACCCAACTTGAGACAGCTTAGACAGACCTGAATTGCTGGTGTGCTAAGGCTCTATTTTTGAAAAGATTTCCTAGGCAGGGCCACCAAATGCTGAACTCTAAAATCACCCAGGTGAAAATAATGGATGTCTTCAGCGCTGTCAGTAGGCAACAAGGTAGATTTGTGTTTTTGACAGAAACACAGTGTGGTTGAGGTTAGAAGACACCTCTGGAAGTCATCTGGTTCAACGTCCCTGCTCAAGAAGGGTCACCTAAAGCCAGTTGTGTAGGACCATGTCAAGACGGCTTTTGAATATCTCCAAGGAGCGAGGCTCTATAACCTCCCTGAGCAGCCTGTGTGAGGCTCAGTTACTCTCACAGGAAAAAAAGAAGTGTTTCCTGACACTCAGACAGAGTCTCATGTGTTTCAGTTTGTGCCCATTGCCTGTGGTCCTGTAGCTAGGAATTGCTGAGAAGACTTTGGATCTGTCCTCTTTGCACCCTCTCTGCAGGAATTTATAGCATTGATGAGATCCTCACTGAGCCTTCTCTTCTCCAGGATAAACAGTGCCAGCCCTGTCAGCCTTTCCTCATATGCAAGCTGCTCCAGACTCTTAATCATCTTTGTGGCCCTTTGTTGGACCATCTCCAGTATGTCCACATCTCTCTTGCACTGAGGAGCCCAGGACTGAACACAGTACTCCAGACATGGTCTCACCAGTGCTTAGTAGAGAGTAAGGATGACCTCTCTCGACCTGCTAATAGCATTTTGCCTAATACAGTCCAGGATAACATTATTCTAAGTACTAACCACACCAGAGCGGGTAGATTTTTCTTGAAGGAACTATGGCCCTTGGGAAAGACCCGTGCTGGAGCAGCGGAAAAGTATGAGGAGGAATGATAGGCAGAGAGAACAGACCAGAGTTCAGTTATGAACTGACCACAGCCCTCCATTCCCCATGATACTTACAACACTTCATGAGGATGGGGGAGAGGACTTGGGAATGAAAGAGTGAAGTTGAACCTGGGGAAAAAGGGAGGTGAGGGGAAGGTGTTGTTTTAATTTATCTTCGTTTCTCACAATTTTAAATGGTAATAAATAATATCATTTTCCCCAAGTGGAGTCTGTTTTGCCAGTCATAGTAATTGGTATGTAATCTCCCCGTCTTTATCTCAATTCATGAGCTTTTTCATCATATTTTGTTCTTTGAGGGCAAGTGAGAGTGGCTTGGTGTGTTTCTGGCAAGCAGACAGGGTCTAGTACATCTCCATATCATGATTAGTCCTCATCTATTCTTAGGAAAAATTAGTTTACTAAAACATGTAAATAATTACTCATTTCAAAATATTTGGCTTTGTATATATTCCTTGTATTAAGGTTAGGGAAGGTAAAGACTGTATTGGGCTATTAAGTCTTATGAGAAGCAGCTGAGGAAAATGGATTGTGTAGTCCGGAGAAAAGGAGACTGAGGGGAGATGTTATTGCTCTTTACAACTGCCTGAAAGGAGGTTGTAGTGACGTGGATGTTGGTCTATTCTCCCAGGTAAAAGGCGATAGAGGAAATGGCCTCAAGTTGCACCAGGGGAGCTTTAGATTGGTATTAGGAAAAATTTCTTCACCGAAAGGGTTATCGAGCATTGGAACAGGCTGCCCAGGGAAATGGTTGAGTCACCATCCCTGGAGGTATTTAAAAGATGGGTAGACGTGGTGCTTAGAGACATGGTTTAGTGGTGAACTTGGCAGTGCTAGTGTTACTGTTGAGCTCAATGATCTTTGAGGTCTTTTCCGCCCTAAGTAATTCTATGGTTCTATGATTCTATGATCTTGCATGTTCAATGACACTTTGGTGTTGAGAGGCAACTCTTCTCAAGTTCATATTCTCTAAAGTACTCAAAGGAGTGAACACTTTTTAATTCAACCTATAAGATACACACTGTATAATATCGCATTCATTGATTCTATGAAGAAATAAAGCTGTAACAAAATGGCAAGAAAGCTAAAAGTGGTTTTGGCAGATTGACAAATCCTGAAGAAGTTACTGCTTACACAGTTATACTTCAAAGACAGGAAAAATACACACATTTATTTTACTTTTATATCTTGTAGCAACTCTTCACAATACTTAATTTAGCTTTTACTTTGATATAATCTTATTGATTAAGCAGGTGTTTTGTTTGAACGACAATGTTTCCATGGAGACCACAGGGCAGGAAGGCATATTTCTGAGGTGCCACACATCTGACACAAATAATGGGATTTCTCTGGGTGGGTAGCACACTTTGTTCAATGCCACATGGAACAGGTTGGAGACAGTGGTCTTACTAGCAAACTTATGAAGATTAAACTCTTTTCTCTAGTCACCGTTAAATCTTTACTAACTAGCAATATGGATGCAAGGGAGAAAAAAAAAAAAAAGAAAAAAAAAGAAGAAAACTAAATACATGACATTTGGAACTTTGCACTCCAAGTAAATTTTGGCTTTACCTGTCTTGCAACATTTGCAGCATATCTCAAATAACACCATGATATTATTTACTTATTCCCTTAATTTTCCAGTTAGGAAGCTAGAACTCACTTCTGCTCTCTGAGTATTCTGGCAAGGCTGAATACAAGTTCCAACAATTTCTGCTGACATAGAGCATGACCTGCAGCCCACTGAACTCAGATAAAAATAGTATTCTTTTTGTTTCAAGGGGCATGTTCAGAGATGGTAGCTGTGGCACTTACTAGATTGCTGTAAACACCCAGTTCTGTCACAATTATTTCAAGCAAAAGCAAAATGGATGGTTACTGGCATTATTGTCTGAATACTTCAAAAAGAGCTTTATACTTCTGTTTTTGGGGGGAGTGGGGGTGGTGGTGTTTGCTTGTTTGTTTTGTTAGTGTTGTTTTTTTCCAGGAACCTAGTTTAAAAAAACCCAATACTGTCTCAAAAAGGAGAGGAGAGGAGAGGAGAGGAGAGGAGAGGAGAGGAGAGGAGAGGAGAGGAGAGGAGAGGAGAGGAGAGGAGAGGAGAGGAGAGGAGAGGAGAGGAGAGGAGAGGAGAGGAGAGGAGAGGAGAGGAGAGGAGAGGAGAGGAGAGGAGAGGAGCACTGAAATTTTTTCTTATCTCTTCCTGTCATTTTTATAGCATAAGGATTCTAAGACTGTTATTAACATACCAGCTCTATTATTTACTAGCATAATAAGTATAAGAAAGTAATATTTATCTGTTTGAAACCCTTGCTTGGAACACAACAAAAAAGAAGCCCTTTGGCTACATTTTCAAGTAGTTTCTGTTCATGAGCCTTTAACTACTCATTCCTTTAAAGGGATAAATCCTAGCTCATTCATACAACTAAAGGAAGTGATCTGTACATGGGGAAGTTTAGTCAGAAGAGCTACCCTCTAAAATATAGACAGGCAGTGGAAACTGTCTGTCAAACGTTTCCTCAGGAGGGCTCTGAAAATGGATAAGAGGTTCTTAGGATCTCCTGGCCATGTCCTTGCTTCATCAACAAAACTGTTCTATGGTCCAGTCACTGTTGCAATGTTTTCATGAGCTACAGTGCACCACAGAAGAATCACAGCATACTCTGAATAACAGTATTTTAATAGTTTCACCATCTCCCAGGCCTTCCAGAGGTTAAGTAACCTTTTTTTTTGCAAACATATTTTTTAATAATGAAGGAATATATGAAAGAAGAAAATAAATTCTGGTGATATGTGCATAGAGCACACATGACTATTCCCAAAGCTTCATCAAGTGAAATAAGAATCTTAGAAAACTGACTTCTGAGAAGTAAAAGCATCTGACCAGTGATTTAGATTTTCAAAGATGAGATTATAACATATATTGAATGCATTTCAGAAAAAAACCCAACCAAACAACCAAACAAAAAGAACGAAACCAAAACAAAGAAAACCAGAAAAGCCAACGATCCAACCTTAAAGGAATAAAATAGCAGTAAATTAAGGGAGTGAGTTATTCTGCAAAGGTAGAGAGTTACACTGGAGAGCTCGATAACTAAATCATCTTTTCTGATCCTACAGTGTATATTTGCCTACCTATATATATCTCTATCTATATACATATCACATATGTTTGAATGATAGTGAATTGTAGCAGACAAGCCTCACTGGGAGGCCTGACATGAGCCTGTTAGCGCTTAGTCTGAATGGGTATTTTGTTAGTGAGGAATTGAGCAGGGAAAAACACAGGGCTGAATGGAGAAAACAAAGCACATAGTTGAAAGCACTAAAACATGTTTGTTGTTTGGTTGATTTTTTGCTTTGTGAGGTTTTTTATTTGTGGTTTTGTTTTTTTGTTGTTGTTGTTGCTGTTGTTTTCTGGGGCACTGTCTGAAAGTTAGAATTTATAACTACTTCTGGAAGAGAAAGCTCATAAATTAGAGGAATGAAAAATACAGATTTCGGAAATTCAGAGGTTTCTTTTTCCTCAGCACAGTTCTCTGCAGCTTCTATAAACTTTTAAATAAAGCCATTTTCTAAAAACGAAAACTATCTGATTTTTTATCAGAGTGCAGATACAGTGATTTTTGCTTTTTGGGTTTTTTCCCCAGTTAGAGAAACACTATTATACTGGACTTCATCTGGAAGTCAGACTTGTCCCAGATGTAACAGTCTCCTCATGCTTTTAGATTTGAAATATTGACACATTTCATGATCCATGAAAGATAAAACACTTTTACTTACTGTAACCCTCTGTTTTTAATCCCATCTTTTACAGTATACAGATTTCCAGCATTTATAGTTAAAGAAAACAGATCATATTTTTGTGAGATGTTATTTAATCACTTCCAGGAGACAGTAAGTAGACTTCTTTCCCTCTCCTTTATTCTATAGCAAAGCTCCTTTAAAGGTAATTTATTTCATTGAAACATGTCTTTATACCTGCATTACAGCAACAGAATATTGTGTTTTCTAAGGTTTATAAGTGTAAGTCACACTGCTGCACTATACTTACCCACCCATATTTACACACATGCAGTCCTTGTTTTCTCTCCTCTTTCTTCTTCCGTGTATGCACTGTATTGGACCAAGTATTGTGAAATAGGATGTATCAGTGTACTGCCAGGAACAATCATTCTTTCTTCCCTTTCTCTGAAGAGACATTGTTCCTCATAATGAAAGGGAAAATGGGAACTGAAGACTAATAGGCCTTTATGAAAAGATATTTTTTTTAAAGCTTCTAAGACAGGTAAACTTAATAAACCTAATAAAATACCGTACTTTTTTGCTTGCTGTGCTTTTATCTAATCTTATAATACAAGATATTTTTATCACTTTGATGGGTGTAAGGTACCGTACTTAGTGACTAGAGGTGTTACACAATGACACATGGAGTACGTTGTAATCAACAAAATAATCCTGGTTTGTCGCCTTCCTTTGAAGGCCTGTCACAGCAGAAGGACATTTTGTCTATTCCATTTTAATACTATTTTCCCTTGGCTTTCATCTCTTCTGTAAACCACAAAACATAATGGTAAATGGTTTAACCAAATGGACATAAATGTTAGTACCATTATTTTCCCTTGGAAGGCCAAACTATCACAGCAGGGCTCCTGAATGAAACACAGTGATGTAACAATGTGTGTAGCTGTACACAGAATAGGCAACTGTGAAAAGGATATGGGAAAAACATGATGACAAGTTTCAGGATAATAAGGGGAACAGAATATGAAAGGTCGGCTGGTAATCTGTTCTGATCAGAGCTGTACCGTGTTTTAACTGTCAGCAGCAAAACTTGAACTGAATAGACTTCAAAGGAAACGAAACCCCACAAAGGATGTAAAGAATTATCCAAAGGTTGCAATTTAATTTGTTTTCTGGGGCAGTCTATGTTAAGCAAGTTTTGTGTTTTTTTTTTTAATTAAAACAAAATGCAGCCTAAGAGAAGAAAGATTTCTGTCAAAGAGCAAGAAAACAAACCCATACTCATAGTGAATAGATCAATTAATACACAGTAAACTGTGAATTCACCTTTAAACTATGAGCACCTTGGTAATTCCCTTGGAAACTAATCTAATGCTTGTGAAGTAAAAGTGCTACTGTTTGATGCTTTGTTTAACAAGAATATTAATTAAAACTTGTTCAATACTGATATTTTGGATAGCTGTATGTATTTGTACTATACAATGATGGGTAGAATGCATGCAGTAAAGACACTGTTTTATATTGTTTCGTAGTGAAATAATCTTTTCTTTATGAGAAAGAAAAATATAATATTTTAGGGGTTTATTTTCTCACTGGAGTGGTCACTTTTTTGTTTCAATACTACTGCATTGCTTATACAAGCTCTGACAAAATATAGCTATGGAGAGAAGAAAAACAAAACCTAACAACTGGTTAATAATGTGCAGTTCTGTGTAATGTCAAAGAACAGACAAAAAATAATATTATTTTCAGCTGAAACTGCAAAGGAAATACACTTTAATTTGATAGTTTGCTTTCATGAGCGTGCTTAAGTCATACGCCTTTCAAAAAGCTCTCTTTGACATTTCAGCAAAAGGAAGTAAAATTGTAAAGGGCAGACAAGGTCTACCAGTGCCAGACTCCATATATGTATAGAAATTGCTGTTGTGTGTACAGTCTTTTAAATGCTTTCTAATTCCAGTTGAATTCAGTAAATTCAATTTTCTTAAGCTGGATTTCCCTGATCCTGCACAAAAAATGAATTCACAGAGCTGGAGGAAGAAATTATTATGTTGGTCTGGTCCTTTTGTCCAACAGCTCAGGCTGTGTCCTGGGTACACTACAAGATGTTAATTAAAGGGCTTTTCCAGAGGCATGAGACATTATAAGCCAACTTTTGCCCTTGATTCAGCTGAAGAGTTCATTTAAGTTTTGGGATTCTCAACCTGCAGAAAAGTTATCTCACTACCATAGTAAAGGGTATTTTGAGTTACTGTTTCTTCATGACAGAACTGTTTCACTTCATATATTATAAACACTGAAATAGTAATTTATCCAGAGAGCAAGCACATAGGAATTATTCTTTAGCTTGAAGGCTCAGACTCTTGCTCAGACTCTCACTCAGAAGAGAAAAAAAAAAAAAGTGATGACTCCTTCTGCAAATTGTATTTGCTGGTTCATGAAAAAGTGAAAGACTATCAACAGAAATCAGTGTCTCGTTTTTCCAATTTTCACTTTTTTCTTCCGGCATCAAAAGTCCATATTCTCAATAACCATACATGGTTTTGATGAGAAATTTAATCTTAAAACAGGATGAAGGCTTGATCCAAAGTTGTCTGCAGGTAAGTCTGTGTTCTAAATAAGTAACATCATAATTTTTGATTAATTAGCATGCTATTTCTTTTCATTTTTCCCCATAATTAACCCAAAATAACTGATGTGGATGATATGCAAAATTCCATGTGGAGACTTAACTATTTTTTACTTGTACAGAAAATGCTAAATTTATTCAGCATTCAGGTATTTTTTTATAATTGTCTTCAGCTATTTAACTGAAAGATCAGTTACTCTTTCAGCCTTACCTACCATTAGAAGATATTGGTTAAAACCAGTAGTCCTTACCCATACTGAGTGGTGATCATATTTAACAGTATGAATTTTAGTATGCCTAATAATAAGATGGTATTTCATGGTTTGGACTAGTTTGTCATACACAGTCCTTCAATTGCAGTAAGTTAGTCCAATGAAAATACATAATTTACCTTAAAAATGGTATAATTTTGGATTAAAAAATGCAGATTTAGTATTCATATTTCATTGTCCTCCTTTAAATTACCAGTTAAGATTCAAATATGCTTGTCTTTTTATTGCATTTACTATCATATTTATGATATAACTAAGTCCTTTTACAAGGCCAGTGTCTTAGATTTCCAGTCTAACTCAAAGACAGAGCATACCCAGATATAGTCATAGTTGGTGTCTGTCTCAAATACATCTGTTTAAAATATATAAAATCCTCTGAATATTTTTAAATGGTAATGCATTTTTCATGAATTAAATAAAGTATTATAGTAGCCCTTATGTACATGTACATGTGCATTTGTAAATATCTGTTCTTTAGATATGAAGTATGTTTAAGACTTAACAGATCCACAGAAATAATAAAAGACAAGACATACATTCAATTACTGTTATCTCTGTGTTATTCCTCTTTTTTTTTCTCATTCTAAGTTGTCATATCTATATAGTTTTAGGTGGCACACTGAATGGTGTATTAATTGTTATACTGTACTGTGAGATGGCAATTTTGAAGTCCTTGATTTAAAATCTCGCATGTTCCTTCTGAATTTTTGGGTCCAAAATGGCAAGAAGCCAATATATGATTACTTAAATACATTTCTCAGCTGAATTTGGAACTTGAAATAGAACTCCATTATTCAAAAACAAATTATGGGCATTACTTTTTTGTGTCCTTACATAGGCTTTCCATAATAAATTCTGCAACTTCTGTTACTCCTGGTGAAAAATGACAATAGCAAAAGACTGCAGCATATAAGATGAGAAGTATTGAATACAGAAAACTGCATATGAATACATTGAGGAGTAATTTTCCCTCTAACTATCTTTGTCATTGCTTTGCTCAGTATATCTTCCAGGATGGAGCAAGGAATGGCTACAGCAGATAAACTATTGAGCTGACTGTGAATTTTGGCTTAGAGATTTTTGACTTTTAAAGATCGAGCAGGTCTCCTTGTGCCTGGCGACCTGTTCTCTCTGGGCTTGTTACAGCTGAAGTGAATGAAAAAGATTTTGCATCTTCTCATCACACTTATCCCTGCATCCACTGAATGCAATGGTGGTCATTTGTTAGCATGTGGATCCAGCTCCTCAGATGCATAGAGAGCTAGGCGCGTTCTCAGCCATGCCATTTTGCACAACCTCATTCAGCTTTCCATGTGAGCCCCAAAACTGGTTTTTTTTTAATCAATTGTGAGCTATCATATCACATCACTCAAAGTAACTTCTCTCCTGTGTGTTTCCTTACAACCCTCTGTATAAAAGTTTACTTGATCTATCCTCTGCTCTCTGCATATAAACCAAATTTATCTGCATGTTCTCTGAGTTTAAGAAGGCTTATGTATACGTGAAAATTAAGGTACTAAACAGGCAATTGGATTTTTCTGGCATGTAATCTTCTAGTCTGCATCTACAAATGCTCACAGATGATTATGGTAACAAATATTCTAGACTCAATTAAAAGTAATCTATTAAAAACATTTTTCTTGGTTATAGATGTAATAATATATGTGTATTATTTTAAGAAGTGGAAACTACTTAGTGTTCATAATAGTTACATTTATTGTGGGAGTCCTGACTCTAAGTATAGGATATACTGCAAATAAAAAGTACAGGAAATAGCACAAGGTAGGAAACACTGAGGTTTTAACATCTACTGTTATAGCTGAAGAAAAACTGATTATAGATCAAAACAAAATCTATGATTCTGTTCATCCAGCTATTCAGTACAGACAACTCCTGCTGAAGTCACAGTGGGAGTTTTGTATTCTGAAAGACTGTAAGATGATCCCTTTGAAATTGCCTTTATTTCTTTACATTTCTTTTGATGAGGTGATCCCACTGTCTTTAAGTGCCTTTATAACATTCAACATACTCAAATTGGAAGCAGTAAGACATAGGAAATAAACAGATGCCCCATATAGAAATTACTCATATTCACACCACACATTACATACATCAGCCAAAAGATTACTTCTTCTTATCATTCTTAATGCTGTCCATTAACTAAACCTTTCATTAAAGTAATTAGGAATCGACAGAGACTAACAAAGCTGATCTATGTCTGTCCACCTTAAGGACTAAGAACTAACACTAAAGGCTTCTCACAAAAACAAGAAGAGGAAAAAAAAAGTAGCATTCTCTCTTTTGATTCAGGAGATTGATCAGTAGAATACCGTTGCTGTTTGTAGCTACAGAGACGTATAAGAAGAGATATTCACTTTAAAGCTATCAGGTAAAAAAGAGTACTTAAAAGCTATTGTGGAATCATTATCAATCAGAAATCAGTAAAGTGACACATTGGGCTTTCCTCAGAACAGACCTGAGGTGCCAACTACAGTGTCTGCTCATCTAAGCTTCCACAGAATAGCCAGGTTTCCAGTGGGCTGTATTGCAGCTGGTGGTGGGTCCAAAATCCAGGGGCAGCATTTTTCAGTTCTTTCTGCAGTGAGTATTAGCATTAGCACGATGAAAATAAGCTGCCTTGTGTCACTCTTTGATGTTTATGTTTAAATTATCTTCTAAAAGGTTGGAGCTGTGTAGGTGAACCACCCCAAGGAACTGCATCTTAAGTTTCTCCTTTCCTGGGAAAGTCCGATGCCGAAGCATGGAATGAGGCATCCCATGGAGCTTATGGAAGGGATTCCCATGATGAGACTTGGCAGAAGCCAGATGCCAACATACTCAGTGTACATAAAATGGTGTCACATCCGAAATGTTCGCCAAAAGGATATTAGATGTTTAAGTTGCCTAATAGTAACTGCAGTGATTGTGCCGCTGCTAGTACTTATCTCTGTATTGACAGCTTTATCTTAATTATAACCTTAAGATGGGTAAAGTTACGTGATATTAATAATCGAGCTTCATTTCCTTTTATTAAATGTGTGCAAAAGTTTATCTTTACAGAATGTCATGAGCATATATTAATTAGTGCCTGTGAGAAAATCGGATATTGTTTTAAGTACCATTAATAACTCAAAAATGTGTTTAATAGAATTTGCATTATTTTGAAGGTTATCATACTGTTTCAGTATTTTCTTTCCTGAATCTTTCCTGCTTAAATTGGAATGCATATTTTATAAACAACATATTTTCCTTGAAAATGTTTTGTTATAAATTATTGTCATCAAATATTCTGCCATTGCATTCCATGCCATCTCATCGTAGTCCACAGGACTAAAAAGGTTTAACTGTTGCAAGACCTGACATAAAAAGCCAAATTTAGGTGGTTGGTTTTTTTCATGAATGCAAAACTTCACTAAAATCAGTGAGAATTACACTGAGATTATACAAATAATGGAGAGTACATTTTGTTCCACTATCAAACTACATACTATCTTCACAACATGCAAACAAGAAAAACAGAGAATCATTATTCTCCAAATCACTGCTCATTCTCCGATATTCCTGTACTATCATAATGCGACGAAATAAATTTCTTCCCTGTCAGCCATCCTGTACAAAAGGACACATGAAATGAGGTGAGTTGGTGTCTACTGAGTTTATTTTCCTCCCTCTTCTCATTGTCTGCCATTTGGTCCAAAAAAGGTGCATTGCAGTTTGTGCTTTCCCCACCCTCTCACACTATGTTGAGTTATTTGAACAGCCTATAAAAACTGAAGGTACCTTAAATCAGGTAGCTGCTTAATCTATGGCATCCAATCTTGCAGCATAAATATTAATTAACAAAAATTTTGCCAGCAAATGGGAAAAACAGGTCAATTAATTGTCAAAATAAGTTATTATAATCGGGATAAAAACTCTGCTTCTGTTGGTAAATCAGTCTTTGAACGCCTGAAAGGCACAATGTACTTGCTGTTTGAGTTGTAGCCAATCCGTACATAGTAGGGTAATGATAGCAGTGCAACCTGCTGTCAATTTACTGCATCAACATCCATCACATGAAGTTATTAAATATACATCTATCATTTGGTGTATTAGAAATAAAGTCATTGTAATAGAATTTTGTCATAAAATCAATAACTTAGAAAATAAATGTCTTGGTTTCACCTCGATGTTTACAGTGCTTGGTAGCAGGAGACCATTACCTTTTGACAATGTTCTACAGTGGTGGCAATATCTCTTAATTTAAGATCAAGTACAGTATATGTCCTTTAGTTCTTATATTATTTATAGATTTTTGCATTAAAGTTACTATGAGAAGGTACAATGATACACCATTTGTTTTACTCTGTCTTTACTTTATTGCAAACCTGACTGGTCACACATTTGCATTAAATTGTTTCATGCTCCTGACTTATCTCTGCTGCACTGAAAATGTAATATACAATGAAAGTAATACCATGTATTATTAAATGTATACCAAGCCTGCTGCCTGTCTTCAGCTGATATGTAGAATGTGTGTAGGAGTTAGTGACATGAGAAGTTCTTCTTTGGATTTAGCCAAGCATTGGTATAACTCCTTTGGCTACTGAACTTTTCTTGATTTACACTGACATAAATGAGAGAGCACTGTATACCTGTGAATATTTCTCATGACCACAGCACAGCTTTTAGATAAAGTCTATGTATTTTAGACAGTTTCAGTGGATTTAACACCCCTTACAGGTTTTTAAATTATTTGAGACTATTACATATGCCCATACTGGAAAGGAAGAACATAATTTAGTATAAACTAAATGCCGTTTGATTTTTTCCTCATGATATCTGTTATCAAATGTCAACATTAACAATAATTTCTGTTGACTGCTGATAAAAGAAGTGACAAAACACTGCTGAATTTCAGTGCCGATTGGGAAAAGCTCCAGTGACTGGTGAGTGCTTGGTTTGCCTCTGTCCTGGAGAACAGATGATAGAAAATTTAGTAACATGACGAAAACCCAATTCTTCTCGCTCATGTGTTTCAACTACTGGGCACACTGTCATGAATCTTAGAAGAGAGAAGAGACAGAATAAAATCCAGAGGCAGAAAGAGTTTTTTGGTGATATTGTGACTATCAGGAAGACTCTTCCTTTCTCCTTTTGTTGCCACCTGGGAAAACTGGAAATTCTGGAACTGCAGTACTCCATTCAGTAATCTAGATGATTAATATTTCATTGAATATTTTTAGTTCTTTTTTTTTTCTCATTATGCTTTCACTTAGTCTTGTATTCTTACTAAGCCTAAAAAGCACTCATTTGGAAAGCAAGCAAGAGAAAATGCAGCTGTACACAAACAGTTCAAAAATCAAATGAAATAAACCACTGAAATATATTCAAAAATTAAAGAAAAAATAAAAATTATCCCTCAGAGAAGTTCATTACTTTTGGATACGCCAGAACTCCTGAGCTAATTGAACCTATATGCAAACAACACAATTGCTAGGAAATCATATGGATGAATTATAGAATTGCAACGTATGATTTATTATTTATTATATTTATAGAAATATATTTGGAATGAAAACCTGATTCTATTTTTCTTTGAAGAACATGAATACCTGTAAAGATATTATCTGTACATATATTGAAATGTACAAATACACACACACACACATATATATCACTTGAATAAAAAAAATCAAAACCATTCTGAAGATTTACTTATATAAGATGACTTAAAACAAACTTAAAGAAAGTGAACAAACTTAAAGTGAAGTGATATGACTAAAAGTCCTTTGAACCCTAACTTTGTTGGAAATGCTATCATTTTTATAAAGTGCAAATGACAACTACATTTTAAGATCAGACAGCGTTTCTTTAGAGTTATAGAAGAGATATAAAAATGATCTTTTAGATCATCTTGGTCAATCAAATGCAGAATTGTTCCTTGGTATAATTCATATCTGTGGAATCGATCTCAGTGGAAAACTTGAAATAATTTTAAACTAATGCTAAGAATAGCCAGGTATGAAATATACAATATTTGCTTTATCTGCTTATCTCTGGTAATATTTTATAAACAGTCTGAGTCTGTGTTCTCTTTCTTGCTGTCTGTCCAGTCTAGGCTCTATCTAATCTGCAGTAAATTACTCTGAATAGGCAAATATTCTGCATTTCCTTCCCTTTTATCTTGCAAGCATATAGAAAAAATTATAGCCAAAGTGAAAAAAAAAAATAAAAATCGTGTCCTTAGTCTCTCATCTTAGAATGGCTGTATGAATTTCCTTTCATAACTTATAATTAGCTTCTAAGATGAATAACTCATTCTGAGATATGAATTTTGGACCCCAGAATTAGAGCAGATGAGTCACTCAGGGGTACATAATTTTATTAATATCTATATTTTTGAATTCATTTACTGTGACTAAAGTTGACAGAAATAAAGGGAAATAAACACTATACCTAAATAAATAACTACAAATATTATATACAAACCAAAAGCTGAGATGAATTTATAGTATGCATTGAAGTCAACATTACTATGCTGATGTCCTGGTTTGAGGTAAAACAGAACCAATTTTATTTTCAGTAATTTTGCTTTTCAGCTAAGCCTGTGTTTTGGTTTAACCTCTAACTGCAACAAAGGACCAAGTGGCAGCTGCTCTCTCGCCCTACCCCCCCCTCAGCCGTGGGGGCAGAATTGGAAGAAAAAGGCAAAACTTGTGGGTTGAGACAAAGGCAGTTTGACAGAACAGCAAAAGGAACAAGAAAACAACAGTAACACTGACAACGGAATGTACAAACACCATTATGGCACCACCGCTCACCAACTGGTCCCGGGATGCCCCAGCCCACTCCCACTCAGCAACTTCTGCCCTCTTCCCCTGGCCAGCTCCAGGCTACAGACTGGGCATGGCTTTGAATGGGATGGAGTACCTGTGTCCGTGCTAGATCCTGGGGAGTATTAACCCTATCCCAGCTGGAAGCAGGCCAGCCTCTCCTAACTAACTGAACTCTCTGAAATCAACGACATATTTTTTCTGACAATGTCAGCTTCTAGCAGATAAGGTCTGATGTTTATAGTTAATACCAAGGAATGGTACACAGAGAGGCTCTTGCTTAGACTTATTGCTATGACAATCAAGGTCAACTAGCTGCTATTTGTCCCGTTGAAGGGTCGGAAGCAGAAATGCATAGAAGGGTCACACCTGCTGGGAGGAGCGGACAGGACAGGTGACCCAAAACTGACCAACAGGATATTCCATCTCATGTCCGTAATGCTCAGTATAAAAGCTGAGGGATCAAAGGGTCAGGGCTTTTTCTTCAGTGGCTGGTGTCCAAGGAGGACTCTGTCTGTTTGTCTGCCTTTGATCCTGATCCATGTGTTCCTGAAACTAGTTCCTGAGTTGAGCTCCCATCCATCACTGAATGCAGGCTGGGACTTTCCTAGTGCCTGCCAGTGATGTGATTGTCATCCTGGGAGCTCGATACAGTTTTGTATATATTGTGTATATTTCATTATTTTCTTATTAATATTATTATCTTTTATTATTATTATTTTGGTATTAGTATTTCATTAGTTTAGTTCCTTTTCAACTCATAAGTCTCTGCCTTTCATTTTATCTCCCCTCTTCTGAAGGGAGAGAGGTTAATGAGAGCATCTGTCATTCGTTTTAGTGGCCAGCCCAGCCCAAACTATGACTAATTAAGAATTTATTCATATATTGGGTAAAATTATGTGATCCCTGTTTTACTGAACGTTGCAATTGATAGCATGGTTTTTCCCTGACTTTCATTGTCTATTGGTCTTATTTTGTTGAATCTTGAGTAGGTTTGGACCTATTCCTTGCAAAGTAACTGTCAAAATATTTCAAATGTGTTGGTGAAGGAAAGATTATCAAATAGTATTTCAAATACACTAATTTTTCATCTTTTTCATGGAGTACTCACAGAATAGAGACACTTACATTGTGTGGCTGTCTCCTCCTTTTTGTGCTAGCAGTACTACAGACTTAAGATAAAATTACTTCCCCATTCTGTCAATAAAATTCATGAAAGTTTGTTCAATTGCATCTAATGAAATTGCTAATGTCAGCAATGTGGATAGAAAATAACAGGAATGAAAGTAGAGCAGCACATTATGACTGGTAGTCGTATCATTTACTGTACCGAAATTGTTTCTATATTGACCCAAAAGAACATTCCAGTGCTATTTATAAATTCTGGGAAAATAGCATGAGCCTTGTTAATTCAGAGCAGTAAGAGCATCCTTAGCCTGGTATATACTTCAAGTATGTGTTTGCCACTCAATCTGAACAGAAAACCAATTTGGGGTGTTTTTTTTCAACTGGAAGAAGTGTCTCAAGCAATCAACAATAATGCAAAGTATTTCTGGCTTTTAGAAATGGACGCTACAAGTGAAAACTGGTAAATTTGAGCTAACTTTTCGTAGTTCCCATTTCAACAATCAAATAATTGATTTTTCAAGATTTCAGTTATAATTAGGAACCTACATGGGTAAATTTTGAAAATCTGTCCACCTATTACTATACTGTAATTGGAGTGGAATCTATTTTTTCATTTTCAGGCGCAGTGACACACAAACATGGAGATTCACTTGTGCAGTCCCCTGGGCTTTGTTTATTGCAGAGGGTTCTGCTGTACCCAGTAAAGTTACATGGGGAATGTAAAAAAAAAGAAAAAGAAAGAAAAAAAAAAAAGAAAATAATATATTATCATATTGTACAGTCAATAATCAATTTTTAAGTAATCTTTACCAAACTTTCACTGGCACTAGTGGGTCAGTGTGCATACTGCCAATATAAAATATTAATGAAACTGATAAAAAATCATGTATGCTCATGAATACGCTGCGTAATGCAACACAGTGTGGGAGATCCCCAAACTAGCTCTCAGCAAGTTTGAACCTCTATGTGAAGTGACACACTGTCAAGCAGGGAGACGCGAGCTTACATCCTGAAACAACATTGAAGTGTCAGCCACAGCATCATAAGGAATTATCTCAAAGGTAGGAGGAATTAGCTTGTTGCAGCTCTACTAAAATGACTAGACTGATTACAGGTCTACAGCTAATTCTTTCTCCGATAAATTAGGAAATCTCTTCACCCCCTGCAGTATAGACTGCCATAGGATTTACCCTAAGGCCAGCACACATCAGAAAAAAAAAATGATACCATTGCAAAAATTATACTCCTATTTCAGAATCCAGCAGAATTTATAATTATTATTAACATGGTAAAATAGTTAATATGACACAGTAGCAACATATAACGTTGCTGAAAAAGACAATTACCTCATAACCTGCAGTTTTTGGTCTCTTGATAATGCTTAAGCTTAGAAAGAGTAAACTAATCACATAATTGCTCTCACATTATACAGTTGTTCCCACATAAAGTAGTTGGCACTCAACTAACTAATCAGGTGTGATTACAACTGCAGTATTTGTGAATACTTAAAAAAAAGAAATCTTCCTATAAATCTTAGGGAATGAAAGGCAGTATGATTGTAGCAAAGAAAATAACATGTAATAAACATTTGTGACAAGCAACAAGCCTGAAAAGTAACGTTTGGTTTCCAGGATAGAGTGGTATAAACAATGGATTCTTTTAAAATTCAGTGCTCAGGCTAAATCAGAGATCTGTAAAATTAAGAACCTGGCCAGGAGAACTGAAATAGAAATGTATCAGGGTTTTGACCATAAAGAAACAGAAGGAAACGCAAAAATATGTATTGTAAACATCTCCTCCTAGTCAGTATGACCTCTGTTTAATTTTTTGGACTACTTACCTTTTTTTCAGTTTGGATCTTTTTTGTTCAAATGTAGATGAATCTGAAAATGAAAAATATTTAAGCTAAACAAAAACTCTGACATTTTTGTAAGGTAAATAAAATGGAGTTTCTACAATCTTTGTTATAAAATTTTGAAAATAAAATGTACCAGCATGTTTTGAATTCTTGGACTCCAGTATCTCCAATATTTGGACTGAAATTATTAATTTAATTCTAATCAAGTATAGCTGTAGTTACCATCCCTAATTCATTCCACATAGTAAGCTGAAGGAAATGTAAGTTTCCTAATAATAACACAAAGATCAAAACGCTACTGATTTGAATACCTATTCAAACCTACTGGTTTGAATACCTATTCTGCAGGCTTTACTATGATATGTTAACACTCTTTACCTCTGTCTCTTTGCTTCATTCCATTTTTTCATCCACAGAAATTGTAGGCTACTTGTAGAAAAAAAAAATGGTTTTAACAAAGTGTACATGTGAATGAAGATTGTTGAAGTTTACATCTGACTCCTCCCTGCAGCCCCTCAGAGCCACCATCTTCAAATGCCATTTGGCCCTGAGGTTCCCTGCAACATATTGTAATGTGATTTATTTGAATGCATGGAGTCTGGTGCCTAAGTTAATCAAGATTAATTTGAAGGTACCAGTATTTCTAAGGAGGTGCTGTTTCCCAGAAGTACAGATTTTAACCATCACAGTTTTTAAATATGTGCATAAACTTTTCATAGCTTTTCGTGTTTCTTTACAGTGAAAGAGAGGGCTTCTCAAGTACTTCTGTGATAAATGCTCACTCTGGGATTGCCATTCTCTGGAAAACTTGAACTCCCACAGACGTAGAGGCACATAGTTTGCCAAAAAGGGTTCATACAAGTTCATTTTTCAAATGAATTCATGCAACGTATGTTTCTGAAGCTGTCTTAGAAAACCACAGGAAAAGATTTATAGAGTGAGCATCTTCTGAGGAAAGGAGGCACTTTGTTACATAGTGAAACTTCCTGTATAACAGGACCAGAGCACTTTGCTGAATCAGTCCTTTTTCAAAGACAGTTCACATTTCTTTTTCTAAGGAAGGAGCAAACAATGATCAGTAGCCCTTCTCCCTCTTATTGTGTCTTTGTCTGTTAATTTGGAAGACCCTTTACACTTTTGTCAAGTGGATCCCACCTCTTCTAAGCAGTTCTTGATCCCCAAAGAGGGATCCATGGTTATAAATCCAACCCCTGATATCAACACCAGTCCAACAAGCAGATGCTGACCCACAGGATCTCTTCACTACTCCTTCAAGCCTTTCCACCTCACTGTCAGGATCAAAGAAAAAAAAAAAAAGAAACAAAACATAAGGTCCTCTATGTCCTTGACCATTTTCCCTGTGTGTCAGAGAGAGAGAGAAGACAGGAAAGCACCCAGCTTTCTCCTGGAAACATAAGCACTGGATTAGAAACTTTATTATCTGGAAAGACAATGCATTTAACCTTTTATATGAAAAGCAGAGCCAATCCAGAGATCTGAAAGCAGAAAGCTAATTCTTCAGTTTTCAGCAGGGATAGTATTCTTGCCTGATATTATTTTAGATCTCATTCTTTGCTCATGACTCTCACACCCACCTGTGGTACTTCATAGCTTCTCAGTAAGGCCCACAACTTCAATCGCCCTCAGAATAAAAAGGACGTAAAATAAAGTTTGCAGTTCTGAGTGAGTACCCTAGTGAGAAGGCAATATGCATAAGGCAGGTCTCTCGCTGCTGATAAAGACGCTGTAAAAGCAAGCTTGACAGTTTCTGTATCTGCACATAAGGCACAACTGGAAAGTAGGTGTCACTTGATCATGTATTTATTTAATGATTGATTCTGCTCAGGTTGAATCTTTAGGACTCATCTCCAGTTTAGGTGGACTAGATCTTAGCTTAGCTCTTCCTAGGTGTCACTGTTTGCCAGGCTGGATTGTATCACCTTATAAATACAATTTAATTTATTTGCATCTAAATGCACGACTTCCTTTTCAGCTGTATTGAACCAGATATTGTTTGATTATGTACAGCTTGTCAAATGATCCAGATAACTTTATAGAATAATACAACCTCTTTATTATTTACTACTCTCTCAGTTTTCAAGCCATCTACAAATTTAATCACTAGTGATTTTATGATTTCTTTTCAGTCATTGATAAAAGTACTCCACAGCATGAAGCCAAGAGCTGAACTGAATGAGACCTTACAGGTCCATCTACAAGAAGGGCCAGAAGGACGATCTGGGAAACTATAGGCCTGTCAGCCTGAACTTGGTACCGGGAAAGATCATGGAGAGGATCATCTTGAGTGAGCTCTCACAGCAAGTGCAGGGCAGCCGAAGGATCAGGGCCAGCCAGCATGGGTGTATGAAAGGGAGGTCCTGCTTAACCAACTTGATCTCCTTCTATGACCATGTGACCCACCTTCTCAATGCAGGGAAGGCTATGGACATTGTCTACCCGGACTTTGGTAAGGCCTTTGACACTGTCCCCCACAGCGTTCTGGAGAAGCTGGCGAATCATGGCATAGACAAGTGTACTCTTCACTGGGTAAAAAACTGGCTGGCTGGCCATGTCCAGAGAGTTGTAATTAATGGGGTGAAATCCAGTTGGTGGCCGGTCACCAGTGGTGTCCCTCAGGGCTCAGTTTTGGGGCTAGTCTTGTTTAATATCTTTATTGATGATCTGGATAAGGGGATTGAGTGCACCCTCAGTAAGTTTGCAGATGACACCAAACTAGGTGGGAGTGTTGATCTGCTTGAGGGTCGGCAGGCTCTACAGAGGGACCTGGACAGGTTGGATCAATGGGCCAAGGCCAATGGGATGAGGTTTAATAAGGCCAAGTGCCGGGTCCTGCATTTCAGTCACAACAACCCCAGGCAACACTACAGGCTTGGGGAAGAGTGGCTGGAAAGCTGCCCAGCAGAAAAGGACCTGGGGGTATTGGTGGACAGCCGGCTTAACATGAGCCAGCAGTGTACCCAGGTGGCCAAGAAAGCCAACGGCATCCTGGTCTGTATCAGGAATAGCATGGCCAACAGGAGCAGGGAAGTGATGGTGCCTCTGTACTCGGCCCTGGTGAGGCCTCACCTCGAGTACTGTGTTCAGTTCTGGGCCCCTCACTACAGGAAGGACATTGAGCTGCTGGAGCGTGTCCAGAGGAGAGCCACCAAGCTGGTGAGGGGTCTAGAGAACAAGTCATATGAGGAGAGGCTGAGGGAACTGGGCACGTTTAGTTTGGAGAAGAAGAGGCTGAGGGGGGACCTCATTGCCCTCTACAACTACCTAAAAGGAGGCTGTAGAGAGGTGGGTGTTGGCTTCTTCTCCCAAGGGAATAATGACAGGACCAGAGGAAATGGTCTGAAGTTGGGGCAGGGGAGGTTTAGATTAGATATTAGGAAGAGTTACTTTACTGAGAGGGTGGTCAGGCACTGGAACAGCCTGCCCAGGGAGGTGGTGGAGTCACCATCCCCGGAGGTATTTAAGAAACGTGTAGACATGGCACTTCAGGGCATGCTCTAGTGGCCGAGATTGTTGGTTTGTGTCTGTTTGTGGGTGGGTGTGGTGTATGGTTGCGGGTGTTTGTTTTGTTTTGGTTTTGGTGTTTGGTGTTGTGGGTTTTTTTCTGGTTTTTTTTTTTGTTGTTTTTTTTGTTTTGTTTTGTTTTGTTTGTTTAATTTTTGTTGGTTGGACTCGATGATCTCAAAGGTCCCTTCCAACCAAGAAGATTCTGTGATTCTGTGAAAAGAAGAGTTCCAGTATTTTTAATTTGTGGGCAATTTCAAAAGCAATAATACAAAAGAGATATTTTCTCTTGCATGGAGTATTTTTAAAAATAAATAAATAATTTATTTTTCTTTTTTCTATAATGCAAAATATTATGCATAATCTAAATTAAATTATTAAAACAATGAAATTACTAAACAATGAATGCAAATCTTTCTTTTTGGAATTATTGCCATGTATTTGTAGTCCTTCGACAGTACATTAATTAAGCTTCCCATAGTTTGTGTTTGTTTTATAGTAGAAAGTAAACATGTGTGCATGGGAATGAGAAAAATAATGCAGAATTTTCAAGTATGAATATACTTGGTTAAGATTTAGGTATCTCAGTTTAGATTTTGCTTTGGTCTTAAATGAAAAACGTGTAATTGAACTGATAGAGGTGCTTTGAACATTATTTCACCGTTCATTTGTATTACATATACTGTCACCCTGAAAAAGACACTTAGAATTTAAAAATCTCAAATACCTCTTTCTTCAACAGCAAACTAGAAGAAATATTATGTATTCTATTAACAAGCCAGAAGGCAGATACAAACTTGCCCCTACATTAGTGAACCAGATTTTCTTTAGGAAAAAAAATATTTCCCTCTTCCAAGATTATGAATTCATAGGTAAGCAGTTAACTGTAAAAAAGAATGAAACATTAAAAATATCTCCTAAAAAGCATGTATTTTATTTGAATGATAATTTATATTTATGTCACAACCACATCACTTTTTATTTCTAATAGTTACAATGAATAGATTTTAAATGGTAAATATACATAGAACCTGGTGAAACTCTAGTAACATTTCTCACCATTTTACATTGAGTTAAAATGCTTTCTTCCTAGGACCTTTAACTGCTTCACTCCATATGCAATTATCAACCTTCAGGTGGAAAGAAATAAGTTCTTGCTTTTATGTCTTCTTAAACTTTTTGGGAGCACCATGTTTTCAGTTTTTCCACTAACTGAAACATAAGGGATATTATTGGTATCTAAAAATTATGGACAATTAGTTTTCATTGGTTTAATGTGTGTCAAACTAATTCCTACAAACTACAGTAGGTAATACAGAAGTAAGAAATAGCAGAAATCTATTTATTTCATGTAATTATCCATCTGCTGGTAAACTTCTACTGTTTTACTTTTGCTAATTTAAAAATAGTTTGAGTATGATGAAAGTTTCAGGATTGTCATCACTTTTTCACAGCTTTATATGTACTTGATTTCATTTTAAATAGTTAAATAGTTTTCTGACAAAATGCACACTTCTTTTTTTGTCTCACTTTCTACCCAGTTATGTCTAAGGCCACATTTCAGTCACTTGAATCTGACATAAGAAATACACACCAATGGAAGCGATAATTTAGAGAAAACTTTGTGTTTAATTTAGTTGTTTGTCCTCAATAACTCGGAAGGCAAGCTATCAGATTTTTCACCAACACCTGTATGTAACCACAAATAGCTCTACATCGCTTTAGGGTGATACATGCATAAGCCTTGACCTTTCTTCTTACATAAACATCAAACTCTTGTAAAAGCAGGATATTATAGGTGAGGGTATATAGCTACTAATCATAGTTCATCCAATGTTTGAGTTTTTGGAGAGTTCTGTCTCCATAGGAACATCAAAATTCTGCAACAATTCATAGAGATAAAATGTCATTCAACACAATCCCATATAACTTTTAACAGATGAGATAATACAAGTTAAAATACTCTGTTGCCCTCTTAAGGCAAATGTCACTTTTTCCTAAAAGTTAAGTTCATCAAGATGCATCAACATGCATGTAATAGGTCTTTTCACAAGTGTCAGTTTACGTACATACTTACACATTTGTGAAGGCTGGAAACAATGACTCCTTTAATTTCTTTTCTAGGCTACCTAATCA
The DNA here is from genome assembly GCF_964106895.1 of Numenius arquata. Lineage (NCBI taxonomy): Eukaryota > Metazoa > Chordata > Aves > Charadriiformes > Scolopacidae > Numenius > Numenius arquata. Next base: position 104,995,261 of record NC_133576.1, on the reverse strand, counting down.
GCAGATTTATAAAACCAGAAATAGAAGTTCCTCCAGTATATTTATGCTAAACTTTTGCAATTATGTTGTTACATGAATAAGCTTTCAACTTTGAGAGCAGTCTGTATATCAACTTAGTCATCTAATTAGAGCATGGGAACACTTCAACAAACCTTAGGGTTCAATAACACCTGCTTTAAGGAAGGCTTCCTTAAAGAAGGATTAAAGATTCCTTAAAGAAGGAATGCATCTGAAGTTGCATTTGAGGTTTCCTCTGTATCAGACTGCCTGAGATCTAAGACAAAGTGCTTTAAATAAAGTGAGCTAAACTCATTTCTAAACTAATTCATTCAAGACAGCCTGTCAATATTGCTAAATTTAATCAGATAACAGTACTTTGTACAGAAATGGCTATACTTTAAAAGGTACAAGGTTCTTTTCACTTGTGGTCTCATGATTGCTCTGCGAATGCCAATTCAACACAAATGCTCATAGTATTTAACTGAGAATTGCTAGGATGTCAGCAGCTCCCTCAGTCTAATTTGAACATTTGAACTATTTGATAGGTAATTACGGTGTCCCTTATCAGTAGTCCGGAGCTTTAGCTAAACCATAAAGTCTGTGTCAACTGATTATTTTTTTTTATTATTTTTTTTTCCAATTCAACCTCCTCTCAGTTTCTCTCTCTATCCATATAGTCAATGGCTTCCCCTCTGCAAAGTGCCTCACTGAGATCTGATTTAGTGCATGTGGACATTAGAGGCCACTGAAAACTTCCTGCTAATGAAGTTAAAGGACAAAACCAGACTAGAGTTCTGTCTGAAACATCCCTCAAGTTGTGCCTGCAGAGTAGTTTGGTTTGTACACAGTAAGTCTGAGACATTCAGAATGACTTGGGTGTACTGCACATGGAAACCTATGCAGTGATTGCACAAAAGATGTGGTGCATCCTAGAAATATAATTCTTGCCATTGACAAATATTCTGGAGGGAAAAAAAGATCTACTTGGATATTTACTTGAAATGGAAGTTTTATCATGTCTGAGGCTGAAGGGTGTTATTGATCCTTGATACATTGAACTGTGTCCCTGGCACACACATGCGTTTAAATACTGATTGTGGTGATGGCAGTGACACTATTAAAGCTCAAAAAAAATCACTAAATGTGAAGAAGAGAACAAAATATAACCTTTATATTCCCCAAAAGGACTGTTAAAAGAAATGAAGTTAACATCCAAAACAAATGCAATAAATTATTTATAAAACAGAAAGAAGGTAGACTTCATTAGAGTCCAATGACCTGCACTATATTGGGTTAAAATAGCAATTTCTTATGGGAAAAAAAAAAAAAAAAAAAGGAGTGTTGGTGGAACAAACAATTTGCTTGAATTTTGGTAGCAGTTAAAGGATTTTTGAGAACTGAGCATTTTTCATTGGTTAAACTACATTCCCCTCACCCCCCTTTCTTTTTTCAGAGTACAACCTGTGTGAAAATAAGAGATTTATGAACTTAAAAGAACAAAGATTCACCATAAAATATCACTGAATGATGATTAATAAGTATTAACAGATATTAGTGAATATTAGTGGAACATATATAATAAGATTATAAAAACACTACAATAGGACTACGTTACACTTGGAAAAAAAAAAGAAATGAAAGAACTAGGAAAAAATTGCAAGAAAATGCTGCTGAAACTCTGTCATCTATGACCAGAACTTCTGATGGCTCTTCAGTCATAAAAACTGAAACAGTTTTCCCCACCCAAACATGTTTTAGAAGGCAGAGTAGCATATTCTGCCTCAATCTTGTGCCCACAACTGCTATCGACCTGTTTATGAGCTACGGCTATGGCCTGTGGTGACCGTGTGCTTGGCTTCCTATGTAACTCTCAGTGTCTGAGTGGAGTCCCTTACTAGCTCCAGATCATGCCCTTGTTGTCCTTTGGGACTGTACCCATGGGTCAGTCTCCAGCATTCAATTTCAACTTGCAAATTCTAGGCCCTTTTTTCCTTGCTGAGCATTTGTAACTTCAGTATTTTCACCCTTTTCTTCTAATCATCCCAGACAACCAGCTTTCTCTTGCCTGGATAGTAAATTCTCTGTATGCCTCAAAATTCTCATTTCATTACAGATTATGTCGGAATAAAGGGTGGCAATTCCCCATTACTCTAACCTACCACGGGAATTGTTTAAACTGAGTTTGTTATATACCTGCATTATGTTACTGTCAAATGTATCTATAATATCTAAAATAATACCAAAAGTGTAAAATGGATGTTTCTCCCTTGCTAAGACTGTATACCCTGTGTGAAATTTAAGACTGCAACAATTTGATATACTAGTTATAAATCGCTGAAATGCATGGTTTATGATGAAAACTTTGACAAACCTAACTATAACTGCACAAACACATCACTAGCATGAGAAAAATCAATGTTTTTCCAGTAAAAAAATGTACTATTGCACTTGTAAATTTACATTCTTTATCTGTATAGTGAAATAATATAGTAAATTAAAATACAACTGTTAGCTGTTGCAAATGTTAGAGATAACGATCATAACCTTTACATTCTATGGTTGCAGAAATAAATTTATATGAAGGCAAGGAGGGCAATAAAGCTTCAAAATTATTCTCTTTGATCATTTTTTATAATTAATTGAAGTAGAAAGGGTTAACCTTTCCTGAAAATTATTAGCACTGGGGAAATAATAAAGGAAATATTTTAATTTCTCCTAGAACAATTCCATATATGAAAAAACATTAAATTCACAGTTTACTTAAGAAAATAAGTAGCATGTGATCAGTAAGATTGTTCATAAGCCTTCTGTTGAGGCCTTAAGTAATGGATTGCCAAGGTTCTGAATTGGCATACCTGTTAAGAATAATTTTCCTTCCTCTTAAAATCAAACATGAAAGCATGTGGTGTACTTGGCATCCCATTTTTTTCATTCTTAATGCTTCAGTCCATGAAATTGCAAAACTCAGTTTGTGAAGCTTTTTTTCCCTGTAGCAAAATTATATCTTCTCCGGCACTGTTTGCTGAGGCAATTTCCTAAAGAGGAACAGACTTGTACGAGAGCTAAGGATGTACATTTGGAAAAGTGTTTCTGTGTTTTCCCATTTGAGGTTTACCTCCTCCAAGTTAAAGCAATTACTAGATTTGTAACCTGAAATTCCCATTGCTGATTTTAATTTTTTTTTCCTGTTGAGTATATGGCACATTTATACAGATTCTTAAGCCTGAAGGCTTCTTGAAACATATTGATGTTGAAGCAGTTAAGCCTGTGAAAGACAGACAAACAGGTTTGGTTATCATCTCCAATTTAAAGATTATAATGATGTTAGAGAAAATTCTCATGTGGATAAGAACAGAATGAGGCCACAGTCGTGTATGCGCTAAGGTTTGGCTTCATAGCTTCTGTGATGTGGTTAGCTGTCTTCTATTCCAAATGTTGCCAGTAATGGAAAGGAAAAGTCTGGAAGTTTGTGGCTGGGGCCTAAGTCCACCAGATCTTTTGAGTGCAACTGCTCCCTTTTTCCCTTCTACCACTTTTTTGTTTTTTTGTTTTAAATGAAAATGTCAAAAAAAACAGATGGACTGAAGGCTTATTATCTCTTACACCACTGCGTGTCTGGAATACTAAAAGAATACACAAGCCCAGGGTAAGACTTTACATGGAGAGAATGCCAATCTGTTGGTGAGAAAGTTTTGAAGATTTGAGAATAAACGCGGCTCCTGGGTCTTGAAGAACAAATATTTTACTCAAAAACTAACAGATCAACATCTTCTAGGGGCTTTCTGGGATAGGTGCTCTTCAGCAAATCCCTGTTCAAAAATTTCTGCCCTCTGTCACCTCAGAGGCTTCACCATGGATGAATTAACTCCCTCTATAGGCATGTCCCTGGCAAATTACAGCATCTTTCAGAGTGCATTTGTGCTGCCGGACATCCACTCCCAGATTATCCAAGACTGGTTGTGCTCAAAAGATTTCAGAGACAAAGCTGTCTTTTTCTGTCTCCAAACAGCCCTTCCCAACCCAAAATGAAGCATCTCTATCGAGACAAACAAGAAGCTTTTCTCCTTCCTGCCCAGCCTCCAATCTTTTAACAGCATGTATTGGACTTAGAAAGTAAACTGGAAGCAGGCATATTAAATACTTCTACCATCTGTCACAAAGCAGTTGCAACAGATTTACATATCTTGCGCTGCCATAACAGGGGTAATGAATGCCTTAGCTTTTAGTAGTAAATAAGAAAAATATATCAGTATATCATAGACTGAGTGGCACATTCTTTTCCTGACTTTTTCACTTTTTTATAGACTCACAAGCAAACATTTGTGCTTTGTAGTACACTGCTAGGAAAATTAAAAAAAAAAAAAGTGAAGCAATTTACCTGTACATTAGCACACCGGGTTTCATATATTTGAGTTACAAAACTTAGAAGTATTTTGTTTAATTCAGTGGCTTGGATTTAATGAATTATCATTGCCACAGATGAAAGGAAAAGAAAGAATAAAATAGAGTTCAAAGTATGTCATGAGCACAAACCGACATAATTAATAGGACATGACTGGTTTTCACAGTAACTGCATTAAGTCATGGCCCTGTTCAAAATTGTATATTTACAGATAGGAAGCGAAGCTTGTAAGGCTGCTTCTCCCAGAGAGAGAAAAACAGAAACAAGAAGAAAATGAATTGATATCCTGATTTCTGCACTAGGGAATTCATACAGATAGTTTAGTTTTTCCATTGACTACCAGAACACACTGAATAAGTGATACACAGTCAGCGAGGTATTCTTTCTGTCACCACCTAAATGACTTCTGGATAGTCCACTGCAGCTCGAGTTACAATCTTGCTTTGGCATGCACTGAATTGTATTAATTCCTGAAAGAAATATATTGCTGAAAACAATACTGAATTTTCCACAGCTTACAGGGAAATTATGAAGTGTTCAGTATAATATGTGCATGTGATTGTTTCACTGCTTTTTCATGTCTTATTTAGCAAATAACAAATGTGATAATTGTTCAAGAGTGTAAAGTGCCTGTCAAGAGAACAACGTTTCTGAATTAAAACTTACCTCAATTGTTTACAATAATAAGCATTGCTGCCCACCTCTTGACATACACTTTTCAATGTCTTAGCGACTTGCCTACATCATATTAACATTTCTGTCATGGATAAATATATAGCAATACTGTAGCTCTCAAGGCTGAATCTTTCCTTTGTTAGGGGAATAACAGTCCTCTGCTTTCAGAAGTCCTGAAAAAAAAAAAGAAGTTTCTACATTTACTTATATATAAGACACAAAACTAAGGGAAGTATCCACCCTTATGCACCAAGATAATGATTAACTCTACATCTTGACCTCTTTCTTCCAGAAATCTCGCAGTAATAAGGGTAAATGTATGGAGTGAGAAGATTTCGCCAAATAGTTAGAGACACAAATAAGCCTTATGGAAAGAAGTGCAAATGAAAACATAAATAACATTTTTTCATTAAATACTGTAACAAAGATACTTTGTTATCTTATGCTTTTGGGTGTTTTAGAGACATTCATAAATTACTCCCTTCTTTCTTACTGTCTGTTGTTAAATACTGAAAAATGTATAAAAATTAGAAGAAAAAAAAGGTTACACTGTTTTGTAGAACAGTCCAGGGATGTCAGTGACTTGATAGACATGTTACAAGAAGAACAGTGTCAGTTCACTAGGAACTTAACTTATATAATAAAAAATATACACTGTCTGCAGTAACCATGCTTTGTGTGGACAGGACACACAGAGTGATGACCTTTTCAAGCTATAATCTGTATGTTTTGTTAAATTATCATATTTCAAAGTATAAAATTTTAATGTGATGAAGAAGGGAATAGACAGAGGAATGACTTCAATTATTTAATGTCTATCATTTTAATGTGAATGATTGAAGTATATATAATCTTGTTTTCTGTAAAGAGCGTGTACCAAATAGCCTCTTAGGAAACCTTCCAGATATAGTTTCAGTGGCTTTTGTTTATTTAACATTTATTGATTTCAAAGATTTAAAGTTAGCCAGTCTAAATATATTATGGGGGGTCTCGCTGTGTCTGTGGGCACAGTAACATCCCTCTCTCCTCACACACAGCTCAGTGAGGTGTGCTGTGGATTTATTTATTTTTTCTCCCAAGAGCTTATTCCTAGTGGATTTAGGCATCTCTATGCTCCTAAATCCTTTAAAAATAAAAATCTCATCTATGGACTCTAGAATGTACTGTCTCTTCAGCTCTTTATTCCATTCCCTCTGAAGCTTCTCTCTGAATTCAACTACGTGAAATACAATGAAATAACCTTATGTAGTACCCTTAAATTTTGCCATTTTTAGCTCTTGCATAGAATGTCTGTAGAAATGAAAAACAGTTTCCCTCCCTTCACCTATTTTCTGATCTAGGTATGTCCTTATCTATTTTCATTATTAACTGTCATGATTTTTATTATAGACATTGTGGTTGCACCTGACTGTCCCACGAAAGAGTGGAAGATCATTGCAGTAGGGTGAGTACAGACACATAGGAAGACTGTGAAATCAAACTTCTGAAGTTACTGAGGATTCATTATTCATTTGAGCAAGCAGTACAGGACTAGACGAATTCAAAATTGGGCTTCTACAAAAAAAAAAATCTGCATGCTTTCTTTTGCCTCCCCTGATTACAGGTTTACATATTTCTAATTTCCATCAATTCTTTCAGAGAATTTTGTGTATTATACATTTACATCACTCCTCAATGTAACTGCTTCATGACAGGATTACTATTTTCTTAGCAGATTTGAGGAACTTTCAGTAGGTGTTATTTTGAGGAACTTGAATTTATTAGTTACAATATTTAGCAGACAAGTTGTAAAGTTAAATCCATATTTTGTTTCAATCTACATAGGATATTTTTCTGTTATCAGACACTGGTTATGGTGCAGTGTTTGTGAAATCAATATATTTGTATATAAAGATTTTATTGATTCAATATTTCCCTATTATCTTCTTATAAAAGGAACATGAGAAGCTAATAATAAATATTTTGGATTGTATTTTATTTTGGGGTGGTTTTTTACAAAGTTTTTTAAAGCAAACTTATCCCAAGACAACTATAATTATGATACAACATTGCATAATTTTGAATTTATATGAAAGCTACTTTTAGTTATTAGATTTTAGATTAAGCATACTATATCTCTTACATAATGCCTGCACATCACTTTTTTGATTTATCATGTATTGAAAGAGAACTCGTGTACAGAAGAAGAACCAAAGTCAGAACTGGAAACTACAGGAACCGTATGTGGTTTAGAAATAACTGTGAAAGCGTTTGGTATCCAACCAAGGGGTCTCGACAATGCAATATTTCACAGGAATGGCACTCAATTCACAGACTTAATGTGAGTAATAAAAATCTACTAGGATAATCAACCTCAACAATTCAAAAATCATGAGATTATTTTAGAAGCATGAAAATTTGCCAAGAATAAAATGTCAATTTTTTCTTATTAATTTTCTATTTTTTAGTCCAGTTTTTTGTTCTCTGGGAGAGAAGGTAGACAAATGAGAGATGAAGGAGTGAAGTTGAGCCTGGGAAAAAGGGGAGATGGAGGGAAGATGTTTTTAACTCATCTTTGTTTCTCACTATCCAAATCTATTTTAAGTGGCAATAAATTAAATTATATTTCTCCCAGGTTGAGTCTGTTTTGCCCATGATTGTAGTTAATAAGTGATCTCTTTGTCTTTATCTCAACCCATGAGCTTTCTCATCGTATTTTCTACCTCTATGCTGTTGAGGAGGGGGAGTGAGAGAGCAGCTGGGTGGGTAGCTGGCAGCTGGCAAGGCCAACCTACCATAGCAATGTAACAATAGGTTTTTTCATTTCAGCTTTTCACTAAATAATATTTTAAAATAATTAAAATAGAAATAAACAGGTCTACCAGCACAGATTCATAGTGAGGACAGGAGAGAAGAATGAAAAGGAAAGATGGTAGGAATGGTTGAGTTTCTCAGTCTACCAAGAGTCTAGAAAACATAGATGGCTCAACTTAAAATGTAGATTTCGTGTTGATGATTTTCATTTCTTTAGTACTCATTACTCTCCATTTTTTCCCCAGAATAGCTATTTCTATAATGCTGCCTGCATGTAATAAAACATTAGAGTAGAATTATTTGTTCCACTTAATGGCATTATTACACTTTGCTATGAAAGAACTCACAGTATCAGCAGAGTGCCTCAAAGGGGAAGACAAAAAAAAAAAATTCCTCTCTGCCTTTTTTTACGAGACAAAATTCTTAGTGAAACTATTGGGCAGAGGAAGACCTCCAGACTCAGTTTGAGAAGAGCGATCCCTTAACTATCTAATGAGCGTCACCTTGCAGTGTTACAAAGGAAAGCATAAAAAATGGAGAGAGGGAGCAGTGCTGCTTGAGAGACCCTGATCTAAAGGCTTGAATGCTTAGTTTCTGCTCATACCACTCCATTATGCCATGGAAAGGCAGGCCTGGCTTGGTGGGAGAGTAGGTTTTCATAGAACAGAATTTTCAATAAGGTTATGTCATTCTGCTGTGGAGCTTAGAGCTACCCAGCTTTTATGAGTAACAGAAACTTGACCAAGGCACCTGGTGAGGATACCAGTGGTGTTGTTTCCTGGGTAGATGTCACTGAGCCCCAAAGAAAACCTGCTGCCAATGGTAGAAATGCAGAGAGGGCAGGCTTGGCTGCTTTTCTTTTAATGAAAGTTTCTTGCATCTCATTACATGGTGAAGTATTATACTTTCAGATACGAAGACATTCTGGAAAGAAAGACATGTCAACAAGGAAATGAGTGAGTGATTTGAAGAAACATGAAGCAGGGATCCTGTAAGGAAAAAATGTTAAACTTATTTTTGTGTTACCTGAGCATGTATGCATAACTGCAAAGAAGCTGACTTTGCTGTTATTAATACTGCAATTATTGCATAAATTTGTGGTAGGTTGCATGCATGAAAATGCAATTAAAATTTTTTGTAAAATGAAAGGAATTTTAGGCAATTTACTTCTTCCTGCCTGTACCAAATCATACATATATACATATGTAGATTAGATCTTCTCATTAATTCACTTTGTTCTGCATGCTGCAGTCTAAATTCCTACAGGTAGCAGCAGCACAGAAATTCTGGATTCAGTGAAGTCCCCTGTAGTGCATGCTACCATCTGGGCCACACTGGGATACGAGTAGTTTTGCAGAATACTTAACAGTGGGAGATTACTTACTTGAATGGTAATTGCAGAATATAAGGCAAAGATGCTGGTTAGCCTAAAATACTGCCATAGAGATTTTAGTTTTTCACCAAAAAGTGGTCCACTGAAAGGGGATCTGTGAATAGGACAGGCAGCTGAATAGGGCTGAAGAAAATGGAAAAGGATCATGTCTTCACAATATGTTATGCTGTCATAAAAATTATATTAGTAATGTGCCTGACATATTGATGTTTTACAGCTGAATGCCATTTTTAACTAGAGCTGGCTAAACAGATGCCCCGTGAAATCTATCTTTTCCTTTTGAAGCTTCCTATGTGTTTCTTCTCTCTCTTTTTTTTTTTTTTTAAACCCTATAATTCATACTAACGGTTCTAAAATGCTTTATATCTATACTTCCAGAGGTAAAGCTTTTAAAAATGTTTTCTTTTGCATATTTACAGTCAAAGTCCCCAAAGTAGGAAGAAATGGAGAATAAAATTTGACCATAGTCCATAATCTTTATAAGTACCAGCATTGCCATCTTAGATGGCAAGAAACAGTTATTTAGATGTTATTTCTGCAGTAATTAATTAAATTATTTTAGAGGAGTTTAGAATTTTATATGCTGCAAAAATTAGTGTGGGTTTCTGTTTACAAGAAGGCTTTTATGCTTTTATTCTATACCTATTTGAGACAATATCTCTTTCTAAAAAACTTCTTTCAAACTGTGTAAATATTACCTTAGCAAGAACTAAATTATCATCCCAGTTAATCCTTGTTCTGAGTTTCCCATCAGAAATCTTGCAAATGCAGTTGTGGAGGCACAAAAATAGAAGATAAGATAGGATCTTCATTTGCCATATCTAATCAATACACTTGAGAATAAATTGCATAAGAAATTTACTTCTTTAGAGAAAAGATTTAGTGCAATGAATACAGCTTCATAAAACTGAAACATTTCCTCATAGGTGTTTTTAAAACCTTGCTTACACATAAACTTGTGTGAGTTCAGTTAATACAGTTTAAGTATTGTTGATACTTTTTGTAACTTTGAGTGGTTTTTTTTCGTAGTTAGCTAGTCATGTCTAACAGCCTCAAATTGAGTTGAATGCTGCTCTGTATGCAAATTACTCTACTTTAGCATGTCATAGTATTAAAATGACATAGCCTACCTGATATTAGAAAAAAGAGAGAGAAGCTTGTTGCTATCTTTACAGTAGTATACACTTTATCTTCATCTACTTTGACTAAAATGGTTAAAATTATGTGCACTCAAGTTCAGCTCTGACATCCACAAATATGAACAAAGCCAGTCATTTCAATCACAGTAACAGCTGTTTTGAGATGGTCCCTTAAAAACTGACTATGTAAAAGTACTGAAAATCCTCAGTCCCTGCTCCAAAGAAATGCCAATATACTAAAAAACATATACATTTCATTATCAGTCATTCAGATCTGTCAACTTCACACAACTTGGGCTGTTCAAAAGGAACTGTGAATCATCCAGCTCCAAATAACCAGCAAGGAGTCCCAGGAGCTCCTCTATCAGCCCAGCCCAGCCTGGGAATCTTTGCCAGCCTCTTACCAGGGCTTCCACGTTCTTGGCTTAAGGACTGTATCCAGACAGGACAACCTATGTTGGTGAGGCTACACTGCACAACTATAAGCCATGACCACACGCAGTGCAGGGCTGGGACTCCACCACAGGAGGCTGGAGCTGGCCCTGCCTCCACCCTCCCATCGCTCTGCCCCTCATAAGGAGAGCTCTGGTCTCTGTGAAGTCATCTCGAAACCCCAGGAACATGACTTTTGCAGTTATCTTCATGTACAGAGATTTTCTCTGTGTGATTGTTTTTTTTGTGTGGTTTTTGTTTTTGTTTTTGTTTTTTGTTTTATGGCAGTGCATACATAAAACTGTACGAATCAAAAGCTTAAGTATATGGGCTTTCATGCATTTTCCCAAGACTGGCTCCTGTTTTGTCAGACATGTATGTGGGTGCTTTTTTCCTTAGAACCTTAAGACGTTGCTCTGAAAGAAGGAGAGCAAGATTTGAATGTGAGATTCTGCTTTTGTTTTTTTGTTTGTTTGTTTGTTTGTTTTTTAACCTATGATAAAGATGATTACAGTTGTAGGTTCTTTTAAGCAATCATGAATGATGCATTTATGAGTAATACAAGTACATGCTAGGAAAAAATGACATTGCTTTTACTGCAAAACTAGTGTTTCAGTGGCATACACTAATTACTCTCCTGTGAAAAGAACTAGAAAACGCTTTATTGAAAATACTTTTTTAACGATTAGTAACACTTTTGTGTTGTAAAGTACATAACACAATTAAGTATCATAGAAAGCACAGCATACTATACAATATCAGATGGAAGTACAGTTTTAAATTTCTTTTTACTCTGAAAATGAATAGGGACAAATATTCGTTATTTATTGTACATGAAAATATAATTAAATTATTTTTTCACATCAGAAAATGGATAGAAGAATCTTCTTAAAATATGTTTGCACAAGGCAGTTTCCTGTACTAAACATGAATAAAAAGATGTTAATAGAAAAATAAACTATGTTAGGAATAACACCACCATATTTAGTTCTAAGGAAGAAACTGAGCCCAAAGTTCTGCATGCATATCAGCAAAACGGTTTCATGATAAACCTGTTCTGTTTCTGAAAGTGAATTACAATACTGGTAGCTGTTATCTAGTACAGGAAAGAATTATCCTTTTAAAATCTATTTGAATATTAGGATTTTGGCTCAGAGTGTTTCTATTTGTTGATTTCTTTTTTGTAGCTTTTTTCTTCCTTTCCCCTCACTGGCTCTGCACAATTAGCCATAAGTGTTTCTCTGCTATCAGTGTTCTTTTTGCTCCTTGGCTATTTGCACTTGTTTTTTCTTTCCTTTCTTCATCTTCTTATTTCTGTCCTTTACTTCAGTTATTTCCTACGTTAGCTAACAAACATTAACACGGCTTTTAATTAGTTAACATTACTGTTAATGATATAAAGCTTGTAGTTGTCATTTATTTCATTTTAGGGATTATCCTCTCCATAAAAAAGGCTATAGCACAATTAAGGAAGAGCATGTTTTCCTTTTTTCTAGTTTAACTTTATTGTTCTTTCAAGCTATGATAGGTGCTGAATACTAATGAAGTAATAGCCAGTCCAGTGAAAGGCATTGGAGGGTCATTAGTCTGAGCACCACACACTTGGCTTAATTTTTCAGGTGCCAGATGAATCAGGCTGTTCATGAATATTTGGGGTATCCCCAAGTATCAGGCTTTTCAGCTCTGGACTATGCGTGGATTTTTGCCTAGCACAATTTATATGCAAAAGGTGTGTTGTATAACTTTCCAGTGGAACTTATACAGAAATTGAGCATAAATAGAGCATAAGTTATTCATGAAAAGAAATTGTAAGATTGTTGACAAAAGCGCATCTATTCTTTTTACAGTTGTTGTCATCCATATGGATGCATTTCAGCCTAAATGCAATTATATAGTACTTTCATTCTTAAAATATTTTCATAAGAATGAGATATCTGAATTGTTTTGTGTTAACAGAGACTTGGCACATAAATAAATTCAGATTAAATTAGAAATTTATTTCTAAATCTCTCAATTGTCATATTCAGAATGCGGGGGGGGGGGAGAAGAAACAAACAAAAAAAACCCCAGAAAAAAACCAAACTTGCTTTCCCAGTTCTCATCAACAAGTAGATACACTCAGAGTCAAAATATTAATATACAAATAGATTTTAAAAGGATAATGCTTTCCTGTACTAGACTTGGTCCTAAGAAACCAGCTGGATGGTCACACTCAAAGAGTTTCAGTCAACATCTCGATGACCAAGTGGTGAGCTGTGATGAGTGGTGTTCCTCAGAGGTCAGAACTGGGACTGTTTAACATCTTTGTTGGCAACATGAATGTTGGGATTGAGTGCACCCTCAGCCAGTTTGCAATGACACCAAGCTGTGTGGCTTGATTGACATGCTGGAAGGAAGGGATACCATCTCGAGGAACCTGGACAGGCTTGAGAGGTGGGGCTGTGTGAAACTCATGAAGTTCAACCAGGACAAGTGCAGGGTCCTGTACCTGGGACGTGGCAATCCCAGGCACAAATACAGGTTGGGTGGAGAATGGCTGGAGAGCAGCCCTGAGGAGAAGGACTTGGGAGTGCTCATGTATGAGAAGCTCAACTTGGCAATGCGCACTGGCAGCCCAGAAAGCCAACTGGATCCTGGGCTGCATCAAGAGAAGTGTGGCCAGCTGGTCAAGGGAGATGATTTTGCCCCTCTACTCCATTCTGGTGAGACCCCACTTGGAGTACTGTGTCCAGCTCTGGGACACCCAACATAAGAAAGACATGGGCCTGTTGGAGCAAGTCCAGAGGAGAGACAAAAAGATTATCAGAGGGCTGGAGCACCTCTCCTATGAAAACAGGCTGGGAGAGTTGGGATTGTTCAGCCTGGAGAAGGGAAGGCTTTGGAGAGACCTTATAGCAGCTTTCCAGCATCTGAAGGACACCTACAAGAAAGCTGGAGAGGGTTTTTTTACAAGGGCACGTAGTGATAGGATGAGTGACGATGGCTTCAAAGTGAAAGAGGGGAGATTTAGATTAGATATTAGAAAGAAATTCTTTACTGTGACGGTGGTGAGAGACTGGAACAGGTTTCCCAGAGAAGTGGTGAATGCCCAGTCCCTGGAAGTGTTCAAGACCAGGTTGGATGGGGCTTTGAGCAACCTGGTCTAGTGGGAGGTGTCCCTGCCCACGGCAGGGGGGTTGGAATTAGATGGTGTTTAATGCCCTTCCAACCTAAACCATTCTATGATTTTATGATAAGATGGTACTTACTTGATTTTTTTTTCATATTATGTATCTGAGAAATTCTTAATGGATATGTAGCAAATATGTTCAGATATTTCGTGAAGTATGTTATCACAGCATTACATAATGAACATGCTATTATGTCTGTTTACTTTTTTGTCTTATTAGAAAAGGTAGGTGTTAGCCAATGAGGACAAGAATGCAAGAAGGTCCAAATCTGATATCAGAACTGATAAGCCACAAAGTTTGGAAGGACTTGTCCCAGGTTTTGTTCTGAGCCATCTTTAAGCCACTGTTGTTATTACTGTTATTATGACCTATATTATCATTATTTATTATTATTGAGCTTCTTTCAGCATTATGAATATCTGTCCATCTAGCTGCAGAGTTTAGTGCAGACCTCATCAACTTTTATCTAAAACCTTTACAGAATCAAATGCCTGTGCGAAATAAGCCTATAGAATCAGACATCACACTAGCACATTTCAACGCACTCACCTGTTGATGTCCATCAAATCACAGAATACTGAGAAAGAACTCATTTTTGTTAGTATGTGACATTAAAGAGTCCTCGATCCTGGGCTAAATGTTATTTATTATTAATTATGCACAACCAAAAATAGAACTGTGGTCAATATAAATTCAAATTATGTTCAGAATAGATATGTTGGTTATTACCTTCAACTTTCAGTAAGTGAGAGTTTCTGAAAATTAAGCATGAAAAAAGATAATCCAGAAACCAGTAGAAGTACTAAAATTGTAGATCCATCGCATATCTTTTTCATACCCTATTCTCTCAGGTTTAGTAGTAGTATATCTGGGGAAAAAAAGGAGAAAGCTATGGTTTTGTCTTAATCCATGGGATGGTAGCAACACCAAAACATTTTCTCTTCAACTGAGACAAACCCTTCCCTTCACCTGAAATAAACACACATCACTTTTTAGAAATACTCAAAAAAGGAAGCGTTTTTCATTTTCTCTTTCATTCATAAACCCCCAGTTTTCTTGTAACTACAAACAGAGCAAAACCTAGTAGTAAATAGAAAAGGGTGAAAAAGTACACACATGTATTCAGTGTATCTGTGTAATGACTGGATAACAATCTTTCCTCTAAATAATTTACAGTAAGACAAGAAATGGCAGAGAGGGAGATAGATAGCATATTCCACTGTTTGATACTATGTGGTACCCAAGGTGTGGAAAGTACTGACAGTAGCCCAACATCTGAAAGGAAGACTGAGTCTCGCAGCATCTTGCCTAACCACAATCTTCAGCCAGCTAAAGACAGAGATATGCCCAAACTTTTTCTCAGAAAAAGTCTCATATAACATTTGGATTGATGGACAAGAGGATGATTTATATATACAGGTAAGAAATTCACTTGTTTGTACCCAATTCAGAGGTTTGTGTTAGCATCTATACTTCAGAATAATGTTGAAATAACAAGATAGCCCTACAACACAAAACCAGTTTTGAAAGCTCTAAGTAAGTTTTCCATCATGACTACATATCAAGTTTTACATTCAACACAAATCACAGAGTAGGTTCCTTCTGTTCAACCTAATTATCTGTCAAAAGTCAAATCTGCAGACACAGTAAGACATGGGGTTCTGGTTTGTCCCTTTATGCATGTTTTAATAACACATCATTTCTACAAGGACATATATAGTAATAAAGTTGTTTACTACTGACAGACCTTTCCAATATATATGGATCCAGGGGAAGACGTGCTAGAACAGCAGCAGGGTTTCTAGGGTCATACCTCCAGGTGTCTGAAGAAATTAATGCAATTTTAAAAGCGTAATTTTCTGTTTAAATAAATTGAACTTTTAAAAAGGCAAAAATTATCTTCCTGAATATCTTATTTATTAATTATGATCATATGTAAATATCACTGATCTTTAGCTAAATGTACAATAGGCAAAACTAGCTTAAAATACATTTATAATGAGTATGAATACCATGACTTTAGGCACTTTTGATGACTATTTGCCTGTTAGAAACGTGAACAATTTAGAGCATTTGTATAAGAACTGACATAAAGTAGTCTATGATTCAGTAAATTATTATATACAGATGATTTTATTAAGAAGAAAAAAAACAAAACACAGTAGGTGTATGAAAGTCGGCAACAGTATCCTTAAATTATGAGATGCATACAGCAATTTGCTTTGTATGGCAGTCTTTAGGAGACGAGAGGAGGGATCAGATAAAAGAAGAAATAGAATGGCTACCAGTTCTTAAGTCAAAGGAAGTAGTCAATGAACTACCTAATTAAAGAGGAGTGTACTTAATGTTAAAAAGCAGCATAAAATAAGAGCAACTAAGCTTTTGAGAGGGGTTTAGGTTGTCTATCACTGACATTTTAAAAAGAAAGATGAGGACAAAATATTTAGCACAATACTAAACCTATGGAATCTTTTTACAGGAGACTTAGTTTTCTCTTAAACTCAACTCTCAGGCAAGCTGTGTGAGACTGATTATATGCACAGATCAGTATACTCACCATCTTGTAATATAAGATCCTGAATTTATCATGAACCCTTGAATCAGGATATGCTGAATTTCAACTTGTGAGCAAAAGGTCCTGAACTAACCCAAGTTTAGCCATGTAACTAAAAGCTTAATTAAGGAACCTTGTCATTTTAGTTTCTCTCTTGTCCCTGGGCAGAATACTTTTGAGAGTTCATTCAGCATACCTAAGATCTAGACATAAGTTGCCTACTTCCTTTTGCTAACGCAACAGAATTTAGGAGTGTGGTGCTCAACTCATTTGCACAATTATTAGCAATAAGTGCATACTTTTAGGTGGGGTAAGTCTTCACAGCAATTGAATTTTAAACTGTGAATTAGGACCAGAATCCCATAACTGAGGCCAATATTTAAATATTTACTATCTCACAGTGTACATTAGTTTGGATTAGTATTTTAAGTCTTTCTATAAAGCAGTAAAAGCAGTAATGCTCAGATCACAATTGAAATATAGATATTTGTTTAGAAATTTAGACCTGATGTTCTGGTTCCTGTTTATCTTTATTAGCAGTATGTTTTGTCAATTCAGAAGGTGAAATACATTCAGTGCAATTCAGGAATAAACATTTTCCCAAAATACTGGCATTCAAAGTAAAAGAAAATACAGAACTGGAAAGCCCAGCTTTCTACATGAACCATGAGAAAATGCATGGCTTCTTTTAAGATGAATAGACTTTCATGCTTTGTGGTATGTACCTGAAATGAGAAAAAATTTCTGCATGGACAGATTTTTCCATTACAGGTTTCCTTGTATCTTCTTCCAAAACATCCTTGGTCAGATAGATGTGCAACATGTCACACTGTGCACTAGATCAACTATTACTCTGATATTATATGATTCTATGTGTATGTGAATAAATATAACCTACAGGTTTTACATTTTTGCAACCTGTGTCACAGAAAAAAAAAAACCCTTTTCCATAAAATACTGAAGCTCCAAGTATTGTTATGAATGCAGATAAGTATATAGAAAATAATACACATATAAGTGCTTTGCTGAGTCAGTGCCTCAAGGCATACTGCTACCATTATTGTTGCTGCTACTCTTGCAATTATTAAAGACCTTACAAAAAGAATTTTTAAGCTTCAGGACCAAAAGCACCTGAATCAAGGTACTTATACTCCTGCAAGTTTTAGGCAAAGTGTTTGACAGGGAATTTGGGAAGTGAGGCAATGACACCAACTATTAAATCTTTTGAAATACACCATCTTGGGAAATGTCTTTGTGAGGATAAAGTGGAGGGAAATACTGAATAATAAGGATTTGTGCTGGCTAAATGGTGACAACTGGGTATGTATGCTACCATGATCTGCTGTGACACTGAGCAAAGAGATTGTGAATCCTGCAGGCTGTTAAGAACTCTTTCATTAAAGCCATTATCTTTGTAGGGATTTCGCATAGCATCCAGAAGTTAATTTCTTCTTCCATAGCAAATAATTTTTAAATTAGCCACAAAGCATATACCCTTGTGCATAGTTCACCTTTGGGCTTAGTTAATGCAATAAACGTGAAGTTTCGAGACCAAGCTGGTTTTGAGATAAGCAGTGGAAGCAGAGGTAGAAAAGAGCCTGTGCAACTTTTCTTATACAGAGTTTCTGTGTTTAAGTACAAGTTTCTGGGCAGCAGGCAGGAATTAGAAGGGAGAACTCTCTGCCTTATCTATCATAGAAGATTAGACTGGATGAGCATAACCTCAAACTAAAATGAGGATCTGTTTGCTAGACCAGTGAATATTATCCTTCTAGTGAAACTTAAAACTTCTATCTGAACTGGTTACCAGACCTTAAGGTAATGTGTTTAAATGTTGTAAAGGATTTTGTATTCACAGGAAAAAAAGGAAAAAAAAAATAGTTCTTGGACTAAAAGTGACCTTTTTTCCATTATACCAGCTTTTACCCAATCTAAACCAGGTAGTATATAACACAATGAAAAGATGAAAAAGACTACTCACTGAAAATCATACCTTAATTATGTCACTATTATGTGATAGCTTACTGTCTTTGCTAGTATCTGGGATGCCACTTAAGTCAGTATTTCCTGGTTTGGAGTGGAAAATCACATAAGGTGGATGATGATGCCGCAGTTACTGAGGAAATTAATTCATCTAGACTAGTTACCCAGGAATGAGATTTAGAAAAAAAATAATATATATATACCTTCACTGTGTAGTTAAAAATTGTAAAAAGTTATTATTTCCAATCATGAAAATAATTACATTGTCTATCACCCATATAACTAGTCTGATATTCTGTTAATAGTAATATGATCAGCCTTGTTCCAATCTGCGGTTTCTGGGTTGATGGAACCTGAGGAAGCTGTACATAGCTCCTGAGATAAAGATCATGGCTTGTTCACTCAGCAATGAACTTTCTGGCCAATATATCAATGTTGACAGTCTCTCAAGAATACCTGAGTGGACCTTTACTTAAAGTATGGTTAGCTGAAAGTTATAGGTAGGAAAGCTTTAGGAATTTTTACTTCAGTTACACTGGTGTTTTTCTAGAGGTAAGGAGTGGATCACATTCTCATAGAAAAAGAGTAATAAGGCATAAAAATAAGCAATCTCCTGATCGTACAACATCCAAAATAATCCATGTGCCTCTAGCTGCAGAGGTTAAGAGAGATGCTAGATGCTCTGTTGTCTCCCTGGAGGAGGCTGTCAGTGGACAGCATGGGTGAGGAGGTGATGTTGGTCATGTACCACATGTGATGCTGGGACCAGATGAGCTGAGATGGTGACTAAGCCATTCTGTACACTGCCATGAAGCAAACTGCCAGCTCCCAGGTTCCATAAAACTAAGATAGTAGGAAAAGTATGCCTAAAAGAGTCTTTTTGAAAGGCAGTGTCTTTTCAGACCACGTGTCCAACACCAAGGTCCAGAACTGAGATCTACCTTTAAATCAGATTTCTTCTTTATGAAGAATATTTTGTACTTCAGACATATTTAAAGTATGGACACTTAACGGTTTTATAACTGAGGCAGGATTTGCATTGACAACAGCTAATACATTAGGCAAGCTTAGCAGGTGAGTTTTCTCATCTTTGCTTTTAAGTTTCACATTAAAACCAGGACAACATCAGTAAGTGTCCCTGAGCGTTGAAACAATATTTCAATTTCTATCTGGTATACTGAGAGACTATGTAGATGTCTCTTTACTGTAGTCTACAACACCTAGAAGTTTTCTTTGATAGAATCGGTTGGTTAACATAAGGACAACTAAGTAATGCAAGAGAAAACATGGCTGCAAAAACAAGGAAAAAAATCCCCTCAGAAGTGACTTATTTTCTGTCCCTATTTTAAATATTAAGACATCCTTCAGCATACTTCTTAGATAAAAAGCTGATTTTTCAACTTTGTTTTTCAAGCTGTGGGTGCTCAGAACCTGATCATTATGACTGTTACTATTATTCTTGTGGTTGTTGCTGTTATTATTATTAAATATGGCAATAAATTTATCTGTAAAGCTATTTTGCTTTTGCAATTTCAAAAGAACTTGTTGGCAGTGTCACTCTGCTACTGACTCACTGACAACTTATATCTTTGTGTTTTGCCTTGTGACATCGCTAACAGTAAAAATATACAGTATTCGTACTACTTTCATTCACAATCAGGTACAGTCCCCAAGGGAAGGAGATCAACTATTCAGCTAGTCAAATACTGCCATCAGCACAAAGTGCAATTGTAGAAAAGATGCAATGTGGCTACCATTTCTAAGTGCTGTTCTTAAAGAGTGACAATTTTCTTCTGTTTTGTAGCTTATTTTCTACAGTGTACATTTACAGAGAAAATTCCTTCTTTACCATCTTTACCTAATCCCACTCTCTGTCAAATGCTGTCACAAAACTTAACCTTTTGTTATGAGTAAGAGTGAATCACTTCTTCAAAAGGGAATTTAAGTTCTCAGATTCACAGCCTGGCTGAGGAGATATAGCTGTCGTGCCTCCATTATGCATTCAACCTCATAGAAACTGAAATAAACAGCCTTGTATCTGTTACTCCATTTTCACGTTAGGTTTGACAATTCAGTTGTATGTGTGAAAGTCTACAGGACATTTTCACTTTCACTCCAGCAAATCAATGAAGGGGATTCTGGACTAGCTGCTGTAAAGCATCTGAAGTAGTCCAAAGCTTACTCTACTCGCTAAGTTAACCAACTGCTTATCAGACAAGACCCAGATAGTATATAAAACAAAATCGGTTCATTTAGATTGTGAATATTTGGCCTTATTTTTGTATCTTAATGGACATTGGTCTAATTACCAGTAGATTTATTTGTAAATGTGTTACTAAATGAAGTTATTTTCCCCTTATCAAGAGTCAGTGGAATCACAGCTGGCATTTCCATTATTTCATTTTCCAATTCCAAAAGGAACCGATGAAACCTTCACGAGGTGGAGGTTTTTAAGCTGTCATTAATCTCTGTCTAAAGTTCTTTACTAGGATTATTAGTCTCAAATAAAAAAAAAAAAATCCCACAACAACCCAAACCCCACAATCAAAAAACCAAACAATGTCCCCCCAAGTAAACAATCAATTATCAATCTAGAGGTTTACTTCCAGAATGATATGAAGCATCCCTACTCTTTTGTAAATAAAGTTTGAAGGGCCTAGAGGAAATATCCCTTTAGCAGAATAAACAAGCATATCCAAAGTGAATGGATATCGTTTGGGAGGAAAATCTGTGTTTGCCTATGGTTTGTATTGCTGTAGTAATGGGAATGCAAATTAGCAATCACAGTGCAAAAGTGACATCTCCATCATGTATTTCTGCAGCAATATATGCAGTGACAATAAAAATTCCAAGATGTAAAAGCTTGAGCTGTTTTGTAGAATTTGATGAAAGTCTGGTGTTGGGCTGGGAGAGCCAGAGAGGCAGATGAAGACGACTGCTATGCATTGTAAGTTTGCAAGAGAGCACATTCCCTTACTGCATTCCCTATGTTGTGATGAATAGTTCTAAATAATTTGCATAATGTATATTCTGTTGCTTTTGGTGCTATTGAAAATACACAGTAGACACTAGTTTTAAACTTGCCTGTAATGAACTTGCTACAGGCTTGAATTTGTTTGTTTGTTTATTTTGTTTATTTACTGTTTCAATGAAAAAATGGCATCAAAAGCCTATTGCTTCTAGCTATTGAATTTATAAAATATCACTTGTAGAAATAAACTTCTCTCTTGAACAAGAGTTAAAACTTAAAGCAAAATTGTGGATGTAAAATCTGTAGATATGAAAATATAAGAGAAGGTGTTATTTTTTAAAAAATATCTTAAAAAACTGCAAAAATGAATTCTTTTTTTAAATGTACATATCCATTAACAAAAGTTTCATAATGGAGGTTTCTGTTGAGGATCTTATTCATTTCCTTGCTTCTGTTTCTGAAAGGTGCACATTTGTCTGTGTGAACTTTAAAAATTAATAAAGATGTACATAAGGAAAAATCAATGCTACATGTCAACATGCATATATTATGCCTGAGTTTACTGTAGAATGAAAGATATCCTGCATGGGTTTGTGCACTATTTGAAATCTGAAGTCTTTCAAATGCTTTGTAATCCAGACTACATTATAGTATAAAATATCCATACTGTATTTAAATATATTTTCCTTTTTGTTGTTGTTGTTGTTTGGTTGGTTGGTTGGTTTTGTTTGTTTTTTTTTTTTTTTTTTTTCCCCTGGCTAGCCAGTAAGTGTGATATTCTATTTAAAAGCTTGGTGGTATTGATTTTTATATCTATTTGAGTATGTGATTACATGTGGAAAACTCACCATGTTTTCGAGTCAAAACTGAGTAGAAATTATGTTCTATATGAAGTTAACAAGCTGCATTATTTTCTTGTTTGATCCACATAATGTTAAACCTGGTTTTTGAATGTCAGTAACTGCATGTGGCCATTTGTACAAGGCTAAACTTTGGCCACAAATACGAATTTAGTATGCAATAAATTTTTAATTTTTTTATGAAAGGTCATCTATGGGAAGCTTGCAACCTTTTTCTGTTGAAATCTTATATTTATTCCTAGTAGCATTCTTTTTAACATATCCTGAAAATTGTAAGATTTAATGTTTTCAATTTCCTTTCACATTTTTTTTATCTTTCTTCCTTTTGTCTTCCTTTCCCTCCATTTTTCTGAAAGTGACTAAATTTCAGTTAATGATGTTTTAACTGTTGTCTGAGATCCTTTGGGATCTTCTACCTGCAAAAACAAGCAAGCAAGCAAGCAAACAAACAAACAAAAATCCCACCCCAAACCCCCAAACCTCAAGCAAAACAATAACCCTCCACCTTTTGCTATTCTTCTCTACATGTATCATTACTGAATCTCATGGAAATTCACACATTAGCCCAAATTCAATAAAATGCTACGTAATTAAAAAAAAAAAAAATGACAATTTTAATAGTCGTGCAGTCGTCTGATCAGTTTGCCCTCTAGTGGCAAAAGATGCACCATAGGTATGGGCTCTGCAGGTGTTTCAGTACAGCTGGATACTGAACATCAACAGTTGTCAGGTCCTACCTAAAAGGCAGTATTGCATTGCCACACCACCAACATCCAGACAAAGGCTTTAGTTTCCTCACCTCAGATGCCACAAACATTTGAGTTTTGGCAGTTTGCAAGATTCTTCTTCCAACCCGATAGAAACTTGTATTTTGTCTGGTAATTGGATGAGTATGTCAATGTTGTGGCACCTGGCTTCTACTTCTAGTGTGCAAAGTATGATGACAATTTGTTGGCTTGAGTATATGATAAATGCCACTGAGTCTGATGACTGTTGATCAAGGAAATTGTGAATGCTTACATGGTAAGCCATAAAAAAAATCTTTAAAAATTACTCGTTAAGTTTTCCAGTCAAAAATGTTTGACTTCAAATCCTAAAACATACTAATGTAATTTTTCAATGTCACTGACATGTAAAATATGAGCTAAATGGAAAGCATTAATTTGTTTAGAAATAGTATTGGATTATTTACAAAAATCCCTGTTTGGCAAGCATGTTCTTGGATGGTTTTGGAGTTCTGTTAGCTTGTAGACTAAGGGGAAAGGAGGAAAAATGGAAACAACAGAAATCAATTATTGAAGTCTGCAATACTGACAAATTTGGAAAAATCGGGAAGCTACAACAAGCCCAAGGTTTCAAAACTGCAGGACTCTGAGGTAGGAGTGTGAATATGCACTGGAGCTAATCAGCAGAGCAAGATAACATTGTCATCGGAGCTTGTGCCTCATCAGCTCAGCAGGGTGGGATGCACTAGAGAGGAAGTGGCAGCTGCTGCAACGTGTCTACACTATGTATGTCCTGAGCAGAAGGTCTTTCCTAAGAGACATGAAAAAACACCAGTATCTCACAAGGCATAGAATACTGCCAATGCTATAATGATAAATGGGGTAAATAATGAAAAACTGAGAAAGCAAGAACAAATCCAAACTTTTCTGAAGTTTCAGAAAGGTTTATTTTCACTCAAAATCAAAACTGTTTCTTACAAAACTTCCAAATATGACACTGCTCTTGGGAGCTAATCTATTCCTCCCCTCTTGTAAAGGTCCTCTCTTTGTGTTTAATAAACTGAAACATGGTCTTCCCTTCACTGGTTTTAAACAAATTCCTCATCTTTATGTGAAGATGTTTTGCATCTGGCCTGCCGACCTACTTCTCACCTTCTGACTTAGCAAGTGGATTTAGCAATATAACTAAAGCATACGTTAAATCTGAAATAACACTCAGGCTACTGTCTGATCCAAAGCTCACAGGTTACCATGCAATTCTTAGTTCCTCTTGGGTGAACAAAATCTCCCATCTTTCACTGTGATCAGCTCATTTAACACATTAGAAGGTATCTTCTTGTACTGCAGCTCAAGAGAGTCTTACCCATACTGGAGGGGCCATTGGGCTATTCATCTTGATCAAAAAAAGAGATGGTGCCAGGAAAAGACACTATGTTCTCCCTCTAACAGTAAGAAAACAAGGCAGCCACCAGTATAATCTTACAGCTATACCCATCACTCAGGAACAGCAAATGTCGTCCCTGGTTGTGTCACAGTCTTCCACTTGGATCTTTTGCAGTTATTTCCATCCAGAACTTTTAGATGCTTAAATCTTCACCCATGATTTAAAGAACATTTGAGAATCCATGCTGTGGAGTTTCAGGGTCTCAGTTTCCTAAGGTGAAATGTGAAAGACAAGGACTCTCTACTCTCTCCTACATTATAGTTTTCATCAGTATTAGAGGAAGATGTTCCAGTGACTGAGGTGACGTAAATATAATTTAGATCAGCTCATGTTGTGTCTCTGTGTGGAGAGCTATTAAGTCAGGGGGCAGGGAAAGAAACAAAAACCTAATGTATTTGAATCGGTTGGATCCTGGACAGGAGTCCAAACCATTTTATTCTTGTCTTATCTGTCAGGCCTTTAAAATGTACACACTGTTAATTGTAATGTCCAATCTACCTTAACTTCTTAGGCTTGGCAAAGCCTAAGCATCTTGGGTTTATTACACCAATCAGAAGAGCTTTGACTTTTTTTTTTTTCTTTTTTTTTTTTTCCCTTAACCTGATGTACTGTGTCTGGCAGGGATGGAGTTATTTTTATTCATAGCAACATGTATGATGCTGTGTTTTCGACTGGTGACCAAAACTGTGTTAGTAACACACCAATGTTTTAGCTGCTGTTGAGCAGCACTTGCACAGCGTCAAGGCTTTCTGTTTCTCATTCTGCCCCCCTTTCAGGCAATAGGCTAGGAACGGATAAGAGGTTAGGAGGGGACACAGCTGGGACAGCTGACCCGAACTGACCAAGGAGATATTCTATAGCATACAACACCATTCTCAGCAATAAAATGGAGAGGGAGTCTTTCCAAAGTAGCTGTTGCTTGGAGACCGGCTGGGCATTGGTCTGCTGGTGAGAAGTGTTGGGCGATTGCCATTGCATCACCTGTTGTTTCGATTGTGGAGGTTCTTTTTCCTTCACTTATTGAACTGTCTTTATGATGACCCATGAGCTTTTTTCACTTTTGCCCTTACAATTCTCTCCCCCCATGCCACTTCAGGGAGAGTGAGCGAGCAGCTGGTGGTGCTTAGTCACTGGCTGGGGTCAAACCATCACACCTGCTGTTCATTCAGTACCATTAGACTGCTTGCCTCAAAGATCAGCTTCTGATTCTCACAAGGATTTTTGTTTTCAGGATGCAGGATATTATCTTTATGGATATCACAAAAATCTGATCAGATAATTTTTAACCTTTTTTTTTTTTCTTTATAGTGTGAGATATATATTTTACAGGGTCTCACATCAGGTATAAATCACTGTAGCACTGATTCAGAACTGGTGAACTACTTCTGCCTAGGACTATTTTTTTAATTACTATTGGAACATACACATTGATTTTACACTATTGCAGCCAATGTTTTACAGAAAATATTTAAAATAAGTAAATAGTTAAATCAGTACATGAAAAACTGATCATTCTAAGTCTTTTAACAATATCTACAATTGACTTTCTTAAAATGCACGTTTGAAGAAATTATGTTTAAAGTCTTGTTAGGAATGAGTAAATATTGCTACACATTTCTTAGAAGTATGTTCCTATTAGCATTCAGATCTGATGCTTAGAAACGCATTCTTATTAGCATTCAGATCTGATCAACTTGTTAATAAGATTGTAGGGAAGCAAAAAAGAAAGCCCCAAAAGATAATTATCAGCGAATGACTTTTAAGTGACTTATTTGTTGTTTTAACATATCCAAGATGCCTCAGAAGTAGAATCAACACAATGGCCCTATAATAAAAGTGGAAAATCTGTATATAGGTCACATTGCTGAGAGTATGCATTCATTTGAAAACCTGAATTAAGCTTTTAATGTGGAACAACAGATAAAACACAATCTGTTTTTACTGATGATGCCTTTCCTATTGTCCAAAAACTCATCTCATCTTCAGCACCATGAACTTAGGCTTGGGAGGACTGTTCACTACAGTTATTCACATGTAATTATGAAATAAATCCACCAAGAAAGGAGTTGAGATACAAACTCCTCAAAACAAAGTTCTCAAAATTTACTTTGAGATGCTTGGAATTTCTCTCTTTACATTCCTTTCAGTGTAATGTCTTTGTATCTGCATCTATACTGTTCTTGCTAGTTTAGACTGTTAAATCTTATTCAGTCACACCTGTATGAGCTGTTTCTTTAATGAAATATAGTGCCTTGAGAAACTTAAGGTCAGAAGGGAGTTATTAAAGTAGAATTAAAAGAAGGATTTCATACACTGTTTGCAAGGCAGAGGTTTCATCTACCAGACTTTTCTTTTCCTCTCTCTACAGACTTTTGCCTTTTAATCCTTCATAAAGATTATTTGATTGGAATTATATTAAAAAGCGTAAACATTTGTTCTAACAACATGCTTGTAACCATCACTGGAAAATGTATTAAAGCTGCTGTCAAACTGGCTAACTGATGTGAAAAATCCTTCTTCGATCCAATGAGGGATGAGTTTCATCACAGTTTAGTTTTATGATGAAGGCTGAAAAAAGCATATAAAAATTAACAGGAGTCTTGGGAGAAAATAAGTGGCTTGAAAAGATTTTAAGAAAAATAAATTTTAAAATTTCAGTAATAGGGACAAATTTTAAAGCTTAAAGATGGTGCATTTTAAAACAGCATAAGCAAGAGCATTCATAAAGTTTAAATAAGATTAAAAATCAACAGGGCTGTCATGAAAACACATGTAACATCAGAAGAGACAAAAACATAACATGTAAGCAATAAAACTAGAACTAGACTGGAAAGTGTTCTGGGTTTACTTGTTTGGGATTTTTCTTTTTTGTGTACTTTTTTTTAAAGACAAAATGTGAAAATGTGTATGGAAGATAATCTAGACGTGCAGTTTGGTAACAAGTTGCTGTGCTAGACTGTCATACTAAAACAGATCAATCATAGAATTCTCTAGATTGAAAGGGACCTTTCAGATCATTGAGTCCAATCAACAACATAACACTGCTAAAACCACCACTAAACCATGTCCCTAAGCACCACAACGATCCATCTACTCCAAAATACTACATCAAACACTGATAAGTACTACAAACTGCAGAGGTAGGATGCAATACAGCAAAGAACAATTAAGAAAAAAACATTTTTGTTCATATCATCCAGTTAATGGATTTTGTCCTGACATGCAAACATTCTCTTAACTTTTTTAAATGTACGTAGTGTAACTGGGAAATGTTTGAAAGGGTGTCATAGTTTCAGCCAGGATGCAGTTGACTTTCCTACTGTCAGCTAGTACAGTGCTATGGTTTGGAGTTGGGATGAGAATGGTGTTGATAGCACACTGATGTTTTTAGTTGTTGCTAAGTGGTCAAGGCCTTTTCTGCTCCTCACATCACCCTGTCAGCAAGTAGGCTGGAAGTGCACAAAAAGCTGGGAGGAGACACAGCCAGGACAGCTGACCCCAACTGACCAAAGGCATATTCCATGCCATATGACATCAGGGTCAGTACACGTACACAGGGACACACACATGTTCAGAGTTATGGCATTTGTCTTCCCAAGTAACCATTACAGGTGATGGTGATTACAGGAGCCCTGCTTTCCTGGAGATGGCTGAACACCTGCCTGCCTATGGGAAGTAGTGAATTAATTCCTTGTTTTGATTTGCTTGCATGCACAGCTTTTGCTTTATTTATTAAACTGTCTTTGTCTCAACCAACAAGTTTACCTTATTTTTTGATTCTTCTCCTTATCCCACTGAGGAGGAAGAAGTGAGCGAGTGGCTGTGCAGTCCTAGTTGCTGCCAGGGGTTAAACCACAACAAAGGTGATAGTGGATAGGCACACGATTACCTGATACAGGCTAATATATTGGAAGCTTTGAAAATAAATCTTGCAATTAACATGCATTGAAAATATAAGCATCACACCCTACTAAAATGTTTATTCTATACCTCTGATCCTCCTTTTTTTTTTTATAAAGTTCAAGCAATAAAGCGATTTTTTGGTATCAATATATATGACAAGTCTCTAAAGACACAAATGAAAGCATTGACCAATGTAAGACTTTAAAATCAAATCTTTACATCCCTAATTGGCTTTTCCAAGGTAAAGTTCTGCATGGAGACTAGGGGAATAAGAACAGAGAAAGGATGTAAGGATTCACCCCATTAGGTCTGAGGAAAACAAGAAAGAAATAATGCACCTAGTAGACTGGAGTAACTGGAAGCCTTATGAGAGTTACTCTCTTAACAATGCCAAGACTGGTGTCTGTGTATGTCATTTGCCATATTATCAGCTGTCTTTATTGGAAATTTTCTCAGTGTTGCACTATGAGCTGCCAGATTGTCCCCTTTCTCTTCACTCCATTTGGGACTTACTCAACCCCAGAAAGTACTAGCTAAATATGCCATTAACCTGTGAGTAACGGCTGTTGATTAAAATCTGTTTTGTATGAAGGAATGAGGTAAAGAATGTTTTTGTTGCAAGTTCGTCTTCAATAATACCAGTTTTTATTTAAGACCCTTTGTATCTAGGCTCCTGGGTCTCTCTTCTACTTCACTGCCAAATCAGGTAGCTATCATTGTAATGCTTCTGAAAACAACTCCTGCCATATATGAAATAGATTTTTTATGACATGGAGATAAAATGCCAGACAATGGACTAAAATAGCATTGACCTGAAAATATGAACCAAAATTTTTAAAAAAGAAATAGTTCCTTTTTTTCCCAACACAACAGTCTGAAAGTTCACATGAAGAAAAACATTACAGTAGACTGGCTTTGAATTTATTTCAAACTGAAGTTTTGAGGTTTTTTTGAACTGACATTTCTGAGCTAACTGCTTGTGGTAATCATCTTACAAATTATGTCATGTACCTGGAACACTAAGATAATATGAATGAAAGATATGATAAAGCAGATCTTTATCCAGCCTTTATGCAAATTTACAATCAGAACAGGAATTTTAATGTTTAAAAATTAAAGATCTTGTTTAAAAATTAAAACATTTAAAGTCTTTTTTCTGATTATTTTTAAAAAGCATGGAAAACCCAGAAAGAAAACTAGCTAGCAGTTTTTTTCTTTTTGAATTCTAAAGATATTAGTATCACAACTGATGTCACTTTCAACAATGTGATTCTGACCAGCAATTTCCTGAGAATAATCCCTTGTAATTTGTGTTATATTTAAAAGTTTGGGTTTCTTCACTGTAAACAGTATTTCTCATACTTCAAATTTATGGAAAACCAAGTTAAAGAGAACAACAAAGATGCTGCTGAATCTTTCGCAAAATGAAAACTCAAAATTCAGACACAAATTTGGAAAAAATTTAGGGTAGTACTCAAGGGTAAATCATGGTTCCATGGTGATGGAATTTATATTTTGCAAACTTTAAAAATCAATATTACCGGTAAATAACTTAAATCCAACAGGAAGTTGAGACTGTAATTATCGGTAAGACATTCCTGTGAGTTTTTGCTGAATTTGAACTGGTATCAGAATACAGTCTTTTCAAGTTAATATTTAATCTGGAGGTAAAATAAGATGAGGTCAAATACTATCTGGGAAACCCCTCAGAACTCAGAGAGTCCAGTGATCTCCTCTGAGTCAGATCTAGTAGCATTTTATAGAAGTAAATTCCCTGAACAGGAACCTCTAATGCCATTTGAGATTCCCTAGATTATCCCAAGTAGCATCCTACTGACAGTCCAGAAGGGAATGCAGGTCACTCATAGGTTTTATGTATACTTGCCAACTTCTTATAGATATCTTAGATACCCTAGGGCTTCTCGGATGCCACTAAGTGGTTTTACATCTGGGGAACTAAGATGACCCTTATTGCTTTTCTCTCTGTAATCAGTTTTGAAAGAGGAAGCAAAACACGTTTAAGCAATAAGCAGCCATAGCAATCTAGGAGGCTTTTACCACTCTTTTTTCCTTTCAGTTCAGACTTTATTCAATATTGTTATGTTAGAAATATTGTTTAAGGGGAAAGAGGAAACATACCTTATGTATAAAGCCAATAATATATTGTTAGTGTAGTGGCTATTTTAACAATTTAATTCAGGAAGCATTATTAGTTCAGGTCAAATTATTACAGAAAAGGAAATAATATTTCTCTATAGAAAAAAATTCTCAGTAATAACAGTAATACAATTAAAACTGTTACAGACACATTTAGGTTTTGTGGTTTTTCCCTCCTCCTGCTCATTTGAGTCCTGGGGTCAGTTTCATTCTAGTGGATGGGGTGCTATAGTGAGTTTTCAGCAGCAGGAGTCCTTCACTGGAAGTAATATGGTTGGTGTTCATGTTGAAAGTGTCTTCTCCTTCACTCTGGGATTCACTAAGAGTAGTTATTATATGTTTTGTAAAATGATTTTCCAACTTTCGCTTTCTTCATTGTTCTGCAGCTGCATATTATATCTGAATATAATGTCTATGATAGCTTTTAGGCATGTTAGATAATCATTCTTTCTAATTTGTTACCCCTAAAACCAATTTTGTCCAGCTATAGATATGCATTTGTGTGACTGACCGTGGGTGAGTTATTTACAGCCCTGGGATCTCCAGTGCCATCCTGTACTCCCTCCTTTATCATCCCACGTCTGTGCTCTTCTGTGCTGCATCCCTGCTTCCCAAGGCTTCTGCTATCTGACCAGGTCTGTATTTCTCTACTCTACATCATTATCTTAGAACCATAAATATCTCATTCTGCACAGAAAAAAATATTTGTCTCTACTATTTCTATAAAACTGTGATT
Organism: Numenius arquata; assembly: GCF_964106895.1. Classification (NCBI taxonomy): domain Eukaryota; kingdom Metazoa; phylum Chordata; class Aves; order Charadriiformes; family Scolopacidae; genus Numenius; species Numenius arquata. The sequence goes on along the minus strand of NC_133576.1, from coordinate 104,963,924 downwards.
GCACCTTATAACGATAAGGAAAAAAAAAATAGCCATAACCACATGATCAGAAGAAAAATTGCTGTTACAGCTAAACCAAATAAAAATAAATCTGCACATGGGTCAAGAAAAGTTCACACAAAGCAATCCTGACAAACCTCAGTCCTAAGACCTTGCAAGCTTATTGCAAAGCCTGCAGCCTTTACTATCTATGTGTATATTGTATTACAGGTTACAGGATTACAGTACTTGCAGAGAAGGAAGTATTATCTCACATATTGCATCAATTTTAGCCTCATGAAACATAAAATTCAAATTTTAGTTTCTTTATTTTTAAAACACCACAATGAATTTCACATTTATGACTGGACCTGGAATCATTCATAAAAGAGAAGCAAATATCCAGACTATGGATCTTAAAGCACCTGACCTGTCTTCTGAATCTGGAAAGCGAACAAACAACCAAGACTGCTGCTATCCTGGCCTGAGTCTACTACCAGAACTGAGAAGACACTGAGATGGCTACTGCAGATAGCTTAGATGTGCTAGTTTGGTTTGGTTGGTTGGTTTGTTTGTTTTGCCCCAGCTGTATATAGGGAATTAGTATCTGGGAGGCTGTGAAACCAGTCTGGATAGCTTACTTGAATCTAAACACTTTAATATTTTTAAAGTTTATATTGATTAAGTTCAGTAAAGATGTCATGGCAGGAGGTCAGAATATGGCTTAAAGTAAAGGTTTGCTTATTTCTGAAATATGTAAGGACCTTACACACAAAAATTTTCTCCTAATCTGTGGTCATATAATAGAAAATCTGGTGCTGTTTTGTCATTGTATTTTTGAGGCCTTAAGCAACACACAGAAAACAGTATTGTGTTAAGACTACTGAATCCATAACAGAGGGCACTGTCCTGTGTCCAGCTCAGGAGCAATTTCTTTATTGAATTTCCCCTGAATGGTCTCGAGGAAAATGGCTTAGTAGATGTGGGATACATCTACCAAAGCTTGCTCCTATGAAGGACAGCAGGCATGATTTTGTGTTACTCTTGTCTACCTTTTAATCCTCTTGTCACATATAAGTAATGAAATAAGTGTTTATTGAGCATTCCATTAATGAAAGGAATTCTAACAAAGCCATAAACATGTCAGAAGACAGATGACATTGTAGCTCCAAACTTCTCTGGCTGTACCTACAATACAAAGCCTGAAGTAGACTTCAGAATAGGTTTACAGTAGATAAATTCAGGCTCTGTTTAAGCTGATAACTAAAGACAGGCCAGGAATTAATCCCTAGCCCTGAAGTCATCTGAAATAAGCTTGTTTTAGACCCACATTGACTCACTAGATCAGATATGTCTTGGAGAGATCTAGTTGGAGTAAACCAAACCTGAGCTTTGTACCAACATAACAATTAAGCAGAGTGAACAATAGCACTTCATGTACTGCATGATTACATGACAGGGACTGATTTTTGGACCTAAGCCTGAATAGCATGGCATGGCTTATAAACATAGACCTAACTCTCCTACCTTCCCAATCAGGCTAGCCACAATGCATTGCCTGTTGTGAATAGTCCTTAGCCCACGTGAACGACTAAATCGTGGTCAAGCACTGTTGTAGAGTGGTGGCTGGCACAGAATAAACAACGGGATGTACTTAGCTAACACTTTAACACTGTGGATTTAACAATTGTGTGCCTGTACCCATGACATACTCCTTTAAACTTTCCTGGAATATATATAGCCTTGCAGGTTAGGTGATCAAGGTTTCTCCTTTCTCCTCTTTTATTTAGTAGTATAGTTGTACACTGAAACCCAGGCATTTTTGGCCTGCATTGTTGTCTGTTGAATTGTTTGTAGCTTGGCTTAAAGTGTTCACATTATGCTTGGAAAAAGACAAACTGATGTACTGCTGCATATCACAATTAGTTTTTACTGACCTAGCAGACTGCAAGACTGAGCACCTGGGTGAACCTTAAGACAATGAGTACACCAAGAATCTGCCTTCTAAGAGGGATCAGAGCTCAACTCTATGCCTTAAATGGAGCCCAAGCTTACAGATAAAAAATATAGAAAGTAATCAAGCTTTAGACTCACACCTGATTGACAGTACGACAAACTTTCTGTGTTTAATCTTTGCACACAGAACATTCTCTAACACAGAAAATTTTTTAACAGTGTGGTTATAACTAGAAAAAGAAGCCACCATGAGCAGAATACTCATTTGCTTCAAATGGGTGACTGATGATCCAGCTGTGGTCTCTCCCCTTTCATAGATGTTTGTCTACGTTGTAAAGGCACCATGTGACTTTTCAGACATCTGGTAACGGTTGACCATATTCAGGACAAGGGCAGCAGGACTTCTATTTGGCCAGATTGCAACACAGCACTAAAACAGCAATGAAGAATCTTGCATTTTACTTGACTCTATCGAGCATTATCAGCCTCCTCCTTTCAGGAGCATTCAAGTATTAAATGAAAACCAGAGCCCATTTATGAATACGTTGTTCGAGCTCTATATATGCTGTACAATTAAAGAGCTATTACACCAGTAACTGATTACCCAAAACGACTGCAGCCAACCGTAAGGGAACACACAAAACTGTATTCACCATTTGTTTAGTAATTTAAAAAATAATAATATAATAAAAAAAAGTTCAACCAAGTCTAAGGGTGAAGAGAAGGTCAAATTTCAGTGGATTTTATTGATTACATTTTGTTTACTGCTATGGGGCACACTCTTATGAAACGTGCTATACAGAAAAAGAATTAAACCAAGCTAGAATGACTCAGGGGCCTCCCAGGGCTTTTAAAGCAATGTTTTAAAATTATGTCTGGAAAGGGTAACATGGGACTCAACATACACCTGTAGGCTGTGGCAAATTTAGGCCTAATAGCTCTAAAACAATGTAAGCAAGCCAGTGTAGATAATGAATCTGCCTTCTGAACATATGTTAGCAACAGATTTTCTAATGTATGTATAATGTAAATATATGTATGCTTAATAAAAAGAATAAAATTAAGAGGCTGAATGTAACTATTAAGAGCGTATCAGATGACTTAAGTACCATCTGTCTGCTCAAGAGTAAAATATTTTCTGGCTGCTATATTGCTTATACATGGAGAATTAGGGCTAAAATTTTCTTAGCATTTAAACAAATAAGACTCCACTCCTCCACTGTCCCCAAGTACTTTTCTCACAAACCTATAACAAATTGTGGTGGCTTAATAAACTGGGACTCTGTAAGCACTTTGAGAATCCCTGGTTTACTGACCAGTCTTAAATAAATTTTAAATTTTATTCTTTTATTCTTGACTTCTACCCATTTGAGCACTAAATACAGATACAAATATTGCATCTAGTATAAACATATAACAGACTAGAAAACTGGTTTTATTCATTACAGAGTTACAAGGACGAATTTCAAAGGAGGGATGTTTTCACTAAGTACTAAGTGTATTTCTGTGAAAACTTGAGTTACTCTCTGAATTGTAAGTAACTTTGGGAGTTAATCCTCTCAGATTCAAGGAGGCTTAAGCAGTTCTAACCATTTTCCATTAGTACGGAAAATTCTGCTGAAACAGTTTGGGTCTGGTTGTTGTTTTTTTTTAAAAAAAAATTCCCATAGATATAGAAAATGACACTTATTGAGTGTGCAAATAATTCAGGGACTAGTCCAACCCTCAGCTAAGCCAATGAAAGTTTTACCATCACTTTCAGTAGCGCAGAATCAGGGATATTGCATTTGGTGTGCAATAGGAATTAAAGCGTGGTCTTAGCATTTCAAAACAGACTCCAGCTATGAAAAGCATTGTGCTGGTTCACTGCATCCTTTAGGTCCCCTTACATGACTCTGAATAAAATATACATTCATCTTTGCTAAGCAGCAATTCCATGTAAGACACTGAGAGCAGAAATGGATCTCTATTAAAAAAGGCTCTGTTGATACAGAATTGTGCCTATTTCTGGCAGTTTTAATTAAAAGAAAGCAAACTTTACTTCATGGCCTTTTATCTGTATGAGGTTGTACTAAATTGTCAGTGTGTTCATGGGAAAAATGAAACTTACTGAAAAGCCTAAACTGCATATATCATTACCAGGCTAAAATAGTATCCTGCTGTACAGTGGAATTCTGTTTTAAATGCAATGGGTTAAGGACATTAACAGGATAAAGTCTGTAAGGAGATTTGGGTTATTCAGCCTGGAAAAGAGAAGGATCTGGGGATACCTTATTGAGACCTTTCAGTACTTAAAAGGGACTTATAAGAAAGATGGGGACCAACATTTTAGCAGGGCCTGTTGCAATAGTACAAAGGGTAATGGTTTTAAACTAAAAGAGGGTAGATTTAGATGAGATATAAGGAAGACATTTTTTACAATGAGGGTGGTCAAACTCTGGAACACGTTGCCCAGAGTGGTGCTAGATGCCCCATCCCTGGAAGCATTCAAGGTCAGGTTGGATAGGGCTCTGAGCAACCTGATCTAGTTGAAGATGTCCCTGCTCATTGAGGGGGGTTGGACTAGATGACTTTTAAAGGTCCCTTCCAACCCAAACTATTCTGTAATTCTATGATTCTATGTACTATCTTCCATTAGTCACTTGGAATTGCCAGAAAATAAGACCGTTTTTTGAGCATGCGAACCCTACTTGCAAACCTTGTCCTGTCCTTGTTAAAAAGAATAATTCATCCTGAAGGGCTCCAGAAATATATACACAGGTGTGAAGACATTCTCTTAATGGCTAAGAAATTACTAAAACATATTTTTATCCTTTAAGACCCCTAGAATGCTTGTACTTTTTCTCATGCTGCATACATATTAATTCCCACAGTGTATTCTTTCCAAGTAGCTGGCTGTTTGATATTCAGTAGTTTTTTTGGCAGGTAATTAAGCAAAATTAGAAAGAAAGAAAGAAATTATTAGTCCATTTTCAAATAAATAACTTGCTTGTTTTGATAATTTTGTTACTTTTAAAAGTACCAATACCTGAGAGTAACTTATTTGATAATTCACATCTTCAGAAAACTCCTCAAATTGGCATAAAGTTAATCAGAAGCAAATAAAAAAATGGACAATCTATAAAAGGAAAAGGTTGGAATTAACTCCTTTGTTCTACCTTTGTAACATGCACTGTAGCTGAAATATGACTGACAGTTATTATTGGTTTTATAGCTGATTCTAAGTTTATAATATGTTACTAAATTATCAGGGCTTTAGGAGAAATGGGATGTAAATGAAGCAGAACTTTTGGAGGAGAGGCAACAAGGTATGCTCCCCAGTGGTGAAATACGGTTTCCAATCTAGAAACATTCCAAAGCTTTATCTATACGTTGTGTCACCTCATTGATTTTGATAGGCTGTACTTGAAACTGATTAAGCACATTCATTTGTTTTCAAAGCTTGGCTTTAGGCTGACCAGCTACATAACCTTCCAGTACGAAAAGAAAAAAAAAAAAAAAAAAAAAAAAAAGAGTTCTTTAGGCTATTTTGTATAAAACACTTTTCATCTCTTTTCTGCAATTATGCTAAGGTAAGAAATTTAAGACCAATTTCAAAGTTCAATATTTAATTACTGGTATGACATAGAATCATAGAATATCAGGTTGGAAGGGACCTCAAGGATCATCTGGTCCAACCTTTCTTGGCAAAAGCGCAATCTAGACAAGATGGCCCAACACCCTGTCCAGCTGAATCTTAAAAATGCTAGGGAAACCACCACTTCCCTGGGGAAATTGCTCTAACGGCTGATTGTTCTCATTGTGAAAATTTTTCCTCTTGTGTTCAGTTCGAATCTCCCCAGGAGTAACTTGTACCCATTACCCCATGTCTTTTCCATGTGACTCACTGTAAAAAGGGAGTCTCCATCTTCTTTGTAGCCACCCTTTAAAGATTCAAACATGGTGATAAGGTCTCCCCTAAGCCTTCTTTCTCAAAGCTGAAAAAACCCAGTTCTCTCAACCTTTCCTCATATGGCAGGCTTCCCTGTCCTTTGATCATCCTTATGGCCCTTCCCTGGACCCTCTCCATCCTGTCCACCTGTCCATCCTGTCCTGTTTTTTGTATAGCCGGGACCAAAACTGAACACAGTATTCCAGGTGTGGCCTGAGAAGCTAGAAGTAGAGTGGGTTAATGACTTCTTTGTCTCTGCTGGTGATGTCCTTGTTGATGCCGCCCAGCATCCTGTTGGCTTGCTTTGCTGCAGCAGCACACTGTTTACTCAAGCTTGTTGTCCACCAGGACCCCCAGGTCCCTTTCCACAGAGCTGCTCCCCAGCCATGTAGATCCCAGCCTGTGCTGCACTCCTGGATTGTGTTTTGCCAGTTGCAAGACCTTACATTTTTCTTTGTTGAAATTTATAAGGTTCTTGTTAACCCACTTTTCTAGCCTATCCAGGTCTTCCTGCAGGGTGGCTCTCCCTTGCAAAGTGTCCACCTCCCCACTCAGTTTGGTGACTTTGACAAAATTCACCAGGGTACACTTGACCCAACATGATCCAGATTATTTATGAAGGTACTAAACAGCATTGAGCCCAATATCAATCCCTGGGGGATCCAACCTTTGACAGGTTGCCAGTTTGAAAAGGAGCTATTTACCACCATCCTCCGCATGCGGCCTGTCAGCCAGTTCCCCACCCACCACAGAGACCACTTGTCTAGACCTTAACACATCAGTTTTTCCAGGAGGAGGCTGTGGGGAACCATATCAAAAACCTTGGAGAAATACAAGTAGACAATGTCCACCGTTCATATTAACCAAGCAGGTTATAGGAGATGATCCCTGGCCTTCAGTTTTTAATATATTTTTTTACTCTATTCTATTCTATTCTATTCTATTCTATTCTATTCTATTCTATTCTATTCTATGCTATTCTATTCTATGCTATGCTATGCTATGCTATGCTATTCTATTCTTTTAATAGGCATGAGAAACAAGAGAATAGAGGGGAATGAAGTAACAGGAAGAAGTCACTTACCTGACTTCCTAAGGTCACAACTGTGACAATGTATTGCGTACCATATTGCAATATGCCTGTATTGACTTCTAGTGCAGGACTGGACCTTTAAATAGTTGTTTTTTTACTACCCAACAACAATTGTATATATAATATGCAGGTATAAATGCGCATAGAAGAACTACATATAGATGGGCAAACAATGTCATTTGTGGTCGTATTTAAACTTTTTTAACCCTGAATTTGGGAGTAGGATAGAATAAGAAATGTTTTGAAATACACTATATATTTTGTATGTGTCTCATAAACTAACAGCTGTTTAAAGACTGGTTTAGACACCTTAAATATTTTAGTGGAGTGGTTTTTCATTTTTTTCCCACCTGTTAAAACAGGTGTCACAGTCTCTGTGAACCCAGATGTCCACAGCTCAGAAGGAGCTGTATAGTTTCTGATAATGTGCTAAAACAGTGACTATGTACATTAAAAAGCCAAGTCTTTAATACAAGGACAACCATATTACTTGTAAATATACAGCATACATTTATTCTTGGTTTTTTTTTTTCTAGTCTTCTTATTATTACTTGTAAATATACAGCATACAATACAGACTATTGATGGAGTAAAATCTGGGGTTTTTTTTCAGTGTAATAACTAAAGCCATGTATTAATGTGCATGATTTTGTTAAGTCAAGATCATTACCCACTTTGTTTTTATGGTAAGTTGTTTGGCCAGTTTACTTTGTAGTGTTCTCTCAGCAGCAAACAGCAGTTCTGCCTGAAGAAATAAATCCTCATTTGCCAATGTACATATGTATTTATATGTTGAATATATATGGGAGCATATATGTATTTATAAACCTCTGTGCATATGTGTATCTATGTATTTGTAAATTTGTGTATACATATGTAGATGTGTATATACATATTCAAGCAGAAGCTCATAAATACCTAGATTCATATACATATACATACAAAATACATTGTAAATATTTAAATACTCTAGCTCTACAGTGAACATAATCTTTCAGAATATCTGAGATTGCTCTGTAGTCCATATAAAAATTGTTGTTGGTCTTAGTCTATTATGTACTGAAGCAGTGTCCATAACTTACACACTCAAAAACCAATGGTATTGACACCCTTGTTGTAGTCTCATGAAAAAAAAAAAAAATACTTGTTCAAAAAGAATTACAAACTGAATCCAACCTGCGTAACCCTTGGCCACTGAGACATGAGCCTACGGCACTTATCTGTCATGTATCCCTTTACACCTCTAAATCCCCACAGTAACAGACCATCTGCACCCGTAATCAGATGGCCAGACTTTAGAGTAATACACCTTGTTTATAAAGGGAAATTCTAATTTACAGCCACCTCTATTTTAGGAGGTACTCTAGGAGCAAACCTCTGATGCTTTCAGATCAGCCATCTGTCTCCACTCTTGCCAAGTTACCTCTAGGTTATGCTCTTTCCCCTCTTCAGCATATTATCCTGTCTGTTGCACACTCACGGAGACCAAAGATCAAGAAAAAGAGCATTTGAGCAGGTAAGACAAGGAAGAATAGTCCTACAATGTATGTTTACATGCTCTTCTAAGTGGATATGGTTTCAACGATGGGATGAGGCAGCTTTAGGCACTTTCTGCTGTGGTATTTGCTGCTTCTTTTGGCCCTGATTTTCAAGGGGACAGGGGGTAGTACAGGGACAGACCCTTTTCACAACCTAAAAGCATCAGCACTGCCCACCTACATCTGTGCTGTTGGGCTCCCTGGGGCTGGAAAATCCCTGTCTGGCCCTGGGCATCTCTGCCCAAATCTATCACATCACCCTCAAGCCGCTGTCCAGAAGAAATTAGCTCTCTTCGTTTGCAAGACTAGAAGAATGGTCTACCACCTAAGTTTGATGCCACTTTACCAGTCTGCAAAGTGGCTTATCCTGAAGACAAACTCAGTTTACAGCAAGATAAATGGTACACAGAAGTGTACCCATTAGGCAAATCCAGCACTTTGGACCACACTTGTGCTTCCTTAAAGGTGTTCACCTGTAGAGTGCCCAAGCCATGTCAGGCTCCTCATTGCCCCTGCTGCCTTTGTATGTGCTGATGTGTTGCCGAGGTGATATTTTGACCAGATAACACAGGCTAAATTACTTCCTGGAAGAGGCCAAAGTAGGACCAAGATTTCAGCAAATCTCTAAACAGCATGCCATTTCACTGCTCAGAGCACATATCCCATCCATCAGTGAGAGCATCCACAAGGACCACAACTTCTGCTGTGCTAGAAAAGATGTTAGCACTTGCGTTTCTGGGAAGAAAAACAGGAAGGCGGGAATAAAATATAGAAGTTTAGGGAAAAGATAGATAGATTAAGTATTTTGTTATTTGCAAAGAGGCATGAAAAAGTTTTTGCTGCCTTCTTTCAGCAGGTTGATAGACCGTGACCATTGTAAAACCGCTCCAATACAATCCATACAGCTATGCTGAAAATCTGTCAGTCTCCAGAGTAGCACAGTTAGCAAATTTCATGTTTGCTAAATTCACATTTGTATCAGCTGCATAATGTAACAACCTGGGGAAAAAAAAAATAAAAGAAGAAAAGAAAAAAAGTTGAAAAATACCTTTAAGAACAGCTACAGTGAGTGGATTTAGCAGTCTGAATAATATTGATAGAATGTTGTAAATACAAAAGTCGGCATAATCATGTCAGCTCTGGGAGTATCTATCATTTTTGTTTAAATAGCCACTAAATCTCTATAGAGAAGTTCTGTGAAACAGTACCAGGGCAACATAAAGTTTGTTTTGAGTAAACTGTTACAAGTCTTTTTGAGGAAATATCTAAATATTTATAGTTATGTTATTATTCAGTAAGTACGTGAAATATTCAGATGAGCTTGGTTTTGCCTCACACAATGCCTGCATTATCGAATTCCCAGTTTCAAACACCATCTTCTTTACTATGGTGTCAGGGTATGCTGCAAAGAGTACCAGCTGAATTACCCTTTCAGCATCAGCCTTGCATCATTTTCTTGAGAAACCTGCCTAGTCCCAGTATACTCTTTATATCAGCATTGCTACTTTATTTATGGGCTTGACTTTCTAATGGTGTTGTGATAGAAATATAACTTGCACTGAAGTAATGTTGATATAGCTTATTTTTGGATAAGGAAATAGATGTTCATTCTAGAAAAAAACTACACACCTGAATGCAGCTATTAGATAGGCTATCTCCCTCCCAGATTCCACCTCACACCTTCCTATTGAAAGCACTTGTGGATTAGTATTGCTCTGTTCTACTTCTGTCTGAATGAAATGGGTTGGTGAAGGGCTGTTATTTAAATGGTTCAGGTCTGTGGACAGATATCCTGGGCACACCTCCATTGTTGAGAGATATCACCACCCAGTACAGCTTTTTTTTTTTATTGACATTTCTCAATCAGACTTGATTTAGAACCGTTAAAATGTTCCCAAAGCTTAGTAAAAACCAGCCAAGTGAGGTCAGACCTTGTATTTAAAACTCTTGAGCTGAACTGACCAGACAAAGATAACATTCTACATTATTTTCAGCATCTGAAGTTCAGACACCTCTCACTTTCCATGGCAAAATTTCAATTTCTTTAACAAGAGTTAATGAAAAAAGTTTTTTTATTCTCTTTTGTTTCTTTGAAAATAATTTTAAAAGAATGGAACTTCTTTATTTACTGTAATTTATCTCTTCTTTAAATATTTCAGGAAAATCTGAGATTTTGCTCTAAGGATATTTCAAGGAAGTGGGAACTTATATTAAAATATGCTCCTTAAAGCAATAAATGGCTATGAAAAGTTGCATTTAATTATAAGTAAATGAGTAGGACATTCCTGGTCAAGCAACTTTCACCCTGTTAAGAATCTGAATAGAGTCATATGACTGCTGAGGTGTGTGTATTTCCAGAATGAGAGTAAAGAAAGTCAGGGTTTTTTTATGAAATATTGATGTAATTCGTGTCTCAAACTATTTCTGAATGCTGCAATATAATTCTCTGAAGTGTCATTTTTTTGGGTGTCAGTGAACCTGTTGAGTTAGAAATGAGAGTTCTCTAACCTTTGTCTACTTTTAGTGTCACAGTCTGTTTAAATCTTCCCAAGGTGCTTAAACACTTGGGTAAATACAATCTCTCTTCCATTTTCAGGAAGCTTGAATTGGAAGTGCCAAAATGTTATGATACAAGTTTTTCTTCAGGGATTTTGGCTTAAAAGTGCTACTGGCAAAGTAGAAAATATCTAACGATCTGTAATTTTCTGTCCCATTTCAGTGGTCAGAGATTCAGGAATCCAAATAATTCAGATCTTGTAGAAATATTCTGGACTATTGTCAATTCTGGACTATTGTACAATTCTTGTGGAAAAACTGGCTTCACACGGCCTGGATGAGCATATGATCCACTGGGTCAAGCAATGGCTGACTGGAAGGTCCCAAAGAGTGGTGCTCAATGGATTTAAATCCAGCTGGCGGCCGGTCACAAGTGGTGTGCCTCAGGGCTCAGTGTTAGGACCATTTCTGTTTAATGTCTTTATTGATGATCTTGACAAGGACATAGGGTGTATCATCAGCAAGTTCACAGATGACACCAAGTTAAGCAGGAGTGTTGATTCCCAGGAGGATAGGGAAGCTCTACAGAGAGACCTAGATAGATTGGATCATTGGGCCAAAATCAATGGCATGAATTTCAACAAGGGCAAGTGCCAGGTTCTGCACTTGGGCCACAACAACCCCGTGCATCAGTACAGGCTTGGGGAAGTGTGGTTGGAAAGCCGCCTGGAAGAAAGAGACCTGGGGGTTCTGGTTGACAAGCGGCTGAATATGAGCCGGCAGTGTGCCCAGGTGGCCAAGAAAGCCAACGGCATCCTGGCTTGTATTAGAAATAGCGTGACCAGCAGAAGTAGGGAGGTGATTGTGCCCCTCTACTTGGCACTGGTGAGGCCACACCTCGAGTATTGTGTCCAGTTTTGGGCACCTCAATACAAGAGAGATATTGAGGTGCTGGAGTGAGTGCAGAGGAGGGCAACGAAGCTGGTGAAGGGCCTGGAAAACAAATCATATGAAGAGCGGTTGAAGGAGCTGGGACTGTTTAGTATGAGGAAGAGGAGGCTGAGGGGAGACCTCATCACTCTCTACAACTACTTGAAAGGACACTGTAGAGAGGTTGGTGCTGGTCTCTTTGCACAGGTAATTAATGACAGAACAAGAGGGAATGGCTTCAAGCTCCAGCAGGGTAGGTTTAGACTGAACATTAGGAAAGAATTTTTCACAGAAAGAGTGGTCGGGCATTGGAATAGGCTGCCCAGGGAGGTGGTTGAGTCACCATCCCTGGATGTGGTTAAGAGACGTTTACATGTGGTGTTGGGGGATATGATATAGGGAAGAACTTTGTAGTGTAGGGTAGATGGTTGGACTCGATGATCCCAAGGGTCTCTTCCAACCTGGATGATTCTATGATTCTATGATTCTATTGCATTTCCACCAATTATTACTTTGTGTTAAGTATTAGTGTAGTTCTTATTGGTTTCGACTGCCCTCATTTCTTTGCTTCCAGGACTGAGGTTCAGATGTATATTTCATGTTGAAGCAAAACTCTTATTGTCTATATATCATAATTGGCTATAGACAGTGAAAGGAAAATCAGCTAGCTAATTGATTCCAAAGTCTCTTACCAGCACACGAAATGCTGGGACATGTTTCTGCATTTATTTTTTCAGCCATAGATCAAAATAATAGATAGAATGCTGATTCTGTGAGACTTTCTGTATTGATTATTTATGCAACATATATCTATTATGATTATCTATCTATGTATCTATCTACCAACATTTGAATATAAAATTAAAAAAAAATAAAAGATGCACATATTAACATAGATAATTAAGGTATACAATGTAATAAGGTTTTCTGTTTGTTCCCCTTGTTTTAAATTTTGTCAGTATTTCATTACGCAAATGCTCTATCATATAAGAGCTCATCAACCAATACTCATTGCATAGTTCAAGTGCCATATATAAGTTAGTAATCTATATGGAAAAGTTGACAAAGTGTCAAGTATTATCATCTTCTACGATGAATAATGACTACAAGTGTTCATCCCTGAATCATAAACTCTTGCTGTTATATTCTATATTGAAAAAGCTGGAAAGTTGCAGTTTATGAGAAGCAATTTGCTATGGCATATGTATAGAGAACATGCATCCTTTATCCTTGGAATTATTAACTAGAAACTTTGATTTATTTTTTTTCCCTATGAATTGCAATTTTGCCAAACCATTAGGTTCTGAAGCAATGTTTCATGACCCTGAAATCTGTAAATTAGTTCTAGATTCAAATATCTAGAATCTTGAATGGATTAATATACTTTGTCTTCTTTTATGTGAATCTGTAGAAATAAAGTTATCGTGTTTTCCCCTCTAACAGTAGAACTAACAGCATTACTTTATGATTTTTTAAGAGAATGTTGAGATGCATTATTCTTGTGAGGCTGTAAAAACACCACCAAATTTGAGTAAACGCAAACAAAAAAAAGCCTACTTCATTCTGGAAGCTGACCAGGGTGGGGTTTGAAACACACAGAGCCCACTGTCGATCTCCCCCCTTGCTTCCTGAATTAAAGTAACAGGAATCATCCATGCATTAGATTAAGGAAATAAAAAATCAGTCAGATTTACAATATAGGCACTGAACTCAGACTTTACAGGCATCTCCCTAACTATAGAAGGAGCCAGCTAACAGCCGTAGCACGCATCGGCTGAATTGCCCATTGATGTAAGTCAACAATGTGAGAGGCTGAATGCTTTATCTTGCCAACAACCGTAGGTCTGTTTGTTGCTTGCATCTACAGCTTTCACGATTTTAAGCGACTTTCTTCTATTCCCTGGAAAAGCCCAAACTTTATTTCTCTTGTTAAAACACATATTAGTTTAGTAATACAGACTGAGCACCTCCCAAACATGTGTAACCTGTAATTTTCCGAGTTTTGCAGCTTAGCTGAATTCCACAGAGCTCTCTCAGAGATGGCAAAAAGGGGTGTTCCAGATCGCAGGGCAAGCATGCTGCCAAATTTATAATTGTTTCTCCAAGGCATGGACTAGTTACAGATTTCTGCCAAATGACTGTATGATTAACACAAAGCAAGCAATGTATTTTTTCTCTAGACTCATACTGAAATTTATCCTTTTCTGTCTGTCAAAACAGAGACCCAAACAACGGAAAATAATCTAAGACAGGCATATGAAAAACACATCAAGAAAAAATGTCTTAAATGTTTGGCAAAATTTTATAGAAAGATGTAAAAATAAAGACTTACAAACTCTGAATGTAGATATAGACAGTTCTGTTCTCCATCTCTTTCTCCTCAAAATTTGAATTTTAGTAGGACCATTTTATTTTAATTTTCTTCCTTTAAATTATTAGAAAGCTTCTTTAGTGAAAAAAAGCAAGGTGAGGAAGAAATAGAAAATAGATAAATATGCAATATTTGCATTATCACATATAATAGAAAGAAGGAAGCATATTACGACAAAGTTTTCATCTCATCACAACCACGTTCACATGCAGATGTGTCCGTTCCTATCAGATATTCTGTACAATCATAATTTTTAAAAAGGAAATAAATGTCCCTGTAAATCTGTATCTTATGTTTATGCTTAATCTAAAGTTTCTTCATGTACTTTGTCTAATACTAACAAAACATTGCAGGGAAAACGTGATTCATTTCGATCAAGGAATGACTGTTTCATTTAGAATGATTAATTTAAAAGCTGAGTAGCCACAATTTAGGGGAAGAAACTTCTGCTTCATTAAAAAAGAGGGAAAAAAAAAGAGTGAAAAAAAAAAAGGAAACCCTCAGACCATATTATCAAGGAGGTAAGAAAAAAAAAACAGACTGAAAGTATTTAGAGTTCATAAAAGATATCGTTTCTCCCATTTTTTTGTGATTTATTTCCCGTAAACTGCGTTCAGGTGCAATACAACTTTTGCTATTGTTTTAATAAATCAGAACTATTGGTTCATGTCAACTATGATTTACCAAAACTCACAAACTCTTCAGGTTTGAACCTAATGACTATGTTCCTATCAGTAAAATAAATAGAAGCAGGACACAGATTTAAACCCTGGGCATTTTCCTCACTCTTTAATAGTGAACTCTCGCCTCTGGCATTGTTTTGGCTTGTGTGAGCTAGCACTCTTCCAGGTAATGTATAGGCCACTGATGACTCCCAGCAGGCAAGATGGAAAAAGCCACCGTATTCTGCTGTGATGTGGCAATAATCCTTAATGCTGGAGAACAAGCCTATTTTGTTTAATAATATAGATGTATCCAGTGAAACTCTGGATGCTCACAGTAACTATGTCTCTAGTACCTTACCATCCTGGACATCCAGGAGCAAACTAGCTCTTATTTCTATCTCTACCAGAAATACTGTGGAGGTCATAAATTTTACTGAACATTCATGTCCTTATGGGTCCTTAGCTTTCCCATATACAGTTTTCTTGGGACTTAAGGAACCAAAGAGCCAAGAAGTAGCCATAAACATAGCATTTCCCACAATGCACTCACACCTTTTCCACATGGAAGCCACAGGCAGTGAGTGTTCATGAGTGCCTAGTGGCAAACTACCCATCTAATTGCACACTGGTGCCCTGTTGTACCTCTAGGACCTCCACATAAAACATCTGGAGCCATTGTGGCCTTCTGTCATGCCCAGGTTCTTGCTTCTTGTTTTGTGGTTTGAATTAAAAGCAAGTCTCAGAACTCAGAGCTGACTGAGCAATCTCTTGGAAGAATGAACTGGATGTACCAAAGTTTTCAGTATTTAATACGGTATAAACAAATAGCTTTAAACTTAATCATTAAAGCTTACTGAAATAGTTAAGTTCATTAATTGGTATTGACAACATCAAATGAACAAAAATTGGGGTTGAGGTACTTTTGAAAGGTTATAATCCATGGAAATAATAATTAAAAAATCCCAACCTTAAATAGAAATAACTTAGCTTCATATTATTCTTCCTGAGTAATTTTCAGTCAAATTAGCACCTGACAGTCCTCTGAACCTTTGCTTTAGTAGAAGGATTTAGAAGATAATTTAGGCAAAACTGCTCTGTTCTGAAGCAGTTATAAATGTGTTTTTAAAAAAAGCCAATATTTGGAAACTTGTAATGACTTAACTTTGTCTGCATCTGTTGTTCAATAACATATTTAAGTGAGTCTTACTGTACAGTATGTAAATAGAACTGTAATACGCATGGTACTATATTTTTCTGTTTGATTGTAGTACTCATAATCTGTACCTTTGGGAAACAATACCTTTAACATCAGTCAGGGCCATAACTTTACAAGCTGTAAAAAAAAAGAAAAAAAAAAACAAATCACATCAATTTATTCCTAGGAGAGTCACTATAAAAACCAAACAAGGCTTTTTTAGCGTTTCCCCCCCTGTATTTTTGCTTCCAGCTGACTCTATGGATATCACATATATTGTTTTCATTTCTGTACATTGTAACCCACCTGAGAGTTCATAAAACATGTGCATGTTCCTTGTGATTTGGCAAACTCAGTAAATGGTAGAAATATATTAAGTTTGCACATCCCTGGTAGAACTACTAGGGAATAAGAAACAATGACCCGTACAAGAAGTCAGAATTCAACAGGGATATAAAGTAGATTGATCATAGTAAAAGAAACCTACCAGAAGAAAATAATACAGTATTCAACTTTTTCAGGTCTCAAGGTAGCTACCTAGGCAGCTGAAACTGCAACCACAGCTCCTTTTTATTATTACTATTTTTATTTAAATACATATTTAAATAAACTTTGTGACAGATTTTTTTTTTCTTATGGACAGTAAGAGTTGCAACAAACTTTTTTCCCAAGTATCTGCTAATGGCTAGACAAATGCCATATGAAATTAAATCCATTTAATGTGTGAGATGAATTTTGGAGTTATCCAAGTCTCTATGTGGGGAATATAGATGTAGGAAAATATTCTCCTAATTTAGACGC
Source organism: Numenius arquata (assembly GCF_964106895.1). Taxonomy (NCBI): domain Eukaryota; kingdom Metazoa; phylum Chordata; class Aves; order Charadriiformes; family Scolopacidae; genus Numenius; species Numenius arquata. Next base: position 104,946,969 of record NC_133576.1, on the reverse strand, counting down.
CTCTGTCAGGTGCACAAAGTTAGATGAAATTGACTTGGGTTACAATAGCACTTTGCCTTTTTCCAGCTGAGGCTGAATACTTAACTTATTTACTGCCCACAGATCAACATTAGGGACTACTTTTCATTTTCTCCCCAACATCTAGCATTTATGCCATGGCATAAAATCTGATCCCTTCCTGAAGTACATATAGGTTATTTAATTACCTGATTTTTTGTTCTGTGCTTAGTTCTACATGGAAGAACCTGCAATAAATGAAAAAATATTTAAAATTTATAACAACATTTTCTTCCCTACTATATTAGCCTATTAAAAAAATAATTTTGACAAGATTTTCATATAACCCTGTGACCAGTGATTCTTTCTGTGATTCTAGGCCTTTAAAGGTAACTAGTTAGAAGGAAACACTAGCTGTGGGGATGTAGGTGATTATTAGATGAGCTGAATCTCAGTCTGCCAAGCCTAATCTTAGATTTTATGACCAGAAAATTCACTGAGTAGCCCTAATTTTCAGAAGAGCTAAATTCCAAGTAGTCCCGTATAAACTTAATGGATAATATTTGAATAATACTGAAGCACCATTAAAACCAATCAAATATGACATTAATGTTTTAATACCACAGAGAACTGCTGTCCATGCATACACACACACACCAAAAAGGAAAAAAAACAAAACAAAACAAAACAAAAAACCAAGAAAAACACATCAACAAACCAAACAAGAAAAAAAAAATCTGTAGTATTGGACTGATTTAGATATTTAATAAATAGTCTTCACAAGACACACTAATATCTTCCAAATTTCTGTCCATCGTTGCTGATATATGCCCATATCTGTTTAAGTACATTAAACTAGTCATCAATAGTAACTTCGAGAACTCATTAAGATCCAAGTGTTTAATCATCATTTTGGCTTATAAGTTTTTGTGAAACCTTGAGATAAAAATCCTCAGCCTGTCAGCATGCTGATAAATACTTATTTACTGCCTTTTCCAAATCACTTCAGAAAGGAGTAAACATCATTATATCCTTTGACAAGCTAGGTAGAATGACTGGCCGAACAACAACCAAGCAGCGAGAATTCAGTGTCTCCCAAAACAAATGTAGCACTCAATCTAGAAGATGACTGCAATTCTGTTCCCATTTGCCCAGAAGGAGTTATTTATATGCAAATTAAAATTTGGCCCAGCAGTTCTGGTCCACGAAGAAGTTGTATAGAAAGTATAAAGTTTGCTATATTCACTGCCTTTGCCCAGCCCTGTCCCTGGGATCATAATACCTGGTTCTCACCAGACACATCTGTGCTGATGAGTAAAGGAGAGTCATGAAGCAAGCTTGACCCCTTGAGTTCACACCACTTCGTTGCCAGCTCACTGCATAAATCTGTTTGGGATTTCTCCAATTTACTTTCCTTAAGAAACTATCTGGAGGTTCTCAGGGAATAGTTTGCTTCCTAAACCACTCCAAAAGGCAGTGGGGCAGACACTACATTATGTTTCATTCCCTGTACCCTCTGCAATGATCTGATGCTCCTTCTTTGCAGCCTCAATCCTCCCATGTTCTTTCATGTGTGTCCCAGGGCATGTAGCACATACTTCCAATTTTATTCTGCCACTGTTGAGAGGATCTACATAACCCAAATTCAGACATACAGAGCTGACAAAACAGCATAAGCAACGAGGACATAGGGAAGTCCCATTAGATTCAGAACACCTACGACAAAAAGATAAGGCAAATCACTTTAGGAAGGGCTTAATTGATGTGTCAAGGATTGGGCCATGGTCTTTTATTTAATAGCTACAAATAGTAAACATATTAACACTGTGTTGAAGTAACAATCTAAAGTTGCACATAAATACTTTTTTCTTGGACTCTCTAATTTCAAGACACATAGTTTATGGCTTGTATCCACTAATATTAATCTGAATTACATAAATAATTTTCATACTGTGCTGCTTAGGAGAGTCAAATCTTAGCAGTGTGGGACACCAGAGTACTAGAATGCTATCACACAAATAAATTGTGGTGGACTTCTGTTAGTGCTGCCTATTGTCTCAGGGTTAGTACAAATACAAACTGTACAATATGAGCTGTACAATATGTTAGGTAATCCTTGATCAAGATTCTTTACCTAAGCATGGAAGTGAGCGATGTCTGTTATAAAGTTGGCAGAACTAGCCTGAATTTCCCGGATTCTCATATGTTATAAAATCAGAGATGCCTAAATCAAAGTTTTGAGGTACCAGATGGAGTATGGAGAAGAAACGTCACCAGTCTAGCTTTTTTGATCAGTTGCCTTTCTCTAAATCTTTGGTCAATAATACTCTAATTAGCTTTAAAGTGGGAAAGGGAGAGAGGAGGAAGGAAGATGGAGGAAAAAGCTCTCTTATTTATTTATTTTTATATGTTTCTTTCAGATGAGAATGTTCTTAGCCAGCATCAGGCTGAAGAATACCTTTTCATTAGTGATGATAAAATGTGTCAAGCGCTTAATGGCTGTCTTTGAACTTTACAATTGAGAGAGACTTACCTTTTCCTTTATTTGACACAGAAAGCCTCTTATTCCCATTAAAGAAAGAATCAGTAAGATCTTTCCTGGCTTGCAATGATATGCCGCACTGTTTTACTGGCTATTAAATCTTCCACATCAGCTCACTAAGTCATAAAACATTTGACAGGACATAGCTCTAACTTTTGCTTCTCTTTATTTTTCGATTTCTAACCCTCTTACAACACAACATTTATGAAGCCTCTTCATGGCTTTTTCTCCATGTGATATGAATTAATTGTTTGTGTCTTATTTCTTTTTCTTAGTATTTCTAAAAGAAAATAATCTGTACTGATTGATCTTTTTCTTTTACTTTTTCACTTGTAATGTAAGAAACAAAAAAGAGTGAAAATTCTATGAGAATACAAGAAATCCAAAGAGAGATATAAAATGCTAAAGTTTCATAACAATCGCTGTTCATGGCATAGGAAAAGATTAATCAAATTTGATTATACCTCTCCATCCTAAAATACTTGGGGTATTGACAAGTATTTAAAAGCACCCTGAAAAATTTTATTTTCAATTAAATTATGTGGATTTTTTCATTTTTACAGAGAACCCATTCTTAGTTTAAAAAAAACTTTAGAGGGGAGTTGTTTGCTTTACGTTTCTTTGGCTTGGAAAACTGGGAAGCCAAACAAGCAAACAGACTTTTAAATATAATTATTATTCTTTTTCTGCAGAATTTATAAATGCATTTAGAAGAAAAATAATGTAAATAGTAGATTCAACTGCCAAAACAGATAGGTTTGACTGACTGAAAACTGAATCCACTAAGCATCTGGAAGTAAATATTTTTATACATTTTTATTTGGGTTTTGTTTTTTTTTGGTTTTTTTTTTTTTTAGATGAAAAAAAGGTAAATATAAAAGAAAAATAAAAGAATTAATTAGAATATATTCTTGTTGAACAGACAGATATCAACAACATGGTTTGTCAATATATACATTTGAACAATATTGAAAGCAAATGTAGCTTCAAAATATCCATGTGATTCTTAGACACTGATTTGCCAATATGAATGTTTATAATTGCTGAAACAATATGAAATTAAAAAAAAAAAAAAAAGTATTGTTTGAACAATTAGAGGAGGCAACCTGAAACGAAGAATCCGAATGACCAACACTTTTTAGAGACATCAATTGGTAACATTTAAAATACAGAAACAGGTTTGGATTTCATAATTCAAAAAATTTATTGATTAGAGAACAATAGCTGTAATAAAATTGAATTTTTTTAAGTTTATCCTAAGTACTCACTGTGTCATTTAGAAATCATCTTAAAATACAACAGTAATTTGTGCTTCAGGGCATACAAGGGCTGAAATCTATAGTTCGTTTAGAGTTTGGGCTAAAGAACTTCAAAATTTAATTCAAGAAAATAACCTTTTTTTTTTTTTTAATTTTTACTATCAGTTTTTTTTCTCCCCTCTCAGCCCATCCTTTGCATGTACACATGCACACATGTACGCAGAGTGCATGGGCAATCACAGTTTAGTTACAGCTGGTAATTCAGTGCATTTAGAAATTATTTTGAATGCTATGGATCAGTTTCCAAAAAAAAATCAAAATAATGACATATAGTTTTAATCTTCAGAACTCATTCTTTTAAAACTACCGAAATCTGATTTTCCCTTGTGGCAACTGTTAACTTTAGCAACTTCAAAACACATTCAGACAGCCAAACATGCTTTTAAAATACTGTGGTGAAATGTAATAATGAAAAAGTTATTTGAAGCCATAAAGGTCAGGGCTTAATAAGATGTTGAATTTGGCTAAAAACTCCTTAGGAAGCATGGAGGTTAAAACCAAGGCTGACTGAAATATGTTGGGGTTGGACTCGATCCTTACGGGTCCCTTCCAACTTGAGATTTCTATTCTATTCTATTCGATTCAATTCGATGCAATTTGATTCTATTCTATTCTATTCTATTCTATGCTATGCTATGCTATGCTATGTATAGAGTTGAAATATTTTGTAATGATTGAGGTGGAAATGAATTGTGGAAAAATTGAAATAAATTATTCTCAAAACTTTAGGTACATAGCTTATGAGTTAATTATTTGTAACCTACTAAATGGAGCTAGGGACTACCTGGAAATGTTGTGGCAGGTAATAAGTAAAATCAAAAATTATAAAAGGAAATATGTTAGTTTGGTAAAAAATTACATCTCAACTGAGAGGCTAGTGGTCTTTTTAATTCATCTAGACTTATGGTTTGACTACAGATTAATCAAAAGCTGTTATTTTAAGTGTACATGAAATTTATGATTGCTAGTATTTATTAAGCTTTTGATTTTTTAGATTTGTTCCCTGATAATCCAAACTAAGATTTAAAATAAGTAACAAATCTGCATATGAAAAATCCAACAACAAAAAAAAATGTGAGCTATCTTTATTGTTAGAATCAAAATTAATTTCAAAATTAGGCAAGCATTCTCACAATTGCCATTCTGCAAGACAGAAATAAGATAAATGGCAGTTCTTCTGACATCACCTTGAGAAAGAAGTCAAACAAGCAATTCTTTAATATGCTTTTTATCTTCAAATTGTCTAATTTACATATTAATTCATTAAGTATAGATGGTGCATATCCCCCACAATAAACTTACGATACCATATTCCATTAACTTAAGGTAGTTTTATTGGCATTTACGCTAAAGTGGCATTAAATCATAACAGTATTCAACAAGCACGTTTAAAAAATTGTAAAACCTAAGCAACTATCCTTATAAAATATCTTACACATTCCAAGTATTAAAACAACCTTTTCTGCTACTCAGTCAAAACACATTCCAGTTCTAGCAAATATACATCACATTTTTGTCCTACTACTGCACTAGCAATAAACCCAAATGTTTTCTATGCCAAGAATAAAATCACCTCCCTTTGTGTTTATTGTCATTTTTAAAAGTTTTTCTCCAAGTTACAAACTGAAATTATTTCCTTACTTTTAAGTTTACTTTCCTTACTATTAACTTACCAGTACATACAAAAGGACACATACGGTATGTATCTTCACCTTAGACATGGTATTTCCAAGCTGCATCATTATTCTTGTCACTAGAGTGAGGCGTAACGTAAAAAAGAAAACTGTCATCACCAATGCCATTATTTTCATACCCATATTCTTCCTGACGACTTTTTTGGGGTACTTCTGATTTGGAACAACATGATTTTAGTTGGTGGAATGCAACAAGAGTACAAACTTGTGTATAAACTTGTGTTATGGCTGAAGTTGCAGAAATAAGGTCATTAGCATATAGATGCAATAAATTTTACATCAAGGGCAAATCAGCTTTCAGATGGCTGTTGTACCCTGTTAAAACATTCTCCCCAGGATCCAGATTACTCAATATTCTTGACACTTAATCAAGGTTGGCCAGCATACAGCATGCAAGTCTAAGTGAAATATGTATCCCAGCAATATTTTAGCTTAAACACTATCTTCTGCTATGTTCAGCTTTTCAATCTCTCAGCTTTTCCAGGTTACAGGCAGTATTTGATCATTTTCAGCAAATTTCCATATCCTATTCTTTTTTTTTAAAATACTTTCATAATAAATAAATAACGTATAGCATTAGGTCCAACCAGAATATCAAAGAATAGAGCAAACCCTGGCAAGAAATAGTAATTTTATAAACCAAAGTGAAAGAAGATCCTATACATCACGTGGAAATAAATTCCTTTAATATAAAAAAGAAAGAAGAAGAAAAGTCAGACAATAAGAATTTCATAATCCCCAGGTAAAGATAATGTGACTGTTACCACGTAAAAAATCCAGTAGAAATCAAGAAATCAAGCTAAAGGTTCATTGAGAAATCTGCTTGAGTTTTACCTAGAATGAGTGTTGCACAGAGACATTATTCATTTTGATGTTTTTTCATCACATTATGAATAAGAACCTTGCAAGACCAGGGACATATCTGTAGTATGCAATGGTGTACAGTTCTGAGACTTTTGAGAGGGTGTTGTAACTGTGTTTGTATACAGAGTGCAGCATGATATAAAGGTGATGACACATTTCCCTACATCAATGCAATACTAATACTACCTTATTTAATTTGAGATTAAATAGCTCAGCCTATTCTGCTTCTAACTTTAGAAGTACTGGTGGCGTTGCTTTTAGGATCTCTGAATTAGGACTGTGAAATATAGACAGACGTGATTTAAAAAAAAAAAAAAAAAAGTGACCTCTTCCCACTGCATTCAGCTACTTTTTTTTTTTTTTCATTCGGTCCACATCTCTAACAAGAAGGAGATCATTTCATGTCCATTTATATATGCTCCTAATTTCCTTTTCCTACTTCAGAACAATTCTAGAGAGGAAAAGGAACTTGTGCACCATTATTGCTTTCACAGTTCAGTGAATTGACACAGTTCTGTGTCGATATATTTGATGGTGATAGCAATGGTCAACTAAACAATCAGGCTGTAGAGGAAGTAAATGAAATAGTAAACACAGTCAGATGAGTCCATCGTTATTTTACACAATTTTGCTTTAAATTTAATATTCCAATTTTTCACATGGAAAATTCTTCTTTATCAAAGTTTTAAGCTGTTTCAAAAAAATGTTTATACTTTAAAATATGTCTACAGAAGAAAAAATATCAGCAGAAGATTTCTGCTGTTTCTCCAAAGCTAAGAAAAATTATGACCAAAATAATTCTTACTAAAGTTTTGACAGAAAAAGTCAATGAAAACTTGTATCACGGAATCACAGAATTGTCAGAGTTGGAAGGGACCTTTAGAGATCATCTAGTCCAACTCCCCTGCTAAAGCCGGATTTCCTACAGCACATTACTCAGGACTGCATCAAGGCGGGTCTTGAAAATCTCCAGAGAAGGGGACTATCTGTTCAACAAGTCTAGAAGACAGTTCTAGAAGATATCTAGAAGATAATCCGCAGTTAACAAGAAAATTTCACCCAAAATTATAACCTGGTTTAATTTCTTCCAAAGATAAAGATGGTGCTTCTTGACCAAAACCTCCTTTTTGTTTTAATTTTTGTTCTCCAGTTCAAAATCACTAGATCTACAGAACCTAGAACTTAACTTAACTTCCTCTCAAAGAGTTTGATTTTATCTTAAACGCATCTTGCTTAAAAGAAATTAAAGATTATGCACAGTGTAAATATTTAAATTGCACTTACAATTTAAGTTCTGATTTCATTGCACTAATCATTTCCAACATGGAGATCTATTGTAGGGGTCTTTAAATGCCCCATTTTTCAGCCAGCTGAAAGAGGGATCAAGGTAGGAAACAGGCATCTAAGATCAAGACAAATCCCATGACTGTAGTGCAGCTATTGATGGCTACAAGCTGTTCAAAAGGTATAGGCAAGGAGACGTGGTGGGGTAGCTCTGTACAAGTGTTTTGATTCTCTGGAGCTTAATGATGGTGACAAGAGGGTTCAGTGTTTATGGGAAAGAATCAGGGGAAAGGCCAGCAAGGCAGGTATCATGGTGGCAGTCTGTTATAGACCACTCAACCAAGATAAAGAGGCAGACAAAATATTCTATAAGCAGCTGGGAGAAGTCTCACAATGGCTAGCCCTTGTTCTTGTGAGGGGACTTCCACTTACCAGACGTCTGCTGGAAATAAAATGCAACAGAGAAGAAACAGTTTAGGTGGTTCGTGGAGTGTGTGGAAGGCAGCTTCCTGAACGAGCTGGTGAGTGAGACAACTAGGAAAGGCACCCTGCTAGATCTGTTGTTTGTGAATAGAGAACGACTTGTGAGTGATGTGATGATTGGAGGCCATCTTGCCCACAGCGATCACAAAATGTCAGAGTTTTCAATTCTTGGAGGAGGGGTGGGGGGTGTCACCAAAACTGCTGCCTTGGGCTTCTGCAGGGAAGACTTTGGACTGTTTAAGAGACTGATTGATGGAGTCCCTTGGGAGGCAGTGCTGAAGGGCAGAGAAGTCTAGGAAGGCTGGACATTCTTCAAGAAGGAATCTTTAAGGTGCAGGAGCAAGCCATCCCCATGTGCCAAAAGATGAGCCAGCGGGGAAGAAGACTCACCTGGCTGAACGGAGAGTTTTGGCTGGACCTCAGGGGAAAAAAGAGAGTTTGTGACCTTTGGAAGGAAACTCAGGACTACAAGGAGGTCATAAGGTTAAGCAGGGAGAAAATCAGAAGGACCAAAGCCCAACTAGAACTTAATCTGGCTACTGCCCTAAAAAACAATAAAAAACATTTCTATAAATACATTAATAACAAAAGGGGTCCTAAAAAGAATCCCCATCCTTTCTTGGACGCTGGCAGAAACATGGTGACCAAAGATGAGGAAAAGGCTGAGGTACTTAACGCCTGCTTTGCCTCAGTCTTTCATAGTAAGACCAGTTGTTGCCCCTGAGATGGAAGACAGGGATGGGGAGTAGAATGAAGTCTCCATAATCCAAAGGGAAATGGTTAGTGACCTGCTACAGCACTTAGACACACACAAGTCTATGGGCCAGATGGGATCCACCCAAGGGTACTGAGGGAGCTGGTGAAAGTGCTCACTAAGCCACTTTCCATCATTTACCAGCAGTCCTGGCTAACTGGGGAGGTCCCAGTTGACTGGAAGTTAACAAATGTGATGTCCATCCACAAGAAGGGTCAGAAGGAGGATCCGAGAAACTACAGGCCTGTCAATCTGACCTTGGTGCCAGGGAAGGTTATGGAACAGATCATCTTGAGTGCCATCACATGGCCTGTACAGGATAATCAGGTGAGCAGGACCAGTCAGGTCCTGCTTGACTAACCTGATCTTCTGTGACAAGGTGACCCGCTTAGTGGATGAGGGAAAGGCTGTGGATGTTGTCTACTTAGACTTTAGAAAAGCCTTTGACACTGTTTCCCACAGCAGTCTCCTGGAGAAGCTGGCTGCTCATGGCTTGGATGGACCTCCTCTTTGCTGGGTGAAAAACTGTCTGGATGTTCGGGCCCAAAGAGCTATGGTGAATGGAGCTAAACCCAGTTGGCTGCTGGTCACAAGTGATGTTCTCCAGGGCTCAGTATTGGGGCCAGTTCTGTTCAATATCTTTATAAATGATCTGGATGAGGGAATCGAGTGTACCCTCAGTAAGTTTGCAGACAACACCAAGTTGGGTGGAAGGTTGATCTTCTGGAGAGTAGGAAGGCTTTACAGAGGAATCTGGACAGGTTGGATCGATGGGCCAAGGACAATGGTATGAGGTTAAACAAGGCTAAGTGCCACATCCTGCACTTGTGTCCATGCAGCGCTACAGGTTTGGGGAAAAGTGTTTGGAAAGCTGCCTGGCAGAAAAGGATTTGGGGGTATCAGTCAACAGCTGGCTGAATATGAGTCGACAGTATGACTAAGTGGCCAAGAAGGCCAGTAGCATCCTGGCTGGCTTGTATTAGACATAATGTGGCCAGCAGGACTGGGAATGTGATCATCACCCTGTACTCGGCACTCATGAGGGCCACACCTCAAATACTGTGATTTTGGGCCTCACTACAAGAAAGACATTGAGGTGCTTTGCCCACAGAAGGGCAACGAAACCGGTGAGGTGTCTAGAGAACAATTTTTATGAGGAGTGGCTGAGGGAACTGAGGTTGTTTAGTCTGGATAAAAGGAAGCCCAGGGGAGATCTTATTGCTCTCTACAGCTACCTGAAAGGAGGTTGTAGTGAGGTGGGTGTTAGTCTCTTCTCCCCAGTAACACGTGACGGGACAAGAGGAAAAGACCTCAAGATGTACCAGGGGAGGTTTAAATTAGGAAAAATTTCTTCACTTTTGAAAGGGTTATCAAGCATTGGAACAGGTTGCCCAGGGAACTGATTGAGTCACCATCCCTGGAGGTATTTAAAAGACATGTAGATGTCATATGGCTTAGTGGTGGATTTGGTAGTGTCAGGCTAATGGCTGGACTCAATGATCTTAAAGGTCTTTTGCAACCTAAACAATTCTATGGATCTGTGATTCTAAGATAAGCCTACAGTACTAATTTCTGTCTTAACATATTCTTGTAAGAATGTATATCTTCATAATCTATAATTATTCTTGTGTAAATTTTTTTTAAGTGTAAAATCTTAGATGACTTGTCTTTTACCTTGGATTAATGAATGCTGAGATTACATATTTTTTGATTTTCATTAGGGTTTTGATCCAGTCATCTTGCTAATATAGTCTTGCTAAAAAAAAAAAAAAAAAAACACCAAAAAAAACCCCACCCAAAACCTTATAAAATACAGTACTTGGTTTCTGTAAAAAGACTGTAACATAAAACACCACACCAAACTGACAAACTGGTCTCTTGTTTTATGGGTAGGAGCAATACCACATAGCTATAGCCAAATCTTTCTGAATCATTCAGAAATGCCAGTACTTTGTTACTAGGAACCATTATTGTGGCTGCAGGCAGCAGTTGGTATCTTCAGACTTGATTGTGTGTTAGCTTTACAACAAATCATGCTGAAAACAATTTAATACGGTTATGTGTAGCTCATGGTTTAGTTTCGGAAGATAAAGGTGAAAAAAAGTAACTCCTTTGCTCATAAACAGTGTTCCAGCTGTTATCCCACTGATGTTTCTGATGTTTCAAGTACTTTCATGTAAATTTATGTTTAAATTTTGAATGACAGCAAAAATCTTCACAGATGGGATAGGTCTTTTATTTCCATCACCTTGTTAAAGATAAGATCTTAGTTCTAGGCATAAACCAGTTTAATTACTCTAGAAATAAGTTGCCTATTTGCATGTGATTTAAAACATATCAGCAAACATTGGCATACTGAAGTACAGAGCATTGTATTTCTCAGAAGTCTTACAGTCAGTCCATTCAGAAGGCAGATCTCTCATCTCTGTTAAGATAGTAACAAAGTTTTATCTTTTAGGTCTTTTATCATTTAGTGGAATCTGTCACCCAGAGTTAAGTACTTGGGATCCCTGGACAAATCATAATTTCTAGTGGTCAAAGACACTAGCCACAAAAACTAAGTTGATGAGCAAAGACATCACCTAAAGTAGAATAAGAGAATCTGAAGGAAAAAGTTTGGGAGGTATTCTTGCAACCCATCCCTCCTTCCCTGCCCATCTTCAGGCCTTAGATGTCATGTTCTAGGCAATCTTCTCCTAGTTCAGGGCTTGTACCAGGCTGACGAAATAATTTCCAGTGCCATCTGAGGATCTCACAGGGAACTCAAAAGGCTACAGGGTAGATGTACATAGAACCTGTAAAAGAACTGGCACTAAGAGGTGGGAGGAGTAATCTGTGGCATCTACAAGGGCAGTAGGCATCAAGGTTTGGGAAAATAAATTTGCCTTTTGATAGTGAAGCAGAGATTCAGCTCCAGATTGTAAGCACCTACATCTTTTAAATGACTGTTAAATGAACAGAACTGAGCAGCAGCACAGATTTAGACACCTAAATGGCAGTCAGGTTGTGCAATTTACCCTTGCTCTTAATTACAATGTATGTTGGAAAAGTAACATTCCTGGTGACATTCCTGGCCCTCAGACCAGCTAGCACAGACTGGCCACATCTACACCATGAAACTCTTGCATCCAGGATTTGCTTGGAAGAATGATGGTTGACATGAGGTAAAAACAATTTAACATTATAAAAAATGGTATTCCAGTTCCTAGGAACATTTCCAGGCATTTTTTTATTAGTTTTATTTTTTAGTTTGGATGCCACCTTGTAGTCTAAAAGAATGAATAGTATTAAAAATATATTACATTACTGCTTAATGTAAGAGAGCAATTTTTTCTGCTAAGAGGACTGGAAGACAAATAACAATTTTTGATGCAAATAACACCTTCATTCTCTCTGATCTGAAACAAAAAGGAGTTAAAAATAACATCAGTAGTATTACTGTAGAAAACAGCTCATCTCAACATGGAAACATAGGGAAGTTTTTGAACTTAAACAGAAAATCCTGTCTCATTTCCCCAAAAAGGCAGATTGTGCTCAACAGCTCGGGAGAGCATAGATCTGCAGACAAGTTTTCACAGATATTTGAGAAGTTGGCCTGAAAAAAAAATTGGGGGGGGGAGGGGATGGTGGTGGAAATAGAATAGAAGATGGGAATCAAGAAATGGCTCAAGGCAATTGTCTGTAAAAATTTTTTTTCAAACCTCCTTCTTTGCATTTTACAGAAGATTCAATTGTACCGTAACATCTGCATCCTATCTGTATTCTGGCTCAATGCGTTTTAAAGTAGGGTTTTTGGATTCTACTTTCCCCCAAGTTGACCCACGTTTATAGTTTAAAATAAGGCTTCTGGAAAAGACACAAGGGGTTTTTTGAGATACTGTTCCTCGAAGTGATGACTTTTCCCCTTTATTCTAACACATAAAACCTAGTCTTTCGACTATTTGCATAATAGTTACAGCTAGCTTAAATGTTTGTTTGTTTGGGTTTGTTTTTGTTTTGGGGGTTTTTTGTTTGTTTGTTTGTTTTGTTTTGTTTTGTTTTGTTTTTCTGGCATCAACCAACTCCTGGCATCAGTTGCCATTACATAGTAACAATTTAAAGGTCTGGCTTTTCTGACTGGGACATGACTAGCAAACAGCAGGCACTGTGCATGCTAGCAGCAGACCCAGTGCCAATCCAAAGACCCTAAATACCAAAATATTCCAGTTCAGGAACGACAGGTTCAAGGTCAGCTCCTCCTGTTGTAGCAAACCCAGGGGGAGACTGTAGCTGGCAGAGTTATAACAGCCCAGAGGAACTGTGAGATCAGAATTTTGTCCTCAGTAAATCTCTTAAGACAAACAAATAACTGAATGAAAGATTTTCATGTAACAAATGTGCATGGTTAGGAAGCTACAGCAATCTCTCCTACTTCTCCCCCTTTCCCTGTGATGGAGCAATGGTGCAAAGAAATCCCTTTGGCTTTCAATATTTTTACCTCAAGCAAAATGTAGATTTCAGTCATAAAATATTTGAAATCAAATTTTTGTAGCTGATCCAAAAGTAAAACCTATATAGGCTTAGGATACGTTTATGGTCTTGGGAATTCATTGCTATGATGTGCTCTCTTTTATTTTTTTCATCTATATAATGGGAAGCATGGTCACCTTTCTCAAGGATTTTAATATTGAAAAGTATGAAAAGTGCTATATAAACAATAAATATTCTTGACCAATACTGCGTTATATGATCAGTGCAAAATAGTGTGAAAAAAGATCTATATTGTGATTTTTGTAATTTATACTTAGGCATCAATATGTTCTAGAAGTCTTTAAAATTTACAATGCTTATTTCTATTCTGAAGTCATGTCAGTTAATAAATTTAATTAGAAAATGTTAATATTCTGAGTAATTTGTTATAAATAAACAAATTTTCCTTTTCAGATGAAAATTTTGCTTTCTTTTACTAGAACTACAAAAAGTATGATTATGCATCGCAGCGCTTAAAGATATATAACGACATTTTTTGTCTTATGAGGGATGTGGCTTTGCTTGAGATTTTATATTACCCTTCTGTGTTTCATGGGTTTTTTTCTGTCACTTCTTGTTCTGATTATTAATGTGTTTAATTGCCATACTTATTGCACATTGTTGTTGTTGATCAGGTAACTACATTAGATAATATAACTGGAGGACATGATCTCTTTTTAATGAAGACATTTAGAATAAGGCACCTGAAACATGCGTTGAATGTTACAATTTCTTCACACAGAATATAACACGGACCCATTTCAGTTACAAACATCTACTTGTACAGGACGAATTTTAAGGTATCATGTAGTCCTTAGTTTTTCTTACTAGCTAAGTAAGTTACTGCTTTCTACTATGCCTTTTTTTTTCTTTCATAATTCAGGCATATTATAGGACAAAATTCTAGCAGGAGTGTGTAATACCTAAATTTATAATCTGAAAGCTCTATTCAGTTTATATTTCAGTTTAAAAAAAATAAAAAATAAAAAATAATTGCAGGTCTAGGCAGTTCTGCTGGCAGTAAAATAGTTAAAGAAAGCCTTCATATTTGTTTTGCTAAACAAAACAAAGTCCATGTTATTATTAACTCAATTAGAATATTCACTATTAAACTTACATTTGTTACCTAAAGTAGAATCTATTGCAAAAGAATTTCTTCCTATGAAAAAGACATGTCAGGAAGTGCTGGTCTTACAAAGGTTTTCACTCATTACTTCAGCTGGTGTTGGAAGATAAGAGGGTCTGCCATTTTCCAGTAGTCTATGGAGCTTTACCCCCTGCAAAGATCAACAGTTTTTCTGATCATCTCTTTATGACAAGAAATTAACAGTTATCTTCAAGAGTTTTGATCAGATGCTATTTCCAAGGTACTAACAGCGAGAGGCAATTTAGTTCCGGTGAAGAAAATAAGTAAGTAAATAAATAAATAGAAATTCAATATTCGCTGATTATTGACGATATCAGGTCCCTTTCCTCTAAGTATGCAGCTTTATGATTTTTTCTTATGTAAATGATTACGCAAAGTTATTAAAAGTATGGCCTAATATGGAAGTATAGAAATTATTAGAAGTATATTTCATCTCTCCCAACACCTTGCTCCCCAGAAGTAGATGGCAACAGATATGCAGGGAATGAAAATAAGAAATAGGTCAAGAAAACCCTATAATCCATCTGCAGTAAGCAGCATAGGGATGTTTATGTTGATGTGTTCTTCCAAATCATCATATTGAGCCACCAATGAAAATACTTCTATAATTTTGGTCAACTTCTCTTTGAAAAAAAATAATTTTAAATTTATGGCCTGTACAATGATCTTTGGTGTTAAGTCAGTCTCTATTTAAGCATCTGTTTTTTTATTTTGTGTTGTTGCTTGCAAAATTTATTGATGTCCTCTTTTCTTTCTTTAGTGAAAAGGAATGATTCCTAGTTCTGAATTCAGTGTCTCCATACTATTATTTTACAGATCTCTCGTACATGCCTTTGCTTGCCTCAGTACATTACTCTTGGAATAGAAAACTTCACATTACTTATTGTACCAAATGATAAATTTCTGTCATTGAAATTTTCACTCTATGGACTAAAATAGCATAAGAATTTTTTTCTTATTATTTTGACCCAGTAAAAGTAATTAAAATTAAGTTAAAAAACCTTTAAGAAATTTAACTATTAGAACTAGCCTACATATTCAGTAAGTAGAAATTAATTAGAAATGGTTTTGCTTTTTAAAATGGTTGACATGCAGAAATAATTCAGAGTGGACAGAACTCCATTCTTCTGAGTTTAACTTTGTTTTGCACCCCTTCCTTTTCCGGAGAAGAACATTGCCTTCCATATCCAATCCTTCATCCACTCTCCATTTTCATTGTGTTTCTCACACAGATTCTTCCTTTAGTATTTCAATAAGATATTAGGTTGTAGGTCCCACTTTGGGGGCGGGGGGAGGGGGAGTTAAAAAAAAAAAAAAAAAAAAAAAAGAAGAACTAGATCTTAAAAATTGAACTCTTGAGGGGATTTTTGAATAAAAATGTCTATTTAGAATTTCCAAAATCATCCAGTCAAGAAAGAGTGGAAAGAAGATTGCTGACAGAAAAAAATCTTCCCAGTGTCTCTGTTCCTCGCCACCATCCACTTTTCCCATCTTATTCTCCAAAGACAGCCTCACTAAACCTAGGGGGGCAGGAATAAAGTGGGAAAGGTCCCACTTCCTGAAATGTGTAAAACTCTTTCCCATTTGTGTAGATGTCATGAGGCAGAATATTATATATTTGGAGTGCATAATGGAGTATGCAATCAAGATACTTAAAATCTTTCATACAGCAAACTGTCCCTAATCAAGTAAAGTTGCATAAATTATTTTCACAACTCAGTTCTATGGAAAAAATTGAAGTTATTTCATTATAATTGATTGACCTTGTCCTAGAGTGTCACAAAGAATATATCTTTATCTCTTGTCCTAGAGTGTCACAAAGAATATATCTTTATCTCTAGACCATGGGTAAAGAACATTTTCATGAACAATCAAGAAAGAAAAAGAAAACAACAAAAAGAGAAGGAGGCAAAAGATTGGTAGATTATAATGATACTTGAGAAACTTAAACATTAAATATGCATAAATGAATAATAAGGATCAAGTATCACAGAACATTTTCAATAAGAATAATAGGACATACAAATCAGTAAGGAAAAAAGAAAGTTCTAGTAAGAGCAGATGCTAATTGTATGTCAAAAGAAAGGAAAGAAACATAATCCAATCACTTCCCATTTAGTCTAACAAAATCAGAAGTGCACGTGTTTAAATCAGTGTTCCTTTTTTGTAAAAACAGAATGAAAATACATGCATATCCCTGCATAATTTTCATTATTTGCATAAGGATAAGAATAGTATTAATATTTGACTTGCATTGGGTAAGAAATGGCTCAATATTTAAATATTAACACAAACAGTATGGAAATAAACTGCAAACCTGACAAAAAAATCATCAGTAATACTTTGTGTATAAAAAGATACGTCTGGAAGAAACAGGTTGTATTATTTCTGATAATAAGCACCATGTTGTCTGAAATCACACTTTCCTAATCTTATAGTGTAATTTTGAGACAACACTGCATATTTAGGGTAACTTCTATGTTTAGATAATTAGCTGGCTTGCTCCCTGATTCCATTAAAGCTTTATTTCAGTGGTGCTCCTCAAGACAGTCAGCTATTCAATACTCTTTGCAAAACTGGGACTATGAAATTACAAAGTTTTCAGGTAGATTTCTAGATTTGGCTTTCCTAGCTGATATGATCTGAACTGCATGAAATGTTCAGTTTTATTTGAAAAGAAAGATAAATTAGTTAGAATTAGTCCAGCTTCCACCTGGTGCATCAGAGGAAGATACGAGGAAAATGGTGAGTGTTTTTATCAAGCAATAGAATGAGTTTTCAAATATCAATGTATGAATTCCTCCTGACACAAATAAATTCACTCAGTATTATAATGAACTTCAGGTTTTTCAGGATTTTTCAGGAAAGTATACCAAGCGAAAAATGGCGATATTAACAGAAGTGTAATTTGAATTCAGAGGCAAAAATATCTGACACATTTAGACAATCAGACTTGGGGAAATATGCAAAACATGTTACACTTTTTTACTGAAATGAATTTCATCATATTGGTCCAAACTAGCTAATTGATTGAAATAGTCTAAATTACCACTATAAAACTACAGCCATCATTTTGCTAGAAAATCCAAAGAGAAACTGAAAATAAAGGCTAATGATATGGCACACCTTTTTTGTCAAAATATTGAAATAACCAGGGATGTAACATATTGCCTTCCTTACCTAAATAAATGAAAGTTCTTACAAATATAGACTCTAAGAGAAAGTTTATTGAATCCATTTACACAGATAATGCAATATTTTTCCAATAAAAAAGATACCACATTTTGATTCTTTCTCCTAAGATGACAATTATAGACAGTGTGGTCAATTAACAACATATTTCAGTTTCTCAGGCTATATCAGTAAATCATAGAATCATAGAATCATAGAATGGTTAGAGTTGGAAGGGACCTTAAAGATCACCGAGTTCCAACCCCCCTGCCATGGGCAGGGACACCTCCACTAGACCAGGTTGCTCAAAGCCCCATCCAGCCTGGCCTTAAACACTTCCAGGGATGGGGCATCCACAGCTTCCCTGGGCAACCTGTTCCAGTGCTTCATCACCCTCACAGTAAAGAATTTCTTCCTAATATCTAACTTAAATCTCCCCTCTTATGTATATATGTATATATGCTCCCCTTATGTATATATATCCCCTCTTAATATATATGTTGATTGCAACATATATATTTTTTTCTTTTCTGTTACATTGGCTATATTTTCCTTCCTATGTTTTCCTTTTGGAACACTGATTCACTTGCTGATGTATTTTTCTTCACTCTTATTTTATCAACTCTGTTTTATAGTGATGTAATTTCTCTTAAGTTGTCCTGGTTCCAATGGGTATAGGGTTAATTTTCACAAGGAGCTGGGATGTGACACAGCCAGGTCGGCTGACCCAAGCTAGCTAAATGGGTATTTCATACCTTGTTACAGCCATGGCCTGTATATGTATAGCTGGGGGAGCTGCTGGCGGGGCAGGGGAGGAAGGGACGGCAGAGGGGTGGTTGGGTGGGAGGTTGGAGGAATCACTGTTAAGAGCAGGCTGGCCTTCAGGTTCCAGTCGGTGAGCAGCTGTACATGAATCATGCTTTGTGTATTCCTCTACCAGTATTATTGTTGTTGTTTTCCTCTTTCCTTCGCTGTTCTGTTAAACTACCTTTACCTCAACCCATGAGTTTTACCTTTTTCTTCTGATTCTCCCCCTGGTAGGGGGAGTAAGCAAGTGACTGCATGGTTCTTTGTTGCTGGATGGAGCTAAACCATTACATCAGTCAATTTGAAAATCTAGAACTAGTAGGACTGAAGATAAAAATGTTGGCCATTAGGTATGTGCTGTTAAGTACAGTTTGAGAAATTAGTGATGTCAGAAGGCTGCCCTGGTTTCGGTTGGGACAGAGTTAATTTTCTTACTAGCAGCTAGTATAGTGCTACATTTTGGATTTGGGGTGAGAATAATATTGATAACACACCAATACGTTAGTTGTTGCTAAGCAGTCAAGGACTTTTCAGCTTCTCATACTGGCCTGCCAACAAGAAGTCAGGGGCCACCCAAGAAGTTGGAAGGGGACACAGCTGGGACAGCTGACTCCACCTGGGCAAAGGGATATTCCATACCATATAACGTCATACTCCACATATAAAGCTGGGGGAAGAAGAAGGAAGGGGGGGACAATCAGAGTTATGGTGTTTTGTCTTCCCAAGTAACCATTATGCGTCATGGAGCCCTGCTTTCCTGGAGATGGCTGAACACCTGCCTGCCGATAGGAAGTAGTGAATGAATTCCTTGCTTTGCTTTGCTTTGTTTGCATGCATGGCTTTTACTTTACTTATTAAACTGTCTTTATCTCAACCCACAAGTTTTCTCACTTTTTCTCTCTCCCCCATGCCACTGGGGAGGAAAGAGTGAGTGGCTGTGTGGTGCTTAGCTGCTGGCTGTGGTTAAACCACAACAAAGTCAAGCAAAAAAAGAATAAATCAGTAAGTGCCAAGTGGGCAAACCTTCGGCATACTGATATAGACAAGACATGAGTTTTATTGCTGGAATAATATCTCTGAGTACCTGTATCCAGTATCAAGGTTACAGTGAACAAGGTGAATATGATGGACTGTGTTGTTAAAGAAATAGTATATAAATCCAGCAAGGTGATACAACTATGGTTTTATACTGCAGTATTTATATGTCACATTGAGTAGTGTATATAATGCTGGTTATCATACCAAAGCAAGAAATACAGTAGCTATACTTGAAAGTGGCAGGTAGTAAAGATTTATAAGAGGCTGAAGAAACTGATTCTGCTTTGATAGAAAAAAATGTCCTAAATGGAGTTATTAAGGTTATGAAGTGCAATGATGAAAAAGATCCCAATAACTTTGGAATAACACTGACAATGCATCTGTATGTAAACATATATACTTACATGTACGACCCTGAATGTGATGATTTTACTGTTTACCAACTCTAGACAGACTCAACTCTGCTGCTTTACACTGCTTCAATCTCAGTTCAGCCTTAAAAACTTTGGTCAACTATTGATCCACAGTGGCCCAAAATGAGAACTAATAAATGCAGCTGTTTTGTCTGTTAGAATAGAAGCCTGGCATTTGGATACATTTCATTTGATGCTTTTCTTTTTTTGACTCTATCAACATATTTTCTGCATAGTGATACCTTATAAGGAGCCAGAAAAGCAATATATGTAATTAGTAATTCCTTTAATGTTGTCGAAGTAGAATTTAGCAACATTACCATAACTTTATTTGTATAGTATAAAAGATTATGATATCATATTAATATAGAATATATAATTAAAAAACAATAGATCATAGCATATAAATAATATTTAATTAGATCATAGTTTCAAAATATTATTAGAGAGATATATATGCACACACATACAAGTACTATGAAATGTTTTATTAACATTAAAATTAATCATATTCTGTATGGGAGAAGCAGATAAAATATTACATTTCAGAAGTTTTATTTAGGTAAGTGAGTGAAATTCTTTGTTTTCACAGTAAATCAGTTCAGGGAGTGAAAATCAAGGGGTTCACAAAATTTTATTTCCGAATGTCTGGTTTAGACTGTTATTAGAGTACACAGTAAGCTAGCACTCATCTAATAAATAGCTGCATAAGTTTCAATTTCAGAGTTCCTTTATTTTAAGCTCTCTAGATTTTTAAGACTTTGGGATTTCTTATTTAATGTTGAGTACTTTAGAACTTTCTTAGAACAATATGCGTAGTTACAATGTTATATAACTAAGTTATAAATGACATTTTCTTTTTATTAAATGAGGGAACATTAAATGCCTATTTTAGAAAGTTTCATGTATTTTTAACTATAAAATGAGAAATCCAGAAAATAAAAGGTGAAAAATGAGATATAGTCTTTCTCCCGTAAGAAGAAAAGGAAACAGATCCTTGCCCTTCTCATTATTTTTCACTATTGTGACAGCAAAGAGCTTAGCCTATATCTTGAGCAGTAATATAATGCAGAAGGAATCCTTGACTAGATAGCTGTTGAATCAATCAAAGCCTCACCTCCATCACCAATGAGATTATTGTCTGGAAGTAAATATTTTTTTTCCTCTTTTTAAAAGGAAGTAGCCTGCTTCATTGCAGACACCTCTCTGTTCTCTGTTAGCACAATCATGGGGGTAGCTGGCTGAACTCAAGGGCTGACATGAAGATGTTCCTATGGTGAGTCCTATGTGGGAGCAGTGGAAATTACAGTTTTCTAGCTCTCAGAGAGCTTCTGCTCTTCTGAAAGAACAAAGTGTTAATGAAATGAGAGTGTGTCCTTGTTCCATACTACCTTCAATCCTCCTTTAGGGATAAAAGAGTTACAGAATCATAGAATGGCTGAGTTTGGAAGGGACCGCTGGAAGCCATCTTGTCCACCCTGCCCCTGCTCAAGCAGGGCCACCTAGAGCTGGGGGCCCACAGCCATGTCTAAACAGCTTCTGAATATCTCTGAGGTGGGAGAATCCATAACCTCTCTGGGCAACCTGTGACAGTTATCAGTTGCCCTCACAGTAAAAAAGTGTTTCCTGACATTCCAACAGAGTGTCCTGTGTTTCAGTTTGTGCCCATTGCCTCTGGTCCTGTCACTGAACAACACTGAAAAGAGCCTGGGCCCATCTTGTTTACACCATCTCTTCAGGTATTTATGTACGTTGATAAGATCTCCCCTGAGCCTTCTCTCTTCTCAGTGAGCTAAACTGTCCCAGCTCTCTCAGCCGTTTCTCGTAGAAGAGATGCTCTAGTCCCTTCATCATCTTTGCAGACCTTCCTTGGACTCTCTCCAGCGTGCCCATGTTTCTCTTGTATTGGGTAGCCCAGGACTGGACATAAGACTCCAGGTGTGGCCTCACCTGTGCTTAGTAAAGGAAATCACCCCCTACTTCTTTGTTCGGATGGACCAGTCTTGAGTTTGGAGAAGGTGACCTTTGAATATTAAGCAGCTTTCTTGGGTCCTTCTTCCTTCCAGAGCCTTATCCCATTGGAGTCTTTCAAGCAGACCTTTGAGCAGGCCAAAGTCTGCTCTCTTGCATTACAGAGTTGGGAGCTTGCTCTTCACCATTCTCCCTGCCCTCAGGATCCTGGACTCCACCATCTCATGGCCACTGCAACCTAGGCTGCTTTGAACCTTGACATCCCCAACAAGCCCTTCCTTGTGAGTATGAGGTCCAGCAGGGCACCTCTTCTTGTTGGTTCCTCCATCACTTGAGTGATGATCAGTAATCTCCAAGAACCTCCTGGATTGCTTATGCCTAGCTGTACTGTCCTTTCACCAGATAGCGGGGTGATTATATTCTGCCATGAGGATCAGGGCCTGTGAACATGAGGCTACTCCTGTCTGTCTGTATATGCTCTCATTCATTTGTTCTTCCTGATCAGGTGTCCTATAGCATATACCCACCTCAATGTCATACATATTGGTCTGCTCTGTTCTGCTATAGTATCTGGACCCTCATTTCCAGATGCAACTTGACCCACATCTCTCATCGAGAACAGTACAAGGAAACTAAACTGGGAGAGTTGTAGGAATTTTTGAGTAAAATGAGTGGACTGGTTAAGGGAAGAAAAGAGTGGTCTACAACCTACTGAAGAATAGCAAAATAGACAACTATTCCAGTAAAATTTTATTCTTCTTGGCAAATGAGAGTTTTTGAATTATTTGGTTGTTTGGCTGGATTTATCTGGGAAACAAGAAATTATAAGATATGAGACCCGTAAATAATTTTCAGAGGCAGAAAGGTCACTGCTTTCAATTCTCAGCCACCACTGTGTTAACAAGTTTCTATAATACAGGTGAATTCTCTAAGTCCTAATTAGAATGATCACATGGACTCCTTAGGTACTAACACCTACCTTAAAACTCTTGTTTTCTTGTCTGTTACTATGGAGTAAATGGTAAGTAACCCTACTATAAGTAAAGGAGTATACATGAGGAGTCTGTATTGTCATCTTTTACTTAAAAGGCGGTAAAAGGTATTAATTGGTACATGGTAGTAAGTGCTTGAAGTCATCATGGCTACCCCTCTGCTATAGTGGAATGTAGCAAAAGATAATTTTTTTCTTTAAAAGATCTTGTAATAAATTTATGAAGGACTTAACTTTTCATTTTTTACTTTTACAAATCCTTTTATAGTGAGAAAATGCTTTTAATTCATGTAGCACCTTTTTCCTAGATCCATACCTTTATCTGCTTACTGACTGCTGTCACTAGAGTCACTCTTATAGAGTTAGTGTTTTTTTTCTCTTTATGGCCTAACCTAGAAAGAGGTTGGAAAAGACTTTCCATAGAAAGTAGACACTTTGCCAGAAGGTACATCAGGAGACACTATTTTAATGTAAGTTACTTTAAGTCTTATTATTGCAATAAATTTTTCCTCAGCTTCCCAAGTGAGTGCTTTATTCCTGAATATTCCTCCCAGTTCTCTTTTATTCAGAGAAAAACAGAAGTGAATGTGTAAGTCAACTGAAGATCCTAAACTGACAGGCTAAGTCATTGATGCTAACCTTTATGAACCCTATAGACTCCTGTTTAAATAACAGCTCCTTAAGGAGACATAAGCCAAAGTTATGATCCCTTTTAGAAGGGACTATTTACTACAGACATTGGAACAGGAGAGTATTTTTTTCAGTATTTGGGAATGTCTCATGCAGTATGATTAGCTTAGACCGATAGAAAAATAAACACATTAATCAATTTTATTATCAAATGTGTCAACCAGAGTTGCTAAAGATAGGCTTTTAAATATGTATATAGAAAAAAAAAAATAATTACTGCAGTTCCCTTTGGCTTTGGACTTTTTTGGTTTGGGTCTTTTTGTTTGGTTTTGGGTTTTTTTTTTGTTTGTTTGTTTGGTTTGGTTTTTTTACCATAACCTTTTCTATATAGAGAATATTTAGACTGCCATGCCCATGAATACATATTATGTGTCTAGCTTTCAGACACACATTTGAAAGTCTTGCCATCAATCCATTATAAATGGATTCCATCCTCCATTCATGTTTGCTTATAGACTTGCAGTTTTTTTGCAGTTGTGCATTTTTCTTGTCAAATATGATTGCAAGAATCAATTTTTTAATGAAAATACTGTATAGATGGCTATAAAAATGTTCAGAGTTCACCTTTAAAATTTTAAGCTATGTTTAAACATATCAAGCAATAACTAATCTTTAAAGTCAACAAAAAGAATTTCATTCATGTTGGTGTCCACTTCTGAAGAGCTAAATTACAGATATTTCTCCATAGTTCATTGGAGGATTTTTTTTTTTTTTCACAGTGTGAAATGGTAGCTCCTCTACACAGAAACTTTATATATTTGCTATTAATTTAGTCTTTAATAGTACTGTCAAAGGTAGTGAATACAAATTCATTAATGAGTTGGAAACATAAACCTCTGAAACTATCTTAAGTTCAAAATCTTTTCCCTGGAGAATCTATGGTAATCCATAACTGGCGTTCTTCCTTCTACACAAATGAACTAAACTCCCAGTTATATGTCCCAGTCAGCTATTACAGATTTTTTGTTTAACAATATATTAATTTGAGCTAAGAGTATTTTGGTTTTGGCTAGAGTAGAGTTAATTTTCTTCATAGTAGCTAGTATAGGTCCATGTTTTGAATTTGTGCTGGAAAGGGTGTTGATAATACAGGACTGTTTTATTTCTTTCTGAGCAGTGCTTACACAGAGTAAAAGAATTTTCTGCTCCTCATATCCCCCTGCCAGCGAGTAGGCTGGGGGTGCACAAGAAGGTGGGAGGAGACACAGCTGGGACAGCTGACCCCAACTGACCAAAGGGATATTCCATACCATATGACGTCATACTCCGCATATAAAGCTGGAGGAAGAAAAATGAAAGGAAGGGCAGTCAGAGTTAGGGTGTTTTGTCTTCCCAAGTAACCACTATGTGTGATGGAGCCCTGCTTTCCTGGAGATGGCTGAACACCTGCCTGCCAATGGGAAGTGGTGAATAAATTCCTTGTTTTGCTTTGGTTGCATGTGTGGCTTTTACCTTACTTATTAAACTGTTTTTATCTCAACTATGAGTTTTCTCACTTTTACTCTTCTGATTCTCTCCCCGATCTCACCTGAGGGGAGTGAGCGAGCAGCTGCGTTGAGCTTAGTTGCCAGATGGGGGTTAAATAACAACAAATTACTATTTTCATACTAGGCCCTCCTTTAAGTTTAGAAGGAGAGGTGACATCCCTCATTCCTCAGTCAGGGAAACCTGACAACGTTGTAGGACTTTATTGCCTTTCTGTGAATACCTGCAGATACCTCCTGAGGTGATCTACATGTTCTTGAGTTCATCGCTTTTCCACAGACTTGTTTTTTCAGACTATCTCATGTTCTTTCTTTCTTGCTTGCTTTCTTTCTTGCTTTCTATATAGGTCCCTTGGTGGAGTGGCTAGATAAAACAAGGAAGCTGCCCAAATCTTTGCAGTATGTTTGAATGTAAGAAATCATTTCTGCCATATACATGTGAGGAGTAAAACAGCATATTTACAGTCCTTTACTTTTATGCAACCCTACATCAGTATAAAATCTGCATCTTAGTAAGTATTGGCTTAGATTCTTCTTTTACAGCATTTTTTCTATGGTAATAAGATGTTATTACAGAAGGTATAAAAAGCTATAACATTGCAACAACATTGTGTATTTTGATAAAGCATTTACTTGTGTCATTTGCTAAACTTGGAAATATGCTATATAGCCTGGTTTTGATGCCACTAGAGCAGGAATAGAATAATGAAGAAAGAAATTGATTACAATTATATAAACTCTTGTTTGATGACATAACTTAGTCCATTATTAGCAAAAAGACAGAATGGGATTAAGACACTACATTTAAGTGCATTGAGAAGGAAAAATGTATAAGTATAAATTATAGCTATTGATTTTAAAGTTAAGTGAATTATTGCACATTATTTGAAACACTTGAGCTGAATTTTTGCAGCACAGCATACAAAGAAAACTAGTTAATGAATTTAAGACTCACTTCTATAAATTTCTGAATATGTATCATGACACATATCCTAAAATTAACTACAATGATCAAATTGCTCAGCCAAACTCACTGTAAAGGTTCCAATTTAGGTAAGTTCAAAATCCAGCCATAAAAGTGGAGAATAAATAAATATAGTTTGAGTTCTTGAGAGACATTCCTGAAAGAATATTGCAAGCTGTTTGAAAAATGCTGAAACACTATGATGTTCTCACTTTTTACAGAAATTTGAGAAAAAAAAAATCCTGAGAGGAAAAAGAATTACTTACTGTTATCTTATGTTCTCTGAACACACTGCTTAATATACAATGTGGTTCTCTGGGGGTGACTTTTTCTTATTTGTGGCAGACTAAAATGCTCCTGCAATTTTTTAGCCACAGTTCTTTACAAGGGGAAAAAAAGTAATTGTTGAGTCTTCCTCCCAACCACACTCATCCATTCTCTCTTAATTTTCTATTGTCCATGGAAACTACACTTAAAGTAATGGTCCAGAATAGCAGGTGGAGGAGGCAGAGTCAACACATCTTCAGCAACAGTTATTTTTTGTGTATAGTCAGAAGACAAAAATAAAAAAAAGTTTTAAGTAACTCATTTTTATACTTAACAACTTTTCTTCCAAAGACCTTCACTTTTTACAACCAGGTTGAAAATCCCCTGAGGAGACAGGTTGAATGAAGTATATATTTAGTTGAACACAGACTGAAGCACTTGCTTTCCCAGTATTTCCCATTGGTACTGCAAGGATAGAGGAGGAGGAATACATGAGGTATGAGGCTATTTCATGCAGAAATCCAAGAGATTGCAGGGAATGCCATAGAGGTTAGAGATTTAAAAAATGTGAGAAATTCAGCATCAACCAACTGCATAGTTTTTACCTGTTTCAGATCAAACCACCTCAAGGTATTATTTGTGAAATCAAACACTCTGGTTGGCATAACAGAATTATATGAATAATAGTTATTTGCTGTTTTAGCTGCCAGACACACCTAGAGTCACATATTTAAGATAGTTTTTACAGTTACAGTAAAGACAGTGATTTTTTTCAATAATATATTGTATGTTTTCATTTACGTCTCAAGACCACCTTAAATTTATTCATGTCATTAAAAAGTGAGAGATCTGTAATGCCAGTATTCAAAGCTCTCCTAATCAATACAAAGGTTATGACGACAATAAAAGGTATAAACTTATAGACAGCAAGAACTGGTGGGGCAAGCTGGTCTCTCCATGAGTTTCTGTTAGCACAAAATCTTAGTGTGAGAGTCACCAGGCTCCTGGATGGAGGAGTACAAGATTTGAAAGGACTTTCTGAAATTGTTTTGGAAAGAATGAACACAGAAGAAATAAGCATTGTGCAGTATGTCATAAAGAAATGGCTAAAAGGCTAGATAACATAATCTGAACCACAGACAGGAGTCTTGCAGGAATCTGCAGGAGGAAGAGGAAATGAAGGACAGTTACAAACAGCAAAATTTCCTGAAGCAAATGAGTTTTAAGCATAACAGTATTTATCACAGCACATAGAATTTATCCCTACTATGATAATCCATAGGTAATAAAAAAATAATTCCTATGCAAGGAAAAAAATGCATTTATTTCATAAATTTGAAGACAAAAAACATTCCTAGAGTGTGCAACACTCAATCAGGCGTATAAAGTTTGTTATAAAGAGACCTAGGGGTTCCAGTTTGTCAGTGGTGCAGAAGATACAACATAGCTAATAACAGCAACCCTAATACAAGATTTGGCTTTTTTTTTTTCATAAGCTTCAATAGGTTACTTATAAATAAAATAGGAATTTTATGGGAATTTTGACTAGCCTGAAAGGTAATAACTGTTATCAACACAATCATTTTCCAGTTTCATTTCAAGAAATTTAATTCAAAAATATGGAAGAATCCTGCCTATGGATGGTAAAGAACAAAGATGATGTTAGGCAGAGAAAACATGCAGAATGTGACTTCTCTTAAGCGAACACAGCAAGCTACAAAAAGAAGTATGCTATAGGCGCCTATAACCATTTCTATTTTTCCCATTGAATTCTTTATCAAAATGTTCACTGTTTCTTCAGCCCTGAATATATCTTCTCCATTTCTCTCATAATAGAAAATATAAATATTAAGAAATGCCAGGCAGGCTTTAAATTCCTATTCTTTAGAATATTCTTTAAAATCTTATGTTGTAGGAAATCTATACTAGATGCATGCTCCTGCTAAGGTTACTCAGTACTAACTTTGATCAGTTCTCTTTTTTAACTCTTTTGTTTTCTACCCCTTGTTTTCTTATGTTTTGCAAAGATATTTAGACAAGCTGACTTCCACTTACAGTTTTAATTGCAACTATTAGAGAGTCTGCTATTGTGTTTTAGGGTTTTTTTGCTATAGAAAACTATCATTGCAAATATTACATATTATGCAAAGAAAGGTTCTAAGAATTATTTTCTGTGATTTATTCAAAAAACCCCACAGCTTCTATGCCATTTTTTCCCAGTCCATTACAGGACCTACATTCAAAACCCTTATTAATTTCTAATAGAAATGGAAAATCAGGAGCAATACATAATTCCTTGACAATCTCTGACTCTTTTCCTTTCTCTCTTCTTTTCCTCAACCTCGCATCAATATTTAAGAAATAAATAAAAGAACACAGTTATTAATTAAATATAAAAGGATTCAAATGCAATTTTCCACATGTAATTCCACATGCAATTTTTTTAACTGTATTTTTATTGGAGGAGTTTCTACAAAATGACAATTTTAACCAACATTGCTGGGAACATAATTAAGCTTCAAACAGACTTAAAATTGGATTATTTTTTTTTCAACATCCTAATTTCACTATGCTTCACTCCATTCTTACTTTAAATTTAAATATTTATGTTAAATTCATATTGGTTATATGTTTTAATGTTTGGGGTTTGGTTTTTTTTTTTTTTTCTTTTTCCCCTAGATCTCTAAAAGCTCAAATACCCTTTTCATAGAAATATAGAAATTTCATGCTAAAATCATTGTACTCCGATCTTCTTAGAATCATAGCAATTAAAATAGAAAAAGACCCTTTGGGATAAATGTGAATTCCACTGCTAGTAAAGTCTAGATCAGCTTAAAACCCCCCACATTTTCTTCTAACTTGCAGACTAAATATCTCATTTAAATATATTTCACAAAAAATGTGGAAAGTACATGAAGACCAGTTTGTTCCTGAGTTCCTGTGACAGAGACATTTGGGGACATAACTCCTAAAGAACTGATGTGAGAAGGGAAGGCATGAAACTGTGCAGGTCAATATCCTTCAACATGAGATAGTTCACACTGTTGTCCTGTACAGTCAGAAAGAACTGAATGTCCTTAAAAGCTCTTCTGAAATTCTTTCTGGTGTTGCATATGTCTGCTCTACTCTTAGGGGCATGTCTGTGCCAAAAGAGCTCAACATAACCTAGACTGTTCACTTTAGTCAATATTTAGCCAAGCTGTACACGTTTAGCTCTTTTAATCTTCACTCATAAATCAGTCTGGTTATTTTTTGCTACTCATATGTAACCTCCTTCAAATTTGTCAATATCTTTTTGATAATGTGGTACCCAGTATTGAATACAAGAAGTTAAAATAGCTTTCAAATAGCTTTATTACTGTTTTTGGTTTTGTTGTTATTTTTTTATTATTACTACAAACATTTTATATTACAAATATACCCATATGGCCAAAGTTTTTATAATAGACTTTGATTTAGCATCCACAATCAATTGCAAGATGAATCAATTGCAGATACTTTTGAGACAATTAAATACTTAGTGCTGAGTTACCCTTGTCTAATTATTTGGAAATTAGGTATGTAGGTGAAACCTCCTTATGAGAGAAGCCCTCTGATATTATGCCTTGATATGTCTGGATTGCCTTTTAATTCATATCAAATCAAACAGGAACAGAAGAACAGACTAGAAATAGAAAAGTCACAGAAGACAGTTTTAGAGCTGCAGTACTATTATGAAACAGACCACACAGGAAACATCTACAAAAGTATTTTACAAAGTCATTTTTAACACCTTTCATATTAATATGTTTAGGATGTGACAGATGTGAAATCTCTTTGACTCAAAGAGTATTTCAGTGACTTTGGAAGTCCTTGAAGGCCGTAAGAACAGTTATGAGCCTGGCATGATTTAATTTTTCTAAGCTTCTGCTCTACAGGCAAGCTGCAGACAGCTTCTAGGAGGGGTTGGCAACGCAATGAGTCTCCCATTCATCCTTTAGCAAGCCCTTTAAAAGAATTTAAGACTTTTTCTGTTTGTTCAAGAAAATCATATTCTCATGACTCACCAGTGCACTGTGTATACCTTCTGGCTAACAGGCCTTCCAAAAACCTTTTATGAAAAATTCACATGAGGTACCCAAAAGGTTGGTAGAACATTAATTGGAAAGGACATTTATAAGATGAGTACTGTTGTTACTGCCTTTTTATTTCTAAGATTTAAGCAAGAGATTTAGCTGATCAGCTTCCTCCTCTAGGGAATAGTTGTAGTACTTTTATTCTAACAGTTTGGGAAAGTGTCACAGCACCAGCTGGTAAATGGGTAGATATCAAATGTGAGGGAGAGTCCTACAGGTCAATATGATATACAGCAATCCTCTGCAAGCAGTTAGCATGAAAAGTATTGATATATAAACATAGCAAAAATACAACAATAAAGCCCAACACTACCTAAACTACTGGATGCTGCAATAAATCTTGAAAATGTTTCTGTAAGCATGTAAGCCGACAATTCCTGAAGAAAAATTTGTTGCAGGGCAGTGATGGTATGAATGGAATGAGTCTGTGAAAGTGAGATATAACAGAACATTACATACTGAGAACAGTAGACTCAGGTAGTCTTAGTGTCACTAAGAGCATCAAATAGAGGTTTCAAGATAAAGAACATTAAGACCACATGTACATAAAATTAGTGTTAGTTGGAGAATTTCTGAAATAGTTGGGTCACAAATCCTCTAGTGTTCAGTGTTCCATCAAAATGGAAGAGAAATTGTCATTGAACATCATTCAAAGTATGGTATGAAGGGTGCTCTTGGTTCTTTTCAGAAACTGTTGTAAATCAAGAACAATTTTATTAAAGCCGGTAAAGTTAAACACTGATGAAAGGAAAACAAAGACTGTTTAATGAGAATCCAGCCCAAAGTTTTACAGAACCTTTACTGTCTGTCAGTACCTAGAAAATATAAGCAAATTTAACTGTGAGAAAGTCAGTGACAGGAGTGCAAGAGTTTATGGAGTACGTGGTACAAAAGGTCATGGCTTTCCTGCTTGTTGATGTACACTGAAAGTAAAATTGAAGTGAGAGTTTTCAGAACTGGCATTTTCTTGGGGTTTAATGTAAAGCTGATTCTCAGAGATGAAGAAAACACTTATCAAGATGTTCTGTTCTTCTGAATTTAAGCTGATCCCATTCCCAATAACCCAGATCAATCAATGTACATACTGTTCCTGGAATTACAGATGGCAATTTTGGTGAAACTTCTTCATTGGAAAAATGTGGTTTGAACATTAGATGATCTGATATTAGCTAATCTGAGATGTGATTAGCACTTACTTGTGATCATGTGCATATGTCAGCAGTAATGTCTCCAAGTCAGATTATTTGGGATGTTCTATTACTTTGAGTGTGTTGGTGGGTGAGAAGCTCAACATGAGCCAGAAATGTGCACTCGCAGCCCAAAAAGCCAACCACATCCTGGGCTGCATCAAGAGAAGCGTGGCCAGCAGGTCAAGGGAGGTGATTCTTCCCCTTTACTCTGCTCTCATGAGACCCCACCTGGAGTACCATATCCAGCTCTGGAGCCCTCAACACAGGAAAGGCAAGGGCCTGTTGGAACGGGTCCAGCGGAGGGCCATGAAGAGGATCAGAAGGCTGGAACACCTCTCCTATGAAGACAGGCTGAGAGAGTTAGGGTTGTTCAGCCTGGAGAAGAGAAGGCTCTGGGGAGATCTTATAATGGCCTTCCAGTACCTAAAGGGGGCCTACAGGAGAGATGGGGAGGGACTCTTTATCAGGGAGTGTAGTGACAGGACGAGGGGTAATGGTTTTGAACTGAAAGATGGGAGATTTAGATTAAATATTAGCAAGAAATCTTTACTGTGTGGGTGGTGAGACACTGGAACAGGTTGCCCAGGGAAGTTGTGGATGTCCCTTCCTTGGAAGTGTTCAAGACCAGCCTGGATGGGGCTTTGAGCAACCTGGTCTAGTGGAAGGCGTCCCTGCCCATGGCAGGGGGTTTGGGACTCGATGATCTTTAAGGTCTCTTCCAACCCAAACCATTCTAAAATTCCATGATTCTATTCTATGATACTGTTCATGAAGAGTTGTGATTACATGTGGCTACCTACTGTCATTTTCTAATGTGATGCATGATGAATACCCATAAAGGAATGTTATCCATAAGCTTGCTCCTTCCTACCCTGTATGTAGGCATAAAGAAAAACTATAGACACATAGCACACAAAGGAAGATTGATTGACAGGGAAAGAGAAATTTAAAATATTTCAATATGTTAAAATTGTCTCATAATCAACTAACAGTTTCTTCACATGTTATTTACTGATGAGATTTTTTTTTTCCTCAGGATGACAATATTTGTAAAACAAAAAGGATTGTTAAAGTTCTTTTTTTCACAGGTAAGCTTGATAGGGTGAATAACAAAAATATCTGAAGATATTTATCCTTTTCTTTTAATGAATATTTCAAATTTTATTCTTATTTATTCAACAGTCAAGACAAACACTATTTAACTTGAAGCACGTGAATACTCCCTTTGGTGTGAGTGTATGAAGTTAATCACATGCTCTATTGGATTAGATCATGAATATATATTGACTTCACTGGGTTTCCAGGAAAGGAACAAAGTTGCAGCCAAAGCCAGGTAGTATAGATTTATACTTGTGTATGAGTTCTGTGGGGCAATGTGTATAAACCTGTGCGGAAAGTATATTAACCTGGCATATTGCACTGATGAAATGAGGAAAAAAACCCACAAAACCAAACCCACAGGGGTTAATGACATGATCAAGAACATATACGTCTCTTGTGTAGTCTTGCCAACTGCAAGCAGACCTGTAACATCAGAGGGTCATTAAGAAATCATTAAAATGGGGTTAACCAAATATTTATATATGAAGGCACTGAATGTCAGTGATTTTATCTTTCTAGATCCAGTGCTATAAATTAAAATAAGTTTCATATTCCCTTACCTTTGTTCTTGGACTTTAATATCAGTCCTCAATAAACCAGTTCTATCAGTTAAGAGTAATACTTGTGTTTAAGTAAGATTTGTTGGAAGGTATTTAGGAGCTTAACATTTTCTTATTTCTCATTCTTAAAAAAACATGCATCTTTCTGACCCATGGTCAGGTTTATAGTGATCTCATCATGACAATGCCTTTGTCTTATCTGAATCCAGACAAGAGAAAGATCTTTCTAAAAACAACCCTACTAATGGATAAAGCCAATGTTTATAAGAAAAACAATTAAAATGAAAATACAGGATTTTCTTCACATTTCCATTTCCTCACAGTCTTGTCAGCCTTTGAAATTTCTCAAGCAATTTTAAAAACAATTTTTTGTAATATAAATCATCTCCTGTGGCTGTAGTTAAAAAGAAATATGTAGCTCAGGATTCATATTTTCAGATTTAACAGTTGATAACATGTTAGTTGAGTTGTGGAAATTAAACTTGTAGCCTGGAAGACCAAATCCATGATGTGGATTTAATCTTTACTTACAGAAGAGACCAAACAAGGAAGAACAAGTTGGATCTCTTAACACGGTCTGGAGTGTGTTACACTCTATCTTTACTGACTGCAATGATGAAAATAAAATTGAAATATTAAGTTGTATGAGATTATGCAAAAATGTTATTTCAGATGAAGTGTAAATATATGCATGTTGTTGGTCCAACAGAGGAAGAAGGAAGAAAATATTTTTTTTTCTAAACAGTTTAAATAAATTCTTTCTTTCAAAGTTTTGTTCTTCAAATACAATTTCCATGGTTTTATTTTCTTGTAGAAAAGCAGAGATATTTGTGTGTATTCCTTCTTTGTGTCATCGTGAGGGAACTGACAGACAAAAGGCCTAGCACTAAAGGTTGAAGTTATATGGTACCTCTGCTTCACAAATAAATATATACATACATAAAGAATATATATATGTATTTCTTTATGTTCTTCTTAAAGAACATATATATGTATAAGCAGGATCTCACTGATAAGTGGGACATTGTTACAGGTAACAGGAAGCTTTGCCCTGACATGCACTGCATGCTTTTGTAAAAGGGTATGGAAAAGATAAGAAAGTCCACAAGATGAATGATATCCTTGGTATGTTTAAAAGGAGAAGAGTAAACAAGAAACAAACAATTTCTAAATTGCATTATGTTTTCATTTAATGCTTCTTTCAGATTAAAAATATTCACGTATATGAATGTGTCTCATGTATAATAACTTGTAGCCATTGGTAAATGGTGATTGCAATGTTTCCTCACAGTCTACCTTTCTGACAGCCCTGTAAAATACACTGTGGATGTTAGAGCAGTAAAAATTCAAACACTAGATACATCACTCACCTAAGAATGCATATCCAAAGCAAAAAGAAGAAAAGTCATAATGCCAATGGTTATGACTTTCTTATGGAACAAGCACAGCACAGATAATTATAGATGCACTTTAAAAAATCACGGTGGGTACACACAGATTCTAGCTTTTTTCCAGTAAATAGAACTAACTGAATAGAGAGCGATAGCTTTCATACAGTTTTTAGTAAGCCATTCTGTAGAATTTGACATGAACTGCTTACAAAGCTTAAACAGGTCTATAGAAAGACTATAACTCTTTATTAGTTTCTGCAACTTCTGGATAGATTTCCTATAAAAGTGTACTACATTGTTGTCAAGTTGTGCCTGATTTGTCTGTAAACATGTGCTCCAGAGTATGGACATTTGTGATATTGTACTCTAGATGGAGAAATTACGTGAGGTAAAAAGTGCAAAAGCATAAGAAAATGGATCAGCTTTTAAAACTATTCTTTCTTTGCCATCAGATGATTAAAAACTAGCACCTGAAATGACATATTTCAGAAGTTGTGGATGCCCCATCCCTGGAAGTGTTTAAGGCCAGGCTGGATGGGGCTTTGAGCAACCTGATCTAGTGGAGGTGCCCCTGCCCATGGCAGGGGGGTCAGACTCGATGATCTTTAAGGTCCCTTCCAACTCTAACCATTCTATGATTCTATGATATGGACAGACTTTCCATGGTGCCTAACTTCAGCAGTCCCCCAATCAAGAGATGATATAGAATCATAAAATCATAAAATTGTCTATGTTGGAAGGGACCTTTAAGATCATCGAGTCTGACCATTAACCTAACACTGCCAAAACCACCACTAAACTATGTCCCAAAACACCACATCTACCTGTCTTTTAAATACCTCCAGGGATGGTGATTCCACCATTTCCCTGGGGAGCCTGTTCCAATGCTTGATAACCCTTTCAGTGAAGAATTTTTTTTCCTAATATCCATCTTAAACCTCCCCTGGCACAACTTGAGGCTGTTTCCCCTTGTCCTATCACTTGTTACTTGGGAGAAGAGACCAATCCCTACCTCTCTACAACCTCCTTTCAGGTAGTTGTAGAAAGTGATGTCTCCCCTCAGCCTCCTTTTCTCCAGACTAAACTATTCCATTTCCCTCATCCGCTCCTTATAAGAAAACTAGAAAATTTGTAGCAGCCCTTATTGACTACTGACTTTCAAATACACAGCCTGGCCATTCAGGAAAGTGGAGTGATCAAGTTAATAGGGACCGAGCTGACTGATTTCCACGCCATACCTGAAAATGAGAATTCTGGTTCTGTGCAAGAACTCTTACAAAAAGTTAGTGGTCATCTCTTATCTCCAGAATAGAGCGAATTCTTGTTTGAGATGTAGATATTTAAACTGTCAATATAGTTCATGAACCTACTACCCATATTTGTTTTATCTATTATTGTTCACTTTTGTTTTGTAAATACATAGTGACAGCCTGTCTGCATTTTACTGTTTTTCCTATCCTCTGCTGGAAGTCCCTAAAAAAATCAGCCAGCAGAAATTTATGTTCTCTCTTAGATAGAAAATGTGTTTCAATGACAAATTCATTAACTAGACACAAACCTTATATTTATAAATATTTTTTTCTAGAATCAATTCATTAATTATGCTATAGTATGTCAAGAAAGACAGTGATAAAAGAGATAGAAAATGAGATAGAGAAGTTTGAACCTTTTAGATAGCTCATTCACGAGGCTGTTCAGCACTTTTCCTCATAAAGAATGCTCCATGTTTGCTTTGGTGTATTATCTCTCAGACTCTCTTTAATGTTTAGTGCGGTCATTTATTTAAAGGCACTTTTTATATTGGAATTCATGCTGGAGTTTCACTTCATACAGCTGACTCATGCAGTACTGTGCCTGTTTAAAATTAACATAGAATATTTCAGGTTCAAAGATGATATTACATGTCTCTTCTTTCGTACACTGCTCTAACTTCCTCTTTAAAAGTCTTAGCTCCCCAGTTATCAATTTTTTAAAAGATGGCTTCAGTTTCTAATGACACAATTTTGCACATGGAAGTAACTACATCTGCATTTTCCAGCTTCACAAACCTATTTCCTGTTTCCCAAAAGTTATATAACAAAACATACTGGTAAATTCAAACATAAAGACACACATTATAATCGAAATTATAAAAGTGGAGGTCAGTTTGAGGGAAAAGAGCAATATTAATATATATGCTCTTAAAACACAGAACTGATAAATCATTTATTCAAGGACAAAATACGCTGAATAGTTTAACATGGAAGATTATAGTCCACATTCCTCTATCTATGGAGGAAAGAAAAGAGGTTGAATTTTGTTATAATTAGGAAAAATGATTTTTTAAATATAATCCAAGTTCTTATAGATCTGTTAATTTACTTTGGTTCATACCTTCAGATTAAATAGCATAGCAGGCATTTCAGTCTTCTTTTTTTTCAGCCTTGAAAAGCTTAAGTCAGTGTCTGTTGGAAGTTTTCAGAGCTATGTTCATAGAATCATAGAATAGTTTGGGTTGGAAGGGATGTTCAAAGGCAATTTTGTCCAACCTCCCCTGCAATAGGCAGGGATATCTTCAACTAGATCAGGTTGCTCAGATCCGCGTTCAACCTGACCTTGAATGTTTCCAGGGATGGGGCATCTACTACCTCTCTGGTTAACCTGTTCCAGTGTTTCAGCACTCTCATTGTAAAAAAATTTCTTCCTTATATCTCATCTAAATCTAGGCTCTTTTAGTTTAAAGCCATTACCCCTTGTCCCATTTCTACAGGCCCTGCTAAAAAGTCTCTCACTATTTTTCCTATAGGTCCCCTTTGAGTATTGAAAGGCCACAATAAGGTCTCCCTGGACCTTTCTCTTCTCCAAGATAAACAGCTCCAACTCTCTCAGCCTGTCTTCATAGGAGAGGTGCTCCAGCCCTCTGATCGTCTTCATGGCCCTCCTCTGGACTCGTTCCACCAGGTCCTGGTCCTTCTTATGTTGGGTGCTCCAGAGATGGACACATTACTCTGGGTGGGGTCTCATGAGAGCAGAGTAGAGGGTTAGAATAACCTCCCTCGACCTGCTGGCCGCTCTTCTTCTCATGCCGTCCAGGATATGGCTGGCCTTCTGGGCTTTGAGTGCACATTACTGACTCATGTCCAGCTTTTCATACACTAACACCCCCCAAGTCCTTCTTTTCAGGACTGCTCTCAATTCCTTCATCCTCCAGCCTGCATTGATACTGAGGGTTGCACCAACGCAGGTGCAGGACCCTGCACTTGACCTTATTAAAACTCATGAGGTTCATGTGGGCCCACTTTTCAAGCTTGTCCAGGTCCCTCTGGATGCTATCCTGTCCCTCAGGTGTGTCGACTGCACCACTCAGCTTGATAACATCTGCAGACTTGCTGAGGGTGCATTTGATCCCACTTTCTATGTCATTGATGAGGATATTAAGCAATACTGGTCCCGACACGGACTTCTGAGGGACACCAATTGTTACTGATCTCCATCTGGAAATTGAATTACAACAGTTAAGTCTATTGCCTTTTTTTATTTAGTTAATTATTATTTCTCATATTATTATTGTTTTTAATTAGAAGAGTAAAGAGTTTATGTGTTGGCAATAACTTGAGCTAAAAAGAATCTCAGATCCTTGGGATTTGTTATGACACTGTGATTCTACTTGAGCCTGACTATGGATTTAAATATTTCTACACATGTGGTCTGTGGTGGCTGGTCCCATGGTTCAGAAGGAAACTTAATGTAAACATTGCATCTTCTTCTGTAAACATTTTTCTTTTGTTCTCTGCATTTAATTTATTCTGAAGAATCTGCTGACTATTCCATTACTTACTCACTGACTGTTTCACTCACTTTTACTCAATAGCAAACCAGTTTTTACAACCACAAGACAAAACAAGTAAGCCAGGGAGATGACAAATAAGAGAAGATTAAGTGGTTTGGGGAAATAAGTGTCTTCACTTGAAGTGATGCCTGAAAAGTGGGCATTCACCCACCTCTCTGAATCTTGAGACAGAGCACTAGTTTTTGTGGCACATGGACCAGGCATCATGTCAGAAACCACATACACCTCTTTGTGTCCATACATTTCTTCCTCCTTTTCTTCACCCTCCTTTCTCCTTGCTGTGACCCACTCCCTTTCCCCCTGAGGCAGAATCCCTCCCCACTTCAGAAAATCTTAACTATGCTGCTGAGAAAGGTATCACCAATAAACTACTATGACACCAACCATACTCATCACAATGTCAAACTTGTCTTTTTTGGAAGTTACTCCTTCAAGTAATTTCCTTCTTTATGGAGTAATTTTCCACTTTTTTTTTTTTCCTATTTATGCTGCTTCTCTTCTTTTCTAGAAATATTTCCATCAAATATATCTTATTTATATAATGTCACTTAAAGTCGGAAGCACCTTTTATATAATTCCATAAACACTCTGCAGTTGTCATATTTCTCTCATATGATTTAAGACATCTGTCATATTGTACTATATTATCCTTGTTTCCTTTTCTGAGTTTCAGTAATTCTTGATCTATCCCTCTACCCTCTTATAAAAGTTTAGCGTAAGCTTTGTGAAATTACCTATGGATATGTTTGCATTGTGGTTCCACTACATGTTTCTGAAACACTTTAGTAGCATTTATGATAGTATCAGCCACCCATTGTCCAAACTGGTCATCCAGAAGTATGCCTAACTACTTTCCTAATTAACAAATCAATAGTTAGACAGAAATTCCTGCTGTCTAGGTACCAACAACACTTCAAATGCTGGTTTCAGGCTACAGCTAAGGTGTTTTCCAGAATGGGGAAAATATGCTGAGTCATATCCCTGCACCACAGGCAGGAGTCTGTGTTGTTCTTCCCTCAGTCAGATACCTGTCTCTCTTTAAGGCCTCCTGTTCCTTTTGTTTCTTCCTTCAGGCTCTCTAGACTTCTTTTTTGGGTTGTATTACTCTTTCATATCACTCTCCCTAACATAATTTTGCTTCTTTTTCTGAAGAAACAGAAAATGTCCATGAGATATTGTGACTTTGAAATCGTTTTTGTAATAATAATATCACATTGCATAGAATAATAGTCTTATAAACACAGTCACTTGAGTATCAAGTATAGTCCATATCAATACAAAATAAAAGCACTCTGCTCCCCTTCTCTCTATACAGTCTGGGTAGCAGGAGTCAGGCTGCCACATACAATGTAGACAGACAAATGATTGACAGTGCTCAGAATCCACAGCATATTTTTAAGTTGATCACCTCAAACACTAGAGCAAAGCAATGCATTTCTCCTTTTTTTTTTTTTTTTCTTACAGTCCTCTCCCACAGGGTATTTTGGAGGTAGTAGTGGAAGCTTTCAGTAAAATCAACCAACAGGGATTTCTGTTCATACTGTGGCTGCTTATCAGCTTCTCTGAATACTAAAGCAGTTAGCATGGTGTGGATGGAAAATTAGAACAGAGAGCAAAGGAACACCAGCTGCTAACCGAGAAAAGTGCAAGAAACTGGAACTGGCACTTAATTATCTTTGAGACCTCTACTACTTTGTCAAATCTGGCTAAAATCAATAGACTCAAAAGCTACAGGAATAGGGAAAAGTCATACACGTGCACAGACAAATACACACATGGACCTTGCTCCCATAGAGAACATTGCTACAAAGCCAATTTGGCTTATGTGTGCAAGGGATATTCCATGCTGCTCAAAGGGACTGCACACACAGTGATGAGTGGCCACATCTGTGTGAGGCAGTAAGGACGTTCACTAGGGTTTCATTGCGACATACCTCATTTGTAGTCTAGACACTGCACAGCTGCTTTGCTGTGCTTCCAGAAGTGCACACAATCACAAAGAGGTTAAAGGAAACAAAGTCAAAGGTTATTCCATCCAAATGTTCCCCTGTTTATTGGGATGCTCAGGAGGAAATATGGCTCCATAAGGCACACCTATTTCCCCAATACTTTATAGGCTGGAACAGATGGACAATACCAATCTCTACTTGAATCAGAGGTAAATGCTGTCAGCTTGTTCTCTTTGGTTCCTCAAAGAATGGCATCTTGCAGGTTATGTTTTGCCTTGGACTGACCTTAAAATCCTCAAAAAATCAAACCCAAGATATCAGTGGACTGGATGAAATTGGGGGAAAAAACAGACACAAATAATTTGGAAGGACTGAACAGAGTAAATTTCATGTATAAGGCAAGGCAGTTATAAGGGCGATAAGGGAGCAAACCAGATGGAAACAGTCTTTGTTTAACAGTTCACCGAATGCCTGATCAAGAACTGGACTTATATTTTTAGACTTCTTGAAATCATGTCTAACAGTTCAAAATCTGACAAATTACCATTCCTCTACTGAAAATCCTTTTTATCACATCTACATATATGTATGTATGCATGTGCGTATGCATGCATGCACATATTTGCGTACATTCTGCCAGTTTAAATTTTGTCTGAGTTTAAAATAATCATTTTATGGCTTTCAATTTTGTCTCTAACTTCATACATAAAGGATTAGATTGACCTGGGTCTAGATCTTCAGAGAATTTTTCTTTCCATTTTAACCTGTAGCAAGGTGAAACTACTATTTTCTCCTTCTTGGTGTATTCTTCTCTCACTCTTTTATGTTAAAAAGATTTCCCTTTCTGAACATTTCCTCCCTGACATTTGAGACACGAACCATCTCATAAACATCTCTAACTAACCCCAGCAATGAAGACCATAATGGTGCTGTCACTCTTTTATGCTTATCCCTTTGTCCATTTTCCTGCACGCTGGAATGGGTTTTCTAGAGCATATCAACAGACAGTTGAAAAAGTACTTAAGGTCTCCTATTCAAAACAACACTATACTATGGGTGATGAGCTACTAATGTCCATTTTGACAGTTCATCCAGTAACCAAGCAATTGATCACTTCAAACTATTTATTTTGAATCACCACCATGACTCCTGACTGCATTTTTTTAAAGGAAGGCTCTTTTGTGAGCCGACTCAAGCATGGACGGGTCAATTTGTCTAACTATTCATCCATGGGAAAAATCTTGAGATGAGAAGTATGTAATACAGCAAAAGAAGCAGAATCTTCGATCTGAGAAAGACATTCAGCATATTTCAAAGGGATCTTCAATAAAAATTGATGAATGTAGATTTTATTTCTAATTTTCCAAAAGTATTTTCTGCTATTTAAAATTACATATTTTTTTTTCCCTGAATTCAGTCTACTCTGCTTTTCTTTTACCATGACAGATGCCATAAGCTAGGTGTGGAAGGGTGCAGAGTGGAGATAAACATTCCTAGAAGTAATAAATTATTCAAGAGACAGCAAGGGAGGGCTAGAACTGTTTCAGTGGATAGGCAATTGGATACTTCTACAGCGAAGGTGGAAGACAGAAACAGGGTTATTGTAAACCTTGCCCTGATACATATCTCCAGGTGATATCAAAACCTCTATGATTGTAGATCATTTGGGTAAATGATTTGTGACAAAACAATGGGATAGAAGGAACAACTGGACCTAAAACCAGGTAGCAGAAACTTCAGCGGGCTGATTGCCCAAGAAACCTGGCTATACTGCATTAAATGTGTCTGTAAGGTGAAGTTGACGAATTATAATATGAAAACCACTCCTCTAGAGGTTAGGATACCTGCCTCCACTTGAAGACCCACTGATCCTGTGCAGAAAAATTAAGAGACACTGTACCTCTAATTGAAGATGAGGACATTTTACACCAATCAGCTTCAAGATAAGGAATTATGAGCACCAGTAAAAAGTTGATAAACAATGAATATGTTAATTATGCTAATTTACAGTGTATAAATGGATGACTGTTTGAATGCTGAGTGTGCTAGCTTTGCGGAGATATCCCCTAGCACCCTTTTCTGCTCAGAACTGCTAACAAATAGCTAATACCTCGACTGTGTGTTATTGGCTTGCACACTGGTTAAATGATCCCATGAGTTTTGGGACAACACAGGGCGACAAGGATATACGAGTCATGGATCCAACATAAACTTCCAATATAAACTATTAAACTCTTCACCAAAGCCAAGTGATCTGTAGCTGTAAAGAACATACTTTTATAATTATTTTATGTGTGCTTATAGAGTAATGTATATAATGGATAGATATTTCTTTATCCATAGCTCTGGGTTCCCGTGGTCCTTGATGTTAATTATTAATTTATTTAATTATTTATTTTTCTGATGGAAAATCCAGTTATCTTCCAGAGGAAACATTTTTAATGCATATCCTGTAATAAACAGCACAGTCTGATGGTTATGAAAATATGATGATCAACTAATTTTCTTCATACAAAATAAAATTATATTCTGCGTTCTTATAATAAACATCCAGTGTTAAACTAATTACCCATTAATGTGTGTTTATAAAATGTACGGATGTGTACCTCTGTTATTTACAAGACAGTTACGTAAAGTGGTGTCACTGTACTAGTTGCTCAGTTCTGAGCTAGCCCGTCATGGGTTAGCCTTGACTAACAGCCAAATTCCCCCATCAGCTGCTAACTTACTCCACACACCCTCAAAATAGGGAGACAAAATAGGAAGAACAAGAATGAGAAAGTTCACGGGTCAAGATAAAGACGGGGCAATGGCTTACCAATAACTGTTTTGGGCAAAAAAAGTCTTGAATTGAGGAAAACTAACTTAATGTATTATCAGTTAAAAAAAATATGTAATGACAAATTCAGATAGTTGGAAACAAAAAGAAAAACGTTAAAACAACACCTTTCCTTCCCCTTTACCTGGCTCAGCTTCAGTCCTTCACACCAGACTCCTCTAGCTCCACCCCATGGGTACAGAGGATCAGGGAATGGGGGGTTGTGACCAGCCCAGAACAGGTCCTCTACCACTCCTTCCTCCTCAAACTTTTCACCTTCTTCTGTCCTCTCACAGGCTGCAGGGCAATCTCTGCTCCAGTGCATTTTTTTCTCTTTCTTAACTATGTTTTTCCTGAGGTTCAACCATGTTGGCTGAGGGATTCGGCTGTGCCCTGCAGTGGGGTCCGTTGGAGCTGGCTGGAACCATCTGGCATGGGACAGGCCCTGGCCTCTCCTCACAAATGTCACCCCGTAGCCTCCCCTCTGCTGCTAAAATTTTGCCACATAAGCCCATGAACCACATATGATAGTGAATAGTGTCTATAGTAGTGTGAAAAGAAGAGATATGTTTGCAAGTCTGAAAAACATGAAGTGCCAGCATCTCTTCTGTGCAGTCCTCTAAAAGCTCTGAAAGCATGATTCTCAGTATACCCTCCTCCTTTCCACCAGAAAAATAAACAAAACACGTAAAGTCATGTCTTTTTTCATTTGCCCACATCTACTTTCTCTGCTCATAAGGCACATAGTGACAAGGGGTTACCTAACAAAAGAATTAAACCTGACTTTGTGGTGTTGGGGAACTACTTGCGATTGTGTATTAGTATGGAATAATGGAATATTTTTCATCTTATGTAAAAAAGAGGAAAGGAAAAAAACTGAAACATTTATTTATTAACACTGTTGAAGGATAAGGACAGTGTAAAGACTGCAATTAATTCTTTGTTTTAATAAATAAAATATAACTGCAATAGAAAACTGCAATTTGTTTTTCAGTTGTGCTTGCATCTTTCAGTTGTTTCATCAAAGAAATTCCTGACTAGCAGAAGTCAGGCATTGAAATGTACATATTAGTTTTATACTACTAATAAATTATACTAGTTGCATGTGCCTACATATAGGTAGTCTTTCATTTGTTCATTGTGTACAACAAAACCTTGACCAAGTTGAATAATTTTTCACTTTTGAAATTTCACAACAAAAGGGAAGGAGAAATAGGAAGGATAGAGGAAGGGGAAGAGAAAGGGGAATGGGAAAGGCAAGGAAAAGCATCGCAACTGCTTTTAGAAGCTACTTGCAGTCCTCTCCAAGCACTGAGGAAATCTACATCTATCCAGAAATATGGATAACTATAATCCTATATTAGCCTGATGGTGTTGGCTTCCTTTGCACAGAAGGCTCTCTAGCTGATATAAAGTTGTCAGAACATATTCTGTCCAAAAAAAAAAAAAAAAAGCAAATCAAAACAAACCAAGCAAAACACTTTTTTTCCCTATTTCACCATCAGTATGGAGGCACTGGTTGCCATCAAGCTCAGAAATCCCAATATATGGAGATAAGCAGTTATTATAGTTCTAGGAG
This sequence comes from Numenius arquata, assembly GCF_964106895.1. Taxonomy (NCBI): domain Eukaryota; kingdom Metazoa; phylum Chordata; class Aves; order Charadriiformes; family Scolopacidae; genus Numenius; species Numenius arquata. The sequence goes on along the minus strand of NC_133576.1, from coordinate 104,902,048 downwards.
TGTGCACACCAGCAGGGATATTAAACTTTGGTACACTGTAATTATACTTATATTAGAAAAAAGGAAAGACTAATACAAGATGATCTCTAAAGCCAAAGAACTGGTGCTGAGAAACTAATGTTTACACAATGCCCATATAGGGTGGGTTCCCCCCTTCCCCTTTTCTTTTACTTGAGTAAAAACTAGCTTTAGTCTGGCCCCTGAGACAGAACGCTCATCTGCAGCTGGAAGGCACTGTGTGCTCCTGAAGGACATCCTCCAACAACTTCATCTGAAAGAAATCCAACTGTGTACTCCAACAGTTTCCCTCATATGAACCAAATCAAAACGGGTGCAAACCATTGAAAAATTAATCGAAAAACACATTTCTGATCCAAAATAAAACACCAATGCAAGTTCAGCCTGTAAAATAACTCTACTTGGTTGCATTAAATAAAAGAAAGTCATTTACTTGCCAACATGAAAATCATGTTACAGTGACTGAAATATTACAAAAAAGGCAAACAGAGAGACAAAAATGGTCTGTTTCATGACATTTAATCTAACTAAGAATTCTAACTATTTCTTTGCAAATTTTGGTTATTATTTCTAAGTGTATAAACAGTTCTTCTTTGGTATTAACACTATTCATTGGTGTTAACACTGTGAACTTCTGAAGCCCATTCATATGTGTAATGATATCTGGGATATAATCCAGAATTTCTCACCTAATTACTGTAATTATGAAAAAAAAAAAAAAAAACCAAACAAAAAAAACAAGAAGAAAGATAGAGAGAATAATAACTCCTTCCCCACTCTTTGTCTCTCTATATTGCTAGTCTTTCATAGGCTGACTCTTTTTAAATCTATGAACTGTAATTAGCACAACTGAGCTCTGATCTCAGGTCTCTACTTCCATAGCATCAGGAGGAGCAGGCAAGCAAAAGACTTCTATAGTACTACTCCTACACTTAAAGTTATGGATGTACTTAAGTGCTTTGCTGATTTTGACCTAGATAAGGAGCTGGGAGGGAACTTACTACTTGAGCCATGTACAGTAGTTGTTGAGTGTCTGTAAATTCCACCTCATTGATCAGCATATTTCAAGTAGTCCTATTATCTCACCACTTACTAATTGATATTCACCCTCCAGTGATGGAGAAAAAAGCTTTAGATGCAGTTTTGTTGTTGCTGTTGTTAATTTTTACCAATTTTACTAATTATCTTCACCGTATTTTAGATAGCTACATTACTATAAATGTTGGTCAACCCAGGCATTTGGCTGATAAACTCTTTTAAGTGTTTCCTCCAGCCACAGAATTTTCTTAAAGTCTAATAAATTGGGTGTATATTTAAGATGGCCAGCACTCAAACACTTCACTAATAGAGTTGCACGCTTTACTGATCTTAACAGTTGAATGGTATATTTCATTTGTGTTCATTTGCATAATTTACTGATTAAACTACATGTTTAATCTGTTGACCTTTACTCTGTACTTATCCTACATTTACAGAGATGTAATCAATGTGCAGACTTTATTGGACGTAGCTGACATCTCAAAGTTTACTTATACCTTGGGAATTCCATTTGAAGCTATCAGCACACTGTCTCATTGCTATTTGTTGGTGTCCCTTCTCTTCCTTCCTATGGTGCACTGACTGGAAAATCAAACTAATCCACATAGATAATAAAGAAACAATATCTATACTTGCCGCAGACTAGATCTAGTCCTGGAGTGAAGGATGCAAAAACACTGAACCCAAAATTGCCAAGTAAGGTTGTAAAGTCAGCAAAACCAGACCCAATAAGGAAAGAGTGAAGAGGCATGGGTTTTTATCTTGGGAAGGCGAAAAGAGAATATAAGATTAAAAAAATCATGTGATCAGGGCTTCTTAGGGGCAGCTATTGAGCAGATTGGCATCTGATCAGACCAATCTGGAGCAGGAAAATAAACCTGCTGTTCTTACCATACCATGCATGCTTGACTTGCTTCTGTGAGCACTGGCTCCTGAAATGCTTTCCTAATGCTGATGATGAGACACCTTGGAGGGGACAGGGGATGAATGAAACATCCCTAAAAATTTATTTGCTGAGAAAGAACTAAACAGAGTTCAACTGCAAAGCGAGTCCTGGCAGAAAACCCTGCGTCATTACCGTCATCATCATCATCATATCTCTCTCTCTCATTTTGATCTCCATCTAGGGTCAAAATGCAAAAGCAAGGAAGAAAATTTTGGCAAGAACTAAATCCAAATCACTCATTGTGGATCAGTCAGGGAGTGACGTTTTTTACAAAATATCTATTTAATCCTCAACACTGTTATTTTCCTATAACCAAAGTGTTCAGAAGTCTCCATTCTCAACATCAGTAAACCTAATGACATTTTTTTTCTGCTATTTGCCATTTATTACATGAGGAATCACTTCTTGATGCTGAAGGCTAGATGAATTCAGAGAGAAAATAGAGAGCATGTGGCAACTGTCTGGTATTTAGAAGAGCAGTATGAATCACATTCTTGGTACATCTGAGAACAAGAAGTCATGTTCTACACCTCTCAGAGCAGCCCTGACTGCAGTTGCAACTGATCTTCAGGGATTTCATTCATTGTCTGAAGATTGGGTCATGGAGCTGGGTCCAAGACAACATTGTTGTGTTATCTTCAGAATGTCATCTGCCAGCCTCGTGGCAACTACTATCCTGATGCAAGTGATATAATGAGTTCTGGTGTGGAAGTTCTGGGGAGCTGCCTGCAGCTGGAAAGCCACAGACTACCACTAAGTGTAAGAATTAACCTTTTGACAGTTAGGGTGGGCCTAATGACATTGCTGATGAAATTTATCTCTTTTATCAGTCAGTTTGAATCATGGTCTGTCACTGACACTGGTGAGAATTTGCTTTTCTGTTCTAGTAGAGAATTTGCTAGCATTAAGTGCAAGCATATGCCTCCTTCAGAGAATGAGGTGGACATTTGCAGAGGAAAGGCATGGTAAAGGTTTCAATTTGTTCAGTTGGAGAATCCACTTTGGTTTTGCACATCTGTATTCTGTCTGAGAGTAAGGTTGTATAGAGAACACTATAAGCCAGGAAACAGATACTGTAAGCCCATCTGAATAAGCCAAGCTAGCCTGTTGTGAGCTTTTTGAGAATTTAGCAAAAGTGAACATGAAGAGCTTTTAGAGGGGAGCATACACTGTATTGGAGAAACCCTCAAGGAATTCATATCATAGCTGAAGCAACATGACCAGGGGGAAAAAGAGGTTGCTGAAACAAATTCAGTCCCAGATGGGCAGTCCAAGGCTGACCCAGCCAGTAGCAATCTGGATACCCGAGCACAAATCGCAGTATAACAGAAGCTACTGGAATTGAAGCTGAAGAAACAGAATCAGGAGGTGGCCTAAAAAGAAATATCTGGAAGTTGCTGAAATGGAGACCCAGAGGCAGCCAAAACTGATTAAAATGGAAAATGTGCTTGAACTACTATGGAGGCAAGGCAGTGAACAAGACACCAGGAGCCTCTACGAGCTGCAATTGCCATCTTTGACAAACTGCATCCACCTTTAGAAGAAGTTTCATATCTAAGCAGTCTTTTATGCCTAATGAAAGTCTGTACAATTGGCATAAAGCAGCAAAAGACTGTAAAGTAGCTTCTTAACTGTCCAGGCAGGAGGGACAAAACCTAGCTGTTTTCAGCACCGTATTCCCACATGAACTTTCTATATTACAATCTACATAGGGAAAGCTTTATTTAGCAAGTTCAGTATCACTCTGGCATTGTACCACCAGTAATTATGGAACCTGCAGAAGCACAAGGGAATAAGCTTTAGGAAAATATCTATTGATTATATATTTTCATACTATTAAAAGGAGGAACCAGTGGTCAACTATGCATTACTTATTTTTTCACCTTTTAGGTAGTTCTGTACTGTGACAAAAATGAAAGCGAGAACTTTAAGGAACTGATAAAAATTGAAGAAATAAATACAAAGCCTGCTTTACCTATAAGAATTTAGAAACTAGTTTTCAGGAACAGAAAACAGGAAAAAAATAGAAAATTCACTATGCGTAAAGAAAGAGAAGAAAACTAAAACTAATCAGATACAAGCTTAGCTTTCATCTCCAAAGTCTTATAATACACAGAATTTGTGTGGATCAGCAAAGTTTCTGGAGCCATAATGCCCTGTGTTGGTAAAAAAGTGAATCTGAACCTCAGGTTGTCCAGCCAAACACACAACAGAAACCACAGTAAATTATAAGTATACTTAAGGTGAAGGGAGTCAGATATTTCTTATCAAAAGAGACATAATCCCAGGTGAAGCAGTAATAGTCATTGCTGTGAAAGAAATAGAAACACCAGTACTGACAGCAAGATAGCAAGAAAGTATAAAAACCCCTCAAAGTAAGAAAACTGACAGTCAACTATGTGGCGTGGTAAATTATAGTGATAACTGTGCGAATTTCATAAGCTGCAGTGGCAGAAATACCCAGTGAAACCCCTAGCATTAAGGATATGGAGGAAAGAATTTTGGGAAGATATTAGAAAGGAAAAGAAGTCTCCCTAAAAGGATGATTTTCATCCTTTTAGGGAGACAGTAAGAAAAAGATTCCGAGATAAGTGGCTGCACCCAATGCATTCCAATTCATAAAATTATTCTTACTAATCTATTTCATAAACTTTGCCTAGAGTATATGAAAGGAACTCCTCTTTGAAAACAGGTGTCTGTAGAGGGACATCCACATGAGGAAAGTTGGTTTGCCAGTGGAGATCCATGAGTTGCCTATTCTAAGTATTGAGCTAAAGCACATCTACCCTTCTGCAGATTCCCTAGGGATATAGCAAAATTATGATTAGTTTGAGAAACATTTTTACTGGTCTAATAGGCAGAGTGAAGTAAGGAACTACTGCAGACAGCAATATATTTCAGAAGCAGAAAAGGACTGTAGAGATTTGTTTCTTTTTATTAAGAAACAATTCTCTGGAGCTGAAATGGATATACTTGATCCATTCTTAAGAGCAACAAAGCAGGGAAATGTTCACATCTCTGGTTTCCTTTTCTATCTTTATATATGTTTCTCATACAACATTTACACTGATATTGTCTGTATGTGAATTGTAAAACCACACAGCAAACTGTAAATACATATTCCATTTTGAGGTGTGGTAATTCTTAAAAAACAAGCCTTGGACCACTGTTGTAGTCCACAGCATCCCAACAGAATGGAATTCCTAAACATAAAAGCAAATTTTCTTCATTAGAGGAATATTTAAGAGACACTGTTAATATACTCTGGATATGTTAAATAAATTTAGAAGTCTTGTAAATTCTGTGCTTAAGAAAGACCAGAAAGTCTTCTGGTAGCCTGATTTGCCTAGAAAATGCTTGGCAAAGTCCGGAACACTAGACATCCTGCTTGAATCCAGATGCCTCCAAACATATTTATGACAAAGTGATGCTCTGTTGCTATTGTATTTTCATTATAACTAAGAAAAATTGCTCAACTTACCTAAAACCTCTGGCGTAGTTTTCCATATTGTGAAAAAAGAAATCCCAGGTTTTAGGTTTGGGTTTGTTAGTTTGGTTCCTCAAACGGAATATCAAAATATTGTAATCAGTTTAATTAACATAGAACACAGTGTGACTACCAATTTTATTGAAAATCAAGAATCCAACTGGATCATCAAAGTGTGCAGCTGGATCCGTAAAATATATAATTGGAACATCAGACTACAAACTGCAACACACAGGCTACAGTTGTACATTTTGAGGCACTAAAATCTGCAGCTGAATCAATAAAATATTGTTTATCAGGAGAAGATATGAAAAAAAAAATCAAAACCAATGAAAATGTCTGAACAAAGATGTTAAATGTGAACAGTAAAAAAGGTCAGGCATTATGTAAACACTGCAAGTACTATAGTGTAAGTGGAGCAACAAAAACATGAAAGCAAAAGTAACAACACTTGCAAAATAGTGTTTCAGAACACTATGCTGAGCAAAAAATAGCCTAGCAGGAATTTAACTTTGAATGGCATTTCTTTGCTGAATGTCTATGAAGTTTGGCTGCAATGATGCTTTTTGGCTATTGCTAACAAAAATCGTAAAGAGGAGAAAAAGAAAACGACTACTCTTTTTAATAGAACCTTCAGTGATGCCACGTGCTATGTTTTGTTTCCCTGGCATAGCTCACCTTGTTTGGCAGCTCATGAGGACAGTCATTATTTAACAAAATAATGACTAGAAGTGACAAATATTTTTGAGTTATCTTCCTAGTTATCTTCCTAGTAGTCAACTGCTGTTGACTGTCATCAGTACGTTGTCTCTCTTCATAGTTTCACAAACCAGGATCTAAGGCTAGACCTGAAATTGATGTAAGTCATATGTAAGTCAGTCCAGCTCCACTGAACTCATGATTTACACTAGCAAAGGATTTATGTCAACTGTGGGTCTGATCTTCCCAATGCAAGTCTGAGACATTTCTATGAAGTTTTGCTTCCTGCACCAATTTGCATCAGATAAGGAGTAGATGGGCCAGAGTGCTCCAACTGCTGTGCAGTGATGTAAAGCAGTTATAAACCCAGCTACACCTGCCAGGTTTATGGCTACTTTGGCATGCTTGGAAGAGTGCAAAGCAAGGACAGTGTATCGATGAATGTAGACTCATGCCTCCTGCAGCTATGTAATTTTGATTTAAAGTTGATTACTCATTCAAGCCTTCATATTTGCTATGTTTGTATAGTATGATTTCCTTCTGTCCCCCACTAATCCTTTTTTTTGTTTCTAATTATGCGTAATGACTATAAAGATTTCTTTAGATTATAGATGAAGAGAAATCATATAGGCTTTACAGACTACAGTTGTGTAGGAATAAGACCAAGAATAACTTCATTAAAAGAGTAGCACCATGAAAGCCAATGGATTAAAGTAATGACACTCTAATACTGTTATAGAACAGGTACATAAACACCAAGAGGGGAATAAAAACATCTATCCACAAAACAGGAACTACACAGACTAAAAAGAAAGATACTGAATCTTTTGGAAGTAGATTTACTGTAAATTGGTTGCATCTATACGGTGGACCAGAATGTACATTTTAAAAAGTTTTGTATTGCTTCTTAGATCTAGGTGACTAGAAAATACAAGCTATATAAAATAAACTTTAGATTCATTGCATTGGCAAATTTCTGTCAGTATGATCTTTCTTAAAAAATTAATAGCTTTTTTCTGGGCATTCTTGTAATCCACTAACTCTGCATACTGATACACAATTCTTGATTTATTTATTTTTTAATTTTAAGAATCTAAAATAACTTACAAATGTTTATTTATCATCAAGAAATAGTGAAGTGTTATTATACCACATTTTCAGAGTGAAACTTACTGAAAAGAAAATTAAGTGATATTGCTGCTATTGTTGGTTTTGTTACTATTAATATTGTTATTGTTTAGCAATTTATGTTAAAACTTGGCATGTTTGGGGATCTATTTCAGAAATCTACTTTATGATGAGAGAAACCATGCCTTAAAATCTCTTACTCTTGTTACTGACAAGGGAATTAGAGTGACTAGCCCAGATGAGGCCATATCCATTATAAAGATCTAAGGTTAGCTGAGGTTAGTGCCACTCAGAGTCCTAAAAAGAAGGTACTTTCTGCCCTTTGGTGTTTCATTAGGATAACCATTAAAAGTCTTCCTCCAACCAAGTTACTATGTCTCAAAATTTTGTTCAGTCTTCCTCTGTCCTCTAGTATTTATTTCTTGTCCACACAGATGGCTCATTGGCACCAGTGTTTCTATGGAAAACAATCTGAAATTCCTACCCCCTCAGTGGCTGTAACTGCATCTAGGGGTGATATACAGTGTCTTTTCAGAGAATTTTGTCTATCACTTTCAAGTTCCCTGGAAGAAATTATCTCAGCTCACTTGGCCAAGGCATTCCTGGCTCTGTTCTCTGTCCTCACCTTCCCGCTCCAAAGTTCCATTTGGATAGATCTTTCACTAACTGCAGATACAGGTATCATCCAGGGAGCTGGTGCTACATTAACATCCTGCCACAAGGATGAGTACCCCATATTCATTAAATTTTGCAAGCGTTTGAACCTAGCTGGAAAGTACATTGGTTATTAGTGTGATCTTTAGTCTTGTGTCTCTTCATACTATGAAAGTTACCAGCTATTTGCATTTTGTATTTATTAAATTTTACAACTGAAGTTTCAGGACAAGACAGTTCCGTGTAAAGTGCCTGTTTAAATCAAGAATGTTATAAATTCTGTTTCACAAGCATCTATTCTTTTCATTTCTTGACTGACGTGACAGCACTTCTCAATAGTCACAATCTCTATTCACACCACCAGACTTTGCTGGCTATCAATCTGGCACAATGTTTCCTTACCACCTGCTTCCCATTGCTATTCCTGTTCTGTATCTCATTTACTGTGCTTCACCACTTACCTATTCTTCCATTATATCACTCTTCTTATCTTTTCATCTTATTGTATATGTCTCATATCAGGTCTTTTTTGTCCACTCTTAATTTTTGCCTTTCTCTAGTAATTCAATCCAGTAATTTCTCTAGTAGTTCAGTCTGACAATCCTCCTGCTGTTGATCCCTGAACCTTTTTTTTTCAGTTATCTTCTGCTTTCATTCTTCATCTTCAGGAGGTTTTAACATTACCCTTTCACCTCTTCTCCCATCTGACTCACTATTCTTTCAGAATACAAGAAAATTCGCTGTGACTCCACTTCTGTCCTAAACTATCAGACATTCACAGATTCATGTCTCCCCAGATGGTCCTTGTAATATCAAAAAAAAAGTTACATGCAATGGTATATTTTTAAATGCTATGGAATTTTGCACCAAATTGGGCTAAATAATGTGACTGGAAGCTGGAAGTAATGTTACACAAAAAAAAAAAAAAAAAAAAAAAAAACACAACAAAATCCTCTTTTATTATGATTATCTAAAGGGTATAAAAAATCTGAAGACCTAGATGTGTCAAAAAAAATGTAATCCTCAAAACTCACATTATGAATTACTTTGTTAATAAAGGTCCTTAGGTGCCCCAAATATTCACCTCTGGGCATGACCAAAAACTGCCTGATTCTAAGCATACTTAAGACATATCAGCATTCATGGATTAAATGTTCCTGTCTGCTTGATAAAGTGCTACAGATATGCAAGAAGCCAAATAACTAATTACTTCATGAAAAACACAGCTGCTTAAACAGGAAGATTTGAGTGGTTGTTCCAAGATGTCCTTTCAGATTGAGATCAGAGCCTCTACTTGTAAAGTAGGATGGGCAAAAAAGATGTAGAAAGTCTTCCTCAGACAAAGAAGAAACGTTGCCACCGCAAAGGGTTTTCCCCTTTGTCAAGAGATACCAACCTCGGTAGTATTATGACAACCAAGATCTATCCCAGCTTTTAGTTAGTGAGAAGAGGGCAGTGTACCTGCACATAGGTGAAGGCTAGGGATTATGAACTGGGGACTTCAGTCATAACCTTCTATTAAAAATTTCCTGTTGCTTAGCTTGTAAGAAATACTCAGCATTTCCTAATGGCTTTTGTGAGCCCCTCAGTTCTTTGCAGATGTGATACAGAAAACTGAAAGCTTTAACTGTCTAAGATGTAAGACATATAAAGCTGAGGCACTGCAACAGCTTTAATATTTGAGGAAAAGAAAGAAGACCCTTCAGTCCCGATTTAAAGATTTGCTGATCAAGGGAAATAGAAAGAAAAAGATATTTTACTTTACATTAGAAGAAAGCCTACTTGGTAAAAATCAAATATTAAAAAAAAATAAAAATCCAAGCTTATTAGTAAGTGAGGAAATTAAATTAATGGAGAACTAAAAAAAGCCTAATTGCTATGTATTTCTAAAATCTCTCACTGAGAGGTAATAAATAGCAAAGAATAACAAGACTGTCAACACCAACAGGACCATGTGTACAATTTCTCATGAACTTTCTAAGGGGACATTAAAAAAAATGTTTATATATCAATAGGAGAGTGACTAAAATTAGAACAGGCCCTGGTCCAGTCATTACTGAAGCTGGTGGCAACAGGACAAAAGGTCCTAATGATTTCGGTATTTAAAGGTCCCATGTGTCAACTGTCTGCAGAACCCCCAGACCTTTCTGCTGCCTTCCGCACTCTTGCACTGTTTCCCTACCTTGGCTTTGTAATATTTACGGAGCTATCACATATCTTTACTGCATCAATAGATTACTTCTCTGTGCATTCATTCTTTTCTGTAAGAAAATAAGTACGTAGATCACATCACGCTATACCAGGAAACTAAGTGGTATACACAATAATATTCAAATTGTTGATGTTCCATAAAAAGAGTGTCTAAGCAAAGAAAGAACTGTGAAAAAGTGACTGTCCAGATATGTGGTAAAGTGATTTCACACATTTTGTAAGCCCAGTTCCTGTTGTCTGTCAGCACTCAGCACACAACACCAAGCAATAAAGCTTATCTGATAAAGAGGCAGTGAAGTGTTATGAAGTGTTATTGTTGTTGTTGTTATTGTCATTCTTTGGTGGAAGACTGAATGGAGTTGGTATGTGAAGGAGGTTGTCTGAATCAAAAATATTGCCCCTGTATTAGCAAGGTAGAATGCTAGCAGTATCTTACTTGGAGTTAAAAGCAGGGACTAGTGAAGGACAAGATTAGCATATTGTATAAATGATGAATACAATATATGAAAGACATAAAGGGGAAAGAAAGGAGAATAATAAAATTTATTAGATGAATGGAGTAGGAGGAAGCAAAAAAGCTAAGGAGCTGTTAGTTAACCCATTAAGGGATCTGAATCTCTCCAAGCAAAAGAATGCCATCTGCATTGAATTGTGTTATACTTCTTTCATTTTTATGTTGTTCCACTAATCTTTATCAGAACCTATAGTGCTGTGTGCATTTATGAGTACCTATAGTGCTATCTCATGGAGCAGATCCTCCGCATGGAACAGATCCTCCTGGAGTCTCTGCTAAGGCACATGGAAAATAAGGAGGTGATTGGAGACAGCCAGCATGGCTTCACCAAGGGCAAATCATGCCTGACAAATTTGGTGGCCTTTTACAATACTCCCACAGACTTGGTGGACAAGGGCAGAGCAACAGATGTCATCTACCTGGACTTATGCAAAGCGTTAGACACTGTCCCGCATGACATCCTGGTCTCAAAATTGGAAAGTCATGGGTTCGATGGATGGACCACTTGGTGGATAAGGAACTGGCTGAATGGCCGCACTCGAAGGGTTGTGGTCAATGGTTCAATGTCCAAGTGGTGGCCAGTGATGAGTGGAGCTCCTCAGGGGTTGGTACTGTGACCAGTGCTGTTCAACATCTTTGTTGGAGACATGGACAGTGGGATAGAGTGCACCCTCAACAAGTTTGCTGACGACACCAAGCTCGGTGGCATGGTCCACACGCTGGAGGGAAGGGATGCCATCCAGAGGGACCTGGACAGGCTTGAGAGGTGGACTCGTGCAAATCGCATGAGGTTCAACCAGGCCAAGTGCAGGGTCCTGCACCTGGGACTTCGCAATCCCAGGCACAAATACAGGTTGGGTGGAGAATGGCTGGAGAGCAACCCTGAAGAGAAGGACTTGGGAGTGCTCGTGGATGAGAAGCTCAACATGACTTGGCAGTGCGCACTGGCAGCCCAGAAAGCCAACCGGATCCTGGGCTGCATCAAGAGAAGTGTGGCCAGCAGGTCATGGGAAGTGATTCTACCCCTCTACTCCGCGCTCGTGAGACCCCACCTGGAGTATCATGTCCAGCTCTGGAGTCCTCAACACAGGAAGGACATGGACCTGTTGGAATGGGTCCAGCGGAGGGCCACGAAGATGATCAGAGGGCTGGAGCACCTCCCCTATGAAGACAGGCTGTGAGAGCTGGGGTTGTTCAGCCTGGAGAAGAGAAGGCTCCGGGGAGACCTCATAGCAGCCTTCCAATATCTAAAGGGAACCTACAGGAGAGCCGGAGAGGGACTCTTTGTCAGAAAGTGTAATGACAGGACAAGGGGTAACGGTTTTAAATTGGAAGTGGGGAGATTTAGATTAGATACTAGAAAGAAATTCTTTACTGTGAGGGTGGTGAGGCACTGGAACAGGTTGCCCAGGGAAGCTGTGGATGCCCCATCCCTGGCAGTGTTTAAGGCCAGGCTGGATGGGGCTTTGAGCAACCTGCTTTAGTGGAGGTGTCGCTGCCAATGGCAGAGGGGTTGGAACTTGATGGTCTTTAAGGTCCCTTCCAACTCTAACCATTCTATGATTCTATGATTCTATGTTTTCAATCTCTAAACACAAATTCTTGCTTAAAGGTGGGTTACCCTGCCAATTTATTACTAAATCTGCTCAGAATGACTGTCTTGTTCCTGGTCACATCATGTAGCATAACTCAGTGTTTCTCCAAAATCACAAGTTTCTTTCATGGGAAACTGTTACAAACTCAGGCTTCAGACCAGCAACAGGTAACAGGCAAACAGAGAACACAGCTTTTCAGAAGAAGAGAATAAAACCCCATCTATTCCTTTCATTAATAGTATTATAGTCTAGCATGTGTAAGCATAAAAACAGCTACTTTATTCATTCCTCAGATCATCCCATTCATATCTTAGAAAAAATATTCTTTGCATAAAATCAAAAATAAATAAATGCAAATAATAAGAAAATAAGACGTCATAATGCCTTTCTTCAAAAAACAAATTTATCCAAAACAGCAGCTATGTAACTTGTCTAAGAGTGATTTTCTGAGTAATCTTCTCTTCCACTGATAAAAATTAAAATGGTTTTGCCAGTTTATTGCATAAGCATTTGACATTTCCTATTCAATGACAAAGCTACCCAGGAGAGTTTCAACAAGGACAGAAGTCTCTTGCAGCACGAAAGATGTAAATTTGAACACTAAACATATATTTTTCCTCTCAAAAATATATTATTTCTGTTTCTGTCCATAACTTCCATGAAAATCATTTCTTAATGATTGTAGTTTAAATTGCAGATACTGAGCATTTTAAAATAATTCTAACTAAAACTGACTTGCAAAAATTAGCCCTGAAAATGGATTCCAGAGAGAGGTGGAGCACACAATGGAACATCAGAAAAATATCCTTGACAACTAATTTCTCCTTTGTATTTTACACTTCTTTCTTTCCTTCCTTCATTTTTAGCCCTCCTTTCAGTAAAGCTTAAGCTTGGAATTCAACAAGGCTTAACTTTCACAATGTGCTTACATGAATTGTCTTAACTAGGACAAGATCCTGAATCAGTTCTTAGTCTTTAATACAATGCAGGAGAACACAGGTCTTAACTTTCATGATGATTTAATCTATTACTGGGTGTTATGGGTTTTTTTTCTTTCCCATTGTTAAATCTTTATTCTCTGTTTTTGACATCAAAATTATTTCTACAGAAGCTAATGGTTATATCACAAATATTATATCAAGTAGTGAATAAATAAGATGACATCTGTTAGCTTTGGGGACCATCTGTTAAGCTGGGGAATTATGGATGTGATGTTAAATTTAAATTATATTAATTGTAGACACAATAGGATGGTGTAATAGGTGATATGAGAGACTAGTAACTTTCATATTTCTCTTGTGAAATGCAGGAAGTGTAGCTGTAGCCAAAGGAATTGCAACAAAAAATCATAAGGGAGAGGTTTTCTTCGGGAAGCACAGAAAAATAAAAACAAACAAAAAAAAAGAAACAAAGAAACAGCGTTTGCATAGTCATAGGTATTGGATTATGTACATACTTGCAGATCTTCATTTAAGAAGACATTTAAGCACACACTGGACTAGAAGTACCCACTTAAATGTCCGGTAAATTACCAAAATCTGAGAGAGATTTCAAGAAATTGAAACTTTGTAGCACAAACTTTTCCCTCAGAGACTCTGCTTTCTTAGAGTCTGGCACTTTCACTCTTGTTAGGTGCTTTTGACACCAGACTTACATCATAAGTAAATCTTATCATAGGTAAATACAAGGGACAGATTTATGTACAATCTAAATCTGTGGCAATCAGGAGTGTTGGGGGCAGAACGCTCAAAGAAAATACTGCTGCAAAGTCAGGATATATGTGAATGTATGTATAACATAATATATGTTAACATGTATTCACACATAAGCTGTGTCTGAGTTTGAAGCACATCCATCCTGGATGTTTTGAGCAGATACAAATACAAAGTACTTAGTTTGCATCATGAAGCTGATTTTTTCTTCAACCTAAATTCACAGAAGATTATCCAAATAGCAAAATGTGATTTGCCAGACATCCTCGATTCTGGTTAGCTATCCACACTGTGTTTTAGTAGTCGTCTTCTCTCTTTCTGCTCCCTTGAAAGGCATCAGGTATGTTGGCTAAGTATTTTCACTGCTTTCACTTCAGCTTTGTAAGAAATTTAAGCTCCTGCATGTTTTTCACAATCCATGTTTTGCACAGTGTCTCTATTTCCTACCTCATATATCCTCATATATGTTCTCATATGATTTTCCTCCCATGTTTTTCATAATTGTCGCTTCAGGCAATTAACTCAGTTAATTCCATTTTTATTGTCTTCAATTGCATTCTTCTCTGTATCCTCCTGCATAGTAACTATACATTTGGGACTTTACCTCAGCTATTTTCATTTAGATATCTCTTTCCACAGTTACTTCTTCTACAGAACCCATTGAACTCTGTTGACTCTTCCTTCCTGTTGAATTTAGCAATGGCAAAAAGCAGGAAAGAGAGTACTTGTGAGAAAAGCAGGGTTAAAATAGCTAGTAAAACATCATCTCACTCATTATCTTGAATTCCATTTCATCCACACTTTCCTCATTCAGCCGTTGTCAAATCCATTTGCAGATTCCTCAGAGCAGAATAGCACTTTTTCTCACTCTTTTTAAGACATTCTAACATACTGGAAGTGCCCTGTAAATAATTATAAAAGATATCAGGAATACAATGATTTTCTATGCATTGATTAATATTGTAGTCAGAAGCTGTGGTAAGATAAGATTCAAGCCATATCCCAGTTTGCTGAGACCTAGACTGGTGACTTCATTTAATTTGTTCTATTGTGATTGAATCAGGGAATTAGATCTTGCAAATTTTTTTTTTTTTTTTTTTTTTTTTTACTTGTCAGGTATTGTAATGAAAAACATTCATAATAAAAAGTAATTGACAGGAAAGAAACTTGAACAGTTCCAACTATACTGTACTAATTAATTTCATTTTTGTTTAAATGAAACCAAATCAAACCAAAATGTCTTTGTTTTAACAGATGAGAGTAATATTCTTGGAAAAAAAAAAAAAGATTTTTTGTATATTTTTACCTCTATTGAAAGTTTTCCAATAAATATTTGCATCTAGATTTAGTCTTGATACAGAACTTTAAAGAAAACTTATAAAAATAAGTAATGTTTTACCTCGTGCCCCAGAAATTTTGGATTACTCTATCATCTATAAGCTTCCCCTTAATAGCAGTGGTTTTGCATATCTTACATTATTTTTTTACATAATCAGTTGTAGTTTATTAGAAATTATTTTTAAACAGACACTGTATTTTAAAGTTGCCTGAGATGACTCCCAAGTAATTTCTAAGGAAATTTTACAGAAATTTGAACAGAGCAGTATAAGATGAGATCCTCATGTCTTTGTATTTGCTTTTGAATCTTCTTGGAAAATGTTAGGAAAGGCCAGACTTGAATAATTCTATGTGTTCTGAGTCTTCAAAACATCTCTCATTTAAAAAACATCTTTCCTATTGCAACAACGCCTCATTCTTAGAAGTTCTGGCAGATCCCAAACCTATCATGAAATATTGCCAGCTTATACACAGTGACACCAGTCCACAAGGTTGTGGTATGAATTAATACATGCTTATCAATAATAATAATCTAACTGAAAAATATACTTTCTAGCAGCCAGAGTAACTGGCTTCCAGAAAGTCTTTAACAGCTTTTACAATTAATTAAATCATCCAGAGGCAAAAATAAACCAAAACAATCTCCAGCCATCAGTATTATATGAACCATGCTGAGAAGCCTCCAGGCTAGGATAAAATAATGTTACATAGATAAAAAAAGATAGAAACAAGTACTGCACTGAAGTATATAGGTATGAATGAGAACTAATTCTAAATCTCAGTTGCACCTCTCAAGTGAATATACATTACATGGTAAATCAGTCCTAGCTTTTAATTCCTAAACTGTACAAAAAGTGAGGATAAAACAGGACACAGCTTTTAAGGGTATTATAGAATCATAGAATGGTTTTGGTTGGAAGGGATCTTAAAGATCATCTAGTTCGAACTCCCCTGCCATGGGCAGGGACACCTACCACTAGACTAGGTTGCTCAAAGCCCTATCCAGCCTGGTCTTGAACACCTCCAGGGATGGGGCATCCACCAGTTCCCCGGGAAACCTGTTCCAGTGTCTCACAACTCTAACAGTGAAGAATTTCCCCCTTATATCTAATCTAAAACTACTCTCTTTCAGTTTAAAACTGTTACTCCTTGTTCTGTTACTACAATCCCTCATAAAGAGTCCCTCCCCATCTCTCCTATAGGCTCTCTTTAGGTACTGGAAGGCCACAATAAGGTTTCCCCAGAGCCTTGTCTTCTCCAGGCTGAACAACCCCAGCTTTCTCAGCCTGTCTTCCTAGGAAAGGTGCTCCAGCACATAATCTTCATGGCCCTCCTCTGCACTTGTTCCAACAGGTCCATGTCCTTCTTACATTGGAGGTTCCAGAGCTGAATGCAGTACTCCAGGTGGGGTCTCATGAGAGCAGAGTAGAGGGGTAGAATCACCTCCCGCGACCTGCTGGCCACACTTCTTTTGATGCAGCCTGGGATGCGGTTGGTTTTCTGGGCTGCCAGCGCACATTTGCCAGCTCTTTTTGAGCTTCTCAGGCACCAACAGCCCCAAGTCCTTCTTCTCAGGGCTACTCTCCAGCCATTCTCCACCCAACCTGTATTTGTGCTTGTGATTGCCCCGACCCATGTGCAGGACTTTGCACTTGGCCTGTTGAACTTCATGAGGTTCACACAGGACCACCTCTCAAGCCTGTCCAGGTCCCTCTGGATGACATTCCTTCCCTCTAATGTGTAAACAACACCACACAGCTTGGTGGTGTTGGCAAATTTGCTAAGGGTGCACTCAGTCCCAGTGTCCATGTCGTTGACAAAGATGTTAAACAATGCAGACCCCAGAGGAACACCACTCATCACTGGTCTCTACTTGAACATCAAGCAGTTGACTGCAACTTTTTGACTGCAGCCATCCAGTCAGTTCCTTATCCACGAAGCAGTCCATCCATTAAATCCATGTCTCTCCAATTTAGAGACCAGGACGTCGTGCGGAACAGTGTCAAATGCTTTGCACAAGTCCAGGTACATGATGTTAGTTGCTCTTCCCTTATCCACCAATGCTGTAACCCTGTCATATAGGTGCACGATATTCGCCCTTAGTGAAGGCATGCTGGCTGTCACGGATCACATCCACATTTTCCATGTGCCTTAGCATAATTTCCAGGAGGATCTGCTCCATGATCTTGCTGGGTGAGACTGACTGGCCTGCTGTTCCCCAGGTCTTCCTTTTTACCTTTTTAAAAATGGGGGTTGTTTCCCCTCTTCCAGAAAGAAGGAACTTCACTGGACTGCCATAGCTCAGATATGCTGGATAGTGCCTTAGCAACTTCATCCACCAGTTCCCTCAGAACCTGCAGATGTATCTCATCAGGTCTCATGGATTTGTGCACCTTCATTTTCCTCAGATGGTCTCCAACCTGATCTTCTCCTGCAGCGGGCAGTTCTTCATTCTCCCAACCCAACTTTGCCTTCTGTGACTTGTGTGGTGTAGCTAGAGCTCTTGCCAGTGAAGACTGAGGCAAAAAAGTCATTCAGTACCTCAGCCTTCTCCATGTTCTAGGTAAGCAGGTCTCCTGTTTCCTTCTGTGGAGGGCCCACATTTTCCCTATTCTTCCTCTTATCACTGATGTACCTATAGAAGGCTTTCTTGTTGCCCTTGACAGCCCTGGCAAGATTTAACTGTACCCAGGCTTTAGCTTTCCTAACCTGATCCCTAGCTGCTCAGACAACTTCTCTGTATTCCTTCCAGGCTACCTGTCCTTGCTTTCACCCTCTGTAGGCTTCCTATTTCTGTTTGAGTTTGTCCAAGAGCTCCTTGTTCATCCATGCAGACCTCCTAGAGGTTTTTCCTGACTTCCTCTTGGTTGGGATGCATTGCTCCTGAGCTTGGAGGGGGTGATCCTTGAATATTAATCAGCTTTCTTGGGCCCCTCTTCCCTCCAGGGCTTTATCCCTTGGCACTCTACCAACCAGATCCCTGAAGAAGCCACAGTCTGCTGTCCTGAAGTCCAGGGCAGCGAGCTTGCTGTGCACCCTCCTCACTGCCCTTAGGGTCTTGAACTCTGCCAACTCACGGTCACTGCAGCCAAGGCTGCCCTTGAGCTTTGCATTCCCCACCAGCCCCTTGTTGTTGGTGAGAACAAGACCCAGCCATAGCACCTCTTCTTGTTAGCTCCTCTATCACTTGGAGAAGGAAGTTATCATCAATGTGTTCCAGGAACCTCCTGAATTGCTTATGCCTTGCTGTATTGTCCCTCCAACAGATATCAGGGTGGTTCAACATAGTCTTAAAAGTTTATTTTTGGTGGGACATTTTTTATGAGTTTATATTTGGGTGGACTTTTTTGTTAAGTGATACTTTAAAGATTAAGCTGCTGTCGTTAGTAAATGTATGCTTTATAGACAAAATGAAGATCAAGAAGTGGGATAATAGCATGCTAATACAAAAGCAGAAGAGATCTCTCAGCATTCCTGCTGCACCACATCACTATTGTTTCTTTACAGTGCTCACTGTGGTGAAACATTAAACTCCCACATGCTTCTGTTGTCCCACTGATGTTTTCCCATCTTCATATGAGAATTTCAATAACAACTGAGCTTTACTGAATCTTTCACTACGAAATTTCCATTTCTATTACATTCCAGACCCATAGCCTAAATATAGGAAGATATTGTGGGCTTCTGAGATATAATTCAGTCCTGATCCACTGAAAAGGAGACTGCTAAAAGCTTGAATATAACTTGGTATTAAGTAAGGAAAATAGAAGAATGGTATTTTTTGACAGCCAAGTTTATTTTTTTTATTTCAACTCTTCCATACAGTTGACAATAGAAGCATGATTTCTCCTTCATCAAATATGAAAAGTAAATGTACTCTTAGGTTCTAACTTCCCCAAAGAGAAGGAGGAAAAATTCACTCATTGTTTTATGAAGGAGTTTCATTCAGAGTGCTATTAGTTCTTCATTGTAAAAAAGATTTCAAAGTTCTTTCAGGCCTGGATTCAGATTCCATCTGCTGAAGATATCACCCTTCCCTCAAAAGAGGTCTAGAAGATTTGTGTTGAAGTTGAACAATCAAAAAAGGTTAAGACTATATTTAAGTGCAAAGAATGAATATGTACACAAATGTGCAAGAAAGAGAGAGAACACTCTCAAGAAAAAAAGAAATTAAAAAAAAAAAAAGCCCAATGTTTAACGACATGCTTTTGGGAGGACTTTTTACTAAGTGGAAGTATACCAACATTGAATGGTGCACTTTGTAACTCTATGTATTAACAGTTCTGCCTGAAAGCTTTCTGAAAACCCTGCCTTTGTTATCACAGTGCCAAATCAACAGTATATGTCTCAAGGAAATTTCTATCAGAAATTGCAGGTAGGTAATCACCTAAATAAACATTAAAGTCAGTTAAGTGCCTTCCCAAGAAAATCATTGAATCAAAAATTTTAATGCCAGGTTGGACAGTATGAATGGGCTTTAACATCCATCCTGAAAGAATAACCTGTTTAAAAGGTATGTAATGCCTTTATTATGGTTTAATTTTTCTCAAACAGTGTTTTGACAGTACTAAAAAATACAGGTTTATGCCATAAAAGCAAGTGAGATGGGAATAGTCTATACTTGGTTCATTGTGAAAGTTTTATGATCCTAACAATTTAATTTCTGGCTAGTTGGCTAAATTAGGTTAGCATCTGCAGAAAAACAGTTATTTCCCCCCCACATAAATCTAAATGGTAAAAGATGAACAATGGAGTCAAATCGGGAATGGATTCAGCAATCTTAATTTATTATGACTGAAAAGTGTCAATTAGAAATTTATGCGTAAAGAGGAAAGGGTCATTTTCATATTATGCACAGCCATTACATTTGTGGCTTTTTAAAAACATCTGTAATAGTGTTTGCAATAAGCATAAATTCCAACGGCTCCCGTTCTGATGCAATATTCTGTGAGACAAGTGTATAGAAACAGTTTGAAATGGAAAATGTTCAATCTAATTTTTTTCCCCAGGGTTTCGCCACTGTTTGATTAGAGAATGGCTGCATTCAAACATATTACCATTCTGTCAGCAGCGCTCACAGACTTGTACTTTCACTGCATGATAAATGAAGTTTACACAGTTTATGTTGTGTGAGGACAGAGTCTAGTGATTCAGTGACGTGCATGTGATTTATAAGTGTCTGATTTAGTTAATCATTAAATACCACGCAGTCTTAAGGTTTCAAGAATTCTGTGCAAACATGGATACCAGATGGGCAAGATGCTTGGGTGGTGTAAATCAGCCTAGTACCAAAGAAATAAGGGAAAACATACCAGCTTCTACCACTGATGACCTGGGTCGCGGATTTTTTTTATTTTTTTTCCACTTATACACTTTAAAGTATAGATTCCTATTTAAAATGAATCTAGTGTTTAAACAAGTTTATGTGTTGACACAGACATACATACTTTCCCCTTACAGTGTTGCTTGGGAAGCAGTACACATGCAAATATGTACAAATTAGATGCCTACTTTTTTGTTGTTGTCGTTGTTGTTGTTGTTGTTGTTCATCCATTCTAAAAGTCAATTGATCAATTTAGTGATATTTACAGGTCTGCATCATGGTGAAGGAATCTAGAAGATTGGTCTTCTTCATTTTTTAAGGGAATATAAGAGATGACTTGTTCACAATCTAAAAATGCCTAAAAAAGAAGATAGTCCTGATAACAGAAGACTCTTCCATTTGCCAGGTAGGTAACATAATCAGTCAACAACTGAACACTGACATTAGAAACAATTACATGAGAAATATCATGCAGTATTTTAGTAAAAAACTAGGGCATATTCATTCTCCATTTCATCTAACTTATTTTGAAGCTGGATGTGTTTCTAAACATTTTGGTATGACTCAAAGTAACCATGGCTTGACAGCTGCAAGTCTTTTGATTTAGGAAAAAATCCAGAATAGATAATCCCAATAGTCCCTCCTAGTTTTAAAAAACATAAATATAAACAAATGCATTTGGAAGATGGAGAAAAAAGGAGAAGGAAAGTCCTCACGCTTCAGGTCAGGATCTAGACTAATCTACCATAGCCAGTAGAAACAACGTTGAAGTAACAGATCACCCCTAGGTGGTCTGCAGCACTTTTCCATGGTGTTGCTCACAGGCAGAGCCAAAGGACTTCACTAGACTAGCACCATCTTTTCCCATAATTGTACAGTACCGGCACCCAGCCTGCAGCCTCAGAGCATCAATCTGCCTAGGAACTCTAGGGCATAGGCCCAGTGTTTCATTGCCTTTGACTTTATGGAAATACGCATTTATTGACTGAGGGAATAAAACCATGTAGCTTGCTCTATATGTATGTTTATCTTAATATGAGATCTACCCTCAGGCAAATATTTTAAGTCTCCAAATACCATCCTCAGCTATATAAATATCTCTTACATAGAAAACCATCAGTGTTTTTAGACAGTTAATGTCATACATAAGTGTAATAGGTCACACTGACAGGAAACTTATCCAAGGAACCCTACTTTTCTTCTTGAGTGCAAATATGATTGTATCAGTGACCGCATCCTATGAATGATCTACTACAAATAACAGCTACAGATTTTTGAATCCCTTTCCCACTAACCTGAAGAATTAGGGGTCCTAAAACAGTCATAAAAATAACCTAAAGAAATGTACCATAAGTGAGCCATACCTTTTCTTTTCACTCCATGACTAACATTCTTATTTCCAGACAAATTACTGGGTTTTTTTGTTTTGTTTGTTTTGTTCTGATTTTCCTCTATATCAAGCAGAAAAGAAGAGTGGATATTTCCTCTTCAGAACATCTTCAAATGTAAATGAATCTAGGAAAAATGTTTGTATTCACAAGGTATTTTCTTCCATACTCTTCTTTATTTTTAGTTCTGGAATAGTTTTTACATATGTGTTTCTGAAATGTTTTATGATAAAGCTATCAACTCACACCTTTTTACTTTCTTCTCTCAGGCTCCCAGCAGGCCTTAATGAGTCCAGTTTGAGCACTGTATCTGTTCTGTATCAGTTTAGCTTGTACTTTTTTCTGCTAAAGAAAAGTATTGAGCTGCTAGGCTTAGAGTTTGCACCTTTCTTATAACAGGGTGATTACACACAGCAAAGAAACTTCAGATGCATATAGATGCAAAAGAATAAATGAACATCTCAAAGGAAAGCAATCAAGATGTCAATATTGCCTTCATATCCACAAAATTGTACTAAATGGAATGAAACTTTAGTTTTCCAGACCGGAGTCTCATATGAGAGTTTACTTTTCCCAGTCAGAAGGCAAATCCCCTTTCCCCAGAATTGCCGTGTTCTTGTCTTTCCCAGAATTGATGTGCTCTTGCCCTCCACGAGCCCTTCTATATTTTCTCTCTGTCACATTTTTTTACTCATCTTCATAGACAATGCTCTCTTTCCTTACCTTACTCTTTTCTACTCTTACTTTCATGCTCAGTTCTTGGCTCTAACAAATTTAGAATTAATACTGAAAAATCCTACAAAAATAATGGAGAGCTAATCTCTGGTTTGCCACTGTCCAGAATCAAGATTCTTTCCAGTTGTTGCAATTTTTTCCTTTTTTCTGTATTCTCCATCTGTCCTGGATATTTAGGAGCTGATCTACGATAATTTAATTACTCTTCTGTTAAAATCAGTGGGGCTTACACTAAAACCAAAACAGCTTTAAAACATTAAATAGCATTACGACCTTGTTGAACAGATATATAAGTAAGCATGTATTTAAATAAATGTATTGCTGACTTAAGTCCATAGTTTTCAAATCAACAGATTGATTGGGCCATAAATAAGAAAAAAAAAAATAATATTGCTTAAGGAAGTATTTGTTCTCCTACAGGATGGATCAGCAACTCGTAGTAACTTTAACATATTGCTTACTGTAGTAGGAAAAGGCAGCATGTGCAGAATATTTTATTTAAATGTATTGATCTTTTGACATATGGTTAAAAAAAAAGAAGAAATGCCAGGAGAACCAATGAAAAAAATCTTAAATTATATTTTACAGTAGTTTTGCATATATTAACTGGCAATATTAAAACAAAATTCTTTACAAATATGTTAATACTTGAGCTACTCATTTATCATATAAGTCAGACAAGACTCATAAGACTCATTCATGTATTGTTGATGGAGGTGACAGAAAGACAGACTTTCAAATGACCTTCTCTCTCCCTAAATTACTGCAATGATCCTGTAAAATGAACATGTGAAGAATACGATGTGATTTTCAATGGCATACACTTCAAATAAGTGATCCTTTCACATCAAATGCAGACTACCAGATGCTTAAGCTGCAACTGGACAAGTCCGTCTCAGGCTGTTCTATCCATTGATTTGTCTGCCTGCTCAGATGAGGCAGAAAATGGTTCTGCTGTAACTTTTAAGTCCTTGAAAAGGTAAAGAAGTTGGGTATTCAGCTCTTAACGAGTTCTGAAAAGAGTTGTGGGACATAGCTGTTGCTGTAATCATTACTGCAAAGAAATAAAGTCTCCTTTCTGCCTCATCCAATTAAACATTTTGTTGTGGAGCCTCAAACCTAGGATACATTGCCTTGTGGTGTCTGTTCACCTGAATCTTGCACCAATCACTGGACGGCAGAGATGATCTGCCTGAGAAGTTTGATGCTCCTAAGGAAATAACACACCTAGGGATTACCCCAGAAGCCATATGTATGCATCTGGACAGAGATGTGAATACTGACTGAATATTTGAAGGCAGTGACTAGATATTGCTGTTTTGCAATCTCTAAGCTCTCTCATACTGAACTGAAACCCCTTGGACAAACTAGGACACCACCAGCAAGTTAAAAAGAGATAACAACTCCCTTTGAATTCTAAGTAAAAGTTTCATAACCTTCTTAAATACATGACTCCTCCTGACAAAGAACTTCCATCTTTGCCTGGAAAAGGAAGTTCCCGTATTTCTTGTATATCTGTTATGTCACCTTCTCAAATATTTGTATTTAATGTTGCAAGTTGTCATGCTTATCCCCTGCAGAGCATTGATTCTCTTACCTAGGAGATTATGCACAATTGCTTTTGCAGTTTTGATCATGAGAAGAGTAAAATACTAATGCCACTTTTCCCATGAAGCAGTAAGCAGCGTTTACCCTCATGAGTCACCGCTTCAAGAAAACTGAACAGGGAGAAAAAGATAAACAACAGCAGGCAAATCTTCTTACTGGAACTTTTTGCTCCATCTAAATTCAGGAACCTCCATTTCTTCTCCTCCCCTGCACCCACTTTCCTCCTTTGCCTCCTCCACTGAATAGGCCCCATGTGTCTGTCCAACAGCACAGAGAACCTAGAGGGGATCATGAGAGTTGTGAATGGAAAAGCCAAAATGTCAAACGAAAGCTTAACTGCATAAATTAGTAAGCATTTTCTAATTAATATCAGTAGGTATACAGGACAGTTCTATCTTGCTCGGCATAACTGAGCTAAAAGATACGAATTAAATGAAGCATAAATAAAAAATTAAAAAAAAAAAGAGAGAAAAATAATAATGTGCCTAGTTTGACAGCTGCAGCTCTAATACTATCAGTACAGAAAGGAAACTTAAAGAAGAGCTACAGAGAAGTTATGATTAAGAACTTCTTAGCTATTTATCACCTTTCTTATTTAGCGTTGCCATATTTCTGGCTGGTTGGGTATGCATTTATGACTGATGCATGTAGCATTATCAACTGTTTTCACAGTGTATTTATAAAATACTTCTAATGGCTTATAATGGAATATTTTGCTTTTTGATAAAAAGAATAATCCATCAACGCAACAGGGAGAATGGAAATGAGAGAAAACATTTGTTCAGAAAGCTTTTAAATGATGCTGTTTGTTCAACATTTTTTTTTCCTATTGCTATGTCTACCCTTCTTCCAGGAGGACAAAATCAAGCAATTAGACAGCAAAAAAAGAATACGTTGCCTCACAGTTCATATATTACCAGGGGAACAGGCAGGGAATGATTTGCAAAATTGCTGAGCTCATGTAACAACAGCTGAAGTCCGCAACTGCCGTACCTTGAACACATGACAAGCTGCACTATAGTAAAGATTCTAAAAATGTGTTGACAGTATATCAAATAAGGGACTCCAAACTAGAAACTTTTGGCCTTTCTCTGCTTCAACGACCCATTTGTAAGATGGGGGAATACAGCCAAATATTTTACAGGAATACTGTGAAAATGTATGCATTATTATCTGAGGCATACTTGGTTACCATACTGGCAGGTGCTATAATTCTCCACAAGATAATTAATAATTCAGTGTTCAGGACAAGTTCTCAAATAGCATGCAGAAAATGTGATGATCAACAGAATACAGCACAGCTTCTCACTGATGTGCATCCACTCATTCAGGAGGCAGGAGATGTGGGAAAATTATCTGAGGACAGTTTTTTACATGTACACAATTTTAAGTTTCATAGATGGCTTTAAACTCTTAAACAATTTTGTTGTAACTAACACAATAATAAAAATGAGAGAAACCTGAGGGACAGAGAAAAGAGATCTTACAAAGTGTATAGAAAGAGCAGGAACAGATTAAAAAAAAAAAAAAAAAGATGAGAAAATCTGTATGATACTGTGTGCTTAGCATTAGGTCAAACTACATTCAGTAGAAATAATCATGAACCCCACAGTTATCCATACATAATTCTAAAAGCAACTTAAAGTGGGGTCCAGAATTCAACTTTTTAAAATACCAATAATATAGTATTTTAGGCAAGTCTTTGTGCCAGATTGTCCTCATCACCCAAAAGTGATCAGTGATATCCCCTTTGGCACAGGTCTGTCTATTTGCTATTTACTAAAAAGGTGTGGTAGCGAAACTTTAAAATGAAATATATACAACAGACCACCCATGGTTACTTGGTCTATGAACATATCAGGACAAAACCAAAACAGTTTATTTTTTTCAGGACTGCAGAGGCAAGTGAGCCAGATTGCACCTGGACATCTTGAACTTGCAATTTTACAATGATTTTTTCTGTACAAGATATTTGCCCCTGGATTGCCAAGAATATTAAGTTATTGTGTCAACATGATACCGAATTTGTTAATACTTCGCTCTTAAAGAACCATGAAACCATTATTTAATATTAATGAGTGTGTGTGGTATTATTATACATATGCCCCATGGTATATTATCTGCCTTTTTTAATTCTTTTTGGAAGCACTCTGCCCTGTGGACAGATGTGACTATCAAATTCAACGCCTGCAGCACATTTGCTGACCTTCAGCAAGCTCTGACTTTTTTATGTTGCAACATCATTTTGTTTTATTATTTTACCCGAAGAGAGCAGTCTGTGATCAGCAAAGAGATGCTTTTATCTTAATCATTGATCCCATATTCATAAATATTCAGATTTTCAGTCTCCCAGGAACACCGTTCACTATTTCTTGGTATCGACAAAAAGCAATTAAATCTTTTCAACCAAAAGTCAATATACTAAAGCTGATAGTCCAGTTATATTAGTAACATAAGATCATTTTTGTTTGCACTTGCTTAATTCTGTACAATTCTAAGCTCGCAGCCTACAAAGCTTTCACATTAGGTGTAGCTTCATTTAATTCAGGAGGAATACTTACGAAGTGTCAGACACTGAATGTGCAAAATCTGGAGGGAAACATTTTCCTTATTCTTACTACCAGACTCTAGGAGAGTTGACCTGTGATTAAACATGTCAAGGACCAAGAAACAAGTCAATATGCTAAAAAAAAAAAAAAATCAGGCTGAAGCCTGACACCAGTATAAAACTGGAATAATGTCATTAAATTTAATGGATTCAAACTGGTACTTAAAAACAATCTGTCCATAGTGTCTTAGAATGCCAGAGAGGAAATTAAAGCACTTTCAAAATCATCTCCTTAGAAGACAAAAGTATGGGAATGGTCTTTATGATGCAGTGAATTCAGAAAATTATCTTAATTCCTTCAAGTCAGAGGCCTTCAATTTAGTGGGGTTATAGAATAATCTATTTATATTTTTGTAAACATATGTGCATTAGAATGACAATGCCTGAAACATAACGGTGACTATGACTTTGACAATCTCTTGCAGAGAGATCAAATTACACATTTTTACAGTTTCTTCTTTCTTTGTACGTTACACACATATGTTAAGAAGAAAACCAACCAAAAACTTAAACAGAATATATATATAAAGTCTGTAATATAGAATTATATACATGTAATTTTATTATAATTTCTTTATAATTTAACTTATGAGGACACTCCATTGTCAAATTCTGGTGAAGAGAAAAAGAAGGATTTACATTCTTAAATTTGGGTGTTTCAGATTATACAGTCACTTGAATATCAGGACACTGCCTGAAGTAAGAACATTATGCTTATCTCTACTCTGGTTTAAGATATGCACGTAGCTGTAAAATTTTAGACCAGGATAAGCCTACAGAAGAGAGAAGGAAAGGACTTATCACACTATAAATACATTGAATCTTTCCTATTATATTTCTAAATGTTATTATATGTAATTGGTATAGGTAATACTTTTCTTCCATTAAAAGTGTAAGAAGGATTATAGGTTTAAAATATTAAGGTTGTAAGTATCTTAGGTATCTAAGGAAAGCATTTCTACCCTCAAAATTTTATATTTGTCAGGAGCAAAGTAGATTTTTCAAGTAATAAATAACGCATATTTTTAATAAAAACAAAAATTTTGTTTGAGGACTAAGAACAAGCCTTGGACTGAGTGGTCCAGTAGTGGTCCAGTATTCATAGCACTTTATCTGTTAGTACTCTAAAATAAATCATCTTCTTTGCATTAGGAAGATTTTTTTATCAGTAAGTGATAAAAAAGTGATTTTTTGGCAGTGAAGCCAAAAAAATCTAGGGAATAGTTCTCGTAATAATATTCTTAATAGGGTAAAAAATCTCAGGTGTGTGTTGCATGATCTGCAAAGAAATCTCTGTTACCAGCATGAAGAAGAGAGTACTGAATTCCAGCCTGTCCCCAAAAAGCAAAACATTACCTCTTTCATCTGATATAATTAGTACTATTTTCCAGTCACTTCAGTAATAATTAAAAACCAGTAAATTTTTTGCAAAAGATACCTCCTTTATGACACAATGCCCCTGCACCAGCCTATCATGTTAGATATCTAACATGTTAGATAACATGTTTGTTGGGGGTGTCCCTGCTGACTGCGGGGAGGTCGGACTAGATGACCTTTGGAGGTCCCTTCCGGCCTGGACCAATCTATGAATCTATGAATCTATAAACAAATCTGAGTGAGAAATCAGGAAAGAAATCTAATATCAGTAATGTACATATTCTTGAAGAAACAGGGAATAATCTAAGTTTAATAGCCATTTAATTTACTGTATTTCAGAGACGTATGCTCGACTTCAAAAATAGAGAATTTCCACTTCTCTTGGTACTTTATTCCAAGACTAAATAAGTATGGTTATTAAAAATTTACTATTTCTTTGCATTGATTTAATTCCATGAAAACTTTTTTTCTTCAGTGGTTCTGGGATTTTAACAGCATTTGACAAGAGTGTCCTCATAACTTCAACTGTAAAGAAATTGTTGTGTTTTATTATGGATTGCTTGGATCAAATGCATTGATGTGGCAACAGTTTTGCAGGTAATATTGATACTATTTACTCAGCCATGTCCAAGTTGTTTCACCAATATTTTTTACACTAGAATTGTACAAAATGCACAGAAGCATCTGGATGTAGAGAGGAAGGGCCACGTAGTGACAATGTATTTAAATATTTCCACTCTGTTCATTCTGCTGTCTCTGAAGCAATGGCTTAGAAACTGCTTCTGACATTGCTACTACTATCTGGGAATTTGGAGAGGAGCACATGGGAAAAAGAAGGTGATCTGTTAAGGGAGCAACTGAGGCAACTACTGCATAAATCTGTATGAGAGAAAAAAAGAGCTTTCCCTCTAAACTCTTTGCCACTATAAATTCTCCAAATTGGTGTTAGTATGATGCTGTCTGACTATCCAACAATAGTGCCACTTCTGGGATTGTATGGACGCCAGTAAAAAGCTAAAAAGGTCTGACAGTCTGTTTCTGTTCCTCATTTCCTTCTTTACCCATTTTCACCATGACTTTGATATGGAAAAAGTAGCAACAAAAAAAAAAAAAAAGGAAAAGAAAAAGAGGAAAAGAGAGGAACAAATACTACATTCTCACACGCAGGGGTAGTAGCAGAAAAGGAAAAAAAAATCTTATGAATGCTTAATTCCCGAAGAAGTTGTTGTTTTGTTTTTTTTTCTCATGAAGAAAACAGCAACAGACTGATAATGTCATTAAAATTAGCAACACTAATGAAGTTGTTTCTGATTGCCTAATTTCTCACCAGCAGGGTTTACCAACTGCCCAGGTAATGAATATAGAGTTTGTTCTGGATATGTCCTGTTTTATTTTCATTCATTGGACCTATTTTACAACTTCCCCAGGAACTAGTAAGAGAACCAAAATAACTACAAATATCTCAGCTTTCCCTAAATTAAATTAATATCCTTATCAACAAAAATTGTTACACTGTTTGCATATAGTTGATGCCCCTGCTTATGTGCGAAACAAAACTTGAGTGTTAACTTGACTTTCTACAATAGAAGAATGCATAAATGCTCTTAAAATAGAGATGTTTTCACTTAGGATAACTGATATATAAGATTTTAAAGTGAAAAATAAGATATGTGAAATAGTGCTTTACCTATCTAATCTTATAATATAATCATTGGCATAATATATGAAAGCTATAAACCATTATGAATTTTTTTAACCTCATAGTGTCTCTTGGATGCAATAGACAGGGATGGAAGTAAAACCCCCATTTTACAGATGAAAAAAATGAACACAAAGTAGATTATCACTTACCTAAACTGACACAGCTGACGTGTGGTTACACTGGGAACTATAAAAGTCTTAATGGTATGGTCTCCTTTACGGATAAAAGCTTCTATAGATTGCTTTTCCTAATTCATAAATATGGCATACAAAAATAAATTACGATATTGCAAATAGAACTAAATAAACACAGCAAGGAAGGAAGCAAATATAAATGCTTGATTCGTGTGTAGTGCAGATTTTATACAATTTCATTATCATATAAATAGCTCACATATATAATCTTTCGTGCGTTAATTCTGATAAATGTTACAGTAAAAATTAAGATTAATTGAGGTTGCTTTGAAAGATTTGCTAGGAGTTATATCTGCAGTACTTTTTAGCCTAGTTACATTATGTTCTGAAAAGTTTCAGTATTCTATTAGTGATTTACGATATCTGCTTACTCGTATTTTTATAGACTGCTAAACTGTGTAAAATTGCTTTTTTCAGTCTTAACTTTTGATGCTTAGAATTCTTCGCTTTTCTTTTTTTAAGCTTGAGTCTTCAGAATATACAGAGATCTGCTAGAAGACTGAATTGCTAAGTGTTTTGGAAATTAATACATGATAGCTGAGAAGAAGCATTAAATCTGCATAAACCTACAAAGGTTCACAGCTAAAATGGGTTACAAAAAGAAATTGAAGGGCAAACATTATTTCTTGTCATTGAAGGACATTAAGTTTTCCCACAGTCACAAAGGTATCTAGGGATATATTAATTCTTCCTTTGGATCTTACACATACAGAAATACTGCATATGCTTCTGTGTAGGTAGAGATTCAAATAAGGCAGCTGAGAGTAGGAAAAAACTATCTGACATATTTAATTACATATACAGGGAAACAGTATGAGTCTGATTTTTCACTGACTTACACCTCGTGCAGACATTTTTGTCTTTAAAAACTGAATGAAAAATGGATTTAAAATATAACCACAGCAGAATGTCAGCATTTTATACTCACTTTGCACAGATTTACAAAACTACCTGTTATATATGATAAACTATGAAAAGCACATTCCATCATGACAGCCACTCGTTTCACAGCTGTACCAAACATAGCCTTTCATTTCAGAACCCATAAAAAGCTTGTGTCACACTACTGCATCCTGAAAACCCTTGACACAAACTGCTTTTTTGGGTATCTCCATTTCCATTAGTGGATTGTATCAGAATCTTGTATCTTACTGTCTTTGAGCTGCAGTTCTGCATTTGCAAGTTTTCACAACAGGAATGAAATGAACTTAGATCTTCTCTCTCCTGCTTTTACCCGTTCTCCTCCTGCATACTGCCAATTTTCATTTGAATGTCATCCATGCAGTTAGGTTGCAGTACTACAAGTAAACCAGATTTTCTTCTATGGCATTAACCACCCTGCTGCTTTGGTGCTCTATCCAAAATAAATGGGCATAGTGGATCTTCAGTCAGTAGTGCCAGGCTCAGCAACGCTCAGCAATAAAATTCACCAGAAAGCTTAATAGCATATGAAAAACATTTATCCCATTTTCAGTGAATAAATGTGATGTTCCAAAGTTAGTGTCATACTTTAAAATCACACAATAGCATATTAATGAATAGGGTTATTCTTTGTTGCTACTTTGCACTCTTTAGAATTCTATAATGCATATCATGCAAGTGTTCCTCTGGGATGAAACAGCAATAAATCTTTAATAAACTATGAACAACATTTCAGTCTGAGTGACAAACACTGCTACAAAAATATTACTGGATAAATTATATTAAAAATAAACAAACAAGGAGATATTATTAAAAGTTTGCCTATTTTTCCAGAAATGTGTCTCATATTTGAGTTTACTTGGAATTAAACACCAGTAAATCTTTAATGAGGTATGAATGAATATACCAATCACTTGAGAGTTATTGACACATCAATATCCATAGAATAGTATCTTATTAAACTATTGCAGTTCCTTCCTTGATAGGCATTATATATTCAGTATTAATAATGCATGAGCATTTTTAATTCATTTCTGTTGTTACACCCTGTCCCTACTCCTGCAGCAACATTATTAAACCTGATTTTATAAATATCATTTTCACGAGATACATATGTTAAATGTGACTGGTACTGAAGAGTTGTAAATGTAGCTGAGTTTAAAATTCCTAATTTATTACTGATAAATAATACATGGCTTAACAAACAGAATAACATTATACTTAAACTGTTATTTCTACCAGATTGACCCAGAAGGAAGGAGAAAGCTCTGTCTGTTACAAGTCTGACCTACATTTGTAAATTGCTAATTTGCAAAGATCAGAGAGCTATGCAGGTGTGAATGCTGATCTTTCCACTTTGACATCTGGCTTCTGAGGGTTCTCCCTGCAGTACCATCCACATCTTTCTTACACTTCCACATGTCAGTTGCTGAAGTCATGCTCCTTATCTGATTCAGAGTACAGCATCCCTCTAAAGACAGGGAAAACTCCATTCCCTTTGACTTCTGTCTTCACCTGACACAGTGCCACTTACAATTGTTTTCTACCAGACCAAAACACTGAAAGGTTCTGCAGTGACATTGCCCTGCTGTCCTCCCGAGTCAGACGGACAAGCACGTAAAGCAGCACTGGTTAGAAATGAGACAGTGTGAGAACTGCATTTAATAAATGGAGATTTAAACCACTTGACAGAATTTAGGGTTCTGCAAAATGAAGGAAGAGCTGCCTCTGTATCCTTCACTGTTTGACTGCACCCATGTCCAAGTATTTTTTTCTTAACCACTTGATGATTTCACTTCATGTATGTCAAATCATTTTACAGTTACTAATGAATGATTTCTTGTGAGATCTGTGCCTAACAAGTAAAGGTAAGTATCATTTCCTGAAATCACTGATAAGGACACTGAAACTCCGTGACATGCTGTGATTAGTTTATATAATCCCTAGTAGTCTCTGGCACTGCTGGATCACTTAAAAGATATTACTATGCTTTTTCCAAAAGGTATCTTATATTTCATGTTTCTATAGATGATTTACTGGCCTTTTACCAATGTATTTTAAATAGAACATCATTATTAAATGTGAACATGTTACCACTAATAGTGATTTTGATAATGGGGACATTTAGGTGTTCAGCTGGAGTCCTGTTAATAGTTGGTTCCCTATTGAGCTCCAAACTTTGAACATATGACAGAAAGACTTTATAAGGTGGGAAGGTAGTAGAAGATCAGATAAAACAGAAAGGGTTGTGATCAGCGGCTAGAAGTCCAGCTGGAGGCCGGTCATCTGTGGTGTACCCTAGGGGTCATTGTGGCTTAACATCTTCATTAATGACATGGATGATAGGACCAAATGCACCCTCAGCAAGTTTGCAAAGGATATAAAATTAGGAGGAGTGGTTGATACACCAGACTTATGCTGCTTTTCAGAGAGACCTCAACAGGCTGATGAAATGTCCTAACAAGAACCACACCCACACTCTCTCCAGGTGGTGGTATATGGACACTTGGGCCTTTGATCCCTGGTTGCATCCCAGCTGCTGGCACTCAGCTCCCCATACACACATGCACAGAATTTAGAGTCCCTCACCCAGGAAAAGAGTGAGAAATAGAGTTTAATAACAAGATAGGACACGCTGTGCTGATCAGGCACAGGGTTTGGCCAGAAAAGCATATCGACCAGCAACCTATTTACACTTGACCAGCCCTTTCTATCCCTTCACCAGTTTATTTTCCTGCACTTGTTATTCCCCCAGTCACCTAGATCTCTCCCTTTCCCTGGTTCCTCTCCTAACCAGCCCATCGTGTCTTGTGTAATTCTGAAATCCTTTCCCTCTATTTCTGTTAATGTCCCATACACCTGAGGACAGTTACTCCCTTCTGAAAAGGTGCTCTGGAGAGCTGCTCCTGTTGACTTATCTTTATGGGTTTCATTCCTGGACGCTGTGATTGAGGGTCTCCTGGGACAGCCCTAGGAAGGACCTGGTGATGGTATCCCTTCCCCTGAGTCCATAATTGGGGTTCCCTCTACCTTCCATTGTGCCCTTGTGCTCTACTCAGTTTGTAGAGAAGGGCCTCTTTATGGGCCAATAGCTCCACTGATATGCCTGGGAGTACCCAGGGCCGGGTGGTATTTGGGATCGTCCACCTGCCATTGTCTCTCTAGGATTCTTTGTGAGTGTGCGGACAAGCTTTTTATCACATAACATAACACAAAAAATAGCAAATAAATCATATTCCAAAATACCTTTTTCTAAAAAGGGAGTATACAGAAAATATCAGAGACATAGACATATCATAGACATCATAATTAAAGACTTTGGACTTCAGAGACAGCTAAGCTTGCAGACAATCTATTGTCCTGGTACAGTAGACAGTTTTGCCTCTAACATGAAGTGTTTCTACTATTTGTCCTCTGAATCTCGAATACTATGGTCATTTCAGAAGTCATCTGTAGTCCTGATCCCACTTTTTGTGAAAGTAGATTGTTTGGTATGTTTATTTAGAGATGAGAATATTCAGTTCTAGTGTCTTCCTGCATAACAAAGACTGGTTTGGGGATATTTTTTTTTATTACTTTGCTTCAAGCTATGGGCTCTGCAGAAGGAGTGAAATGGTGTTTGATATATATGCTTGCCTTAACACATGCCAGAGGAAAGGAGGATATTTCAGTGAATTTGGTGCATGTTTACTTGCAAGTGTATATTCATATGAACATCTACAGTTCCAAATGAGAAACTTCCTAAAGGATATATGCTTACTTTTTTATTATCCTAGGAATAGCTACAGTGGCTTCTTTCTTTTTTATTACTGTTAGACACAGGTGAATCCATTGAATTTGCTTTGTGTTGCTACCTGTATCCGAAAAAGCATTTCAACTTATATTTTACCAGATCTTGTCTAATGAGTTCCAAGCACTGAGCAGTTACTTTTGCATGTCTTTCAACACTTGACAAAGTCATTTTAAGTGCTCATATGTAACATAAAACATCAGTATAGTTTTAGAAGAAATAAGTGGCTGCCTTTCAAGTGTGATGCAATATTTAATAATTTACATTTCTACACTCTCTTTAATGAAGAAATATACAATTGCATTAATTAAACTTCCCAACTCACATGCGACACTTCAAGTTTCTGTAATGCTTTGTTTTTACTGAAGCAAAGAGAAGAAAATGTAGAAAATAATAACACAGAAACCTAAGGGAAAGAATAGAATTGATTTACCCATCTACTTGGTAGACCCAAGAATATGAGATGGAGTCCTACAAGAATATAAGATGGAGACTCTTCTTTCATTAAGTACCAAAGACACAGTAGGAAATTGGACAATCGCAGTTTCTCTCAATAATGGAGGGAGACAATAAAGTTCATCATGATATTCACTCTTCAGAATAATGCTATTTTGATTAAGTTGGTTAATTTTTGTTTTGGACACAGAGTAAATACTGTCACTATTTCAATAATAGACCATAACAGTGTCTATAAAGAATTTAGTACCTCAAAACAGAGGAGAACTCTTTCTCATTGTGTTCGTTAGTGGCCACAGCCAAACTAGTCCTCAGGTAGAAAAGCAGGTTCATAATCCCTCGGTAGTATCACTGTTACTGTATCAGAGTTTATGACCACCCACAACTGATAGATTAACACCATGACACAAGATTGGAATTTTCTGTGACTCTCCACCCCACAGAAACAGAGAAGACAGACCCCTCGAGCCAAGGAGACAAATGAAAACAGCAGCCTTCCAGTGGAGGATGTTTACAAAGTGACTCATGAAATTCAGGCCATGCACCAACAGAAGACTGGCTTTTAGTCTAGTAACCTCACTGAAGAATACAGTAATATTTGAGTAGAACAAAATTCTTGAATATTCCTGTCTCCTTCAGATATTATGTATTATATAATAACTTTCATAAACTTTTCAACCTCAAGACTAGGATTTCTCACTCATCCTGTTCTAAAATATCACTATTCAAATAGCAAAACCTTTTCTACTTTCCAGCCCAAATGTATTCACAGCTAATATTGCTTGTTCTTAGTGTTCTCTTTCCCTGACTGGAGTATATTGACAGTTTCTTGGTTTTCTCTAGGTGATTCTTTAGATTGTTACTTGTATAACATTGTTTTAACATCTTTTTCCTTATGTCTTATGACAGAAATTTATAGGAAGAATGCCTAATTTACAGCATGATCTGAATATAGCAACGATAGAATTGTCTCCAGTATTTTTAGGGATCTGTTTTCATGGTTTGGGACTGGCTATTAACAACTACCCATAGTTTCCTTGTGGCAACAAATATTACATTCTGCTCCATTTCTGCAGCTTATTTATGTCCAATCTTTTCAAGCACTCTCTGGAAATCATTGGAAGAATTTCCATAGCTACAAAGCAAAGAAGTGGTGCAAATAAATGTTGATTTTCTCAATATTAATATCACTCCTCACTGTTCATTTTTATGACTATTTCAAAATTAATATAGATAAAATCATTATTTAAATGTGATTTACCAATCAGATTGATTGACTGTAGGTCAAGCCTGCTTTACATTAGTATACTCACTGCTGTCACCAAAGAGCTAGTGATAGTTAAGTAATGGTTGCTGTATACCCTCAAATGTCCAGGCACTGAAAATACGGCATGTACACCAATAGAAACACAAACAGAAAGAGTAAAGTGTGTTTGGTATTTCTGAAACTTTTCCTTTAAGGCATTTCTGTATGTCTTACGTATTACATCATTGTATTAACATTCTATCTTTCAATGGGTTTATTTATCACAATCACAGAATCATAGAATCACAGAACGGTTAGGGTTGGAAGTGACCTTAAAGATCATCGAGTTCCAACCCCCCTGCCACGGGCAGGGACACCTCCACTAGAGCAGGTTGCTCAAAGCCCCATCCAGCCTGGCCTTGAACACTTCCAGGGATGGGGCATCCACAGCTTCCCTGGACAACCTGTTCCAGTGCCTCACCACCCTCACAGTAAAGAATTTCCTCCTAATATCTAATCTAAATCTCCCCTCTTCCAATTTAAAACCGTTACCCCTTGTCCTGTCACTACATCTCCTGACAAAGAGTCCCTCTCCGGCTCTCCTGTAGGCTCCCTTCAGATATTGGAAGGCTGCTATGAGGTCTCCCGGGAGCCTT
This sequence comes from Numenius arquata, assembly GCF_964106895.1. NCBI lineage: Eukaryota > Metazoa > Chordata > Aves > Charadriiformes > Scolopacidae > Numenius > Numenius arquata. The sequence continues at coordinate 104,864,704 of NC_133576.1, read as the reverse complement.
CTCTTCTCCAGGCTGAACAATCCCAGCTCTCTCAGCCTGTCTTCATAGGACAGTTGCTCCAGCAAATATCATGGGACATAATATGTGATGAAATATAAGTAATACTGTTTACTCTAATGGTATCCTTCCCATTCTACTGTCTGTGTAGACATGCCAATCACTTTGGTGCTGTATTTTCAAAAACAAGCTAACTTTTTCAAGAAGCCTTCAAAATTTTCTTTAGTCACTTGAACTCTTACTAGATAAAAGAGGAGATGTGACACGGAAAGCAAATACCCTATGCTAATTCTAACCGTGGAGCACCCAAAATGTATGTATGCTTATACATGTAAACAAGCTGTTGTGCATTTTCCTGTCTCCCTTCTCTGCTTTTCTGTATGTGTTTACCTGTATCATACTTTGTTGTAAAGAATTGTCAAAGAGTAGTTTCTGGTAAAACCACAGTCAAATGGCAATACCAAGAGTTCATATTGACTTGAGATCCTGTTTTACAAGGCTTTACAGACAAATAGACAGACAGGAAAGATCCATCATACAGATTATTTGTTTAAAGCAATAAAAAGAAAAAAATATTAATTTATTAATTGCAATAGTCACTATCAAGAGTAAAATCCGGTCACATCTTAGTGGTCTCATATCATCCTAATACTAAACTACTTTAACACCATCTTGAACATCCAAGACACCATTTTTCCATTGGCACACTATGGACATCAGAACAAAAAGTGGACATTGAAAAGGAGCATGAAATAAGAAGTATGGAATGGCTGCAGACAAATTTGGGAAAGATGTCTTGCCTTAAGGCAATGTAAGCAGAAGGGGAATATCTAAAGAGTAAGATAAGTGTTTTTTTAAGGCTAGCATTACAAATGGATGGAAGATAAAAGAAAGAAAAAATAAAAAGGGTTAGAGTTGTGAAAGATGTTAAGGAGAAGAAGTGTGAATTATTGCTGTAAAACACAAGGAGCCAGTACAGTTATTAAAAGGTTGGAGAGGTGACAATGGACAGAGTGATAAGCAAGGAAGATAATCCTAGTGGCTATGCTTTTTACAGGTTAGAGCAGGGCCATAAGGATATCAGGGATGGCAGAAGAGAAGATGTTGCAGTAGTTAAGAAAAGAGTGAGGGCTCAAGGAGTCAGCAAAAAAAAAATCAGGCACCGGAAACATACAAGAAAAGTGAATGGATTAGGAAAGGTTTACAATCTGTGATCTGTGGAAAAGGAACAATCTGAGGATGAATTCCAGGTTATGAGACTGAGTGACGAGGAGGGTGATGATGTTGTCAACATTGATGGGAAATGGGGAGGAAGAGTGGCTTGAAAGGAAAAGAGCTGAGTGTTGTTGTATGCATTAAGTCTGGCTTGCTGGCAAGATATCATCCAGGAATAGATGTCTGAAAGAGAGGTTGGGGTGGAGAGACAAAGAAGGTAAAGGAGGGGAAAGGAAGGGAAAGGGAACAGGGGGAAGGGAAAAGGTAAAGGAAAGGGGAAAGGGAATTATGATTTTTGAGCTTAATCTTCCGATGGTGTTTCTTCTACTGGGAACAAGAGCAACATATGTTATTGTTAGACTATTTTTATTTCTTGACAAAACATGATTTCATTTCTATTATAATATACCCAACATAAAAAGATTTAAATAAGGAGGTTCATAAGAAGTGAAAGTCAGCTAGATATCATAACAATAAGTTTAGTCAATATTTCTGGATTAGAACTTAAAATATCGATGACATTATATATGGATATAGAAAACTCTTGATAGTGATTCTCATTTGGTTCTTATAGTCTGCAGATACACCCTGTGCCATTGCACAGCTAAAATGTTTCTTCTTACACTTTTCTATCTTTCTTTTCCTTGTGTCTTTTTTTTTTTTTTTTTTTCTCTTAGGACATTAAAAATGTATTATCTTGCCCAAATATCAACCCAAACTGGGTTTACAATTAAATTGTTTTATATCAGAATACATTTTCCCCTTTATGAAAAATCCATAGTAAAGAACAAATTATCACTAGGAATAATGTATTTGACTATGTAACATCACATTAGGAATGAAAACCAGGTGACTATACAGTGTCTTACCAAACCACTTGCTAGGTTTAGGTTCTAAGAGCTAGAGATACAAAGTCATGGGTTTGACTGCATCCAATGGGCTAAGGACTTTGACAGAAAAAAATATGGCATATGCCCAATGGGAAAAAGAAAAAAAAAAAAAAAAAAAAGAGGAAGAGAAAGACGAGTTATTCAGAGCCTCATTTTGCCAGAATGCAAAAACTTGTGACCGGAGATATTCAGGCGAAGAGGCAAGCTGAGTTTGTTTAGTTTGGATGAAAGGGATAGGAAAAATAAAACCTACCTGAACTAGTCAGTATAGCTTCAGAGTGTAGATGTCAAACGAGAGACAAGGTAAACCCTAGGAATGTCTATTTGTCTTCATTGGTTATTAAGGAAGTCTGAAGTTATGCACTAAGATATGCGCTTGTACTTTGCAGAAACTAAAAATTCGGTAAGATGATTCCAGTAAGATGCACAGCACTTGAGCAAATATATATGTATTGAGATATTAATACAGAGCTAATAGGTGTATTTGCAGGTGACCTTACCTAAGCTGAGGGAGAAAAAGTACCAAAGGCTGGTCCTCCTGAGTACCTGTGAGGGGTACACATCTTACAGGAAGGTGGATGGGAAATGAAGATTACCCAATAGTGACTACATTAATGAATGAGATGAGACTCAAGGTTAAGGCCTTGCTACAAACCAGAGAAAGAAGATACTTTAATGTACCCAATTTTGCATGTTAGATAAATGTCCCAGCTGCTAAGCTTTGAAATGTTCTCACAAAAAGGAGGAAGGGGAGACCTTTATCTCAGCTTAATACCATTTTGATGAAGAAGATGACTGGGGCAAGGTGTACATAATGACATACACATGTAAAGAAAACAAGTGACACCGTCCTTGTTGCTCACCCTGTGTAGTTCCTGACCCACCCTGGTTCAAAGCTGGCTTGGATCCGCTCTTCCTGAGTGTGATGATGAGGGACCAAAAATGAAGCACAGCTTTTGTAGCTTTTGGCCTGCAGGCTGGGTCTCAGCTGGCTGAGCTGCAATGATATGAACCAACATATATCGAGATAGGCAAACAGGTCTTTGGGTGTTTTTTAAGACCTTTTAAATGAAAAACAGATTGAAACTGGGAATCACTCAGGTCATGGAAATATCCCTGGACAAACCCAAAGCAGCTTTGAGATCTCTGAGGGTTTTTCTCAGAGCCAGCTCCATCCCCAGCACTTATTCAACGTTACATTCCACTCCGTTATGTGCTGACAGCATAGAACAAGTTTAAATTAATTATCCATTGGATTAAGACAAATCAGACACAAAAAATTAGTGAACCAGACAATTTTATTGAATTTATTGGTTGCAAGCACAATTGGCAGACAGCTTGCTGTACAATTGTATTTGGTAGCTCATAAGGGAGAAAGGGGAGGAAGCATTAACTCATGCTTTGATCTTTTCCTTATCCTCCTCTGTCACCAGAAGCCTCCAATTGTGAAAGCCATTCCTGCTAGCTCTGATACTTTGAAGGATTATGTCCTTCTCTTTTATCACTTCAAAACTGTCTTTGTCCTGGAATGTTTGGACCATTAATCCTTGCTAGGAGAAAGACTGCATATGTTTTGAGTAAGCCATTTGACTCCGGGAAAGATCTTGGTCTTGGCTCTTTCTCCCACTGAAGAGGATCAGGCTCAGCTGGGTGAACTCCAAGAGCTCTGGTACAATGTCCATGGTTGCCTGCAATTGATCATCTGAGGCCATTTCCTTTTGTTAGGTCCCTACAAACATCAAGGGATTTAAAAGTCCCCTAAAAGAGATCAAAATAGAGCATGGATTTTAGGAGTCTTGGCACCATTAAACCATATAACTGCTATCTTGCATGATATGTATTCTTACTGCGGTTATACACTTTTCCTGGTTTATTAAGCTCCTTTACAGCTGGCTTGAATGCCCAGCCAGTCTCCTGGTGCATTTGGGACCCCTCTCACCACCCACATATTCAGGAGCCTGTAAATAGTCTGTGGAGCAATAAGAGCTCTGACCTTACGGTTCCCTTTGGACACGAACATAAAATAAATAATCCACTGCAACAGCAGGGTAAGTATTTATGAGTCCTGTGCGGGAGTCATACTCAGCATAGAGAACAGTATTTCAGTGAAACACTTCAGATCACACATACTTTGTTTTATTTCCTTCCTAATCTTACAAATAAGCAAATCTTTTTTTGTTATGATCACACTGCATCACAGTTTGAAAAACACTGAGCTAACTTGGGGAAAGCTCAAGCTGCTCCTGAAACATGTATTTCGATCTGAAGTTTGGATGTTCTCTTGCTTGTATAATCAAATGTCTATCAGTCAAACCTCTCACAACTTCACTTATCTTATTCAAAATATGTCTCTGCTTTTGCTTTCACTCTGCCTGCATTAAGCCTCATGTAGTCTGCTGGCCACATTTGCAATACACATGCCTTATTTCAAGTCTCTCCTTTATTCCCAGCAGCTGTCATAGTTTTCCCTTTCTATTAGAGTAATACTTGTCTTACTTTAGTGATTTGTTTTATTATATCCAACTGGTGTACCTATACTTTGTTATTTTCCTATTCCCTCATTACTTTCTTCATTATTTTGCTAACTTCTCCCCAATATTTACCTTATGCACTTACATCTTTCTTCTGTTAATATGTGCTTCCACCAGAATTTCTTTTCATTTTTGTTTCCTTGTATTTTTCTCCTCTGGGATTTACCTTATTACTTTTGCTAGGTATTTACATCATATTCACTAGTTCTTTCTTTAATGTGTTGGTTTTAATATTTATTTTGCCTTGCTTCTTTCCATTCATGATACATCCAATAAAGTCACTCTCTCCTTCTCTTATTGAAATACATCTCACCACAGTAAACAGGAAGTTTATAGTGACGACATGGCAACTAGTAACTCAAAGTCATTGCTCTTTTCAACTAAAACAGCAATGAAGTTAAGGGTTTCAGAGACAAAAGAGCAAATAATTGTACCACAGTCTCACTGTCTTCAGTCTTACTTTTCTTGTTCTGACTGGAAAAAGGTGTGTTATGCTTTCTCATGACTACTACAGTTAAACTAATCCCAGTAATTAACTACTAAAGCTTAACGACTGGTGCACTTGTAGAGATAGGTATGGGTAAACCACAATTTAATCTATAAACTGCAATATTTGCCTAACTTGTAGAAAAGAGGTGGGGTAATTTTCTTCTTTTAATGGGTCTTCTATGTCTACTGTCTTCATTACAAAATAGCACTTACCCCTTCAACCTTACATTCCTTGATGTAGCTCAGGAATAACTCCCCATTTATGTACACAAAAGAAAGATCATATTATGTTCTCCTTTGCTATTCTCCTTTTTCTTTCATTAATTCACTCTTCTCTGTCATTCACTCCTGCTTTCTTCTCATTTCTCTATTTTCCGAATGCCAATAGAGATCTTACTACTTTGAGAGGACTGTCAGACTGCTAATAGGTTCAGAACTGCATCAGTCAGGCAAAATGTTCTACTTCTTCACAATGACTCAGTGGTGGTGGTGACTCAGGAGGTCACCACCACATTTCCAAATATCACCAGTTCTAAGAAATTTTTAAATAAAGAACAGCTAATTTGAGAAAAGGAGCTATTAGGAGATTTTTAAAAGCTGAAGAAATATGAGAGTTCATTTTGTACTGGAGTTGGGAGAAACCTGAGAAACCAACCTACCAGCTGGGTTGTGGAGAAACCTGAGATTTGAGCCAGTTCTTCTACAACTTTTTATTTACTGTCTGTGGAAAATTGAATAACTTGAACTATGTGCTGTCCCAAATCAATTGCATATTCCTCTTTCAAAAGCAGTTTCAGTTTCATTTTGTAGGTGTCAGAGGGAAGTATTCCTGAAAACAATCACAATACATTTCACAAAACAAGTTTGGCTTAATTGTGCCTGAAGTCCCAAATGTGTACTTGCCACCCAAATTCAGAACTGCTAAAGAGGGTATGCTCATTTCTATGCCCCTGTATTGCCTTAGGCTGCTGTACACTTCAACAGCTCATCTCCAAAAAGACATGAGCCAACTAGCCAACTAGCCTTACTGCTGATTCAAGTCAAACCAAAGTAGTCCAATTTTGTTTTGTACTACAAGAGGACGAAATGGTGGAACAAAAGCAACCTGCAGTTACTGTACTTTGAATGTGAAGAGGAAGGCAATGCCAAGATTAACAGAATGTGGAACAGAATTCTGCAATCCATCACTACCTTCGTCTCAGCTGGAGGTGGGGTTGTCGAACAGATGTGTCGGGATTTCTGCAGAGAAAGGAAAAAGAACCTGGACGAACACAAAAGGAAAGCAAGCTCACTGAAGGGTGTCTTGAGAGAGGGTGGATTGAGAAGGGCTTTGCTTTGTCACTCAAACTGGCCCCAGCCAATGAGTCCCTAGGACATTACTTACTCATGTTTTTCTATTTGGCACAATGTACAAAGTATCTGAGGGAAGCATCACAACAGAAGGCATTTTATCCTTCTGTGTATCAAGTCCGTCTACAAAGCAAAATGAAAAGCAGTCTGATTCCTGGTATTTTAAGAAGTTTTTATCTCTGATTTTGATGCAACAGCCTTTGCACTGACTTTTGTTTAGTCCCATGGATATAGGTAGGCCAACAAGGTTTTATGAACTGTGTTAGCATAAACTCAGAAATAGACTAAGTATGCACACTGTATAGAAACGAGTTTACAGAAACATCTCAAGGCTTCCTCTGCCAAGCTCAAGGATGGATTTTTTTACTTTTTTTTTTTTTTTTACTTGAAGTAGCAGGTCAAGGTTAATGTGCCAAGACACTGCTAAAGAATTAAAAGACCAACTTCCAATGTATTGGACAAATTGGTATGGTAGGTTTCACATATTGATTACATATATTGCTATGTCTGGAGTCAAAGATTATTCAGGAAGTTGATTAGAAAATGTACCTTTCAGCCATATTGCTTTCAGCTTATCTAAACCTGACACTTCAAGCCATGGCTATGCATAATGAGGCAGAAAAGTATTTCTAGTGGATTTTATTAATTTGCTTCAGATAGACGAATTTGACTGAAAAGTAAAATGTTGAAATATTCATCATCTTGGTCACTGCTGCTTGCACTTTTCAAGCACTTGGTATGTCCTTCCGTTCAGAGGCTTGGCATTTCTGAGCATCAAAGAAATATGAACACAAAAAACTTGGTGAAAAATTGTGAATAATTATTAGGAGTGGAAACTGGGAAAGGGAAATTTAATAATGCTTCTGTATTTTCTTTCAGAATATGAAAGGGACAAATAACAGCAAAAGAAAGCCATCTCTTTTGCTGGAGTGGTAATAACAGTCGCAGTGGGGTATGGACTCAGCAACTTGAAAACTCCGAAAACACAGAGTTCAAAATCTGAGTATTACACTATTTCAGATTAGTCTATTAATTTCCTGTCTGAAAGTCAGTATTTCTTTCTGCCTGGCTCCTTGGTATGGAGTGCTTTCCACACAGTATCCATCTGATTAACGATAGGATCTTTTCATCAATGTGAATAACCAAATTAATTGTGAAAGCAGGATCGTTGTTATCTTCAGGTAGTAGTGCGATTGGATATGTTATTATTTGCATATCTCTAGAACCAAGCCCATTATATATAAATTGGAATTTGATTTAAGCATCTAATTTATAAATATAAGACTTTAAACCAAGACTGTGGTTTAAATTTTCAAGCCACAATTAATAAATCTGCCTAGTAAATCAGTCTTTTTTAATAAATAAACTGGGTTTCATAAAATACATCTTAATACCCAGAGTATATGAAGTCCTGAGTTATAAATCACAGATATGACTTAAAATCAGTCATATTGCTTATAAATCAGCAATGCTACTTTAAAAAGTGCCATGCTTTTGAAAAAGGTGTGAGACAAATATTCCTTGCTTTACATATGTATATTTAATGTAGGTATTTAAAGTGAAAGCAATTATAAAGCTGCTTCTAAAATGGTTATTTGAAAAACAGGACCTTAAAGAGATGATAGAGCAGAGGGGGAATTTTATTGGTATTCATAAATGTGCACCTTGCCATTTGTAACTGTCTTTGTACTTTCCCCTCTGCACAGGCTGCCTATCAGAGTTGTAGTACGCTGTCAAGATTGTTGCAGGTGTGATGCTTGTTTTTCTCTTGTTGCTTTTTTCAAATATGCCCTTGCCAGTCTCAGTAACAAGAGATGGACTGCTTTAGTTTATTCATTTCCAGATGCTATTTTAGAGGTTGGGGCTAAACCACAGTTTACAACCTCCAACTTTTGAGTGGGTGGAAAAGTGAAAGGAAGAGATTAACAGATTCTTAAAAATACTGAAAGAAAGAATTTTTTTTAATATTCTTCAGTGAGTTTCTGCTTTTCTTGTGTTTAGCGAGAGCATTTGTGAATGATCCCATATCCGTCAGTCAGCTACTCGAAGAATAAGTAAAATACTAACAGACTTTTAGAGCTGACTTCAGTGTACATAGGAAAACTCAGTCAATTCTTTCCCTAAAGTTCTTAAACATTTAGATTTGGTGTGATTTGATTTTGCATTTTTGGATGATGGCTTTTTTTGTGTGTTTGTTTTTGGTTTTGCTTGTTTGTTCATTTTTGAGGAAAAGAGAGCTGCTTTCTCAGTTAGGAGATAAGTGTAGAAAGTATCATACAAAACTATAAACTATAATTACTTCAAGTCAAGCTTGTATGAGCTAAATATAGTCATTAAAATGCTTTCATCACTCTTCCTTATAGTTCTGTATATCAGTTTTCGACTCTCAAATGTTATAAAACCCTTTCTATATATAGAAGCAGATATTTTCTTTCCTTCTCCCCATCTAACCCCATAATATCACCTGCACAGCGCAAAAATGATGAATTTTTTATTTGAGATGGGAAAGATGCAGGTTCTCACCTTCATTCATTCTGCACTTCTCCCATGCTGGACCTGCACCCTGACCAGAAGGCTGCTAGAGGCAGTAACAGAGAGAAATAAATGCCTTTCAGTTTTCTCTGCTTAACTTTGCATCAGTATTATACTAAAATATAATCACTGCGAGGTTTAAAATATATCCCCTGACAAAAGTAGATCTTTGGGACAGACACATATGGTATGCTTTAGCTTTCTCTTTCTCTCATTTCAATAAGAATTCTTAAGCATGATTTCTTCTTCTCTGTAACCAGTGTTCTCAATGGAAAAGTTTAAATTAATTGAGAATTTCTGCCCAAAAAGTTTTGTCAAAAAAACCCCACATGCTATCAAGCTTTACTTTAAAGCATATTCTCTCTCAAAAATTTCTTTTTCTTCCTTTCACACAACTAAAAATAAAAACTAAAAAAATTCTTTCAATTTTGGTAGATTTTTGCTATAGTATTTAATCTTCCAGTTTTAACTTTTGATATCCATTTTTTGGGGGGGGTGTTTTGTTGGGTTTTTTTAATGACTGGGAGTCCTTACACAGTGAGGAGTCCTGATAGCCAAGTTTTCAGTTTACCTTGGTCAGTCATTCTTTTTTTTTGTAGGCACATTTGTTGGTGTTCGTATTTTTCCTGTAATTATTATCCAGAAGACCAGGTGCAAAGCTCATATTACTATCAACTTGGAACTAAAGAAATGGAATTTAATAGTCAAAGCTTAACCATCAAATTTTGTCTATTTAGTGTGATGATATAGTCCTGCCACTTTTACTGTGTTGGTGTAAGGATATAAACATATCGAAGATTCTAAGAGAGCTCACTAACCCAATAGAGACCTATACTGACAGAACAACTATCTTTACTTTTTCTCCATGATCCTGTTGCTAAGGCACATATAAAAGACTATAAATCTGTTATTTATGTGTGTGTGTGTGAACGATCCATGTCCTTCCGGTTACTGTGCTTATCCTTCGTATGCCTCAGTGTCCCCTTTGTAAAATGAAAATTATAATGATGTATTGTAATATTTTGTATTTTTTTTTTTTCCCTCCAGGCGTTATTTTATCCACCTTGGTTTTTTGTGATCTGTTTTTAGCAGTAATCCAAAATATGAATAGATGTCTTTCCCAGGTCCCATATATATTGGGCACATTGCCTTATAAAAGGGATTCCTGGTCACAGCAGCCTCTCTAGTTTCTACAGGAGAGATAATAGATAGAAATAACCCTACACTGTTGGGGTTTTTAATTAATTTTGTGTTATTGCGGTCAGAAATCATTTTCTATATCAATACAACATATAACAAAAATAAATATTATGAACTTGGGAAGGAGGAGAGAGGAGCAAACACAAAGTGAATAAAAGGCAAGTTCACCACTACAGTACTTTGTAGGGTATGCTCGTGTTACAACAATGGTGCAAAGGGACAGAAGCTCAAGATTGAAGGAGCTGCTGGGAAGAACTTGACTTTGACACTGTGGATATCTTGGGAGGTTTACTTCAGACTGAATGTAGTCTCTCCTGCAGGTTGAAAGCACATCAGCAGGTAGGGCCTGCTGGGTGCACTCCTGCTATTCAACTTCCGTTTTACTTTCAACCAAGAGGAATGAGCTTCATGTGTTCCGAGATCAACTCTCTGGTGCTAAGCAAGACATGATGTGTAGGGAAAGTAAGAGATTAACTTTCAAAAGGAAATATGAGTATTTAGCCAAGTAAGTACCTCCAGGTCAAACTGAAACACAAGAGGGAAATAGGTCAGCAACGGGACACACATCCTGGGAAGAATATAGAGATACTGCCCTGGGAGTGTAGGGATGGGACCAGAAAAGCTAAGGTATAGCTGGAGCTAAATTTGGCAAGGGGTGTAAAGAATAATAGGAAGGGTTTCTACAGGTATGTTAATCAGAAAAGGAAGACAAAAGAAATTTTACACCCCCCACCCTGATAAATGAGATCAGATCCGGTAACAAGTGACAAGGAGAAGTTTGAAGTACTCAACAACTTGGGGAAACAAAGTTCCACCTGTTGTAGGAGAAGATCAGCTTCAAGATGATCTGAGGAACCTGAACATACACAAGCCCATGGGATCTGATGAGATGCACCCTAGGATCCTGAGGGAATTGACCGATGCAGTTGCCAAGCCACTCTCCATCATATTTGAAAAGTCATGGCAGTCAGGTAGAAGTCCCCAGTGACTGGAAAAAGGGAAATATTTCACTTACTTTTATAAAGGGTAGAAAGGAGGACTCTGGGAACTACCAACCTTTCAGTCGCACTGTGCTGGAGAAGATCATGGAACAGATCCTCCTAGAAGCTATGCCAAGGCATACAGAGGACATAGGGAGGTGATTCGACACAGTCAGCATGGCTCCACCAAAGTCCTGCCTGACCAACCTAGTGGTCTTCTGTGATGGAATGGACAAGAGAAGAGCCATAGATGTCATCTGTCTGGACTCCTGTAAGGCCTTCAACATGGTTTTCCTACTTTTTTAAGTCAAAAGGTTCTGACCAATCTGTCAGAGAGAAACCGGTGTTTCTACAGATGACTCGGACTCTAGCTGTTTGTTTTCCTTTTTTGAGCAGTTTTAAGGCTCAAGAAACATGTTTTGTATTGTCCTCTTTTAAACATCATATGGCCATTTTAGTTGGATTTTGCCATTGAGGTTGGTAGTCAGTCAAAACTGCTCCTCGCTTTAGATGATTAGTGAACCAATATTCCTGTACTTCCCAAATTTCTACAAATATTCTACAGAGAAAAGTAGTTGCCTTGGAATAAATCCAGAGTCTGGATCTTGGAATAAATCCAGGGGCACCTAACTAGGTGCCTAATTTTAGGAATGTATTGATGGTTTTCTCTTTAGTAATATAGGAGGTATTCACTTCAGAAAAATGGATTAAACAGCAGCCTAAATCTGGCATTGTCACATGCCAGATGTTTGAGACAGACAAACAGATTCCCTTTTCTCTCATTATTTTAAGAATGAGACTCTGTTCATCTACCTTCATGTATGAAAATCTAATAGAAATTGCATGTTGAAAATCTGATTTCTGGACTGTTTACTCACTAATTTTGGATATACTGCTCTCTCAGAGTCTCGTCTCCTGCACTCTTGTCCCAAGAGAGACAGAGTAAATGACAGCTTGTCATGGATCTGGATACCATGATTTATTTAAAAACCAATGAGATTAGACCTACTTGATTACCTCAGACACTTACTCACCAGCCCACAGCACTGCGTTCAGTAGGACTCAGCTTCTTTTCCCTGCTGGTAAGTCATTGTTGGGCTGGGAAATTTGGGCAGCAAGTCATATCAGTTCATGCCATGCTTCTACTCACAGTTACCAGTCTTGATCATCACTGGCCAGGGTCCCTCCCTGGGAGTCTCCCAGCTTTCATCTCCATGCATCTCTGGGATCTTTCCTCACTTCCAGAATGTCTCCTCCAGCCAGAGCAAAGCCAAGATCCTTACCACCACCTTTCTGAGGACACTTCTTTCCAACACCATTTCTTCATTTTGTGAACCCTTTTTTTCAACACCAGCTCTTCTGTTTGGCATCCTAAGCGTCCAGTTTTCCCTAACTAAACAGTCTGTGTGCAAAAGTGATCAGCTTTTGAACCAGTGATTCTCTCTCATGTCTTTTTATTAACTGAAGGATTTGGGATATGCTAAATCTGTTCAGTTCAGGTGTTACAAAAATTTACAACCAGCCCATACCAGTTCCATCTAGCAAACAGCAGGTTTCTTTTGGGGAGTTCAAAAGTTCAGTTTTGAGTAATCGCACTCACATACATATATCCAGTTATCTACCTCCTGTTAGCGTTCACAGTTTAATGCCTTTGACAGAAGTATACCACTAGATAGAATTCACTTTGCCTTCATTTCAATGAATGATACAAGAAAATATCTTCTAACAATGGGAATAATTCAATTCTCAAGTGAATGAAGAAAAAGTTACTGAAGGTCAAATAGCTGATTCCACAAGTGGAGCAAGACTATAGTTCGGGAAAAAAAAATGTACTGTGGCATAAAAATGATAACAGTCATAAGTCAGAAGACAAGCTTTGGGTAAATGTTTGAAATGCATGTATTTATGCTGTGAGAACAGCACAGAAGATAACACTTATGAATGAGATGAGAAAAGAGTGCTTCAAGGTGAACCAAAAAGGATCCTGCTGAAAATTTAAAGCCCCAGAAAGTTTTAAGAAAGAGGAAGAAAGAATGGATAATATTTAATTATCATTGTGCTTTTATGTTTCTTGTGTCAATTCTCATTTCACATTGATCCCAAAACAGCTGAGACAATGTGTGCTTGTTTCTGGAAGATTGATTGCTGTCAAGAATAGAAATTTGCCATGAGTAGCAAGAAAAAAAATAAATCCTTTACCTAATAACTGTACTTCTTCATATCACAAACAGAGTAATATCTACAAAATATTTCATTTGGTTTGAAAATGCACATGAACTACTCATATTTGATTTTTGAATATATCTATTTTTTATTATATGGTTTTTCAAGAATAGCTGTTTTTAAAATATACCATGAGAAAGAAGACAGACTTTTAAAACCCGCTAAGTTTACTTGTATATGATTTTGGATTTAATACAACTCTAAATTTTCACCTACTGATTTATTCTTTTTTTATAAAATCTCTCTGAGTAACAGGTCACATATTGACTCAGAAACTGCCAGTCTTCTTGAAATGTGCTGGAATTTTCCCAAGACTACTGGTTTGGTTACAAAAACTTAGGTACAGAAAGGTGGTTTTGCATCTGTTATTTCAAACCTCTCCTCTCTAAAGTATCCCACTAACTTCAGTGGGACACTTTTCCTTGCAAATTTCATGCCAATAAAATTCGGTGAAAGACAGAACGTTTATCATAATTAAAATTTACCAAAGATCATTATGGTTTTATACAACATTAAATCCTGCTATATGATCTGACAAAAGATTCTGTTGTGTGTTTATGAATGTTTAAATTTGTTATTCTAAAATATAAAAGCTGCCTTTGATAGATGATTGATTAAAAAAGGACAAATCAAAACCCCAACCATGATGGAAAACAATAATTAACCTCAATAAGAAAAGTCAAATCTAAGCAGATGGAGGAACATATGTTAACTAAGAAGAAGATGTAATTTGCTGTGTGAAGAGAAATTACTAAAATTCAGAATTTCAGATTCTCTTTTTGTTTGTTTTATCTTAAATAAATTGCAAAATGTTAAGTTACAAATATGAGCATAATTTTGCCAAGTATACTTTAGTAGCGAAACAATGCAATATGTCCAGGTAGATAAGGTCCCAGCTGCAATGAGCTCTAAATGGTGCCTTACGTGTATTGCTGAACTGAGGACAGCATAAGGTAGAAAAAGATCTTTGCTGTAGTTAATTATGGTGAGCCTGCCTTACCTATCAATATCCTGTTCACCAGTATTTCAATTTGAACATATCCACTATAATATTCAGCATTTCTTACTTCTAGAGTCTTGAAAAAAAAAAAATTTTTGTCCAAACTTGATAAACTTTTCAGCAACTGTCTCAGTATTAAGCAAGCAAAAAGTGACCAAAGGAAAACCCAACCAAAACAAAAAAAACAAATGCCACACCAAGAAAAGCTTCAAATAAACAAACCACCAAAAAAACCCAAACCACATCTATTTTCTCCTCATTTTGAACAAGTTTTTCACTAATTCTCTGTTATTCTGGGGTCTAGAATGATGCAGGGTCCAAAGTTTGATCCCACCAAGATGAATAGAATAGGGGTTTATTAGTTTTTTTGTGTGCCTCTCAGTCTGTTTTTCCTAAACTACTGATTCTGTTGAAAGAGAGGGATAAGACTGAAACAAATGAATAACTAGTGAAATTTTCAACTGCATCTTGGCAAAGATTTTGGATATAGACTTTTCTGTGAGAAGGAGGGGATCATAAAACACTCTTCGCTCTCATTATCAGTTGCAAAAGCTTAGAGGAGCAAGAAATACTGGTTATGTTAATTCTTGTAATTTAATTAACACTACTGATTTCCATTACCATCCTCCTCACACTTAGCAGCTACACATTCATCTCTCACCTCCAATGAGAAATGGATACCTTTAGGAAAGAGATTAAAAAGTCAAGAGTTGGAGCTCTGCAGCCCATAGTTATGGGTCCATGCTGATTTCAATGAGCAATTAGAAACAGTCTCTGTTATGTTACCCTGTGTACACATTTTTATGAAGTATATAAATCTTACTACAAAAGATTCACAGTGAAATTATTTGTATAGAGCACTTCTCCAAAGCTATCTTCAGTGTTCTATTAAATAAGTATTGAAAATTCCTTTGCAAAGGGTCATAAAACCTTAGCATGATTCAGTGTTATAAACAAAAGTACCAGAATGTGCAGTTCTGAAACTATTTGAAATTGAAGAAATTCAGTATTAATCAATAAAGTTAAGAGCTTTGTACCAGGGAGTTTCAAACATGTTTATCCTATGTGAAACAACAGAACTGAGATCCCTTCATATATCAGTGTAATTTAATCTATAAATTCATTAACAACAAAAGGAGGATTAGGGAAAATCTCCCTCCTTTATCGGATGCAGAGGGAAACATACGTCACCAAGGACAAGGAAAAGGCTGAGGTGCTCAACGCTTACTTTGCCTCAGTCTTTAGCAGTGGGACTAGCTGTTCCCTGGTCAACCAGCCTCATGAGCTAGGGAGGGGAAGCAGAATGAGGACATTAAAATTAAAGAGGAAGAGATCAGTGACCTGCTATGATGTTTGGATACACACAAGTCTATGGGACCAGATGGGCTACACCCAAGAGTGCTGAAAGAGTTGGCAGACGTGCTCACCAAACTGCTAATTCCATTACATGAAGTCATGGCTAACTGGGGAGGTCCCAGTGGACTGGAGGGTGGCAAATGTAACACCCATCTACAAGAAAGGCAAAAAGGAGGATCCAGGAAACCATAGACCTGTCAGCCTGCTCTCGATACCAGGGAAGGTCATGGAGCAGGTCATCTTGAGTCCCATCACAAACCATATAATGAGCAACCAGGGGATCAGGCCTCGTCAGCATGGGTTTATGAAAGGCAGGTCCTGACAGAACAACCGGATCTCCTTCTATGACAAGATGACCCGATTATTGGATGAGAGAAAGGCTGTGGATATTATCTACCTGGACTTTCAAAAAGCATTCAACATTGTTCCCCATAGAATTCTAGTGGAAAAACTAGCTGCACATGGCCTGGGTGAGCATACGATCTGCTGGATCAAGCACTGGCTGTCTGGACAGTCCCAAAGAGTGGTGCTCAATGGAGTTAAATCCAGCTGGCGGCCGATGACAAGTGGTGTTCCTCAGGGCTCAGTGTTGGGACCATTTCTGTTTAACATCTTCATTGACGATCTTGATAATGACATAGAGTGTATCATCTGTAAGTTCACGGATGACACCAAGTTAAGCGGGAGTGTTGATCTGCATGAGGACAGGGAGGCTCTACAGAGAGACCTAGACAGGTTGGATCGATGGGCCAACATTAATGGTATGAACTTTAACAAGACCAAGTGCCAGGTCCTGCACTTGGGCCACAACAACCCCATGCATCAGTACAGGCTTGGGGAAGTGTGGCTGGAGAGCTGCCCAGCAGAAAAGGACCTGGGGGTTCTAATTGACAAGCGGCTGAATATGAGCCGGCACTGTGCCCAGGTGGCCAAGAAAGCCAACGGCATCCTGGCTTGTACTAGAAATAGCGTGACTAGCAGAAATAGGGAGGTGATTGTGCCCCTGTACTGAGCACTGGTGAGGCCACACCTCGAGTATTGTGTCCAGTTTTGGGCACCTCAATACAAGAGAGATATCAAGGTGCTGGAGTGGGTACAGAGGAGGGCAACGAAGCTGGTGAAGGGCCTGGAGAATAAATCATATGAAGAACGATTGAGGGAGCTGGGACTGTTTAGTATGAGGAAGAGGAGACTGAGGGGTGACCTCATCACTCTCTATAACTACTTGAAAGGACATTGTAGTGAGGTTGGTGCTGGTCTCTTCTCACAAGCAAATAACGATAGAACAAGAGGGAATGGATTCAAGCTGCAACAGGGTAGGTTTAGACTGGACATTAGGAAGAAGTTCTTCACAGTGAGAGTGATCAGACACTGGAACAGGCTGCCCAGGGAGGTGGTTGAGTCACCATCCTTGGATGAGTTTAAGAGTCGCTTAGATGTGGTGTTGGGGGATATGGTATAGGGAAGAAATTTGTAGAGTAGGGTAGATGGTTGGACTCGATGATCCCAAGGGTCTTTTCCAACCTAGATGATTCTATGATTCTGAGATTCTATGATCTCTGTGAACAAGTCAGATAAACACACTTCTCTTCTTTTCCTTCTTTAATCTTTGTGAATTGAAGCATAAAACCACTCTCGGACAGAATACTGTTTCCCTCTACCTGATATTTTACTTTATGGGACAAACACATGGAATTGTAAGGGCCTTCCTGGCTTAACAATTTCAAACTTCTGCTATCACAGATAATTGTATGATACAATCCATTCATAAAATAACACATTTTAAGAATAGTTAGGAGTTTGTTTCACACTGCTACTGCTAGAAAGCTGTTTCAAATCTCTGTTCCTCTATTTCTTAGAAATGAGTTTAGCCTTAATGCTGGGACTGTGTTTGAATGCCTTCAAATAGCAAGCAATATGTTAACTTGCTGTTGCTGAAGCAATATATTCTCTTTCCTATTTACCTCTGAGTTTTTTCCAGATTATTCTTTCTATCAAAATTTGACTTTAAGGCCTTCTGTAACTCATCTGGTTTTCTGCCATTTGATATCATCATTAACTCCATAGAATTATTTAGAGAAAAATTACTGCCAGGCCAGAAATGGTATGACTCATGTATGCTGCAGATTAGGAAGTTGTATCTGATTTAGGCACCTGTCAGTCTGTGAGTTTTGTTCTCACCTTGCATAATTCATATGTATCTCCAGAAATACTCGTCAATGCACCTCGTTCCCATGTTTGAGATTCTAAATGCAGAATGATACAATAGATGTAGTTCTTTATTCTGTCCTTCTATATGAAAAATATAAACCACTAAATCAATTTTTGCACTGACCAGAGGCCACAGTCAGAGTTTACATTTAATGTTAGATTAGTGCTGGCTAAGCCAAAATCCACTATGTCTATGTAAATACAGTACTTGCTACCAAACCTCTCAGACAACTGATACTAAAAGGGACTCTTTCCAAAATAGTACCCTGCATTATATGGCTGCAGGCACAGCTAAGCATTTGCATGGACATCTCTCATAAACACCATTTGCAAATTTCCAATGATATCAGTGGGATGTTTAGTCTTAAAGGACTGCAGAGGCAACTCTCCTAACAGCTAAGCAACATGATCTTCATATTCTTAACAGAGTACTTGGAGTTTTATGGCCTAAAATAACTAGAAATTCCATCAATCAGAGCATTATTTTAGTTGCGTAAACAGGTTTGAGAAATGTATTTTTTTAAATTTGATGTATTTCTGGTTGTGTATTTAGAAGTCTTCATGTACTGGAACTCAACTTCTCTTCTACATTATCACCTAAAAGTCAACAGGGACATACAAGTGTTTCAGAAAAAAAGCAAAGTCTGAAAAAAATAGTATCACTGTGAATCTACCGAGAAGTCTGTAAAGAAAAAGATATAAATATAATTCCACTTCTTTTAATATTTTTCCAGTGGTTAATTGCCTTCATTTTAGAAAATATATATATATCCTCTCATTTTGAAATTTTCTAGCTACACCTTTTATCCAGGGATTCTTGTTCCTCCTTTGTCAATCAGATCAAAGAGCTCTCTGGTATTCAGTACTTTATCTCTGCAAAGGTGCTTAAACATTGTATTCAAGGCACCATTCATTCTTGTCTCTGCTAAGACAAATAGACAATATTTTTTAAATTTTGCAATAGAATCATAGAATGGTTAGAGTTGGAAGGGACCCTAAAGATCATCGAGTTCCAACCCCCCTGCCATGGGCAGGGACACCTCCACTAGAGCAGGTTGCTCAAAGCCCCATCCAGCCTGGCCTTGAACACTTCCAGGGATGGGGCATCCACAGCTTCCCTGGACAACTGGTTCCAATGCCTCACCACCCTCACAATAAAGAATTTCCTCCTAATATCTAATCTAAATCTCCCCTCTTCCAATTTAAAACCATTACCCCTTGTCCTGTCACTACATCTCCTGACAAAGAGTCCCTCTCCGGCTCTCCTGTAGGCTCCTTTTAGATATTGGAAGGCTGCAATGAGGTCTCCCCAGAGCCTTCTCTTCTCCAGGCTGAACAACCCCAGCTCTCACAGCCTGTCTTCATAGGGAAGGTGCTCCATCCCTCTGATCATCTTTGTGGCCCTCCCCTGGACCCGTTCCAACAGGTCCATGTCCTTCCTGTGTTGAGGACTCCAAAGCTGGACATGGTACTCCAGGTGGGGTCTCACGAGTGCAGAGTAGAGGGGTAGAATCACCTCCCACCACCTGCTGGCCACACTTCTCTTGATGCAGCCCAGGATCCGGTTGGCTTTCTGGGCTGCCAGTGTGCACTGCCAAGTCATGTTGAGCTTCTCATCCTTCTCCCAAGTCCTTCTCCTCAGGGCTGCTCTCCAGCCATTCTCCACCCAACCTGTATTTGTGCCTGGGATTGCGAAGTCCCAGGTGCAGGACCCTGCACTTGGCCTGGTTGAACCTCATGCGATTTGCACAAGTCCACCTCTCAAGCCTGTCCAGGTCCCTCTGGATGGTATCCCGTCCCTCTGGATGGCATCCCTTCCCTCCAGCGTGTGGACCGTGCCACCGAGCTTGGTGTCGTCAGCAAACTTGCTGTGGGTGCACTCTATCCCACTGTCCATGTCTCCGACAAAGATGTTGAACAGCACTGGTCCCAGTACCGACCCCTGAGGAACTCTACTCATCGCTGGCCACCAATTGGACACTGAACCATTGACCACAACCCTTTGAGTGCGGCCATTCAGCCAGTTCCTGATCCACTGAGCGGTCCATCCATCGAACCCATGACTTTCCAATTTTGAGACCAGGATGTCCTGTGGTACAGCTTCAAACGCTTTGCATAAGTCCAGGTAGATGACGTCTGTTGCTCTGCCCTTGTCCACCAAGTCTGTGGGAGTATTGTAAAAGGCCACCAAATTTGTCAGGCACGATTTGCCCTTGGTGAAGCCATGTTGGCTGTCTCCAATCACCTCCTTATTTTCCATGTGCCTTAGCAGAGATTCCAGGAGGATCTGCTCCATGATCTTGCCAGGCACAGAGGTGAGGCTGACTGGCCTATAGTTCCCCGGGTCTTCCTTTTTTCCTTTTTTGAATATTGGGGTTATGTTCCCCTTTTTCTAGTCAGCGGGAACTTTGCCAGATTGCCACGATAGATAGGAGAAAATATATGACATTTTCTCCAGCTTGAATGACTTGAAAGGTTTTTTTTTCACTTGTTTGCTGTACCCTCTCCAGTTTTTCAACCACCTTTAAGAACTATGATATCACAAGTCTATGCAGAAATCTTGTACTAATCTCACATATTCTGTACGTGGAGTTAAAAGCTTTTTGTTACTTGCTAAATTATATTCTTAAAGAATGAGCTAGCTTTTGGGCACAGCATTATCCTGTCAATTCATTTTTAATTCCTTGCACACTATCATCTTTAAAAGTATTTTCAAGATGTCGCTTTCCAAGATATAACCTCTACTCACTGAGTCGTTTGGTATATATTGGGCTTTCAGTGATCCTTAGCAGTTAAAGTCTAATTTGCAGCCCGGATTTTTCCAGACTAAACTAGTGAGTTAGCTCCAAAGCAAAATATGAGTGTGATTCTAGAAAGCTTGCTCTAGAAACCAGCCCCAAAAGGTGGTATAGATGAAACTGCACCACAACTGGCTGCTTTGTCCTATGCAGTGCTATAGCACCCATTAACTCACCTTCATGATCACATGTACATATATATCTTCAGTTTCATGCACTAAAATTATTCGCCTGATAGTATGCAGTACAGCTCTTTTGTTTATTAAAACTGAAGGAAACATACAGAAAAAAAAAATTAAAATTACCAACCCCTATAGTGTGAGGACAATCCAAGTAAGCAACTTCTAAACAGTTCAGGAATTGCTAACTGGAGAGGATATAGTTAACATCTGGTTTAGGACTGCTTGTTTTCTTATGTTTGCCAGAGATAAAGATATTAAAAGGCAATTGGATTTCCCTGGAGAACTCTATTGGGAAGGAGTTCAAGGATGTTTCCCCATTTGAAATTACTTTTTTGAGTAGTGCTTTTCATTTATTCATTAATTCATACATTGTGTGCTACATTGATACTACACAGCATTAATTTTTAAAACAGAATGTCATGTCATGAAGTCAAACATTTGATAAATATCTAATATTATTAGATATATTCCTTTAACTTTATCAACAAAATTTTTACTAGCATTGAGGAATGAAATAGTTTGACAAGAACCATTTTCCATGAAAATGCATTAGCACATAATTATATCCATGCATTTTATTCCTCAATCAATTTAATCCCATTGAAGTTTTTTAATTGTTTTCCTTTGGATTGCTCTCAGACTAAATGTTACTTTTACCCTATCATGTTAGTTGTTTTGTTAATTTGTTTTTAATTGGCATAATAAAAAGACATCTTTGATTTCCTTGATATATTTAGATATATTTAGAACAAAGTTAGACAAACTATAGCTCTCCTTAAATTACCTTTTCTTGGTCTCTGACAGTAAGATAGACTTTAATCAAGGGTGTTTTCCTTGGCCATGGAAGTACCCTGTTTTGTCTATACAAAGATTCATTTTAAATAGCACACACTTTTTTGTTTGCATTTTTCTGTTGGTTTTGGCTTGTTTTGTTTTGTTTTGTTTTTAAATCCTTTCAAAATTTTGGTTAATTCTGGGAAATGTAACCTTCTGAAAAGCCAAGTAAATACATGTGAACAGGTTATTCCTTGAAACTAACTTGTGTATTAAAGTCAAGCCATGATCTTCTTCTCTTATACAAACTAATGGCTTATATTCATTTCCCCATCCTCTCAGGCTTTGCTGAACAAGTTGCAATTTATAAACTGAACATTCCAATCACTCGCATCACCTCTCCAGATTCCTGAAATACTACTTGTATCAAATTTCTTCTAATTAATAAGGAATTCCTTATCATGCAGGTTTTCCAGATTCCTAAAACTTTGCCATAAGCAAGTGAAAAACTTCATTTTCTTGGACAAATTGCTTCAATTTGCTCACAGCAGGGAGAGTTTGCATCTGTCCCTCATGTTTAACTTTAAATTAAATACATTGAGTAGATTTTATTTCCACTTAGGATCAAAATTGCTATTTTAACTTGATGATATCTAGTCTTTAATTTGTACACATTTCTCCTATGTCCATATGTGTGTATTTGTAGGTGTATTAGCTGGATGTGACATTACCTGAAAACTCAAAATTGCCCTTCAAGTACAGCATTATAAATTCAACATAAGCCAGCAAACCAAACTGATTTTTTTTTCTCCAATGTCATTGTATTCATCTCTTTATATTTCCTATTTCAACAGATAGCAAGCACAGGATAGATATTTAAAACACAAACTTTCATCTTCTTCAATTCACATAGTTTCTCTTTGAAATTATATCGCATATGGAATATGTGCAAGCTACACCATGATCTGAGGCTCCAGCAAACCACCAACAACCTACATTTCACTGTAGCAAATTGGCTCCTTTAATTGATGATTTCTTTTTTTTTTTTTTTTTTTTTAATGAAGATGGGGAAATGATGAATATTTGCTGTTAAAACTGCATAAAACCCCTAGAACTTTGAAACCTCGCTCCTTCAAGGTTTCATGCAGTGCTCTGGACCGCTGAGGATGGCATAGCTGATGGAAGTTAAAGCGGTCTCTGTGTAATCCGCTAGTCTTTTGTGCTATGATCTTTTCCTAAACTCAATCCAAAGGGAATGTGAGAAATTCTCACTCCCAACCACAGAGCCTATCTTCCTAAATTAAGCTGTAGAGAATTGTGCTTCCAGCTCTCAAAGTCCCCCATGTATCCATCCACCATGGCAAAAGCAAGGGGCTGTAAAACACTTCTCATCAGAGGAAGGGGCAGCCAAGGGTGGATAGCGTGGCTGAGGAGTGGCTGACGCACCAGCGCTGTAGGTGGCTCCGCCAGAGAAGAATTTCAGCTGTAGCTCCAACTTAGGCAGGCGGGAACAAAATGCAAAGATAAAAGTAGAAGGAGGATTTGAAAGCAGCACCTAGGTGGGAATCTTGTGTGCAGTCAAGAAAAGAAGTACACTAAGCAGGAATGAAAGTACAGCCTTGATGAGGAAGACAAGGACCTTGAACACGACTAAAGGGATGGTAAGCAGTGAAAGAATTTTAATTGGGGAGTTTCATGGCCTGAGCTTCAGGAGATAAAACTGACTTTCACAGCAGCATTCTGGAAGGATTTAAGGGGAACAAAGCAAATAGCCTGGCTTTTATCATAACCTGTGCAATGGTTAAATAGAGTTTTATGTATGTCTGTTATCCTTACCTTTATAATGATTTTTAAAAGACTTGGGGAGGGGTCAAAAGAGAGAAACTTTCTTCTGTGCTATGTGAAGGATATATTCTGGGGGACAGAAGGTTGTCTTTCTAAGCTGACCGTCAGAGCTAAAAATATTCAAGATTTGAAAACATTATCCTGCACACAAATGAGGGCCCAAGGAAACAAAGACAGCTCAGCAGAGGATAATAAACTCCTTCCAAATTGTATCATGATCACAGTAGATCATGATCTTGTTTTATAAATCTAGTCCTGCCAAAACCACACAAAAATCTGGACCCGCTTTGCTAAAGTAATTCTATTACTGAAAACTTAAATAAACTCTTGAATGTATTCCCTGAAAGCCTAAATATAGTGCATTTGTCATTTAAAAATACATATTATTTTTTACACTGTAATACTAATGGTTATTACTCAATTCAAGAAAAAACTTATCTACTCATGACAATACACAGATGTAATAGTCCATAATGGCTATGAAACAAAGACAACACTGGAACTTCAAGTTAATTAAGAGTCTTCAGGTAGTTCATTGACTGAATCTTACAATTATCATATTAACACACACCCTGTATTTAAGGACCTCTACTGTAACACATTTGACTACCTAATTCATAGCGTCCACAAGCATGCTCATGTTTCAACCTAGAGCAATTTTACTATGGATGATTTGTTAAAATCAAAAGGCATTTGAAAAATAAATTCTGGCACTATCTTAATTATGACAATGCAATCCGGAAAAAAAATAAAATAAAATAAAAATAAGCTACATCATCAATACAGAGGGACTGAAGTCATAAAAGGTATCTTTGTCAGTGTTACACTGCTATCCACTCAAAGGGGACAACATTTTGTAGATATTGTGTCTATGGCTGCCCTTGTAAAAATGACTGGCAGGCAGGCTTGCTGGACTCTGAAACTCAATCTTCGTCTCTCATTTTGGGCTTGCCCTGACAACCTTAACAGAGTGTCATGGTTTTGTTTCAGATCTCAAATATTTGTTATGTTTACGAGTACATAAAAATACTACATTAAAAGTAATAGTAAAGAAGTAACCAAGCAGTCACCGGTTTGTATATATTTGGATTATAAGAGAGAGATGTTTCTGCATCCAATGTAATTAGGATGAGTCATTATTTTTAGAGCCTTCAATATAGTTTTTGTATTGTAAAACTAAATCTGATAAACACTCAATTCTGATCCATTTGTTTCTGATATTCTGGTCTTTGGGTCTGATCATAATAAAGCTAGGTAATGGAATCACGGAATTCTCAGAGTTGGAAGGGACCTCTAGAGATCATCTAGTCCAACTCCCCTGCCAAAGCAGGATTGCCTAGAGCACATTACTCAGGACTGCATCCATGCGGGTCTTGAAAATCTCCAGAGAAGGGGACTCCACAACCTCCCTGGGCAGCCTGTTCCAGTGCTCTGTCACCCTCACCATAAAGAAATTTCGCTTAGTATTTAAATGGAACTTCCTATGTTCCAGCTTGTGCCTGTTACCCCTTGTCCTTTTGCTGGAAACCACTGAAAAGAGTCCAGCTCCATCATCCTTCAACCCACCCTTTAGGTACTTGTAAACATAGATAAGGTCTCCCCTCAGCCTTCTCTTCTCCAGGCTAAAGAGCCCCAGCTCTTTGAGCCTTTCCTTATAAGGGAGATGCTCCAATCCCTTAATCATCTTAGTTGCCCTACGTTGGACTCTCTCCAGTAGTTCCCTGTCTCTCTTGAACTGGGGAGCCCAGAACTGGGCACAGTATTCCAGTTGTGGCCTCACCAGTGCAGAGTAGAGGGGAAGAATGACCTCCCTTGACCTACTGGTCACACTCTTCCCTACTCAGCCCAGGATCCCATTGGCCCTCTTGGCAACAAGGGCACATTGCTGGCTCATGGAAAGTTTGCTATCCACCAGGACTCCCAGATCCTTCTCCTCAGTAGTGCTTTCCAGAAGATCCATCCCTAACAATTCACAGAGCATTATTTAAAGTACATCAAGTATTTGAGGACTGACTCCCACGAAGGCCAAATATCACAAATAAAATAGAATCCCAAATTCTGGTGAAATCAGAAGTTTTGCCATGGTGTGCACAGTGTGTGCAGGCCTGGAGTAGACAGAGAAGGCAACCTATATGCAAACACCTTAGAGCTTGTCTGCTGCTGACGCATCCACACTGATATTTACATCTGGATCAATGTGAGGCTTCACTGCATGCTATTTCAGTTTCAAGCCAATCAGATAAATGTAAACCACTGTCTCTAGGGTTATCTCCTTTCTGTTTTAGTCCTATATTTAATATTCAGCTGATGAACACAGACCATTTGTACTGAAACCACCAGTCAGTTTAAGCTATGTGTGGGTTAAGCAAGGCCTAGTTGGTTTTGCATTAGGACAGAAGGGTGGCAAAGCATTCACACAGGTCTCAGATAGTAGAGTACAGTGCATGTATGGTACAGATGTACAACCAGTACAACAGCTACTTGTACATCTCTCTGCACACTTCAACACCAGTCTGCCTCCCCTTTGCTAGAGATGGTTTCCAGATCCTCACAGGAGGGTGGCAGTGGGCAG
Organism: Numenius arquata; assembly: GCF_964106895.1. Taxonomy (NCBI): domain Eukaryota; kingdom Metazoa; phylum Chordata; class Aves; order Charadriiformes; family Scolopacidae; genus Numenius; species Numenius arquata. The sequence continues at coordinate 104,838,559 of NC_133576.1, read as the reverse complement.
AGAGATAGGAAAGCAAATTTGGCTTGCACTAACCACACAGTGTAGACACAACTGAAGTTGCAATTACACATCTGTTACAGTCATCACTGCATACATTTTGCTGATCACTATATATGTGGGTCTCCCACCAGCAGCTGGAGTTTTCACCTAGTTGAATCATAGAATCATAGAATGGGTAGAGTTGGAAGGGACCTTAAAGATCATCGAGTTCCGACCCCCCTGCCATGGGCAGGGACACCTCCCACTAGAGCAGGTTGCTCAAAGCCCCATCCAGCCTGACCTTGAACACTTCCATGGATGGGGCGTGAACTACTTCATCTCATTATAAACTCATTCTGCTAGAGACATGGCAGAATTTGAGAACACAAAGATTAAGAAAGTAGCTCAAGACCACTGAATGTCTTGCCTGAAGCTATTAGTTTCAGAATGGGATGAGATGTTTGGATTCCTCCTGTACCTCCTCAAAATTATGTTGTGTTACCAAGTTGCTAGAAATCAGAAGACTCTTCCCTAAAGAATAGCAATTTCCATTTTCCTCTTACAATGACAGTAATAATCATTTTAGTATTAACAGAATGAAAAAGAAAGAGACCTGATCTGTGACAAAGATCCTCTTATGCTAGTCCTTCCACAGGAAGCTGTTCACCGTCAATGTGACACCATAATCTCTGACTAATCCCATCACTTTTATATGACAGTTAAATAAGGTAAGTACAGCAGAATTGCTAGAAGGAACTGAAGTGTTATTAATTTATTTCTTATTACGTTAACCATAATAGTCAGTCCTGAAGGATTATGTATATTACAGCCATTACTTGAGGCATTAGCACCCTCTTCTTGATAGAGAATTCTCAGTTGTGTCTGCTACATGCTCCCCTCCCCATCATTAGACACCACTAACTACTTCCCTTCCATCTTTGTTCTTCTTTCTTCTACATATCAACAAAATACACTTCGTTTGCAACAGAAATATCTGTCTCCTAATTGAGGTTTCTAGGAAAGCAAAGTGAGATAATTTAATTACACTCCAAATAGCTACTCTACCTCAAACTGTTCAAATCTCTTTAAATCAAACTTCACATAATGGATCGAGTGCACATAATTTTACACATATAAGTAAGTATCATGGGCAACACATACCTCAGACTAAGATTTGACAAATGAAATAAAAATTAGCTTTATAGCTCAATTCTTTATGCACAGAGCCAAATACAACATTCATGAACTCAGAAACAGGAAGAATATCCTAAGCGTAACACTGCGTCCAGCTACTTTGAAAACTAGAGGATGCACTGAAGTAGTTCGGCCACTTTTGGTCACCTCAGAAAAGGAACAAGTCTAACAGCATATAAACTGTACTTAGACTAATCAGCCTTCTTCCAGGCAATTAGCAGGAGTTTCTGTCTATCTGCATACTTGCATGCCCTCTATTAGCACACTCTCTGAGCACTTCACAAATTTTAATGAGCTTGTCTAATGCAGATGTAGAACCTATGCTGCATCTCATCAGTGCAAGATAAGCAAGGTGTGGCTAAGAATGGTCCTTGATGGGACATCGATGTTGAAGGGCTAGTACTCAATAGAGGGCACAGAAGTTGAAAAGTCTTGATGACTCTTGATTATTGAAGCTCCCTACGATTTTTCTCATAGAACTAGAATGATAGTAAAGGGGAAAGAGACCAGAGTTTAATTATAAGTAAACTCTTTATAAGATTAAGTTAGCATGCAGCTCACCATGAACTTGAAAGTTCACTGGCACTAGGAACACAGTTCTGTCTCTGGTATTGCAGTTGTACAGAAGAAGCATATCTACATGAGATGCTTAGCTCCTGCTACACCAGATAAAAGCTGGCATAATGTTCTGCCTACAAAGGGTCTCTAATTAGCAATTGGAGGAAGGTAAACAGATTGAGAATATAGGCTGGAAAGACTGAACTCGTTATTTGAAAAAAAAATATTCTTCAGAATGTAATTAAGGAACCATTAACAACAAACCAATCTGAAAAAGTGATTACTAAAAGGACACACAGAAGTTTGTTTCCTACACCTGCAATGGGTAGGATACCCAAAGATACTGTTGTCAAAATCCATTACTATCAGCTAGAGAACCCCCTCTTTTGGGATAAGGAGACATTTTTTTCACAGATTTATAAAATACTAATCTACCACTCTTAACAGTGACATTTGAGCAGAAAAAAGACTGAATAAAAGTCATGTGGCATTATTTAGAAAGAGGTGAGGCCTCCCTTTAAATTTCAATTTGCTTTTGACAGTTTTACCTTTTAGTTTTTACATGTTACCTTTTACCTATTATATAAAATTAGGAGGTTCTCACAAATGGCAAAAGAAAATGGCTATTCCACAAGAAACAAATGACAATAAAGATATGTTCTGAGGTTTGTTCCTTTTTCATAATTCCACTTTAAAGCAATCAACAAAGGGGAAAGGAAAAAAGCAAAGGTCTTGAATCACTGTAAGCCTGCAATGCTGCAAACCCAGAACGAGGATACAGTCCCATCAATCTTTTGCCTAGAGATGTACTGTGAAGGGTCAGGAAACAAAAGAAGAGAGAACTCATCTGAACAACTATTTGAAGCAAGCTGCCAGGGTCTCTATGCTATCCACAGTTAACATAATAAGAGTTCTCAACCCAGTCATTTTAGGTAAGCCCCTGAAGATGCATTTTTATGTAAAGATTCCTTACGTTGAAGACTGCAAATAAAAATTTAGATGAAACATAGATCAGATGAAGGGATGTTATAAATTAGGTTTAGGTTCACATTACATTGGGTCTCTGAAACACAAGAATTTTATGTGAAAAGTTTGACTGTAACCACACAGGCATTTTACCTGGTTGATATGTTGTATACTTTCGAGGTGCTTCCCTAAAAAGTCCATCAGACAATGACAGGTTATAAAATATAAAAGAGGGATACCACTGTAGTAGTACTCACAAAAAATGAGGGGGCCAAATGGACCTTGATAAATATCAAAGAACATGACCATAATATCTATACTTTGTGATGGTTAAAGTCCTTTCTGTAGGATGGTGAAAAAGAAAAGCTAGTGAAAAAAATCCATAATGAGCATGTTTCAGAATATTGCTTGGGAAAACAGACTGGAACTTAAAAAAAAAAAAAAGACAGACATGAACATAGTGATTTAAATTACTAAGAATAAAAGTATTAAAGCCTGTGAGAAAAAGTTATGTTAAGAAATGGCACAAATACAAAAAGCGAGTTCTTTGTAGTCTGGGTAATTGTTAATTTTTTGCCAATGGTACAACAGAAACATTTTTTACCAGAGCACTCTTTTTGAAAGATATAAGATTGTATTTTATTACAGCATATATCAAGATATACCTCTACAAGTAAGAATAGTGACCATGAATAACCTCATTAAATTAATCTGCATTAATGTAAAAGACCTTAACAGTATAATAAAAAGGAGGAAAAAATAGAAAAATCTTGCAAAGTTCCTAGCAGACATCAGGAGAAACACTTCGGAGATGCAAGAACCATTATTCAGAGAAAATTAGTTTAATCAGGCTTCTTTCTTCTTATACCCTTCTGAAAAGAAAGATGGTGTAACACTAGACAAATATAACTTACTTATCAAAAAAGAAAAAAAAAAGAAAGAAAAAAAAAAGAATTGGAAATAAGAGTCCCAGTTTGACCTCATGCCTTACTATAGGATCAGACAAGCCAATACAAGCACTTTTACAACAGTTTCACGTGTATCAAAGTCTGGCTCCAGAGTGTTCACATTCTGCTTGTAAAGCAGAATCCTGCAGCATCTGGTGCAGCTGTTGTTCTCCAGATGTCTCTAGGCAGACTTGGGTGGGATTCATCTGCCTGACTGGTGTTTAGCAGTTAGATAATCTAAATTTTAAGCATAGTCATTAAAGCCTAACTTATCACTTTAATCCCTTTTTATTATCAATCGGAAGGAAGAAGAGTCTCCAGTGGGCTATTTATCTCCTCTTGGAGTAGTTATGTAACACAGGCCATGAGAGTACCTTAGTTACAGATTACTAATTTACTTGTATATATTTAGGGCAGATGAATCCCAACAATCATTGCAACTGATGAAATCATAGAATCACAGAATCATAGAATGGTTAGAGTTGGAAGGGACCTTAAAGTTCATCGAGTTCCAACACCCCTGCCATGGTTCCAAGAGTTCCAACACACCTCCCACTAGAGCAGGTTGCTCAAAACCCCATCCAGCCTGGCCTTGAACACATCCAGGGATGGGGCATCCACAACTTCCCTGGGCAACCTGCTCCAGTGCCTCACCACCCTCACAGTAAAGAATTTCTTCCTAATATCTAATCTAAACCTCCCCTCTTCCAATTTAAAACCATTACCCCTTGTCCTGTCACTACACTGCCTGACAAAGAGTCCCTCTCCGGCTCTCCTGTAGGCTCCCTTTAGATATTGGAAGGCTGCAATGAGGTCTCCCCGGGGCCTTCTCTTCTCCAGGCTGAACAACCCCAGCTCTCTCAGGCCACCAAATTTGTCAGGCACGATTTGCCCTTGGTGAAGCCATGTTGGCTGTCTCCAATCACCTCCTTATTTTCCATGTGCCTTAGCAGAGATTCCAGGAGGATCTGCTCCATGATCTTGCCAGGCACAGAGGTGAGGCTGACTGGCCTATAGTTCCCTGGGTCTTCTTTTTTTCCTTTTTTGAATATTTTGAATGTGAACAATTTCAGGATAACAAAGCTCTAAAGGCATCTCAGAGAACATTATTCTGTTTCACAGAACTGAACTGGGACAATACTTGACCTTTTTTATTGTTTCTCTGCTTTCAGGCTTTTAGTAACCTTATGATAAATTATTTCTTAAATAAACCACAGGCTAGGTTAATACAGACTCCTTCTCCTGCTCTTTCTGCATTGCAAAAGAAGTATTCGTGGCCTTCTTTTTAGCCTTTTTAGGCTTCAATAAATATTGATTCAATAAATAGGACCTGCTGGTCCTGTTTCCATTAAGTATATAATTCTTTTTCTTCTTGTGAACTTGAAAGAACTTTGACTTCTTCTTCCTTGTAGACAGCAAAATGACAATGAGCAAGCAATGTGCTCTTGTGGCCAGGAAGGCCAACGGAATCCTGGGCTGCATAGGGAAGAGTGTGGCTAGTAGGTCGAGGGAAGTCATTCTCCCCCTCTACTCTGCACTGGTGAGGCCACAACTGGAGTATTGCATCCAGTTCTGGGCTCCCCAATTCAAGAGGGATAGGGAACTACTGGAAAGAGTCCAGCGAAGGGCAACAAAGATGATTAAGGGATTGGAGCATCTCCCTTATGAAGAAAGGCTAAGAGAGCTGGGACTCTTTAGCGTGGAGAAGAGAAGGCTGAGGGGAGACCTTATTAATGCCTATAAGTATCTCAAGGGTGGGTTGAAGGAGGAGGGAGCCAGACTCTTTTCAGTGGTTCCCAGTGACAGGACAAGGGGCAACGGGCACAAGTTGGAACATAGGAGGTTCCACTCGAATATGAGAAAGAATTTCTTCATGGTGAGGGTGACAGAGCCCTGGAACAGGCTGCCCAGGGAGGTTGTGGAGTCCCCTTCTTTGGAGATTTTCAAGACCCGCCTGGATGCAGTCCTGAGTAGCATTCTCTAAGCAATCCTGCTTCAGCAGGGGAGTTGGACTAGATGATCTATATGGTCCCTTCCAACTCTAAAAAAAATTCAGTGAAATTCAGTGAAATTCCTTTTACCCAAAAGAAATTATCTGTATTTATTTTCCTTATCAGTTCAAGCTGCCCAATCTGTAATTTGCTGGAGATGCTCTGTAAACTACCATTCCCAGAATGCTTTCCTGGTGCCATGCCACATTATCAATCCAAGTGAACTTGAAACAACTTTTGAATGTGTAAACTGGATAACTCCATTTCCTGCCATCCAATTTGCACTTGAAAATGTCAGTTTGCCTGTAGAAATGCAGATTCTTACACATGTAATACTTGCATCTACACATGTTTTGAAAATTTGCCTCTAGGCAGACAATCACATTAACCCAGAGCAAATTGTTCCTTTTCTTAAAAGCAAAAAAGTTACCAAGCTGTCAGATGAAAGGGACACTTCAGCTAAAGGTCAGGAAATCCAGCAGTAATTTGGCTTTAACTAGTGTTTTAGATCTCAACCTTAAATTCTAATTAAAGTTTGAGGTAGAAGTATGAAATTCTAATGAGGAAGCTGTAGGCTATATTTTTCAGTGTTGCATCATGTCCTCTGTTATTTCTAAAAGCAGAATATCATTTTTGTATACTTAGCATAATTTAAGGGCTTGTTTTTCTCACAGAGAGGAGCATCGAACTTCTATGAATAATGTCTGACTAAGTATACAGAAAAAACAAATCAGTATATTCTCTTATTTAATTATATTTTTTCCTGCATTTTAATTTTTAAACCAGTTTTTGGAAATTCCAGAGACTGATTTTTATTTTTAGTCATAGTTTGTTCTCTTTTTCTGAAGACAGAGAAATCTGATGTCAATGTCCTGGTGAGTTTCTTCTTGTTTCAAGCCCTACATGCTGGCTAGTAATAAAAACAAACAAACAAATATATAAATAATATGTTGGCCATTAAAACTTGGCTCTATCCTAAGAAAACTAATCACAAAACTGTTAGCTGGCATTTCAGCATTTGCATACACACTGACCAAACCAGACTAATGCTGGCCACTTTGTCCAAGGCTCATGCAGATTGTTACATATTCGTTCTATGGGCTTTTGGTTTTGTGTCTTTTGTTCAGGCACCTGTTGACTTGCTAGAAATGCAGTCTACATTCTCCAACTCATTCATCCCTGAAATGCATTATATAACCCATTGACAGAGAAGTTGAATCATTTAACTTTTCTATGTAGAGATCTTTGCTCTACTTTTGCCAGCAGCCTTTGTTGTACAGCTAAATTTGCTTTCTTAGTGCTTTCCAAATAATCAAGGGCAGGTACCATGCATTCAAATTCCTAATTGCTGCAGCAGTTTTTAAATAATGCCTAAATGATTTGTAACTTCTTGCACTCATGCATCATATCAAGAAAGCCATATTTTGCCATACTCCCTTTCAATATCCTAAATACATTTGGATAGTTTCCTTCCTGGAAACTGAAAGACCAGATGACTTGACCACGTAATTATCTCAGTACAAATATAACTGTTGATTTCACTCTGTCTCAGAAGCAAGATGGGATTTATTGAGCCATAAAACCCTCTATTTTGAATTACTGTAATCTTGAAGAATTTCATATTGTTGCAATCAACTAGGCATTATTTTCTGACTAGGGTTTAATTGTTTGACTTGCCCCAGGTGTACCTGGGCAAGGAATATGGGAATATGTCTTCTTAATATTCTATCATGTCTTTGATTCACTGAAATTAGCACATAATTCTCTAGAAATTCAAAATACAAAATCCCAGTTTATGCTGCCAGTGTTAGGCATTTGTTCCTTGTGATCTGACCAGTCATGGCTGTGTGCTCCCCACCGCTTCCACCTCTCCTGCTTAAGGTGTAAACACCAGTGTGGGTCATGATGGCTGCACCCAGTTTACCTGGACTTTGGGGGACAGAGGTCAACATAGTAGCCAAGGGCTGTCTGGAACAGGGACCTAAATGTCTTGCTGGTATGAAAATATGACTACAGGTCAAGCATGTTACTCTACAAATAGTGGACAGCTTGGACCTGTTGGCCTCTCCTGAATGGCAGCAGGCTGCAGACCAGGATCTCCCCTTGAGTAGGGACACCTCTCAGGGTTACTTCTCAAGATGGAGTTATTCCTTGCTGCAACAGATTCTCCATAAGCGATTAATACATGCTAAACTTTGAAATCTTAGCTAAGTGATATAAAGGATTAATTGCACATATATAATCCTTTAGACATAAACTGTTAACCAAGTCTGGGACAAGGATTGGATCCAGCTGCACTTAGACTCCTCTCTGAGAAGGAGTTTAGAGAGCAAGAGGCTCTTTTCTGAACCTCATGGCTGAATGGAGGGGTCTCCCTGATAGTTTTGTTTGACCCTGTCCTCTATGCATTAAATAACCAAGTGTACAGTACAATCAAATCTTGTTAAACCACTGTTACATTTACTAGCAAACTTTGTTAAATTATTATTTTATACCAATAAATATATTGCTAGTTCTCTCCTACGAATGAACTACATCAGGCCTGCAGAATCTAAAGAGGAATTCAAATGACTAGCCAAAAAAAAAAATCTCGAGTCATATGTCTAAACTTGTAGGGTTATTTGAGATGCCCTAGGCTTTCCCAGCTAGCATCATACTATGCTCCAGAAAAGCACAGGTCTTCAGTAATCCCATCTGCTGGTCCTAGGGCATGTCTTAGATACCATGTACTACTCATCTGCTTTTACCCAACTAAATCAAGCTGTAGTAACATGACCTTAAACAACTTTTTGCATTTGAACATCAGCATGTATTCATTAAACTTAGGTGTCTCCATGTAAAGTTGACTCCCAGAATTTTCACCAGATCAATGTCTAATTACTGCACTAATACAGTGAAGCCAAATCCCAAATGCCTACAACCTTTTTGTATACCACATATACTTTCCCAGTGATTGTTCTAACATACTTAGAATATTTTTAATGTTTAAATGAGCAATGCGAAAAGCAAGAAATTTACTGTCTGTCTTTGGATCTTGATTTTTTTTTTATAATTATGGGAATTTTTTCCTAAGGCTATGTCTGCACAAGGTATGGAGCAGAGAGCATGGAGTCTGTACCTGTTTGAAACTGGTATGTTCACATTACCACAGTGCTGCATCCATCCAAAAGACAAAGTCATCTAAACTGCTTTCAAGGCCCAAGTTAACATGATGCTACATGGATGTAGTAATTCGATGCAGTGAAAGCTTCGGGGAATGCATTGACACTATAAATCATCTTGGATTTGCAGGTAGTATAGTGCCCTTTACACAATATAGCTAACAAAACTGAGGAGGGGAAGGTAGATATTTTCTGAGATGCTACTGATGCTCCTGTCAACAACAGCAAAACATACAGGATTTTGAAAAAATATACAGTGAAAGATTTTCAATGCATTCTGATGTACAAAAGCCAGATGCGGTAATGAAACAAAGCTTCTCTAGGTGAAAACCAGCTGAATTTGAGAGTCACCACTATGGTCCTCCATGTGCTTTGCATTTCAATAAGGTAGGCCAGAAATTATTTAAATATTTTTAAAAGAACCAAGATCATCTCTATGCACATTTGAAACATAATGTCAAAATTGTCTGCTAGCATTACTAAATGGCATTGACATACTTAAATGAATCCAGCAGAGAGCCATCAAAATGGTTAAGGAACACAAAAAATACAAGGGTCAAAGAGAATCGGGTTTCACGCACACAATCACACAGAATCAAGGTTTGTTCAACCTTTGGAAGGCAAAGGGGAAATTCTGTTGTTGTCTACAACTACACAGTAGGAGGGTGTAGATAAGGTAGAGCCAGATTCTTCTCAGAGTAGATAGAACAGAATCATAGAATAATTTAGGTTGGAAAAGACCCTTAAGATCATCAAGTCCAACTGTTAAACTAACACTACCAAGTCTGCCACTAAACCATGTCCCTAAGCACCTCATCTACATGTCTTTTAAATACCTCCAAGGACAGTGACTCAACCACTTTCCTGGGCAGCCTGTTCCAATGCTTGACAACCCTTTCTGTGATGAAATTTTTCCTAATATCCAATCTAAACCTCCCCTGGCACAACTTGAGGCTGTTTCCTCATCTTATCACTTGTCGCTTGGGTGAAGAGACTGACACGCATCTCACTACATCCTCCTTTCAGGTAGTTCTAGAGAGCGATAAGGTCTCTCCTCAACCTCCCTTCCTCCAGACTAAGCAACCTCAGTTCCCTGAGCTGCTCCTCATAAGGCTTGTTCTCTAGACCCTTCACCAGTTTCCTTGCCCTTCTCTGGACACACTCCAGTATCTCAATGTCTTTCTTGTAGTGAAGGGCCCAAAACTGAACACAGTATTCAAGGTGTGGCCTCACTAGTGCGAAGCACAGGGGGATAATCCCTTCCCTAATCCTGAGGATTAGGGACCAACACGCCCAGATCCTTTTTTGCCCAGCAGTTTTCCAGCCACTCTTCTCCAAGCCTGTAGTGCTGCATGGGGTTGTTGTGATTCAAGTGCAGGACCTGTGACTTAGTCTTGGATTGGATAGGTCAAAAAACAATGGATGTAAATTGCAGCCTGAGAAATTCTGACTTAATATAAACAAGAATGGTCTTACTGGGAGAGCAGACAGATATTTTCATAGGTTGCCCAGAGAGATTGTGATACGTGATCCATGAAGAGATTCAAAAGTCTGGACAAGTTCCTTAATAACCTCTTCTAACTGGACATATTTTAACCAAATTATGTCTATAGATCCTTTCAAACCTATACTGTTATATGATTTTATAAAATTTGTGGCTTAGTTCACAGTGCAGTAGGAAGCACTCCCAGGCTCAAATTTGGCTGTTGTAGTCTATTGCAGGATGGATGAGAACTGCTAGGAAATAACACCAGCATCCCAGTGAAACACTGAAAACTGAGAAAAGTAACTGATTTTAAAAATGTACTGAACAACTCTCTAAGGATAATCCCTAAATTGTGACTCTAATATTCAGTGCTCCCAGAAATGCTTCTTAAAAATGTAGTACATATCAATTCCTAGCAGATACAAATTAAAAAAACACTTTTGATCATATGGTATTAATACATTTTACAAAGAAAAGATTGATTCTTCATTTGAAAATGTATTCAAAACACAGCAGTATATTTTTTCCATTGTAAAATGAAATGTTTGGGTTTTGTTTTTTTTTTTTGTTATTTTTATTTGTTCTTCACCCCTCTCCCCACACTGTTACATTACCATTTTGACACCTGAAGGAACAATAAAGAAGTTTTATTTAGAAGTGTCCTTAGAGTTTAACACATACTCGGTGCTATTAACTGTCTTTGGACTTTGGTACGTACAACCCTGGTTTGCATCTCTTTGTTTTGTTTAAGTGTAAGGAACATGCTTCGAGGAGATTTCCAAAGAGGAAACTTCAAAAAAAAACAAGTAACAACCTTCCCCCTGCCCCCCCCCCGCCTCACCCCCATCTTCCTTTTTTTTTCTTTTTTTTTTTTAATGGCTGAACAAGTTCTCAAACCCCGTGTGGAAAAATTAAACACGAAAAACCCAGGAAGGTGCATCTTGGAGGAAACTGGTGCTCTCATTACTTTGTAGAAAGTTTGTAGGTACTTACTATATTTTTTTCAACATAGCTAACACAACAAAAAACATGGCCTGCTCGTTTTCGGCCCTGAAGATCATAGAAGTTGAGAGTGCTTGCTTCCACGGAAGAACTGATCTTCACTTCCTGTAGTTATTTCCTCCTTTAACAGCGATGAGTACTGCTTTAAAGTTTTGTGATACCGGAAGCAATAAAAAAGGAAAAAAATGGCTTTGAAACAGAGGCAAAAGAAGTCCTCCTTACAGGAAGCAGTAATTGCTGTCATAATTACTTTTCTTTTCCTGCTCTCACTCAATTTATGTCTCATAGTAGTTGCAGGTCTAGTAGCAAGTACCTCCTAAAAGTTCAAGCGTTAAGACTCATCTTGTAAAAACATCAAGTTTATTCTCCATTTATGTAAAACACACATTGCTTCTTAGAGGAGCACAAGAGCAACTTCAGTAACTTCAGAGATGGGGAAGTTTTGCACAAAGGCAAATCTTTACAGTCTTGTGTCCTAATCCTTTGTTTTAAATCTGAAATGCAACCTGGTAGATGTACTAATTGATGAGACAGAAGAGTAATTCCACTATTATTTTTTTTTTCCATCTCCATTACAGCAATTGGCACCTAGAAAAATAGCTCCCAGTGAATTCTCTCCAGGACTGAATGTTGCAGTTTCTCCATTTTATCCTTTAAAATCACAGGAAAGAGGACATCGGCTGTACATCCGCTTGCCTCCAGGTAAGATCAGCTGCATCTAACCCATTTGTCACCCGTGTTTGTCTCACTCGTTAAAAACATCCAGACATGAGAATTCCACCCTTCCATGGATAATCTTTTCCAATATTTACACATCCATATTTTTATAAATTTTTTAAATAAAATCTTAACTAAATATTTCAGATGCAGTTTAGACCCATCCACAGTGGAGATGGAGAACAAGAAAGTATAATCGTCTTTGCACAAGACTTTGTCTTATTGAGTATCTTTTATGTCTCTTTGTTCTCCCCTAGACTGCCTTAGAGTGAACAGAACATTAGTAAAAAAAAAGTTAAGGGATGCTGGGGACAAAATAAGTTTAATTTTTGATGGAAGAGTTCTAATGTAAGGTATAGCTTTTACAGGAACACTAAAACATTATTCTTATTTTATTTTTACTACCTTATTTAGAAATGTCCATGTCTTCTCAACTGCTCTTACTCCCTTTCATTTTTCCCTCCATTTGGGTTTCCTGCTCAGCAGCATCTCTCTCCCCAGTCTCTTTCTTTGACCTGTCCTCAGTCCCTGTTAGCTTATTGTTTGCTAAACATAGGGCCTCTTTCCTTGTCAATTTTTCATCTTCTTCCTTTCAGCTTCTTTATCCAACAATTCCTATTCCTTTAAATTCTCCTGCGGGTGGTTTGGTGTGTCTCCCTCCCACCCAGCAGGTCTTCTCCATATCTTTTCTTCTCACACACATATACTCACTCCCTTGAAGGCTTAAGCTAAACAGAAGAGGTCATGGCTGTGGGAGCAGATGGAATATAAAAGCATCTGGTTCATTAATGTCATCAGATGAAGAAGCTTTTCAGGTCAAAGGGAATAATAACAAAGAAAGTGATAAACAAAACACAGGAGACACAAACCTGATGAGCAAACAAATAAGGGAGACAATACAGGATACCAGAACTCCTCAAGCACTAAATAATGGGTCATTAAGAAAGTATGCGTACAGCTTTGAAGAGGGACAACCCGGGCTTTGTAACTGATAAGAAGAGGGAAACGAGATGAACATGGTCATCATGGATATTTTGCGGGGATATGGGGGGACTATGCAAAGCCATTTATAAATGCATAGGGGAAGGGTCATAGGCGAGGAAAAGGGAAGCATCAGGGAAGGAAAAGGGGTGGAATAGGAGGAAGGATAAAAGGTTTGATAGCAATTAGGAACTGGGCAGTACTTTTTTCTGCCTGAGCCCTGTGCCTGATCAATGCAGTTTACTCTGTCTTCTCCCCAAGTCCTTTTTTCACCATTTTCTGTGTGATTTCATGCTTTATCCCATGCATGACTGCTGCAAGGTCTGGGTGCTAGAATATGAAGAAGGAGCCGCGGGTGACAGGGCTCACAGCTCTGTATGCCAGTGACTGGAGGGACCAGAGCATAAGTTTCACCATTCGAGAGTTATAAGGGTCAGTAGCTGTGTAGGGGTCTTGGTGTGTTCATATTTTGCCCTCATGAATTTAAGTTGATGTGTATGGAGTTGTATATGTAATTCACTAGGAAATTTCAAGCTGGACCAGCCAGTGAGAAGGAGGAAAACCTGCATCTGGAAAGGTTAAAAATCTTTATAAGTGAGTGCAGATCCTTCATATGAGGGCAGGGGTATCAGGCGGGCGGAGAGTCTGTGCTGGTATTCGGGGGGACCTGCCAGGTGTGGGGTGCCTGTGGGACGAGTGTGTGAGTGCTGCATGTGTGCAGTGAGCACCCAGCTGGACCAGCTGGTGAATGAGGGACTCGTGGGGCAGGTAAGGGGGTGCAGTGGGGCTGTGCCTGTGCTCAAGAGCTCCATGAATGTGCTTGTGAACCTGGAGAGTGTGGTTTGTGTGCTGCGCTAGTGACCTTCTGCCTCTGCCAGCCCATGAGGAGGAGGGGACGTGGCTGTCTATAATTTTATATGAGTTTTATGTTTGTTTAATATATATGAGTCTTGGCAGTGCTATATGTGGATGCTGTTGAAGGCTTCACAAAGGCCTTAGGGAAGCACCTGAAGACTTAGTGTCTGGATCTATGTTCTTTGATCCCTCAAGTTTAGAAATAGCAGGAGCCAAGAAAGCACGTGACTCCAAAGATACCCATTACAGCAGAGCTTTATCAACAAACTTTCAACCTTCCAGCTTGACCGTCTGGACCATTAAAACAGTTTAGAGCAACTAAGGCGAAAAAAACAAAAAAAGGGGAAAAAAAGGACTAACTTCAGTTTCTGGTGAAAGGCGCCTGTAGATATTCTGCAATTATTGTCAACAGTGACAGTGCCTTCCACCACATACGGACTAAGGTGATTGTTTCAGTGATTTCTGTTTTGCAATAAATCTGAAATTATTTTCCTTGTCAGCATGCTGGCAGAAACAGCATGATGATACAGAAACAGTGACAAAACAAATTGGCAACAGACACTTCAGGTACCTTTGCAGATATGAAATATTCGGTATCCAGCAAATAAATCTATTAGTTCTTAGTAACAACAACAACTGACAGTAAGACTAAAAAATTCAGACTTCCTGAATAGGTGGGCAAAGCTTTCTGAAGGATCTGCAAAAAGCATTGTCTGCTTTTTGCCTTGGGCTGGACATGGCAGCAAATATGTCTAATGAATATGGGATGCAGGATTATTTATTCCATTACATGGAGCCTTCAGGTCAATTTGCAAACAAACTTAGGCACCAGAGTTGTTGTAGGAATATTTCTGATATGTTCAACAATACAAGACTTAAGTAGGGCTAGATATATCTTACAGATTTTTGCTGAACTTTGTCTGTCAGGACATATGAATAGATGTGACCCTGATTAGTGTGTCAGTGCTAACAGTAGCCCATGGTATGCACCAATGCACTGACATAACTTGCTTTGTTTAGAAAGTCCTCATCTATCTGATACAGTTGTGTGTGTGGTAAGGACATTTTGTAATTACTGAGCAGACGGAAATCTCAAAAACATCAACAGATTTCTTAAGAATTTCTTTGTATCAACACACAGTGGATACAGACCAAGGAACATTTAGAAGGAAAGGATATATTAACATAAGTGAGACTTTTCTGTACTTTTTTTATGGAAAGATAGCAGCTAGCAAGAGATGAACACAAGTAATAAAGTTTCAGTCTATTTTGTTGGGGCACAGTGATCCAGCATGCTTACAATGCAATTAACTGAAAATCTGGAACTGACTGCCTTAAAAATTTCTTAGTACTGTTTTATTCAATATATTTGTGCCTAGTGGTACAGCACTTATCTGGGATCTAACTGTGATCTGTAATTATTTATAATATTCCCTTTAAGGTAGCAATCTAAATTAAAATTACTAGCCAGAAGGTTTTTCAAAAGAGCAACCCTAACCTCCTTAGAAAATCACAGGCATATTGATATAACTAGTTCATCATACATTTTCTAGCACCCTAAGGCATACCAAAGCCTTTTTTCTTTTTTCCTTTTTTTTTTTTTTCCGTTCCATTCTCATATAGGATCTTGTTGAGCATTTTTCTACTCTTTTAGGAAAATTTCAGGAATATAGCTCTTTTCACAGTTTCAAATCATAAGCTTCTATATCAATTTTATTTCCTTGTTTATTGATTTCTTACTTTTTGTAAAGGAAATGAAATGTGAATTTTGGGAAGCCACAGGACACTGGTAAATTTTTATATTATGTTGCACACAACATTGACTCATTTATTCCCTTATTAACATGAAGTTTTTCTTTATTATCACTTGTGGGAAGGAGCATGATGAAAATCTGTTGCAAATCTCTAGTCTGGTTTGTCACTCAGCAGGGAAATAAATAAATGTCTCCAATAACTTTATCCAAAGCATTTTCTTCGGTAAACACAATAAAGTACACATAGAGACATGCAAGCAATGAAATACCAGAACATCTGGTGAACTGCAGGTGGGCCAGGAATATGAAGTCAAAACAGGTGCAGAGAAGCAGGTTTTCTGATTCTGAAATTGTATTAGATGCTGGTAGGTTTATATATATGTGAGGCAATGACCTGCATGGTTTCCACGTAGGTTAGAATCAGTCACGTGGCATGTTCAAGAACATATTTCATGAGAGGATAGAGCTGCAAAGAAACTAACTAGTTTTTCAGTTTTTAATTTTAATAATATTTAAATTGCGGTGTCAGTGGATGTCCCAATATCCTCATTCCTTCCCTGTCTTGTTCCCATAATATCAGTGCTTTTATAAAAGTTAACTCTGGTATTGAAAAATTACTGTTTCTTAAGTAAAACTACTGTTACTTGAGGTGCCCCTACTCTTCCCTTTATAGTACAGTTTTTTTTAAAATAGTACTCAGTTACAAATATTAAGGGGAAAAAAGATAACTCTTAGTAAAAAGATGTTTCAAAGCCCCAGTAATTTTTTTAAGATCCCAAAACAGGAGCTGATGCTTCCTAATCTCTTTGGCAAATTTGGCCACCAAAATTTACCTGAATCCTTTAGGATTGCAAAACAGGATTTTAAAATATTTCAGGAATAAGATATTTAATTTTATGTTGTGCATTTTAACCTTATCTGGAACTCCAAGGAGCAAGCTCCTTTCCATGACTCCTTAGATTGTTTTATTTCTACTAGGCACTATAAGTTGGTGAAGGAGGTTTAAAATCACTTGAATTCTTTTGGATATAATTTGAATTCATTTTTTGTCATTTACCTTCCATAGCATAGACAATACAAACATCCAGATACAGTTTGGCCAGCTTTTGTACAAAGATAGCCACTGCTATATGGGTTTCTGTCTGTGCTCATCATACTATGTACATTACTGTAAGCAGTTTAGTAAGAAGAAAGCACACAGATACATGTACCATATCCCTGGTGTTTTTATGGAGAAGCAGGTTTCAAACTGAAGATTTAAATTCAATCAAAAAACAGAAAACAGACATATGAATTCAAAATGCAAAAAAACCAAAACAAACCAAACAAAACATATTTATTTAACCTAGTCACTGTTAATTACATAGGTATCAGTTACATGTGCTCGACCAACCACTATAATCCAAGAAACCTGGCTGTGTGTTGTATGATGACTATCTTTTGCTTACCCACTTTGCTGGAAGAGGCTTCTACGCTGTTGTTCACTTTTTGCTTAGCTTATCAAACAGCAAATCTGTAGACCATCTTAATACATACAATTATTCCACTGGTTTCTAATCAGTTCTGCTTCAAATATCTTTAGTTCCGCCATTTAGAAAATAATACTTGCATCTTTGCTATATTCCTTAAGCTGGTTTATTTTCCCCAAAAAGGACCTGAGCAGGCCCTGACAGCCAAAGAAAGCCTGTAGATACTTTTTCATTACCACTTGCTAAAGATTATGTGTTTCTCTTGCTTGACAACAGTCGATATTACAGCCTCATCTGCCTGATGCTAATAGCTCAAGTTATTCCAAATCAGCCAAGCTTACCAACTAACCCGTCTTTAAGTTGACGCACCTACAGTAGCTATTAAATAGGCTGCACAGTTGAAGTGGGAGCTATCAGAATGACTATCTTCACCCTTCCACTATTTGTAGGCCATAAACTGAGCATAATTTGACCTATTTTCAAATAACTGCACATGTATCCACTATGCACACAAAGCTTGCAGGCCAGCTTTATTATGTAGCACACTTGAAAAATGATGAACACCGAAACAATCATCAGCAAAATCACTGAACAGTGATCTTATCAACATATTCACCCTGAAAGTCTATTCCAGCCTTAGCATCCTACTAAGAGCAATGAAAACACGCCAATAATTATTATCTATGGCAGTCATGAGCCAAAATGCATGTTATTTTAAGTTGCACATTAGCATTTAAATTAAACTAGTCCACTTAAAATATTCTTATGGGTCCAAACTTAAATCAGAGGTACAGCTGTTAAACGTCCTTTTGGGTTTCCAAGGGAGCAGGGAATCCCTGTCAGTATGCCCCACAAACAATAAGGGAAAAGGAAAAGTTCACCCTTCCTGATGATGGCATTTTTCCTTTGCCTGCTACGTAACTGCTACTTACATTCTTATTTCAGAATCATTTTTAAGATTTTAATATCTGAACATCCTACAGTATTTCTTTCCCTTCTTTCAAGATACATGGCAGCCTGTGTCATCCTGGCCACACTGTGGCTATGTAGTCTCCTATGAATGCGACTCATACCCCAGCCGGTGTGACTGCTGCCTCCTGGAAGGCAGTGTGAAGGTACGCAAGTTACCCCAGGCATCTACACACCGTAGTACAAAGACGTCTGGGGGCAAGTTTTCCTTGCAGAGAAGTCCCATTGCATATTCTGCATGCAACATTTGCAGCAGTTCCAGGCTGTACTGAACTATATGGTGAAGAAACACAAGCTGATTAATACTTTATTCAGTTTTTTGCCAGTTAGCTGTGGGAGAAACACTCTCCTTCATCTTTGTTTTGCTTTCACAAATCTTATTAGTTTTCCAGTCTCTTGCACCTCCTGGAGGAGTCTATCTATCCATTCACTAAGCAGGGAGCCTAAGAAAAAGTTCTTTAAGTCCATATTGTCATAGAGAATACTTGTTTGAGGTTCTAATTCTCACCTAATTTAGATAGAAACTATCCAAAATAAACCCAGGGATTTAAATGGAGTTACTTCTCATTTAAACTTGTGCAACTCACAGGTACATCAGGAGCCTCAAAACTGTTCTTACCTTAAATGAACAGGTGATGTGTTTTTTTCTTTAATGACCTGTAGGGTTGTTTTCTTCTATTAGTAACTGTTTTAGCTGCTGATGGTCCTGCTTAAGATTCCTGATGGCAGCACTTTGCCTTGCAAGTCACTGACACCTCCACATTTCTCTCAGAGTGACACAAGGTCCTAACTCTAAGGGTACAAATCAAGGTGAGAAACCTACTGTTTGCTGTAATTGCAGAACTTCTGAGCATTATGCACACCTCTGCCAGGAATTAATTTCATTGTTGTCTCTAAAAGGCTGATTATCTAATGGCTTAAAGAATGTGAAGTTGTTCAGAGCTGTTAATTTCTAACATAATTCACTTTACTTTTGAGCCTCACTCTAGTCCATTACACAAGTTTTACCTATGATTGGACTTCAGCTGTACTACTTTTTGGCTGAAAAGACTAGAGTTTCCTTCCTCCCTCCCTCCCTTCTTTCCTTACTTCCTCATCGTTGAGCTTAATCATTGAGGAAGATAAGCTCTTTCTAGTAACTCATCTGAGTTACTACAAAATGCTCTTTGCACAAGAGTGTAAAACCTTTGTAAAGAGACACTTGAAATTACTCCATTGAGACATACAAGGGAATGAGAGTTAGAGAATACACATGGTAGGAGAGAAGCTGTAAAAGAAATAGAGTTAGTATCGTGGAATTTATCTTGAACATCAGACGTAACAGCGAAGCATGCAGATATTTTCTAGAAACCAACTGGAAATATTTTTTAATTTAAAGTAGCAATTGCCCAAGAAAACACTTGAAAAATTTAGTCCTCCAAAAGACAGGAATTGTTCTTATAAAATTGCTCTCAATTAGAATAAGAAAATAAAAATTCCAGATAAAACAGTTTTAAAATTAAGTTAAATTAAGGTTTTTTTCTATCAAAATTTAGATACCAAGAGAAAAATGCTCATAAAATATTCATTAAGTAAATCAAATATATATATTTTAGATCCAGATCATATTATTTATTTATCAAGTGGATATAATATATACACATATCTAAATATTGTAAAGATAATTCTGAGAAGAGTTGTAAACTTCCCATGAATACTCCGCAAACAATAATAATTTTATTCCACTGTAATTATAAAGAAACTCTGATATCTTTTATGGCTCCCAACTATCAAAGCATATGAACACCTTACAGTGTTTAATGATTTTAATTTCAAAATACTGATATGGGAAGAAAATGCTATGCTTCCATTACAGAGTGAGAAAAGAAAGACTAGGGTATGGCTTTGTCCCAGCCACACTGGAAATCTGTGAAGCAGCCCTCCATCCTTTACAGTGACTAATTGCCGGACCGCACTTTGTCTCCATCTCTCTTAGAGCTGGGCTCTCTCTGAGGTGAGGCCGGACCCCAGAATGTATTGTCATTGCCAGGCTGCTCAGGAGATAACCACGGCTGAGACAGCACGCTGAGTGCTGCTGAAGACCGATCTGCACTGATAGGCACACAAGGAAACACTTCCATCTAAATTACAGCAGGGTCTAGCCCACGGTACTAATTTCTCACTTCCAGGAGAATGAAGAGGCCAGTAAATCTTTCAGCGAAACTAGAAATAGTGCAGCTCTGTTCTACATAAATGTGTGAAGTGGAAGTTCAAAGGTTATCCCCAAATCACGGCCTTATATATAAAATCAGCCTGCCACCATGTCAGCATCATATGGTAACACTTTAAACACTTTATTTAAGCATTTCATTTAGGAAACAATTACTGTATGTTTTTGTCTAATATAATTAATAGGTCAAGCAGCACTTATTAAGTCTTTAGGCATTAATTAACATTTAAAAATTATCACATATGACACATTAATTAGATATCAATCACTTATTAGAACTACTGACATTTAATAAGCATTTTAATTTATACCAAACTATCCTGCTGTACATATCTTTCCAAACTACAAATAGCTGCAAGTAGTTCTTAAGGAGTTTAACATGTTAACTCCTATTTTGTCTTTGTAATTAGCATGTACATAAAAACCTGATTTATACCTTATATACTTTAGTCATAAAAATATATCTACATCTTTTCAGGTTATTAATAAATGACAAAATTTTGAATAAAATGCATAGCATGCATATTAAAATAATTTTAAAAGCATTATAGAAATTAATAGTATCTTTTTCCTCTTTCTGTGTCAGATTTGAACTCAAATCGTCCTCTGGTTCTACTGTCCTGTCCTGAGGGAAGAAATAAAAATGTCCAAGTGTTAATTGCTGAACTCTGTCACCCTCGACTATGTGTTCTTGTATCTTCTTTGATACTTCCCTTGCATAGCTATGTCCTGTTGTCAAGATCTTGCCATTAGACACTTCACAGGCATGATCTCTCTCTTGACCTAATTGCACTCATTATCAATTTTTATAATACTAACTAGGTACTTAGAATGACATATAAAAACCCTACAGGGTGCCCAAAATTTACAGGACAAATGTCCATGTTGGCAGCTTGACAAGAACCAGACAGCTATGTTTCTTTTGCACATACTTTTGCATATTTTTTCCAACTAATATGTGCACTAACCCATAAGATTCTCATGTATTTGCAACCTTGCTGAACAAATAGAAATCACCTGTTTATTCATTAGATGTTTCTTGTCTTGTACACTTATGTGATAAATTAAGGTAGAATTTTAGCATGTGGAGAATTCATGGAGACTTTTCCAGGTCTCTCTGTACATGTGCTTGATACCGTATTGGTCTGGGTCGTCTGGAAGGGGAAGGCAATATGGCAGTAGCCTGCAGCAGGTGGACATGGGGTGGTTCAAACACACACTTCCATGAGTTGACAACGTCCCTCTGGCTGCCTCTGTCCTGCTCAGTGAACAGCAGCATCTGGTAGTGGGACATACTCTATAAAGCTATCCATGTGAAGCTACAGCCAGAGTTACAGAAGAATGTGGGAGTGTGAGTCAACCAGATACATTTCACTTGCAGTGCATGAAATTTGACAGATCTGTAGCACACCTGTGATGGCTTCATTGGGCTAGCACAGATAACAACAGGTAGTGAAAGCAAACTCTCCAGATGTTCTGGGAATATACATGCAAGTACCCATACTGTCTTCTTTCATTACAGCTGTTAGATGGATTAAGATACCAAATGTAAGATAGCATGCCACATTTTCACTTTTTCCTCATGGTTTTGACTAAGCCTAAAGCTAATTACTGGCTTCATGTGAGTACTACACAGTTGCTTTGATGAGAGTAATACTCAGACCAATATGAACGAAAACACTGTAATTCCTTTTCTTTTTTTTTTTTTTTTTCCAGGTGGAAAATGAAAAGGCAGGTGAGTTGAATGCTAGATCACAAGGAGACCCTGCAACATTGAGTCTTACAGCATGTACATTCTTTAGGCAAGTCACATGTGGGGATCTAAAGTAAACTAGTTCCCTAGGATCTCTCGGTAGTCCACAGAGAACGATGGGAATCACCAATGAACAGTTCAGAGCAGAAACAAAACTCAAGTACAATCCATAGCCCTCAGTTAAATACCTTAACTCTCTATACAATGCACGAGGAGGATTAAATGGGATTCACAACAGACAGCGTGCTGTGCAAGG
This sequence comes from Numenius arquata, assembly GCF_964106895.1. Classification (NCBI taxonomy): domain Eukaryota; kingdom Metazoa; phylum Chordata; class Aves; order Charadriiformes; family Scolopacidae; genus Numenius; species Numenius arquata. Next base: position 104,816,312 of record NC_133576.1, on the reverse strand, counting down.
TTTATATGATAGAGAAGGTCAAGACTTAAATCCTGCACTTATGTCAGACCAGGTTTACAACTCAGAAAGCTCTCCTGCACTAATGTGCTTGTGTTCCTCCTTTCAAAATAACAGGCACTTCTTTCTTGTAAAACACAGAGATCAGGGGATGATGTTCCTTCTATTGAAATGGGATTCAGACTGAAGGGATTCAAATCCACATAACTATATGTCTGTGAGATGCTGAGGAATCTTTTCATTTTGGCACTGTGCCACTTTGCAGAAACAAATGCAGAACTCATTGGGCTAGAGAGAAAAGTGGAATCTGTGCGACTACAGTCGTCTGCTGAAGGAGAGGACACCTACCTCTTGACCCCATCTCCAAGGACTGCTACACTGCTTTATAAATCAAAAAGTGAATGAAGCCATAAGGAGGCCTAGCAGCCAAGAACAAAAAACATCTTCTTAAATTTTAACCCCCACTGAAATGTCACTTAGGGTGCTTGGTCTTTTCATTGCTATGCATCTGCTTGGCAAAACTCATTGCCTCTTGACATCAGGAAATCCCTATTTTTTTCTTTTTTAAGCGTACGTTTAAGACTGTTTTGTTTTCATTGACTTTTAACTGACATTAGCTAATTATTAACTCTGCAGGATAGATTAAATTTTAATTTTAATGTCACTGTAAAACACCATGAGCTGCCTCAGCATGATAAGATGCTATAAAAGTTTAAACTGTTGTTATAAGTTAGCCACCTGTTCAAAACGTTAAAAATCTACACGTTTAAATCAATCACACTGCACTGGATGCCCCATCAAGGCTAATGTTGATAAATTATACTCCTAGCTCTAGTTGATACAGAGTCATTATTCTCCGGAATGGTAGTATATTGGACTTTATTTTGTAGAGTTTCAGTTGGGATTGCAATGTTATTTTTCAAAATCCTAAATACACTCCAATGCATATTTTCCAATCTGCTAAAGCGCTCAGAGATTACCCTGGCTAAACACTACCTTTGAGGTTTTGTCTGGTGTATGACATATATGCTGGAGATGTACTGTTCCAGAAGTTCCTGGAAGTACTGTGGAATGGTAGAAAGGCCTATATTCTTACAGTTCTTTCCATCTCTGTGCCAAATCAGGATTGGATAAAAAGACATACAGAAAAAAACCTAAACCTATACCTCTGTTTCAGGAGACAATGAATGAATCCGCAGATTGGAGAAAATGAGATTTCTGTCTTAGGCATGGTATATAGATAGGGAAAAATCTCTTATTCTGGATTGTCTACCTTTAGAACAGTGCTAATGTTTTTCCCATGCCTCTCTTTTCTCTTCACATGGTAATTTCACTTGGGCAAGTACTATTTCTTACTGAAAGCAAGAGGGTTATTTCTATACCTCCAATAAAGAAAAGCAGCACACTGAGGTTGCATCTTTCAGTAGACTTAGTTCTGCAGTCAGGGAACTGACTTTACTACCTCCTGTTCTTGTGCTCAGAAAGAGTTTGTAAATAAACCAAAAGGCATGGACTTCAGCATTTTATTATAACTGAAATAATCTTCAGCAACCCTGAAGCTGAGTGACCTGTTCAGCTCATTCATTATTTTCATTTGGATGAATATAAATTCTTTCTAACACTGCACAAAAAAGCTGCATTTTCTGAGACAGGTGACAGCAGACCCTTCAGTTTCCCTTTGTAATACATTCCTGCCAATTCCTACAGTAGGAATTCAGTGAAAAACTCCCCAGAGAGATAAATTTTTAACTTTGTTATTGATGGAGGAAAAAAGTAAAAGAGGATTTAGCTGACTGCACAAGGCTTAGCATGGGCTTACCATGCGTACCCATCTAGGACTGTGCTTCCTGGGCACAATGTCTATGCACAGGATACTAAGAATCTGTACCCTGACTGATTACTGGTATCAGCGTAGCTGCTAGATGACAGAGGGACAGGGGACCATACATAGGTCCTGAGGTTAAGAGGCATGAACTGGCTGGCATCTGTGCTGCTGAAAGCAAGCTTACTCTAGAGCACGCTCCCTGTGCCCACATGCCATAGCTCTCCTAACCTGCATCTCTCAAGGATCTGCGTGCTGCTCCTATGAACACAACATGTAATTACTATTTTTGTGTATTTTCAGTTCAAAATGTTTTAAAAAAAAAAAAATCAAAGGCCATGATACATCTTTCTGACTCCGAATGCTTTTCAAATATTTTAACATAGGTGAATATACATTGCGTATCATGAGGTGTCTTATGAGTTGTTCAAGCGTTATTTTGGAGAGAGTGAGTTGCAATGACCCAGAACATGTCCCAGAGAACAAGCAAGGAGAAAGGAAAATCAAATTCTAGTGTCCAGGCTTTGTTTCTGGAACTCTTATTCACTGAAATAAGACTTTCCTAATCCTTAACAAAAATCTGGGAAGTTAAGTTTACAGATGATTTAGACAATGTCTAGTTTGGGGTGAGGGTGTGTGTGTGTGTATGTGTAAAATGGAAATTCCTTAATTTTGAAACACACTTTTTTCCTAATACAGACAAGTCCTTTGGAGCTTTGAAAACTTTCAGTATGTCTTTCTTTAGAACTGTGATTGTTTGTCTCTTTTTGTTTGGAATTTCTTTAGTAACTTAGTAATGGAAAGCTGAAATGCTGTTTGGCAGTTTTTTCTGCAGATATGTGTGGAGTATTTCTGTCCTAGCATTTCTCCACAAAACAATTTTGTGTAAGTTACAAGAGATATCACAACAAAGGGGATTACAGAGACCTGACATACTGTGTCACTTGTCATTTCTGACAAATGTAAATGTGAGAATAAAATCTTAGGTAGAAAATAAGAACATATGAGTCAGGGTTGAGTGAAAGGGTATCAAAGACTCTGGTTCCAGATTCTTTTTCTTTACCTCTGTTGTTTTTCTCTGATTTATCTGCATAGTCTATTTCTTATTCTGAGTTTTCATTGGGTGTAAATTTACCTTGTCTTTTAAAGAAATACAGACCAGCAGTGGCTGTGAAGTGTCTGCTAGTGTAGAAAAATCATATTAAGTTGTGGAGAGTAGTTTCTGTTAGAGGAAAATATATCCAAAAGCCCAAGAGAGGCGAGGTGGACGCTGCTCCACATCCCCAGGACTGGCTGGTAGTGAGGCTGCAGATGTGTTCTGAGCAGGCACACACACCAGGCACACATAATACACCACGTATATCCATATCCACGTGGCCAGCCACACAGATCACAGATACACACGCTCAACATCCACACAAATCCAGACAGCGCCAACGGCCTCATCCTGCTCCCCTCTCTGGCTGAGCAGGATAGAGATCCACCAGTGAGAATATATATATACACACACATACAGTGTGGATCTCTCCAGCAGCTGGGCTCAGACACTCAGTCTCTCCAGTAGCTGCCCCTGGATCCCAGTCTCACCAGTTGCCGGCATCTGGACATTTGAGCCCCCAAGGGCTCAATTGCACTCCTGTTGCTGGTACAGACCATTGCAGAAACACCCACAGTTGGCAAGGCCTTCCCTGGTCTCAACAGCTGATAACCTGTGCTCTTGCCCCTAGAAATATAGGGTGGCCCATCCTCAGAGACCCATCCACCCCATTGCTCCTGTCATTTCATACCCACCAGCCAGCTCGGCTTGATCCTTGCTAAAGATCACACACTCCCTTGCACACCCACACTCACTCCAGTTCCTGCATCACAGACGAATGGGCCTCTGTCACCCCCAGTTTGACTCCAGTTGCTGCACTCACATCCCCTTACACACTTAACTCTCCCCCCACCATCCCCCATCGAGTAGAGAGGCCTCACCCAGGAAAGAGTTAGACAGGAATTTAGTAAGAAGATAGGACGAATGTGCTGGTCAGGCTCAGGATATACCCAGACAAGTGTACTGACTAGACAGCTATTTACATGTGATCAGCTCTTTTTACCCCCTTAAACCCTCTATTTCCCACACTTGTTCTTCCCAAAATCACCTAACTTCCTCCCTTGTGCCCTCTCCCCTTTCCTCCTCTAAACATGCTATATTAAGTGCTGTACCACGGTAAACTGCTCTTCTGCATCCCATAAAGTGTCCCATAGCCATAGTAAGCAAGCTTATTAAGCTGAATGGTTTTCCGGGGGGCTGTTCCTGATGACCCTTCATGATGGATTCCATGCCTGGACAATGGGGCTGAGGTTCTGCTGGGACAGCCCTGGAAGGGGCCTGGACAGGGTGTTTGCTCCTCAGGAGTCATTAGTTTGATTTCCCACTTGCCACTGTGCATCCCAGTGCTCCTCTGATTTCCACAGATGGGCCCCTGATGAGCCAATGGCGCCTTGAGAGGCACCCTGAAGTAGTCCAGCAGGGTATTATTTGGGCTTCCCTTCCTGCTGTTGTCTTTCTGAGCTCCTTTGTGGGTGGGCAGATGAGTTCTATCAATCACACAACCTAACTGTTTCAGCCCCCTTCATTAATGTAGACCTTGCTGGAGACCTTGCACCCCCAGCTTTCAAAATTTCATTTGATTTAATCGAGTAGTTTCAGTCTCAGAATTTAATTGGGAATAACTGGTTTACTCTCATTCTCTGAAAAAGAGGTATAAATGTCTTCCCTAGCTATGAAGAAACCTTTAAAGTGGTGACCAGAATTAAATTAATTTTTATAACTATGCACTCAGAATCCATATAGTTCTTATCTCTTCAGTATCCAAGGATCATGCTGTCTGAGTACTCTTTAATATAATTTTCTTGTCTGAGGTAGAATAATTTATGCCCAAGAACTGCTGCAAAGGTGATAAGAACTGGCTACTCTCATCCTCCAGGAGAGATTCAAATGCAGCAGCTTGCCCTGTGCTCGCCAAATGTATACCTTGAGCTCAGGCGGGCGCTGGATGCATCTCTCTTATCTGAGTGGAGTGAATATTCTCCCTTTGAGTCTGTAGTACCCAGCAGAAATATTTATCTCCATTCAGACCAAGGAAACATCAGCATCTGTAAAACAATTGACTCTATATTTTCCAAACCTTTGGGCAATAAGTAACTCTCTATGTCTGCACATTCCTCTCATCTATCTTTCAGAAAATGTTTCACCTAGTCTACAAGCAGCAGAATTTCAAACTCTCATTGGCATCTGGGCTTTTTTGTTAGATATGTTCGTACTATTCCTTAATGACTACATTTTATGGTAATTGTTTTTTGCTTTGACAGACACAGCCTTGGTCCTCTGTGTAGTGTACCCATTATCTTTAGAAAAGCACTCAGACTTTCAAAAGGTAAAAAGCAGACAAGAAATACACCGAGAAATCGGTAAAAAAAATAATTTGGCAATATTCATCTAAACAAGACTTTGGGATGGTAAAATCTTATATGTTTTCTATTCACATTTGCCAAACAAGCAGTGTAGAAATAAAAAACTGAAAATAATTATATGCTACGCAGTAAACTTTGGAAGAACTTTTAGAAAATTATCCATTGAGAATATAAAAAATTTCTAATGTGTCTGTGTTGCTAGATGAAATCCCTCTCTTATCTAGGTGGTTCGCTGTCTGCTGGTTCTGCAGCAGCACAGAACTAAATACAAATGAACCTGCATTATCAAAGGGCACTACAAAGTTTAAAATTTATATCTATTGTATAGAGAATAAAAAACAGTTCTTTAGTAAAATTTTGTGTCTTATCAGGGATAACGTTTTCTTTTTATTTTTTGATAGACCAAAAATCTCCCGAATAACATTTTATGACTGTATAAAATTGAACTGAAAAAAAAAAAATTGTTTCAAGGGTCATCTATTCTGGAGTTTATTTAACCTGTTCTTAAAGAAAAAAAAATTACTAATACAAATAAACATATCCTCTCATCAGTAGCTGTCTGCTTAATTAGTAAGAAAGAATTTTCCTAATGGGAATGGCTTCTTACCTAATTTGTGGGGTTCTACAGTGTAGGAGTCTGCATCTGATTTAAATGATTATGCTCTTACTAAGCCCCAAGTGAGCTAAGTGATTAAACCTAGAGTGAACCATCTCACCCTACATTTTAATGCTGCATACGGTCAATATAAACACAGCCTGCGCTTAGTTCAAATGCCACATGCAGGTATTCAAGATACTATGAGCTATATTCCTGCGGGGCTGGCAAATCACAGAATCACAGAATCACCTAGGTTGGAAGGGACCTTTTAAGATCATCTAGTCCAACCGATTAAACAAACAAACAAACAAACAAAAACAAACAAAAAAACCCCACAAAAACAAACAAACAAACAAAAACCCACCAACCACCAAACCCAACAAAAAAACCAAACAAAAAAACACACACAAAACACCACCCAACACTAATCCATATCCCTGAGCACCATGTCAACTCCTCTCTTGAATACCTCCAGGGATGGTGCCTCAACCACTTTCCTGGGCAGCCCATTCCATATATATATGGAATATATATATCCCAGCCCAAATATGACATAGTACTTACAGGGAAGGTGTGACTGTAGACAAAGCACCAAAGGTCTTGTGAAGGTATCCAAAGGTACCCTTGGAAATCCAAAATGGCACTAGCAGAGGGGTCTATGCTTAGGCAACTTAAAAAAATTCTCTCGTTTAAGCCTTGGATGAAACCCATCTGAGTTGACCTAGTACATAGGCTATTACCATGCTGTATGCTCTGTCCTGATATGTATTAAATCCTTTTTTCCTCTACACTTAAAGAAATAAAATTGTAAATGAGATGCATGAAGTAAACTTTTCCTCTCTATTTAGGACTGATAAGAGCCTAAGCCAGAGTACTCTTTCCAGTTTCAGGCAAGATGCTTTAAGGATAAAGGAAAACTCAAGAGAGCCCAGTGGGCAGCCACAAGAATGCTGTGGTCCATGGGAAATTTATATGAAAGGAAAGTGTTGTAAAGAAAAAAATAAAATTAATAGAAATATATAAAAGCACCTTCTCACTAAAACATTTTTTTCCATAGACTCCATTGTGCTTCATGGTCACTGGAACAAAGATAAACTGGTTTCATTTTTAGTGAAGAACTTTTAAATTAGAATATAGGACTTTTGAAAAGGTGGGACTTTTTGCACAAAAATGGCCTCCCAAGGAAGATAATGGGATCTCTTTCTCTATACATCTTATAGTACTCAAAAAAAATCCCCTATCAGATATTTGAGGTGTTTTTGATTCTAGCTAAATAGTTCTTACTCAGTTTTTAAAGAGATGATCATATGGGTGTTTGAGGTCCTTACAATCCATATTTCTGTAGTTTTTAAAGTGATTACTTAGCTTTAGCCGACTTGAAACTAGGCTGCGAGTTCAAGCTAATCCTCTAAACTCCCCTGATAATCAACAAAGAGAGAAAGGCAAATCCTGCAAATGATTCAATCCGCCCAACTGCAGGTTTGGTGATTCACTCACTGTCTGGAAGTAGCTGTGGCTATAACTAGATTCACCTGCTGGGGTGTCAGGGTATTAAAGAGATGAAGGGTGAGATCCTCAAATGACACAGGGCAGGACTGTGTCCCAAGGGTGTATCTAGCCCCAGAAAATGGGAGTACTCTACAAGCAGATGATAAAGGTATAGCCTATATCTGCCTGTTGATTCTAAGGGAGACCAGACAATTAGCTTAGCCTAATTTTTGAAGGTGAAATGAAACTTGTATTTTCTGAGTATTGGGACTTTGCCAGGTAATATCTGATAAATCCAGCTTTATGAAACTGAATAAATAAAGGATTTCCCAAAAGACCTGAGGACATATTTTATGGCCATAGGTCACTTTTGTAGGACACTGACAGGCAGACTTAGAGAAATTATTTTCAGGAAAAATACAGGGATGTGAGAATTCTTAATTTGTGAATAAATTTTTAAAGTGAGAATGTATGAATTCGGGATAGAAAATTATTTACATCCTTTTTTCATAAGGCACACACATGTTCTTATGATACAGTCTTTACCTTAGATGTTAGACAGTTGCATAATATGAATGGTCATAGGATATTGTATCTTATGTTACAACATTAGAAAATGCTATTTTTAGAGCTATCTTCATTTAGCCTTCTAGAACTTTTACCTTTAAATTTAGTTTTTATTAATGAAATATAATAAGGTATAGATTTTGAGTATTTACTATAGCCTAAATTATCTGAAATTCAATAAAAATCCTCATACAGTTAATTGAACATTTAGAATTATTTAGCTATTATGTGTCTGATAATATGCACATTTCACATAGACATAGTCAGCATGAATTTTAGGTGAGACTACACCCCTTCTTTTTCAAAAGCAGCTTTCTCTTTGTAATCATAGGCAACATTTTGAGCGTACCGATTACATTATTTGAGAATCATTTATCGTGCCTACAGTTATCTAGATATCTCATAAACTGAGACAAAGCTTTAAAAAGCCAGGTAACCATGGCTTCCAGGAATTCCTGTCAAAGAGACAAAGAGAAAACTATTTCTTCTTCTGAATAACAGGTAATTCTTGACTCAGTTTTTCTGACGCCTTGGCACAGTATCTCAGATGATAATGTCTTGAAACCACATAGTAACTCTCCAAAATGCACATGAAGACATTTCAGAGCCAGAGGAAAACTATGAAAATAAAACCATAATTTTCTATTACTTCCTAGCATAGATGATGGAAAAAATAACAAATGAATGTTCAGTGTGTCTGAGATACATGCCAATTGGCTTTATGACAATAATTGCTGCCTTTACAAACAAACAAAAAGCAGTCTATAAGGGTGACTGTCCAGTTTCCTTGATTGCACACATAACATAAAACTAAGATTAAATATTAGTTTACTGGTACCATGAATTCAGTCATGTAATTTAATAGATTCTCAACTATTGCTGCCATTAGGTATATTCATACACGCAGTGGCCATCCCAGACAAGTATTGTACATTGTTCTAAATAAAATCTACCCTAAACATCTATTGCACTTGCTGAAGTCTTAGCACTCCAGTAATAGGTCTAAAATGGTAGCTAATTTTATATTTATATGCTTTTCCATGCAAAATTTCATGAACAGCTGCACTTCTGATAAAGAAATTTTGTCAATAGGTGATATTCTAGATTTTCAACCCCAGGAGGAGAACACCAAAGGAAAGTTTATGACAGGTGAGACATATCTTTGATTAGCTTAGTATTAAGCATATGGAACATAAATGAAATTCTGCAGCCTCAGGATTAAAGGAATGTATAACTAAGAGGGTTCTTTACTGAATATTTCATCCTTTGGTGTACATAACTACCTCTGATATTACTTCAGAGGAAGACTCTCCCAACTTGCAAAGAAGAAATGTGAACCAAAGGAAAGATGAAGGCATCCCAAACTATTTTGGTGTTCTGAAACATTCTGGCTGCGTTTTGTTTTTTTTTGTTGTTTTTTTTTTTTAAAGTTCAGACAGGTCAGTTACAGCTTTACATTTGTTGCTTTAGGGCAACCAGGAATACAAGCTATCAGCACGTTCTAGCTGTGTTTTTTCTTAAGAATCTGACTGTAGATCCATGGTATTCCAATTATATTTGGTGGTTCGAATAGCATTCTATCTTAGAATACTGCACATATAGGAAGAATGAACGGGAGGAGGAGTGTATCATCTGAGACCTGTGATTCTCTAGTGTTCTGGCTCGCATTGCAGTGGGGATCCTTCAGAGTGTGCAGGTCAAGAGAGGATGAATAAATATACTTGGATGAATCTTTTCTTCATGACCAGTTGGTGTCAAATTATGGAAAGTACCAAACTAATGTCAGCAGAGATGGTTTAGCTCTAAACACACAGACATAAGTGAAAAGGTGATGCCAGTAAAGGTTTTACAGTCTGACAGCATTTTTCCACAAAGAATTATTATTTAATAAGAGACAAACATCAATCCGGAGTCTTTCTGAAATGTAGTAGGGTTTGGTTCTCCTAAATTTACTGTGTGAGCTTGTCCCTGGACATCTATTTCCAAAATAGAAGTACACAGATGAAAATGTACCGTGCAAATGCAAATGACTAGTTAATAGGATTTTTGGTGTCCAAGAGCATCCACAAGTAAAAAGAATTTTTTTCTTAGCATTTAACATTTTTGTTTAGTTGTTTTTTACTTTCTCTTCTAACCATCAACATATTGTACCAATTATTTTAAAAGCTGTTTCCCAGTATTTTCCTTGCTATTTAGTAACAAAGGTTACAATTTTTTCTTGCCCCCTCCTTATTTTCTTCAGAGGAGGCAATGTCAAATAACAGTTTAATGAGTATCCTACTATCTGAGACCTTTGCCTAACCCAGGAGCTGTGTAAAACCAATTAGAAGTGTACATTTGCAAATTGGATGCATACAAGCATGACCAGCCCCCCTCTCCCTCCCCCTGCCCCAAACCAGGACTTGATTGCAGCTAAACTCATTTTGAAAACAAGGTTTGAAGAGTCTTTTGATTATATACATGTTGCTAAAGTCTTAACATTTAAAACATCTTTTTCTTTGACAAGCCATCTCCTGACCCAAGTGGATACAGTGATATATTCACTCCTTAAAGCATATACACTTCAAATGTCCAGGCAGATGATCTTATGGAATGACTTTTCCTTTTTTTTTCTTTTTTTTTTTTTAATTTGCAACAGTTTTTTTTTGTTTAGTTGTTTGTTTGTTTTCACACGAAACCTTCTATGAAGCATCTGAAAAGATAGAATGGTCAGACTGTGTTTTAAGGAAGCCAGAAATTTTTCTTTCACTGAACACTGGACAGACACACAGGGTGTTCAGTTTCCCCCATGTGGGAGTTCCACTTGAGATGACCAAATCTGTTCTGCTCAGCATCCAGGTGCCACTACAAAAGTGCATGTGTCCTCAGTCATGTCTGTAAACCATATGCAGATGTGCTGTTGTCTAACTCTGGACTGACAGCTCACCCACCGCAGCTGCTCACTCACCTCCCCCAGTGGGTTGGAGGAGAGAATTGGAAGGTTGAAAGTGAGAACACTCATGGGTTGAGATTAAGACATTTTAATAGGTAGAGGAAAAGCTTTGCATGCAAGCAAATTAAAACAAGGAATTCATTTACTACTTGTCATCAGCAGGCAGGTGTTCAGCCATCTCCAGGAAAGCAGGGCTCTGTCATGTGTAATGGTTACTTGGGAAGACAAACACCATAATTCTGAATGTCCTCTCTTTCTCCTTCTGCCCCCAGCTCTATTGCCGAGCTTGACATCATATGGTCTGTGATATTCCTTTGGTCAGTTGGGGTCAGCTGTCCCAGCTGTGTCCACTCCCAACTTCTTGTGCACCCCCAGCCTACTCGCTGGTGGCGCAGTGTGAGAAACAAGACCCTGACATTGTGTAAGCACTGTTCAGCAATAGGTAAAACATCCCTGTGTTACCAAGACTCTGTTCATTACAAATCCAGGGCATAGCACCATAGAAAATACTATGAAGAAAATTAACTCTATCCCACCTGAAATCAGTACTAGATGTCAAGTGTATGTATCTCAAATGGCAGTAGATGACTATAGGGAGTCAACTGAATGAAATCCATACCCATCTAAAAAGATAGACTGTAATAGAAGAATATACTGTAGGGTGAGCACAGAAATAATGAAATTTCAACTAGCTTTTACAATAAAAATATACTTTATGAGAGGTGTGTCAAGCAAAAGGACAGGCTTTTCCTCCCCTCAGTATCCTTTCATTGGTGCAATATACTATATAATCTTTTATGCTATTGTATCTCAGTTCTCTTAGAACATATAACCTGCAGCTATTTGTAACACTGATACTTGAAACTGCTTCTTAAAGAGGGAGAGAGACAAAATTAAGCCAGGGTAAAGCATTTGGTAAAATCCAAATGCTGCCACTGTTTTGCAAAGACATTCCTCCAGAATAAATTTAGGGATTTGCCTCTGGATGGTCCAACTCTAAAAGTTTCAGGTTTTGATCTAAGCCAAAAAAACCATCACCAGGCTGGCCTTGAAGACTCAGAAGGCAAAGATAACAGCTATTTAATTAAAAAAAAAAAAAAATAGTAAGCCCTTTTTTTCAATGGTGGGGTGGGGAATTTAAAAAACAACCAAACACACCTCAGGAGAGTTAGTTATGAAACTCCTCTTGGACTATATCTAAGAGAAGACACTGTTTACAGTCCTGAACCTCAGTAATGGGGGTAACAGAGGATACTCAAGCTACATTTGCACTTGGAAGTACAACTGTTAATACAGATAGTTCTCCATTTTGGGGGGGGCGGGAAGGTCTTCACATATGCTCAGTTCTTCACAACATGAAGTTAAAGGTCAGTATTAGTAATGTTGATGCAGCTAATACTGCTAAGTGTTAGTAAGTGGCCATAATGCACTTCAGTACACATAAGATATCCTCATGCGTTCCATAGAGGTATAATCAGCAGGTCCATTAAGTGGCATATTTAAAATAAACCATAAAACAAACAGAAGAACATCAACTCTTTAATGATATTAAACAACAATCAAATCTTTAGGTCAAAATCATTGTCCATGTAATAAAACAGTGTCCTTTTTAATCAAAGTCCTTTTCTATGTCATCTATACAGGCAGAATCCTTCACTCACACAAGCTTCTCCTTTTGTGAGATGGGAGTTTTTCCTCCAATCTTACCTTCTTTTTCAGAATTATTTCCAGGAATGTCTCCCAAAATGAGAATATTTCCTTTCAAGCAAGTAGTAAGAGTTTGGCTGACCTGAACACTTCCACTAGCTTTCAGAATCCATCCCAGGTTCAACATCAAGAAAACGTCCAATCTTAGATAACCTTTTTTTTTGAGCGGTAAGTTCCAGACTAGCCTCAGGACTGGTAAGTGTAGGCTGTTACACTCTCCTGCTTTTATAATGAGACATCATTTGTCCACACTTCTGCTTAACTAAGAACATTGTCTGCATCAATAGTTTTTCCTTACTCTTGACAATTATTGCTATTTGCAAGTTACCTCACATATGTCATTATGTTACAGTGTAAGTTTTAAAAAAATAAAACCAAAAATACTCATGCGCTTAAAGGAATATGCCTTTTTTTTTTTTTCTCAAGTTCACTACATCAGCACAGCGTCAGCTCTATCCTTCCTCCATATTGCAGGTTTCATTATTTAATGTCACGTTCAAGGCAGAGAACAAATGCTGTTCTCTAAGCTGCCCACCTGCCCCACTGCAGGTGTCTGGGGTCAGATCCAGTCAGACACGTAACTTACATCTACATGATAGCTATTCATTTTAGACAGTCCTAGAGTAGTAAATATTTAATACTTAATACTGCAGTCAATAAAAAGTATTAAGCGCTTTTAATAATTTGAGGGGGAATGTCTGGGTTGCCAAATATATAGGCAAGGTGAGAAGGACTGAATAGCATCTCTGGTTATCTATTACAGAAGTTAATCTGTCTGGTCTTTTTCTTCTGGTTACCAGTTGCAAAAATCACTTAAAATTGTAAGAAGAGCTGCATCAAGTCATGCATCCCACTTTCAGCCATGGTCATAAGCAGATAAGGAAGAGTTAGATCAATACATACAAGCACGATACTTCCTCCTAATGCTCTCACAACCTCCCACTCCCTATTAACAGTTAGTGGGCTTCAGAAGTTGGACGTTATTTCTGTGTATGCATGTATATTACAGCTTTAGTTTGTATACTTTTTCAGTACATATTCTGACCACTTTCATTTACTGCACTTTGATCTTTTTTACAGGAGCTTGTAGCTTTTAAATTGGGTATCTTTCAGGTGACATCCAGCTAAAGCCACTGCGGGACTGCAAACTATGCACTTGGGTTGCTAACTGTGACTGACCAATAAACCCCAACACTGGAAGAAGGCTCAGAAGGAATGGGCCCGTGATGCGTCCATGAAGCTCAGGGTGGAACTGACCACAGCTGTTGCAAAGAAGTTGACTTTATCTCCATATGAAGGACACAGGAGGGCAGCCTTTCTTTTGAATAAACAGCTATCAATAGTTGAGTGGGTCAACTCTCAATAGTTGAGTGTGCTTCTCCCTCAGTTCATTGAAAGAGTATAAACGTCTCCCTGAGCTAGTGTGGGGGTAGTGAATGCATGGATTAGCTCAATACAGAGTATAAAACCTGAGCAACTAACAAAAGAATTTTGAAGAGAGCAATGGGCTTGAGCTGGCTTCAACCTACATATTCCTTCCTGGAAACTGGGGACACTTGGTGTCATGACGATAAGCATATTATAGAGACCGATAATGGGAATCACATTGGTGGTGTGATTAAACTGTGCATTGCAATTGCTATATGTATTTTGCTAAGTATAACTTACATTTGTGTTGTGTTAGGAAATATATTTTGTGTCAATCTGCTAAATAATAAATCACATGTAAAATCAATTATCTTTGAATAAGTACATTTTATATTAAACATTACACCCAGAATATCTAAAAGAGCCTGGTAGTGCATATAGTGTCATTATCGGGTTCTCAGGACTAATGCTTTCACCCTACCCAACCAACCTCATGGATTATCATACTTACTGATGTATTTAGCTTGTGCATTTAATTATTCTTACAGAATTTCTCTTCCATAAATTTCTCACCCTTTTACTTGATCCCAGGTGAACTCTTAAGTATCCAAATGAGCACTGCACTTTCTCCAGCAAAAGAAATTACTTCACATCTTAATATGAATATAGTGGCATGTTTCAGTCAACAGCTATGGCTATAAAGCAGAGAACATATGCTTTCTCTGAAAGCTGTCATTATGGGATCGCCTATGTCCTAAGTACCTTCAGTCCATACAGGATTCTTACAGAAAGCCTGCTGAGACTCTGTAGTGCAACTTGGAAAGCAAGTAAATCTGATCATGAGGTCAGCCACGGTGTGTACCAAAACTTGTGCAAATATTTTTAATCAATGAGGCATGTACTAGTGTGAACTTCTGCTTCTACAAATTCCCTTCATGTAGGGAAAGGCTTCAAGTAGGGCTTACTGTATATTGTAATCTCATCACAGGAGTGAATATATATAGCTCTTTGACCTACAGTGCTCCTAGCACACACGTCAGGGAGACACAGACGTTTCAGTAGCAATCACAGAGCCTTTTGTGTCTGCATGCACAAACAAGATCAGAAGGAAACCTTGTTTTGGCATTAACTGACAACTCTAAGGACACAATAAGTCTGGTCATTTAAGTCCTGTGATATGAAGCCTAAAAAGTGCTCTTTATGTTAATGGTAAATACAGATTAATTCTATATGTGAATGGTTTCTGAAAATTCAGAGTAAATACTGCAAACCTCAAATGGTCACTTCATCCAAAAGGTGGAATCCACATCTTTCTGAGAGCAGAACTTTTAAATAATTACACATTATGTGTTTATAAGAAATTTTTTAGCACTAATTATAAATATGTAAGGCCAGAACATTCAAAACTAAGGGCCTACAGCTTATAACCTATACCTTCACTTAGGCACTTAAATAATTGTAAGCCATAGGCATAAGAGTTGACTGAAGTTCTTACTATTTGATTCAATACTTTCAATTAACTACAGGTGATTCTTACTAAAACATAAAATACAAAGTTTTTTAAGGGCTAATATATCTTCAGAGAATAAAAAAATCCTGTCTTGCACTTACTCGTAAGGTCACAAAGTCTACACCACGGATTTTATTTTTGTCTACAGAGATAAAATAGTATTTCTAGTCCATTCAGTTGTTTAGAACACAAGCAGAAAAATACTGTTTTCCTGTTTATTTAAACAGATACCTTTGATGTCTTTGACTCTTATCCAACACCAATTGAAACACTATTTACAAATGAATTTTCTGAGCATAGGAAACATTACTCATAAATGGATTTGTTACAAACACACTTTGAAAAATATATCAGAACTTGTTTAGCATGAAGCGTTTTGTCAATTCTGCTAAAGGAATCAGTAAAATTGATGACTCAGATACTTTTGTTTGCTTGTTTTGTCCATAAAAAAATTAAGGACAGCAGCAGGACGAATAGGTGCTGAAACTGGAGGTGGAAGCAGATTGGATCGCATCCCAGGTTCCTACATTAGGAGATGGGAAGTTCAATGGACACCTTCTGTTCTGTATCATAAGAATGAATTTATGTCTTGTATCACAGGGAATGAAGACTCAAACCCAGAAGTCCAGCTCAAAGTAAAAGGAAGAAGAATGATATATCAAAAACAATACAGCAATCTGGAAATTCTTAGGATTACCTGGAAAATTTACATTATTTTTAGCTGAAATTGGAGCTTCTTTGAATTTCATGGGATTTTTTCAGTTGCTGATCTCACTGGGGTAACACTATCACATTTTTTATTTTGCATAAATATACAGTGGGTGTTCCTTTTTCTAGTTGAGCTGAAACAAATTTTATGTGTGGGAAGACTCTTTTAGTTTTATTTGTATTCCTTCCAAACTGAATGACAGGTTCCAAATTTGAAGGCGTTCCCAAGTTTTAAAGTTCTATTCAAGAAGAAATCAGACTCACTAATATTCCAACTAAGTTCAGTTTTATTTCAGTCTCTCTGGTTAATATTGCTGTGAGAAAGAGAAACGGAATTCTGAGAGTCATTTAACAGTTATGACTGATGTCCCAGAACCAGAATATTTCTATCAGAAAGATCATCATGGCCTTGATTTATGATTTTCATTTAGATGGTCTCAATGAGAGTAATGAATTAAACTGCAATTTGAAATTCAATAACTTTGAATGTTTTCAGAAGAGTTACTAAGAACAGAAATATTTCTGTTAAAAGCCAAACATCTTAGCTCTCCTCTCCTCTCCTCTCCTCTCCTCTCCTCTCCTCTCCTCTCCTCTCCTCTCCTCTCCTCTCCTCTCCTCTCCTCTCCTCTCCTCTCCTCTCCTCTCCTCCCTTCTTCTCTTTTCCTGTCCAAATCAAGGCAGTTAGAAATTGGAAGTTATCTGGGGAAACATTGAGGAAATACTCTTCATAATTACAGGCAGTGGAATCAACAGCCTAACTGTTGTCTAGATTTATTTTTTTTACAAATTTAATGACAGATATCTCTAAGAAGAGATTTGAAGCATGTTCCAAAACCTAGGTTTTAAATTTCATGTCTCTGATGATGTCATTAGTACCATTCCATATTTCATCCATCATTTTATTGACAAGTGTTTTGATAGTGGCCCATAATGATCACTTTTCAGTTTGCCTCTTTGCACTTGATTTACTTGGAGACGAGATCAGCAGAAGACTTGTAGAGCTGGCCAGAATTTCAAAAGCTACATCTATAACTCTAGATTAAAGGGGATTGTGGAAGAATCCCTGGCCTGTTAATGGTCTAGAAGAAACATCCAAAATGTGTAATCAAAAAATAAAAATCAAAGAACTTAGACCAAGTATAGCCAATTATTTCCTCACTACCTGGGTCATTATACTGATACATAGCATTTTGTATTGTCTTTTTATATATCTCATATTAAAGGATCTTTAATAGTGATTGAAATCACTCTTTGATCTCATGGACTACCTTTATTTTGTAAAGTAAAATAAAATGAATTTAAATGTACAGAATTCAAATGGTAAAATATGTCATATATTACTGTCTATAGAGTAGAACACAGACATTTTTTGTGGATTATAATCTTGCAGAAAAGTTTAGTAGAGGAAACAAGGAATGCAAGCACTGTGAAATTAAAAAAAAAATTCGGATATAGAATATAAGTCACTGTGACTGACTGCCCCAGCCAGCATGGGTTTATGAAAGGGAGGTCCTGCTTAACCAACTTGATCCCTTTCTATGACCATGTGACCTGCCTTCTCGATGAGGGGAAGGCTGTGGACGTTGTCTACCTGGACTTTGGTAAGGCCTTTGACACTGTCCCCCACAGCATTCTCCTGGAGAAGCTGGCGAATCATGGCATAGACAAGTGCACTCTTCACTGGGTAAAAAACTGGCTGGCTGGCCATGCCCAGGGAGTTGTAATTAATGGGGTGAAATCCAGTTGGCGGCCGGTCACCAGTGGTGTCCCTTGGGGCTCAGTTTTGGGGCCGGTCTTGTTTAATATCTTTATTGATGATCTGGATAAGGGGATTGAGTGCACCCTCAGCAAGTTTGCAGACAACACCAAACTAGGTGGGAGTGTTGATCTGCTTGAGGGTCGGCAGGCTCTACAGAGGGACCTGGACAGGTTGGATCGATGGGCCAAGGCCAGTGGGATGAGGTTTAATAGGGGCAAGTGTTGGGTCCTGCATTTCGGTCACAACAACCCCAGGCGACACTACAGGCTTGGGGAAGAGTGGCTGGAAAGCTTCCCAGCAGAAAAGGACCTGGGGGTATTGGTGGACAGCCGGCTTAACATGAGCCAGCATTGTGTCCAGGTGGCCAAGGCGGCAAATGGCATCCTGGCCTGTATCAGGAATAGCGTGGCCAGCAGGAGTAGGGAAGTGATTGTGCCTCTGTACTCGGCACTGGTGAGGCCTCACCTCGAGTACTGTGTCCAGTTCTGGGCCCCTCACTACAAGAAGGACATTGAAGTGCTGGAGCGTGTCCAGAGGAGAGCCACCAAGCTGGTGAGGGGTCTAGAGAACAAGTCATATGAGGAGAGGCTGAGGGAACTGGGCATGTTTAGTTTGGAGAAGAGGAGGCTGAGGGGAGACCTCGTTGCCCTCTACAACTACCTGAAAGGAGGTTGTACAGAGGTGGGTGTTGGCCTCTTCTCCCAAGTGAATAATGACAGGACCAGAGGAAATGGTCTGAAGTTGTGGCAGGGGAGGATTATATTAGATATTAGGAAGAATTACTTTACTGAGAGGGTCGTCAGGCACTGGAACGGCCTGCCCAGGGAGGTGTTGGAGTCACCATCCCTGGAGGTATTTAAGAAACGTGTAGACATGGCACTTCAGGGCATGCTCTAGTGCCCGAGATTGTTGGGTTGGGTTTTTTTGTGTGTGTATGGTTGGACTTGATGATCTCAAAGGTCCCTTCCAACCATGAAGATTCTGTGATTCTGTGACAATTTGACTGCAGTTCTTGTCTAAAACAAAAACCTGTTTTTCAAATGATTTCATAGACTTCTAAGGCCATAAGTAACTATTCAAATATTGTCATCAGACATCCTGTATAAAATAGGGGGTCTTTCCATCAAGTCCATACTTCCCATTTATGTAAACTACCACTTAAGAGGACCTCAGGCATCTGAGCTTAACACAGAAATACTGAATGGCAATGGAACAAAGTTAACTCTAGTTTAACTGAGTTTTTTCAACAGTCATGTTCACCATTATTGTTTGAATATGTCTAGCTTCAGCTTCCAGCCACCTGATCTCATTACCTGCACATGAATGAGATTTAAAACTACTACTTTCTGAAAATTTTTAATGCAAACAATTAGTCAGTAAATTCACATAACTTTTTCTTTCATAAAACATCTAGAAAGACATTAGATTTCACTTCACCTGACTTTTGACAAAACGGATAGCTAGGTTTCCTCTATGATCAAAGGAAAGAGGTAGATATGCTATGAAGGTGTTTTGTCCCGTCTTAAAATCTGTGTCAAAGGAAGTGACATTTCACTAAATAGTCTCTAGGCCAGATGCTTAGCTTTTAGCAGAGTAAAGATTAGTGAGACAATTAAGAATTGACTGCTGGAAAACCTAAGATGTTGCAGAAACATCTGCACTATTATTCAGATCATATTTGAACTTCTACAAAATAAGCCTTTATTATTGATCAGTATCTTTAGAGTGCTGACATCAAAACTGAAGATCCTTGTAATGAGCTCATTATCATTCCGCATTTATAAGAACACCACCTGTTTTTACTCTGTGTATTTGTTATGCATCAAAAGATCAGTTTACAGGCTTAGCCATTGTATCTTGCTTCAATCCTATTTTCCCATAATATAATAGTGATACTTCCAGGACATACACTGTCTTCAGAAAAGGGTTTTATAAGTGACTTAATCCTAGGGGTTCACTACTCAAAAGAGAAAGAAAAAATACTGTCTTACAAATTAATACCCTCCTGCAACAGCAGGAGAAGAGATCTCTAAAACAAAACCACAGATAGAAGTTATTTACTCAACTCCACTAATCTTGTGACATTTGACACAGTTTCAGTCTAAGGTGATCACACTGCTATGTGCTTGATAGGCCTGCTATGGACAACTGGAAAGCAATGCTGTCAACCAGAAACAGAGAGAAATCTAGCATGAAGACTACTGCTGCAAAGAAGGAATTTCATAGGTACCTGTTCAGATACTTACATTGGATTTCCAAATACCATTAACTTACGGAAAGACTTCTGCACATTCATCCAACAGTCTTTTAGTCTCCCTATGCTGATATTCATCAGCTCTTTCTAGTGTATTTACTTTTCATTAGACTGTACAAATGAAAGAGGAAAAAGGCTACTAATTCTTCAGTGACGTCCTTTCTTTACTCCCAGAATACAGGTGTTGCCCTCTATGTGAAGAAATGGCTAGAGTGTGAAGAGTTGTTGCTAAAGAATAGCCATGAGCAGGTAGAAAGCTTGTGGGTAGGAATTAGAGATCGGGACAACAAAGGGAACCTTGTGGTAGGAGTCTACTACAGGCCTCCTGACCAGGCAGAGCCTGTCGACGATGCCTTCTTACTCCAGCTGGAAGAGGCATCACGATCACAGGCTCTCATCCTGCTGGGTGACTTTAACCACCCTGACATCTGTTGGAAAAGCAACACGGCTGGCTGCAGGCACTCCAGGAAGCTTCTAGAGTGCTTAGACGACAACTTCTTGAGACAAGAAATCACCAGCCCTACTCGAGGAGATGCATTGTTGGACTTGTTGGTCACAAATGCAAGTGAGGCCATCAGGGATATCAAAGTTGAAGGCAGTCTGGGCTGCAGTGATCATGCTCTAGTGCAGTTCACTCTCTTAAGAAGTTTGAAGCCCAAGAGGAACACCATCAGGATGCTAAATTTTAAGAAAGCGAACTTCCAACTCTTCAAGGAGTTAGTAAATAGGACCCCATGGGAAACTGCCCTTAGGGACAAGGGAGCAGAACAAAGCTGGCAGATCTTTAAGGATGCTCTCCATAGAGCACAAAAGATCTCAATCCCAACATGTAGGAAATTGGGTAAGGAAGGCAAGAAACCACCATGGTTGAGCCGGGACCTGCTGGTCAAACTAAGGGGTAAGATGGGGCTACACAGGAAATGGAAGAAGGGACAGGCAACCTGGGAAGAGTATAGGGATGTTGCCCGGCTGTGTAGGAATAAGGTCAGGGAGGCCAAGGCACAGCTAGAATTGGACTTGGCAAGGGACATAAAGAAAAACAAGAAAGGCTTCTACAAGTACATTAACCAGAAAAGGAAGGTTAAAGAAAATGTACCCCCCCTAAAGAGCAGCAATGGGGAACTTGTATCAATGGAGGAAGAGAAGGCAGAAGTTCTCAATAATTTTTTTGCCTCAGTCTTCACTGGCAACCCCTCTCCTCCTAGCTCTTGTATTGATGGCCCACAAGTTGAGGATCCAGGTGACAAAGTCCATCCCACTATAACTGAAGGCATGGTACGTGATCACCTAAGGAATCTAAAGACATACAAGTCCATGGGACCTGATGAAATCCATCCCAGAGTCCTGAAGGAACTGGCTGATGAAGTTGCAAAACCACTTTCCATGATATTCGAAAAGTCATGGCAGTCAGGTGAAGTCCCTGCAGACTGGAAGAAAGGAAACATCACACCCATTTTTAAAAAGGGAAGAAAGGAGGACCCTGGGAACTACCGACCTGTCAGCCTCACCTCTGTGCCTGGGAAGATCATGGAACAGATCCTTCTGGATGCCATGCTTGGGCACATGGAGGACAGGGGGATGATTCAGGACAGCCAACATGGCTTTACTAGGGGAAAGTCCTGCCTGACTAACCTAGTGGCCTTCTATGATAAAGTGACTAGGTCAGTAGACAAGGGGCGACCTATGGATGTAATCTATCTGGACTTCTGTAAGGCCTTTGACACAGTTCCTCACAACATTCTACTTGCCAAATTGGAGGGATATGGATTTCATGGGTGGACGGTTCGGTGGATAAGGAATTGGCTGAATGGTCGCACCCAGAGGGTGGTACTCAATGGCTTTAAGTCCAGATGGAGAGCAGTGACTAGTGGTGTCCCTCAAGGGTCCGTCCTGGGACCAGTACTGTTTAACATTTTTATCAAAGACATAGACAGAGGGATTGAGAGCACCATCAGCAAGTTTGCAGATGACACCAAGCTGTGTGGTGTTGTCGATACACCGGAGGGACGGGATGTCATTCAGGGGGACCTGGACAGGCTGGAGAGGTGGGCCCAGATGAACCTCATGAGGTTCAACAAAAGCAAGTGCAGGATTCTGCACCTGGGAAGAAACAATCCTCAGTATAAATACAGACTGGGGGATGAGGTATTAGAAAGCAGCCCTGAGGAAAGGGACTTGGGGGTGCTGATTGACGAGAAGCTGGACATGAGCAGGCAATGTGCTCTCGCAGCCCAAAAGGCCAATCACATCCTGGGCTGCATCAAAAGAACTGTTGCCAGCAGATCCAGAGAGGTGATTCTGCCACTTTACTCTGCTCTGGTGAGACCTCACCTGGAGTACTGTGTGCAGGTCTGGAGCCCTCAATATAGAAAGGACATGGACCTGATGGAGCGGGTCCAGAGGAGGGCCACCAAAATGATCAGGGGGCTGGAGCACCTCTCCTATGAGGACAGACTGAGGGAGCTGGGGTTGTTTAGCTTGGAGAAAAGGAGGCTCCGGGGAGACCTCATAGCAGCCTTCCAGTACCTGAGGGGGGCCTACAGGAAGGCTGGGGAGGGTCTGTTTACAAAGGCCTGCAGCGACAGGACGAGGGGCAATGGTTTTAAACTGGAGAAGGGGAGATTTAGATTGGATATTAGGAAAAAGTTCTTTACCATGAGGGTGGTGGAACACTGGAACAGGTTGCCCAGGGAGGTGGTTGAGGCCCCTTCCCTTGAGATATTCAAGGTGAAGCTCAACGAGGCCCTGGGCAACCTGGTCTAGTTGGGGGTGTCCCTGCTGACTGCGGGGAGGTCGGACTAGATGACCTTTGGAGGTCCCTTCCGGCCTGGACCAATCTATGAATCTATGAATCTATGAACTTCAACATTTACTTAAATGAAATCTTGTTTCTAGATTTTGATGACATAATATGTTTTCAAGAGAAAAAAAATCTGATACTTTAATCATAGATAAATTTAAAAGTGCACAGTTAAAAAGAAAGTGAATGAAGTCCGGATTTGTGAAAGAACTTAACTCTAAACACACAAAAGGCTATGGCATTATTAATATATTTTATTGGCTTGGTTATCAAGTCACACACATAAATAAACCTAAGCACTTGAGTAAAGACTCAAGACTCAAATGTAAATATTTCAGTAAACGGCAGAATCTTGTCCCAAAAACTTCAAAATAACATGCTTGTAATTCAACTAGAATTAAAAAACAAATTCTTAATTAAGCATGCAAAGTACCTCTGGAAGAATGGCTCTGCTCCTCTTTGTGCTAATGCAACTTTGTCTCTGCCAGTCCAATGATCAAGTGGCTTTAGGTCAGGTATAGCAATGAAAAGTTCATATTCTGTGTCTTTGAGTTTTTGTCTCTGAATAGACTCATTTACTTCTTACCCATTCTTTTTGCTTCTCTCACTTATTAGTAAGTGGGATATTCGCGTAGCCATGTTCTAAAGTGAATGGACTTCAGAAAGATGAGACATTCATCACCCAGGAAGAAGTGTGAGGATTTCAACAGATGTCCATGGGATAAAAGTAATGGGTTCAAAATTCTGGGTGTTCTCTACAAGAGGTAAGTGCAGAAGTATGCTGCTTTATCATATTCCACAAGAGAAGTAGGATTCATAAAGCTAGTCATTGGCTGTTTGCCTGAAAATTAGTAAGGCACCCTTAGAAAGCTATAATGTGCAGTTACAAATTGTGAGTTTTATAAAAAAATGCCATAGGACAACTCTTCAAGTTCAGTAAATACAAAGTTAACATTTTTCAGAGGTTTAGGAGCCTGCGTGTTAAGCTCTTGCCAAGCAGATCTAAGCAAAATTAATTTTTCAGTTAGGTGTTATCGTGAATCCTGATTTAGGATCCTGCCAACTATGCCAATTTGTTGCAAAAGGGTGATTTAGATCACTTAAAGAACTACCATCAAAGGTATTAGCAAAAGCAGTTTTAATAGGATGTTGTAAAAGTGCGACTTAACAAAGTTCGATAGCAAGGTTCACTCTGTTACTACACGGCACAATCATTTGAACAGTGATTCAAAACTACCAAGACAAAATCAAAGCTACCAAGGCACAAATCAAAATTACTAAGTCACAAATCAAAGTAACCAAGACAAAATCAAAATTATAGTATACTAAAGGGCTATGCATGGTTTCAGTTTCTTAACAAAGATCTGCCATTGGTAAAAGGTCTCTCTGCCTCGAGGAGCAACCTTGAGAGGTGTCCCAGCTCAAGGGGAGATCACCGCCATGCAGCCAGGCTGCTTAGCCAGGAGAGCTGACTTAGGCTGTCTTATTTACGGAATAAAGTGTTTGCTCGTAGCCAAATTACATGGGATGGAAAAGGTATGAATGAGATTCCTTGCACCCACAACTTTTTCTTTGACAAGCAAGTCTTGGGAAAGCCACCTGTTATTCATGTGTTAATTGCATGATCAATGTTCCAAGCTCATATGCATCAATGCTCACTGTGTTACTTTGCTCCTTTGTGGGTTTTCAGAGAACAGACCGGAACTAGAGAAGTTCTTGGCCTGGCTACAGCTCAGGCCTTTACCTCCTTTGGAGCCTGTACCAAACTACCGCTACTTTGGCTAAGGGTTCGAGTGCATCCTTCACAGGTCTTTGTAGTTCAGCGTGAGGATATATTCAATCAGATGGGTACTAATGACACCCAAGCATTTTGACATTTCACAGAATTGTCAGAGTTGGAAGGGACCTCTAGAGATCATCTAGTCCAACTCCCCTGCCAAAGCAGGATTGCCTAGAGTACATTACTCAGGATTCATTAAGGCAGGTCTTGAAAATCTCCAGATAAGGGGACTCCACAACCTCCCTGGGCAGCCTGTTCCAGGGCTCTGTCACCCTCACCATAAAGTTCTTCCTCATATTTGAATGGAACTTCCTATGTTCCAGCTTGTGCCCGTTGCCCCTTGTCCTATCACTGGAAACCACTGAAAAGAGTCCAGGTCCATCATCCTTCAACCCACCCTTTAGGTACTTGTAAACATAGATAAGGTCTCCCCTCAGCCTTCTCTTCTCCAGGCTAAAGAGCCCCAGCTCTTGAGCCTTTCCTCATAAGGGAGATGCTCCAATCCCTTAATCATCTGAGTTGCCCTACGCTGGACTCTCTCCAGTAGTTCCCTGTCTCTCTTGAACTGGGGAGCCCAGAACTGGGCACAGCATTCCAGTTGTGGCCTCACCAGGGCAGAGTAGAGGGGGAGAATGACCTCCCTTGACCTACTGGCCACACTCTTCCCTACGCAGCCCAGGATCCCATTGGCCCTCTTGGAAACAAGGGCACATTGCTGGCTCATGGAAAGTTTGCTATCCACCAGGACTCCCAGATCCTTCTCCTCAGTAGTGCTTTCCAGAAGATCCATCCCTAACCTATATTGGTGCCTGGGGTTCTTCCTCCCCAGGTGCAGGACCCTACATTTGCCCTTGGTGAACCTCATTAGGTTCTTCTCTGCCCATCTCTCCAGCCTGTCCAGGTCATGCTGGTTGGCGGCACAGCCCTCTGGAGTGTCGGCCAGTCCTCCCAGTTTGGTATCATCAGCAAACTTGCTGAGGGCACACTCTGTCCCCTCGTCCAGGTCATTGATGAATATGTTGAACAGGACTGGGCCGAGTATTGACCCCTGGGGGACACCGCTGGTTACAGGCCTCCAACTTGACCCTGCTCCATTAATTACAACCCTCTGAGTTCTGTCACACAGCCAGCTCTCAATCCACCTCAGACTGTGCTGAAAATGTAATGCGCTGAAAATTTTACTGCGCTGAAAATGTAATCCAGAAAACATACAAAGTACACCTACAAGGACTTTTTACACACACATTTTCACAAAGATGGGAAAATCCAATTGACATCCCATTAAAATTAGGGCCTAAGGTAGTCTGCGGGCATGAATGTTCATGTATTTTATTTTACACTCTTACTACTTTTTTTTCTTTTATTCCCTTCTTTTTTAATTTCTCCTCATTTTTCCTCAAGTGAAAAAAAATGCATATTTGCTCAAACCTGTTCTCTTTACTTTTATGTCAAGTGCTTGCATATATTTCTTCTCTCACTCTTTTCCTTTTCGTGTAAAAAGAAAATAAAAACATCACTTTCGAAATGTTTCAGTTTCTCAAAGCAAAATATTTAGACTCTTTTCACACTAAAGTTCTGTCAGAAAGTTTTGCTGAAACTGACACAGTTTTGTACATGTTAAAATTTCATCTAAATTGTTTTTTGACAAAAAGCTGCTCAGTCCAAAAAAAATATCCACCATGTCTAGTATTTCTCAGCAGCTTGTATTTGTTTTTCTATATATCAAAGACAGCATTGGAAATGGAGATTAAACCATACAATTACCTCTCCTCAGAGATGTCCCTCTCTCACTACTGAATTTCCTTTTCTCTTGATTATTTTTTCTGTCTCTGAGCTCATAAATCTTTCATTCCAGCTTACACTGTGCCCCACTGCAGCAGGGTGGTCAAAAGGACTGCTTTGGCATCTGTTGTTTACGGTGCTTTGCTCCAGCATTAAGAGTTTTGCATACCATAAAACCAAAACTGAGCGACCTGTATAGACACAACATCTCATCGTATTTTGCCTATCAGCTAATTATAAGCAGCTCTTTAGTTCAGTATTTGAAAGCACTGAATCACCAGATTTTTATTTTTTTTTTTAATTTTGGATTCCTCTGGTGGTACTAAATCAACTCCATTGATGGAACAGGGTGGGTTCCTCTGGGTATATCTGTATTAGTAAATTAAGTCACTTAACACTTGGGATGTAGAGACAGTTGATGATCTGTACCATTTATATGTTAGATCTGTGCCTAGAATTTTTTTGGCTTAGGCCAGTTCATCCTCTCCCAAATTATTCACAGTATGGCTGGCTGGTTTGCACAGGAAGGGACGTTGCTACTCCACCTCTCTGTTCCATCTCCTGTTTTGGAAGCAAAATGATTTCAAAAGTTTGGCATGTCCAACCAGACTGTGTCAGTTGGCTTTAGTGTTGAAGAACAGTCCCTGGCACTGTTTAGTTGATTATTAACCTCTGAATCAACCTCTTAGGACAGCCAGACACTTATTCTTTGATATTTCAGAGACTTAATTAGATATCTTAGTTCATCTGCTCTGATGTTTGCAATTAATTATTTTCAAGCCTACTCGAAGCCAGTCACTGAAACAGCATCAGAGCACTCTTAGAAAGAGGTAGTGGCATAAGTAAATAGGTAACAGGTTAGCTGAACACATCCATCACAGCAAGAGAAAGCAGAGCGAGGAAAAGTACTCCAGAGGAAATGTTGGTCTACTAGAAAAAAATGAGGTTTTGGGACCAGAAATACCAAGCTTTATACCCAGTTTTTAGGTTTTGTTTATTTTTTTCAGAGGCATTTGCACTTCCAGAGCTCAAGTTTGGAAAAACTAATTTTGTAGAGAACTGTATTCAGCAGAACTAGTGAAAAATATAGGTGCTAAATCAGTCCTATTTCTGCAGTATTGACTTGATCCCTTAGCAGAGAGAAAAAAAAATAAAAAACTTTACAGTGAGTAGCTGCACATTTTCTCAGCCTTTATTTTTTTCAGAATATGACTGTTACATATAAATATACAGTAAACAGATCACTCTGGATCTATGTAATAAAATTTGAAAAGTCAAAATACAGACAAGCATCGTGTTTCATCATAATGGAAAAGAATACTTCACCAGTAACCTTTAAAGCAGAAAACGGAAGGTATTTCATAAATACCTTTAAAGATGACTTTCTAAGACAGATTCCAGCTAGTGCCCATATGAGCCCATAGAAAAGAGATCTGCATTGCCCCAAGCAAGGAGAATTTGATTCCGGGATTTCAGAACAGTTTTACCTCATATATTAAACTTACTGTAAGCCATACTGTTTGTTTTGTTTTGTATTGTTAAGCACACTGGGCTGCCTAAAGCTTTTATCTTTTTATATTTATGCATTAACCTTCAAATAAATAAATACCATGATGGAAATGCACTCAGTCCTGCAAGAATGCTACTTCATGTGACTTAAAACATTTTATAAACATTTTATTTTTCCTCCTCCCTTATCCCTTTTCTTGGAAATATGTACTATCGTGCTGTTTATTATCAGTTATTACAAATAATGTTAAGCAAATAAGGCTGTTAACAGCTGACATATACAAAGATGAATATATGTCTTCACAGTCTCAGGTCCCTGGCTCTCAACCAAACATCAAAATTCTTAGGATCACTAGCAGCAATGAACCACTGTAATTTTAGGACACAAAACTGATATTTATTGCAATGTTTAAAATATAATCTGAACTTCTAGATTGATTTCCTTAATACGAAATGGATGAAACAAATATAAATTCACTTTTCTGTCATGGAAAAAAATATAGTTATCAGTACAGCTGTTTTGTTTTGCCCCTGCCATAAATATACTCAGGATCTCAGCTACCCTGCACATACTGTAAGAAATACAGTAAGTCCAATCTTCCACTCTAGCCTGGGCATGTTCAGATGAAAAAGTATATGGAGACTTCATACCATTTTACATATTCTGCATCTGTGCTAGCTACCTAAAGACCTTCAAAAAAGAGAAACAGGCACTTATTTTCTGTCTCACAATGGAATGAATTGCATGTGCAGGCATCTGTCTCTCTATGGTGGTTACAAAAATGGTCTCAGTAACTACCTCCAGTGTGGATGTCTATACAATAGATGGCAAGTGTTAGGTGAAGTGAATCCTACCTGGGAGATAAGAGAGAAATTTACATCCAAAGTAAAAATGTAAACTTCTACGAAAACTCTTCATCTATATAAAATTTAACCTTTCTACAGTTATTAGAATATGAAGTAGAAATATGGTTAACCTATCTTGAAATCACTATTGCTAATCAACCTCTACAGTCTTGGTATATTACAATGGATCTAGAATGGGCCTAGAAAGAAAGTTAGTGTGTTCCACTATTATGTACATTATTCTGTAATTTTGCTTTTGTGCACCATGTAATGAAGAATATGTAAAGGAAAACTGAACATAGTTATATCATTAAAAATCAAGATTCTAAGCTAGTTGAGACAGAGAGAAACTTTCTCAATGGAGACTACTACGCAAAGTCTAGACGATACTACTTATATCCACTTTATTCCTCTCCCTCCTTCCCTTCTGTCAATAGCAAATATGTCTAGGACATATGCCTGGAATTCAACAAGGAATTATCTTTGTTAAAAAATGCCTTATAAATTAAGATTATTGTTGTTATATATACCAGTGAAGTTTAACAGATGTGCTTAATTTTGTGTTTTAATTTTAGATAGACTATCCTTCTTTTGAGAACTTACCTGCCTGAATGTCACCTTGGTTGCAATTATTTTTATATGTCATAGATACGTGAGTCTTAAGGATTATATTTTTAATTGGAAAAATCTAAGCAGAAACAGATTTTGTGTTGTTAAGTGCAAAACCCATGGTTGCTTCTGAGTTGAATTTTAATCTGGCCAAATTCATTGCATAAGTATATGGGAGGTAAATGAAATGTCAATCTTTTCTGTATGTAAAGCCTACCCGCTTTCCCTATTTTGTTCACATATGGTAAAGATTTATATGAGCCAAAAAAAGAACCCAATTAGCATCTTGTTGAAAACTGCAATACCTAGCATTCAACAACACTGGTGTGAAAGGATTCCCAGATCAGAACTGAATACAATTTCTGCCCCAAAATCAGATAAATAAACCATATGTGGCTTAAAAATTACACCAGTTACAGACTCCAGTCTGTTGAAAATTACAGCCTCCTTCATTTGCTAGCAAAGTTTTCATCATTTTTCTTAATTTTATGCTGAATGCTGTTTCAGAGATGAACTCTCCATAATTCTTCAAACGCTGTATTATACTTCTTCAAATTAATTGTCAATTTTCTAGTTTGAATCTATATTACTAAGTGAACAATTTCTTGAAATTTATATGCCTTAGTTTAGCTTCCAGTTCAGGTTCCAGTGTGGGAAGGTAGCTAAAACATATATTAAATTCTGAAATTGAATTGAGGAATCTGAGTCATGACAGTCCAAGCACATCCTTTTTAGTAAACATCAATATTGCTGTTTTCTCCAAACAGAAATAAAGTATAGGCTGAAAAAAGACAAGAAAAAAAAAATACAAATTACTATCATAGGCATTACTTACTGGTATGGTTGTGAAAACATGAAAAAAAAAAGACAGGACACATAAATACAGATACTTTCCCGGGGTTTCTTTTCACAATGAAGATTTTGAGAATCTCACAATGAAAATAATGAGAGTTTAGAGTCTTGTTATACTGAGAGTCCTACTTTATGCTTTGTTATTTGAACATTATCTTGGTCTCATGCTCATTGTTATCAGAATAATTTGAATTCATTTAGCATTCTCTTCTCTTATTTTAGGCTTGTTTTCATTTGGTCATTCATAAAGTTTATGTTGTTACCATTGAAACTGAACATCAGTAAATTGCAATGGTGTTACTATGATATGTCACTCATATGAAGAAGTTTTCTTCTAGCTTTAACTTATGCTACCCTAAAATATCTAAAGCTTAAACAATAGTTGATGATAAATATAACTTATTTATCCTCCATATGTGTTGTAACTGCTTATATATCATTCTTCTGAATCATATCTTTTCCTTATGCCTATAACTAGTAAATTCAAGGGAGATTTAGCTCTACTTAGACGAAGCTTTCCTTAACGTGGACTACCTGCTGTGTTGGTTCACATCTTTTGATAGAAAGGATATACTTTTGTGGCTAACTGTAAACAAGACATTTTCCTCCTGTATCAAGAACTCTTTCTCCCAGACTCTTTCACAAGAACACTTATTGTCTCTTTTTCTATTTTTTTCTTTTTAAGACTCCCTATCTTCCATTTGTTGTTTCTGCTTCCCTTCTTAAATTTATATTTGAAGCTTTATTGTCAGAGATCATCTTTTTTCCTGCTTATACAGCACTCACCTGGTCTCCTTTCATGATTAGAGCTTTCAGGCACTTAGAGATAATGTCTCTTTTTAGCTGCCAGCAGAACAATTTCTATAGTAAATATAATTTTTAGACACTGCATAAGAGGACTTCTCAGTCACATTTTGTTCTTCTAGCCTGTTATTAATGAACAATTATTCACTTGCTATAGGATACAAAAGATAGAACATTCATGCAGCAGATAAAAATTAAAATCTGTTTGAAAGCATCTAATACTTAGAGAAGTCTGTCTTTGTAGGAGCTTAGGTCACAAATAACACCTTTGTAAGAATGTAAAATTATCAAGGTTTTTTTTTGTCTTTTATAAATTTACCTTTATTAAATTGTGTACATACTCACCTATCAAGTTTTTGGCAAAACTTCAGTCTGACTTCTGCAGTCCTGTTAAAAAAAAGCTTCTTGAGTCTAAAGTAATTGTTCATAGACCCATCATGATAAGGTATGACCTTGTCCAGTTGGAGAACAGATATCTTTTCTTTCAGTAAATTATATTTCTTCACACAAAAATAACCAGTATTGAATGCCCCGCTTATTGAAGTTACTCTGTTTTATCCTCAGCTGATATAGGTGCTGTCACTGGATTTGTATTTTGTTCTCCAGAAATGTACCCAGAATGGACAGTCTTGTTTAGTAGCCTATATTCTGAATTTTTCAGATAAGAGACACCAGACCATTGAATTTCATGTGCTATGTAACAAAACTAAAATTAGATACATTTATCTCCTTTTAATTCAATTTTTCCTACATATCTCTCAGTCTTCATTGATATGAGATTCTCATTCTCTGAATGAGAATACTTATGACTCCTATAACGAGTTCCAGTTTAATTTAGGTGGAAATTCAAAGTTTACATATTTCTTTGGTCACTTTCTTCCCCATTCAGGTGTTTTTATTTCCATCATGAACTACTCAGAAATGGAGTTTAACAAACACAAAAATTATCGTGCACGAGCAAAAGCAAATTTTTCCTTATATCACTAATATTGACACTGAGACAAAAATTTAAAAAATAAAATGCTTTGTGTTTTATTACTATGGAAATTTCTAAATATTCTTTTAAATCTCACTGTCAGCATTCTCCATCTCTCTGTCACCATCTGTCTATATGTTGTCTTCTATTCAAATGCAACAACAGTATCTCACACATTCAGAATGGATTTCATCTTTTCCTTCTATTGTTTAAAGTTAAGCTGCTTAGTAGTTGTAAATGATGAATGAGGAGGAATTTAATTTGATTATGAAATTTTCTCCTAAAAAAAAGGCAGTTTCTCTGCTACATATGCATTTCATAACTCTTTCTTGAAAATAAGTAATGGTTCTACTTTTGTGGTATATTACTGAGACAATATTGTTATAGTAAAATAAAAGTGGGATGACAATAAAAATTAATTAATATATTGGAAGTAATTATAATAACAGCTTATTGGTGACATAGATTGCAGTTATATAAGCAAAACAGTTTCTTGCTAGGCAACAAACTACCCACAGAGCTCTAACTCATGAAAATTTCACAGAATACATCTTGGGATTTTCAAATGCCTTATTGAAATGGAACTTCCTAACTGCTTCAATGCCAGACATGTAAGAGTGTATACAGTGAAAAAAAGATAGAAATAATACACGTGAGCAAGATCCTTTGATGCTTTGCACCTTGTTACAATCATCTGTTTCCTTGCAAATAACGTGTAAACTGCTGCACATCTAAATGGCTAAATCATTCTGGCCCATGCATGTCTGTACACATTGAAAATACCGCATAAAAGAGCAAGATACGGGAAAATTTAGTTTCCAGTCATTTGTTGTTGATAGATTCTATCCAGCAGAAAGAAAACATTTTCAGTGGGATTTCAGTATTGTACTCATGAACAGGGCCAGTGCTGAATCACAAATGTTAGTTCACACCTTAAGATAGCAGCAAGTTCTCTTCATTTGCAATAGAAGTCTGAGAGTCAAAAAACAATCATTCCACTTCATGGTAATATGTTGTGTATACAGCCACTAGTTTATAACACCTTTACGTAGGGGGTTGCGTGAGCACAGGATTCACATTCTGATGCCGGCCTTGAAGCCGTAGTTACCTACTGAACTACCCTCAATCAGATTTTACTATTATTGTTATTATAAATCTGATGACTAACATGAGGGAACAAGAACTCTGGTTCGGTGATGTCTTGCATTCTGACTCTATTAGTGCAGATGCCAGTGGTTGCAGTCACTGATGAGCCAGCTCCTCTATCTCAGTTTCCAATTTCTTAAACTAAAACTAAACTCTTCTGAAACATGCAAATTATCATTATATGCAAAGAACTAAAAAATTATCAAGTCCAAGGGATATAAAGAAAAAAAGAAATCCTGCTAGTTATCTGTTCTTATGAACGTCAGACCAGAGCTTGTTACCTGATCACTATCAGAAGATCAATGCAACCATTTCATTATAAATACAATCTGTGTGAAAGTGGTAGTTTAGTTAACAGTAGAGATTATCATGTTAGTATCTTTTTGTCCTTTAGTATTGACTATTAGGGTTTTCTTACCACTTTCTCCCCTTGAAATCTGGACAGACCTGAGGAAACAGAATGTTTCCTGCAATCCATTGTGTAAATGAACGAGATCTTGAATTTTTGAAGGACAAAATGAGAAATAAACCTTATACGTCTTAGTAGCTTTACAGCCATTTTTACCCTGGTGCTTTCCAAGTTAAAAAGATAGCACTAAAATAAGTTACATATATTCTTCTATTGAAACTTAAAATTTAGAATATTAGAGATATATCAATCCTTTAGCTGAAATGAAACAGTGTATTTTCCAAAAAGAATCAAGGGTATCTGTGGAGATCTTTTCTTAAACACGGAGATTTTTGTTCTATTGTTCTAGTAAAAATCTATTTGAGATTAAATCATAGAATCATAGAATGGTTAGAGTTGGAAGGGACCTTAAAGATCATCGAGTTCCAACCCCCCTGCCGTTGGCAGGGACACCTCCCACTACACCAGGTTGCTCAAAGCCCCATCCAGCCTGGTCTCGAACACTTCCAGGGATGGGGGCATCCACAGCTTCCCTGAGCAACCTGTTCCAGTGCCTCACCACCCTCACAGTAAAGAATTTCTTTCTGGTATCTAATCTAATTCTCCCCTCTCAATTTAAAACTATTACCTCATTATTACCTCATACCTATTACCTCATCCTATCACTACATTCCCTGATAAAGAAACCCTCCCCATATCTCCTGTAGGCCCCCTTCAGGTACTTGAAGGCCGTGATAAGGTCTCCCCTGAGCCTTCTCTTCTCCAGAATGAACAACCCCAACTCTCTCAGCCTGTCTTCATAGGAGAGGTGCCCCAGTCCTCTGATCATTTTCATGGCCCTCTGCTGGACCCATTCCAACAGGTCCATGTCCTTCCTGTATTGAGGACTCCAAAGCTGGACACAGTAAATATATTCCAACATTTAATTACATTGGCACTGCCTATAAGCCAATGTATCAAGAAAGTACAAACCTCTCAGTATACAAACTGCTTTTTTTTTTTTTTTTTTAAATTTTTCCCTTGTTAGGCAGTTAGAAAATTCTGCTGCATACAGCTGAGGTTTCATGCAGCCACAGATGAGATTCCAGTTCCTGGGAAAGATCTATGCCATCTATTAATACTTCCAGCTGTAATATATAACAGGATGAATATATAGCCATCCTGTTGCACAAGCATCCTTCCCGCTGTGTTCATAATGTGATTACAACAAAGTAAAATTAGCATGCTCCTTCCCACTATTATTTTCATTATAAAAAGCAGAAATTTTCTGTATGAAACAGAGATAACTTGCACTTTAGTATCCTTTCCATGTGCTTTAATCATTCTGAATTGCAATTACTAGACTGAACCTCAAAACTTCTAGCATGGACTAGGATATTCTTTCAGTGAAGTATTTTATGGCCATTGATCATTTGTTATATTTTAAATATTGTCTCTCATCATCTCTTAATGTAGCGCTAAATAATGAACATTTAACATATTCACAGAAACTGGCTCAATTACACGATTGCCAGGGGTAAATGAAGGCTTCAGAATATGACTTGCAGTAAACAGAGTGAGAAAGATCATACTCCTCTCAGCACTGTTGAGGAAGAGCATTAAGGTAGCATATCTAAGCTCCCAGGATTTTAAACCAGGCTCCTGGGTCTAAAGAAGAAAGTTTATAACTAATAGTGTAAGGGACCCAAAAAGCTTGTGATTCCAGCAGCCACTGAGATGTTATGTTGCAGAACTGAGCAGAACTGTTGCAGAACTGAGACTTTTGTTCTCCTACTCCTCTTTAATCAGGTCTCTGTTTTTCCCTGAGATAAAGTAAATAAAAGAAGCACTTGCATTTCATTCTGTCCCCTCCAGGTAAGCCACCCATGATATAAAAGTGGCAGAGGGACACTAAGAATTGTTTTCTTCTAACAAGGAACTTACTGGTCTAGGAAATTTACTAGAATACAGTAAACAATATTATCTTTAAAGTTATATTTTCATTCTCATTCTCTACTTCATGGTAGCACTAATTCCATAGCCCTTAGTCTGCTTGTCTTCTACCCTAACAGATTTTTAAAGGAATAGGGCTATTTGCTGAAACACGATACAGACATACACAGACTAGCTGTAAAAAAGCTTCTCAGTCAGACTGAAATAAAAATAAATTAGCATGTGGAGTCCTGCCCTGATGTGGTTAAACTGTTTCTGGTGCCTAAACTAGCTTATTTAGACAGCCTAAATCTGGTGAAAGAGACATTTTTCCAAATGGTTACAAAGTTAGATGGCATTTGCAATGAAGTGGAGGCAGAGGCCACCGAAGAGCCAATTACCCAATCATATGGAAGCCAGAAGCCAGAAAGAAATTATAAGTTGCTAATACAATTGAGAACTAACAGAACTGCCCAGTATTCATTTATGTGCTTAGGGGCACCGACACCTGAAAAGCCTAGTGACACTGAACTCATAATATCAACCAAGTTTGATCTACGGAAAATAAGCAGTGCTGAAAGGAAGAAAGTGTACTGGAGAAATTATATAGGTTACTGCTAATCATCAGCTATGTAGTATAGATAACAGAAAAAATCCATCTCACGCAGAATCAGGGGGTTTTGCATATTAATGGCTATTTGTCATGATAAATGATATTTTTAATGTTGTGTTGAGACTGAATTTCACTGAAAGGTATTTAAAAAACCCACATTATGGTAAAGAAATAGACTTAATCTTGAAAAATATTCACATACTTGTAGTGAATGGGTACGAGGAAATTTAGATTCTTGCAGTGATAAAGATATTTCCTATAGCTACTATGTGAATGATATGAATTACTTTTCTTTCAGCTAAGCATAATGTATAGGAAAGACACAATTTTGCAATGAACTTGCCAAATGAAAGCCAGAAAGACCAATTTGGGATTTATGTTTCAATCTAGAGCAAAACTGGATTTCTAGGTAAAAGCAACCATTATGGCTGCACAGAGTGTATAAGTAGCTAGAAATATGGTCATAGAATAGTGTCCAACATTATTGATGCCTTTAAGATCCTCATATGTGACGTACTTGAAGGTAGTATTAGAGAAGAGGACCTATGGGTAGCAAAAAACAGAGATTAGAGCAGTTGATTTAGTCATTGTTTACTATTGTGTTCCCCAAAAATAAGATTAAGAAAAATGCTGAATGCAAGGCTGGACTGTGCTCCTACAGTGCTTGTATGAAGCATCTTCTTAATACATAAGATAATGGTAAAAAGGTAATTAATCACATTCTGAAATCTAGCCCAGCTAAGCCATCTACATAACATTTTAACATCTTAATCACAATTAAAAAAAAAAAATAATCTAATGGTAAGTAAATTATTATGCTGACTACAGAAAACTTCAGTCAATTGAAGGCAGCTACCCATTTCCACACTTAGATGATCAACTCATTAAAGTGTCAGGAGGAAAAGTAGTTTGGTTCTGGCATTTAGATGTCACCAGATTAAACTAACACTTGCAGATGAAGAAAGAACTCCTTTCGCGACGCCCACAGGGGTTTCAGACCCAAGGAATGTGTTTGTGACTCATGAGCGCCCCAGGGATGTTTCAGTAGGTAGTAAATGATCTATTACAAATTTTGAAATGTGAAGATAACTTCACAACTTAGATGACTCCATTTGTTTCCATGAAACCTGGAAAGAACATCTGGTAGGAGTGAAAAGGAATTTTAAAGTGAGGAAAATGAGTGTTGTTTTGTAAAAAGGTACTTCATCTTTTTCACATACAGAACTGATGAAGATGGGTTTTTCAAGCATCAGAAAGCCAGCATTATGAGACAATGCAAAAGGCAAAGGGATTTGGAAGTTCCACAGAAGATCTCTCTGAAAGTTTACATTGTAAGCAAAACTATGAGATTTCCCAAATTACTTTCTCCAGACTGAGGAACATCTAAATCTACTGTAGCATGGAGAGCTGTAGGCAATCCAGGAGACTCCTGGAGTACTTTGAGGATAGCTTCTTAAGTCAGGTAATAGACAGCCCTACCAGAGGGGATGCGATACTGGACCTGTTGGTCACCAACACAAGTGAGCTAATTAGAGACATCAAGATTGGAGGCAGCCTGGGGCTGCCATGATCATGCACTGGTGGAGTTCGCAGTCCTGAGGGTCAGGTGAAGAGTAAAGTCAGGACCCTGAATTTTGGGAATGCAAAATTCTAGCTGTTCAAGGAGTTAGTCAATAAGACCCCCTGGAAAACTGCCCTCAGGTACAAGGGTGCAGAACAGAGCTGGCAGATCTTTAAGGATGATTTCTATAGAGCACAAAATCTCTCAATCCCCATGTGTAAGAAATCAGGAAAGGAAGGCAAGAGACCAGCATGGCTGAGTCGAGACCTGCTGGTCAAACTAAAGGACAAGAAGGAAATGCACGGGTAGTGGAAGCAGCGACAGATATACTGGAAAGAGGGATACTGCCCAGTGCAGCTGGAGCTGAACTTGGCAAGGGACACAAAGACAAGTAGATAGGGCTTCTTATGGTATGTCATCCAGAAAAGGAAGACACGAGCTGGCAATGCGTGCTCACAGCCCAGAAAGCCAACTGTATGCTGGACTACATCAAAACAACTGTGGCCAGCAAGTTGAGGGAAGCAGTTCTGCGCCTCTACTCTGCTCTGGTAAGACCCCACCTGGAGTACTGCATCCAGCTCTGGAGCCCTTAGCACAACAAAGACATGGACCTGTTAGAGTGAGTTCAGAGGAAGGCCACAAAAGTGATCAGAGGGATGGAACACCTCTCCTATGAGGACAGGCTGAAAAAGTTGAGGTTGTTCAGCCTGGAGAAGAGAAGGCTCCAAGGAGACCTTCTTGTGGCCTTTCAGTACTTAAACGGGGCTTTATAAGAAAAATGGGGACAGACTTCTTATGAGAACCTGTTGCAATGGGACAAGGGGTAATAGTTTTAAACTAAAGGAGGGTAGATTTAGACTGGATATAAGGAATCATTTTTTTATGATGAAGGTGGTGAAACACTGGAACGGGTTGCCCAGAGAGGTGTAGATGCCCCATTCCTGGAAACATTCAAGGTCAAGTTGGATGGGGCGTTGAGGAACCTGATCTAGTTGAAGATGTTCCTATTCATTGCAGTGGCGCTGGACTAGATGACCTTTAAAGGTCACTTCCAACCCAAACTCTTCTATGATTCTATGATTCTGGAATCACTGAAGAAAGGACCTCTAGGCCACACAGTGTCAGGTATGTCAGCTAGTCTAAGCTAGTCACCCTAGGCTATTTTTGTTGTCAAGCAATTGATATGAGTGCATTAGACTGCCAGCCTCTTTCCTGTTTAGAAGGATACATGGCTACCTGAAAGAAAAGATTTTCATCTCTCCTAATTACAGGTGTCTCCAGGTACTTTTGAACATCTGAATACACACTTTGTAGAAAGTACCTTTGGTGACATGGTTTTCAACAGTGGTACTTCTCTCTCTGTATTCTCTAAAGAGGGAGATCAAGTTACTAAGCTTGGTGTTTAAGTTTTTGATGGTTAAATTTAGATAAGATAAATCTCATGCTTGTATTTCTTATTGTACATATATATTAGGTGTGGATTTCACAGCACATTGAGGCCATACTGAGATATAATAGCTCCTTATGAAGTTATATTATCTGGGGTAATATTGATATGGATTTTCTATTTTGCTGAATGTTCCATTCTTCATTAACTTGGCAGGATGGTAAGCAAAACAAGGTTGTTACAGTTCTCATTTGGGAGAGTGACAACATTCGAACGAGGCTTGTGAAACAGGAAACAAGAACATCACAAGGGCTTGGGTTACTTGCAGTATTTTAAAAAATCCCCCCAAACTAGAGAAGTTTGACACTGAAAAAGATCATAAAGTCCATAAATGAATGTCCGTTGTTCCAGCTATCACCCTGCTCTGGGGCTAATACCTACTACTTTGCTGGTGGGGACAGCATGCTCAACCATGACATCAAAAAGCTGTAGGTAGCATCTTCCAGACTAACCATGGAGTGCGAGGAGATGCCATCTGAGACCTGTCTGGAAGCAGGCTGCCTGCATTTTCATGAATTGCAGAACACAGCTATTTCTAAAGCCTGTTTGTGTGTTTCTAAAACCTACCTGTTTCTAAAGCTTACTCATTTGTTAATGAATTTATGAGTGAATTTTGCAATCTTGTCAGACTTCTAGGCCCTGGTAATTCTCAAGCAGATTGACATAATGAACTCCAAAGGGAAAAATGCTAGTTGGAAATCCGTATTTGTTGATAGTACTGCTGAAAAAACTCAGGAACATGCTCTAATGTTCCCTTCCTCTTCAAATGAGGAAATTATTTCTGTGTATTGGTTTTGTCTCAGTGTCAGGCATCTTCAAAACACTGTGTAGTGTTGCTGTATGTTTATCCAGAGTGTCACCAGAACTGGAGATAATTATCTAGGTAAAAAAAAGATTCTCTTCCCATACAGATTTGGCATAACTCTCAGGGGAGAACAGTGAAGCAGTACAACTTTTTTAGTGCATATTCAGCTTTAGATTTTAAAGAGCATGGCCTTTTTTGGGGAAAGGTTAGGTATGAATTGCTTCAATATATTATCATACCAAGAAACAGCAAATGTTCCAATGAATATTTAGGTGGTGGTATTTCAATAGCTTTGAATACTTTTTCCTCTTCTCTCTTAACCTACCATTGATCAACTGTAAGTCCTAGAAACACGCAGCTGGGTTTGTCAAAGCACCCTGCTTAATTCTAGTCCAGAAGCTTTTGCCACCTCATGATTTGTTGTAAAAAAATTTTTGCCCCTTAAAATGTCATTCCTCTCACTCCCCTCTAGGCCTTGCAGTAGCTCACTTGCTTCACTTTAGAAGATTTCTGGGGCACTTGTAATACCAAGTGGGAGGTCACAAGAGGAACATCGTTCCAAGTTACATTTGTAAAAAAATGCCAGCCTGATGCTCCAAGGGCAGAGCAGGACATAAATAAATCCACTGAAACCCTTTTTGTATCCAGGAAGGATAACACTACTTAGAAACTGGGATTCTAAGTAGTGTTATTGGGGATTATTACACTTTCTCATTCTTATTGCCTTGTATGCAAATGCCAGGGGGCTCCCTAGAAGTTCACAGGAACCAAAAGGAACCAATGCAATATGCAGCTTATATTTCATCAGTGCTCCAGTGTTACACCATTCTTTTCCAACCTATGCAGTTCTCTGATCCGGACTTCTGAGTAGTTTTAGAGATGTAATACCCATATTTCTCCCACCAAACAGCATTTTCCCCCCTTATCTTCAGATTTCTCTAAATCCTCGATTTAAAGGGTCACATTTCTACCAATTATGTTTCTCACAAAAATTGAAAATCCTCAGAAACGTCATGCATATGTATCTCTGCAAATATTTAACAAGGGGCTTGGGGGGCCTTTCCTCCTTTTTTGTTACTTTTACAGAAGCTTTAGGCA
The DNA here is from genome assembly GCF_964106895.1 of Numenius arquata. Lineage (NCBI taxonomy): Eukaryota > Metazoa > Chordata > Aves > Charadriiformes > Scolopacidae > Numenius > Numenius arquata. The sequence continues at coordinate 104,775,195 of NC_133576.1, read as the reverse complement.
AAATTATTACTGAAGTAATTTATAAACAGTTATTTTAAAAGAAATTCTTATGGCAAAGAAAATATTTTGTAAGCATGAACTGCTGTAGTCTGTTCTTACTCACAGAGATACATAAGGCTGTACCAAAATCATACATATTTCATTCTGCTTTCTTAAGACTTTTGAACTGATGTAGTAAATATTATTAAACATATTAGAAAAATAATGCCTTTTAACATTTTACATTATTACATCGAATAAAAATAATGTCCTAGACTAACTGCTTAAGGAAAGAACTTAGAATGTTTCTTGGGGTGGTTTTTTGGTTGGTTTTTTTTGGTGTGGTTTTTTTTTTTTTTTTTGTTAATTTGGGATGTAGCCAGATGCCGGCTTACAGAACAGCTGGAGCTATTCAGCAGATGACAGCTCCATAGCTGTTAGTTATCACTCTTCACTTGAGATGTGATAACTGGATGCATGACTACTGCTGGCCCATTTCAGGCCAAATAAACCAAATTGTTTTAAGGAAGCAGTGCAAGTCACTTAGGCAAACTTAATTTACTTATACTGAACTGAACTGAGAATGAACCCAGAAACGTACCCGCATTTATCCCGTCTAATTCCACCACAGTGGCAAAACAAAAAGCCCAGGACTCCTATACAGGCACTGAAAAGGAAGCAAGGCACCTCTAGGAGGTGTTTCTATCTATCTGCATCACTGCCTGGAAGCACTTCATTTTCTTTATCAATTATCAAGAAAGTCTGAGCTACTAATTTAGATCAAACTTCTTGCTAGGGCACACAAGTTGATGCCTACAGTTATATAGGATAAATCAAAGTCTTGAAGACTGCTTCACATATATGGGTGATATATGAGGTATTTAGTGAAGGAGGACTAATTCCTTCTTAAACAACAACAGCTGTTTTGCAGGCAAGTTTTTTTTTTTTTTTTAACTGATATATTAACTTTTCCATAGATCTTAAGAAAGTTTTATCATCACTGCTTGCAACTCATATTAAATGCTTGCTTTAAAAATAGTCACACCTTTACACCCCTTTTGGAAAAACCACACAGATGTAACAGGAAGCTTTTGGGAGGGGTTATATGAACCAACATTATATATTTGCTGTGCTCCCATTTTATAGGATGCTGTTCTTTTCTTCTATGTGGTCAATCCATCCCACAAACTAGTGAAAGGGAAAACATGAGACATACGTTCCTCACTCCTGTTTACTTTCATGTGATGACGTTGGAGTGGGAAGGTTAAATAATTTAGCAAAGTTGAAAGAGAACAAGTTTGAACAACTGGATCATGAAGATAATTATTAGTATTTATATTTGTGTTTATACTGTTATTGTTAATGTTATTATTTTAAATAGATTAAGGAAGGCTATGTCTTCTTTGCAGAATTAGCTGAAGTGATGTGGGTATGAGCATCTGAGCTAGTTCAAGTGTATTGAAGCAGACACATACAAGCTATTTAAGTCTTCACTGTCTCTGTCTTTCCAAAAGAAAGCTATTTACTTTGTTCTGTTTTGTTACGTTTTCTGCACAATTAGCCAGTTTAACTGGATTGTGGTCTTTTAGCCAGGAAAATGCAAATAGTAGATATACCCTGTCAAAACCAGAAAGAGTAGAGCAAAGAAAAAACAAGAGTAAGAAAAAGAGAAAGAAAGGGACTTGTTAATGATTAACTGCTGCTTACCAGTAAGTGTAGAGGTAACTGTACAGAACTGCTTTCAAGCCCTCTCTTGTTTCCTGTTGGACTGTACATAGATGAGATGGAAAAGAGCTCTAGAAAAGAATGAGAATAATTCTAGAAGTCCCAAACCAATTATGTGTTCCACATTTACAGATATTCCCTCCACTTTTTATTTCTACTGGATTTTACAACAGAAAAACTATTTCTTATCCCTGTTTTACAAGAAACAGAACAATTTTGTCTTTCAATTTCCCCGCTTAAAAGTCCAGTGCATGCATAATACAAACTTCTTAGTAGAAGGACTCAGCCTTATCAGACATTAATCTTTGCCAAAACAGGGGACACTGACAGTCATTACTTTTCAGGAAAATTACTTGGACGTGAGAGAGTGAAAGGGTCATGACTCTTCCTGTATATTAACATTCCAACAAGCCTGAAAACGTATTACTTATATTTGTAAAAGCAACCATAAATTTCAACCTTTCTATCCCTCCTCAGATCAACCATTTCTTTTCTGTCATGTAAGTGTCAACTCATGTAATTAGGTGTAAAGAGGCATGTGGTGCCAATATGTAATACTGGCACAGATCGAAGAATTCCTGAAAAAAAGTGACATTTACAGGGTAATGCCAACTGTCCACATAAACCTACCGTTGCTTGACTTCTGTGCTGACTTGTGAGTAGGCAAAATGCCATCCAAACAGACGTTCACGACTTCAGAGAGGCAAAATACCATGTATGTATACTAATGTATTTGCAGGGAGCACAGCTCCTACCAAGAATGTCAACTCATCCATCTGTCATGAAAACCCAGACCCAGAGTTATGGGAATGAGCCACAAGTGACCCATCAATAATTTGGATTAGTTTCTAACAAGATTCGTCTTCAACAGAGAGAAAAATTTTGGCCTACTATCTCCTTTTAATGTCTAGGATTACAGATAATCATTTTAACAAAGTCTTTAGTGTCTCCAGTCTCTGTAAATTTATACATGATAGAGCATGGTGACTATGCACCTGCTGCAATGCCCTGCCAGCACGGTTTGTGCTTCAGCTTTCACCCAAACTGGTTTCTGAAATGACTAATGGAATTAGACTGCAAAATACCACGTCTAGAGGAAAAAACAGCATCAGAAGTCACATATTTTAACTAGGTTAGAAGATACAAACCAGCCAAGTGTTTTCAAGATAGTTGCTGCAACTCAGATTTCTGATGGAGGATTTTACCTGCTGCGTACAGGGCTGTGGAGAGCACTTGTTGGCCCAAACACTGTTGCTCCGGAACCAAAGACAACATATCCCTCACCATGGAGCTCCGCCCAAGCTAATTAGCCCTGCTGAGAATTCAGCTAATTAGCTTGGGCATAATGCCCTATTAAAGGAAAGATATCATATGTGTGTATGTTCTTGGGTTATAATCCTTTAAGAAGTCACTTGAATACATGGAACCTTCCCGAAATTAAGGAAAAAAAAAAACAACAAACAAACCAACCAAACAAAAAAAAACCCCAACCAAACAGCATACAGCAAAACAAAACAAAACAAACAGGTTGTTGGAAATATGTGGGTGAGATTAACAAGCATGCTGAAACTGAAAAGGCTTGAAAGACTCGTAGAAAGATTTGGAAGTTTACGTTTTGTTCATGGGCTGAGAAACTGCTTTGGAGAAGAGGTGAGATAGAGGCTGGAAGGAATTTTCTAGGAACTAGAAAGAAGTGAATATAGTTTGCTTTTGCTGGAATTCAAAAATCTGAGTTTCATACCTGGACTGAAAGCCAGAACCTGTCTGCAAGGGCACAGCTGGCAGAAGAAAGGTAGTTTCTAGTGCTCTCCCCCTTCCCCCCCCGGCTTTTATTCTGCCTTTCCTAATCACGTTTGCTACATTTAAACTGGCAAACAAAATGCCCCTAAACTGTTCTTCAGCATGGAATGGCCCATGGCCATGCTATTATACTCTCCTAGCTTCCAAAACAGGGTGTCTGAATGCATGCTGTCCATTATGAAAGGTATCTGACTTGTGCTAAATTCAAACATTGCTAGGGCTTGCCAGGGCCATTTGCTTATTCTTCTAGGCCAAAAGATGCTTGAACCCTTTCTAACAATTTAATAGCACAGGCAATGAAGCTCCAGTGCCCAGGAGATCTCTCTGACTGTGTTTATTTTACTACTGCAAGAAGACTGTAGGCTTTCTTTATTTAGAGAGTTACATATTCTAAGTTTTAGTCTACTAAAACCAAAATTTAAACTAGTTTTAAATATCATTCTGTCTTTGGGCTGGAGAAAATTTAAACAGATCTAGCTCAAAACCCTGGTTGATTTTGAGTCATGTCACACCAAAGTCATACAATTATATTAATTTTAGCACCTGCAGGTCAACAATCTGGTTGTGCAGCTGGTGATGTTGACAGGAATTTGGCTTTTACAACCATGGGACTGACTTTGAGGATGGAGGACTGGTAGGGGGAGAGGAGATACTCCTGAAAAAGTGGAGCCAAGATAATCTTCGCAAAAAGCTGGTCAAACTTATGAGAGCTTTAAATTAGGAACAGTACAACTCACAGTAAAGGATAGTAGGTGTCAGCAGCGCTGGAAAGCAAAGGTGCAGAATGATGGGAATGAGAGAGACCTCAGTAATGATAAAACAAGGCAAAAGGAAATTCACCTCAGGCATATGCACCCTGGGAAACAAGTATTAGGAAGTGGAGGTGTGCATGTGTTCATAAAGCTGCGACATCATTGCGATGAGACATGGTGGGCAGCCAAAACAGCAACTCAGATGTGAGGGCACTCATTTTTCTCAATTAACTACAGAGGCAGCACAGAGGCTACACCTAACTTTTAGATGTCTGTTTTTGGAGATGAAAGCCACTGTTCGTTTTAGGTGCTTTTTTTGTTTTTCTCCAGCACCTGATTTTCAGAATGCTGAATGTACAGCTTCCCTAAAATCTACTTATTTAGGTTTAGTGATGTAAAAGTTTGCTTACTTCTGAAGAAAAGACTACTACATTTGTATATGAAATGTGAATGTGTGTTGAAAAAGAATGGTCTTTTCACCACAGAGCACCTACAAACACACACATGTAGACATGTGTGCCAAGAATGTGCTACTAATGCCAAGAACTATGGATGAGAAATATTTTCTTCAAAACTACACGTAGGCTTAATCTTTATGAGGCAAGAGGTTAATCTGTCTGTCTTTATGTCGGTTCTGTAACTCAGTTGTCAGTGACATTTACCCTGCTGAAAAGAGCAGAGCTGCAGCTGAGGTGAAAACCAGAGAACCCAACAGGACTATCACTCCAATTCTCTTCAGCTTCTGTGTTTTTTCAGTGCTGTGAGCAACAAACATACCAAGTGAGAGAATACTCTTGTATGCACACACAGTTAAAAAAAATAATATAAGACTGTATAATTGGTGATTATGCAACACTGAGCTAAATATAATATACTGAATTGCATTTTTAAAATACCATAAAATAAACCAAACCCATCCATAAGCAAAACCTGAGAGAGGCTAGCTCTTTACTGTCTAACTTTGACTTAACACACTTGAAAATCAACAGATAAAAGGAAGCAAATTGCTAGGGTACCACAGTGAAGCTTTTTGAGAGAAAAGCAATTGGGGAATGAAAGTGAGACCTTTAATAGTAGTTCTTAACTTGGGCATGGGGATTCGACGAAGAGACAGAGAGAGGCAATTTCTCAGGTATTTGAGACACAATTATGCGTCTGCAACTTGAACTGCATGTGTAAGTGGAGAGGGAAGCACTTCTGGGTTTAAACTAGCATATTTTCTCTGTTGCCAACTTTGCTAATCAAGGGAGTGCTGTGGCATTTTGGTGTAAAACTGCGTATGTGCATTCTGTATGTTGTACAATATGAAGGAAGAAGAGAGTTTCAACAAGATTTCATTTTAATACAAAGCTAATATTTTCCTAGGATGTCAAGCTATTCCCAAAAACTTTACACTCATGAGTAGTTTCTGTGAACAATTATATTTAAGAGTAGAAAAAATAAAGGAGTCCTTTACGTATCTGAAAACATAATATTTTAGTATTCCTTTCTGAAAAAGAGAGAAAATATGGGAAAAATAAGAAAGCAAATATTACCTAGTTTTTCAAAGGGAGTATTTTTATTAAAGAAATAGCTTGTTAAAAAAAGCCACAAAGACCTGAGGCATAGCTCGAGGCAATTTTTAAATAAAACTTTTAGAAAATAATGCAACCTCCAAATATGTGTGATGGTTACATAAGTGTGTAAATGTATACTCAGAAAGAAAAAAAAAAGATAATTTTTTTCCTGACCTGAATCTCTAAATGTACCTTCCTTTTTTTTTTTTTTTTTTTTTTTAGTTTTTTTCTGGTTTTGGGTGGGTTTTTTTTGTGTGTCAAGTAATTAGAAAAACTACAAAAGCAAAAGCAAGCTGATTATTTGCATCACTTCAGTCACATGGCTGTTTCCCTTGTAATGGTATTCAACTATAAATCTTAACTTAAATCTATTTGTGGCCAATGCCTGAAACGGGATACTGACATACATCATGGATCTTTGATCCAATGACATAGTCCTCTTTTTATGTTCTTACAGTAGCCATGCATTTTAAGGTGACAGCCACCCTCATCAGTGTATCATGCACACTGATACTACATAACTGACCTGTATCTACTGGAACTCAGATAAATACTAATGTATACTCAGATTAATAACCATTAAAGAACAAACCCAATGAAATGCAGAAATTTGCTGGATCATTAACATTAGCATGCCATTTGGTTCTTACAGTGTTAGGCGATTGTAACACAACAAAACTCAAGTGAGTGCTGCCTCGTTTCTGTAACTTTTTGTAAAACTTTTAGTAGAAGAACTTTTTTTTTTATTATTTCTGTTTAAGTTTTTGTTTGGTTTTCTTCCATTGTAAAGTTTCTGCATTACATGATGTATCTTGATGTGTAGAACAATAATAAAAGCAAAAGTTTTAAAAGTATCACCAGAGGAACCAAGGAAAGACACTAAGGAGGTGAGAGAAAGGGGTCTAGAAGAGATATGTCTTCAATTTCATGTTATTAAGCATAAATGAATTAACAGAGCCAGTGATACATTGAACCCCATTACCTGTGGCAATTCTAATGCTTTTTAGCTGGTGGGGATTTCAACAGAAAATTTTGCAGTAGATTTTTCTGTGTGGTAATGTGTGTGTGTGTGGATACGTACGCATATAACACAGAGGAGGTCTAGTAGAACAATATTATACAAAGTAAGAAATGTATTGGTTATTCATTATTAATATAATACCAACAAGACAAGAATATTTAGCTGCTAGAAGTTGGAAGAGAGAAAAAAAGGGCCATTAGTCTTGTATATTTCTTGCCACAAGGAAATTTCAGTGGGGTGGCTGCAAGAGCAAAACTACACCAGTCAGTGACATATAATCAAAAGTGTATTTTCTCAGCAGGATGGGTATAATGAGTGGATAGCAATCTTGTCCTCTAAGATTTGTATTCCGAGACATGTACGCACACACATTTCACACTGACACTGCTCAGGGCCCCAGCTCCTCTGGGCTCGTTCATCATGAACCCATGATGCCCGCTTCTGGCTGGCAGCCAGGGAAATCCCTACTGAGGACTGCTGTGCAGGCACAGTATTCATTCTATTGAGAAGCAAACCTACTGTTCCTGTATGTTGCGGGGTCAGGCTTGGTGAATGCCATCAGCCATTACACACAAGAGGTAAATACAACTCAGAAAGATTTTATTGAGTTTTATCAAGTTCTGGTGGGAACAGACCCCATTACACACAAGCTGCTGCTGCCCATTCCTAAATATTAAACATGATCCAGCAATTCATTATCAACAATTTATCCAAGCTGATCTTACCCATTGATGACCTTCATAAATAAATTTTTTAACAAGAACTGCTTACAGAAAATTTATCGAACATTTTATACTTAACTTGGAAATTACATTCATTAGTATCACACAGTACAATTTTTGCTTACTAGTTGACTGTTTCTGTAATTAATTTTTGTACTCTGCACTTTGGATCAGGTATCATATACAGATTAAAATTAGGTTCCAACAAATATTTAGGCATTTTAATGTCAAGTTGTGTTAATATTTTATATTTTTCAATCAGATAGATGTGGTATTTTAAAATAAAAAAACAAAAATCATGCATACTTATCCCCAGTAGTCACACATGCCAATTTAAAAAAGAAAATTATCATTTTGGCAGCATCTTTAGAATTGAAAGAAGTAAGCTCTCACTTGAGGAGTAGTGTTAAATGATAAGACTCCTACAGACATCAGATGCAGTTTAACTCAAAATGTTAAGTTGTAGAACTATATTCACATTTTGAGGGATTCTGAGTGTGCACACACATAGGCATGCACATATGTGTACACTAATGAAATGTATTTTAGTGATACTGCAGGATTTATATAAACTTTTATTGCAGTCACGTATGTAGAACCATAGAATCATAGAATGGTCTGGGTTGGAAGGGAGCTTTAAAGACCAGCCAGTCTACCTCCCTTTTCATGGGCAGGGTCATCTTTCACTAGATCAGGTTGCTCAAAGCCCCATGCAACCTGACCTTGAACACTTCCAATAATGGGTCATCCACAACGTTCTCTGGGCAAACTGTGCCAGTGTCTCACGACGCTTAGTAAAGAATTTCTTATATCTAATCTAAAACTACCCTCTATCAGTTAAAAACCATTACCTCTTGTTTTATTACTACAGACCCTGGTAAAATTATTTTGAATGATTAATGAATTTCTAATAAATAGCAAGAAGTGTTTGAAACTGAACGACTAAAATTACTGTTCTGAATAACTGTAAAATGTTTTACTACCTTTTATTTTTGTTCCTTTTTCCCTTTAAGGATTCTGATCTGAAACAGTTGGCATTTCAGTTTCCTGATACCCAGTAATTGTTGGTGTTCTTAATTGCTGTATGAAAAGGGTTGTATTGTATAAATATATATATATTTTTGTATAAAGTATGAAAAATTGCTGTATGAAATATTTCATGTGTCTTCAGTGCTAGCTTGAAGTCACTTTAGTGGTCTGATTAAACAGAGGCAAAATACCACTTGTCATGGTTAAACCCACCTGGCAGCTAGAACCATACAGCCACTTGCTCATCCCCCCTTCCTCCCACAAGAAGGGTAGGGACACAAGGAAGAGAAAGAGGCGAAAGGGAAAAAAACACGCTCATGGGCTGAGATAAAGATGGTTTAATAGAACAATATCATAAAAGGAAAATAACAATAATAAAAACAATAATAAAAATAATAATAATGACTCTAATAATTATTATTATTATTAATAATAATAATAATAGTTACTCTCACCACCTGGTGAATTGGCACCACCCCAAGAAGTGATTGAGTGTTCCCTCCCTGGCCAACCCCCATTTATATACTGAGCATGACGCCTATGGTACAGAATATTCCACTGGCCATTCTGTTGTTCAGTCTATACTCCTTCTCAGCTTCTAAGGGAAGCTGAAAAGAGTCCTTGAAAAGCATAAACATCGTTTAGCAACAACTAAAGCAATATGTATTGTTGACATTCCTTTCATACCAAATCTGAAACACAACCTCTAGAAAGAAAATTAACTCTGAAACCAGGGCAACAACTCTATTGTGTTTTCCCATGGCTACTATTTAATTTATTTGGGGGGATTTTTTGGGTGCTAAAAATACTATTGTGTCCCCTTTATTCTCCTCTGCAATACATTTTGGACTATGCAGAAATAAAGATCAATTCTAGTGCTTCCTGTACTTATCCATTACTTTTGCTCTTTGTAATTAATAATCCCATTCTGTTACTGTTTCAATCACTGAATCCTCTGAGGCTGAGCCCTATGCGTATTATTCGGAACGATGATGGGATGCTTTGCCAATACATTAGGTGGTTGTCTTGATAGTTTAAAACTTTCTGCTGTGGACAAAGATGCAATAGAAGTTCTAGGGCTTAAGCTGGAAGGTGTGAAAAACACTGCATTTCTAAATGTTATTTTCTGACTAAAAGTAAAAGTAAATGCCTAGCAAATTAGGACTATATTTTGGCAGAAAATGAAAGCAAATATATAAAACATTGACTAAAATAACTGAAGATTCCTGAATGCAGTCCATTATGCCCCAAGTCATTCTCTGGGTGAAAAAATATGCTTCACACTCATACCATTTATTTTTCATGTCTTGTAATAAGCAAGCTCTAAGCACAGTTCACTGTGTGATAGATTTCTTTCCACAAAGTTTAGCCTCCCTCAGTCCCAACCCGTTGACAGAGTTCCTTTGAGAAATTTATCAGCAAGGGCCAATGACAGAGAGGTCACAACTACTGATACATCTCACACATTTTTACATAGAATAATTGCCCTCTGAAATAGAAGACATTTGCAAACATACAGGAAACTCCAAGAAAATACTAATTTACCTAGAATAAAGAGTAAATGTTGACAGTCATACAGGAGCTCCATCACTTCAATCAGTATCTAATTCTTAAATCTGTACAGAAAAAGAAAGTTAGAAACTAATATTTTACAGGGAGTGATTGTGTAAGATTTTGTAGAAGCATACCAACTTATCTGGTGCAGGGAAAAATAATAACTCCTACTATAAATCCTCATTAATTCAGAGTTCATTACACTGTCCAACCAAAATTCCTTTCATTGAATGCAAGAGAGAAGAATAACATAGAAGGATGTCTAATGACTCCTGGACAGTGTGACTAATAGGGCAGTATTTTATTGCAGTTTCTGGAAAACGATTAATTAGATGGAAAGAATACCTGAAACAAAGTTATTGCGGTATCATTCCCCATTTGGTTACTTCAAGACACTGATTTAGGAATACCTGTGTCTGTGATACTTGGTTATGAATGTCCAGGTTATTATTCAAAAAGCATTAACAAACCCTCTCTGAAATCGCAGCAAATTATCTTTATCATAACAAAGTTTATGCCTGTTTATTCACAAACCACTGGGCACTTTTTGCTGACGTTCTGCTGTTGCCCCTCAGCTCTGGTGTCTGTTTTTTTCTGACATCTAAGGAGTAATGTGCATTATAGCACTCCCTTTACTCCCATCTGTGAAGGGCAGTTTACTATCATGGCAGTTAACTCATGTTTGTCTATTTGATAAATAACTGAAGCTCTGGAATTACCAGTGGAAATCAAGGTCATATGACCAGATGTAGCTGTTTACTAAGTGAACACCTACCTCTGAGCTGCTTATTTCTCCCTCTCAGAATGACTAACTCAGATACAGATGTGGGTGCTTGGAATTCTAAACTTGAGTTAGAGTAAGAGCAAGATTCAGTCCTTGGTAACCAAAGAGTTATGTTATGAATAAACAGAATAAACAGCGCTATGAGGGTGGAAACAGTGTAAACAACTTAATCTCTGTGTCAGGAGTATGACAGAAGTCTCCAAAGTCAGGAATTTAGTGTCCTGCTTTATTGTCCTGATCACTTAAGTCACCACACTGCTGGTGCTTTGCTGTAAAGGAAATAAAAGATTGTTTAACACAAATGTATGCATACATACATATGTGCACGTGCATAACAATGACAGATGTGTTTACACACACACATATATATATAATGCATAGACAAATATTTTTTAAAGTAGAGACCTTTCTGTATTGCTAGAGCAGGTAACCAGAAACTAGGATCTGGCCAAATATTTCCTGATACCACCTAAACTTAACCCATGAGCCTTGTACTGCAGGACTGAATGAAAGGGGAGAAAGAAGAACCCACTGAAAGGTGACTAGGTAGCCACTGCTTCACCGTATCTCCCGATGGAGCCTTCCTCAGTTTTTTACTGGGAAGATATGAGAAGAAAGCAGGAGTATTGGGGACGAAAGACAGTTTAAAAAAAAATATTCATATATTGACCTATGTAATAGAGAAGGACTATCGTTTCCTGAGTTATCCTAGTAACTGGCACAAAAGCGGTAGCAGTATGTCATTGTCAGATTATTTTTTTTAAAAGGATAATTCATTATACCATTGTTATCTCTGCTGAAATCTCCTTGTTCACAGTGACTTAACTCACCTAACTATTCATAAAAGTGTCTTAAACTTAGACAGTTAGCTTCTAGACATCAATCTAAATTAGGGAAGCTGAATCTCACCTGTGACTGGGAATCCCATCTTTGTAGACAGCAGAGACAAACAGGTACTTCCAAAATGAAGCTCTTCTTATATATCTTGTCTGAGATAGCTGGGATAAGCTATCTATTTTATATCCCTATTTATAGTAAAAGCTGAGCAACTAGTTTAGACAAGATGCTCAGGTGCTAGAGGTTGCAATAATGTTATCCATAATTTATTTTTCATCCCTGGCTTCTATTATTTTAGCTGTTCCTACATAAAAGAAACATTATACCGTTCTTTCATTTAGACTCAGTGAAGGTAGTTCACATATCAATTGTAACCAGGTTTGTGATTGATGGCAGCCATTAATATCCTCTAATATAGCACTGTATACGCAGATATATGCACATGTTATATTTAGGTCCATTAATCTAAGTGGTTCAAGGAGAGTGTTTCTTTATCAGATTTTCATAAAACAATTAATTGATGTAAATTTACCTTCTGTTCTGCACCATGTGGCTTTGAAGGTTCATAAGCTTCAATACTGGAACTCAATAATGAAAGTTAATTTCACAATTTCATCACCTATAACTGGGGGTTGTATACTTATGAACCTAACTCTACAGTTTTCCTGGGTTTTTTTTAAAACACTAATGTGGAATAAATCTTGACCTTTCCAAGGAGATTATAATCAGAAGAGACTGAAAAGCTAGAAATGAGTTTTGAAGGTGTCCCACCTGCTTTGTATTTTAGTTTTTGTATTCAATACATAGTGCCTGATAGTTTGTCAGGCAGTTTATACACAGCATAGGTGTATGAAGACCCACAGATACTACACATCTCACTTCCCTCCTTCAAGCCTAGTCAAGCTTTTGACTAGTTATGGTGTTGTGATTAATTCCCTTTTACCTTCACAGAACATTTCTTCACCTTTATGTGCTCCACCAATGCATCTCCCCAAAAGAGTAGTAAAACAGGAAAGACAGGTATTTTAGGAAAGGCACATTTGGAATAAGATACAGTGATTTAGTGTCTCAGAAAAGATACAGAAAATAATTAGAAATATATTGACCATAATAAGCACAATGGAAAATGTGGAGTCTGGGTGGAAACTTATTCCAGTGTTGATGGCATACAGATGTACAGCTCGTAAGCTAATAGGGTTAGTTATTGATGAGTATGATGAGTACCAGCATCAGATACTAAATAGAAGTCCTACTGTCTTATGCTGGGACAAAGTATAGTATTTTATCAGTGTATTAGACAAGTTACCATTGAATATAAAAAAAGCACAACAATTAAATACTTGACAGAAGATTTCCATTCTGACCCCAAAACTTCTTCCAGTGCATTTTGTATATAGATTTTTCTTGTGAAAGTCTCTGAAAGATCAAGAAATACCACTCTCATTCACTTCTGCCACATATTTCTACATAACAATTTCTGCCTTCTTATACACAGCTTCAAGGCAAAGATGATGTTATAAACATACTTTTCCTTTAAAATCCTTCATAAATGGATGTAATAAAACAAACAAAAGTGCACAGACTTTTTTTTTATAAAGCAATAATAGAAATGTGAAGGAAAGGTTCACACAGAATTATCTAGTATTAGGGCATCAGTGTAAGCAATGGAAGATATAAATTAATCTCTTCCATTCTGTTTGCACTTTTTCTGATCTGGGACTTCTATTTATGGTTCTGCTTTCTAAATAAGTTATTTATGACCATGTTATGGAGTATTCTTGGGTGATGGGTTTTTTTCTCTCTCTTTTTTTTTTTTTTTTTTACTAAAATACATCAGTAATTAAATAATCTAGAGTTCACACTTCAGTGAGGGGAGAGATCAAGTTTTGAAATCTAATTTTTTTTACAAAGCAGAATTTTTGTCTCTTGGCCATCCTGAGGTATGACATTTATTCTAAGTAACTTACTCATTAAAACAAAGGTGAAGAGGGAAGCTACATGCACAATAGTTAGCTGTCCACAAAAAATCTCATATAAAAATGAGAAACTCCATTTAATTGTTTTTAATTAAATAAATTAATGAATTATTTATTTGAATTATGTTATGTCTGATTAGTTATTTTAGCAGTCACTGTTTGGAGACTAATTCACCAGTCATCGTCCAACTTCACACATTTGTGAGTCTGACCAGAACTTCAGAGTGACTGTGACCTGGTACTCTTGTAATTTGATATACAGTTTGTTTCAGAGAAGTCTATGACACCTTGTCCTATGATGAAGCCTCTACAAAGGAGGGAGAGTCCTGAAGTCTTAAATTAAATGAAAAAGCTTGTGCAGCAATTGTCAAACTAGTTGTTATGAGGAGAACTGGCTGGTTGCAGCTTTCGGCTTTCAACTAATCTACCCTGCAGGTTGCCTAGAACTGAAAACTTCAGACAGAATTGCTTCCCACTCAGATTTCTATCAAATTAGCAGAAAGTGATGCTCCCTCTCACAGCCACCATCTCTCCTAGCACCACTCTAGAAAATGTACTTTGCCAACCCCCCTCAAATTGAACATCTAGACACCTAGATGAATCCCTATATGTCATCCTTATATGAAGAAGTCATTGAAAAAGTGGTTATCCTTTTTCCTGTTTCCCCAGGCCCACCATAGTTTGCCAGGATTTTTTAGGTTTTTTGTCCTTTATCCATGGCAAGGGTTTCCTAACTCTATCTTGATTCAGTTGCATGTGAGCTTCCCTGGGAGACATGAATTATTTCATATACAGTTTTTCTGTTGTTGCAAATATCTTGAAGGGCCGTACCAGCTACTGAGTTTGTTCAGCCCTGTCCTGTTCAAATGTAACTGATGTAACTGATGCAGCTGGAGAATAATTTCCAATTGTGGTGGTATTCTCATGCATTCCCTTAATTATCTCTTCAAGTTCTTCTATTAATGATTGCAGTAGCCTTTTTTAGAAACTCAGGAACAAAGTCAAGTTTGATATCTGTAAGTATGTGTGGAACATAAGGATGTGTGGACACCTGGAATGTAAGGACATCTGGTTTATGAGGATATATGACTAAGAGCTATTCAGCATAAAAAAACCCCAAACTCACAGAAACAAGAAATGGGATGAGTAATAAATTAAGCATAAACACTAATGAACAGAAGATAATGGAGAAAATAACAAGGACTAGGACTCTCAGGCCACTAATCAACAGCCTACTGAGATGCTCCACTACAACTTTGTAACTGATATGAGGGAGCGTAATGGGATTATCACAGGTCTCATGGGAAAGAACAAACTTCCAATAGGGAATTTTATTTGGTTTATGGGACTGTGTAAAATTTATGGAATGTTTTAAGGGTATTATGGGAATATATGCAAGTTATTCTGGGATGTTTAGGAAAAGAACTAAGGTTGGGGAAAGGGAGGGATCAAAATGCGATACCTATAAGCGCGGAAAGATGGAGAGGAGGAAAAGGAGATCAACATTCATCTGGCCAAATCCTGCATCCGATCATTTTATTTTTAGATCCTATTCCTTACTGTCTTCTGTGTGATCTTGCCATCTGTTTTGCATGTGATGTATGTTGGGGAATGATTCACTAGTGAATGGCAAGCTGGACTAGCTCATGTGTAGAAGGTCACTCGCATCTGGCCAGGACCCGAGGTCTGAGCCACTGGCTGGGTGAGGGTCCCAGGATCCAGGCATGGATGTCAGACTTAAAGCCCATTCTAGTATTTGAGGGGGTTTTGTGAAATGAGAGTGAGATTAAGTGTGCCTTTCACTGTTTAGCTTCAAACCTGATAAGACACAGAGAAGGAGGAAGACTG
The DNA here is from genome assembly GCF_964106895.1 of Numenius arquata. Classification (NCBI taxonomy): domain Eukaryota; kingdom Metazoa; phylum Chordata; class Aves; order Charadriiformes; family Scolopacidae; genus Numenius; species Numenius arquata. The sequence goes on along the minus strand of NC_133576.1, from coordinate 104,759,612 downwards.
GGTTGTCTATGTTCAGGTGTATGTGAGCACTGCTGATGTGTATGTGGGTGCTGGAAAAGGCCGTGCTGTCTGTGGTGGTGTGTGTGGTCAGCCACATACATGTTGTTATTCTATCTTTGGGATACACGTGCCACTCACTACTGGATGGACCTGGAAATAAGAACAGCAGCAAACAGACTGAGAAAGGAAATCTCCTGGGTCTATGAGTCCTAATTCAGCCTGCCCTTAGCAAAACCATCTTCATTTCATTCTTATGAAGGTTATCGGCAAAATATGTCCCAGTGCTACTTACTAAAGGACAGGCGATAGTGTCTTTCTAAATGTAATTGAACTTCTATTCCGTCAAGTGCAGGGGAACAGGCTAGCCAAAATAATCACCTGATCTAAGTCCCTTCTGTGAAGACAAGGATTTCCTTTATTTCTTCCATCTGGTATATTCCACCTTGGCTGGATGCTAGGTACCCACCGAAACCACTCTATAACTCCCCCTCATCAGCTGGACAGGGGAAAGAAAACAATGACAGGCTCATGGGTTGTGATAATGACAGGGAGAGTTCATTCACCAGTTACCATCATGGTAACTTGTGGACTTGTGGAAAATTAATCATGGAATTGTGGAAAATACCACATGGTATTTATACTTGTGGTATACTTGTGGAATTCCAAATACTTGTGGAAAATACCATCATGGTATCCACTTGACTTGTGGAAAATTAATTTCATTTATTACCAATTAATTCAGAGTAGAGTGATGAGAAATAAAACCAAATCTTGAAACACCTTCCACCCCACCCCTTCCTTCTTCCTGGGATCAACTTCACTCATGATTTCTCTACTTCCTCCCCTCCAAGCAGCGCAAGGGGATGGGGAATGGGGTTTGTGGTCAGTTCATCACACGCTGTCTCTGCTGCTCCCTTCTCACACTCTTCCTCTGCTCCAACGTGGGGTCCATCCCATGGGACACAGTCCTTCACAAAGTTCTCCAACATGGGTCCTTCCCACAGGCTGCAGTTCTTCATGAATTGCTCCAGCATGAGTCCTTTTCATGGGGTGCAGTCTTTTAGAAACAAACTGCTCCAGTGTAGGTTCCCAACGGGGTCACGAGTCCTGCCACCAAACCTGCTCCAGCGTGTGCTCCTCTCTCCACAGGTCCACAGGTCCTGCCAGGAGCCTGTTCCAGTGTGGGTTTCCCATGGGTTCATAACCTCCTTCAGGCATCCACCTGGTCTGGTGTAGGGTCCTCCACAGGCTGCAGGTGAACATTTACTCCACCATGGACTTCCATGGGCTGCAGGGGGACAGCCTGTCTCACCATGGTCTTCACCATAGTCTTTGCCATGGGCAGTAGGGGGATCTCTGCTCTGGCGTCCGGAGCACCTCCTCCCACTCCTTCACCTCTCCCCTCCTTGATGTCTGCAGAGTTGTTTCTCTCATGTATTTTCACTCCTCTCTCCTGGCTGTTGTTGCACAGCAAGTTTTTTTCCCCTTCTTAAATACAAGGCTGAACCCATCAGTGACAGTGGTAGCACCTGATGGGTTCGGCCTTGACCAGCAGTGCGTCTGTCTTGGTGATGGCTGGCATTGGCTCTATTGGACATAGGGGATGCTTCTAGCAACTACACACAAGAGCCATCCCTGCAGCCCGCTGGCTACCAAAGCCTTGCCGTGCAAATCCAATACATCCATGACAGAGTAGTTCAAATGAATTCCTGGAGCAAGCGCTTTCCACCTATCATCTTGGTGTCTCCTCAACAAGAATAAATATTTGATGGTATTTGAGAGTTATGGAGGAGGGGTAGGAAAATACTGTTTAAATATCTATTAACATAAATATTGTTTTCTGTAACATTTTAACTCAATAGTTTTACCTCTAGTTCAGAAAGGATCAAATTATCCAAATCACACAGTGACAAAAGCTTTCTCACAGGATTTATTAAGCTTTATATTGGTATTTGAATTTTAATGAATACTAAGATTCACCAATATAGAAAAATTCTTTCAATTCTCTTGTCCCTAGGCTTTGCTGTCACTGTTCACCCTCTAAAATCTTCTGGTTTCTGCAGAATGTGCAATCATTATAGATTCAAGAGTGCTAAATGTGAACATGCACGTACATACGCATCAACTAACATAAACCCAAAAAAACTTATCTGTTTTTACACTTGACCTTAACAATATGATCAGGTTAACAATACATTTAAGGTTAATGAACTAATTATTTTTAGCCTAAGCAAGAAGCACACACACTGATTTTACTGTGCAAATAACTGCTCTCTGTCAGTGCCCTTTGTATTGCTGTTTGCACCTTTTAATTAGACTTGAACAATTATTAATAAGATCTCAAGGAATGTTTCCATTGATGGTTTCTAAAATTGAATGGTACTGTAAGGAAGTGAAAAGTCTTGCTGAAGAGTATTTTTATTGCTTCAATATATATGTGTCCATAGCCTGATATTACAGAAATCTCAGCAACCTAATAGTATTATATGGAAATTTCTGCAATAACCACGACTATATGTTCCTGTTTGCCTAACAGAGTATTCCTTAATCTGGGTAAATACAGAAAGGCTTAGCGTAATGACAATACAGTGTGAGATTGACAGCTAAATTCTTGGTTTGGTGGAGATGAGAGAAGCCACAAATAAGAGGATACAAACTGTACCACAAATTCATGTTCCATAAACTTTTTATGGCCTAGTATTATGCAAAGAACTTGCCAAAAAGGAAAAATTGTATTTTTTGGTGCATTGTACAGATAGGAAATTATGTTGTGTTTTTTTTTTTTCATCTGAGTCAACTGTGCCATTCTTGCTATTCCTGACAAAAAGGAGTCAGAGCACCCTTGTCTTGGCAAGTGAGTTCTGCAGCCACAAGTTTTTAAAGCATCAATTACAAAAATAATATTGTGAATAGCCAACGCTGCACATCATGTAAACATGCTGCAGAGCTAAAATAAGTGTTTATTCCTCTGAGCAAATCAGATAATCAGATTATGGTCCTGTAGAATTGTACTTGTGTTCTTGGCGGTTGTATTCAAATCTGTCTGGAGACATTGCTACAACCTGTGTGTCAACATATTCCAGACTTTATACAGCAGAAAATGTGTCAAATGCCAATGAGAAATGGATTCCAAAGTGGACAATGTGGTTTTGTGCAGATGCAGTATTGCTCTCTTGTAGGCAGCAAGCCACTGTCTGAATCAGGACTTATTTTGTGTTGATTATGCAAGGAAAAGTGTTGGAGGGCATGAAATCACACATACAGCTTGCTTTAAAGCTAACAACGGACAGGAATTCTGCATAAAATTTGTGTCCAGGCTACCACTCACAGCTCACTTGTAGCTGACCACCATCTTCCATTTGTTAGAGGCTGCCTCCTCTCAGTACCTGATCCTGAAGACACTTTAATCAAAACAAATTGGGTAGCTTTAAAATGTGCAAATAGCAAGTCTTCTTTATTCCAGGTCATTTTGACTGATGCAAATTACAGAGTGCTTGTAACAGCACTTCTGTAAGGACATCTAATGGGAAGAATAATCTCAGGCAGAAGGAAAAGGGACAGCAGGGTTAAACTGGCAGTGGTAGCCTTTTCTGTTAGTACAGCTGAATCACAAAGAGGCTGTTTATCCGCCGGATAGAGGTACACAAGAGGCAAGCGCAACACCAGAAATGGGCGAGTGATACTAGTTGTGACAGGTTAGGAAGTAAACATCAGTAGCAATGCAATACAGAGATCCGCACTGATGTAAAGCTGAATAATGAGACTCGAGCAGAGGCAGATTTATGAAGAGTTCCAGTATTTTCGCCAGAATCCATATTCCCTTGCTATGAGCAGATATCGCATTATCAGATACAGCCAGCTCAGCAAGATGTCAAGGGTGGAGAAAGTCATTGCTGCATTTCAGTGTGGGAGTGACAGCCATAGGTTTAACTATAGCAGATGGGCAAACCTGTGGCATCTGAACAGTTCAAGTGTGGATCCATTGCAGAAACTGTGATGTGAATGGCTGCGGGCAAGCTCTCCTGGTGGAAAGCCTTCTGGATCTGCACCAGAAGTGAGGAAATGAGCCAACACTGGCTGTTTAAGCCAACATCAGCAGGTCTCTCAGGACTCAGCTGTCTGCTCATCCCACTCTCAGTCCACAGTAAAGTGTTGCATAAATAACTGTCTAAGGAGTGCAGATATCTTCTGTCTCTGAACTGCTCTTGAATCCTCTGTCATAGGATATGTGTGACTTTGGACTATGGGAAGATTTTTTGGTGTTGAGATCCTTGAGAGAAAAAATTAGCCATGCGTGAACTATATCACATACACTGTTGACCATTTAAAAAATATAACAACATTTCTCGTGCTGTAATAATCAGTGTTCAACTGAAAGCAGAAATTGATGATACAGCTGTTTTTGCACTGTTGGTTGTAGAAATCTTGTTTCTCTGAATAAAGGTAGCAATAGATATATAAATCACTTTCACAGAAAATTCAGGTCGGAGAATTTCTTAAGAACTTCCTCATTTCTTTGTTCCCTCCCTGTGGTGTCCGCTCAAAAGTAAAGGTGGTCTCAGCAGTTAGAAGCCCCAGAACAGCAGCAATGCCTCCATTTCAGTGCTGCTGAGTCAAAATGCTATACTCCACTGAAAATGAAGAGTCAAAACCAGATACTCAGATTCTGTTCAGAATTTTTTTCCTGCTTTTCCTTGAAAATATGTTTTTTCTTCTACTTTTAAAATTTTTTGTGCTGAATTTTTATTTGTCATGGAAAATTCCCACCACCACCAGTTTTACTTAAAAATACGTAAAACCCCCAAACCACTGCTAAGGCAATTTGATATGACATACACTGGTTGCTGTTGTTGTTATGGAAGTATTCATCAATCTGAACTCAATTTTGAGTCAATAGAAAGTACCAAGAAAAAATTCACACCTTCCATATAACTCAGAGTGTTTAGACTCCCCAACAGGAGAGGAGGCTGCATTTATTGCATTAATGTTTGATTCAAGAGGTTGTTTGAGTGTCCTTAAATCAGTGACTCCTTAAACTTCCTCGCTTTACCTCTTAGTGCTTGGGTTCATTGCACATTAAATGTATGAGGACCAAGGTTTATGTCTACTGATGCACAATGCCTTCTTTGTGTCCTACTAATGACAAAGTATTACCATGAGTTTGTAGCCAAATAAGGCAGATTTATATCTGCCTTTGTGCTGATGAGGCTGAAGGCAGCTGGATTATATCACCAAAACTTGTTTTCAATCTCTCCCCTGAAAACTAGGCAGAAAATTCTACAGAAAAAGCAGCTGCACAGAATGGCTAGGAATTATAGTTTGCACAAATTTTACTGTTTGGTTTCTTTATTGCTGGTAGTATTTGGTTTGGCTTTTAAACTCTTCACCAATGCATACTGGCATCTGAATGGTTGTAAGAAAAATCTGTGAAACACAACATAATTTTAAGGTACCTGGCTAGAACTTGATTTGTTGTTGTTGTTGTTGGTTTTAGAGTTATTTGTATTTGTAGTTGCCAAGAACCCAGAAAATTCTCACAATAAACTGCACGCATCTCACTACACCCAACTGCCCATGGCTTAAGCAAAGTGTTTCAGTCTTTCACTGGCATCCATAGCTGCCAGAAAGTGATGATACACTGCCAATATAATGTGCAGATGTTAGTAATCATGAATTCAGTGTTGGGCATGAAGGAATGTGGAGTGAGGAATGCCAGAGACTGGCCAGCAGCATTGCGTGTGGCCAGAATTTTTCATTGAGTTCACATGTGTGCTGTGATACTGTTTGTGCACCTTCTGTCTGGATATATTTGAACACACTAGGGAGTAACTTCCTAATCAGCTGTTACCTGATGTCCATCTGCTATCCCTAATACCATGTGTCCTCTGTACAATTTACTAATACTTGCTTGTGACTCATTACTTTTATTGTATGCAGGGTATGCTGTTTTGTAAAATAATAGACATCCATTAAAGGTGGCATTCAAATGACCTAACCTTAGGCTTCTGAAAGTCTGATGCTTACTCTAGACTGCAATATTGGTTCCCACTATAGTCAGATGAAAGCTAGGCATCTCTAAGGGAATTTCACCCCTTCCTGAGACAGATCTGGAACAGTGACAATGAACACTTCCCTGAAGGCCATTTTCTCTTTCCTCTGAGTACGGAGAGGACTAAATATCACTGTTTTAGCTGAAGCTAGATGATACTCACCTACAAGAAAGATTGATATTAATCTGACTAAATGTAGTTCTCTGTAACCTCAGGCTCTTTTTATAATCTTTCAAGAGAAACATGTGCAGTGCATTTCTTTCTACAGTGAGATGTCTAAAACAAGCGAGACAAATTGCATAATAGAGCTATGCCTTCTTCTTTATTGACTATGGTCAGGTACATAAAGTAACTACGACAGATGCTGAGATTTGTCCCACCACAAGTAACATACTTTACAGAAGGTTTAATAATGATGTCTTTGTATAAAGACTACTTATCAGTTAGACTTGCGTGCTGTGAGTATAATTACTTTTCCCTGTGCAGGACAGATATTACATGAAGAAATACTCTTCACATGCAAATACTTATTCCCTAAATTCTTGTTATTGTATTTAAGACTGGATGTTCAGGTCCTACTCAGCCAGAAATTCACTAACAATTCTCATTGATTTAAATCAAGTTGGGAAAGCTGTTTAAGTTACTAGAGAGCATCATGTGTGGGTTTTTTTTCTTTTCCAAAAGAAGAAATACATATTGCTATCAGGGTTCTTCACATCGTAAATACATGAAGACAAAGGTTCAAATCTCCTAGTAGATTGCAGCTCCTATGTATTTCCATAATAGTGAACCATTACCCTGAGCTTGTGAACAGAAGCAGGAGCAGGAATCTGATCAGGAAGGGAAAGCAAGCTACAAGTGGGGAAGGGTGATCTTTTGCTTGTTTGGTTTCTTTTTTTTTTCAAGAAATGACATCTAACTTCAAGGTAGTAGACTCATATTTTGTCACTCAGTCAAGCTGACTAATTTCTAGAAGTGTTCAGCACTCAGGAATTGTCACCAAAAGTCAATGTTTCATAAGCAAGTCTATCAAAAGAAAAGCAACCATTATTTGTTCCTGTGGAAAAAGCATTTTTTCTTGAGTAAGTCCAGTGTGAATTTCTTACACCTCCCCTCTGCATGCATTCCCAGAGGATCTGAACTTTTAGACACCACCAACTACATCACATGGCTATGTAGCTCGACTTACTGCATCTCTTGCTTTTAGCCCTTAAAATCCTCAGGGAGAAAGCCAAGGGGTGATATGAGAATCATAATAAATCAGTGAAAGATTATCACTGGCTCTAAAGGATTAGATCCTGTATTAGCTCATGTAGCAAAAATTATAAAACTTACAAAGACCGGTACATGTTTCCTTGTAAACTCATTAGGATAACATATTTGTTACTTAGATTGACTGAAAATAAAGTAATAACATCTCTCTCCCTCTCCCATGTCTTTCTCTGTAAGCTTACCTCCCCCCCCCAGATCAAAATGGAATAAAATGAAGGGAAACTTTCTGTAGCCCAGGCATTAAGGGGGATAAAAGCTAATATGTCCGTCAGCCTGGCAAGTAATAGCGGCTGCACTGGAGACAGTTGACCACCAAATGGTATCCTAGCAACATACAGTATCATCATTATACATAGTGCTATCAAGCAAAATTTATCCTTTTCAATATCTTAGCTTCAAGAGAGCAGGGATGAATACAGAGCAAAGGATAAAAATGGTGCCTATGAGAAAGACAACATGGGGTTTTAATTTAAGCAGAGGTTATATGGAATGTCCGTGCAAAATGAATAAAGAGCATAGCATTTTTTTGTGTTGAGGAAAGTTACCTACCAGTGGTAAGGCACTCTCAGACAATTATGATTCAATTTGCTTTCAGAATACTAATCCTGTGTATATTTCATCTTAGAATAAAATTTGCAGTATGATTTCTCTTTAATTCCATTTAAATTTTTCCATTTAATTGGGGAGGGGTAAGGGGAAATATATTTTAATTACTCAACATTTCTAAATCTTTAAAAAATCTCTAGGCAAATCCACCTATAAATTGTGGCTTTCAAAAACAATTATAGCTTTCATTGTTTCTAATATTAAATTGGATAATTACATCTCTGTTGATAAACTCTCAAAATTGAGCAGTTTCCTCTTTTTGGATGATAAATTGCCTTCTATTCTCCTGTTATATTTAGAGCCATTGATCCTACACTGTCCATATAATTTACCAATGTGCATAATGATCATGACTGTAAATAGCCTTGTCAAAGAGAGGACAAATGAACCTATGTGCAGATTAATTACAGGATGTATCCTTTCTTCAGTTTTGAGAAAAGATTAGAAAAGCACGCTAAGTATCTACGCCTTATGGACCAGAAGATCTGGCTTCTCCTGTCCAGCGTAAGTTGGCATGTTTTCACTGATCCTAGTTGAAATGAGGATGCCTGACCTCAACTGAGGGTTTGGCTGAATACAACAAGACTACTGATAATACAGACAGAATTAAAGGCAGGTAGGATAGTACTTTTTAGTAAAAGTTACTCCTGCAAACATGACCTCAAGCAGAAGGTAAAACTGTCTCCCTTTAGTAGCAGATGTACTGCCAAGTAAGCAGTAAGTTGCAAATATCAGGACAGTGTGCCAAGATACTGATCACTGATCATTTTTAACTTATAGTCCAAACATTATCCTGCAGAGGATACACACCACAGGAAATGGATTTACAAAGCTATGTTTTATGATATACTAAGCATTTTTGTATGCACCAGAAAATCTGTGTGAAAAAGGTTTCCATGTGGCACTCTGCAGTAGAGGGCTCTTTGGAGACTTAGCTGGGGAAAAAAATAAAATCACTTTTAAATTATGCATTTTTAAAAATGGCATAATTGAAACAAGTTTTTAATTCAACATTCAGTCTCTCCCTTAATTTGTATTTCTAATTCCTTTCAATGATCTGTTTTGGAGCAGGCTATTTAGCTTCTCATCTTTTGTTATTTATGCAGATAACAGCAATCCCCTTTCTTCTCCAACTATTCTGGCAATCTCTAGTGCCCAGTGGTAGCAGTTCTTCATCACATCGGTTGATATCTTCTTTAGCTTCCAATCAAAGAGTCTGGACATAGGCATATTTTAAGCTAGTAGAATAATTTATTCTACTCTGTCCGGTTCCAGGGTTACCTTATACCCTGTCTGTGCATTCATGTAGCCAATCACAGAGGAAAAAAAAATATAATCACCCGAACAACAGACACATTTGCTTCTTGTAATCTGGCTGCCGCTATGCAGACTGTATGTTTCTGATTAGCGTTCCCCGAGCAATATATCAAAAAAATACTGGACAAGAAAGAGCCTGAGAGGTGACAGGAAAGCTGTCCTCTGTTAGCCAGCAGCCACATTGAGACCTGTAACACGTGTGCTGAAAATTTCTCTGTGATACAAATATGTCTTCAGTAGCTTAGGCTATATCAGCAGGACAACAGGCTAGACCTATTCTGAAAATGCCTTATATGTAGTTAATAAAGCAAGTTATGACTTGCTGTATACACATGAATGCGTATTCAAAGTTTCCATAGTCTACCGAAGCAAGTGTGTATCTCAAAAGGTTGTGTGGATTTTCAGCGCATATAATTTCTGCTCTAATTTCTTTCACCAGTCTGATCTTTGATAAGAGAGAAGCTAAGGACACAGTAATCCTGTTCATGAGAAAGAGAATATAATCATCCGTAAGAAGCTAAAACAACCCTCAGTTTTACCTTCTTGACAAAATGTTAGAGGAAACAGATAAGTCTTTGGAACCACAGGGCAATATAAATGCAGAGCGATTAAGCAGAATTCATAGAAAGGAATCAGAGTAAGTGTCTGAGTTTTTATGTGACACTAAATTAATGTTTTAGGGATATTAACAACTTGGCAGTTAAGTGAGCAGAGATACTTCAGAGAAATCATATCAAAAAAGTGCTGGAGCAATCCAGCTTGGCTGATTAGTGTAGGAATTTATGAAGGCCTTATATGACTTGTTTTCTTGTAGTAGTAAAAACTGGGTTTAGTCACTTGGGAGGTCATCTTTCTTTCTAGAATTCCATGTTCACCTAAGTTTATTTTAAATTCTGAGGACATTAGTGACACAAGTGAAATTCCTGTAAGGATTTGGTGCCAATTCTTAGAAGCTTTAACCTTGAGAATTTTTAAAGTGGAAGAGAAGGACATCTCCTTCAAGACTATCTTTTATCTATATTAGGCATTGGGAGAAATCTGCATTTTGTAAATCAAATATGGTAAAGCAAAAGTTCTATCTTTTGTGGGCAGAGTGGGAGAAAAAAAAAAAAAAAAAAGAAAAAAAGACAAACCAAAACCAATACGATTTTAGCTAATATTCTAGTTTGCTTGGCAAAGGAAGTTCCACTCATTGACAGGCAGGCCTCTGCCATCTGTGTTAAGTGGGTGCATTGCAAGCACCTGGAGCTACGAGGAATACTTTCCTTTTTAATTCTTTCTTGTAAAACAGATGGGAAAAAGCACAGCTAGTAGTGTTATGCTGTGTTTAAATATGAGTAGACCATCATCTATTCTCACTGTTGCCTTTCAGCCAGATACATATATATTTGGACTCCCAGGTTTTAATCAGCAGAAGCATGTCAGTGTTCAGGAGTCTATGCTGTTGTGAGCTACTAGCAAAGAACTACGAAAGAGGCCACAGTGACCTAGTACTTATTCAATGGCAGTATACGGATTAGAAGAGATTATAGTTTTCTGAATGCAAAGCTCTAGTTAATGAGCATTTTAAAGGAAATGCAAGAAATTATGGTATCTCTAAGGCCTATGAAGGTATGGGACAAACGGGAGGATTCACAGATGCAAAAATTCAAATGTCAAAAAGGGACAATTATAGCCTTGCAAAACTGTTTCTTATACACATGGCTGTAGGATTTCTCATGAAAGCAGAGGAAAGTTTATAAGACCCCATTTTCACAAAGGCTTGAAGGAGTATAAAGAACCTTTGAAGTGATATTAGGAGCTTTAAACTAAAAAAAGCGATCCAGGTAAATCCTTCCCAACACACTGAAGTACTTGAGATTCTGTAGGGGTCTAAGGGTTTCTGGCCAAATATTCTTAATTCAGCTAACTATGTGCATGTAATAGGTTAAATGCTTATAGAATCATAGAATGGTTAGAGTTGGAAGGGACCTTAGATCAGTTTGGGACACAAAACATTGACATTCTTATGCTTAGCAGCTTTCAACAGACAAAATAAATGGATATGCTCAAATCAAGCCTAACAGAGTTGAAATATTGCAGTTCTCATCCTTTCACAGAATCACAGAATGACATGGGTTTGGAAGTGACCTCTGGAAAATAATGAAATATATACAATATATACAAAACAAATATCAAGATCCCAGGCGTGGGGGAAATCCAGACTGGACTCAGTGATGGATGGGAACTGGGTTCAGGAACGCAAGGATTGGAATCAAAGGCAGATGAACAGGGTCCTCCTCTGACACCAGTCATTGAAGAAAGAGCCTTACCCCTTTGATCCCTCAGCTTTTATACTGAGTATGATGCAAATGGGATGGAATACCCTGTTGGTAAGGTTTTGGGTAACCTGTCCCATCCACTCCTCCCCACAGGTGCAACCCTTCTATGCTCTTCCACTTCTGATCCTCCAATGGGGCAAATAACAAAGTTGTCTGACCTTGGTTGTTATGGGAATAAGTATAAGCAAGAGCATCTCTGCATCCCATTCCTTGGTATTAACTATAAACATCAGACTTTATCTCTCTGCTCTTAATTTCAGAGAGTGCCGTTAATTACAAGAAAATTCACTGAAAAGTAAAATTACTGAAAAGAAAATTGATTCTGTTCTACCTCAAACCACAGCAAGAACTATACCTCTTTAATACTGATTACTTAAATTTTTCAGATTTCCTTTAGAATCAATAGGGAGGAACCAGGGATTAATTCAACTTTTAAGAGGTTATTTCATAATCAGTATGGTCATGAAAGAAGACTTTCATAAAAAATATCAGAAGCCAGCTGATGTGAAGAGAAATCATCTCTTTAAACCAAGAGTTTCATAAGTTTTATATCCCATCTGTTTTTATGTAGTTAAGAAAAACTGAGACTCAGTATTCTTCCTGTGCAAAGAAAAGAGATTAATATTTATGAATTATGACTCAGATTAAGATTTATGTATTCCTTCCACAAAAGTAGGCTTACTGAATCACCATTTCTCCCCACCTGAATTGCAGGTACCTTTTTGCTTGGAAGGAAACTGAATTTATAAATATATATAGTGCAGTGGGCATACTAAGGTGTAAAACACACCTGCTGATGGCTGAGTGGCAGTGAATGGCAATTACCATGTTTGTAAGTAGATTTTCTCTGAGGAATAATTTTGCCTCCAAAATGATCTTGAAATAACAATCACAATATTTTTTTAGAAAGTTTAATGTCATTTTGTAGTTTTAATTCTTCTTAAGGATGGTGTGTTCTCATTTCTGATGAAATATTTGCAGTGCCAATAATCACAATAAGTATAGGCCCTTGCAAAATACTACTCTTTCTTTTGCTTTGCTTTTAGACAATGAAAAATGTAGCTTTGAGAGTTCTGATATCTTTTCATGCTATGTTACATGTTGCCATGGCCAACTGGTAGGGATCAAGAGTAAGAAGGGAAATTAAAGTTGTCATCCTAAACACCATGTCAGTATTTCAATTAGCTCTGAAATACTGTGAGTCAGGATGCATCTGTCTGTAATTGGCAATGCATTTAGAATACTTCAGGATCTAACTCTTTCAAAGTGTCATTATATGCATTCTTTAATACAGCTTTTTGTCTGTATAAGCGAGGACTTATTTTCTGGAGAATTAATGTATTTGAAATTTTTATTGAATGTCCTCTCATTTTTTTAAAAAAACATTTTAGTTTAAGATATGGATTAAATCACTGAATAATAAAAAGTAATTAAATTTTTGCTATTTTTTCCAAAATCATGTTTTTCTATTAAAATGTTTTTTCTTCCTTTCACCATTGAGATATTTTTATGATGTCAAAAAAAATAATGCTGTTGTCTTTGAAAGCATAATGAAAATGAGATGAAAATTAGAGCTCTTTAGGAAAAGTTATGCAACAAATTAAAATGGGATATCTAACTATTTTGCCTTGGTGACAACAACAATAAGGCAAAGAATCTTTGAAATCTGTTATAAAGTGCCTACGTGCTATAGCTCTTCTAGTCAGCACCATATGATTGACCCATGTGCAGAACAGCTTACTTTGGAAGGGCTGGAGTTTGAACATGGATGTTCTGGAATGGATTACCCAGATGCAGGGGTCAGAAAGGTTGGTTCTTCCTGCAACAGAAGGTATCAGTTGCAAATGGAGAATTTTCAACTACTGTCGGTAGCTGACGTGTCACTTGATTTTTGGCACAGTCACAGAATTGAAACATGGTAAAAAACACTCTTTGAAACAATTATTTTGGAAAAAAAAAATACACAAAATTCCACAAAATTAAACTCTCAAATGAAAAAAACAACACCAAAATGCAAAAAAAACCCCCACAACCAAGCACACAAGAAAACCTCAAAATAGCAAATAGCTTTTCCCTAGAATTTTCCTCATTAATTCTCATTTCCTCATTAAACATAAACTTTAGGCTTATTCCTTCCTCATTCCTGATAAGATTAACCGGAAAACAAGCCTTCCATTTTCTTAATAATTTCGAGGTTTCAGAGTTTAGTTCACTTTCACATTCAAATAAAAATGAAAGTTTCCAAATTTTACATGATTAAACTTAAGGAAGTGTTGAAAGTGGGTAGTTAGACCACATAATGTTCTGTAACTGTTTCATTCTGTAAATTAATATTCCTTTAAAGATACTAATAATCAGGCTCTCATTCGAGATGTGGAAATTGAATTCTTGGTAACAATTTAAACATGGGTTTCTTGTATCCTGAGATTTTGGTTATTCAGTTAGATATTTTTCTTTCCTTTCAGAATCCAAAGTATATTTCAGCTTAAATTAAATTTATAAAAATAATTGTGGTTTGGAGGAAAACAACACTTTTTAATGAAAATGATAAATTTGAAAACATTGATCATTTACAAGCCTTAATTCCTGAGAAAGTCTGCATTTTCAATACTCAAGCCAAGCCACTTCCTAAAGTATGAACTTGAGATTGCAAAGTTAAAAAGAGAACAGTAGGAGGATGCTATTTTGGGACTGACAGCTGGCCAAAGTCTGATGATAATCAGGTGATAGTGAAAAAAAAATTAGACTATGTGTCATTTTTTGAAAATAAAATTGGTTTATTGTTATCTTAAATTCTTCAGGATTGTTTGAGGAATTTCTTTTGCAATCCATTTCCTATTCAAAATTCTGCTTCAGAATGTAGTCTCTCATAACAACACTATCCATTTGAGTACATGAAATAAGGTAAAGAATTTGAGTGTTTAAACTGTCTGGAAAATAAACTCAGTCATATTATTTATTACATTTTGAAAGCTATCTCTGACTATCAAAACAGACATTTTGTGTCTGAATGTTATTGATTATCTGATCAATATTTAGCAAATCAGTCTTACCCCCACACGCAGAGGTTTTTTTCAATGAATGGAAAGAGAGTTCCCCTAGATGAAACAGTAAATAAAAACAGTAAATAAAATCTTATTGCTGTTGTATCAGATAAATATATGGAAATATTGGCTGTAATTTTCTTTGGTAGAGAAGTGAATTGAGAGCATGTGGAATCTTAACCACTACACAGTTTTTAAAAAAAAAACAAAACCAAACCAAACAGGATATCTCTGCCATCATCTACTCTTTTCTTGTTGCTAAAAAAAAAAAAGGAAAAAAAGAAAGAAAAGAAGAGTAGCAATAACAGCATTTTGAGGGAATCGAGGTCATCATAAGTTATGATGGATGTATTCTCAGAAATCCTAGCAGATCAGATTCAAAAGAGGCTTTAGGCAGAGAAATGCATAGTTTCAAGATACTAATGAACATAGTGGTAGGGTAATAAAGATTTTCAGTGTTACAACTTAGGTTTTGAATGTCTTTTAATACCCACTGCTTCTGAATACATTCCAAAGTCCTATTCTGAATTTAGCTTATAGAAATGTATGTAATGTGTCTATGGTGACATAGTGTGTCAGTGTCACGGCTAGATCTGCTTTTTTCTAGTCCTGTATATTATCTTCTATGCTATGACGCAGAGGAGGAAAAACATGAATAGGGAATTTTTACCCCCTTTGTCTCCTAAAAAAATCATACTTCTTGATATTATTGCTACAGAAATTCATATAATTGAAAGTCACAGTAAATTGCTGTGATTTCAGTTTTATTCTTGGATCACATAGTTGCAGATCCTGTCCAATTTAGACATATCATTAATACATCCTTAAACCTCTTGATGGATAAGAACTGAAAAGGAGTGTAAATCTTCAAAGAGCTAGAGAAAATGCACTTGGTATAAATTTGGACACATACTATTAGTCCTAAATGTTTTTCATTTTGAAATAATTCTTAAACTAAGATATTCTTAGGTGTACATGCATTTATGATAATGAAAGTAGTAGAACTTGCACAGATTCATATGAAAGCATTTTTTGTTTAATTCACGCTGTACAAACACCCAGGGAGCATTCAAATTATTCATACTTCTCACTAGTAGTGATTAGGTACATTGTCTTCTTAATGCAAACATACTTAACTGTATGAACTGGAAATAAATAGTAAATTGTTAATCAGTTTTCAAACCTGTCTAGTGCTGAATTCCTCTTTTCTTTATACAATACAGAAGGTTAAAGAAAATCCACACTCTTACTAAGGAACCTGCCTATTAAAACATTATGCAAACATCTTTTATTTAGCCTCTCTTTTTTTCTTTCAGTCTCATTATTAGGGTCATCACTCTTCCTCTATGAGGTTGGCATGTCTTCAAACACAGCAAAGTTTACTTTTTCCAGAATTTCAGTTCTTACCCCCTTTTTAGAAGGAGTGACTTCTTCATAGAAACCAAGTATTTTCATTAGGTAAAAGAGTTAGCTATTTTACACTCAGACTGAAAAAAAAAAAAAAAAAAGAAAAAGAAGATAAAAGCTGACAAATATGACGAGCACTTAACAGGTTTTGCAGAAGAAGTTAGTAGACCTCCTTATTCAAGCAATAAATAAAGTGAATCCATATTTTACCTTTCTCAAGACTTCTGGCCTTGGAAATATGGGTGGAGCTTAATTCTACTGTATGCTATTTTCCAACATTTATGTGAAAAGTATAATCGGCCCTCTGTTTCCCATGCCACATAAGCCACAGATCTACAGCAGCATGGAGAAGCTACAAAGCTGTGGACATCACTTTTCTCCAGGATGTCCATTTGCTCCACACAGCCTTTCATTATCCTAAGCAAAATGCTGTGTGCTACTTTCATCTTCTTAAGAAAGCTTACCTATTAAAAACAAGGTCCTGGATTCTGGTTTTATCTCTAGCAGCTCTGTTGTAAAGAGTTACAAGCCATCATAGCTTACAAATACATCATAGCTCTTACAAATTACTTTTGTATCTGTACACTAAAGCCACCAGTGTTGTTCTATACTTGCTGAAACTCCCATTATTCATTATTTTGGGTAGACATGTAATATAACTGAACACAAGCTCTGGCTATTCCAAGTTGCCAGACTCATCCCTCATTGGGTCCAGAATATGAGGAATATCCATGTAGCATGTAGCCATTATTTCTCTCCATCTCAGTGACCTGTCCAAAGTACAAATTGAATAAAGATTGGAATACATCTAAGTCACATTTTAGCAATTCACTAACTGTATTTAGTGTTCTGGCCATGCACTTTGACCATTACATTCCTAAATTAAGCACTAACTGTCATTACTGGCTCTTGCCAATCTTTGTAATTCAAAAGTAACTAGAAAACTGGTCTTTAAGTCAAGAAGATAAATTCAGTGTCTTTTGTTTCCTTCAAATTAAACTCTAATAATTACGACAAGTTATTCAGAGGCAGTCTGTCATATTGATCCCATAGCTTTGTAAAAGTATTTTGCACTGACTGTAGTACACTGATTGTAAGTAGTTTTTTATTTGTGAATGTCTTGGGTTTTTTAATTAATTATAAACAATGAATACCAAAAAAAAAAAAAAAAAAAAAACAAAAGAGGAAAATAAAATTCTGAGTAGTAACATCAAAGAAAGATTAAATACATGTAAAATGAGTACGAGTAGACATCAAAATTTTTTTGAATGTTTACATGCAACATACAGAAAGAAACGTACTTCTACTACCAAGAAAACTTGGTTCCTACTGAACCAAGGTAACTTTTTTCTGGCATCTCTTACATTTAAATACTGTTCCTTAACTAAACTAAGTATTATATTAGTGAAATATTGCAGCCTTCAGGGATTATCCTGGCAGATTCTTCCCAGAACAATCCCCAAAACTCAATAGCCTAGTTTAGTTTTAGGCAGCTAATTAAAGCAATGAATTTAGCAGTGTACATTCCTTCTGCAGTCCATGGAGACAACAAGGAGATCATGGTGGGCTGAAAAACCTCTCCAAGGGACATATTTTCTTTCTCCATTAACCATATTGAGCACAGGATGAGAATGTTCCTTTCTTAAGCAATTATTTTGGGTGCTTAAAGTTAGCCATGGTGCCTTCATAGAGGGAATAAACACAGGGAATAAAGTGTGCGCATGGCACAAAGATCCACTCTCATCAGAAAGTTCTTAGACCATATCATCTCACTCATTCTACTTTTTTAAAAATCATTATTATTAAAAGCACATATTTTTCCTATCTGCCGAGAAGTCTCTGATTGAATGTCCAAACTGTAGGGACAGTTAAAACCTAAAGAAAAAGTGGCTATAAGCATGTGTTACAGTTGCCCTGGTGACATCAAGAATAAAGAAATAAATAAAACCTCTTTACATGTTCTACTCAATCCACCTTAAATCCTTTCCTTAACAATGCTTCCAGGTTTTTTTTACTACAGAGCAGCTTTCTGTTGGCTGAACAGACTGGTTAAGTAAATCTCTTATTGTAAAAAATTAGTCAGTGACTTTCTTGCTACATACAAAAAATGCCTTCCAGCTTTTCCCTAGAATTGCTTTTATTAATGATAAACCCCTAACTTTTCCCTTACAAAAAATAATAAGAATTGAACATATTAGCTAGACTCAGTGTTCTATGAAACAATAACTAAATATGGATTGAGTTACATAGAATCTATGTTATATGGTTCAGAAGCTCTTACTACGTAAGTATACACAGGTATTTTTATCGGAAAAGTTCAGAAAAATCTTGTCTAGATTCCGTGGTTCAGGCAAAAATTCCTTAACTTATCAAAGAGATTGTAGTAGCAGTAGCAGGGCTTTTTCACTGTGTAATATGTGGTTCGGGTCCTTAGGAGGCCAAAAGCCAACACATTACGTCCAATTCTGACATATCAGATTTGAATTTATGATTTTATGACACAGCATCTAAATAACAGCTTACAAAACACTTGTTTTTGAAATTTCCAATAATTTTTGAATTCCCAGTTCCTTCCTGAAGCTAAAACACTGTTCAGTCAAGAAAGTAGGATCATCACACCACAAGCCCAGCCAGCAAAAACAATCCTAGCTCTGTAGCCCAATTTTTATACATTTAGCTGAGAACAGAGACCTGAATTTTCGGCTGTATTTGGCTGTGCCTATGTTTCTGGGGGGCCAATAGAAGTGGGCCTTTAGAGAAAATTGCACAAACTATAAACATTTCAGTGGATTCTACATCAGACAGGATCCAGTCTAGTTCCAGGGAACTATTATTTATGAGCTACTCTCCAGTAGCCCATCTTCCAGTCCAGTTTAACCCCAAAATTAATCAAGTTCATGAACTTTGTAACACTGCACAATACACCCCAAGTGTGGCAAGAGGAAAAACTAAAAAAAAAATTTTTCCTGATCTGGATTAAAGCACTAATGCAGAACATTATTTATATTTTCGTAATAGACAGTTAATAAGTAAAAAAAAAAAAAAAAAAAAAAAAAAAGAGAAATAATCCAAGGAACAAATGCCATGATGCTTTTCCAAGACTTAGTACAGAAAGCTGCTTCAGACTGTAAAAACTCTTTCATGGAGATACTCACCTACTGCCATGAGAGAGATGTATACGTCCAAGTAGACCAGTATGCTTTACTACTTAACAGGTTACTAACTGTATAAGCAGTTTGTACTTTGCTGTACAACGCTTGTGAAACTTAGGTGTCTAACTAGCCTTGAATTCCAAGCCTTCAACCATATGTCTAATTTTGGAGTATTGAAGAGCTGGACATCATAATGCCTTAGTTAAATATCTGCTTTAACACACCACCTTATGTGCATGAATGACACATAAGGTCAGACCTCTGTGGACTAATCGCCTAATGACATTTCAGCCAGAGACCTTTGCAGGGTCAGATTCTGGTGGCTAATAGTAAGGCACAATCAGTTAAAAAGTACGAGCTTTTCTGTGCATAGAGACCCTGGCAAAATTATACTGAGGCCTTCTTTAAAAGCAGCAATCTACCACACAAGTTGCTGCAAAAGTAGCACCAGACAAAACACATTTCTGTCATATAGCCTACAGGTCACAGCAGTATTGAATATGAACAGAGACTATTAGCTGAGGTTTCTTGTTTTGTAAATTATTCATATTTCAATTTTAAGAGATTTTTTTTTAATGTTATTGAAATCTTCCTGCCCTGGAGCAAGTTTTATAATACCATAAGCTAATATACTTGCCTGTCACCTTCATAGGGCCTGGGTTTAAATCTGGCTTGGGTCACAAGTGAAATTAGCTTAATGGTCTCAAATTAGTCTTTAGTAGGCATTTGTCCATATCACAAACCTACTATTGTACACAATTTGGCAGTAGAGTGCAGTTGTAGAGTAGTATTCTCCAAGGAACCAAGAAATGGAGTAGAAGGGACCTAACAGAGCAGGTTTTCTATTGGCAGTGATATTTGGATCAAGCTGATGCAAATGATTTCTTACTTTCATAAGAAGCATTATTCAGCAAATTAGTTAACACAATGAAGTTGTCTAAATAAATGACCTGTCACTTTTCAATAGATCAGATGACAGGAAAATACTGGTTTACAGTATCATGCCATTTTGGACACTGATAGCCCAAGATGCACTTTGATCCACCTTATTTATGGCAACAGGCAAAAAATGCTGTAAGTAGTGATTGTATGGGAAACCAACATTTTGTTTATTTGTTTGTTTTGAAGTATGATGATAATTAGAACATAAAACAACCAGGCAAGCCATAATTAGAGGTTCAAATGAAAACAGCATCATCAACATCATTCAACTATACATAGTTAAATTCAATTAAATAATTTGCTGACTTATGTGACCAGCTTTATCTAGCATACAAATGAAAAAGGGAAAAGGAAAAAAAAAGTAGAAGAAAAATTGTCAAATAAATTAATTGGTGTAAATGATTCCATTAGTTGTGCTAATAATGCAAAGAATATGGTAAATGTCCAATATTGAATTTCTTACATTTTTGAGACTATGATGAAATTCCACTAACTTAAATGTAATCAAGACAAAAAGAAAAGTAGTATTTCTGCTTACATAAGCAAATGGACATTCTTAATTGAAATGAGCATTTCTAGGATAATAGTCTAGTTGTTCAGCAGTTCCACAGAAGATGCTTCAGTAAAATTAGTTCATTAGTAGTGTAAGAAATATAAGAGAGCACAGGAATATAAAGTGATACTGGGTCTGGAAACCAGTTTGGAATAGGCATCCTATCTTCTTTAATACCTGTCACTCCATAAAAAGCAATGAACAAGATCGGATCAGTCAGATTCACACAGAAGTGACACTGTAAGGTTTGTCTTACAAGTGCTTTTGCTTGGTCCTGTACCATAGCGATGAGTCCTGGTACATATGCATACATACATATATGTATGTATTTGTATACACACATTATACAAATATCTAACATTAAAGGTAATTACTTGAATGAGGAAATATTCCCTCAGTGAGGATTTAACAGATTAAATGTTTGAAAAAGCAAGATCACAGTTTTGCCCTTTGTGTGGCAAAAGATTGTTTCATCTTGTTTTTAATATTTTGGTTTATTAAACTTTCAAGTGGAAAAAAAATCCCACAACAACATAGTGGAACATAAAGAAGTAACCACAAGCACTGAATAATTAAGAAATCAATAAACAATTCAGCATTTTTTTGATGTTCAAATGACCTTCCTGAATTAGAAGCTGAGACAGTGTATGCAATATGAAATCTTTAGCTAGCTAATGTACCAAGTAAATTTAAGTAGGCTGGTAAATTTTGATTTAACTATCTTAACTGCTTTGATAGGTTAACTCTAAAGATCATTGAATCAGTCAGATATTAGTTCAGAAAAGCCAAATAAAAGATAGAACTTAGAAAGTAATACACATGCAGAGGAAAATATCAGTGAGTTGTGGGAGGTAGGTGGTAAGAAGATGCCCTGTAATGATGTTTCTTCTTTCCAAATTCCATGATATAACCTCCTACTGCTGAAGACTGAGGTCAGGCAAAGCATAAGGAAAGCAAACAATACTTTTTTTTTTTTTTTTTTTATTAATCGAAATATCGTCTAGTTCAGAGTTTATGTGAACAGCTAGAAAAATCTTACATATCTGGGCCTGAGGAAGGCAGGAAGGAATATGGCAATCCCACCTTTGTCCTGCAGCAAGAAAAAACCAGCCTCATCAGAATGAGTCAGCCTCACGGGGGTCTGAGAGCGGCTTGAAAACTGAGTTACCACTGGGAAGGTGGAAGGGAAGGTTACAGGTTCATTTTTTGTAGCAAACCACCAGTCTTTTTATCAGAGGTGCTTTATATGCAGCAATACTCTGTAGATGTGCAAATATACAACAGTTGGAAGCTGATTTTTGTGACTGGGGTCAAAAATGTCTGCCTCTACTGAATGAATCTCCTCCTCTCACACCATCTACCTGCAGCAATCTTGTTAGGGTCACCCTGCAGAGCAGCTTTGCTGCATCCTTGCTTATGTATTCCAGCCCAAATCCAGCCTGGCTATTCTTCTGTAGCTGGGCATAATATTAAAGAGTCAGCTCAAGGACTCTGAGGCTCTATAAATTGCTGAGTGCCTTTGGCACTTGGGCACTCAGTTCTTCACAGAACAAACCCAGCTCCCCCAGGAGCGTAAATGAAATCACCCCAAATGTCTGACCATGTATACATAGTCTGTCATTCACTCTATGTATCAGCTCTTTAAATGAGTTGGTGCTCCTCATACACAAAAATAATCTTTCTGAGATGGTGGCAATAGATTTTTCTGAGATAAAGCGTAGCACTGAGAATCAGTGTTCACCTTTTATCTGCCCTCTTCGTGCTGGTTGTGTTGATGAAGTCTACAAAGCAGCCTGAATTGAAAGTCGGCTTGATAATTTGTATCTTGCTCTCTTACCTATCATTATAGTTCATCATTATCTTCTAAAAGATTTTTCATTGCTTCTGAAACAAGTGAAGTCAGCACTCTCACTCTCTTTCCTTGGGAAGCAGAGTAGCTGTCAGTATGCCAGTCTACCCACGTTACATCCATTTAGCAGTTCAGAAGAACTAAAAGGATTTACTTGTACTTGATCAAATTTAAGTTTATTTTTATGTTAGTTCAAATCATTAAGAACTTGAGCAATAAATAAGTAAATGGAAAATATCACTAAAAAGTGATGTTATATGAAATTAACCATAAGGATTATCAGAATTTCTAAGGACATTACATTCATTATAATTCTATGAGTACTAAGGATTATCGGGGGGTTTTTTTGCCTTCTCAAGCCAATCAAATACTTCAGCACATAGGATGTTTCAGACAAAAGAGTAAACAGAGGCAAAATGGATTACCTACGATGTACCTGTTTGGCGCAGGAAGTCTGAGTACAAACCATGGCTCCAAGCTACTCATTACTGAGAACTCCCTAACGGTTCATTGATTATGTAATCAATTTCAATAGAGATTGATTGTATAAGTAATGTGCCCCCAAACCTACATGCCATTTACACTTTTTACTCAGTATCTCTTAAACCAAATATTAATATAAGTCATAAATCAAGAGCTCGGAACTCAATAAGATTTCCCTGCTCATTGCAGAGAAATAGCTAGAAGCCCCTAAAAACCTATCACAAATTTACTTAGGTTTAAAACACTAACATCACCTTGAAGCTTGCTTAAGAATTATTGTGAACTTATTTAAACTCAAGTTCAGTGCTGGGATCATTGCTCTTTTGTGGAAAGAAATCCTTTAATTCTTATGCTTGTTCCCCAAAAGATGATAATTTCAGCAACATATCAAAATAAACTGGTGTGTAAATGGCAAACTCTGAGTCATGCATTAGATGCAATGACTGGAGAGACATGCCTGTGAAAATTGGCCAGCAGTTGTTTCCAACTATGCACAGAATGAAAATCCCAACAGTAGTGCAAGTGTATGAGCTGTGTACTCAGGCAGTCAGTTCATAAACAATCTGCTTTGTTGGCAGTATAAGTAAGAGCATAACAATAAAAAAAAAAAAAAAACAACAAAGCCATACTGCAGTGGAAGATGAGCTTCTGACTTACCAGCATTTGGACAGAACAGTGCAAACATCAACGCTCCGGCCTCTAACAGAAATTTCCATCCTTGTCCCTGCCTTACACATCCACCTTTTGACCACATAATGAGGTTGACTGGAGCAAATTACATTTGACAGAGAATTTTCTCTGACTTTTGAAAATACAGAAAAGGTTATATTATCCGTTGTGACCCTAGAAGTCTTTGATTCTGGCTTTTGACCTAAACTTTTTGATACCGAAGTGTGATGCATTAGGAACACTGATGAATATGAAAATAATGGTATAGGTTAGTACTGCTATTAAGTAAGATATTGGCTGGTGTTAATTAGATCTGTGATGACATTTTCTACACTGATGAGTTCCAGCTCTCATGAAACAAATGTCCATGGATTTTGTTAGAGCATTCACAGTTCGTGTCCAGCTCTCTCCCCTTGATTGCCAAGGCACTCAACACATCTTCTGTCACAGCTCAGCTGTATTCATTTGAACAGGTCACTGTTTATTGCTTTCCCAACAGCTGACTGAACCTGGAAGCTCCAAATCAAGAACTTCTTTGGATTTTGAGCATGACAGCCAGCCAACCTCCACCTTATTCACATCTCTGAGCCTTATTTTGCTCACCGTTATTCCATGTCTTATATTTCCAAGACAAACACCCACATCATAGCTCTGCATTGGCCACTTTCACATCAGCTGGTATGGGTTGTAAGCCAAATATGACATTGTAATGTTTGTTTCCATTAAAGAAGAGAAAAAAATAAAAGGTTCAGGTTTCCACTAAAGTATTCTTTCTTCTCTGAGTCACTGTTCTTCCTACTTTAATTTAAGTGTAAAAGGTTACATAAAGAAGTCCTGGATGTCTAGCAAGGAAGTTATAAAATGACAGAATCAATTGGCATTTTAAGAAATAAATCATGGAGTAGGTTGGTTTTAACAGTTACCACGGGTTATGAGCAACTGCTAATATCTGTTAATCATTTTTCACACATTTTTCAATAAATAGTCATAATTAATATTTAGGTTGTGAGTCTCAGCCTGAAGGATCTCAAAGCAAAAAAAACCCAACAACCAACCAACCGACCAAACAAAAAACCAGACCCAGAAGATCCTGAATAGGCAGGCAGATGACATACAGGATGCTATTTCTTCCTGAAGAAATAAAGTTTTTATAGATAAAGCAGCAGAAATCCCAATTGCTATGAAAAAAGTGTTGTGAGCTTTTCAGACTTGCCTACTTACAGCAGACAATATCTTTGTTATCAGATATTTGGGCTAGGACTTCTGCCATACACCTATATTGGAATAGCCTGTTTGCCATGAGAGGATTAAAGACAGAGTTTTCTGTTCTTGTGGCATTTTGCACTTACAGTACATGTGGCATTTAGGTATTCTAAATCTGAACTCCAGTGCAGCAAGGTGATGGACAACTCTTCTTAGGTGGTTCAAAATTTCTAAGAGACAATAGTTTAATTTCAATGAACTCATTGTTTGTTCTTAAGTTAAGAATTTTGGCATACTTCACAACCACTTTTAGACATAAGCCAGAGTTTAAATAATGAAAAGTCAAAAGAAAAACATGATCTGTTAGTAGCAACAAAACGAATCTGCCACCTCCATGAAAATGAAGAAAAACTGCAAATTGCTTTCTGGTTATTCAACAAACTCATAATCAACCATACTACTCAATTCTGACAGGCAGCAAGAATGTCTAACAAAATATTATGCCCCACACAGACAGGACTTTCATAGAAACCCAACAGAGAGAAGGGAGAGTAAAAGGACATCACTGATAGTTGTCAGGATTACTGGTACTTCCATAAGACTGGAGAACAAAGAAGAGGCAAGAAGCATTTTTGCTATCAGATACTCAATTAACAATTCTAGCAAAGAGCAATTCTCATTCGCATCATCTGCTTCTGCTGTGAGAATGGCTCTGAGACTGCAGCCATGGGGAGGCATGTTTTGATCAAGTCCGCTGCTTTCCCTTTCAAAGCGAATGAGATAATGTGGCTGTGGAACAGCACCTTTTAATCAGATCAGCAGGATTCCATTGAAATGAAGTACAATGCAGCTGCAAGTTAGTATTTTTCTAAAACAGGTGTACTCTTCTCCCTTTGAAATTGTGAACACAGCCCTCGGCCCTGTATCCCAAACTCAGCTTCAGCAGAACTGTGCTCAGCATTGCCTTGTATTTTTTGCCCTTTTGTCACATTTTCTTTCCAAGCAAAGGAGATTTATATATGTGCCAAGAATACCGGTAACTAACATAAGTCAAATGAGTTTGGGGTGGTTTTTTGCAAAGGGGGAAAGCAGGTTGAATGTTAAATCAATTCCTTGCCTCATTTGCCCTTATAGTTAGTTTCACCTTTATGCCTGAACTTAAAAGAAAACATGGTAGAGGACTGTGTTATCAAGTAGAAGATGATCAGAAGTAGATATATTGGAAAAAAATGGACTGATGGACTGATTTTAACCCCTACACAGTCCTATACTCTCTGTTGCTTGTTAGTAAATGCTGTACTGTTACCTATGTTCCTCCCCTCCCTTTCATGTACACCACATAATAGATTCATTAGTTGTAGCTGATGCAGTTGTGAACAGTATAATGATCACAGAGTGTAGCACACAGCTTCTGGAATTCTGCCTAGGAATAAGAAAGTAGTAGTTACTAAGAGAAAATAGAGAAAAATCCAGAAATGTCTACCAGGTTGAACACAACAGGGGAAAAGGGAAGGATGGGCACACTATCTGTCAGTCTCTTTTAGAGATTCCCTTTTAGGGAATGGAAACAGGATGGACCTTTCAGATGTCATGGGGCTAAACTCAGGTGATGTGAATACCTCTTTTGCTGATTTGCTTTGTACAAGGAAGTTTCACATGATGCATCTCTCCGTGTGTGCAGAGGGTGACTTTCTGCACAGCTGGTGACTTCTGCAGTCCCTCAGGTATGAAACACAAGACAAGGCACCAGCAACACAGGCTGAGGCTTGGAACTGCAGAATCAAAGGAGTAGGAACCAGTGTGTACCATTTCCATTGTCGTATGAAGGGCAGATTGGTAATTTCACATCTCTCCAGAATCACAAACACCTTGCAACAGCCCTGAGTTTCACACCCCTAGCAGCAGAAAATGGTTCTTTACCTAAGAAATTTGAACAGTGCGAGAGTTTTATCTCGAGAGCTATAAACTCCAGTTGTGCTTCCACTTAAATTTATGGATAAAGTTTAGAGACTAATAGAATGGAAAACATGAGTGTCTCAAACTTAAATTAGAGAGTTGGCCTTCACAGTTGGGAGTTCAGAAAAATCTCTGTTCAACAAGCACAGCAATGACATATAACTTACTCTTGTACTGGGTACTCATTATCTCATTAAATAGAAACTTAAAATGAGCAAGCTATTGCAAAAAAGTAAGGAAATAAGTCAATGGTGTGCAGTCATTGTAATAGGTTTTATAAATTCCTCACTGAGATTATTGAAAAATAGGAAAGTGGAACCCACTCGTAGAAAGCATAACATAGTCGAATGGTTGTTTCCTCCTTCCTTTATCACTCCCACATCAAGGAACACCGGAGGTGGACATTGGTGAGATCTTCTTGAGAAATAGGTAGATTATAAAATCTTTGGAGCCAGGAAAGCTGACACATTCACTACTGCCCATAAAACTACATTTTCAGTTAAATGGAAGAATCTGTTGAACATATTTTATTAAAAGGAGCAAGGAGGGATGGAAGTGGGAGTGTATTAAAAATGAAATAAATGGTCTCTAGTGAAAATGCAGAGCTTGGGACTTTCTTATGGGAGTGTAAGAGCTTAGAAACTTGTATTAGAGAGTGGTTGCTTCAGCCCACACTTTAGATATCAGCTCAATATACCCACAACAGGCCCACAGGTAATAGCTGTCAGTTTTAAAGCTCTGTTTTCCTTGAAGCAGGGTTTAGAAAAGAATACTTATTTCTTATGAAGCTTGTATTGGAATTTTGTATGTTAAATTAACATTATTCCTCAGGGATTTTTAATTTAAAATCTTACATCCTCTATATTTTTTATTTTTTATTAGACTCCTGGTTTACTTTGCCTTCACTGCACCTCTGAGGCTCAAATGCTATGGCTGTTATTTGAAGCTTCTCTCCCAGTGTAAAAGATTTTATGGCACAAAATAAGTAGAAACTCAAGATGAAAAATATTTAGCAGAAGATATCTAAAAGATAACAGGTAGGAAGAAAACAGGTAAAATTAAATGTAAAAAATATGAGGCTCCAAACCAGCTTTATTCCTGAAAAGCAAGAATAAGTTTGGTTAAGGAAAGAAACTACTTATAATAAAACAGAAGGAGAAAGTTTTGTCTGACTGAGCTTCATACAAAAATTCTAGCACTTAGTGGGAAGAAACAGGCAACTCTGGAGGGCAATACATCTAGTACGTTTTAAATGCGTATCTCAAGATAAATGAATTGTCATCTTCATGTGCAGGTTTTTCTTAATCAGTTATAAAGGAGGTCTTGGGGGCTAGCTCAGATTTAGGTGTGTAATTTTTAAGTGCCTGCATTAGGACAGATAAATTGTGTGTAAGCCATTCAAATATATGTTAATGACAAAATGAAGTGGAAAATTTAGCAGAAAACACTTTCAGAATATGCTTTAGAGAATCATCGAGTATACTGGGCAGATATCTAGACTAAAACACATTGACTCTGAGATTCTGATTCAAAATCCACTGTAATCAGTGAAAAGATCTGAAATAACACTGACTTCAGGTAAATGACAAGTAAAACTCTTCTCTATTTTAAAAGACATTTAGAAACATCCTTTCAACTCCCAGAAGAAATTAGTGCTGATTCCTACTAGACTTGGTCCTTGTCTAAAGACTTGTATTTCTACCCTTTTCTTCCCTTCTCCTCTCCACTCACAGACAGATTATTTTATATTCACTCTTTCAATCCTCTGCTTTATACATTTTGGCTGTTCCCACTCAACCACATCATATCCTGTTTTCTTGTCCCTTCCTTTCTTCTTCATTTGTTATTTAAAAATACTATTTTGCTTTGGCTCCTATTTTTTTTTTTTTTTATTTACTAACTTTCAAGTCAATTTAGGGGAAGCCAAATAATTTTTACTTGGATTTACTCCAACAGTTCCATCATCTCTTAATCACATAATTCCACTAACGCCCTTATCTCACTTTTTTATCTATGCAGTAAACAGCCTTCACATAGATGCACACACCATGCAGGCAGAGACAGCTTTTAAATTCCATCACTCATGCAGTTGCTAGGTTTTTCACTTTAAATATGAAAACAACAGAAATTTCAAGCATGTCTTTAAAAGCAAGCTACTTTCAGGATTTATTTTCATACTCCAAAGCTAACTCCATTGCATCCAAAGACCCTTTCCAGTTCAATTTGAGAAGGACAGACCCCACACATGCAAACAGAGACACACACACAGACGTGCACCTTTTCCTCCCTCCAGAAGACAAACCTGCAATGTAATGGGACAAAGTAGGCAGAGGAATCATGACATATAATTTATTTCTAAGTGAGAGTCCAAAAGATGGGCAAACACAAGTCTATTAGCCGCACTGCAACAAATCATCTACTCACTGCAGTACAATAAGGGAGCTTTTAAAATGCCTTCTACTGCTTTATATATTTCTACAGGAATTCCAGGAAACACAAAACAGTCAATTTTCAATAAAATTCTACTTCCCACCCCCTCCCCCTCCACGTTTTCTGCATGATTACTTTTCTTGAAAGAAAAAGGTGCTAACAGCTGACAAACAGGCATTTCCTGTTATTTTTTCAAAAGACTGAATTAATTCTGTGATAAAAGAGTGAACAATAAAGATCCTTCCTACACATGTGCTAGCATATCTGATCTTTTTGTATATCTAATAGATTGGTCCCTGTACTCTAACACATGGGGAGCAAAGGGCAGATCCCCCAGCGTGCCACAGTTTCCCATAGTGGTAACATAAAATGGGCAAGATGTATCCATAGAAGTATATTTTGAATTATTGGTTAATAGATAGATTTTTAAGAATGTGTATAAGAAATGTAGATTTTCAAAAGCAAATGTCGTGCTTAATAAAGTGACAATTTACTGGCCTGTGATGTCCTCTCTTTATTCACATAAAACCACAGCATTCAAAATTTGGATGAAATTAAGCTTACCTTAAAGATAACAGTTCAATATTCACGCTATCCTAGATTACCTGATTGGCTGAGATTTCCAAAAGATATGTCAAATAGCAATAACTGTAATGTTTCTTTTCATGAGTCAACAGCCATATATCACCAAGGTCGTTTTGTATAGACCAAAGCAATTCACTGTTCTCTGAGGTCTGGCTTGAAACAGTCATCTAGAAAAGGAGGATCCTATAGCCTATTGTGATACTGCTGAACCCACAGGCATTCAGTCAAGAAATTTTGCATTGAATTGTTAGATCTAGCCAAGAACAGTTACTCACTGAGATAGAAAACAAATTACTTACTCTGTTTTGATGGTCTTAACACTGTTTCATACTTTCTGGCTTGACTGAGTAGGGATTACAAGGTCTCCATGAAGTTATTGGATGTGGTCCATACAGTAGGTTTAGTTTCTCCAATGAAACATTACTATTCTTATCTTTTTTTTTAATATAATTACAGTTCTATCCAGAGAAACAACTTTCACCATCTTCTGGTATGGGCTCTATAATTAGTTTAATATCTCATACCTATTAAACTAGGGAAACATAGAAGACTCCCTCTTCACGGGTGAATAGGTGAACATAAATAAGAACATTCTCCTCATTTATCTTCGTGTGAATCTCCCCAGAGATCAGAGTTCCCAATTCCTCAGTTTGTAGCTCCAAATTCAGCGCTAATGTCTGAAACATGGACATATTTGTATAAAATGCTTTGCAATGGCTTGTGTGTTTTATCTTTGAACATATGGTTAATATTTCTTTGGACCTTGAGTTCCAGAGTAGGATGATTTTTTAATTTATTTATTTACTAACTCAATAAAACATTCAAAGGGCAAATCTACGCTTATCACAGGTGGGCAGTTTGTAGAGACTGACATGATCCTAAGGCTTTCAATTCTCAAATTTACTTTGTGCTAGCCACAGGTGTATAAGAACTGCAATTTGTGTAAGCCCCAAGAGAACTAATTATGTGTTAAGAAGAATGCACATTTTACTGTGTAACATACAACACAGAAAAATTACTATGCATCAGGCTTTTGAGAAACAGAAGAACTTTAGGCAGGTAATAGGCATAGTTGTGCATAGGTTTATTCTAAAGTGAACTCCCTTGAAGGCTTATCAAAACTGATGTTTTGAGTGTGAGTTTTTTTATTTAAAAATATCTTCTTCATAGTTTAGAGTTTTGCCTCTGAAAATGCTTTGATTCCAACTACGATATGAAGGTCTTTTACAAAATCTAAAGCTTCAACAGACAATTATTTTTGTTCCTTTTGCTAGCCATTTTAGGCAAAGGCTAATTTTACAAGAAGTCACCAGCAAAACCAGTGTCCAATAACACTAAGAGAGACTAACTGGCTATCTTCAGGTACAAAATTAGTAAAAAAATGTTATATTACAGTAACAAATGAGATGAAAACTTGAATTAACATTGCCCATGGTCATGTGATCATTATTGATATAAAATTTATAAGCATAATTTAAATGTATGGCAATTATGGCTTTAGGAACCAGTATTGCACACCACTGAATTTGTTAAGCTGTCATCTTCTGTTGTCTTTTGCTTTTGCATTGACTTGTGTGTAACCATATATTTTTTACTCACATGGAAGATCTGAATTACAGATCTTAGAAAGATTTGGCTGCTTTTACCAAAAGTCCGTGAAGGATGTGGAGATGGCACATAGCAGCACAGGTTGGAAGCAAAATGTATAATATGATCTATGGTAGTGGAGCTACATGAAGGAAAAAAACACATTGATTTTAAAATAGCCTGTTTGTCAGAAAATGTTTTCGTGGAAACTGATTCAGAACAAGAGTGTTTTTTCCTTATCTTACCTACTCTCCACAAGAACACTTGACTGCAGCATGGTCAGGCAGTTCATCTTTGATGCTAAAAACACATCCTTGAGTCAGAGGTTAATGTGTTGTGAGAGTAGACACAAACCTGGATCTGCTGTACAAAAGGAAAATGGTCTATGGTTTTGGAAATGGACACTAGGAAGAAACAAGAAAGAAGGGATCCGAATCTAGTTCTTGGGGTTGCAGAAATGCTGAAAAGTTTCATGTCATTCAAACATGTTCTTGAAATTCCTGTTTCCTGTCTGAAAGGCTGCAGTACCTCTCTCATTCTAGCATATAAATGTCGATGGTAATCACAAGTCCATGATCTGAGCTTAAGGTCTTCTACAGAACACCATCCTCAGAGGGCCTAGACAGATAATCTCTTTCTATCTCTTTCTTGGAAAAACAAGGTTTAGCTGACAGTGTGCTTTCTTTGACTGTATATTTTTAGTGAAGATATGCTATAGGTCCATTTATTAACTGATCTAACTCAGACTTTCTTGCTAGGAAGTTTTGGGTGTACTGAGGATAGCTGAATACTAACATACAGACTATATAAACAGGCTTACTTGTGGATACTCTTGCATGAAAATTAATCATTCTGATGTTTGTCCTAAAATTAGGAGCTGAAGCCATGAGAGTTCATTTTGGAAGGTACTCTGATTAAGAGATTGACAGTAAGACCAACCGTATCTGGTTGTACAGAAGAGCTGATGATGTTGTAGCTGGTGATGCCTGACTTAAAGTGCAACATCTTTAACATAGAGATAACTCTACCACCTAAAAACATCCATTCAGAAACTTGGGGAAATTAAATACTTCTTTTCACGTACCTTTACTGCTCCACCCTTCTGAAAATACTGAGTTCATGTGCAAAACAGAAAACTTTCCTAGCAGTAAAAAAAAGCGAGTCGTGCATTCAAGTAATATGACAATAATCGTCTTGGGCATTTTCTTGGGCAGAAGCTCTTTATCTCATTTTCTGTATCTGTCAGGATACAGATAAATACAGATAAATACTGATATATACTGATAAAGAACAAACGTACCTGTGGCTCATCATGGCATTGCACTCTCTTCCAGAACCCTTCTCACAATTTGTCATCAGTCTATGATTCTGTGAAGTCCTACTGTTTGGAAATGGCGTAACTGAAAAGGTCCCAGGACTCTGCAGGAAGTTCCTGCTCAGTCTAAAGAAACACGGACCATCACCTTTGTGCTAATGTGTCTGGAAGGAATGCCTCTATCTCTACCACCAGTCCTAGTAGGCTATTGCCTCTTGACAAATGGTTGCTTCAGATGTTCAAGGTTCAAACTCAGCTACACACGTAGCTGGGGCTACAAAAGCCTTAGGGACATTTATTTCAACAATTTCCTGGAGTTCAATTTACTCTGCATTAACGAAGCAAAATGTGAGATCCTTTAACTAAATCCCAGATATGAACACTGCTCCTGGAAGGAAGGAAAACGTTTCCTCTTTTCTTCTGCCACAAAGTCAACCATGCAGCCATTCAAGAGATTTCATCACCAACAAATTTTCAAGCCCCTGCACAAGTTCACCACCTTTTTTCTGAGAACAGAGATAACAACATTTTATTATTTTCTTCTTTTAAATATATATGTAGTTACTAAACAAGTGCCCTCACCTGGGTTTATAAATATGTCTAATGAAGCTTATCTTTGCATGCCTGGACCCTAGTTCATCAGCAGATACTGGGAATACCCTCCCCTGTGATTCTGCAATTTCTACTCTCACCTTATTCCACTTACACAATACATAATCGAATCAGATCCTGGCTGTGTCACTGCAATAAGGAAGTGCCTTCAGAGAAAACCTAAAACATCTTCTGAATCTTTTGAGGATTAGAAAAACTAGTAAAATGAGATTTTATTCATGTTTAACCCCCATAAGTGATTTTGACCTTTCATGGTGGATTTGCTTAAGTGAGCCTGAGTCATATCTCGAGCTGTACATCGTTCCACAGTTTCACAGTGCGAGGGCTGATGCAAACATTTTCTTCACCTCCAGTGAACATAGATTTTTATCTACAATTTTGCACTCGAGTCTCAGGTTAAAACCAAAACAAATGTTTAAAACAAAAATACATGTATCTGAGTTACCCAGGATTCTTCAAACCAAGCTGCCTATTTTGATGCAAAATCAAACACTAAAAGGAACCTATAGCTGAGTTGCTGAATATGTAGGCTAACCTCATGGTTTGGTCAGCATGGTACTCTTCAAAACGCAGA
The DNA here is from genome assembly GCF_964106895.1 of Numenius arquata. Lineage (NCBI taxonomy): Eukaryota > Metazoa > Chordata > Aves > Charadriiformes > Scolopacidae > Numenius > Numenius arquata. Next base: position 104,725,685 of record NC_133576.1, on the reverse strand, counting down.
TAGTGGTATAGTAAGGGTACCATGGTAAAACACAAAAGTTCAGTTTATCAAAGATATAGCTGAGGTCATAATTCCTATCAAATAATTCTTTCAGAAGAATTTTTTTTTCTGTTTTCTGTTTATGAGTTAATTAACAGCTATATCTAATTTCCTCCATATATCTTTAGGTAGTGATGTGACATACATTTTCTAAGAATAATTTCTTGTGAGCCATTTGTTGAGCACTTGAAATTCAAAACGGGAATCATATTAAATTGAAGTTATGTTGACACTGCTGGTTTTGTCTGATTGGAAATGTGAATTATGCTAGTGAACTTGCTTTACATGACTATTCTCTTCTATTAGCTTAGTATTATCTATTTCCACAAAAAACCCTGCCAGAAAATGTCATACTTACGGATAGTGAAAACATGTTACAAAGGGAAAACACAGACACCACTGAAGACAATTCGCTTCCTCGAGCAGGTATGTGTTATTGTCTCAAAGTTTTACTTTATTTTTTCAGCTTCAGTTTCACCCATATTTCACGTAATACTATTTACAGATGCAGGATTCCAAAAACATCTGAAAATAAAAAGAAAAAAAGAGACAGCAAATAGCAGAAACATTTTTTCTAACACCTTGCATATCGACATTTCATTCCAGCATTGTAAAATTATGATTCAGATCTTGTGGCTAATTTGATATTTTAAACGTTTCTTCAGATTTCAGTTAATGTCTTCCCATGTCAAGAAAGCAGGTGCTCAGCAAATAGACTCTTCTGGATGAAGACCGGTATTAATTCTCTCTCTGCATTCTTTCTGGGATCAAAAGATGGACTTCAGCCACTCTGTTTAGTTAAAGACTTCTAAATTTGGAAGGAGATCACACTTTTTACTGTAATATGAAGTTGATGACATTCACACTGTAATCCATTAGAGGCTGAGCTGAACCATCAAATTCATTTCGATTGTAATCCCAAGCACTTCAAATCCAGCTCTCCATAAGGAAAATTTAAATACATTAAGTCACTCAAGATCTGGAGCTCTTCATGTGTTGTTAAGAGATCTCAAAAAAACCCCCAAACTTATGAGAGAGAACATATGACATTTTACCAGGTAAGAATTAATTTGAATAGCTGATTAAAATGCATTACACCTGCTTTGTAAGTTTTTGTAGTTCTTCACCTTACACAACATAAAATAAACATTCAGCATCTTTTTTATTGTTTGGTCCTATTTATATCTTTTTTCACAAACACATAGGCTCTTTGTTAACATTTTACATTAGTATCCCTAATTACACTGTTCTGATCAACTTGTAATTATTCTGTGTATAAATACAAACATGGTTTCCTGACATTTGACTTTGTGCACCAGTGAAGTTAAAGCAGCTATTTATTTACAATAGCATGGCACACATTATGCCAGGAAATCTAAATCACACACAAGTTCAAATGTTAACAATAGATTAGAAATATTCATTAAATGTACAGGAATGGAGGGTAAATTCAAGGTGGTACTGTATACTTCTTCCAACAGGAATTGCAAGAAATACTGCTTAATGACTGTGAGACAGTCATTTAGACATAATTTAAATGTCCAAACTTAAGATCTCCCAATGCATAAGAACCTGAATGGTTAATAGGGCGATTAATATTAAGAGTTTGCTATTATGAATGCTAGAGTTTCATTTACAACATGTGAAGGTCATTGAAATTCAGAACTACATATACTTGTTAAAATAGGAGTTTTGTCACTATACCATATTTAAGAGTATTTTTACCCTAGTCTCAAATGTCTACCATTACTAGATTTATGATCTGGAAGTTTCAGGATTCTCGAAGCCATCTACAGAAAAAACAAAGAGTTTAACCATAAATCACCTGTAGGTCAGCGGCATATTTGTGTTCCTGTTCTCCTTATTTTTTTGGATTTTAACTGGGCTGATTTAAGGATATTTTAAGAGTTTCTAAGGACTTTTTCTTTTTTCATTTTCCACACTTTTTGTGTCATTCTAATTTGTTTAAGTGTAGCTGCCCCCTTTCCATTCACCAACTCACAATTCCGCTGAAACTAAGGGTCATAATCCTGACAGATTAATTTCTCTCAACTCTATTCTTACTGTGAAAACAAACAAACAAACAAAAAAAAACCAAACCAAAAATAGTACAAACAAAAACCTTCTTGATGATTTCATAAGTGCGAAAACAGAGCATTTTTCCTAGCCGGTCTCGAGTAGATGTTCAAGATGAAATAGAGAGGTGCAAAGGGGGTGAGTCACTGCATTGTGTGGGATCTTTAATGTTAATTTTCTGCCTTCATATACCAGGAATCTGACTGAGAAGTTAGCTCCAGTGACACCAGATACTCCAAAAAGAAGAAAAGTACATCTAATTCCTCCTTTCTACTCTCATCTTTACAATGAGAAGAAGAAGAGAGCATGTATTAGAATTTAGTTCAAAAGTAGTAGCTACAGCCCTCATGTCCCTGAGTTCAACAAAGGCTCCCAGAACTCTTAGTTCAATAGAAATTTGCACAAATAAAGTAGTTCACTCACATTTCAAACTGGACAACAGTCTTTAATGTTTAACTCCCACAGGAGGTTCCTCTTTTGCAATCTCCCAGCCTCCATGGCACCTTGAAAAGTTTTAGTGCCTTAAGAAAGATCATTATTTCTTTTGTACGGTTCTTTAGAGCTAACTGTGTCTGTAGGTTTTTCACAAAGCATTGAGCTGAGCAGCAATTGTGTCTATACTAATGAATTAAAAGAATCCACAGAACTTTCCCCTACTCTGGAATTCAATCATCTCTTACATTGAAATTGAGAATGCCCCTTGAACGGTGTAGCCTGAGACATTGAGGTGCTGGAGCAGGTCCAGAGACAGGCAACAAAGCTGGTGAGGGGTCTGAAGAATATGTCTTATGAGGAAAGGCTGAGGGAGCTGGGGTTGTTCAGCCTGAAGAAAAGGAGGCTGAGGGGAGACCTTATCGCTCTCTACAACTACCTGAAAGGAAGCTGTAGAGAGGCGGGGGTCGGTCTCTTCTCCCAAGTCACAGGCGACAGGACAAGAGGAAATGGCCTCAAGTTGCACCAGGGGAGGTTCAGATTAGATATTAGGAAAAATTTTTACACTGAAAGGGTTATTAAGCATTGGAATGGGCTGCCCAGGGAAGTGGTTGAGGCACCATCCCTGGAGGTATTTAAAAGACAGGTAGACACAGTGCTTAGTGACATGGTTTAGTGATGGTTTTTATCAGTGTTATGTTGATGGTTGGACTAGATGATCTTAAAGGTCCCTTCCAACCTAGACAGTTCTATGATTCTGTGACTCTGATTTGTGCTATGTTCATATTTGGAAGTTAGCAGAGACCTGGGGTTATTCTCAATAAGCTGTTTGGCCGTAGTCACCCGGTTTTAGAAAGTAAGAGCTTAGCAGTTTGGACTTGCGCATTCCCAAGGTAGTTATCTTTGTTTCCAGTAAACAGTCAAATACAGCTTTAATTTACTAATGGAGATATAGCTCCTCTTGGGCTGTGACACCCTGGGTCAGATGAAACTCTCTGAAAAGAGAGGGTGCATCTTCCCAAAGAGCAATGTGGTACACTTAGTTTGGGGAAGATTATGGAGTACGTGGAGAACCCAAAATAGACTGCGACAGGCAAACACGGCCCATCAAGTACGAGCATGTTTCCCAAGAAGAGCAGAGAAAAACCGTTCAACAAAGTCTTGGAAATGGCAGAATGGGGTTTCTTGGGATGTTGTCTTTAAAGAAAAGATGGAAGAAGATCAGCCTTATAACTGTCTTCACCTTGGGGGTTCCACCTCTTATGAATTAGCAGTAATTCTTTCTATAGACGTAATTTATTAGTTTGTTTCTTTTTAATCTCTCAGAATGTAAGGCAGTCTAACTAGTAATATTAATTACAGCATTAGGTGACTCTCATTCTCATAACTGAGTTTCAGTAATATAACTTAAATTAAGAACTTTATTACCTTAATATTTCTCATTTAGCACAGACTGCTATACAAACGTACAAGCTAGGGAAGGCAGAAACAAATCACGCCAAAGAATTCTTTTAAGTTCTTTTCCCAAGACTAATTTTTTTTTTCCAAAATACCTAAACATATTACTAGAAAGTGCTGCATATCTACATGACACTTTCCCAGCTTCAATATTTAGCAGGAAAACAAAAAACATTCCATTTTAGAACCCTGCACAGAGAAGTGACAAGAGATACCAATTATGCAAATATTTTTGGAAGGCAAGAATCTGGTACTTTTTGTCATGGTGAGGTGTCATTTTAGGGCCAAACTTTTCAATTGCAATATGTATTTTCAAGGTACTTGGAATCCGTCTGCCCTGCCTACAGTGTTAAACAGCAGCATAAGGAACATTAGAGGAGCAATCCAAAAATCCACCTTCTGAGCTAGCCCCTGACCAAAGGAAATATTGAAGGGCAGGACAAGGGTAGGATCTGAGATCCCACTGCCTTCCGGAAGTGATTTTCAGGATCTAAGGCCCAGAAGCCTCTTCAGAAATTGCCACATAGTGACCGGAGCAAAAGAATAACTTGATGGCCTACTAAGAGTGCCTGTTCAGGAAATGACACTCTCTTTAATTTATGCATCCTGCCTCTGAGATTTTTTTATTACTTTTATATTCAAAAATACATTCATAAAATGCCTTAACGTTCTTGGTAGCTAAGGGCAGAACCCAGGACTTTAAGGCTGGGCTTTAAGTGTTTAAGGCTTTAAGGTTTTGCTTTCTCATGATTCTTGTCATTTTTGCCCTGTTCCTATGTAGTGCAATGAATCTTTTAAAATGTCTTTGCATTTTGCAGAGTGGCATTATTTTATCACTTTTAGCTGTTCATTTTTCCAGCACTTTCTGTTGCATACAGTATACTATGTTTGGTATTGCAGAAACTTCCTAGGTGGTTGGAGTATACAGTTTTATAACCATTCTGGCTGAAGAAAATTTTAACCCATTACATGAGAGATGGGAGCAACCATAACAATTATGTTTTCCTTGCTTTTAAATAAATAGTCTGTGGGAAGTCCGTATCTGTTGGTACATGGTAGGTATGTCTGGGACTTCTTTTCAGATTTGATCCCTCAGTCAAAAGATCACAAAGGGTGGACTTAATTTGACTAAATACAGGCTTTATATGCTACCTGAAATGCACCATGCCAGCACGTATGCCAAAGATTTCTAGTGAGTCACATCTGTCTGCACATAGGATTTATTTGGTCAAAAGAAGATGTCTACATCTGAAATGACCTTCAGAAGCTCCTTTAGATAGCCTCTAGGGAGAAATGGGCACTTCTGAAGCCTAATTCATGACATTCTAAGGTAGACATGTAGATCAGCTTAAACATATCCTGAGAGTGGTTTTGGTTCATTCTTTTTTTTTTTCCCTCACACAATTTATGTTTAAGGAGCCATACATCACAGGCTTCCTTTTGCATCTCAACAGTGCATACCTACATCTGTAAATGGGAAAAACTCTAGCCCTGGCTTCTGGACCTCTTTCTTCTGCAGGAGGATGCCAAGTGACCAGGCTTGGGTGTGTACAGAAGAAGAGCTCTAGCAATTTATAGAGTCAAGCCTAGAGGAAACTGCACAATTCAGGCAGCAACTGACGCAGATGGTTTCTGACAGTTCATGATCTCTGAGTTAGGGAACCTCAGGTTACCTAACTCTTGTTCTAGATACATAAGGCTTTCACTATACATACTCTGTATATGCTCCCACAAAACCTGATCACAGAACCCATAAAGCCGGTCTTTAGGGGCTAGACAAGGTACAACTGATTTCATCCACCCCCAAAAAAACCTGTTTTTGTGGAAGCTTTCTCAAATCATTGATTAAATGTGTACTGCTGTTCATTTACAAGGTGATCTGAATTTCCCTCCTCTCCAAACAGCACTGAAGAAAGGAGGCTTTATGAGTTACCAACTTAGTACTCGCTTTTAAATTTATTATTTTCAGATCATGGAACTAGCAGATGTTGACTACTTTTTTCAGAGACATTACAGGAAATCATGCAAAATTATAAAAGTTCTAAGTGGTTTTACTGAAAGGAATAAATATATAATTAGAGTGTTATTAAAATTCAGATGTTCCAATTTTTTATTTCACAGCTTTATGACCTAACTGTTTCTGGTTTACTTAGAGATACTTGGGTTCACAGACCATTGACCGAATGGCCTGCAACAGCCACTCAGAAATCATTATGCTCTTTTATGTTAAGCTGGTTTACACATAAAGACATTAAGACACGTTTGGAAGAGGAATAGGGCCAGCTGGGGCCATCAAAGATGGCCAAGATGTATGGCAGAATTTACATTTAATAAAAACATTCAAAAAGTTGAATTATTTATTCAGGAAAAGAGAAATATTGAAAGAGACCTGAATCAGGTTATTGATACAATATAAAACATAGAGGGGAAAAAAAAAAAAAAAAAAGAAAGATAAAATGAGTTATTTTCATTTGGCCTGCCCACAGTATATTGAAAGAACACAACGTCATAAAATGAAATAAAAAGAAGATAAATACCCAGCATTTTATAAAAGATGCTTCTACACCAAATAGTCTCAGCAAACAGAGTTAGTACTGCAGAAAATCATGAGAGAATGTATTTCAACTAGGTCTTAAAAAAAAATACAGATAATTTTATACCCACTAATAATATTTGTAACTATGGTAGCTAAGATAACGATAAGGCTAATCAGATCTCTTGTTGTTGGGTATACTCTGCTATCATGCTGCAGTCAGGAAGGAATTATTTGTATCCTGTGCAAACTGTAATTTAATGCAGCTGGTTACGTGTCCTGTGGAGGAAGTTTCTGCTCAAATATTAGGTGAAGGCAGTACTAGAATCCCTCCTTTGCACAGCGTCTGTGATTTGGAATCACCAGTCTTAGCAGTGATATCTAAATTTAGTTATGGGTGAGACTGTTAAACACATTAGTGAGAATAACAGCATAGATTATTTTCCTTGAAAAATGCACTATTTTACATATAAACTTGTTAAAAGAGAAATTGTTTTAATTTTAGTTTACTTGACTTTTATGTCTTAAATTTAGACTTTTACATAAAATTTGTAGAAACAGTAAAATGCAAAGTAGCTATGGAGAAGCTGCATAAAACAGGAAAGATTTCAGGTTTATGCACATTTTTTACCTTACACCCATTGTAAAACCATGGTTTCCTGGGATTGCTTATAAATATGGCAACTGCAATAACAGCATAAAAAATACCATGTTGATAACGTGCAAAAATCTAGAAACTGAGCTGATGCTGAAAGGTTGGATTACTACGCACTTTTTATTTGATTAAATTATGTTGTAAGCCAGATTCCAGAAATCCAGTTAATTTATCCTTTTAATTGAGGTACTCTTTCAAGTCGTCAAACTTATAACCATTCTCGTGAATTAGTTTTTCTTTTTCTTTCACTGCTGAGAAATAAGTTATTTTTACCACCTTCAGGGTAGAAAAGAAAAACACTGATACCTATTTTTTACAATTCTGTACAATTCAGTATCACAGGCTGTACACATATAATCATTCAGAAAATGCTTAATACCTTTCTCTGGTAGGTATAAGACTGGTCTTGACACGCTATTGGTCTGCAGAATAACAAAAGCTAGCACCTTGTTAAAAGCTTTCAAGAAAAATAAGAGAGTGTCCCTCTTTTTACAAATGGAGAAACTGAAGCACAGAGTGATGAAATGACTTGCCAAGGGAACTGGACAGACCAATGGCAGGAATGTCCCTGAAGACAAGACCTCCCACGTCCTGCTCCCCTGGGATACACCCTTAAAGAGTCTTTGCTCAGAAGATAAAGTTGTCAGACAATTGGTCCTATCGAATATGTAATTTTAACCATGTGTTGCAAGTAAACATTTGTAAAGAAATGTGGTCTTTATTGCATTGCACTTCAATAATGATAAGGTTACACAGGAATGGGTATAAATAGTGGTGAAGAAAAGTTAAAATTGCCTCTCTGGGGGCAGTTTTATGATCTATAAAGAAGGTGAATGTGGAACAGGCATTTAGGCAACTGTATAAGAGTCTCTGCTTTGCAAAGTAAATCGGTAGTTACTATGGTTGTAAATATTCTGTGTCACTTAGGCAAAATATGTGGAAAACATAGTGAGTCAAACTGGGACTTCTCCTTTGCAAGGAGAAACATGAGAAATGGAATATATGTGCAAAACATATTGCTTTTTCTGAATAGCTCCATAAATATGGATCTATTTAAAACCATGGGGAGAAAGCTTCGCCCAGGCCAGCTTCAACTCAGACTTACATGCCATGTACTGAGCCTCTTGCAATGAAAATGTTCCTGTGGAAGAAGCTACTCTACCTCAGCAATAAGGCTTTTAGCTACAAAACATTCCCTATTTTCTCCTTGGGTTCAGGGGCAGAGGGGGAGTTCTGTTGCTTCCATACACACACTCAAATTATTTGGCAATAGACATATTTACATGAAAATATGTGGAGTTCAGTTAATGTTGCTTACACTTTGTGTGATTACTAATCACAGTGGGATCACAGTGTGACCTTATGTGACATTATGATCATTTCTATGGCAAATAAATATAACCACAAGCATACGTAGCCAGAACAGATGAAAAGCAGAAATAGTCAAATCTATCAAAATCTAAATTCGCTACTTACATAAGAATAACATTGACATAAGAGGAAAGATGTCATCTAAAATTCTGAAAGGATGAGGAAATATAGTATTCTGAAAAAAGGTGTTTGATGCTATTTCAGATACCCTAAGGTATTTTGTCTACCCTCCTGATGACCCTCCAAAGATGGTAGTCACAGTTAGGTCCTGCCAGTCCTGTGTGAATGTTTTGTACACTGTATGGCATCTAAAAGGACACCAGACAACCATGTTAGACACCTGAATTTCTTCTCAGATTTCTCTGCAGCACCCTGAAGAACATGCAGTCAAAATATATGGAGCAAAAAAATATATCTACAGTTAATGTGGAGTTCAGCAAGTAAGGCTGCATCTAAATTGCTTGGTAAGTGTTTCTGTGTCAGGCTGGCAAGTCCTGGTCCCCTTATTATTCAAGTCAGAGACCTGTTAGGAGTGCAGAGTGGCGGCTTTCCAGCCTGCACACCTGAGCTCCCTTTCCATAAAAGAAATTGTTCATTTTTTCCAAAAGAATATATGACTAAATTTAAGCTCTTGCCAGGAAAGGTTTGGGCAAAATGTCTTTTTACTTCATACTAAAAATGTGGCAACTGAAGTAGACTTCATAATCCAGGCCAATTTTTAAGAAAACTGTAGGAAAAAGGTGAGCAATAAGACTTGCCTGTGTGTAACATGCATGAAATTGGTATTCATTATCCTAGACTGTCTGTTGCACAAAAAGACACTGATCTAATATGTGTCAGGCCATAATATAGAGAATGGAAGATTGCTTGCACTTTCCTCTTCATGGCTGCTTTCTCTGTACTTTCAATCAGATTTTCTGGCAGCAACTTAAGCAGCAATAAAAGTATAACACAAATTTCTTTTCATTTCAAACTGTTACAATAACAGATTAAAATTCCACACTTTGTCTGCAGTTAAATAAAGCACATAAACCTAGGTAGCATGAAAACATTGCAAGGTATGTGAACACTGGACTGAATAAAATATAAAACACATAATCTAAATAAAGGTAATTCATCAGTTAACTGTAACGTGTCTTATGCAATTGTTAGTGTCAAGTTGTTTAGATAAACCACAAGCTTTAACATATTTATCCATATGCAATTTAAAAACAAATTAGAAATCACAGAAACTACATGAAGGCTATTATATATTGCTAGCAATGGTTAATTGATGGATTTACCATATGATGCTAATATGGATCAATAAATAATAAATCAAAAAATAATGAATCCAATAAATATTGTAAGGTGCAACATTTATTCTGTATTTCTAGTGCACTTAGTCTTGAATCCCAACAGAAAATTGTCCTTCCTTTGCATGCTAATCAGTAAGTCCAGATTTATGCTGATCAAAGCAATCAAAAGTCCAGCAGAGTGCAACTATCAGTAAGATAGGTTTATAAAAAACTACTGAATTACTTAAATGCCAATTACATTAAAAGTTGACTTCCCATATGCTGATATTATACTGTTAAACTTTTTTCACTTATTTTATATGCAAACATCAAATATCACATGAAAACAATTAAAAGAAAGAAAGAAAGAAGGAAAGAGAGAAGGAAAGAAAGAAGGAAAGAAAGAAGGAAAGAAAGAAAGAAAGAAAGAAAGAAAGAAAGAAAGAAAGAAAGAAAGAAAGAAAGAAAGAAAGAAGGAAAAGAAGGAGAGAAAGAGTAAGCATGTGCTTAAAACTAAACTCCTTCTAATTTATATTTAAATTCCCTGATGGTATAGGTACAGATAATGAGTAATCCTCTTCTTGATTTACAATCAATTTTTATGTTATCTTAGCAAAATGATAAAACAATAATAATCACTGTACCCTATAAATCATACTGTTTCTCTGTGAAAGTCTCTATCTTGTGGGCTGCATAAAATTATGCATTATCTGAAAAACTATTCTTGGCATACTTGCATTCTTTCTTAGCGAAGAGTTCCTGTTAAAGTAGTTGAATGAGTTTTCTGATCTAAGTAATAGGGTGAGCTGAAGAACAACAATTCTGTTTTGCAAAACGAATATTTAACATGTTTATAATTCTACACTGGATTAAAACCTAGATATTTTAGTTTGTTTCTTGCAAAACAAGAAAGTGTCAAAATACATGTTTTTAAAGGAGAAGTGATCAGTTCAGCTTTAACTCCCTGTGTTTCTCTTTTGTGGACTGGTTTCTATCTCTTTCTCATCATTTTGTCATAAATGACTGGAAAGCTTGGGAACTAAAAATCTCATTACAAAAATTTTCCCACACAATTTTTTTCCCTGCAAATGTTATGGTTCAAATGAAAGAGTGTATTATAAAAAAATACACCAACAAGAAAATGTTCTGATTAGGGTTTACAGCCACTATCTTTTAAAACCAAATAAACCATACAAACAGTAGAAAGTTTTTTAATGAAACTTTTAAATGATTTATAGAGTTTCAAGTTCCAACAAAATGCTCTCTCAAAAGTACTTAATGTAAAATAACCAAATGATCACTTGGGAACAAGAAGAGAAATTCATTGTTACTTACCCACTGAAACCATTGATTTGATGAATTTTTCATTTATTTTGGAAGTTCACAGTACGTAATCACTCAGTCTAAATAAAATTTAAGAATTCATTCAGAAAAATATTACATATCTCATTCTTCTCTTTTCCCCTAGGGATTAAAAACTTGAGACATGCTGAGTAGTTTATCTACTTAAGTTCTTAAATATGATAGCGAGTAGGACTGATGCAGAATGGGAAACGAGCTCTTCCAGTCTATTCCAACACCTTATGGCAACTTGTAAACACTCTGTCTCTTGGTGTTTACCCAGAAGTTTTGGACTAATTTCAACAGTTTGTTTCTGACAACATAACATATTAATCCCTTAATTTGCTTCTGAACTGAAATCAGCTACGGGTGATTCCTTCCTTAAGAAGGAAATATTTCCATGACATCAGTGTCCCAAGGTTCATCCAGAAAGGTAGCATTTTCAGGTTATCTAGTATTTATATGTAATACAAAATTGGTTTGAATTTCTTTTCTCTACATTCATATCCAAATGTAGCAGAAGAATTCCTTTTATCAAGATGCTTCCTGAGGTATTTATGCAGCAACAGTTAATAAGCTATTTCTTGTTTTCTGCATACTGAAATTCTAAAGCATATATAATCATGGCTTAGCTTTTTCTTTGAAATTGCAGAAGCTTGTTTTTGTTTATGATCTGTCTTGAGTCTGTATAACAGACTGTCCAGGCTGTACAACAGTTTGTTTTCCAGTCTGTTTAGATGATGTAGTGTTATCTGCAGTTGTTTGTTTATTTGTATTTCATCTTTAGGAGAATCTGGTATGCACCAGACAGCTTTGTCCTGATAAAACCATCTTATTAGAGCTTGGTATTCCTGTCTGAGTTTCTCCTTGTGCTTTCGTTTTCTTTGTTTCATAGAAAACTAAAGGAAGCCTGGCCCAGCCTTAACATTGCTTTAGTGTTATATATACAATGTTTCTTATTATTTACAAGCTTGTTATTTTAGAACATTGCTACAGAGAATATTTTTAGCATGTTAGATATTTCCTCCAGCACCACACTTGTAATATATAAGGAGATTTATTTTATGTTGAAAACCAAACATTGTTCAACTGTTAGCGATATTAATACTATTAATCAAGTTTATAAACATCTGTCTTACAAAAAATTTAAGGATAAAACAATAAAGCATTCTTCTTTCAGGGCTTATTTGAGATTCAATCTTTTCTTACCTTTTGTGCAATGACAGTATTTACACTGGAAAAAAAAAAAACTAAAAAAAAACTTTAAAAAGTCCTTTATGTCAAAAAAGCCTCAAATGAAGTTCAAATGTTTGAGAAATTAAAGTAATATCCTACCAGTTTGTAAATTACTTATCTAGACCTGGTGAAATTTAGCCTGAAGTACTTAGACTTCAACCTGATGAAGCAATAAAAAAACATTAGTGCAGGACAGTTAAGTTTCCAGGTTACTAAGAGGACAAACACAAAGCTTACCTATAAGAATACATAGCCAGACTATTATAGGGCTGTCGTCATACTTTGAAACTCAGAAAACTGCTGGGACAGACTGTCTGATGGTAAGGATACAAAAAGATAGCAAGTGGCTAAGTAACAGTCAACACATTTGTCAAGAACGAATTATGTCATTCCAAAGAAACTTCGATCTGTAGTAAGGGATAAAAAGATTTGTTGTCATATACCACAATGTAAGTAATGTGTGTGACACTGCCACACATCATGTTCTCCCTACAAAATGAGTGAAAATTCATCCAGATCAAAATATTGTGAGCTGCATATACAATTAGCTGAAGATCCATACTGAAAAAGTAGGTAGCATGGTGCAGTGTTACAATAGAAAGCCACGTCAAGTGGTGATCCACGGAAGTCTGTTCTAAAGCTGGCACTATTTAATATTTTCATTAATTATCTGGACAGTGTAATAGAGGCAATGTTTATTAAATATACAGATGATACCAAACTCAGAGCAGATGCAAGCCCATTGAAGCACAGGCTTAGAATTCAAAATGATTTACAAAAGGAGAAAATGATATAAACTAAATAGAGTGCAATTCAAAATGGGACAAGAGCAAAATATCACTTTAAATTAGATATAAATAACTAAAAGTGCAACACTGAAATCAACAAGTTAGACAGCAGTACTGGTAAAAAATACTGAAGTACTGTCTGGCTTAGTCACACACAGTGGGTATCTAGTACTGTTTGATAAACCCTATGGTATTGTGCCTGCCCTCCAGCAGGTCCTCCAGAAAATCATGTCACTGTTGGCTTTTTTTCATACCTCAGAGTCACATCTGCATGTCTCAGGTATGCTAGGGCATCTCCACTGGCCCTTGGCACCGGTGTGTGTGGGTAACTGAACTGAATCTTAAATGAATACAGCCAATGGAGCCCAGGGGGCTATTTAACTCTCCTGAAAGTAGGCTTATACACATTGTCAAATGAATAGCTCTCCACGCTACATTGGGCTTGATTCAGTGACCTCCAGATGCCATTTCGGGGGCAGCACAGGTTTCTCATTGGTGGTGTGCCATACCTGGCAATCCCACCTGGATCTTTCAGACACATTAGGTACCTCAGATGACATTAGGCCCCTGTTTGCGAGCAGCTAAATCAGGCCTTACATTTCCAGTGGCTATGGTGGATTCACATGATTCTAAATACAGCATTTCAGCTGTGTGTTTCAAAGACCACACAGACATGTTTGGACATTTAGACTTGCACAGTCTGAAATTAATTCCATTCTGATTGGATGAAAAAACTCCATTTGTTTACCGTATCAGGACTGAGCTAATGTGTAAGAAAAGACGTTTTCTTATACAAAAATTTTCAATCCCAAAATACAGGAAACATTGCGAACAAAGGCTGATTTCCTTGTCTGTGTGTCAAGGACAGTACTGCTCCTAAATTGTGGACAGTTAGATTTAATTTACGCACAAGTAAAAACTTTTGTTCTGTACAGATGCTGAAGATTGTCTTGGAATATTGTGGAATTTCTATCAGTGGAAGTTTCTGAAAACAAGTTGGAGAAATAGCTACCATGAATGATTTAAGTCTAGTTTATCCTGTCTTAAAGACAAACTATTAGACTTCTCAAAATGCTTTTCAATCTGCTTTCTGTGAATCTTAAAGTAAAATTAGGATCATTTCTCTTTTGTCTTTTATGCTCTGGTCATGATATTGTTGACATTTAAATTATCATTATTTAGGTTTTTTGTTACCATTCTAACTAAAATATGACAGATCATATCTCTTACAGCTGTACATATGGGATGGCCATTGCCAGACAAATAGCATTTCACAACTCTGCTTTTTTTCAGTTTCACAGAGGAAGAATCTAAACATCTTGGGGGTAGAGGGGACAGGGAGGGGGACACTGCAAAGAGGAGAGTGCAGGGTGCAGGTCTTCCACATTTTACAGGAGTAATTACACCTGCACGGAGATTTTCAAACGATGCAAAAGAGGAAATAACAGAAGTTAAGCCTATAAAAAATAGACTTTTTCCGGACAGACCTTTCTTGAAAAATAATGTCAGATGGTGAATTACTACAAAAATACATTTTGAATGACTCAATTGGATAAATTCTCAGAAAGAAAACTGGAAATGTATGACTACAATGTTGTTCTGGAAACATTAAAGATGAGAGACCTCAATAATAGGTACAGATTTAAAAAAAAAAAAAAAGGACCAGAGAGGATTTTCCACTTTAAATTTTGTTTGCAATCATTTATATTAAACAGTGCCCAGGTTGGGAAAATTATTAGCTTTCATTGCCTCAAATTGCCTCATTTCCCGTCTAATGATTTCATGGTCCACCATTCTTTCTTCTTTTTGTTGGGTTCACAAGGATTTTTGGAAGTCTGTAACACCAATGTCTTCCACAGTGTATCGAGGGCACATTTCTGTACATGGAAAACTGATGGGGCATTACAGTTTTGCACTGGGATGCTAATGTCAGAACGTTACAGGGATTTATTCCCTCGTTTGCCAGAGTATGGTGAAGCAAACATCTGGGCACCATATCTGAAGAAGTCTGATTCAGAAGACAACTAAGTTTATTCTTATATCTTGGGGAGCATATTTAGGACCCTAGGTACTCTGCTCCAGCACTGCACACTCATAAGCTTCACCCAACAAGTAACAGCTGCACTTTGGCCAAGTTCTGTGATCCTGATGGATTCTCGCTGGTTTCCACATTAACCCTGGGTTGCCAGACTTTATCACTGCTTTCAGTTACTCTTCTTCTCCAGTTTCTTCTCTCTCAGGTTTTCCCTTCTAAGTTCTCCCACTGGGGTGCCTCAGATAAAGTCCTTAAGAGGATCACAAACCACTTCTGAGTGGCTCAAGTTAATATTTCCTCTTCCTTAAGTAAAATAATCAACATCCTTTTCTAGATTGAGTCTGAAAAGTTGTTTGTTCTGGGAAAAACTAGCTGAAACACAGGCTGACATCCTGGAGAGCAGCTTCATATCATTGCCAAGAAACAGCTGGCTATTTTAAAGAAAATCCTGGATTGGGTTTAAAACCTTCATGTGCCATATAGTAACAGTTTATTATAACTTGTGTATTACACAAACAACAACTGAAACCAGAGCTCCACTTTATATAAGTTTGTATCACTTTTCAAAATCCTAATTGTAACATGCAATATTCCTGCAGTTCAGCTAAGATTGGAGAATATCCAAGTATTTTTAGAGAACTTGCTCCTGCTTCTGAAAGATAGCATTTAGAATTCACTTTTTGGTCATATTTTTGAGAGTAGTATCATTGTTTGGGACTAATTAGTTGTCCCTTATGCCAAAGATCAGCATGGGCTGCACAAGACTGCCTTGGCTTGTTCAAACCTGTAGCTGTCATTTGTTTTCTTTATGGAGTCATCATCCACCTCTGAAGCAAGATCCTTTCTGAACCAGCAGCTTCACAGTCTGTCTCTGTCTCTTACAAGTATTTGCTAAACTGTAGCTGCTAAGGAATGTAGGCTCACTGAGCTGAGCATCTGCCAGGAGCTATTTGGCATACGCTCAGGATGAGACTGCGACGGAGGCAACATCAATAGACAAACCAACTTCTGCGGTAAATGTGCAACCCTTGCCTTATTTATACGCTGTGTCTCTCTGTGTGAATCTTACATGCAATCTGGCCAGCAAAAGTAGAGAGAGGCTTTTCCCTATTGTCTGACTCTTTGTTGAGATTCTTTTTCCAGCAGATCTTGGCGTATCTTCCCCCAGACTTTGTTGTAAGTACCATGCCTGTGTCTTCCTGTGCAGATAAAAGGGAAACTTCAATGTACTGGCCTCTAAAGACAGTATAGTACACTCCAGTTAAATCTGAAGGTATTCCTTGCCCCTGGATAAGCATAGTGCAAGACGCCGTAAAATATTTCCAACAAGTTTACACTGTTAGTGAACCCCTACTTTTGCTGTGTTGCCTTCAGAATAAAACATGATATAAAAATTGAGTTTTAAAAGTATATTCAAATTCTGTGGTTGAGATCAGCCACTGAGTGTATCCCTTTTCTCATGACGAATATCAAATAGGTGTTTATTCTAATATCAATCTTCATCCACAATCAAATTTTAACTTTCCACAAGCCAAAACATCTGGGAAATGCTTCCCTTCTGTAATCATGATGATCACTCTTCCTGTCTTCTTTTAAATACTTCTCCAACATACTATAGTCTCTGGAAATCTCATTTTCAGTTGAACTAAGAAAAAATGTATGAGTTTAACATAAAATATTGAATATAATTTCTGAAGTAAAAATACAGCAGTAATTACCTGACTATTGTTTCTACCACAGGTCTGGTTAGTTAGAAGAGGAATGTCTCTGTTGCACTCCTCTCCTAGTTGGTAATTTCTCTACTTGAACTATCTGAATAAGATTAAGGAGTTGACATCAGTTTTTTCCCGTGAAAGGCAGAGAGCAAAAGTGAGCAGTCATTAGAGAGGCCTGGCATCTCTTTCTTTATTCAGGAGGAAGACCCAATATGAAAAAAGGAAGAAAACTATAAAAGAATGTGGGATGGTTTTTCTTTCTTTCTTTCTACAGAGCCATTAATTTGTATCTCAGAAGTGGATTCCATGAGAATATCTGAGGTCCTTTCTGGAGCACTTCTGGAAGGTTTATGACATTTCTCATCAAAATTTTAGACAAGACATTAGATCTGAGGGAAGTTGTCTGAATCTACACATTAAAATGTCAGTAAAATAAATGTCAAGTACAGGAAGGTATTGTTGTATCCATCAGACAAGACTATAATTTGACATTAAGAAACAATAAATCAGCATGATGCCCTGCTATTCTCAAATCACCTCTTGGCCCATAACACAATTCTGAAACACCTTCTGCCACACTTAGGCACATATGTCCTCTTCCCCCATCTGCTCAGCATTTCACCACTACTTCCAATGTCTGTGTCTAACTGTATGATTGGATTTTCCATGTGTAGCATCATTTAAGTATCTTAAACCTCCTATTCAGATTTTTTTTTTTTTTCAAATACAGTTATTTACTTGTAAAAACCTCAAGGTGCTTAAGTTCTGAAAATCTGTTTGTTATGCTTTAATGAAAGCTTAGATGCTTGAGCCTTCAAAGATGAGACCCTTCCAGATATTGGTTTGCTGGACAACTGCCAGCTATCCAAATTCTAATCCTAAACATAACTAGTAGAGGGCAAGGTTCATTCTGTTAATAGGACGTAATGGAGTCTCATATATTTATACAAGCCCTGAAATAAGCTCATAAATTACAAGAAAATACGGCATTTTATTTCCTTACAGGTCCTTTTGATGACTTAATGGTGTGAAAAGGAGACTAAGTGTGGGATATGAAAGCAATTGTAATCATTCCTGAAGAAACCTGAAACGAAGATCTCTACGTACAGCTGAATCAATTTTTTCTCCTCATAAAAATACACAGGCACATTTCCTATTAGAGGCTTGCTCCAGAGGTTAAGATATATTGAATGAAATACCTTTTCAAAGTTGAGAGAAAAATATCAATAACAAAGGTACGGACCAAGTAATGCAAAATTTTAATTTGACCCTGCAGAGAGGCCCTTAAAGAAAAGAAATAGAAGTTGAAGTTGACAGTCTCTTTATATTAAATTCTGTGTTGAACTAGCAAAAATGAAAAACTAAACACACATCTAATTGTCCTAGGTTCCATTTTAAGAAGTTGTGTAGGGGAGGAAGGCAAAATTGGAGCAGGGCAATACAGTATGTTAGGAAACAGGGAAGTGGACCAGAGTGAAAATGCAGCCGGGAACATGTGGGTGCAAAGATAAATACTGCACCAATGCTGGAGCTGACTCGTCCCTTCACTGGCTGACAGTGCCCATGGCACTCTCAAGATCACTCCTGGCACTCTCAGGATCATTGTGGAGAGGAATGCAGTAGTGGCAAAGATGGAAATGGAAGGTAACAGTAGTTCCCCATGTTTCCTGAAATATCTACAAATCCTGGTCATAGTGGGCCTGAGCAAGAAAGATCTGCTGTCACAATACTGAAGGGGAAAAAAGGGACTCCTGTCCTGCAGGAAGCTATGCCAGAGACACGGAAAACTGGAAGGGAAAGATAAGAGGAGAGCAGATGTTTGACACTCAGTATGAGAGAGGAAACCTATACTGTGGCTGTTGAAATGGAGAGATCCCCTGTGAGAACCATGTCTCAGAAAGCAGCTGCCAAGTCAAATAGCCATTAAATCTCAGCAGAAACAAACATCATCGCACTATGTTGTGTCTCTTTAGTAGACACAACAGCAGTTCACACTGGGCTAGTATCAATTGTACCATACTAAGCTTGGACAAAAACACAGGTCAGAGTGACAAAAGCATGCACTTTTAATTAAGCAGTTTGAAATTAAATGAAAAATGTACTGGGAAAAATGAATGAAAAAGCTGGAAAGCTAGCTTGTGAATTGAACCTGTGTTCTTTGTTATGGTAACACTTTATTACTCTGCCTTGGTGTAAAATCCAGTCTCCACATCGCTCTGAGGAGCATTTAAATCACATTGGATCTTTGCTAGTGCAAAGAGCATCTTCCAATTTGGGATAGCGGGGATTTTCCCATCCTCAGTTCCTTCTCAGTTGCTCCTGAATACCTATGCAAGAGGGTACAACATGACTTCATGGACCCAGTCATACTCTCTGTGCAGAGAAACCTTGTCAGAAAGTTAGGAAAATGAGAAATGCACAATGCTTCATTCCACAGAAGGCACCTATTATATATTTGGCTGGGAAACAGAAAAAGGCTAGTTATCCCAAGGCACACAGGTGTCTAATTTCAGTCTGGTAACCAGCAACTGGTACAGAGCAGTAGGAGGGCGATTGACTACTACATCAATACAGCTAATACTTAGAAAAATAAAAACAGCTCTATAAATGTGGACAATTTTCTCTTCCATGTCAGAGCAGAGACATTAAAACCAAGCGAAAACTGAAAGAGAATGCTCAGATTTTGGACTGTGCAGGCAAGCAGGGAGAAAAACTAAGACAATACATTGTTCAATTAAGAAAAACTCCATGCTTAAAATAAAACACACCAAACCCCAAAATCTACCCTTTCCCTTCCTTAATAAATCCCAGATTTTCATACTGACTGCCCATATCAATCAGGTTTCTACCCTGCATCTTCTAACTGGTACCTCCTTCTATTCAGTTGTGGGGAAAGAGAAGGTAGGGTCCCACTGACAACAATTCTACACCGCAATTGCAGAAAATCTCTTTTTCTTGGCTCACTATTAAATGGGTGCATTACGTTCTGCTCCTCCAGCAGGAAACGAAGAGATAAAGCATACTTCTTGAAATACCATAACAGTGGACAATTATAGCAGATGGCTTGACGTAAGCCATTTACTCCTGCTGATTTCTGGTAAGCTGTCCTAGAGAAAGTTGTATAAGAACATCCAGGATTGAGAAACCAACTAGATCTTGCTGTGGTGGCTGGACAGGTAGAAAGTAGGAGGACTAATAACTCTGTGATTGATAGATTTGAGGAAGATAGTCCTGAGGGTAAGAGACAAAGAAATTGGAGAAGTGTTAGTGATAAAAGACTATAGAAATGATGATTCCTTTGAGAGAGGAACAAGGAACTGATGGATTGCTGAAGAAGGACAGGAAGAAATTGACAGACCTTGGAGAGAAGGGACATAATAAGGGATTTATAGATATCCTTTGGGTGCGTATTATGCTGAAGGCAAATCATGTATTGCTGATTGAGGCTACACACATTTTAAGGAGCCAATGCATTACTTGGTTTGAATCAAAAGGATATATTCTCAGTAAAAGATTGCATGAATAGCATATAACAGAAAAGTAACTGTAATTTGGGTAGATGCATAACTAAGGGCAAAATGTGAACAAGCAAAGTAAATGCAAAGGCCCAGATGCAACAAAATATTTATGCTTTCAACTTCTGACTGCCAACATTAGATGGTGAAAGCTTTCACAGCAGGTAATATTATAAATCATTTGTTGAATCTAAGCCTAAGGCTGTTACATGTTAATCCAATGATTTTAAAAGTAAGGTTTACCGAACATATTTACAAATTTTCAAAATTTAGTTAATTGTATCAAAGATATATGAGCATAGGCTGTGGGAACTGTGCTTGTTCAGTCTGGAGAAGAGACGGCTTTGGGGAGAACTAACAGTAGCCCTTCCTTACTTATAAGGAAGTTAATCAAGAAGACGGAGCCTGGCTCTTCACAGCCATGCAAGGTGGGAGGACAACAGAGAGTGGGCATAAGAGAGGATCAGACTGGATGTAAGGAAAAGCTTTTCATGGTGGAGACAGTCAAGTGAGGAAACAAGTTGTCCAAAGAAATTGTGCATCCATCAAGATGTCTTCAAGACTCGACTAGGCAAAGTCCTGAGTAACCTGGTCTGACCTCAGAGCTGACCCTGCTTTGAGCAGGAGGTTGGAATAAATTACTTCCTGAGATCCCTTTCAAACTCAGTTATCATATGATCCTATGATCCCACAAAAAGATTTTTACAACTTCAGTCAGCAATGCTATCTTTTTGATCAGAGAACCATAGAATGATTTGGGTTGGAAGGGATCTTTAAAGGTCATCTAGTCCAACCACCCAACCGCAAGCAAGGACATCTTCAACTAGATCAGGTTTCTGAGAGCCTCATCCAACCTGACCTTGAATGTTTCCAGGGATGGGGCATTTACCACCTCTCTAGGCAATCTATTCCAGTGTTTCTCCATCCTCATCATAAAAAATTTCCTTTTTTTATATGGACTGAATCTAGCCTCTTTTAATTTAAAACTATTACCCCTTGTCCTATCACAACACGCCCTATTAAAAAGTCAAAGTCTATCCCCATCCTTCTTTATAAACCCCCTTTAAGTATTGAAAGGCTGCAATAAGGTCTCCCTGGAGCCTTCTCCAGACTAAGAAACCCCAACTCTCTCAGCTTGTCCTTATAGGAGAGGTGCTTCAGCCCTCTGATCATTTTTGTGGCCCTCCTCTGGGCTAGTGTTAACAGATCCGTGTCCATGTCCTTCTTATGTAGGGGGCTCCAGAGCTGGATTCAGTACTCCAGATGGGGTCTTACCAGAGCAGAATAGAGGGGCAGAATTACCTCCCTTGACCAGCTGGCCACATTTCTTTTTATGCAGTCCAAGATACAGTTGGCTTTCTGGGCTGCAAGACACATTGCCAGCTCATATTCAAATCTTAGTCCACCAGAATCCCCAAGTCCTTCGCAGCAGTGCTTTCATCACCAAGCCTGTATTGATACTGGGAGTTGCCCCAGCCCAGGTGCAGGATCTTGCACTTGGCCTCATGAGGTTCATGTCGGCTTTTTCAAGGTTCTCCAGGTCTCTCTGAATGACATGCTGAAGGTATGAGGCTATGTGTGTTTCCCCCTACTTAGGTGTGCGCCTTCATGAGATACCCTATTTCATAATTTTTAGGACGCAAAAGGACATAAAAAGAAGAGGAAAGCAGTCATGTATTTTTCAGTGAGCCTGTATGTACAGTGCAGTAACTGTCGAAGTAAAGAAAGGTCAGAATGGATTAAAAAGGAAAAGTTAATAAATTAGAATAAAGCTCCAGATTTATAAAATATTCCACATTCATGTGAAGAGCACACAAGACTGTGGAATTAAATTTACATGCATTGCAGCTGTAGCAATGTTAATGTCTAAGCAATCTCTCACCAAAAATGTAAGCCTCCAAGATGCTGAAAAACCTCTAAGATACTGAAAACCGAAGACCTAAAAGGACCTAAGTTAGTGAGAAGGAATTTTCTGGACTATTTTCCTGCATATGGCCATCTAAAATCTACCTAATCTGCACATTAAAATAGCAAAAATGATTTCTGCAAGGTGACAACTTGGATTTTATGTGGTATAAATTTCAAAAAATGTGGAAAGGAGTAACAATTTCAGACAATGATTGTGTCATGTCACCATGAACAATAGCTGGTTCCATGAATAACACATAGATATTTCATGCACATAATAGCTGAAAAGTGGACATAAATATTCTGAATCAGCTATAGACCTACCAAGGTGATTTTCTGATATTGATATTTTTTCTTCTGTATTGATGCATTATAAGCTAAGTTAGTGAGTACTCTCAGAGCATGCAACAGCTCTTTAGGAGCCATTAGAGCATACTGAACTAATGACCCATGGATAATCAAAGTGTCTCATCACTTAATGATGGATCCTTCATTCTAGTTCTTTTGAACATATTACATTTGCTTTTCTTTTTGGTAATAAAGAGTGGACATTAATTACGTCTCAGATACTATAAAAAACCTGTTGAGCACCTGCATTTTAAAAATATTCTTTTTGTTTCATTTTGATTATATTAGAAGACTTTAATAAAATTAAAAGCATTATTTTTCTTTCTTTTTTCTTTCTTTTTTTTTTTTTTTTTAGGGAAAAAACTATTTCTTTGTCTGGTATATTTCAGTATTGAATATTTTAGTTGTAATTTATATCACATTTCAGTTCACTGTCATCATCATTAATGAATTAGCAAACTCAAGAAGATCCTTCTCAATGGAGATGTGGGAAAAATAGAGGTGTTGCCTTCAGATATTGACTTTTAAAAACTTTGTTCACTAGCAAAAATATTTGAGTGAGGTTGGTGAATAGGATGTTGACCAGTATCGCTGGAATACCTCATGAAAATCAGCCAGACATCTACTCTTCTTCTGTGCACTTTATAAAGCTAATTAACACCAGATCTTCCTCCTGATCAGTCTTGGAAAAAAAAAAAAAGCACCAAAAATCCCACCAAAACCCCACCAAAACCAAACAAAAATATTACGATGCAAAAGCACTGCAGAAAAAAATTTTAAAAATACCAGGGACAAAGGTGGGATGAAATAAAGTTAGCAGATGGACAGCGAAATACTTATAACTATTCCAAGATGACATAGAAGATTTGTTGCAAAATCAAGGAATCTGAATTTCAAATCCAATGTGTTGCCCAAGCAACCAGCTCTCTGTGGCTAAACAATTGAAACCTATGAATCTATGACTTTATGAAAAATAGTTAAGTGATATCATCACACCTTTTATGTTAGGTTGGTGTTTTTTCCATTGCTTCCCGGTGCAAGAATGAGGTAAGAAAAAAAAGTAGTATGCAACTAAGGTATTTTAGAGCCATTACTTCTGAATCTGAATATTGTAACTGGGTATTTAAAACACTAGTAGCACAATGAAGACCATGTGGAACACTTGGTCTTGCAATTTGTTGCTTCACCTTCTACTTCACACAGTCAGTGTCTGTTGCACTCAAAATCTTTATGAGTAAAGAGTAGGCACAACTTATATACATATAAACCCAAGAACTTATTGTTAGTATAATTGAAATCTTAACAGTCTAGTCATTATGAGTTCAGATTTAATTGTAATAGAAAGAGAAAGAATAATAATGCAATTAAAATTGCTCTTTGGGATCTTAGGGTCAGTGTTTTATTTCTTGGAGGATGTGTGTGGGTGGTTGTGGTGAATTGTCAGCATCTGGAGCCCTTCACTGGGAGAAATATGATGTTAATGTTGATGGTTTCTTCTTCACTCTAGGGTTCACTTAGGGTCATTTTTATGTTTGCTAACTTGATTTTACGTCTCTGCTGTTGTTGTGCTGGTCTGCAACTCCACATTACATACAAATTTACTATATGTGGAACTCTACATATGGGTAGGTATTACTTCTTTGTTCTCTTGTTTCTCGCTAAAATCAGTTTTGCCCAGATCTGCATTTCTGTAACTGACCATGGGTGAGTTGTTTATAACCATGGGGTCTGAAGGGCCATCCTGTGACCCATCTCTTATCACCTCCTGCCTGTCTCTATGCCATATCCTATGTCCAAACTTCTTAAGGCCTCTGCCGTTGTACCGGCCCTATATTGGTCTACCTTACATCATTGACTTAGTACCATAAATATTTCATTCTGCGTAGAGCAACTGCTTGTCTTGGCCATCTGTAAAACAATGGTTTCACCATACACAGACAACAAAAATAAAACAAATTAGATTCAGACAACTAGTCAACTAAAAAATTGCTGACAGCTAAACCAAGTGAAGTAAAGCCACAGACAGGACAAGGCAAGTTTGTGCAGAACAAATGTGATAAACGTCGGTCCTGAGGCCATGGAAACTCAATGCTAAGCTTATGGCCTATCACTAGCAATGCTGAACATGTACTGTGGTGTAAGGTACTCCTGCTCAGGGCTCTCAGGCCCCTGCAATATCGAGACACAGAGGTCCAAGTTAAAGATGGAATGAAAAGTCTGAAGTCTGAATTTCCTGTCTTTTGCAAGCTTAAGTCAGACCTTATCTCTGTTTATTAATAGTAGGGGTTATTAAATAACAGCTAATGGTAGGAAAAGTAATAAAGGTACTGTGCAGTGCATATTCAGTGATCTATTCATTTTGCAAAATAATCCCTTATTCTAGAGTTTTAAAGTGTTTTAAATTTTAAGGGGCTGTCTATGCTACTACATTACTACTACATTCATAATTACAATAAACATTTCCTGGTAAATAACTGGGTAATAAATATTCTTTCTCCCACCCCCCACTAAGCAAATATGATTAAGTTCCTGGATGACACCATGAACTCTTCTGCTTCTTTATATTAACTCCGTATTTTAGATGGGAGGTAATTCCATTTCATAATGGGAAATGACTAGTTGTGATGACTCCTCGCAGATTTTTTTCTACATAGAGTCCTCGATTTTGCTACACCTACAGTTTAACAGCACTGAAATTGCTGGTCTTAAAATCATGCTACAAATCTTATATGTTTATCAAGACTTTCTCCAAGGAAGCTGTATATAAGAAGATCCATAAAAACTTGCCTGTGGCAAATGAATATCCACAGTACACCTTACTCTTCTCCCCTCTTTATCAGACAATTGTAGGAATTCTGTAACATCTGAGATATCTTATGTTGTGTTCTAAGGAAACTGGCAAGATTTTGTAAAAACAATCAGTTTAGATAATATTTGCTTAATTAAAAAAAAATTGTTCTTGTATTGTTGAATTTCTGATCTTTATCACTGAATCAATATTTATTTTAGCTCAAAAATTATCAAAATTATCAAAAAAATTATCAAAATTTCTCACTGAACAACAATCTCTTTCAGTAGAAAGAGTACCTTTCTTCTTACAAGGGTTGTTTGCCTTCTTTCAGCTTTGTTAAATATTCATTTTACCCAAGAAAGTTTCCAAGCATGGCTCTCATGCCTAATAGTTGTGATAAAGTAGACACCACAATTCCAATTCCAAATCCAAAATCATGTGTGTGTGTTATATTAACCAGCTATTAGAGGAGGAGCACCATTCTCTCTTAATACCAAGCAAAACAGAACAATTTCAAAAGATGGAGATAAGAACGTAATCCTCAGGATCAGCATCCTTGTATCCCCCCTGATTATAAACACATGCATCAACTTTTATTTAATTTCTTACGGGCTGATAGTTATTATATTAAACATGAAGACTTACTGCATGGGTCCCAAATTTCTGCAGATGGAAGATAAGAAGTCAAACAAGTTCCTGCAGAGATCCTTTGGATGCTGCTAAATTGTGATAAAATTGTTTTATTGGGGTACTTAAACTCTGGATTTTTTTAACTTAGACAAAAAAAATTTAAACAGGATTAGGTATAAATAATACTGTAGTTAATGGGAATTATGCTACAAAGAGCTGGATCTTTGCTTTCCTTCCTGTACGGAGAGTAGAAAGTTCCATACTTCTGTGTCTGGGGATCCATGTTTTATTGAGAATGAGCCTCAACCCAACTCTAATTTTCCACACAAATATTTGTGCTTCCTGAAACTTGAAAAATAATGATACTGTTCCCTTACTCATTCTCCCTAAATAAAAATTACTAACCTCTTTGCCTAAAAGAAAGACCTAGTAATTTATTTATTTCAGCCAGGTTATTTTAGAACTCAGGGTTTCAAAGGAGAAACATCATTTTAACTGAAAAAAAGCACACAGACTTCCTGCAAAAAGGTTTCTATTTGCCAACTGTACAGGCTGCTGCAACAAGTGTCTAAACATGAAAAAATAAAATATTGTACAGCATTTCAGAGCTTTTATACTGTGATTGTAAAATATCTGGGAGGTTTGCCAGACTCAGTCAAAAGAAGAACACAGCATTTTCTCATCACTAATAACAATGACCTGAAGTCACGTTGAAGATTGTAAGGTCAATTTCCCTCTTAAATGGAAAAAAGAAAATAGGAGAACAGATGTGGGTAGTTGCTTCTGTATTTATAAATTGCATGACAGCTGGGTTAGGCTATATGATCTCCAGTTTCCATGCATTTAAGGTGTTTTTATTGAATCATTCATACTAATCAGATACAAGTGTTAAGGTGCATTTTTAAAGTGTTATACAACATAGATGAGTAACCAGTTTCATAGTGTACGTTTAAAATGGAACATTTTTCTTCATTAAATATATTCAGATAAGTTTACCAGGTGGAATGCATGTTTCGAGGAGAATTTTCTGTGTTTGATCAGTTCTGAATTGACACAGCATACAGGCATGTGATGATAAAATTAGTACATTTTAAATAAAAGTGTAAATTACACAAAGGGTGAATTAAAATTACCTACTACCAGATATTTTATTTATTTGGTGGGGTTTGGGGTTTTGTCCTTTTTTTTTTTTTCTTTGGTTTATAATTGCAGCAACAGTAGCTGTGTAACCAACATCCTGATAACATGTATTCCTTCATTTTAGGAGCATATAATTCTAGAAATAGAAATTTTTTACACATACAGAATTTCTCACTCTGCCTTATTTCATATATTAAACTGACCATTTTATCAGATACATCATGTCTTGTTACTGACTCATAATGTCTATGTGCTGAAACACAATTTGCACAGACTACACACCAATATTTTTGGCTACTATTTCTTTACATCAAAATGCCAACCATCTGCTTGTGGATGACAGCACCTAGACAACTTTTTCTTTTAAATCCCAGTATTTTGTTTGTAATGCCTTATTGGGTGAAGCATGTAAACCACATTACACCTCTTTATACGCAATTCATTTCAGCTATCCTACACATTTTAACATTAGACATAGTAACCTACTGAGCTTAGATCTATGAGAAGAAAAAAAGAACCCCATGAGAGTAGTTTATCTGAAATATCTTAAATGTCTATCACAGAATGAGATAAGTCTTTGATGATGCTTTCTGTCTGTTTGACATAAGGAAAGACTAGGTGAATAGTTAGACTTAAAGGATTAACTTCTAACCCTTACATTGGAGTACCAAGCAAGAGCTTAGAAGAGAGGTCTCAATTAACTAAGACTGAGAACTAGACCATTTTCTAATCTTCAGCAAGCACAGCCAAGCATTTGATCTATAGCTGGTTTTCTGACCTATGTCATGTGTACATCCGTTATTTCAGAAAACTATCTTGGTGAATAAAGTGAAAAAGTTTTAATATTTACCAAACAGTAACGGACAGAGAGTTTGGTGACTGTTCAGAAGGAGTAAAGAGAAAAATAAGGAAAGTAGAATGAAGCAGTTTTAGCTTACAATATTGCCTCCCCCCTGAGTTTTAGAAAAATTGGCAAGATAAGTTAAAGCAGCCCTCAGACAGCTTAAACTTGTGCAATCAGCCTTTACACAGCAGATTCTCCTAAGTCTCTCTGACCTTGGCAAGGGTCACATTTGCATGTGGGTGACCTGCTTGTGAATGACAACTGAAATGCTTAGAATTCAGATAAGAAAACATATATATGTATTTGTTTTCACAATACCCTGCACAACATAGTACTCATCTTTTTTAAGGTCTGTTTCAATAATGAGTGCTTATTTATTATGGACAGTGCAAGGAAAGAGCCCCCATGCCACAGACAGATCAAAGTTCCCAGGTACAGCACCATGAGCCCTTGAGCCCACCAAGGGTGATAGCTTTGCTCCCTCACTCCATCTCAGCACCTTCAGCCTCTGCAGAGACGGAGGGCAACGAGAGATCCTTGGGTCGCTTGGTAAGACCAGCAGTGGCGTTTCTTCCTGCTGCAGCCCTGTCAGCATCCCAACTGTGCTGCGTCGGCTCAGCGTTCCTATTAGGGCCCCTGGGCACTACAGTAAATAGTGAGCATTAAGGGATATAACACGCTGCAAAGTCTAACAGTGTTCATGCGTCACTAATTACCATAATGAGAAACTTGCGGCACATCAGCCAAGAAAAATTTGCATTGATTGTTTTTTCCCGTTCTCCAGCTAGAATAGGAAGAATTCCCATGACTCTGCTCTTGACCTTGAGGGCTTCTTCTCCTCCTTCTGTGTGTAGATATTCCTTACAGGTCCACATGAGGTGGATGAATAAGCAGGGATTTAAACCCAGAGATGCCCAGTCTCTGAATAGGCCTTCATACTGTGTGTATACATAAATTCTAGTTGTAACTACCAGAGAAAGAAATATTGAAATTTCATCTGATCTCAGTTGGCACAAATGCATTGAAGAGCAACTGCGGTATTCACACTCTGCCCCTAATTCACTGTAAGGCCCTGCTGCATCTTAGCTATTGATTTTAGACACTTCTGCTGTTGATTACACATAGTGACTCATGAAACCTGGATTCCTGCTCCACTAATACAGGGTTAATAGTAGAATTACTTGAAGATTAAATGTTCCTGGAGCACCACTATTGGCTAGAACAACTACTAAACAACAGGGTGTTTTGTTGAAACTTGTCTTCTGTGCTGAACCTATGTTTACTGGAGACAAAGCAACAAAGAAGGTTTCTGGAGCACAAGATATTACACTGAAAGGCCTCCCAGGTCATTGATTCCTATCCCCTGCTCTAACAGGCATTTCCTGCATCATATAATCCCATTCAAAAATGTATTAAGCTCCACTTTAAAGCTACTTAAGTTGTTTCCCTCTGTTACTCTTATTGGAAGGCAGTTCCAGACAGGTGGAAGGTGGCTAGACAGTTGTATTGATCTCTAAATTCCCTGGAAATTCTATTTATAAAATGTTAAGCATTTCATTAAGGATTTCCAAGTGGGTGTTTCTGATTGCTCAATACATAACAATTGTTCTGCTGATAACAATCCTCTGTGTGTTTCATTTATAATGATCCATTTTATTTTTCTTGTAATAATAGCATATTGCCATTTCATGCAGCTGTTACATGCACTTTATGAGTGTTCTGCTGGTTTTTTAACATAATTGACTCAGTCCTTTGAGTTGCCAAGCACCTTATCTCTGATTTCAGTGAGAGCCTTAAGCAATACCCTAAGGTAAGCACTGTATCCAAGGACCTTGTTTCAGGTAGGCATGTTTCTTTTTTTAGTCGTGTATTTGAAGTGCTCTATCTTTGTGCATAGATCTGATTAATACAAAGTACTCAGTATAGCATTTCTGAGATCATCGTGTGTTTGGTTTTACTGTATCTTTAACAATTATAGCATACTTTTTTAAAGGTTTACCCTAACTATGAAGGCCACATTCTGGTTTCAGTTATCTGAGTTTAAATCTGGATTAAAAAGTGAAAAATAAATTACTCTAGAATTGATTTCTGTTTAAAGAAAAGTAAAATTTAGCCCCGCTTTTTTTTTTAAAGAGCCTGAACATAAGAAGGAAACTAAATACCATGTATGGTAGCAGTGTGTTCACTTCCTGGAGTCACACTTGCTGCCATGACTCATTTGACATTGCTCATCAACTCTGAAGTGTGGTTACAATGACGTCATGCAATCAACAGGGATCTCCACTGCAGCATCCCTGTGAAATTAGGTTCTTACTGCTCTGTTGCATCTTAGATTTAAGGATCAAAACTGATCCAGCATTTGATCTGGCTTCATGTTTGATGGAAGCAATACTCTGACACACATACGTTTGGGGTTTTTTTTAACAGAAAACAAATTAAGAATCCTATTGGGAAACAACTAAACCTATATATCAAACTTCTATTTGTTCTGCGTCTCACTAGTGTATAAAATTCCTGATGTTTTTTGACTATTCCCTTTCTATATCTCTCTCTGACACTGCTACCATTATGCATTATTAAGTGAAAACCTGACCCCTTGAAGTTCATGGAAAAAAGCCTTCCTACTTTTAATGTGAGTTATTGTCTTTCGGTAAGGTTACTGCATGGACCGAATCTTTGTGCTTACCAGCAAGCACTGTCCCTTAACTCGAAAAGGATTCTGCAAACATGTACCTGTTCCTGTTATTATATCCTGCTGAAGGATGTGAACATTCTACTTTAAAAACAGACTTAAAAAAAAACAGCTAATAATAAATCTCATTGGACTGCTGTGAGATCATTTGTACAGTACAAATTAGTATTTGTACTGTGAAGCACCTTTGGATCTTTGGATGAAAGATGATGTGTTTAAATGCAAAGTATTAAAATTCATCTCTACATGGATTTCTTTAAGAAAAAAGAAAAGGTGAGCAATTCAGTTTAATTAGTCAACTAATAAAAAAATTAAAAATGCTTAACAATCTGCAATTTGCATTTCTCAATGGAAACCAATATTATGCTTAGATTATAGTCAGGATAATATTATTAGTAGAATGACTGACTCAAATTAATCATGACTGAAAATCTGATTACCATAAGGGATCATGCTGCTTCCATAGACTTTACATACCTTTCCTTTTATCTTCTTATTACAACACAAAATTTCCCCCTCTGTGCAGAGGGTGTACAGGATTTTCAGTTCCCAGTGTCTTAAAACTGCTGCTTTGATATTATAATGCACATCTTGTGAATGATGGGCCTCCAATTAATTTTATTCTTACAAAGAAGAAACTACAGACAAGTACAACTGTTTTTAATAATATTATTTACAAGGTGCTAATGTGCAATTTGTTACTTGTCAAAAGAGTGGGAATTATGTTCTCATTCCATGCTAAGTATAATTAGCTAATACTTTCCACAGGATATGCAGGCAGAAGAAGTGTCTCAAATTTTTAGCTTTGTTGCAAATTTCATTATTTGCCTTCATTTGTTCTCTCTCTCAGAATGCAGAAGTATATATCTCTCATATGCTTAAAAGAAATCCATTATAAACAGGTTGGGTTTCCTCAGCTCCAAGGGTATTCATGTTCTGTGTATGTATGTATCCATAAAGATCTTTTAAAGGAAATAATTGTGAATTAGATGTGTACAACGAATTATTACATAAATTTTCTTCTGGGATTCTAGCTTTTGTCTCTTTTAAAACATATTTTTCCCAAATAAATTACACATAATACATTATAAATATATTTCTTTTGGCTAATTAAATTAGTTTGCAGCTTATTTAGTTGGGACATTGAAATACATTATTTTTATGGTCTTGCTTAGTAGAAAGGGGCTCTACAAGCCTACGGGAAAATAAGACCTACCCCAAAGAGTTTACAATAAAATGACAAGATGAGAAAGCTACGTGAAATAAAAAGTAGAAAAATAAGGATAAGAGAACAGCCTGATGACACATAAACATTTTCTAGTCTAGAAATTTGAGGGTACAATTTGTAGTAAATCAGACTACATCTACTCTTCTAACTGCATCCACCCCAGGGAGGGATCCCTGGCAGCCAGCCTCGGAAGTAGTCTCCTCTAGGGTAGATTAGCTGTATTGGCATGAGTAGTTCTTGGCTTTAGATCCTTTATGGGCCTTGTATAGTTTATACAAGTGTCCATTTGTAAATATATATGTATGTGTGTGTAAATATAAAATATATATTTATATATATTTTTGTCAATCTGTGTGTGTGTGTGTGTATGTAGATGAGTGTATGAATTTATTGATGGGAGGGTTGAGGAAAGGACTTTAAAATAACATGCTTGAAATAATGAGACAATCATGTTGCAGCACACCTGAAAGGTTTTTTATAGCTTGAAAATATGGCCATATGTCACATATCTTGAGGGGGTGACCAAGGACATAAGCGAGTGTAGGAAGGCCCCCAGTCTGATAGATAATAATGAAGGACTATTCAGGGTAGGGGGAGAAAACCCCTCTCATCTGCAATGCCTATTGAAAGAATTTGCTGGAATGTCCAATCCACCGAACCATGCTTGGATTTGATTTAGGAGGGAACTACTTCAGTCAGAAGAGCATTTAGGAAAAAACTAATGTTTATAAACCATGGGCAGACCAAAACTGAGCTGGAGAGAGAAATTACTTGCTATCCAAGTAACATTAATGAGCTTCAAGAAACCCACTGAAAACAGCCATTTGCATCCCTTGGGAGGCAGTGCTGAAGATTTTTCTTGCATTAGAAGCCAAGGCACAGGAACTTTCAGTTTCTTTGTGCCTCAGTTTTCTAAGTTTTCTCTCTTTCAACAATAATTATGTTTCCCTGGAAAAGTAAAGGAATTCACAGTTGTAAAATGCTCAAACACCCATGTAATGCAAACCAAACAAGAACCTAGATAAAAAGGTTAAAAATTAAATGCAATGATATTTCCTATACTCCTCCATTTCTGAAAGCAAAGAGTATAATAAGTACTAACAGACAGAGCTTTCTGGAAACCTCTTACTGCCTAAAATAATGAGGAAGTTGTTCGATCATACTAGAAATATTACTCAAATAATTCTGTCAAGGTCAGATTCTGGCGAGTGTCATTTTCTGTTTGCTACATGAAGTACTATGTGTTCAAGTTGCTGTGGAACTACCCCAGGGCTTGCAGAGTCGCTGCATGTAACTTTTCAGAACCGTTTTGTCTAACATTTTTTATCTACTTTTGCTGCTCCTTTGTTCCCGCTTTACCTGTGTTTCTTCTATATTCTCCATTTCAATTTATTTTGGCCTACTCTCATTCCAAGTAAGTTCATTGTGCTTAAAGATACATGTTAATACCTGTTTAAAGTACACTGGAGAGACTCAAAGCCACACAATCGTTTTTTATATAATACACTCTGCAAATAAAGACAGTCAGGAGAGTATATAAATTTTAAATAAGATTCCAAGGGGTGTATCCCAAATGTATGTTAAAGGATGTGAACCGTGTCTATCAAATAAGAGACAACTTTTTCTGTTTCCAAATAGTCTTTACATACTGACTCACAGTGATACTCTGCAGTGAAAATTATCTGCATTCCAGGGTGAAAGGTCATCTGAAAAGCTTTTATATAATATCACTCAATATTTTACTGTTATGTTCTAATATGGGAGAAGCCTTGTAATGGAAAAACTACTTTATGTTAATTGGTGAAATCTGGAAAAAATACAGTTATATATCCCTGTCTTCTACTTTTTCAGGGAAATAATACTTTAAAGACAGAAAAGGATCCAAATTTCACTAGACATTTCACAAACTTCTCTGTTACAACCTACAAGCTGAATTTCTCACTTGTGACGGTATTGCTATCACAAAAACACTGTGTGACACTAAAATGCAATTGCTGACACATTAGCTGTGTTCTACCATTCAATTTCTGTTTATTTTATCATTTCAAAGATCATGTTTAAAAAACAAGAAACCATTGGTACCCCTACATACAGAACCCTACAGGGACAGAACTCTAAACTTAATAAAATATAATCACTTTACAGCTGTTATTTAGTCTTTCATAAAGAAATGCCAGCTAACCTGACTGCTCTCCAGGTCCCCTCTCTTTGACAATGGCAAAGGATGATAATATCCAGGAGTCTTTATGCCTTTATGCACTGACACTCCGCTGAGGCACGATGCACTGCTGAAATGTGGGACACCGCAAAGCTAAAGTGGGAGCAAAGGTCGTGGATTAGAATGAATTAAGCAAACATGGATTAAGAAAGATCAATGAGAAGGGACACAGACTCATCAGGCTCTGTTTAGATAATCTGCTTGCTCCAACTAACATTTTTTTCCAATGCTACAGCTGAAGAAAATGTACTTGAAGCTCACTCTTGTCAGCCTCTGAGAAACTAACAGTAAATCACACAGTTGAGATAGTACCCTGAAATGTAAAAACTCTGCCAAGGACTGATATTGACCCTGATCCCCACATACCAAGTGCCATGACTGGAAAGACAGGTCTGCAATCCCAGATGATGAAACCATCAGGTCAGTTGCTCTTGCTCAGTCAGTGCATTACTGAGGAAGAAAAGAGAGAAGCAACAAATGATACTGTAGTAAACTGTGGAAAAGGGCAACAGGAAAAATCAGAAGGGCATTCTTCAACATTGTGTATGACTAGTGAGGACAGAATTGCTGGCAGAAGACACCTGTCATTTCAGAGGAAATAGCCTGTAGAAAAGTATAATCCTACAAACTGATCAGGGAAAACTCTCAGGGTCACAAAAGCTGTGGGAGAAAGTTGAAATGAGAGAAGTTCCCATAAGCCACATGGTGGGTAGGGACATGAAAAGCATGAGCAGAAGTATTAGGACATTTACTGACTAAGAGAAGTCTCATAAAGAATTTGATCTGTCAATCACTAGAAAAAACAATGTTCTGACTCGTGCATAAAGTCAAAGTTGTTGGAAAAATAACAAGGAAGTCTTACCAAATCTCCCACACTGAGATCTATTTTTTATTGGTGTACACTCCACTAGCTTGGAAAGTTAAAAAAAAAAAAAAAAACAAGAAAGATCTACCAAAGATCTGAAAAGAAAATATAGTAGACATCATGCTATGGGAACCACCTCAGAAGTGATGGCACATGTGCTGAACACATCTCACCCTGTAAGACCTCGTAAGTTCTCAGATCCTAACCTCAACCCAATTTTGCTTCCTTAAGTGACACCAAGAGAATTCTGTAGAAATTAGAAACAGAAAAAACTTGTATAGTCAAGTTGTTTTTTCTCTGTCACTGCAGGGTTTTTCTTAGTGGTACATTTTAACTAATTTGCTAGGCCAGCTATATCACAAAGGTGCTAAAGAAATTTACAGATAAACCAGTAAGATTTTTTGATTAAGTAACAGTGTACAGCCAGAAACACTACCAATAAAATTAAGAGAAGGGTTGAATTCTCATGAAGTAACTGATGGAAAAATACTTACTTTCCTGTCAGGGAAGAAGATCTTAGAAACTGCAAAAGTTAAAAAACATGTATTTAACTTCTAGTCATCTGTTCACAATCCCTCAGGACAGGGATAGTATCAGCACACAAATGAACTGCAGGATATATGAAGAAGATATTTAAACAGAAAACAATGTCAAAACAATCTTTTATTCACATATTATTAATGAATAAAGGTCTGAATTTGTCCCTTATAGGCTGTCAGAATAGAAAGTGACTTGCCTATCTCTAAAAACTCACCCATTGTAAGGAGAATAAATAATGCAATGATTCATGTTTGCCTCACGGTGAGCTTGCTTTTATAGTTTTCTGAGAAAAAAAAAAAAAAGGAAGGGAAGGGAAGGGAAGGGAAGGGAAGGGAAGGGAAGGGAAGGGAAGGGAAGGGAAGGGAAGGGAAGGGAAGGGAAGGGAAGGGAAGGGAAGGGAAGGGAAGGGAAGGGAAGGGAAGGGAAGGGAAGGGAAGGGAAGGGAAGGGAAGGGAAGGGAAGGGAAGGGAAGGGAAGGGAAGAGAAGAGAAGAGAAGAGAAGAGAAGAGAAGAGAAGAGAAGAGAAGAGAAGAGAAGAGAAGAGAAGAGAAGAGAAGAGAAGAGAAGAGAAGAGAAGAGAAGAGAAGAGAGGAAAAGAAAGAAAAGAAAAGAAAAGAAAAGAAAAGAAAAGAAAAGAAAAGAAAAGAAAAGAAAAGAAAAGAAAAGAAAAGAAAAGAAAAGAAAAGAAAAGAAAAGAAGAAAAGAAAAGAAAAGAAAAGAAAAGAAAAGAAAAGAAAAGAAAAGAAAAGAAAAGAAAAAAAGAATAACCCAAAACCCAACCCCAAACTTAGTAAATGGATTTTGTTTTCTTGTTTTTCCATGTTTCAGTATCCAGTGAAAGAGCCAGGAAATTACTCAGTGCTGAATCTGAATTCAGTCGAATGTAAACACCTCCATAAACCAGCAGATCGAATCAGAACAAGGATTCATTTGTCCCAGCATCCTTCCTTCAACAGACATGAGTATGGAGAACAGGCAAGCCGAGAGTGATCCTTTCTCCTGGCATGCACTTGCAGCAGTACAAGTCTGAGGGACTTCCTGAAACCAAGGCTCCAGACTTCTGTGTTCAATAGAGAAGATGGGCCTGTCCTCAGTCCTTTTAAGAATCTAATTACACTTATGGCTTCTGTAAGATCTTGTGGCAATGAGTTCCACAATTTAATTACAGGCGTGATATGACAAAGTACTTGCTTTGTTTATTTCAAAACTGCTGCACGAAACTTGCATTGAGCGCTCTCTAGATTTTGGATCATGAGAAATAATGAACAGTTAAACAGTTTACCATATATCTGTGATATCCCATTTGATATCCTTCAAACAACTTGAGCTATCTGATTTCTTAACAGGATCACTTAGAACAGAATACACTGAAAAAATACATAAATATACAAAATTATTTGTGTGAAAATCACAGTAACCTGAAAGGGAGAGGGAGAGAAATTACAGCAGTTATTAGTTCACAGTTTGAGGGGGTTTCTTTGTGTTTTACATTTACTAAGGAAGTGTTGCTTTTAACCATTTGCACAAGTAGATTTAAAATTATCTAGCTCTGGGAATGTTCTAATATATATGCATTTTTAAAGAGTATTCTGTTAATGTAAGGGTAGAATGATTCCTGAAAGTACAAAGTTCATAATGTATATGATTACAAATTCCTTT
The DNA here is from genome assembly GCF_964106895.1 of Numenius arquata. Taxonomy (NCBI): domain Eukaryota; kingdom Metazoa; phylum Chordata; class Aves; order Charadriiformes; family Scolopacidae; genus Numenius; species Numenius arquata. Next base: position 104,688,351 of record NC_133576.1, on the reverse strand, counting down.
CACAATCTGTGTACTGCCTTATTCACTCCCTGATATTTAGGGGCACTTACTGAGGGAACGTAAGTGTTATTCCAGTGAGTGACATACCATATGGCAAGCAGGATAAGCTGCAGCTTTGCACACTGTTGTCATTTTCCCCCTTGTACTACAGTTTTACATGATGTAATGTTTTTCTGTGATTGTTCAACGTTCTACCATTTAAGCCTCCATAATATAAAATGTCATATTAGGGGGTTGCAGCTGAACCTCGTCACCATAAGTCTGCATTTATTTCACAGATGTCTATCACACTGTCATCCCACAGGTGCACTCAAACTTTAAAATTTTCCTGTGCTTCAGCTTCTAATGCAAGAAAAATGTATTATGCAAGATGAGGAAATGGCAGCCAAAAAAGTAAATGCTGCTAAATGTCACTTTACAGTACAGCATGGGCATGCAAATGCAAGTAACCTTATAGGGTGATAATATTTGGACTCTCGGTAAAATGTGATGTGCAAATGATAGTGTAAGGGCCAGGTCCTGAAGAGTAAAGGCCCTCTCCATGGTAAAAGTAAGAAATATTAGTGTGGGGGTGTTTCCATTAATATGGAAGAAATTTTTTTTTCTGTGCTTCTGATTCATTGTCATCAATGAAAATTCTCTGAAACTGAATTAATCTGGAGGTTATTTTCTCTCTTAAGTGGAATTATAGCTGGTTTAAATGTAGTCCCATTGCTCCATTTTCAAAGAGTGTTAGAAAATAAGGAATGTGGAATGTATAGCTAAACAACAACAACAAAAAAACAGTTCAGTCCAATCACACATTTAAGGAAAACACTGGTTTCTATGACTGTACCCGCAAAGTTCATAGAACTATGAAGGACATTTTCTCTTCACTTCATTTCACTTCACTTTGCCTCACCTTTCCTCTTGACTCTTTCCTCTTTTCACCTCAACATGCCATGCCTTTTTTCTTTCTGTAGGTCATCAGCAATGTTGTGATTTAAGGCCAAACTCTGCTGCATATCTGTATGAACGGTCCATTTAATTAAGCTAGGCTGCTAACATACATAGATATACTGAGAGAAAAACAACGAAAAAATAGCTAAGGAAAAATTTGTTCAGAAGGAAGTGTCATTGGTCCAAAAAAAAGATTTTCAAATCTCAGTTTGAGCTTTAGATCTCCGTTAGAAAAATAGTTTTATTTATGCACTAATCAGGAAATATGTACAAGACGACAACTAACAAATCCTTCAATAACAAATTATAAAAAAACACTTTTCTGATTTAGAAGAGTAATGTTAATAAAAATATTTTCAGTGTGCAACAATAAATGTAGGTTCACAACCAGTGTTATTTCTGTGCTTAAATAAGACTTTTTGGTTTTGATATTTTGAAAATTAAAGACTATGTAGATATGAAAATATCAAAAGATAAATTAAAATGTTAAGGAAAGGACAAAACCAAAATATGACCAAACTTTTATTTAAATAAATCACCATAATTTGTTCATAATTTTGGAGTATGCGTCAATATAGTTTAATACACATAACCCTGTATTCTGAGAACAGATTGGTTTTGGTGCCAGCACAGAGTTACAATGAAATTAGAGCCTTGTTTATTGTTAAATTAATTGAGATTAGATGTGGCTTAATACTTTTGATAAATTCTTCTCTGATCAGTCATTCTGAACAAGACAACAGCCACTGTAACAAGAAAACATGGATCTATTGTATCCAAAATAGTAGAAAACATTGATATTGTTTCATAACTGCAGTTGAAGTTACTGTTTGATATGGAGGCCTTTACTACTTGCTTTACCTTGCTTGTTTTATCAGTACTGGAAATGTTACCAGGGAGGCCTCGTAACAAAAACCACTGCAACAAGGGAAGTTAAAACCTCCTCTCCCTCATTAGTATGTGTATTTCATGTTATATTTAATCTACTTTAAGTACTCATTTACCAGATATTTTCTGACTGTACTTGGTTAATAACTATCAAACAACACTGAAATATGTGCTTAAAAGTCATACCTTAATTTTTCTTCGCAAATAACAAATATGATTATTAGAATCTTTCTTGGCATTAGAGAAGTTTCTCTGATTAAAAACCCTCTATAAATTTCACTCATGCCAAACAAATATCTAAAACTGATTTTTTTCTCCACTTGGAAATCTGAAAGTCTGCTAAAGAAAAAGGTTTTTAGAGAAAACAGTCTTTAGTTACAATTCTGTTAATTTTGTACAGTTATTGTCACTTCCTTCTTTTACATAATTTTGTATGAATTTCTTACTGAAGGATTTGCATTTAAGTAACAGCAGCAGTCAAGGTTTATGTCTTAAGACATTGGCACAAATATAATAGCAAGGTGCTGAAAAGTGTATTGCAATTGAATGGGGTTGGGTAAAAACTGTACTTTCCTCTTAAAGATTTTAGTTCCACTGGTGAGCTTACTTGTTATTTATAAAGGAAACAGAAACAATTTATCTTTACAAGATTCACTCTCATGTTTGTAATGCCAGCTGCAGATACTGTCCCAGCTGAGACAGAACAGGGTAATTCTTTTTGTTCACCCTGATTCTGCAATTCAGTGAAACTTAGAGAAGTTGGGAAACATGGAAAAAGAGAGCTATAGAGCAAAAAAAAAGAAAATGTGATTCTGAAGAAAACAAAGTCTTAAAAAGACAGTGATGACAGGAGGCTACTGAAAAAGCAAATATACTGTAGTATGCAAGAAAACTTCAGAAAAATCATGGTTTTCATTTTGCTTCTATGCTTTCAAAGTGAGTTTTTTCTTTTTCTAGATGATCATTAATAAACAGATCTCATAAAGTTTCAATCTCTATTGAAAATAAATGATATAAAAAATATTTTTTTCTGATAATTTTCTATTCATAATCAGTTTCTTAAATCCATATTTGCTCTTCATCTAGTTTTTAAACAAGTCAATTTTATATGAAATTAATATTTTCTAAGTATTCACTAAATTGCCAAAAATATTTCAGTTTAAAATACTTTATTCTTATAGTTTGTGTTTTGTTACAAAAAATAATGCAAACTATGAAAAGTTTAATATATTTTCCCAACTAACATGATTGAGCTATAAAAATAACCATTGCAATGGAAAGAGCAAATAGTTCTGCCATGTCTTATGAACTATAGAGTATAATAGATATACATTTTGCACAGAATAAAAGTATTGCAATAGTTTAAAATAATTAGCAATAAAAAATTCAGGAACATAATATATTTATACCATAGCATTTACGTAAGTGGTCAGGAGACATCTCACCTAACTTTAGAGGTCTACAAGACATCTGCATATTTACTAGTCTCTTTCAATTTCTTTTATATCCAAGGGAAATCAATAGGCAGTAGAGAATAAAGTTTACGTGACCAGTTATATACATCTACTTTAGGGTTATATGAATCACAGACTGAGCGCCTGTTCCCACTAATAATAAAAGAAACCTACGCAAATAGCTTAGTTGTAGGTGTCTACTTAATACAGATGTAAAGGTAAATTAAAAGAATCATCCCTATTTACTATTTTCTTTACCTTATATGACTCAGATGACTAGTTTTCCACTACAGTAAATTCAGATATTGGATTATTTACAAAGATTATAAGTGAAAGTACATATTCTATATTTGTGCAGCAATAGAAATTAAATCATCCCATACAAACTTCACCTACAGAGAAAATCTATGCCATATAACACTTAATTGCCAAGAAATATAAAATTCACAGTAGTTGATGTCTCAATATACAGGCATTCTTAACATCAGTTTGACCCTATGTTTCATGGGAAAGTTCACATGAGAAAATTTAGATTATATTATAACCTGCCAGTAATTCTAATTGCTTTTGGAAAGTTACTTGTCTCTACATTTGCAATAAAAGCTTGATTGTGTTAGGTAATATACAGGATTTGATACGTAACATGTCATATCCAGATATGGTCATTTAACAACCATTATTCATGAAAAATTACACTCCTCAATGTATCAGAGAGTTTAGCAAGTTTAGAATGGGAAGTTTAATAAAGATTATCTTCCAGATGCAGACAGAATAAATAGTAACACTTAAACATGGACATGAGTGCTACCATTACTAAAAATGTAGTGTTGTCTGATGAGAAGTGGGAAGAGTAAGGCAAATCAGGTGAAAGAGTAAAAGCAGAAAATAAATCAGGAAATATGAAAAGCAATACAAAACTGAATGGAAAAGAAATAGTATAAATAAATTCAAACAATGCAGCCGTGGATGTGGGAATGACTTCATTATATTAACAAAAATTGTTGCTAATCCTTGAGAAAACTTACTGAATTAAGTAGTTCAACACTTAACAGCTATGTATGACAAGAAGTCATACAGAATCATCTATAGAGTCATACAGTTTCCCTTGGAAAACCAGTTGGTGATAATTTCCTAACAGGTGAGATGATACGTATGGCCAAAGGAAAGGAAAAGCTTCTGCTCATATTTTTCAACTACAGATGTTCAATAAATTTTGGGGCTTGTACAGGAAAAAATACTAAAAGGTTCAAGCAAAAAGGCAAATGTTTACCACTGATGTGATAAAACTTAACAAAGAAGACATCAAATCCCAGGCAGATTTTTTTTAGTGGACTTGTGTTAGTTCAACACTACTTAGAATTAATAGATGTTTTAAATTAAGAATTTCTTACAAAACCAGGACAAATGTTTTAATCATCTAGAATTCCTTTTCATAGCAGCTCTAATAATAAGTGAGAAAGACATTTAAGCAAGCTGAAATATTAATAATTTAATGGTAATTTTTAATATTTTGTATCACAAAAGAAAATACTTGAAACCCTATTCTTATGAGTAGTTGATCATTTGTGTAGTTTCTGTTTAGTAATAGTATTCATCAGTGTACAATGTTTATGTGTAGGACTTCAAACATATCTCATAAATTCTCATGTTCAGCTGTCATGATTGATCTTGCCATTACCTCCAGTTGTAGAAATCCCAGTAATTTAAACTCAAGAGATTATTGCTAGTTAGCCTAGTACATTTAGTCTGCTTCTGAAAAGATCAAGCTATTACAATTTTATCTTACTAAAAAGAGCTACTTATTTGCTGTGAAAAGATTAAGGAACCTGTTACTCCATCTGTAACGGTATATAGATTCTACAGCAAAAAAATCTAACAAATCTGGGGAAACTGGCTCTTTGCTCAAACAGCTGACTGAGAGAACCATTAAAATGGCTCATAGAAGCTCCAGAGTTTCAGCTTCTCTTTTGGTTATATATTGTCTCAATGTGTTGTAGAAAAATGCAGAGCTCCTCTATCTCAGGGCCTGAGCTGGGAAGATCCATAAATAAATGCTTTCTATAGCATTCTTCATCTCAGGAATTTTTTGTAACTGAGAAGTAATTAAAAAAAAACTTGCCACAAAAACTGAATATTAAATCAAATACAACTTCAGAAGCTAGAACGAGGAAAATAGAACAAAATTTTCCAATATGGATTCTTTAATATACCTTTTGAAAAGATGTATTCTTCATTTTCCTGTATAACGTAGAAGACAAAATATTTTGGACCAGAGGATGGTTCTGTATCCAAGTGTCGGTGGATTGCGAGTCCCAGACAGTTCCAGACACAGTGTCTGTGTCTCATATTTAGCAATATTGGAGAATAACTACAGAATACTAGAATACAAGTGTCAATTTACCTAGGCTGGTACTAGAGTATACTGTCATTTTCTATCCTCTTGACTGATACTCTGAAAGGACTTTGCATTAAAATCTTCTCGCTTTTGGATCAAAACCACAATCAGAAGCAAATTCAGTCCCAACCTGAGCATCAATATGTTCAGCGCTAGACAGCCAGAGTATACACGTCTCCAGCTACTCAAAGAACCTGAGAAGCAGTTTTGTCAGGATTTAAAGAATTGTGAATATGGACCAAGCACCTACATATCACTGAATACATTTAAATCTCCTCCTTCTTTTTGCTATCTAGCTGCTTCTTCCTGCTCTCCCCAGGCAGACCATTGTTTTTGACTGGTAATCTGTGAAAGAAAAGGTCTGGATCAGAACTCAATAAGGAAGACTAATAGCAAAATGCATGGCAAAATCAACAGACTGTCAGCCCACTTTAATTAGTTATCTTCTTATTGTAATTTAGTCTGATGTGCAAAAAATAACTGTAAAAGCATTACTTCTTTATATATCTAAATACTAACATAAAAATATCATTAAAAATCTTTTAGTGACTTTCTATTTTGTCTCATAATTGAAATAATGGTTGCTCTACAATGCATCTACTGTGCTAGTACACATTAAGCAAACATTAGCAAAACCAGAGAAATTTCAATGGAATGGAACAGGGTTATATGCTGATTTTTTTTTTTTTTTTCTGCAGTGCAACTTTCATCCCAATAATAGCATTGAATATATTTAAAATTCTCACTGGCCCTGAAAGATGTCACAAGAGTTTTCCAGCCTGGTGAAAATCTCACACCACTTTATACCCCAGCACCATACCTCAGCAGCCTTGCCCTCAATGGTGTCCCATTGTTGCACAGGCAGAACTCCAAGCAACTTTAAAAAAAAAAATCTAACTGCTAACCTTAACTACATCTCTTCAGTACATGCTCATGCATTTCTCCTACCACAGGCAACTTCTCCCTGGTGGAGCTTCTTTCCCAGCATACAATCATCTTCACTTTATGCTCATAGGAACTTCTCTCCATACTGTAATCTCCCCATCGCCTGGGAATAAATCAGTGTTGCCAAAATGTTCGGGACGCACTGGTCACTTCTGTGTGTAGCATTAGCTCCATCTCACCCCTGCTGGTACTCCTTCTGTCCTCTCTGTTGATTATCCTGTAATGATCATTTGTTAGAATCATAGAATAATTTGGGTTGGAAGGGGTCTTTAAAGGTCACCTAGTACAACTTCCCCTGCAATAAGCAAGGACATCTTCAACTAAATCAGGTTGCTCAGAGGCCTGTCCAACCTGACCTTGAATGTTTCCAAGGGCGGGGCATCTACCACCTCTCTGGGCAACCTGTTTCAGTGTTTCACCACTCTCATGGTAAAAAAATTCTTCCTTGTACCTACTCTAAATCTTCCCTCTTAGTTTAAAGCCATTACTCCTTATCCTGTTGCTACAGGCCCTGCTAAAAAGTTTGTCCCCATCTTTCCTGTAGGTGCCCTTTAAGTACTGAAAGGCTGCAATAAGGTCTCCCTGGAGTCTTCTCTTCTCCAGGCTGAACAAGCCCAACTCTCTCAGACTGTCTTCATAGGAGAGGTGCTCCAGCCCTCTGATCATTGTTCTGGCCCTCCTCTGGACCTGTTCCAACATTTTCTTTCCTGTGCTGAAGGCTCCAGAGCTGGATGCAGTACTCCAGGTGGGGTTTTACCAGAGTGGAGTAGAAGGGCAGAATCACCTCCCTCAACCTGCTGGCCACATTTGTTCCCTTCCTTCTTCCCATTTTCCCTTGACCTGATAACAGTAAGTGTCCATTAGTGGTGCTGAAATGACTTTTGGATAGAGAAGAGATGTCTTTTTTATTAAATAAGCTTCAGTTGGAGCAGAGATCTAAGCATGTGTCTAGCATCATCCGTTGAAACACACTCATTAGTTTCATGGGATTATTTATGTGTTCAAATTATATTTGTTACTATTTAAGAATGGCTTGTCAGGTTGTACCCAAAAAGCATTAACCATACCAATGTGAATTGCACTAGTAAAACAATATATCCAGTTTGGGGGACTTGTTGTAGTCTCTCCTTCCACATTCTCTTTCTGGCTAACAAATCCTGCTGTACTAATCTTAGAAGTTTACTTACAGAGATGTTTCAGAAACTTAGCATTAGCATCTTCTTATTCTTTACTTCTCTCATCTCCCTTGAGAAAAAGTTTGCAGAGAAAAGCGTTTGGTAAAGAAGCAGTTTCCAATCTCTTTCCAGGGTGTTTTCCACTAAAGAGAGTCAGGATAGTGAAATAATAGCTGCTCTTTTATCTCTGAAGAAGAGAGCAAAGGGAAAAGATTTTTATTTTTTTTTTTTTTAATTCTCAGCCTTTGAAACAGTGTCTAGAAAGACCATTGAAATCAGAAGACCGGAGATGGGATTCTCTGCCCTCTAACTTGAAGGAGTCAATGGAAGTGTGAAACTAGAGTTAAGTCCCTCAAGTCCAGGTGCATGGGTAACTACATAACAAGTTGTTCAGAGAACACTGAAGAAAAAACATTCAGAAAAAAAAGAGGCTGGTTTAGCTTTTACCTTGTATGACAACATTTAAAGAACAGATTTTCTTTAAGTAAAAACCAAAAGTCAGGTTTGACTAGCACTCATGAAAGTTTCACCAGAAAATTTCACAGTAAAAACCCCCAAACATTTTTTTAGACAAAGCTTCATTGTGGTGGGTTGACCTTGGCTGGCTGCCAGGTGCCCATCCAGCCACTTTCTGCCTCCCCCTCCTCAGTGATCTGGGTGAGAAAAGAAGATGAAAAAGCTTGTGGGTCAAGATGAGAACAGGGAGACCCCTCACCAATTGCCACCACAGAAAAAATAGACTAAACTTGGGGAATATTCATTTAATTTAGGCCAATTAAAAATAGAGTAGGATAGTCAGAAACAAAAACTAAACTAAACTCCCTTCCCTCTACCCCCCTTTCTTCTGAGGCTCAAATTCGCTGCTTCATTCCTGACACCTCTACCTCCACCCCATGCTGAGCCGTGCAGGAGGATGGGGAACGGCAGGTTGAGGTCAGTCCATAACAGCTCCTCTCTGCCACTCCTTCCTCCTTGGGCTTTTCCACTGCTCAATTGCAGGCCCTCCACCAGCTGCAGCTTCCTCCAGGGCACATTCATCCGCTCTGGAGTGGGATCATCCACAGGCTGCAGTGTGGATATCTGCTCCACTGTGGTCCTCCATGGGCTGCAGGGGGACAATCTGCTTCGCCATGGTCTTCTTCACAGGCTTCAGGGGAACATCTGCTCTAGTGTCTGGGGCACCTCCTCCCCCTCCTTCTTCACCGACCTTGGAGTTTACAGGTCTGTTTCTCTCATGGTTTTCTCACTCCTCTCTCACAAAGCCGCTGTGCAGTGTTTTTTACCCTTTCTTAAATACGTTTTCCCTGAGGTGGCACCATCTTGGCTGAGGGGCTCAGCCATGCCCTGCGGTGGGTCCAATGAAACTGTCTGGAACCAGTTGTGTCCAGCACAGGGCAGCCCTAACCTCTCCACCCCTGCAGTCCTCTGCTACCAACACCTTGCCATGGACACCCAATAAATAAATTAATACAGAAAACAAATTTGTTTTAATTTGTTTTAGTTATAAAACAAAGCAAAGCTTGAGACTAGCTTTCTCCTGCTTGGATTCCAATCAATTTAATTAAAATAGACATTTTCTCACAAATCCTATTGATTTGAATGAACTCCCATTTCTCCATGAAATGCTTTTCTCATTAAAAAATATCAACCAGCCAATTATTATTAATGTTTTACGCCAACATCAGCAGGCTAGCTAAGCTTCTTTAGCAACAGAAATGGTTTAGAAAACATTCTGCCATGTAAATTTTAAAATTTAAACCAACCCCAAACATTTCATGTGAATTTTAATATTTAAATGCAATTGAGGAAGACACTTAGCAGCTTTATACTGTAGTCTCTCCCGTAGCATATTCAGTGATTATATCCTACCAAACAAATGAAACTACACGTGAAAATGGATAAGACCAATTTCATCATAGCTCAGAGAGAGATGAGTCCTAGGATGTCCATTTTGATGATATTGTTAGAGGAAGGCAAAAATGAGAAAAGCCCTGGATTTGTGGTTCTGAAGGTAACAATAACTGGGCTTTTTGTGCAACAGTATTTCCCAATGTGCCCCCTTCCCAGCAAATGACAACCTTATGAGCACCCCTTGAAGAGTCAGATGAAGAACCGGGTCCTGTGCCTCTGCGTAAGTGGACTCCTTTAAAGAAAGAGGATAATCAGTTCTTTGCCTTTTGAAAAATAAAGATGAAATAACAATGGTACATATTACAATTAACAATGATCATTTTCAGAATACCTTACAGCTTCAAAGCACCATGAAACCATCAAGTAATTAATGTTTATTTAATGAAATTAACATAATTCAATATGCAACAACGTTGAAAGAACAGGAGACTTTTAAAGCACACAAGCCAAATCCCGGAGCTCACCTGAGAAGCTGCTCAACTTTTTAGTCAGGTTCTACGCAATCCTTGATGTACCATGTATGCACAGTGTCCAACGACAGCAGAACAGAACAGCAGAATAAATCACTTGGAAAACAATAATTCTCAAAGGAGATTCAGGCTTTTAGATGGCTCTCCAGAGGGTCAAAATCACATACCTTGATGTTCAAGCTACTCATGCTACTAGAAAAGACAGAAAAGAATTAACTAGACAAAGGTGGTTTGGTTTTTTGGGGTTTGTTGTTTTTTTGGTTTGTTTTTTTTTTTTTTTTTTTTTTGTAAAAAGTATAAGACTTTATTGCCAATTGATTCTTACAGTTTATTCACAGTATGATTCTGCATTTTTATATACTTAGAAGTCCCATTGACTTAAATAGGAATAGTGAGTACATAAGGAATGGAGAATAAGGCCTTTGAAGTTCAGTATCATTATTTAGATTTCAGGCATGCCTGGAGACAGCACTCTAGATTAATAAAATGCTTTGCTTCAATTAGCTCTGTGTCTCCTGCATCCCTCCCCAATTCCCTCTGCCCTTGTTTAACATACTCCCTTATCCCTTCACATTATCCAGACAGGTGCTCTCTGCTACCACAGACTGCTGGAAGTTTCACGAAGGAGATTCAGTGTGGGGAGGAGGAGGGTGTATATTGGTTTCTTAGCTCTGATGCAGGAAAGGAGAATGTGTGAGTCTGTATATGAGTCTGATTTGTTCTCCCTGAGTATTGTTTCAGAGATCCTTTAAAAATGCCTCTGAAAAAATAGATCTTAAAAGATGTCTTAAACAGATATGCTCATGTCTATGTATGGCAAGCATGTTTTCACAATCTAGCATAGAAAATGTAAATCAAAGGAGTGTTACTTCTAGCTGATTGATTTTGGGGGAGACAGAAGACAATAACTAATAAATATATATAAATTTGTTTGTATATATGAAAGAAATATTTATTGTAGTGGAACTCAGATTTCTGCCATGATTTTCTCTGGTTTTCCACTGTAATAAGCCCCCTCATTTCAGACTTCCTTGAAAGAGGCTGAGGAGGATAATGCAACGGCCACTGAAAACTGACGCATCCTGCAAAGTGGGGGCAGGAAATTATAAGTTTCACATTGAGTTCAATGGGAAAGTCATAAGGCCCTGCTCCTTCTCCCTTGGGGTATTTTCCTATTTTATTGTCAGTACTATAATGGGCAATCAGTTCCTGAAATGGTGCCCTGCTGTCTAGATGAAGCATTTATAGGTTTTTTAAGCAGTCCATTTGAGCACTGCAGAATAAAAAAGTCAGCCCTTGTAAGTTCAGATTTTAGGGCCCTGATCCTGCACTGAACTATGTGTCGGCAAACCTCCTGCCCACTTGGAATTCAGTGCAGGATCAAGGTCTCGATTTCTACATTCTCCACTGCAATTCAGACCTTTATTTATCACAGCTGGAAACAACATTACAAATAAAAATGCTTCTTAAAACCAAAGTGTCTGTCCCTTTTAAAAGTTAACTTTACTAGATTTATGCACATATATTTACATAGTAATCTTCTGAATGGAGATACTGCTTCTAATGAATTAGGGGATTACTACAAAAATATAAAAATCACAGATATTCTCTATGCAGAAACACTTTCTTTGGAAAAAAAAGAAATCTGTTCAAAACTCAAAGGAAAAATGTCTTTTTGAGGACCTAACAGCACAAGCCAGATCCAAGAAAGACCTTATGGGCCATATCCAATATAAGATTTTGGCCTAAAATGAAACTAAGAGAATTTAAGGATCACTTAAGATCAGTCTAAATTGAGGTTTAGAAGACCAAACTTGACTACAGCCCAGACCATTATCTAGGTCATCTCTTTTCATTGCTGCCTAATCCTTAAAATATCTAAATCTATAAAATGCCCTCCTGTGTGGCTTAAAGTTTGCTAGTGCTGAAACTGAACATACTTGTTCAGACCTGGCTACTGAAGATATATGCCCATTGCCCAGATAAATTCCATGTTTAATCAGAGGTGTCCTGGTTTGAGGTATAGCAAGAGGATATTAAGTCATAGAGCTACCCACTTCTCCAGAAAAGTCTGAAAATATTTCTATGTATTTTTTTCACATCTTCTTAATGCTCAGAACTCTTCTTCACAGAAGCTGGAGACCCTGAGCCAGCATTGACCATAATCTTAACGACAGCCGCAGGAAAGGGCATATTCCACCCACCTGCTTGGGTGGGACCTCTATGAAGCAGGAGTCATGGTATTAGAAGAGACTGCAAGTTTGTGAGTGACTGTCTCCTGGTTGTTATGGCATTTAGTAGAGAAGAAGCAAATCTGATATTTTTTTCAGGTCTTTAGTGCCAGGACTATTGTCCTTGTAACCAAATGGCATAGGAAGTACATATCTATTCTGAGATAGAGCAAGAATATAATTTCTGTCCCACTCAAAGGACAGTTGCAGAACCCTTTCTATGGTCATTTGACTTTTCTGGATACAATGGCTTAATTGCAAGACCAAAGGCAAACATTTATCAGCAGTTCTCCTCACCAAATTGCTGCTCCTGTCTAAGGAAATCACAGAGCTTGGTGATTAAGGCCACTGCTGTACTGGGGAGCAGGAGGCATCAATTGCTTCAAGATTTGAAAATCTGCTTACTGGATGAATGGTTTAACTGCCAGCCTACAGTTCAAAAGACAGGGAGTGCAATTTATCACCACTTTTCAAACTCATTCCCTTTGGTGCCTATTCCCCCAAGGTGTGTAGGCTCTCAAAATCAGCATCTCACTCTTTTCATCTGAATTCTTTCACATCAGAGCAAGAATTTATTCATGGGAACTAGCTACTTACTCTCAGCTGAGTGACATATATCTGAGTTCACCATACCATTTTCATTCTTGGGCTCAATTAACCTTGTCTCATGTAAAATAAAAAAGAAGGATGATAGCATGAGTAGGACTGAATTTTCCATCAGGACTTTTTTTTTTTTTTTTTTTTTTTTTAATACATTGAAAGACTGAGGACATTGCTCCATAGACAGATGTAAAGATTCATATAACAACCCATCCCAAATTTCAGCTGGCCAGCTATAAGCTGACTCCAATTCCAAAGCTGGGTGGTAGCGTTAACATGGCACTAAGCCCAAGTTAACCAAGTATCAGGAGACTCCTGAGAAAATGAGGGCATTGGCAACTTTGCAATTTTGAAAGGCTTGAGACTGTGTTTAGTCACTCCCTCAGCCTCAGTGAATAGTTCTATTCAGTAGCAGGTGATTATCCTTAAGAGCAGGACCTGTATGCACTATGATAGAGAGCTAGTAGAGACACCCTACTGTGACTGTTTTTTTGGCAAGCCTCACCAGAGACTTTGGCAGCTTCTCTTCCTCTAAAGTGCTACTGTGCTTTTGCATGGTTGCATTCTTCATGCAAACAATTATCAATGCCAACCCTAAGAACATGAAGAACTGATAATAATTATTGTTTTCACTGCTGGATAGTAGAGAACAACTGCAACATCGAGAAATATCATGCTTTCTGAGCATTTTTTTTAGAAAATGTATCTCTTTCCTTTAGTTTAAGTAATAAAATCCAGTTATCTGACAACATATTTGAATTGTGTTTTCATTATACGCATGTACATTTTGCAGCAGATTACAATTTTTAATTAAGGCCCCATGTGGTTAGCTGAATAGAGTAATTAGTAACTTCCAATAACAATTTTATGTTAACGTTTGGGAAATAATGTATTAGAGAATTTTAGAAGAAATTAAAATAAATTAAAATGTGGAATGTCTTAAAGATCACACTGTTTGAGCCCAAACAAAATGTTTCTTTTATTCATTTTTTTTACTCCAGTCCATGTTTGACAGTGTATTGTTAGCAGATATATGTTCATATAATTTCAAAGTTGGAAAATGTTTACTTGCTTGGATTGAAAATATCTCTTTACAGTATTTCTAATGCTCGCTTAACCGGGCCTCCTCTGTACTATTTTGTGAAGTTTTAATTCTGGGAAGATGGTCAAAACACGGTCCACCAAAAATTGTGATAAAGAAAAGAGCTGAAAGGGAAAGAGAGGTAGACAGAAAGAGACATAAAAAGGCAAATATTTTTAGAAATGGAATAGGAGCAATACATCATCTATTCATAATGCTAGTAGTGAAAATTATTTCCAGCTTTTGCAGCAATGGTCTATTGTTTGCATGAAACATAACACTCAGTCTAAAAAATCACTTAGGGCAGGTGTCTGCCTAACTTCTACTAGTGTTAGCAGCTGTTGGGGTGGAAATAAGCAGAGTTTTATTGCTTGTCCACTTGCCTACAGGCTGCAGCTCTTTGCAACACGTTCCCTTCATGAACCTTGTTGGCCAAAATCAGGGAACAATAAGACCTGTTCACAAGAGGGAAAGTCCCGTATCTCTAAAAAAGATAAAATGTTCTTGGGAAGGTGACTCCAAAGGTTTCAGTGTCTGAGACACTGAAAATTTGTGCTGGCCTGAAGGCTTTGCTCTGCCACGCAAGCACAATTTATTCTGTCTGGTGAGGAACACCACAGTGAGTATGTAGGGAGCACAGTGAAGTTTCTACTAGGCAAGATGAGAGTTTCCATTTCCTAACACTCTGGGTTGTGATACAGGAACAATTTAGACTGCCAACAGTATGTGTGTTAATGACTAGTCTTGCTTCCAAGATCTCAGCGGCAAATGCCTCATCTCATGCATTACAGTACCTCCTGACCTTTTGGTACTGGCTATATGCTAGACAGACTAGAGACCTATTGTAGAAAAATGTTATTCCACAGCTCTGAATTATACCATATTCTAAATGCACCAAGGCTGACAAGGCCATGTAGGTGAAAGATGTCACTTCTACTATATGCATCTTCATTACTGAAATTCCCACACTAGCTCTTTTTGATTCCAAAATCAAAAAAGATTTGATTCTTTTGTTTACTAATCAAAAATGAGATCTCTAATTTGATAATTAATTCTCACACCAGGTACTTTTGACTGTATCTTTTGTTTTCTTGTAGTTAACATACAGGGGTTTTCTGGTCTAAAGGACAAGAACCAAGAGATATAAACAAACAATTACATAAGACCTAACCAATATTTATGTTCATTTTTGGTGGCTGTTTCCTAAATGTAACCAGCATATATATGTTTATTTTTTATTACAACTTATTACAGGGCCAGCAGCTGAAAAGAGAAAGAAAATGTTAATAATTTCTATCAGTGGTTTGCTTGTCATCCCTTTGACTCTAGCACAAGGTCTGTGGTTTTTATCTATCTTCAACAATCTACTAATCAAATATTTATCCTTCTAGTTCTCTTATGCTGATGGAGGAATGCTATTAATATTTCCA
This sequence comes from Numenius arquata, assembly GCF_964106895.1. Lineage (NCBI taxonomy): Eukaryota > Metazoa > Chordata > Aves > Charadriiformes > Scolopacidae > Numenius > Numenius arquata. The sequence continues at coordinate 104,672,832 of NC_133576.1, read as the reverse complement.
TGGCAAATTCTACTTTTTCAAAAGGAACAGAAAACAAAAGTTTTCATTATCCCAATGACAGGATGTATAATCTTAAAACTTCTCATTTGTTAACACCTTCTCCCCCACAATTTCTCCAAATACCTTTTCTCTCAGATGGTGTAAATGAATAATGTCACAAAATTAAACTCAGTGCTGTTGTCTTCAAACTAATTTCATTTTGAATGTTGATATTTCTTTTTCAACACTGTAAAACATTTCCATGTGTACCTTTAATTTTACTAGTTATGAGTTAATCTGTTGTAAGGCATTACCTCCTTCATATCTAGTCTTACTCAGCAAGAATTCCTGTCTTTTTCACAGGAGCATTGGAGGAGACATTATCTAATACTGGCAAAAAAACTTAGAAGTAAGGTGATGATAGAAACAAACCAGACCTGAAAAGTTCTGTCTGACAAGTCTCCTAATACTCCATGTCATCTGTATCTCAGAAAAAGGAATCCTACAAAATGTGCATGTCTGAGAACAGAGGAATAATTTCAGCAGTTTGGAAGATTTCAATATAAACTAAAATTTCAAATTTAGAATTCCTTGTATGGAGACATTAATATTTCTCTTTTTCTACTGTTTATGCTGAAGTAATTTTACCTGATACATACTAGGGTTGTAATTGCTTTTTAAGGGAGCTGCTTCGTGAGGGAGTGTTGTTCCCTGATAGACTATTACAGCTAGTTCTTACTTCTTTTTTTCACTCCCATCTGATTTAGCTCCCAGTTTATTGCTCTCTGAGATAATGATACTGCACTCGACACAAGTATGTTTCATTCTCATTCTACACTACAGTCACCCATGTCATCAATTTTTTTTTCATATCATGATCTTCCATTGAACTAGTGATTTCTCCCAATGCTCTGTAGCTCATGACATTTATACCAAGGTCACCAATGGAATATCAGGAAATTCCCATCCATTATGTTTCTGGATCTTAATATTTTTTCCTTCTAACACAAAACCTTTTATCTAAGGAATGAATCCATGTTGTTCTTATGCAAAGAAATATTTCCAGATGTTATCAGCCAAAGATCGAAATTGCAATAGAGTTTGTCTTGAGGAAAAAAAACCCACCTCTTCAGATGTGCAAACAGGCAGCAGCTCTGATATGTCACTGCCTGGGTGTCACTGAGATATCCTGTTTATTCATCTATACCTGACACCAATTGAGCAGCTTAAGAAGGGAAGGAAATGTAAACTTTTTTTTTTTTTTTTTTTAAGAGAAAAGATACAAAACCTGTAGCAACCCATGAACAATACCGGAAAATCTAATGACTTTAGAATAGCTTGATGGAAGACTTAGAGATTAGAAGGTACGTTTACATTAGAAAGCAGTATAGTGCAATAGGGGTGACTCTATGTAGTGAAACCATTCATTCAAGCGATCTATCCTCTGCAGTATAAGCATTTCAGATGGGGTATTTTAGAAAAGCTGCAGTCTTTTCTTATGCTGAAGTGCAGGGGATGTGCTTCTATAGCTCAACTCTTTGCCTATCTTCCATGTAGACCATATAAGGCATTATAAAGTATACCTCAGCCATTCCTTCAATAATTACAAAGACTGGCAAAAATATAGGGTGAAAAATCTCCCTAGAGATAAAGTGACTTACTGTGTACTGACTTTGACATGTAATGAGAGACATCAAAGAAAATCTACATCTAAGAACTCTCCATTTTTACCAAAGATACACCAGTTACACCCACAACTCTTATGACATCCTGAAAAAGAATTGTCTTTGGATTTGTGTTAGCTACTTATATAAGTTAGGAGAACTAACATATCTCTTTCTTTTCACAGGGACTTATATAAATTTGAATTTTGAATGTGTTTTATTTGACATCTTTCATATAATTACTATCTTGTTTAAATATCACTGTGCTATTGCCTGAGGTAAATGCAGTAGAAAATCACTATGTTCAATGTTACTGTCTTATAGTTTCATCCCCTCTGTCAAACTGAGAACTTTTTTTAATTCTGCAGGGGAAATTTTATTTCATTTTCTTGTTCATTCCTAATGTGGATGAATAAGTTGCTGGCTAGCTACTTATAGATATAGAGTATTTCCTGTGTCAGTTAGCCAAGCTTAAAATGGATCTGTCCACTTTTGTCATTGTCACAGTTTTTTTTTCTCCCACTGCACAATAACAAAATCTAGAAAAAATACCTATTAACTTTTTTAAAAAAATATATATTTAAATGATTGATAGTCATATCAACTGCTGTTCATCCTAAGTCAGATTCTCAAACTTAGTACAGACTAACTTTAGGAAAGAACTGAGCACATACGTAAATCAAACTTTTGCTTCAGAAGAGCTTGGAGTGAATTCAAAATGTGGGTGCTGAGCAGGAATTCTACATTCACGCACAACAATTGCGGAACAATACAGCACAGTGCTTGAAGTACTCAATAGCAGGGGGAACTGGGCGCTGGTTTCCCTACCCAGTTTACATTAAATTGCCATTACATAAAAAAACTTACAGCAACAGCAAGAGTATGGACCAGAATGCAAATCTGGCTCTTCTCTGCTCAATGCAGTACCTTATGAGATAGGAGAAATAGGTTTAATTCCAAATCTCCAGCTTCTGCGGCGATTGCTCTAACCAGCAAGCTACTGTGTGAAAAGCAGACTCTTAAACGAGGTCCAGTCTTATTCAGGCAGCTATTTATGTCCCAGAGTTAGGTTCTCAAATTGGACAGGAAAGGGTGTTTAGACACCTATTCTTTATCATTTCTAGTTGACTGATCTTGAAATCACCTTGCTCATTACTCCAGCATTTGTGTATTCTGTTCTTAGGTGCTTAATTCAGCAAAATTTGGTTCCTGGCATACAGCAAAGAATCTACACTAACACACAAGCTTTCCTCTGGAGCTGGTCCTTAGGCTGCAAATACTGCTCTAGGTATCTACATCTGAAGGTTTTGTGCCAGTGACATTTGCAAATCTCTGATATCACTTAGGAGGTGACTAACATTTCCACTGGTAATATCCCCACTATAACTAACCTATTGCCAGAGGCCATGCATATTAACTCCGAACTTCTGACAGCATTAAATTGGTAGTTGTCTAGATCATTAGATTCAAATTTCATAAAATAGGCATTACTCAGTGTACTCCATAGCAAAGCCTGAAATACATCCCGAGTATTTCAGCTCCACTGGAATACCTACAAGACCTTTGGCAGGACCCCAAATCAGCCAATTATTTTTTAGACAGAAAAATTCAAATTGACTACAAGAGATAATTAATTAATTAATTAATTTATAAACCATTTCCCCCCACCCCTATTTCTCCATCATTTTAAAGGTAAGTCCTTGCTTCTACACTTTTTTCAGTCAACCTGGCTGCTTCCCAACTGAGGCAAACAGCACAGTATTCTGCAGTTAGTAGGGACCTTGTTTCTGTCATCCTTGAAGCCTCTACCAAGGCTTTCAATTTTCCCAAAACCTGTAGGACCCCAATTCATTGCTGTACCTGTCCCTGCTTCCTACTCCTCCAACCCTTGGCAAGCCCCAGAACTTCCTATCTCTGTGCTTGTTCAGATGTTCTCCAGAAAGGTTCCAAATTCCCCTACTGAGGGAATCCACATGGCCCACTCATTTTGAGGGAATCAAAACACAATTTTGAACAGCGAATTAAAAGAAATTGTGAAAAAGAAAAAAATAAAAGGTAAAAGAAAATTCTCTGAAGGATTTACAGTTGTGAACCTTACCCTAAGAAAGTGATCTTTACCGCAGGCAAGTAAACATCTATTTCTTCATGGCACTCTTATTCATCATCATCTTGTTCAGTATGCTGGCATTTTGTATCCCAGGCCTATCAGCCCAACACACCCTTACACTGCAGAGCAAGGACAGCACCTAATTCTGCAGTACTGCAGCAGCAGTCAAGGGCTGTAATGCTAATTTGTGACACTGCTGCTCTCTTAAGAATGGTGCCCAGAAGCCTAGAGTACCTAAATAAAAATTGACATCAAGGCTACAGAAATTGTTTGAGATACAAATTAAGAAAAGCTCGAATATGAACCTATATTCAAACTGATTTAGATTTTTGTTTGTTTGCTTGTTTTTCCAAATTTAGTACTGCCAACAACATTTACAGGATTGGTTTCATAAAGAGAGTTTGAAGTCATTGATTTCATATGGGCATTATTTGATCTCATAGGAGCAACAAGAAAAAAAAAAAAGAAAAGATTCTATGCAGAAATATTTATCCATTGGTATTCACATCTTCAAGCTTTCTGTACTCTGTGGTAACGCAACCTTTGTATTTTCTATTGACCACCAGACTTGTATGCAATATAATATGGTATTTAAATATTAATGTATTAAAGCATATAACTGTATCATACGTTACCTTTTTGTTCCATTTCTACCTTAACTTATACTAGAGGGTTTAGATTTGAAAAAAAAATACGAAATATGTCCTTGAAAACTTGTAACTAATCTTTATAAATATTACAAAAACAATAATTTTGCATCAGTATGGTGAACAAGTAGCAAAGCGCCTGAAGAATATAAATTGAATGTTCTCTAGAAGAATCAGTAAAGGTTAAAATTCATCATTTTAACTGATAGGCTTTCTTTGGGAAATAACTGATGCAGTGAATACAAAATGCTATGATAATTTTGTGTTTCTCCTCAGTGGATTTTTTTTTCCTTGAAAAACAATATCTCTTCAATAATAAAACATACCTTTTCCCACTCATTCTAGAACAAAAGTTTCGTACAATGCTTGGCTTCCTACACTATTGATAGTTTTTTTCACTTTAAATGGAAACATTTTATCCGAATGGAGTGAACACTTCTGTCCATTTCAGGAGAGGCTTCAATCCTATAGGAAATACACTGTGACTTAGATTTTTTATGAAAAGATTTAACCTCGACATGGTATGAAGACTGGTTTCTAAATACCACATTTACTACCACAGTTTCCATAGTGATTTTCAGACTGTAGCAGGCTGGAGGTTAAACTAGAAAAATAGGTATAAATACAATTTATGGTAGAAATAACAGCAGTATTTAGAAGCACCTGTTTGTTCCAGGCACTGCACCAACACCAGTAACAGGTACCCTTTCTTTTCAAAGTCTTACTGTCTACTAAATGAAGTACAAAAGTACTGCCATCTTCCTAGTTAGGAAATTGAATTACAGAGAAATTGAATGACATTTTTTCCCAGTCATATAGGAAGACTCTCACAGAAATGAACCCAGGTCTGTTGAGTTTCAGTCCAGGCTATAAGCTAGACTTCAGTTTTCCATCAAGTAACTTTGCTCCCTTTAGCTATGATTCAAACTGCAGATAAACCTCCTGTGCTGATGGCCTTAAGGAGCTTACTTGCATGTAAATCTGGTATCAATTTGTGGAGAGTAGCTAATTCCAAGTAATATTATTTCTTTCTACCATGTCAATACTTCTGCCCACAAAAGATTTTCAATACAATGCACTTTGTTAATTTGGGGTGCAAAACAGTTTTTTAATTGCTTTGCCGATTTAAAACTTACTAGTATGATTAGACTGTAGTAAGACAGGGGCATACAGAGCCCAGATTTTGATTTAACATTGCTGGCGATCTGACTATCACAAGTTCAAACATTTCCAAACTTTCTCCATGAGTAATCTTTTTGCCCACCCTGAGTGCTGGGCATCTCGTGATCCCTAAGACAAAGCTGTGTGGCAGACATCCAGTCGCTTGGCACGGAGCACCATTTCGGTAGGCTAAGAAAGGAGTTGCAGGTACATGAACCCGAGCACCATGTGCAGAAACTGCACTGTAGTGCTGCAGGTTCGGGACAGATTTTTCTTTCTTAATTCACCTTCAGACAGACATATTCCCCCCCACTCACATCTCTCTAAAAGTTCACCACAGAAGGCACAATGATTCTGAGTGTGTGTTTGTGTGAAGTTCACCCCTAATCTTTACATGAGTTAAGAATTATTCCTGCTCCCTTTATAGCTTTATCTTTTTTTTTTTTCTTTTCTTTCTGCAGGCTATTCAGATAAGGATTTTCATTGTCACTGTTCCCACTTTCCTCTGAATAAGTGGAGTGTATGAAAAAGCAAAACTCACAAAGGAATGACTCGCAAACACTGATGCCACCGTTGGACTTGAATTTAAAGCTATCACACAAGGACACTGTTAACATTTATCCTCCTCTCTGTAGGCCGACAAATTAAAATATTACTTGAAGTCTCAGATCAGTTTCTGCTACAGCGTTTCATTTTGATTGATGTCCTCTATTAATATCAGTGATGCTAGTTAGCTTTAAGACACCCCAAAGGGTAGTCAACTAGTTAAAACTCCAAATGAACCTCATGCCAGCTGTTTAGCCTCTTGAAAGTTTTGCTGAGCATTGACAGAAGACCTTATCAATCATTACAATTAAGTGTTTTCAGACTGTCCCTTCTAAGGGGAGTCCGTTGAAGTACCATCTGCTATTTTGCTTTTAAAACTCACTGGTTTCCTTCTCTGAGGCATCTGGGTTTTTTCCACTTTTGAAATTATGTTTCTTTTGCAGCAGAGTGATGGGCTGATGAAGAAAACTTTTTGTTTTAATAATCAGCAGTTTCTATGATGTGACATAATTTTTGCAGTGCTCAGGGCCTTTTACAAATCAAAAGGAATCCAACTAAAACAGTAATTAATGTCAAATGACTAGTCACATACAGCCCTATTTAATTAAAAAGTTCTAATCTTTGATTAAACCTTCTCACACGTTCTTGTGACTGCAAACTGTTGTCTGAAAAGAGAAAGTAATTGGGTACATAATCTATTGTGTCTTCTAACTGACACCTGCTAATTGTCTCAGGAGCAAATGGCAACAATGTAATTTAGAAAGTTAAAAAGTGTATCTTAAATATTCAACAGATTTTTTTCTGTATTATGTATTCCTTCACTAGACTGGGAAGATCTCTTCCTGAGTTTATCCCTCTAGGAATTTTCTGCTCTCTAAGAAAGTCACTCCATTGCTTTTCAACAACATGCTTTCCTGTAGTAAGCACGAAACATATGATTTACTGGTCCATTCTTTTAATGCACAGTTAAAGTTTTAAATGCTACTATTCATCCCTATTTTTTTTTTCTAAACATTGACTAATCTGCACAGTAGCCATTTCAAACAGGTTTCTATACCCATATCTTATAGGAAGAAAACCAGGAAGAATGGCCACAGAAATTTCCTCCTCAGGAATTCCGACTAATTCAGAATTTCATCTGGGGAAAAACTAGCAACTATAACCACCTTTAGCACTGTGGTGAAGGACTTCCCCCCTCTTCTTCATCCTTTTGGGATCTTAGCTTCAGCACTAGCAGTACAAAGATGACTTAGGGCAAGAGTGCCTCAGAGGAAAGAATATTCTTTACCAGCTTCCACCCTTTTTTTTTCTTTTACTCCTCAGCGCAGAGTCTAAGTCTGTGATTTAGCAAAAATTATAGTTACTATTATGTCTGTGTTTACTGCTGAGGTGCTCTTGCTTCCTAGGCTTATGGCTAATCTACCAGCTAGTTTTTTTATTTTTTTTTCTGTCATCTATGTCATGATCATTTGCAGTTTTTCTGAAATAGAATTGTGACACTCCAAATATATTGGTATTCCCAGCTGAAACTCCCAACAAGTATTTTGTCTGCTTAATGTCTTATTTTACCAATATTTTAGTAAAGTCCTTTGGCATGTTAAATGAAGCATTCTCAGGGAAGAAAACCCCCACTGTCTTTCGATAGCACGTTTCAAAGCCATGTGTAATACCACCAAGCCAACTGGTAGGTGAAATGTGTCTGCAAATATTTTTTGGTTATGATGGCTTCAGACATAGCTGAACTCTCACACCTCCAGTCAAAATTACCTACTTGGGTACAGTCACTTCTAACTTTCTTGCAAACCTAAACACATCTGGACCCACCCCAGTATCTGGAATTGTTATGCTGCCACTATAAAGGGACCATTGCATCCCAGTGGTGGTTGTGAAGGCGTCCATATGGGATGGCCCAGGGGGCATCTTCTAACCAAACTCTACAGAGAACTCTAAGTCCACTGAACAATATCTATCATTTTCTGTCTATAAGTGTACAAAGAAAGAACTTCTTTCACTGTTTTACAGACAGAGAAATTGTAGCACAGCAAACAGAAATAACCTGTCCAAGATCACAGGGCAAATCAGTGGTAGAGCCAGCAAAATAAACCTGTGTCACCTGATTTCCATATTGCTGCTCTACAGTCAAAATAAAAAAATATCTATCAGGTGTGAATGTGTACAGACAGATAAAGATACAGATGATCTAGATACCTTTGTGACTTTTACTACAGCAAATTGGCTGCAGCATGCCAATAGAATAGTAAATAAACACACCAGAAGCCTTGAATACATTTTTTTTATGTAATCATCGACTTTGAGATGTCCAAATTTGGGTTTCTTGGCCAAATCGTATCTTTTCTCCATCTACAGTATCTTTAGTTATTCATCTTTTTTTTCTCCCTGCTTCATGCCTTCATTATCTCTCACCTGCTGTGACCTCTTAGCCACTGTAACCTTCTTCCTTCTAATCTTCCTCCTCTAGTCCACTCCAAACACTGTGGCCAAGGTTATCTTTCTTGTTCACCACTCTGATCGTGTCAAGTCATGTCTCAGTCCCTCAGGTGGTTTTCCGTCTCATTACACTACAAGGTCAAATTTCTCCTCTGCAATTTCAAGGCTTTGCAAGAGCCTGCCGTTGCCTACCGCTGGACTGAGTCCTTACTCTTTCCTGGCTCAGATACAGTCCTGCCTACTGTGTGTATCCATATCTCATGCATGACTTCCGATTTCTATTCCCAAAACCGTTTTCAGTGCCTAAAATATCCTCTCTGCTCTATCGTGCCAATCAACCTCACTTTCCTCTTTCAGGACTTTTTACACATTCTGTGTAAATTTGGTTATGAGTGCTTTGGGGGAAGAGTCTTGTTTTTGAAAATACGAGGCATTTGTGAAGTTGCAGGTATAACAATGTTGACGAAATAATAATAATTATTAAATTTACTTTGTTATCTTACACCACACTGTAAATAAATATACAAAGCAGCATTTAAATATATTCAGGCTAAGTAAACAACAGAAATGATGTCTCCAATTCTCTTTTCCTCCAGCTTTATACTCAAGCAAAGGAAAAGGCACAGTGGTTACTATGTGTGAGTCAGATATACTTGACAAATTTGACTTTCTCATCAGATTGCCTTTCCTTTGAAGGTTCACCACAACTAGCTGATACATATTTAAACCATAGCTTGGACTTTATCACAGACTAAAGCACACTTTTGATTCTCATTAAGACAAGACCCCTGACAGCATGCTATGAGTACTGTGACTTTCTCAAAAGAGACTTGTGCCATAGTTAATTCTGAAATAAATATGCTGCCTTTCAATGAAACAGCTCTTACTGCAAAAAGGCAGGTACACCTAAATCTGTAAAACAAAAAAGTGAATCATGGAAAGAAATCATAGGCAAGACTTATATCAGTTTAAAATGTTGGAGGAAAGTTTATGGTAGCAGTTTAATCTCTCTTCTCTCAAAAGAAAAAGAAAAGCTGGGAAAGAAAGAAAAGCCACAAACACAACAGAACCTTTTCTTCCCAGGAGTTCCCTCCAGCAAAGGGCATTTCAGCTTGTTTATCACACAAATCTTCCCTATAATTCAGCTATTAGGCAAGAAGATTCTATAATCTATTGTCAGTTAAATTAACGTTGGTAAATCTTTAACTCTGATGATATTATACTATCAGAAGCATCCAAGGGAAACTGTTTTCAGTTTTATTGACAGAAGCAGTTGGAAATGGAAGCAAAACCTTGCAGCACCAAATCAGTAACTCTTTCTAAATCAAATGTGGTGTATGTGATCCATTTGTTTTAGCTTCACTATGAAAAGAACTAACAGAAGAAATGCAAAAAAAAAAAAAAAAAAAAGACTGGCCACACAAGGTTTGCGTCTTGATATGTAATTAACTTGATTAATTAGCAGTATGCTTCTTAAAATATAACATGTAGATGAGTTAAGTGAGGAAAAAAAAGTCCACTGAAATTTTCTGTATCTGATGCTACTGTGGGAAAACAATCCCCCTCCCCAATTTATCAAAGTAATTGAAACAGCAAAAGAGATAAAAATGTGTCATCATAAAGTGATATAGAAATTAATCTGCTTGAGAGCTCAACATGTTACACTGATCACTAGCTGCCTAAATTCAAACATGCATTCACATTATTTGTGACATATACTCCACACATCTGGAGACATAGACTACAATGCATGCCAACTCTTCATCTATCTGCTCTAACAATGTTGATAGGAGTTTGCTTATTATTCATTCTTTGAAATACAACAACAATGCTAGAAACACTGACGTCTACAATTAAAACACATCTTGTTAAATACCATCACACCTGTTAATGTCACGTGTGATTGCACTGGTCCTAGTAAAAATGTACCAGAGACTCTACACTCCACTTTGTGGTGCTGGTGAGTCAGTGTTGATAATGAGTAAGTCTAAATATTTTGATTGAAAGTATCTTATTTGAAAGAAAAAAAAAAGTCAAAATCCACTGGAACAGACTACTTTTTCTTTTTCAACATAACTCTGAACCAAATTAGAGCACTATTTCAGTTTGCTAGCCTAATATATTTACGCACTTAATTTTAAATAATTTCCATTTCCTTTTACTGGGATAGTTTTACTCTGGCTGGTATGGTAGAAAAGTTATAAATCATTGATTGCAAACTAAATCATTGTTGTGCTCACCTATATGAAGACTTAAAAAAATATTTAAAAAAAAGCAAACCAAAACCAAGCCAAACCTATTTTCAGTATTACAGTGTGTACTTTTGCTGCTATGGTAATCAATGGCAAAATTCTATCTGATTTCAGTAGGATGAAGATAATTCCCCATGTTTTAATCCGGCTATCTGTCTCCTAGACTTTCCTATTTAATTAATTGAATGAATTAATTATTCAATGCAAATTACTTAAAATTGTTTATTTGACTGCAAATAAACAACATATAATTGGAAGTAAATTCTCCTTATGTGTTGTATGGACAGAAGCAATGACATAAAGATATTCTCTTGTTTTTACTTTTAAAAAAAAAAAGAAGGAAAGAAAAAAGGTATATGCCTTTGTTTAGAATCTGCCAATAGTCATCCCGGGCTTTTAGCTTATAGGTCTGTTTCCTTGTTGTTGTGGAACACAGCATCTTTCCATTTAACATTCCAGTTTTGTCCCTGTGTGATTTTCAGTGCTGTGGCATTTACAAAGCATGACAAAACCTCAATATTTGTTTATTCTGCAGGTCAATATTCCAAATAATTTTCCTGGTACATTAGAAATATTAGCCACATTACTGTTAATCTTGACGTGAGCTATTTATCCCACAGAAAGGAAAAAGCACATTTTTATAATTTTTTTCTTCCTAATGAATTGCATAAATATGCTTAATACCAGAAAAGGTCCATTAAACCCAACAAGAATTTGTTCTTCTATTCAGTAGGGTAAGAGTTAGGCCTAGGTTATACTATAGCCGACTATGAAATTATTTAATAATTTTAAATTCATGTCAGTCATACACAAGAGAAAGTCTCCCAAAGTATTAGTATTTGCCTACCTCTTTCTATTAACCATCTTTGTTCTTTTTATGTGATCAGGTGTGAACACTAACTATTGTCATTTTTCTTTTTGGTCCACTGACTGGAAAGAGAACATGTGTATTAGAATCTGCCAGAGAGAGTCCACAGCTTCAAGTCTAAATGAGCATACTGAAAAAGAATATTTTCACCAAACAGAATAGAGATTAAAGATTAATTGGCACATGAAGCTTAGTTTCTTAGTAGGGGCTATACACTGTGTGTATGTGGACATTTAGTGACATATTGCTTAGGTCTGCCAGCTGTAACTTTATATTATTTTTTATTTTAAACTCTTGGAACTAGACAGCATAGGCAACAATTTGGTCTCTCTGAGGTTTTTCAAAACCCTCCTATGAATCTACTCCATATTTTTTACAATTTTTCTTTTATGCACTTACTGTATGATAAGTGGCTTTTCAGAGGTTTGGGCCCAATTCCCAGGGTACTATATCAAGTTGTTTGAGACAGTTGCAGTTTAATACAAAACAATAAACAATGGCCCCTGTAAACAAAAGGGCTTGCTATATAAAATGCTTAAGAACATTCACACAAAAAACCAAAAACAACAAAAAAAACCCAACAAACAAAAACGCCAACCCAAAACCAACGCAAAACAAACAAACAAACCAAAAAACTGAAATATGTCATGATTCAAGATTCATTGATTAAATGTGTTTCTCTATAAATTCAGTTGCTTGGGGGCTGCTTTGATTTTTGCATCAGACGGGCCAAATGATAACAAGACGATCATGTAGGTGAAAGATTAAATTTGGTTGTGCTTTGATGAGCCTTTAGTAGAAAAGCTCAACAAGTAGCTACTTGCTGAAGTTCTGAAAGGGACCAGAATCAGGATTACAGCCATAACACCATAGAGACAATTTACGTCTGCTGAAGAAGTGAATGCTACACTAGCATGGCTACCGCATTTAAAGATCAGAGACAATGATCAGGAACACCACTTTCTCTTAGCGGAGAAAATAGCAAATCAATTTAAAATGCACTTCTTCAGCAGTTTTCTATATGATTATGTTTTGTAATAAGAGCTCAATAATGTCTGAATTCAGACATTTTGGTGACCTAATATATCTCATACAGCTTGGGTCCCTGACACCATGTTGTGGTTTAACCCCAGCCAGCAACTAAGCACCACGCAGCCACTTGCTCACTCCCTGCAGTGGGATGGGGGAGAAATCAGAAAGGTAGAAGTGAGAAAAGCTATGTGTTGAGATAAAGACAGTTTAATAGGTAAAGCAAAAGCCACGCATGTACAAGCAAAGCAAAATAAGGGATTCATTTACTGCTTCCCATTGGCAGGCAGGTGTTCAGCCATCTCCAGGAAAGCAGAGCTCTGTCATGCATTACGGTTACCTGGCAAGACAAACAGCATCACTCCAAACGTCCCCTACTTCTTTCCCCAGCTTTGTGAGCTGAGCATGACATCATACGGCATGAAATATCCATGGGTTCAGCTGTACCAGCTGTATCCTCTCCCAGCTTCTTGTGCACCCCCAGCCTACTCACTGGTGGGGCAGGGTGAGAAGCAGAAAAGGCCTTGACTCCCTGTAAGCACTGCTCGGAAATAACTAAAACATCCCTATGTTATCAACACTGTTTCCAGCACAAAACCAAAACAGCCCCATACTAGCTACTACAAAGGAAAGTAACTATCTCAGACAAAACCAGCACACATCACATATTAGCAGTGAGTTTATCTTTCTTTTGGTCATATACACTTTGATAGACATTCATTATTGTAGCATGACATCTAATATTAGTGTACTGAGCAGTAAAAGTTAATCTATTTTAATTTTGCTCTGCCATCCTTGCTCCAAAGAAAAAAGTGTGAGCTGTTTTCTCTTAATAAACTAAAGCTACCTACATATAAATTTTGCTATATATTTCTGTTAAAACAAGATAAGTGAAGAGAAAAGCCTTGAACCTAAAGAGAAACTTGCTGAGGTATAAAATGGTCATTGTATCTCACGGGATTTCATTCCACTGTATCGGGTTTGTCCACCGAAGGTGTCAGGTCCTTCTCCAGATAAACTATATTTAAGGCAGACTGCTCTACCGGGACAAGAAGCAAAATTGTCAACCACAGTCTCCATGAAGGACTCGTACTTTTCAATACCCTGAATCATTAAGCACCTTCAGATAAGGGTGAGACACTGAACTTGACAGATACACCCTGAGACAGGCTTCGTGCTCTCACACGTCAGGTGGCAGCCAGCATTACAGTGGAGTTGCACTACAGCACCCTGTCAGCCAGAGTTTCCCATACAATGAGGGTATACGGCCTCGCCGTTACAGAAATGAGGATATAACTGATGCTGGGTCATCATTCACCATAACAAAATGGTATGTTCTTGTGCCCCAGAGATGTTTACATATCCTTAATTTGGCATGTAAATTAAGTAGTTAATTAAAAAGTAATTTTTACTTCTTCAGTAAAACTTTAAATAGCAATCCTCCAAAAAGCATTTAATTTAGGTTTAATGGGAATCACTACACGTTAAACAGGAACTAGCTATTAAGAGACACAGAAGTGAAAAAAGGATAAAAATCAATTATATATTCCCTACATCTGAATAAATATATTTAAAATAACTCTCCTACTTTAGCAATGTAACTGACTTATTAGATCCAAATTAAACACTTGTAGTGTAAACCAAATCTTAATTTAAAATATTACCCACCTTAATACAGTACACTCCCCTTTACACACTACAGTGGACACATTTAGAGGAACGGGCGAATGTCAGAAGTTAGCCATTTAAATACTTAATGACTGTGCACATTAAATAAAAACTGTCTGCAACATATATTTTGTAGTGATTTATTTGCAATTCCGATGTTATCTCTAGATGTATGTAAAGCTGTTAAGTCTGCTAACAATTTAAGATATTATAATAAACAGAAAATTGTCAAAATTAATCTATGTTAATTTACTGACACTATAAATTCCACAGGACAGAAGCCATGAATCCATTTCCTGTATAAAAATAAAACTATTTTGGTACTAACAGATAAAACTTAACTAGAAATGCTAGCTAGGATTTATGGAATTTTTTTTTCTGTTTCTCTTCCTTTCTTGGTCTTTCACATCGGTAATCCAACAATACGTGCTTTTTTTCTTTAACATTTTCAGAGTAAGAAGTGACTTTATGTACTCATCAATAAGATGCCTTAAAGGACCTAATTTCCAGGACATGAACGCTTTTCAATTTTAAAAAATCAAGCCTCTTTAAAATGTTTTTCATAAGGACAGATAAATTCACTAAGCATTTTTAGTGGTCTCAAGGATACAGTATTTCAAATTTTAATTTTAGGATCTGGTTTTGGGTTTGCAGCAGGTTAGAGGATTTTTTAAATGTTAATTTTGCACCTTGGTTATTACATTTGGTTCTGGGGTTTTTTTATAGCATTGGATTCTGACTAATCACTTATGACAAGACTGTAAGACAACAGTTTGCCTGCAGAAAGGGGGATGCGTAGCAGCACCATCCCAGGAGCAAACGGAGAAGGGAATTATGACTTTTAGAAACATAATTTCCTCTCTTGCTTGCCCCCGGCTCTAAGGGGGGGCGCAAACTCCTACTGCTCTGTGCTGGCAGCCAACTGTCAGGACAGCTCATCTCATTTCAGATGGCCAATGTGTTGAGGGGATGAAGCCAAAGCCCTGCATGTCCCTGAGCGCCGGCTGCCAATGCCCCATCAGGAACAGGACCGGTGGCCTCGTACATGCTGCTGTCATCACTCTCCAGCTTTCGCTGTGACCTGCAGTGCCACCAGCCCATGCCAAGAAGCAAGCCCTCAAGTCTCCCTTATTTTTCTGCACACTGGGGATAAGAGCATTTGACAACCCTATTTGGCAATTATGCTGCTGAAACCAGTATTGAGGCCTCAAATTGGTAGGCAAACAAGGCAAAGCAATTGTCTGCTACCCTGTTATCCAGTTGTAAGTATACTAGACACATCAGGCAAAGAACCTCATCTTGTAATTCCTGTGAGCACTTGCACATTCATCAGAGGTGGGGCTCTCTCTGGATCCTCATTCTCCACCAGAAAAATGAAAGGGAGCTTCATACAAATAAAAAATGGGTTGTGTTGCATCTACAGACGTGTCAAACTTTGAAAACCTCATGCTCCAGACAGCCCTGCCTTGCTGCTAATTGGTATGTTTTTCTTTAAAAAGTGAAGATTCTAACCTTTTACTTGACAGATATGTGGGTAAAATGCCACATAACATTTTGAAAGCTTATCTATAGTCTGCTGTTTACGAGTCTTGTTTATGTTGGAGCTCACACAGGAGTATACAAATGAAAAGAGTTAGCAGGAACAAAACTGAATGTTTGGTTTCAATAGATGTGTAAACTAGAGAAGAATGGTTTTCACCTACAGAAGGTCTAAAGATGTCCCTCCCTTTTAAAAGGCAGCCATACAAATGTGACACTTGACTCAACAGATTTTTTATTATCATTATTTATTCCTAGTTGTGTCTCTGGACTTTTGGGGTGGAGAGTAGAGACAGTTTCATTATCTGGGGTTTTTTTGCTGTTGTTGTTTCTTTGGGGATTTTTTTTTTTTCTTTCTTTCTAATCTTATGAAATTGCAGCTAGGAGAGAGTAAATGGGATTCCATTTCTCTGTGAGATTTAGCAACAGAATTGTTTACAGTGTTGCAATCAGTCATGTTTAAAGTAGAGCTACTAACTGCATAACTGAATAAGGGAATACTTTGGGAACAAAAGAGTTGCACAACAGGCAAATTTAGCTTGTAGAATCTTTACTATGCAATGTATAAGAAATTTCATAAACCCTAGGGAGACTTTGCAATTTTGTCAGAGGGTGTAAAACGCTAACTTAGAAAAACTAAAATGACAAAAGTATGGAAATAATCAACAATCAAAAACATGGCTTAATTTCTTCTTTTTGTTGTTGTTATTTTTCATTTTGTTTCCAGTAGGAATTTGATCTCCTTAAAATTTATACACACAGATTACTTTACACTTACAGTTCAGGCTTATTCTCTTCAGGAAACTAAGCACTACACTTGGAAACCAAAAGTTTCAAACACCATGATATCTTCATCCCACCTGGGGAGTAACTGTAAGAATATCAGCAGAGGTGAATTTCTGATACTCAGACTCTGATGGGTCAGTATTTTTTTAGTCTTTTTGGTCGGTTGGTTTTTAATGAAGAGAAGGGAAAAGATTTGTTCCATACCTTACCTTACTGGGCATAACCTTAAAGTCTGCTTGGTAGACCATCTTTCTTACAGTTCCACACAGAACGTGCTTTTGACCTTAGACTGCTCTCATAACACACATTTGTCAAGACTTTCATCAGGGCTCCCATTTTCTTTGGCTTTCCTGACATTCCATATCATCAGACGCATTCTTCTTGAAATGTTACTTTAATTTTGGCTTCTCCAACTTTGTCCTCTAACAGCTCTCTACCAGTCCTTCTATCCGCACAATGTATGTCACTTATCTAGATCTTTGAGCATATCTGCTTCTACCTGTTCCTCAAAGCAAGTAATACCAGTGCTCCCAGAAAAAAAAAAAAAAAAAATTAAACTCCAAAGATCAGATTTTACTCCAAAACAAAGCTTCATAAAACATCCAAAGTGAGACAGAATAGAAAAGGTGTAGATGAACATCCCCTGGCTCACGCTGCTGTGAGACAGCAGGACCGCTTGTCCATGTATGATCTCAGTCTACCAGGTCTGCAGGAATGCAGAGGATTACAAACAACCCCCTCCCCAAGCCCAGAGAACATTTTCTTTCCTTCCTCTCTAAGATTCGAATAGCAGTTCTGTTCCCTACTTTTCTCAGCACTTTCTGGAGTTTCTGCTCACTTTTGTCTTTTTTTTTTTGTCCCCCCTTCCTCCTTCTTTTTTATCCTGCACTTCCGTGAGTTTCTTCATTTGTGCATTCTCGGGGAAGGCATAATCTACCCCATTTCCAGAGTGTAGCCTAACCCAGAGGGGAGCAAGAAGACAAACTTCTGTCCTGTCCTGCCACATAATCTTTAAAGGACATACGAGATACCATCCTACAACAACTGCAGAGACAAACTAAACAACATTTACCAAACCAAGCATTTAATAAATTTTAATGTCATTTATAAATTTCTAAACAAATATTTAAACCATTATAACAATAAAGAGTGTATGTGCTCTAATCTCTTAACAAACTTGTCACAAATAATTCACAAAATGGATTTTCATCAGTAAAGTATTCATTATTCAGCGAAACAGAACATATTGCTGATCTTATAATGCAATCTACCATGAAAACAAAAATTGCCAGGTTTAAGAAAAATCCATAAAATATTTGCTTCAGAAAATTTTCTACATGTTTCAGAGAATATTTTTTATTTGAAAATGCAAATATTCTCTATTCTCTGTTACAAAACCTAATGTCTATATTCACATAGTCGATTCCTATCTCACTGGTAACATCAGTGCATGCATTATGACAACATGCCAAGTCATATCATATGATCATATTACTGTGTCATACCGTAGCCCCAGGATTAGCATCATTTTCTAATAAAATGGTTAAAATATTTTAATTTTTAATGTTCTAGTTTTTTTGTAAAGGAGGCTATGTAAGTAAACAGTCCACTTGACCATTACCCGAGTGTCTCTCTGCCTCTCCATCATTCTGCCTACTGGACAACAATTTCAATCAAAATTTGGGGGGGGGGGGGGGGGGGGGGAGGAAGGGAGAGGGGGACGGAACACAAAGATTTCAAAGTTGATCGTAGTTTAAATTTCAATCCAGTTGGTGGGTATGTAAGGGAGATAAATTGATACCCTAACTGAAAGAAGGAAAAATAGCCATTGTACCTTTCCAGGCAGCTGCTGCCTGGCCCAGCAGCACGTCCCTCTCAGCCAGCCACTCACATCTGTGGGGTAACCATCACTGAAGAAACAGGAGGAAGCTAGTAGTAGTGGCAGTGGGAAAATTAAGATACACCTGTAGGAAACCGGTTTTCATTAGTTCAATTGCTCTTAAATAAATTGCTTAATTTTTTTAAATCATTAAGAAAACTTCTACTTAGTCTGAAATGCACTGGGTTTGATCTCAAAGTGTGTCCTATTTTCATTGTAATAAAAAAAAAAAAAAAGTTTCTGTATTCTGTGCTAAACAGTCATTACATAACATGCCTGAAAAGAGGCATGAGAATCCAAGTCTTAAGCCACTTATCTGTGCCTGACAAATCACCCTTTCTGTAAGCCTAATGAATCTTTGAGTGAGTTTGTTTGTTTTGTTTGTTTCCAAAATGACACAGGTACAACTGTAAAAGTAATACTTCCCAGCTTGACAGAAAAAGTAGGCATCAACTGCTTCAGTGACAATCTCATGCTTATCTCCTACTTGCTAATTCCCTTTGCCTGAAGTCTTTTTAAATAGCCCTAAGCCCCACTTCAGCACTCTTTTATTTCTCCCTCTTCTTGGCCCCTGCCCCTCCATTAGTCCACTAAGCGCAGACACTAAAGTGCAGACACTTACCTTCTCTTGCCTTTACCTACTGTACTGTTATTTCTTGTTCCCTTTCTCAGGAACTATCCTCTCTCCTACATGCCTTGCTGGTGTGGACTCACATTTAAATTGACATAAAACTACTTACATACAGAGCGACATAAGTAATTTTATCTATTGTTCTGTTGCTACTTTGAAACAATACTAGCAAATGGAAAAAATGTCCTTTTAATCTATGTAAGTTGTGATACTTTGCTATTATGGGATGAATCAAATCAGTGGAAAGGTTTCTATTGATTGATTGAGTTTCTGGACAGTACTTCTCTTACATTTCTCTAGATGCTATATAATTTCTATTTTTAATTGTCATTTTAACTGATTTTCCTAGCACTAAAAGTAAAGGTTGCCACACCGTAATTCCTTGATCACACTTTTAGTACTTCTAAAAGATGAATAGATTCCATACCTTTTAATCCTCACACATAGTAACTGATCTTAATGACTGCATATTTTTAACAGTTCATTTACTACATTTTCAGATTCTGTAAGAGTGCTTGATGACTACCATTTAGTTAGATGCTTTTCCCTCTTTAGGAATCTCAGCTGACACCTCAGTACACACCCATCCTGGTTTGAGGTAAAACAGAGTTAATTTTCCTGTTCAGTAATTTTACCTTTTCAGCTGGGCCTCTTCTAACTAACTAAACTCTGAAATTAACAGCATATTTTTCAGAAACTGTTCACTCTCACAGCGATAAAACCAGATTATACCAAAGAATGGTATGCAGAGAGGCCCTTGCTTATACTTATTGCTATAACAACCAAGGTCAGGTAAATTTGTTATTTGCCCCATTGGAGGGTCAGAAGCAGAAAAGCGTAGAGGGGTCACAGCTGTAGGAAGGAACGGACAGGACAGGTGACCCAAACCTGACCAACAGGGTATTCCGTCCCATCTGCATCATGGGAGGGATGCAAAGCTGAGGGATCAAAGGGTCAACTCTCTTCCTTCAATGGCCAACGTCCGAGGAGGACCCTTTGATCCTGATCCGAGCATTCCTGACTCCAGATCCAGAATCCAGCTCCTGTCCATCACTGAGTCCAGCCTGGGACTTTCCCGTGTGCCTGCTGGTGAAATGAGCATCATCCTGGGAGCTTGATACGCTTTTGTATATACTGTATACTTTTTTTTTTCTTTTTTTTTCTTTTCTTATTATTATTTATTATTTCATTATTTATTAATATTTTCATTAAAGTGGTTTAGTTTTTTCTAAACTCATAAATTTCTTCTGTCTCTTCCTCTCTTCTCTTTTCCTTAGAGGGGGGAGGGAGGGGCCATGTGTTGTTCTGATTGGCCAATCCGGTCAAAACCACGACAACACCCACATCCCATCTTTGATCCTAAAAAAAAGTTAACCAGAGGAAATGCCTTCATTTTCTGTGGATACTAGAGCACAGAAATTTAACTTCTCTGCAATATTTTTCTTGTATAGCTGGCCAGCTGACAGGCCCGCCAATTCTGTCATGGCTTCCTCATATCGGTAAAGCATATGTTTGGGTTTTAGCAGGTAATTCATTCTCTTATATATGGATTCCTTGTTCCTCAAATTCTCTCCTTGGCCTTTCTAATTTTACTTCTTTCTATTGTTTTCAAGATGATTGGATTTGGGCTTTCCCAATGATACATTTTAGGCTCAAATAACTTAAATATTGAACCTTGACATTTAACTATATTGATCTTTTTCCTTGCCTTCCTATTTTCTTTTATTTATTTAGGGATATTTGTTCTGAGACTTTTGTGCTATTCTTAAGTACCCTCCATGCTGAGACAAAAGATTTTAATTTCAACACTTCTGATTGAGGATATTTCTTATTTATTTCCTTTTTTGAAAATAGACAGAATTATAAACTACTAGATTTTGTTATGAACATTTCTCTGAAAAAGTCTGGATACTGGTGTGTTTTGCTTATGATTAATCAGGACTTTTTAAAAAGTTGGTTTTGAGATGTGTCCTTTTACTAACAGTTATTTTGGTTGATGTCAGACTACAGCTTCCAACAAACATTTCAAGTATCAAAAAGTAGTTTTCTAAAGCACAGTTTAACCCCTCCACATATAGATTATTGCTAGGGCTGTTGTATTGGACTTTGCTCCTTTGTTGAGTTTCTCCTATACAGTCTATTTAATGTGTTCCTCTTGATCTGTCAGATAGTGTAAGCTTTCTATACGTGTATTCCTATTACTAAGCATTTGCGTTTTGTCTATGTATTAGCTGCTTCAAAGTACAGCTTTCCCAATAAGCTGTTAATAAGCATTTTTAAATTTTGATTTTATTTTGATTCATTTTTTCCCTAGAAAATGTACACTATATATTCAACACACAGTGACATGGCACAGCACATAGGTGTTATTTGCACTCATTGGCATTACCTTCATACATATATTTTATGTCTGATTTTTCTGTGTGAAAAATACAGCAATTTCTTGATGAATGTATAGAAAATTATGATGCCAGCCTAAGCTATCAAATATGTAGTGTGTGCTACAAATTTGACAGAAAAAGCATTTTAGATATGCTGTAAAATCATCGAACAAATAAAATATTCATTAGTTGCACAGGTGGATTAAAATCAATAAATGCCGTTTTGTTGTTATAAACTGTCTGATGTAACAAACATCAGCCTGGCAGAGGTATATATTCATATGCAGGCATAATTTTTTATCTGGCTTTTTCCAGTTAGGCACCTAAGTCTTTATCAGGTTGAAGAGCCACAATTTTTAAAGATGTCAGGATGGTATGATTTCCAATAAATCATTAGGAACTTGTAATAATCAACCATACCTGAAAAATGAGTATTAAAAAGTAGCTCTGTTGAAGTTAACGCTAAAAACCACAGTGACTTGAAGGGCAAGGGGTAAGCGTTTCATTTATGATCATCACCTGGTAGTCAGTCATACATTTGAGGATCTAGTGCTAGTGATTCGGATTTTATTTTTCCTCTAAGTATTCCATGCATGTCGTTGGTATCAATGGGATGTTGTAAGCTGCAAGATGTTTGATAAAAAAGGCAGATTTTACAAGCAAAGGCTCCAGTTACTTGGATAAAGCGTTGTATAGTTTTCCCCTTAATTCAGAGTCTTGAGTACTTGTTTTACAAACTGCAGAGTGCCCTAAAATCTATTGACTTCATTGTGGAGTCAGAGTATTTATTTTGTAATGCTGAGTCATATAAAAAGAAAAAGGCGTTCGCTAGGCTGGAGAAAAAAAGTGATGGAGACACTAGCCTCCTGAAAACAAAACAACAACAAAAAAAAAGTCAAATTCATCTTGGGTTTCGTGGTTTTTTTAACATAAGTAAACCATGAGAAACATTATCAGAAATCTGTTACTTAGTATATGCCACCGTAATAGTGAAATTATTGTTTTATCCTGCTGGTGCTCTGCTGATCCTTCTGAAAGGAAACTAAAGTTACCGTATGTGTATATGCTTGGGCACACACACACCGAGTATATACCCCAAATGCAGCAGTATCTCTAGCACGCTAGAGGGAGCCATTACATAATTACAATGACCCTTTCCCCCCCTCAATTAGCAGAGCTTGCGTAGAAAAAAATCTCTCGACATCCTGAGACATCCTGCAGATTTGGCATAGGGTAGGGAGTAAGGAAAGGAAAGCACAGGAGTTAAGTTACAGGAAAACGAAGTCTCCTGGTAGCTCAGGGGCTTACTCTGGTGTTTGTTCCATTTTTAAAATTGTGCTGCTCCTACAGGGGACTTCTCCAAATAAGTGATTTAGCCAAATACGCCGATTTTCCTCAGCCAATCTGAAGCCCTCATTCAGAAAGCAAAGCCCGTCTTGTAAACATATCCTTTATTCCGTCTGTCTGTCGCTCTCACACTGAAAGTTGGCACGTCTGAGAGTAGTGATTTTACGCTGCCACTAATGTATGTACAGTTTATTTATATACTGCATTTTAACACAGCATTAGTTTTATAATGGTTACTAGCAGACTCGTTCTGCGTGGCAAACTATCCGTTTCAAAGCTACAAAAAGGTCTTCAGGATAGGAAGATGGGTCTACCAAGAACACGTATTTGAATTTATAAATTTGTGAGACTTTCTCCAAGTCAAATTATATTTATGGACATAATAACTCAGAAAGGGCTGAGGATTATCCTATCGAGCAGGGAGAAAGAGCACCTTCGTTAACTGAATCTTTTAAGAGCCGCTCCTAAAATAATCGTCAGGAGCATCTTTTAATCGCTCCAGAGTTGATATTTTCCTTTTCTTTCTTTTTTTTTTTTTTTCTTTCTTTTCCCCCTAAATGATTCATGCTACTTACACGCTCGTCACTCACAGCTCACAAATGGCAGCTTCATTTCTGTACGCGCGGGTCGAGACCGGCGCCCCGGCAATCCGAGCACTCACCTTTCCAGCCTCAGTCCTCCCCACCCCGCGCCCGCCGCCCCCGGCCGAAACCCGCCCGCCGCCGCGGGGGCGGACGCCGCTCCGGGGAGGGGGAGGAAAAGGAGAGGAACGGACGGGAGGGGAAAGGAAAGGGAAGGGAAAGGAAAGGAGGGGAAGGCGCTGCTGCGGCCCCGAGATCCGCACCGCGGGGCTCACGCCGCGCCCGTCCCCCGCTCTCCCCCACCGGGGGCAGCGGGGGATGCTCGGGGAGAGCGAGACCCGCTCAGGGCGGCTCCCGCAGGACCCAGGGGTGGTGGCGGAGGGGGGAGGGGGGGGGGGAGGGCGGAGTGTGTCCCCATCCACCCCACCCCCGCATCATACATCCCCGAGGCGGCGAGGCAGGGGGAGAGGGGTGGGGTGTTGCGCCGGCCCCCCGTTGGCGGGGCGGTGGACGACAACAGGACTCTGGGGTGTTGCGCCGCGGAGTCAAGTCCTCGCCCCTCGCGGTTGTGTGGAAGAGCGCGGGGGTGTCCGCGCTCCCCCCCGCCCCCTTTCCCACCCGTCATCACGGGAGACTTGTTAATATGTCTTAAAATCAATTAAATAAATAAAGAAGGGGGAGGAGGGCATAACGATAAATAAATAAAGGGAAGCCAGGAGCAGCCGGGGGTGGCGGCGGGGAGGGGGAAAGAGGCGGGGGCGCGGCGCTGCGGGGCGACGAGAGACCGCAACCCGCTCGCCCGCCCGCCCGCTCGCCCGCTCCCTTCGCACGTTGCCCGTCTCCC
The DNA here is from genome assembly GCF_964106895.1 of Numenius arquata. Classification (NCBI taxonomy): domain Eukaryota; kingdom Metazoa; phylum Chordata; class Aves; order Charadriiformes; family Scolopacidae; genus Numenius; species Numenius arquata. The sequence continues at coordinate 104,648,475 of NC_133576.1, read as the reverse complement.
ACCGCACCGCTCTAATCAATGACACCCAGCGCCCGCCGCCGCCGCGCCCCGCCCCACGCCCCGCCCCGTCTCCTCTCATTGGCAGGCCGGCGCCGGGGGCCGGTCGGCGCCGCCGCCGCCGATTGGCTGGCGGGGAATCCGTATCAATGTTTAAGCCGCGGCGTGAGGTGAATAGCGGCAGTCGGCGAGCGGCGCTGGGCGAGCGCGGCGCGGCGCGGCGGCCCCGCCAGTGCTGCAGTGAGGGAGGCGAGGAGGAGGAGGCGGGGGGGAAAGAGAGAGAGAGAGGCAGAGAGCGGCTCCAACTGTTGAATTTTCGCTGAATTTCGCTGCACTTACCTTGGCGGGGCGGCTGGTGAAATGGATCTGGTTGATCGGGAGTCGGCGTGGCTTTCGCGTGCTGTCTGGCTAACACTGGCGACCGTCTGTTTGAAAGGGGCCACCCATCAATGAGGCAGAGAAGAATATTTGTTGTTTTTAATTTTTTTTTTCTTCTTTTCCTTTTGAAAGCCTCTCCACCACAGGTTGCAGAAATAACTGTGTACTTTGGGTCCGGACTCAAATAAAGGAGAAAAAAAAAACAAAAACAAAACAGTACAGAACTGAGACTCGGAACTAGATCTGTGAGCTATGTATTGGGAACCTATGTTTTGGTTGGGTTGTTTTTGGTTTTGTGTGTTTTTTTTTTTTTAATATGAAAGATCTCTGATTTATTTCACACATAACACTGAGGAAAGGTGGTTAAAAACACTCAGCAAAGCAGGAAACAGACGCGCCTCTGTGCCAGTGAGTGGATAACAGCCTTGTTTTCCTGATCCTCAGTCTCCCGGAGAAAGAGGTATAGTAAAAGTGTAGCTGGATCCGACACCCCACCCCCCCCTCCCATTCTCTCTCTTTTTTTATTTTTTTCCTCCTCTCCCCCCACACCCCACCCCTCCCTCCAAAATATAAATCTGATTAATTTTTTTTTTTCCTGTCTATAGAGTGAGTAAGGGAAGCGTTAGGAAGAAGCTGCAACTAATGTCTGTGAAGGGAGGAACATGAGGCGATAGTGAATGTGATTTGTTCCGCTGGATCTGACTCATCCAGCAGATTGAAACGCCTGCATTTCTGGATGTGCCATTCATTTATTTCTGGTTGTTAAAAGAACCTGAAATAAAATTTAGTTACCCTTCCCAATATTTACCTACACACCATATCGCTGGGAAAGGTATATCAGAGAGGGGGAACGCATCTGGCGTTGCCGCCGCGCTTCTCCCCTGTACCAAGATGCCCAGAGAGACTGTTAAAGCTTGAAAAGACTGCAAAAAATGCATCACACCAATCGCGGAACTGCATAGGGCTTAATATAAGCGAATTAGTCGATTAAAAGATCTACCACTTTATTCATCGCCAGGGTTGTTTTTCCTCTTCTTCTCCCCTCCCCTAAATGAAGAGGACTAGGCGGCAGTGTCATTGGAAGGAGATGCTGAATAGAAAGAAAAGAGAGGCACTTGACAGCGCAGCCCTGTGAATACAGAGACTGTTTCCCTTTTAGCGAGAGACTAAGAGAGAGAGAGAGTGTGTGTGTGTGTGGTGGCTTTTCTTTCATTCTCCCCCTCCGCCCCCCTCCCTTTCTCTCTCTCTCTTGCTCTCTTTTTAAAATCTATGCGTCCAGCCACGGGTTGCCTGTTGATTTCCTCTCGGCTGGAGAGAAAAGCAAACTGGAATTAAACTGCATCGAGAAAAGTGCAGCTCCTCAGACACGCATACGCACACACGCATAGATACACGGAGAGAAAGGATGTGGTGGTGGCGGCGGCTACTGGCCTGTCTTAAAGAAACCCAAGTGTGCATCTGATTGAGCACAGCCTGTAGTTTCTCTCAAAATACATATTTATTGCTAATGATGGCGGTCAATTAGTGGGTTTCTTAATTTTTTTCACTGTAAAAGGACGAGTGTGAGGCTGGTAGTAGAGGGAGAGAAAGGAAACTACAAATCCGGACATTAGTTTTTGCTGGGGTTTTTTTTGGTGTGTTTTGTTTTCCCTTCTTGCCCTGCAATCCTCATTCCCTCGCCTTCTGGTTCGGGAAGGAAAGAGTGAGGGTGTACGAGACAGAGAGGGGGGAAATACCGATGGCAGGGAGATGCAGCTCTCCGCCGCAAGCAATGCAAGATTAGATCTCTAAATGCAGCAAAACACTCCCTGAAAACCAACAACCCCGCGGTGCAATCAGACATTTCACTGCCTCTCACTGCACACGAAGAGGGCTTCAACAACAAGCCGACTTTTTTTTTTTCCCCTTCTGTCTCTCTCCCACCCCTCCACTCCATCAATCGCATCACAAGCGATGAGTAGCAAATAAGCTTTTCTAGCCCTGCTTACAGACCTGTGGCCGCCCCCCGTTCCTATGTATATATAAATATACATATTAAAAAAAAATATCTTTTTGATCGTTTTTAGAAAGAACAACCACTGCCGCCGATTTTTTATTATTGTTATTATTTTTATTACCCTTTGTACATCTGCGGGGAATCAAGGATCGGGAACGCTTCGCCTGCCCGGAGGAGAAGATCTTTTGCAAATTTTCTGATTTTTGAAATCCTCCCACTGCCGAAGTTGGACAGCCGAAGTAACTGCGAGGGGACTGCAAGCACGGCAAGCTTGCTGAAACGCTGCCGAAGGCGCTCTTCCCCCCCCCCGGCTCCCCACCTCCGGCCCCCCCGATTGCTCCCTCCCTCTGAGCTACATGGTCCATTTGCTGCCTCTCATCCTGTGTCTCTGCAGATGTTTTAGAGCAACAGGTTCAGGAACTTAAAATATACGGGTGGGGAGAAAGAAGGCAAAGAAAAAAAGAGAGAGCCGACGGAGGAGGAGGAAGAACATACCCAGCGCAGGAGGCAGAGAAGACGGGGACAAACCTGGTCGCCGCTGCAGCTGCCACCACACCCCCACACCCCCCCCTGCTCGGGGATGTACCTTTCCATTTGTTGCTTCTTCCTCTGCTGGGCTCCCGCCCTGTCTCTGAAGAACCTGAATTACTCGGTGCCGGAGGAGCAGGGAGCGGGCACGGTCATCGGGAACATCGGCCGCGATGCGCGGCTGGCGGCGGGCGCGGCGGGAGGCGGGATGCTGCCCGCGGAGCGCGGCGCTCCCGGCGGCGGCCGCGGCCCCAAGTCCACCTTCCGGGTACTGGAGAACTCGGCCCCGCACCTCCTGGACGTGGACGGGGAGAGCGGGCTGCTCTACACCAAGCAGCGCATCGACCGTGAGGCGCTGTGCCGGCGCAGCGCCAAGTGCCAGCTGTCCCTCGAGGTGTTCGCCAACGACCAGGAGATCTGCATGATCAAGGTGGAGATCCAGGACCTGAACGACAACGCACCGACGTTCCCCTCTGACCAGGTGGACATGGACATCTCAGAAAATGCTGCGCCGGGCACCCGCTTCCCCCTCACCAGCGCCCACGACCCAGATGCAGGGGACAATGGACTGCGCACCTACCTGCTCACCCGGGACGACTATGGCCTCTTCTCCCTCGATGTGAAGTCCCGTGGTGATGGCACAAAGTTTCCAGAGCTGGTCATCCAGAAGCCATTAGACCGTGAGGAGCAGAGCCACCACACGCTGGTGCTGACGGCACTGGATGGTGGCGACCCACCACGCTCAGGCACGGTGCAGATCAACGTGCGCCTTATTGACTCCAATGACAACAGCCCCGTCTTTGAGGCAGCCTCCTATGTGGTAGAGCTGCCAGAGAATGCCCCACTGGGCACTGCCGTCATTGACCTTAATGCTACTGATGCCGACGAGGGTACCAACGGAGAGGTGCTCTACTCCTTCAGTGGCTATGCACCCGAGCGCGTCCGCGACCTGTTTAGCATCGACCCGCAGAGTGGCCTCATCCGTGTCAAGGGCAACCTGGACTATGAGGAGAGTGGCCTCATTGAGATCGATGTCCAGGCTCGGGACCTGGGGCCCAATCCCATCCCTGCTCACTGCAAGGTCACTGTCCGCCTCATCGACCGCAATGACAATGCCCCCACCATTGGCTTTGTATCCGTTCGCCAGGGAGCACTGAGTGAGGCTGCTCCACCAGGCACCGTCATTGCCCTGGTGCGGGTCACCGACCGTGACTCGGGCAAGAACGGGCAGCTCCAGTGCCGGGTGCTGGGAGGTGGTGGCGGGCCCGGAGCCGTCCCTTTCACCCTGGAGGAGAACTATGACAACTTCTACACTGTGGTCACTGATCGGCCCCTGGACCGTGAGGCACAAGACGAGTACAATGTGACCATTGTGGCACGTGACGGGGGCAACCCCCCACTCAACTCCACCAAGTCATTTTCCGTCCGCATCCTCGATGAGAATGATAACCCACCCCGCTTCAGCAAGAACCTCTATGTGTTACAGGTGCCCGAGAACAATATTCCTGGAGAGTACCTGGGCTCTGTCTTGGCCCAGGACCCTGACCTGGGCCAAAATGGGACAGTCTCTTACTCCATTCTGCCTGGGCACGTGGGCGACGTCTCCATCTACACCTATGTCTCCGTGAACCCCACCAATGGTGCTATCTACGCTCTGAGGAGCTTCAACTATGAGCAGACAAAGCACTTTGAGTTTCGCGTGCTGGCCAAAGACTCAGGCTCACCCCACCGCGAAAGCAATGCCACGGTACGAGTCACCGTGCTCGATGTCAATGACAACGCGCCCCTCATCGTCCTGCCTGCCCTCATTAATGACACTGCTGAGCTGCAGGTGCCTCGCAATGCTGGGGTGGGCTACCCTGTGGGCACCGTCCGTGCCCTGGACAGTGACTTTGGGGAGAGTGGGCGCCTCACATATGAGATTGTGGAAGGCAATGAGGAGCACCTCTTTGAGATGGACCCCACTAGCGGTGAGATACGCACCTTGCACCCCTACTGGGAGGAGCTCAGCCCTGTGGCTGAACTGGTGGTAAAAGTCAGTGACCATGGCAAGCCCAGCCTCTCTGCAGTGGCCAAGCTCATTGTCAGGGCCTTGGCAGGGCCCCTGCCTGAGGCTGGTGAGCCACAGGTGAATGGCGAGCAGCATCGGAGACCACACTGGGACTTGTCGCTGCCCCTGATCGTGACGCTGAGCACTGTCTCCATCATCTTGCTGGCTGCCATGATCACTATTGCTGTGAAGTGCAAGCGAGAGAACAAGGAGATCCGCACCTATAATTGTCGCATTGCCGAGTATAGCCACCCTCAGCTGGGAGGAGGGGGAGGCAGTGGCGGGGGAGGAGGAGGCAGTGGCAGTGGAGGGGGCAAGGGCAAGAAGAAGAAGATCAGCAAGAATGACATTATGCTGGTGCCCAGTGAGGGTGAGGACAGCCGGGGCCCCCTCAATGTCATGAACGTGGTGAGCAGCCCATCCCTGGCCACCTCACCCATGTACTTTGACTACCAGACCCGCCTGCCCCTCAGCTCTCCCAGGTCTGAGGTGATGTACCTGAAGCCCGCCTCCAACAACCTGACTGTACCCCAGGGACATGTGGGCTGCCACACCAGCTTCACAGGGCAAGGGACTAACGCCAGCGAGGCTCCCCCGAGCCGGATGTCCATAATTCAGGTAGGAGACTTTTAGAATACCCTGGACCTCACTTTAGACGCTGGTTTAACTTTACCTTTTGTCTGCAGTGAAATCTGCTGTAAGGCACCACTGAAGGGACCAACACAAGTCACTAAAGAGAGGTGGACTTAATGAAAGTGGAACCAGGCCACATCTGGTGGGTCTGGTTCTGCAGTCACACTGGTGTTTCCGGTGTGATTCAAAAATATATGCCCACTGAAACAGAGTTACAGCAGTGTAAAAGAGGTGCATGCGAGAGTACGGGCAGGTGTTTAGTATGTTTGAGTCATGCTGGGGTATTTTCCCAGATGATCATCAGACAGAGGTGGGCACTTCCACAGGTTTTACTTTGCTTTGGTTTGGGGTGGAGAAGGGGGAGGGAGTTTCTGAAGCAGTCATATCATCTGCAGTAACTAACAGGACATGGGAGAAACTCTACACACTGGGGACATCTATTGCAACAGTGTATTATAGCCCTCCAATCCTGTATGTAAATATGAGCTATCTTTCCAAGTTGTATGTTTTAAATTTTTTTAATTTCCTTCTTTAGAATATATATACATAAATATTTATTTTTTTGATGCAGAACGGTATCATTGGGACCCCATTGCCTCCTCCTCTCCCCATAAACAACCAAACCTTCAGCGTTGAAAGATCTGCTTAGTCAAATAGAAAGAAAATGTATGTGGTGATTCCCTCCTACCCCCAAATGTAAAAAAAACTCACATCCTGTCGTAAAACAGCAAAACAACTAGTCAGATTTCCAGTAGCCTGAGTCAATATTGATGATTGCTTTATAGTGAAAGACTTACATGCTCTGTCTTCTACCAAAGCTCATCTAGAAATTACAGCTGGGCTGCATTCTGCTGCCAGTTATAGCCACACTGTCCTCTACCGACTTTTGTGAGTGTGAGAAATGGCAGAATTTGGACCATTGGATATAGTGTACTAATCAAAGAATGACTTAATTTTTAGCAGGTAGTTTAAAGTCCAAACTCAGAAGATGTATTCCAGAGCAGTGAACTCGCAGAGTGAAGGTGAGGGCAGAATTTGGCTCCAGTTGATTTAATTTAAAGTATTACTTCATGATTAATGCAGCTTAATGTTCAAATACTACAGGTATGTTCCAAAGTGATTTTTAACATTTGGATTGAAAGCAGGCTCTGGATAATGACTATTAAATATATTTGAAATGTCATATCTGTTTTATCCTGTGGTTCTCCTAATATGCTGTTCTGAGTCATAGGGGAATGAGCTGAGTGTATCAGAAGTGACACAGACTCGTTTTGTATACGCAGCTAGTGGGAAAGAAGTTGCGCTGTAGACACTTGATGTACCAAAAGGAAATTCATAATACCTTTGAGTTATCATACCCTGCGGTCCGTGAACACCGAATGTTCTAGTTACCAGCTGCATCTAATGTTTTAAGCTAAATAGAAGCAGCCATTGGTAATTGGCAGGTTAAGTAACCAAAATTCCAGTAACTGATGGTCTGTAAATTGAACATTTATAACTGGAGAAAAATAAAAAGAAAAAAGGCTGGCTGTACAAGGTCACTGTAAACTAATCCTCAGCCCACTATTGAGTTGTGTCACAGAAACAATTTAATTTTATGCCTATCATGAATTTGTGTTGCTATCAATTAGGTGAGTGGAGCAATACTTAAAATCTGAAATTGATTCTAACAAAAAGTGACACTTCAGGAAAGAGTTTAGGTTAGGGCACAAGCAGAGATAATTTGATTTATAATTCATGTTTTAAAAACAAATAACTTTCAATGACACTTGTTTAAGTAATGTCAACTTTTTTACTGTAAAATGGAGTTGTCAGAATGCTAAAAAAAAAACACCTCATTTTTTTTCCTACTGACAAGTGTAATAGTTACTAAAGGACAGAAAATTATACTTTCCTGCAACCATGTAATGTCTATATAAAGCAATTAATTCATGTATTGATGCTACTGAGTAGTAAAGATTCAACTGTAGTGTAAAATCCCTTTGGAAAATATGATTCCTTTTTTTACAGTGTTCACTGTATAATATCAATCATGATTATTTTTTTTCTGAGATCTATATAAAGCTAAAAGAGGAATTTCCTCCCTTAAAAAGGTGTGTTGTGGTTTCTGTAACAGTTTTCATTATGACAACTGTGGGGTTGTTAACCGTAACTCCTTGTAGCACATACTGGTTTATCTAATATTGTTTTTGCTTTCCCTGAACATCTATACAGAGTATTTTGGATGTTTAGATGGTCCAACCAGTGGATTAGGAAACATTCGTTTTTCCCTAGTGAACAACCTGCTCAAACTTACTTATTGATACTACATTTTGTAGTTGTATTGACAAAACAAATACACAGTATGAAGCAGAGTAGTTTGTTTCTATTTAGGAAAGGCCCAGACTTAAAGTAGCTAGATAAGCTAGATGATACTCTTCACTGTAATTTTGTAGTACTAAAATACATTTTGTATTCTTCATCTCCACATCCCTGGAGTAAATTTTATATAAAATTTGCATTTAGACTGTAGATACTACTTCGTGTCTGGTCCTGTACTTAAGCCTCATGTAAAATTCAAACTGCAAACTTAGGGAGAAATAGTAAAGGATCAGGCCTCTCTGGATCTACCATATCCTTAATCACTCCAGGAAACCTGTCTGGAAAAGTAAATTGCACAGTTAGGAATCAAAGGTATAGCCAGTGGAAAGAAAGATACAGAATTCAAACAGCTGCTTTATCATCTCCTTTCATTAGTCAATTCAGAAAAGCAGTTTTCTTCATTACCTCAGTAAGGGAAAGGTAAATGATTGTGTAAGTGTTCTCTAGTGAATATTCACTTCAGTTTTTCCAGATATATTGCTGAGCCACAATAAACTCACACTATATAATTCATACAATGGAACTGCTTTACTTCACTCTCATTTTCTCGGCAAGTGTTTGGTGGCAGAATGCTCTAGGAGCAGTGTGTTATTAAAACTTTATGTTTATATATATATACACACGTACATATGTATATACCCATGGGTATATATACATACATACTAAATATTATATTATTACTCAGTACATCCAATTGAGTCTATAAATATTTAAAATCAAATAAATAATTTCTTTCTCAGTAAGATCCAAATTTTCTCACTCTTATTAGGCATGCATAACTGCTTTTTCCTTTGCAATAAGAGCTATAAAGTCAATAGGCTTTATGGTTTACTTATTTCTTATGAATAGTATTTTATTCTACTGACAACCCCATTTATATCAATGAATACCTGTGGAGTAAAGTGTCACTTAGTGACTATGGGTTTCAGACTGACCCAAAATCACCAGCAGTTGAAGAAAATATTGCCTGATATGTATAAGAGTGGTGTATTCCTACCTTTTTAAGTGACTTCTGCTGCACACTAGTCACACGGTTTAACAACTTGTGTGTTTACTCACTACTTTGTAGCATCCAGCCATGTGCCATGGTTGCATGTGTTACTTATATGAATCAATGAACTTCTTCAGTACCATAAAAATTAAGTAGTTTAAACATGTATACATATATATATATATGCATATAAAATTTTGGATGGATAGCCAAGGATGCGGTATACCTCCAGCTTTTATTGGCGCAAGAGACTTGCAAGGGGTAAGGGCTTCTGAAAACAGTCTGTGATTTGATGCACACATGAAGTTGATATGGATGAAGAACAGTGTTTACTAACATACTGGGAAATCAGAACAGCTACACTTTGTCTTGTTTCATCGGTTTTACCTTCAGCAATCATATTCTAAACATACTTTAGAAACTGTGCTTTAAATGCAAGTCAGTTAAAAATATTTAGATATAGGCCAGTGCTATTTAATTCTCATTGCCAGATTCAGAATTCCATGTGGCCTTTGAATCACTTAAGGTCCAAATGATTCATTTTTATCGGGGAGAAAAAAAAAGGAAAGCAGGAGAAAACGGAAACTCTATGTGGTTGAAAGATTTCTGTTCACTCTGGACCTTAAAGACTACTGGGTAAATTCTGCTCGTCTCATTCTGGTGAGTGAATCAAGCTGACCTACTCGCCTGACTAAGAAAAACAGGATTTTGCTTTACTTTGAAGAGCAGCCATTAAAAAAAGAAATATCATGCACAAACATACACATATACATTCATATCTCTGCTACCAAAAAGTTCTGAGTTAATCAGTTTGCCTTTTCCTGGGTGAACAAGTCATAATTTCTTCTTGCAGGTTTCCAATAGATAAAAGATTGGATGAAAAAAAGGGAAACAAATAGTTAATCTAAACAAATAGATTCTCGAAATGGGTTCCTCAAAGTGACATAACAGTAGTGCAGAAAACTACCTCCATATATAAGGAGTGTTGATCATCCTAGAGATTATTTATGGTTATACTTGTGGTGCAACTTGGAGAGGTTTGTAAATATACCAGGAATGAGGTGGGAGTGAATAAAGAAAACGACGGTCACAGCTTTTGCTAAACAACAGCTAAAAAAGAATGACTGTGTTGCAAGTAGTTCTCAAGATGGGAACCACCAAAGCTGCTGTACTAGGCAGTGCTGTAGCATTTTAAGATAAAGTACAGATCATTCTTGATATTTCAGGCACCTGATGTTTATGATGTGTCAACAGATTACTGTCAAGTCCCAGTGCAGCTTCATTGCCAGGTGTCTAGTAGGACCTAAGACAATAGAGTCTTCAGGGCAAACAAAAACCATAAGCTGTATTAGTCCTGCTCTGTCTTTAGATATACTATTCCAGGCTTTACTTTGAGAAACTCCAGCTCAGAAATTTCAAGACTGCAAAAAAGCAGTCTGCAGCTGCTGTAGTATGGGAAGCAGATTTCCTTACAGAAGTTGCATTTGTTCTCAATGTTTTAACTTCCTATCTGAAAACAGAGGTATTTGGTTTTTGTTTCTGTATCTTCTACTGCAAATGAGGAATATTATTCTCTCTCACTAGAGCTAGTAGAAGTTAACATTTTGCACCAAGAGGATACTGGGGCAGTTCTACCCATTTGCAAATTTGCAGGTTTGTAGTCCATAATTCTCAAAATTTCACAGCTGCATATTCTATGCAGCTAAGAACGCTGAATTGTCATTAGATGAAAGTTCAAACTACCTGACCAAGATGCATTATGTGAGTTTTTACAGTGTTTTACAAGGTTAGATCTCTTACAAAATAACTCCTGTCAGTGTTTGCATTGTGTAAATGCAGTCTGCGGTTAATACGATTTTGTGTTACATTGTTTTGTAGTTTTAATTTTACTTACTCAGTGAAGTCAATGCTGCGGTTGTCTGTGTAAGAATTTCAGGACAGGATTTTTTCTATATTTTAATGAAACATAATTTCATTTTTCAGCAAGATACACTGCATAGTACTGTGACACAAAGTGCATATATTTTAGGACCAGATCTGGCAGCATACTGCTTACTGTGGTATCTGCCCTGGCTGCTGAAATAGGCAGAGGAAGCAGAATTGGGCTCCTGTTTTATGTTACACCTGCTCTGGTTTTGATCTTTAGCTCCTTGCCAGTATTGTCTATAGCAAGATTATTTCAAAAGGGTCATTCCTGATATATAGGTCCATATGAGACCTAAAGAATTTTCCAAGATGAAATGCTGCATTATAAAACAAGAAACATAATAGAGAAAAAGGCAATTTAAGAGTCTGAAGTAGAATATTGATAATATGAGAAAGAAAATTGCATTGCCAGAACAGCAATTCTCATTAACCAATAAATTAAGAATAATAACGTCTCTGTAGAACTTACTGCTTTATAACGTATAAGAGTTGACAAAAGTTAGTGCAGTTAAAATAAAAGACATGAGCAAGTCATATAGTATTTACTGGATCACAGCTCTCACTAGCTCTGAAAGTTGTCTGAACTTTCCTAATCTTGATGCTCACTGTCAATGCCTAATCTTAAATGGGAAAATTCACACAAATCTGTGATTACCAGTGCAATTTCAATGACATCCTTTGAAGAGTTATCTTTTAACAATAGATTTGGTCAGGTTTCTATTATCTTTACCCACATTGAAGAAAAGGCCTGTTCTTACTCATATTTCTGTCAATAGCATAATTTTGACTTCATCAATGATTTCAGTGGTTCAAGAGTAAATTGTGACTAAGAGCCGTACAGAGTGCAGCTAAGAATAGTATGATTGGGCCCTTTATTTTTAGATATCAGCTTTTTGTGATATTTTCTTACAGCTTCTTTGCAAACAACTAAGGAGACTGCAATTTAGAAGATTTTGTAACTATCATGTGAACTGTAACATAATCAGGTGTGCAGCTGAAAGAAGAAATCAAAGACTTCACTGAACATATTGCTGAACATATATTTTCATGTTTTCATATATTTTTGAAAGTGTGCATAGTATAGCATTATTCTTAAAATTCAGCAAATATTGTTACATGGAGAAATATCATTAGGTATGTGTAAAATATTCACAAATAACTCCTGGTATTTAAAAAACATAGATACAACCTAGCTTCTCTAATTAGGGAAAAATGTAATTAAAAAAAATACTTTCTTCCTGAGTCACAACATTTGACTGTAAAACAGTTAGGATTTTGTCTTCAAATAATAATAATAAAAAACTATTCTTTTCTCTCCCCCCCCCCCCAGCATTTTTTCTTCCTTTCCACTACCTTTCTCCCCAGGAAACATTAACATACTGTGTAATATTTACCCATATGTCTTTAAAGATCCTGATGGATTTGTCTTTCTTTTGTTGTTTCTACAAAACTTAAAATGCCTAATTAAATTAGTTTTAGGTTTCGCTATGCAAGACACTCATTCTACATATATAAAGTGTATCTATGTGGGTTGTTTTTCTCTCTCTGAAGAAAAAATATAGGGTGTATGGCAGAGGTCTTGAGATACCTTTTCAGGACCGAGGAGTGCCTGCACGTATAAAGAAAAGACATTTTGACACTAGTATTAGTATTTTCCAACAGGTAAGAATTTTCTGTGAAAAGAACTTAAACAATGATTTGTTGACCTGAGCAGAAACACAGCTCTGTTTTTATCTTTAAAAGTATCGAAGCAATCCTTTGATGTCAAAAGGTCAGAGTAGAACAGTTGGGACAAATTTTTGCAGCGGATAGCCTGAGAGCTTTATGCTTTCAATTGTATCTCTACTTCAGCTGTAAGAAGAGAAGTGGTGAAATTAATGCTAAAGGGTTCAAAGATATGGGAAACAAGTGAAACTCTCAGGGGACTGCAGGCTCTTACCTAAATAGAAAAAAAAAGGAAAAAAAAAAAGAAAAAGGTACTAGGAAGAGAGTGGCAAAATGATTTTGGGGAAACGTTCCTTGAGTTAGAGTGTTTCATTTGTTACATTTTTAAGGGGGCAACGAGGAGATTAAACTAGTTGTTGCTGCTTTTGCTGATATGATGAGATGAAATGCAGTAGTGTACAGCTTGCCATAAATCTTAGCCAGGGTGCGTTCTAAGTCCTAGTAATATATTTATCACGGTCTTTTTTGTGCAACCTTTGTTTTTTAGTCTGCTGTAGACTTTTTTTTTTTTTTTTTTTAACAGAAGAAGAATCTGGATTAATTACTGTAAATCCTATGAGAATGAAAAATAGATAAATTATGAAGTATTTTAGATAAAATACTCAGTATTAAGTACTACATTCAAGAACAAGCAAATTCATATGAATATCCCTGTTAATTAGGATATTAGGCAGTGCTTTAAATAACCTCCTTGAGCAGTCATATATTTTCTAGCTAAATCCCAAAGGCCGCTGATACAATTCCTACTTATTAAGGTCACACGAGAAGCATCTCTTTCTTCTACTGAATTGCTTCTACTAGTTAGTGTGGTTACCTGTACAGAAATGATAGCATAAGATCAATTCAGCTCTCACTTGTTTGAGATGAGAAGATAGCTCCTTTTTTGATGATGTGTCCTCAAAATTTAGGAGTCCCTCTACATATATTACTACATAGTTTCTGCCAATCATTTGTGTTACTTGTACGGGTGCATCTCACTTTTGTGCAGTGAGCAGATATTTCCTCTCCCAGCCCTCAAGACAATCAGTCCCATGCTGATCTATTTTCAATTTAGTATGCTATAAGCAACCTAGTCAAGTAAAACCTTTCAAGTGAACAGTATTTTATTTTAGCCATGGACCTTTCTATTGGCTTTGTGATGTATGTATCAGACCAGAGTTCCTCTGGTTCATAAAATAGTTTTACCCATAATAGAAAAGTTTCTAATTGCATCTTGTTCCCTGCTGGGTGGTTGCGTGCTGCAGTCTCCATGGCACGCCAAAGGAGGACTCTAAAAGGGAAAGGAAAAGCGTTGTTACAAGATACAAATGCACAGTTTCAGCTGTGTGGGTGGGACCTCTGATCGATGCATTGTAAATTCTTGCAGTGATAGACATGCGAAATTAGTTTCAGGCAGCGTTTTAGACCATCTATTGATATATGTGTGACACGCTTGTATTTGCCTGTACTAGTTCTAGTGACACTATGATTACTGGTATTTGCAGTCCTTGCCCTGGAACACTTCCAGGCAGTTTTATTGTATTGAAATGGCTCTTACAGTTCATTGAGCATCCAGCATAACACTGCTGAATATGATTGGCGCGTTTGCATATATTTATTCAAAAAAAATCAGGCAGTTAAACTGCATAATTATGGGAAAACGAATCATAACAATAAAAGACCATTTAAGTTAACAAGCTTTGTGATCAAAGGATAAATACAGGTTGGATAAATGAGACTCTAGATGTAACTAATCTACATAAATAGGCCTTGGTCTGATTAGAGGAAAGGAATATATTAAAATAATCTAAAGGTATTAAAAAAGCATTTTACTTCAGTACTTTTATAACGCCTAGTTTTATTTCATCATATTTTTAACATTTCTAGTCAATAAAAATAGCTGTCTTCAGTGATAAAATACTTTTATGTGGTTTTATTTCTTGATTAACAATGTTTACAGTGCAAAGAAACTCTAAACTAACACAAGTAAACAAAAGTAACATCATAAGTTTTCATTCTTGTTTGAATGCATCGCGTGTCAAAAAACTTAAAATATTTTTAATGTCTTAATTTTAAAAATTTTAATGTTGCAGTGGTTTTTGATTGATTTTTAATTAAAGAAAAACATTAAAGGGAACATTTAAAGGACAATTTCTTGTTTACTGTCTTTATCAGCAGAGAGCAGCCTTTGTAGTGTTTGAAAGCTGGTGCATTAAAAATCAATTTCAAGTCTTCAAAGCTATAAACTCTTGCTTGCTTTGTAGATATATACTGTTTTTAAAATCATTGGAAGCACACTTGACAATTGAATTAAAAACAAAAGGTAAATAATGGCTTCATCAAAATTTGAAGGATTTTAATGTATTTTTAATAATAGCTGAAGGATTTTTTATAGGGAGCAGACACGTGAATCACAATTTTTAGCTTTTAAATGCATAATTTGTTCCTAAAGACAGTTATATGTATTCTTTTATTAATAGAAATTTGTTTCAAACTTCTGTTGGTGTTGTTCTGTTGTTTTTAATGAATGCCGTGATTCAAACACAAAACATGTCAGTCAGATTCTTTACTTACTATATTTCTGTCTCGTTCTTTGCTGATTGCTAAGCAACCACTTATGGCTAAGATTGTTTAGCTACAACTCCGGTTTAAAAAAAAAGAAAAGGTGAGCTGAAGTGGGCTAAACAAATTTTCATGAATTCTTAATGAAAACATTTAAATTCTATAAAATTTTAAAGGTGACAAAAAAAAAATATTGCTTTGATAACGCATCTTAGATTCAGCACTTGGGCTCTGTTCCTACAAGTACTGAGGAAAAGACTGCTTTTCCACAAATCTAGAAAGAGCAGGATCATGTCCTTAAGCAGTGCATAAGTAATTTCAAGGCCTATGGAAACTAACTTATATATGTATAAGTCCGTTAGTATTGTGTCTTTCAAGGCATGATCCTTAAAACACTTATTCAGTGAATATTTTAATTTAGGTCAGTAGCACCACTGAATTAAATAGATCGCTTACAGGAATGGAGTTGCTGATGCGGGCAAGCACATGCAGAATTCAACCCAGAATCTATGAGTCTGTGTTAGCTGAACTGCTCCCTGTTGCTTCTCTCCTTTTTTTAAGAACACTGCAAAGCTGCAAAAGCTGTTCGTTTCACTTAGCCTCCAACTGCATTCTCTAGTACTCTATTGAGATAGTCCTGATGTCTGAATATTTGATACTTTTGCTTTTTCACATAGACTTCGTAATTTGATATGCAGATTTGAAGATCATAAAAACAATCCCGCTTTGATGATCATGAGCAAGATTATCCAGTCACAGCTGTAAAGCACCAAGTGTGTTTTTTTCTGATCTCTTCATCATTTCAGTGGATCAAATGGCAATAAGAATATAGTGGAATTTAGAGTGCTTGGGAAATAATGAATTTAAAAGCTTTTTAAAAATGGCAGCCACAAAGCCTTAGAAACTATTTAGATTTCTAGACTGTATGTCAGGTAATATAACTGAGTGTATGAATGCTTATGTGGAGATACATAGATAAGAGAGCAACATGGATTCAAAAGAACTCTCTAGCTGGATAAAAGGCATTATTATTTACCAATGTGCATCTATTTTTTTTTTTTTTTTTTTTTAATATTGTATAAGATCTGCACATAGCTGTGTAACAGTGTTTTGGAAGATGCTGTCAATCCACACCTTTTGCTGCAACCTAGAAAGCACCAAGTTTAGAGACAAATGCTGTTGTCATTTTTTTCCCGAGGCGAGAGTATAGGTAAGGAAGGACCTCATTTTCCACGTCATGGTGAAAGTTATACATCTTGCTTAAAACTCTGTATCTCGCTATCAGGCTTCAGGATTGAGAGTAATGATGAGAAGGAGGTATAAGTCATGTGGCATGTGAGAATAATCAGCACTCATTTGCTTCCATCAGCTGTGTTAGGTATTAAAAAGCACATGATAATTTGCATCTCGTAGCTCCAAGGCAAGGAACGTATCAGTCAGCTTTGTAGCCATCGGGTGAAACAGAGGGGAAACCAAAAAATTTTGTCTTATTTCTTTCAATGCATGATCTTCATTTTGTCTAAATCTGTAAATGTATCTTTTTCTGCTTAAACCACCTGTAGCTTCTTTTCAGCCCTAACAGGATATAGTATTGCAATGGGCAGAAGTAACTGGATAAGTTTCTTTTATTGTTTATTCGTTGGCCACCATATATATGATCTTTCTCAACAGTACACTTCTCATTATCACAATAATGTGACGGTAATGAAATAATAATTCCTTCATACGTGAAATAACTCATTTTAAGTACATTCCTGCGCTCATTTGTTTCAAACAGGCTTTCAGAATTTTGAAGAAAACTTTAATTTCAGCTAATTTAAAATATACGTAGACCACACATACTGTTTTCTTCATCCCCTGATACTGGCAAAGAAATCTTAGGAACGAGTAGTTAAATTTCCAGATTTTGACCTACTTGTTAGTCTACTTTACGTGCATGAAAGTAAAGCAAGAGAGAGCTGTTTCTATTAAGCAAATGTAAGCCTCAGGTATTTTGGTTAATATTGGTAAAGATCTGAAGATAAAGTAAATTGCTTGCAGTCATACTGGTCTTGCTGATACCAGTAAATGAAGAAATAGGCATAGATGTTGAATAGCCATAGGAAGAGAAGAGTTTACTTAAAGGAAATGTTTTATTCTTTAAATGTTGAGTCATAGGTTTTCTATAGTATTTTATAATAAAGACAATTACATAGTAATTTGGGTTAGAATGCATGCCCAGTTCCCCATCTCAGAACCCAATTTGTTACTACCTGTGGCTATTTCTATTAAAAAAGAAACATAATTACTATGAGTCTCAGCAGTCTAAGAGTAAATTTTTGCAATTACAATACCTCCCTTGGGCAGATGTGTGAAAATGGCAGATTAATTCCTGCCAGTATCTGTCTATTCCTTGCACATTCTTAAGGTTGCTGGTAGCTTGGATTATGATTACATTGGTGCTGTTTGTTATGCTGTGGTTAAGGTTAAAGCAGCAATCCTATTTTAAATCTTTAGGAATAGGCCCCTATACCATTACCTTGGAAAGTCTCTATGCTGAGGTTTGATGCACAAGGTCCTAGGAGTAAGATCCTTAATTCTATTTTCATGGAAAGTGAATGAGTTTGCTCTTGATCTTAGCATATTTTAGAAGGGCATTTTGTACATTTTGTACAGGCATTTTCACTTTATGCCTGACAAGATTTAAATAAAAGCAACCAACATTTACTCATTCTTAGCAATTTACGGTGAAGTTAATAAAGTTGCATGTGAACTGAAGGCCATATAGTAGTTCATTAGTATTGTATGGGTTTTATTTTATTCCCAATGGCACAATGGTGTGTTTATTTAGAAAGGAACCACCGGTAAGTTAAGATGGCCCTGAAATTATGTAAGTGAATCACTTTCTATGGTAGCAATCCAATTCATCTCCTAATGAACTTTTCAACCTGAAAACAAGTTTTGAGGTTTTATGTGTAGAAGAATTGCATGCAAAGGCACGCTGCTGCAGATTACTCTCTGCAGCTAAGCACCTAGCTCCATGTTGAATTCCAATGAAGTTGGAAGTTGGTGTGGCTTCATGTGGGCTCATGATCCACCTGCAGGGAGCAGCATCAGTCTGTGTTACACATTATCCAGTTTGAATATTCAGGAAGAGCAGTGTGAACCATCCTAACAAGTTTTTTTTTTCCCCTTTGCATGAGGTTTTTTTGGGGGCGATTTCTTGCACTGCACCTGTCATAGTTTCATTTCTTTTCCTATTTTGAAAGAGACTTTCCCTGACAAACACTTCTACTGAATGTTGGCTTGGGGACTTTTGTGATGTGGATATTAGTTAGAAAAGGTTGCATTAGCTTTTTTCTTTAAAAGTTAATGAGTAAAATAAATAAATAAATAATATATATATGCATCCAGTTGCCATTGCATGCATTCTCTTTGAAAAAGGTACTCACATGCTGGATGAGCATCCTGCTAATTAGATACAGAGGCAAACGCATAAGTTAATCACTGTATTCTAACTAGCCCCTCAGTCAAATATTAGTATTCATATTCAGTCTCTCTGTCCCTGGTGAAACTTGCAGCAGTGTCCTAGATGTTGACATACTAACAATGGTTTGGAACAGAAAGAAAAGTTTTCCAAATCCTGGACTCTTTGCTGAGAACATTTCTTATGTAGATCTTCCTTATCTTAACAGCAAAATCTGATTTCAGACTCTTGATGTGGCAAGCTGTAACAACACAGGTAATCCAAAACTTTTTTTTTCCCCAGACTATTATGAATTTACCTGTCACAGTCAGCCTTTAAATACCTATGAGTTTAAAATTAGCTGTGGAGATCCCTAGATAAGCGGGTGTTGTGTTCAACATGTTCAAAATGAGGTGATCCTATTGAGAAAGATAACTTTTTTTTTTTTCACTTGTTCTGAATCAACTTTATATAGAGTCCTGTATGAGGACATTGTAGTAGGTTAACACTGAAGTGACAGAGTTGTGGATGGTTATACAAAGCCCTATAATCGAAAGGCCTTATTTTTTCTGTCCAAGCCTACTTGAGCGCTGTTACTATATTCACGGTGCATTCGATCAAACTTTCCATTTTATGAGGTACCTCATCATAGGCACGTGACTCTTATGGCCTTAAAAATATATTTAGGGACAGAACCTCTTGCTAAATTTGTGCAAGCCTAAATTATTTATCTTATGTCACAAATAATACATCAACTCATCACCATTTTACAGCTGAAAATCTCCTTGCACAGGCATGTGAGGCTGTAAAGTTTGATGATCTACTATTCTGTCATAAATTCAGCCATTATTTTGGCAGCATATTTAGTGATGTGTCTTTTTCTAGTGCTAAGAGGAAATAATTATGCCAAGGTATTTGTGTGAAAGTAGGGCTTTGTATCCTGTCACAAACTGCTTATAGAATACCTTGTTGGGGATTTTTAACAAAATGTTGAAATAAATAGTTGTATGACCAAAATAAAAAAATCGAAAGAAGGTAATAATGTAAGTTTTAACATCTGTCCTTTTCTTCCTAATTACTAAGGAATTTAAGTGAATCATTCCTTTTCTGGAGAAGGATTTTGGGATGAGGAAGGGGATAAGTTTGTGGCTTTAAAGGAAAGGAGGTGATCTAGATTTACCTCTGTTCTTCTGATCATCGCCTAAGAAGAAAGCTTCAGACTTTATGTGTGTTTTCTGTGCAGGCAGTGTGGCTTCAGAATCAAGTTCTGCTTTATCTTCGTTGCTAATTTTTTCTCGTTCTGTAGGGAAGAAACATAGAATCGGAGTCTTGTGCCACATACAGTGTTTGCTGCCTAGCTAATCACCTTTCCCTGTCACTGCCATTACAAATCTGTTTAAATGCCGTCCATAGAGAAGACCATATGCTGCGATAAAGGAATTTTATGTTTAAGAGTTTCTTCTCAATTCCTATCACTATTGTAATCTTCTTCCTGCTCCTTTGCAGCTTTCTTCAGCATACAACATATGTATCTGTGGGAATGTAGCACACTATGTAAAGACTCCCTTATCCCCTAATTGAAGTACGCAGACTGATCCAGGGGCTATTGAAACCAATTTGAAAACATCCATTGATTTCAGCGGACCTCAGGTCATGGCTTGTGGGAGTTTTATTGTTGCCTTTAGTGAGATGGACAGAAGAAGGTAAACATAGTGGATAGATGTTAACACAAACTTAACAGATTTAAAATATCCAGTGTCTCTATTTCCCCTTACTAAATATTGTGAGTACAAAACAATTTGTCGGTGTTAAAAGGCCATAATTTGATCTCCTTCTCCACCATAGAGTACTGCAGTGTTTATAAGCTTTTATCTGTTTAGAAAACATTTGTGATATGTTGCTCTTAGAAACAGGAAAACACCAGTGGTAAGAGTAGGACAAATTCTACAACACTTACTGGCTTCGCTGGGAATTCTTGCTGAGTAAGAGCTTTCAGAGATATCTCAAAATTAAAAATAAAATGCCCGGAGCTCACAATTGCACTGTAGAATCTGTGTGCATGAAAGAAAGAAAAAAAAAAAAAAAAAAGATAAGGTTGTTTCCATACTGAAAAAAAGGGTTCTAACACATGAAAAGAAAAATATTTCTGAAATTATAGCAAACACTTTGATCATCTCCTTAAATTTCAAGTCACTATTTCTTTAAGTTTCCCTCTAATTTTAATGTTTTAATTTCCAGACTTCATGTTTAACATGTAGATTAGAATGAAAAATCAAAAAAAACCCCACCCAAATTCTATCAAAGATACACTCCCAAATGTATTGTTATTTTGAGTTCATGGTATGATATTCTTAGAATAAGGTGGATGTGGTGATAAGTGCAGATCTCATTCTAGCTAGTTAATTGTAGGTGAGTCTGTTGCGGAGTAAACATAGTATCTGTTAGGAATACTGAGGTAGACTCAACATGGTGGGAGCCATAGATAAAAGGTGCATTAAAGCGTTTCAAATTTAATCATTAGGTTTCATTGCACCCATCTGCTACCAGAAAATATAATTGGCAACTTGATTCATTGACCTTTAACTGTCATTTTGGAGCATGTTTTTTTTAAAATCCATATTTTCAAGTCAGACCTAGAGAGTTAATTTGATAAGAGAATGCCCAGTACATTTTAATGCAATTACTTTTTTCTTTTTTCTTTTTTTTTAAGCAAAACGTTTTTTTAAATATAATCAGGTTTAATGGTCTGTTGTATATTCTGCTAATCTAGTCAAAGTAGTTATTTAATATTGAATGTGGTTAAAAGCAACTAATGTTCAACTTCATTAAGGCTTCTATTAAATAGAAGGCTTGCTGAACTTCTACTGTTTTTTTTTATACATGAACTACTACCTCTTATTAATTATTTCCAGGGGTTTCTGTTACACTGGAATTATACTTACAAGCCTCAGTTCCACCAAGATTATACAGCATAGTAGAAGGTCTAAATAAGCAGTGAAATTGTGGAGCGCTTCATATTTTGTTCCTAAAATGTGTTTTATCTCTTTCCTTTTATTTTCTGAAGCTGATATTATCTTGTGCCGGTGGGGTGGAGTGCATACACCTCTTAGCGGTTCTGTATGTGTAGCACACAAGTAGACTTTTAAAATAACAGTGTTACTTAGAGCAAGCAGGAAATATAATGTGATAAATGAGAATGATTTAATGTTTTCTCAGCAATGGTAAACAATTATACTATTCTGTCATCTGAAGTTTATATAATGGAAAATTATGATTACATGTGTTTCTTTACACAACAGGCTACAATTCCCAAAATATTTATGTAATATAGAAACAGATGTATGTAACCTAACCTTATAATCCCATTTCACAGCTTTCCCAAATACCGGGGAGCTCGATAAATAGGAAGCCGATTATATTGGCAGTATAACTCCATTAATAGGATTCGGATTTGCCTTATTGACAAGCCAGTACTGTTAATATGATCCAGTTTATTAAATTGACAGAAAAACTGGAGCGATAGAATGTATCTGCAGCCTAATTGACAGGGAAGCTCTTTCAAAAGGTTCTTAATGTGGTTTTTATTGACAGAGTAGCTTCAATAGGTACATATCATTGGTGAACAGTGTAAATATATTGGATGCAACTGTACTAGCAGATTCAGGTGAAGTAGTTATTGTTGTGTTTTCTCTTACGTCCATCTTTACTTTGATATAAGTCATATCAAGCTCTCTCATAAGATCTTCAAGAAAGCCTCTTAAAGCACCAGTCTAACTGCACTGCTCACAGGCATCTGACAAGTTGTGAGTTATTTTAAATGTGTTCATTTTTAAATGAATAGAGGCAATACAGAGCAATGCAATAATGTGTCGTGAATTTCATTATGTTTATTTATTGACGTTGTGATAGCAGAAACAGCGCTATTGTACTTTCAGCTGAAGCTTTTTATGTGGTGTGATGTTTGGCACCTCTTCTTATGTTCTAATCTTGCACCTTCTCCAAAAAGTAGTTCATCTTAAGAGCTCATATTACAATTACATTTCCTAGTCCCATTTGACATCTTTCCACATTCTCTTCCCAGACCATGCTAATTTCATTAGATGCTCACATTTCATGTTTCCCCAGTGGAAAATAAAATGAGGCTCAGAAACCTGAAACTATCATGAAATAAGCAGCAATTTGAGTGTGGTCCGGAAAAATCTTCTTGATTCCCTTTCAGCAGAAGGAAATTTTGGGTTCAGCTTCCACAAGTTTTCCAAGTCCCATCTTTCTTAGAGAAAGAAGTCTGCATTCATACATAAATCCTGCATCTGCTCTCTCAGGGGAGTTGAAGGCTTTTGTTATGCTGACTTGTCCACTGAAGAAGAGGTAAACCTGTTCCTGAAAGGCTTCAATCTCATACTAAATTTCATACTAAAAAATGTCTGATCGGGGTCTGGTCCCACCTCATCTTTTGAGTGTCTTTTAAGTCTACTTTTTTACCAGGATCACTTAAAAATATGTCTCTCTATAGTGACCTTTTTAGCTTCTTCAGCCTTCAGGCTTGGTGCAACCTTCAATGAGGTGAGAGGAAGCTTGCCTGGGCCTTGTGACTGCAAATCCTTGCACTGTATTAAATCCCTGCAGTCTAGGCTTCTGCCTTCTTTTGTGCCTTGTACATTGCAGAGTTAACCCCTGTAAAAATTTTAGAAATAATTGTTTTCAGTAAGACAGTAGTAGAAATACAGCTGAAATACCTGCAATGCCTTAATATGAATGCTTAAGCAATAAATCACTAATAATTTTTTTTTTTTGGTACATGGACCAGGCATTTATATGGGGAGAATCTTCTTTCCTTCACTTACAGGAAAGGATGGTAGTCTCTGTCCCCAGAGTTTCACTTTTCAGAGGTCATTGTGCATTTTATTGAATAGCTCAGGACCTCTTTACCTCACAGTTTTGCTTTTCTCATTCAAGAGAAAGAGAAAACATGAGCTACCAACATTCTGCAATAAAGAGTGAAGCAGCCTGGTGAACATTTTTGCATTGTGGATCCGACTGGTTTTGTTGCCCAGTGTTTTTAATGTGCTTTTGAAGAGCGTTGCATACGTCAGAAATTCACATAAACACACTGCAGGTCTTGTAACAGCAAAATACACATTTTGCAGCAAGCGCAAAACTTCCCAAATATGTCCATGTCATATAAATCATGTCTTAAAAACATTTTCAAAAGAATGTGAGTGGAGAGCACGTATTAGGACAAGATTTGTTAAAGCACTCTATTCAATTTTGTCCTTCAAAAAGGTAGAATAGCTTATTAGAAGTTTATGCCCAGTTTGGTTTTTTTTTGTTCGTTTGTTCGTTTGCTTGGTTGGTTGGATGGTTTTGGGTGTTTTTGCTATTGGGCAAGTACGTTTTCTTAATGAAGGAAGTCTGAAATAGAAAACTACTACTTCTGGCTAAGTATATACACTCACTGGCAGTCTTATACTGAGGAGTCTTTGTGAAAAATTGTACTATGTTGAACACAAACTGTTCCTAACAAAATAAAGGCAATTGTGTGCTCTTTCAAAACTAGATTTGTCAGAATACAATTCTTGTGTCTTGAAATGTGATTGCCATTATATAAGATCTTTGTTACATGGGGGAAGGGTGAATACTCAGAATTAAGCTTTTCAAGAAAAGACACAGAAGATGCTTGAGTTAGATATTAAGTGGCAGTCTGATAAAGGGGAGATGTGTTTCATTTCATTTTTGCATTTAATGTTTAATTAAAAAGAAGTTAGAGTCAGCAAAGACATTTTGCTTTATTATAGTTCCAGGTATGAACACCTACATAAAATGGAGTTGCATTGAATCATTTCTGAAAATGTGATACTTGTTCTTGTAATTCTGAGAAAAAATTATGAATATTCTAGTAGCTTAATATTCATAAATCTGATTAATGTTTCAGTCCTTTTTTTTTTACATTTCAGAATATATCTTTCCCTAATATGACAGTTATTTCTGGACATAATTTATCAAGAATACTTAAGTATTGTATTTCTCTCTGCCCCCCCCACCACCCCCCCCAACCCGGCCGACTTTCTCTTGCTCACTTTTCCCATCTATATCTTTGTAGTCATGTTGATTCTAGGATTTTTATTTTTTTTTAGGAGAGAGACCGGTCGAACTGAAAACTTTTTCTCTTCTTTTTCTCTAGTTTTAGTCAAACATTATGGAATACAGTAAAGATTACTAGAAATCTTCAGAATTGTGGCATAAAAAAGATTTTTATTAAAAAGAATAAAAAAAGAAAATCGCTAGGAACCTCTAATTTTTAATGGGCAGCATACTTTTTATAGGACTTCTTGAAAACAGAAGCCTTGTGAAGTCCTCTACCATTGTCTTAATGAGCAACAGTAGAATCCCTGAAATCTTCTTGATTAATATGGGGCTGTAATTTTAATCCTGACTTTTGAAAAAAATATATTTGTGTGCAGAGCCACAGTGGAACTCCTTTTTATTTATAAAAATATCAAAACTTTTCAACAGAAATAAACACATATACCTTGGCAACATAAACTTATGGAAAAAAAAAGCAAGATTAAAGTAGCCCATTGCTAAAAGTATTCCCTATAATTCATTGTGTAATCCTTTGTCCAGACTGCTTCAAACTGTTTCCTGTGATGAAGCTTTCTCTTTATTTTTTTTTTTTTTTCTTATGAGAGTATTTAAGGTTAATGAATCCTATGAGGAATTTGTTTCTGATCCTCTGTTCTTGGCCATAATTTTTCATTTTCCTTTCTCTAAATGGAACTTCTAGAAAACATAGCCATTCTAGAATTAATTAGTAGAACCTTAGCTTTTGACTTTCAAATTTTTGAATGGCTTTGTTTTGAATTTCTAAAATTCAGTATTCCAAAATCACCATATAAGAGCAATACTTAGCAACAACTGTAGTTTATCTAAGCCACTGTGTGGTCTTAATATGCAAGACCTAACCCCTGTAATAGAATTAATGCTTTCACGGGCAGTGTACAATAGCACTTGAAAGGATAGTCTATATGTTGTTCATCCAAACACCGGGCAGTAAATGATTCTTCCAGTCACATCATTAGACTGTTGCAATTATATTGTCACATCTGAAACCCCATACCAGTAACAGTGTATTTTGCACAGGCTCAATTTGCCTGTTCTTTTACTTTCCTCCTCCTCAACTCCCTGATGAAAGAGGCAACGTAATCAAACTGTAAGATATTTTCTGAAAGGTAGTAACCCCCTTTTTTAAATTTTGGCAGCTTTTGAAAGCTTTATATGCAGTCTGATCTCTTTCAAAATGGCATTTTTTATGAGCTTCATCCTTCTGAGAAAGTTATATTAAACGTGTGTACAGGAATCCTCAGGATTTTTTCTGCAACATTGCAGTAATGGCAGTGTTCCTAAAATTTCAAATTTACTCTAGGGTCACATATTAGAACAGATAGATGGAAGTAAGTATTTTTAAGGGGACATTGTAGCCACTGTGAAAAAGTATATCTGTTGAACGGTTTAACACCATACCCTCATTGGAAATGAGCAGATTCCACTAATCTGTGAAAAGGAGCCATGAAAAACCAGGACCTGTTCTCTAGGTGAGCTAGAGACAGTTAGGTTGATATCTCAGACTTTTTAATTCTCCAGTATCTAACCAGGGCAGTGGACAGTTCTGCTTTTGCTTTAGTTTTAGAGACCATTTGTCCCAGGATGTTTTCTTCCTACTGAAGAACTTGTATCTTACTAGTTGGTGACCTAACGGATACTCCAGCCCTCAACCTTGAATCAGAGAGACAGAAAACATGTCTTTACTATTTAACTCTGGTGACTTTTAGAGACAGATTGTTTCTGGGGGTTTTCTTAGGTGGTGGGGAGGGGGGTGTGTGAGAGTGGAGCTTGTTTTTTTTTTTTTTTTGTTCAGGAGGTTAACACGGCTGGAATTTGAGTAATTTTTGGTTATTTATCTGGAGATTGTAATTCCATGTCATTCACGTCTGATACAATGCATCTTACTTAGCTTTAGCTATTACACTGAACATCTTGCTGGTCGTCTAGATTCCCATAGACTGAAGAAAGTCATCTCCAGGAGCAGTAGGTACCTAAGCTAGATGCCCAAAATGGGATAAAGTATCTTGTGTGTCTCTAGTGCTTATAAAAGGACCTTAGCTGATTAGCTTAGAGTAGCTGCCTAGCTTTAGATGGTTATCTGCAGAGGAACTGAAGCCCACCTTAAAACTGGAGGCAGAGAGACACAGTGGTTCCAATTTCCTAGAAAGGGCTATATATCCAGAGAAGAACAAAGAGTTTATTTGCTGTTGATAGATTTTTAAAGTAGCACTCATTTCTCAGTGTTACAGCTATGCACTGAAAAGACGTATGATTAATGCATGAGCTGAAATGTCTAATATCACTTCCATAGATGTTAAAGTGTAAAAATTTTAAGTATATGACCTCTCACTTCTACTGGGATTAAAAAAAAAAAAAAAAGTGTTTAAGGCAGCTAGACACTCATATCTCTCTGTAACCCATTGTGAAGCAGATGCTTATCTTTCGAAGATTCCTCTAAACTACCTAGCCTTAAAATTAAATGATTCTTTATTATCCCAATTTTTGTATAGATATTATCACACATGGAGCAATTCTCTCTTTGCTGCCTGTATCTCAGGGTGCTCTGTTACAGCTCAACACAAGCATCATACTTTCGTAGTCCGTAGGAGAAGGTCTAGTGCTTTTAGAGAAGAAGGAAAAGAATTCAACTGTGAGCTCTGTAGCTGTATATGGTTATTGAGTATTTACATTTGTTCTTTTGCAGCAATGAACTCACTGTAACATGCACTCAACTGTCTGTATTGCTGCAAAATGCAATACGAAGGAAATTGGTCAAATTATTGAATTAAAGGTCATTAATGATTACCATAAATACAGAATTTCTTAGAAGCAGCTTCCATTTTTAGGACGGCAGCTAAGTTGTGGTCATAACTTCTATTTAAAATTTATATCTTGGCTAGTCCAGGGTGTGCAAAATGATTTTTTTACTATGAAAAAGCAGAAAAAAAGATATGACCGGCTCTTACTGTGGTCCGGCTTATAGATAAGTTCTTAGTGCCACCTTTAAGGAGGTGCTATAATTAACTCCAGGGCAAAAGTCCGACTTTTCTAATGGCAGACAATTGATGAAAAGGCAGTTTATAGTGGGCATTTTGCCTGACAAAGACATGAAAAATGGAAATGTTGATTCCAGTAGCAGCTGTGTTTAGGAGGAGGCAGATTTCTTATGTAAGTAAAAGCATAAGGTCAGTTTTCCTGGGCATCTGTAGTTGAGATATTAGACCTAGAAAATAGACATGGGTTCTGCCATTGTAAAGATTTATTTAGATTGAGAAGTATTGGGCTCTGTGAGTGTCATAATGATTATATGTGTATATATATGGGGTGGATTTGCTGCACACAAGAGGGATACTAGCTTACAATTTGCATCAAGAAAAGAATAAATGGCAGGATTAAGGCTGCTTCCAAAATATGATGTGCTACATTTAAGAGATTACATTTATGAATGCTGAAATATTTATCTTTGTGCCTCCATTTCTTTCTCTTTCTGGTTTCCAATGTTTGTTTTTATAACTTGAAACATGTTAAAAGTAAAGACAAGCTTTTATTCTAATTGCATATATTAAAAACAGGATCTTGTCTGATTTTAAGTGCAAAGCACTAACCTGCTCCCTAGTTGAAATGGCCAGATTTTAAAAAGTTTGGATACCTGTAGCTGAAATCATCAGCTTTTGAAACACTGACTTGGAAAAACAGTGTCAGAACACTGAGATTGATGTCCCAGATCTTGAGAAATATCCTTCTGTAATATAGCATATTGTTTGCATTTCTTAAGCAGTATTTAAGAGCTTTCACAGGCCCATTTTTTAATAATGCTGCTGAAGAACAAGTCTCCAGTTGGACATAAACATGCAGATTTCCAAATTATGTGCGATTTTGATGTGATAAAAAATCGTTTAGAATTATAAATATAGGAGCTTTTTGCTGTATTTTGAAAACAGATGAGTAAAACCTGATTCTGTCATACAGTTTATCATAAAAGAAAATTCACTGATAAAACATCAGATTATTTTTGCAATGACGCATACAATGCTATGTATGTAGTCCACAGCTTAAATTAGAAACAACTTCAAAATGTGAATATAATGTGTGTCATAATCCTAATTTTTGAACCAAAGGCTTTAACTAGAAACAAGAAGAAAGCACAGTGTAAATTTACTTCACACATGCCAAACAGAGATAATTCTTTAACTTCCATCCCTTCCCTAAATCATACATGATATCGGTGGTATATAAACCTGTATATTTCACATGCACCTTGAGAATGGCAGGTGGCTAACTATTTTCTGTTGCAAACGGCAAAAACTGTTAAATTTCCGATGTAACATCATGAATCATTTCCAAACTCCAGTATTCCAGCCATACAAGCAGTAGCGAATACTTCTAATGACCTATAAAATCAAAACAAAGCTAAAAAAATGGAGTGGGGAGTGGGAGTGAAAAACAAATATCTAGGAGACCAGGCTCTTGTGTAAACACTTGTGTGACACTAAACCTGACCTTGGGCCTTCTGCTCTATTAGTTGAGCGCTGCCTGTGTTACTGATACTGATAGGCTAGATGCTGTTGCAAAACTTATAGCTGCTGCCAAGCATAGTGGTGTGATATGAAGTGATGCAGAAAACAGTAGAAGCTCTGTCACCAGGTCAGCTGCAAGAAGAAGTGACGTGTGTGAATGTACAGTATATGGAGTTTTGTGAAAGATACAGTCTCTCTTTCTCCCAAAGAACTTCAGCTGATGATACAAGGGGAATTCAGTTCCCTTTGGCAGGACTCCATGTTGGTCTGCATGCTGTAAATACTTCTGCTTTACAGTTACTTAGCTCATGCTGCTAAAAATATACTCATGACAGACTTAATGAAAGTGTCTTCTTTTAAAAACTACTTGTCTACAACAATCATTTAATGTTCTTGTTTGCATGTGTGGTTCTCATTATTCTGACATAGCTATTAATACTGATGAAAATTAAAGAGAGAAAATCCAAATATTTTCATACTTGCACTTTTCCAGTAGCATTTAAGAAACCCCACAGCTAATCAGCCATAAATTTTCTTGACTTTTTTGCTTATTTTTTTCAATTCAAGAGTAATATAGCAATATATAAAATTGTATTACAGCAATAAGGGCTTCAGAATCCCAGTAGATGATGTAATTATGATTAAAAATTAGTATTATTGAATAATTCACTTTTGTAATATGCAAAAGTAATTTTTTCTCTCATTTTCAATAACCATCAGTCTTAATATCTAACTAATGAAAAAACATAAACAGTGTCATCTGTCAGGTTACTAACAGAGAATGCCACTTATTGGAGCCTCATTGTTTACTTTAGCAGGTAATTTGTGGACCGGAATCATTTAATTGTTCTGAGCACATAATTACATGCCAGCATTTTCCAATTTAATTAAAATGTACAAATCTGAAGATTAAGGGAATTTTTGAATTATTAATCATTTCTCCTCTAGGAAATCTTGTTGCTCTGCAGGAGATTTGTCCAGTGTACAACTATACGTATTTTTTTCCTTCTCTTTCACAGACAGACAATTTTCCCGCAGAGCCCAATTACATGGGCAGCAGGCAGCAGTTTGTTCAAAGGTAAGGCCTATTAAATAACTTTCTCGGCTTCCCCATTTGCATTCTTGTCAAAATTGCTTTGCCAGAGAGTACAATTCAACTTAGAACAAGTAAATACAACTCTCTCTCTCTTTTTTCTCTCTCTCTTTTTTTTTTTTTTTTTTTTTTTTAAATATGTATTTCAGTAGCTCCACATTCAAGGATCCAGAAAGAGCCAGCTTGAGGGACAGCGGGCATGGGGACAGTGATCAGGCTGACAGTGACCAAGACACTAACAAAGGCTCCTGCTGTGACATGTCTGTTAGGGAGGCACTCAAGATGAAAACTACTTCAACTAAAAGCCAGCCACTTGAACAAGGTGAGTGAAGCCTCCAATGCTTACAAAGTGTAAAGTTTAAGCCGTCATTATAAACCTATTAGTATTGCAGTTACGGTTTATCAGGGTGGAATAGCCCACTGATAATACTATCAGAGAAAACAGTAAATCTTCTAGCTAGCCCAGAGCAAAGAACACTCAGTATCTTTCGGAATGAACATGAAACGATACCGCAAGTATCCAAAGTAGATTAAAAAAAAATAAATTTGTACTTTTCTAAAATTATTAGAAAATACTTTATCTCCACTGGCATTGCCTGTGATATATTATACACAGTCCTTCTACCAAAGCGTGATTTGGAAATTCAAACTAGACGTGACTGCAACAGATAAAAGAACACCAGTCATTTACATTCCTCATGTAGTTTGGGGATGAGGAAAAGAAAAGAGACTTGGGATATCAGACGAGTAAAAATGAATCAGAAGATGTTTTCATTTCATGGATGTATTTTCCTATTTGTAATGTTGATTTCACAATTAATGGTAGTGTGAGAAGTGTCAAATAATAACATAATCTGATTTTCAATATAATTTCATTCACATTGTGTGGAGGTACTAAACATGAGTGTCTGAAACAGCTAAAATTACTTGTAACAGGACAATGACAGTGCTCTCTGACAGCATTCATTTTGACAAACAAGCATGTTTATTTCCTCAAACTCTGTGTCCAATTCATTTTTTTCCAGATGTGTTTTATCTAATATGAGGTCTTTTATTTCAAGAGACACTTCTTTTTTCTAAAGGCATCAGACAGACCAAGTACTCCAGCCTTGTGTGTGTCTGTGTTTTGCTTCTAGGCTGTAAGCAACAAAGAAGTTTGCCACTGAATTATTTTTAAATGTTTTGTATGTTTGCTACTATTTTAATTCATTGTAGGGAAGATTCTTCAGTGTTAAAGACAGTTAAAAGATTATTATATGTCAGCCTTAATAAGAAGCTATATTTAAGAATTAAGCAGAAATATATTATAAGCTTTTTATTAATTGTTGATGAATTGGACCTAGGTTTTTAACCTCTTAGCCTAGCTAGTCTCATCTGTAGTACAGTTATCAGAAAATATATGCTCAATTTCATTTTTCTGATTATGTTGAGATTGCAATATAATTTTTGCTGTGTAGAATATTTAGAATGCTGCAGTATAATTTATTCTGTATATATTTGAAGGTTGACCTCATATTTGACCTTATTTTCCAAGTAATAAATGCCAGAAAGATTATTTTTTCCTGACCTTTTGCCACAGCAACTCTCTGCTTATAATTGGACATTGATCCGTATAAAGATGCAGTACTAGACCTTTTTTTTTCTTTTCCTGTTTGAGTTTGTGTCAAATATTCTCAGTTTTGTGTAAGAAAAAGACAAAAATCTCTGGATTTTTGTCTATCAAGTATAGCCATGAAAGAGTTCTGAGAGTTTAGAAGTTTCATTAGAAAAATGATTTGCCACTCAAATCAAAAAATGTGTGGGTTTTTCTAGAAAAGAACTGTATGGCCAGAGTTCACAATATTGCAGGTTGTCCAGGAGCATCAAGCCCAATTCTGGTCAAAATATAATAAGTCTAGTAAGAAGGTTAAGTCAACCATTCCTATGGCTTTTTTTCATTATAATGCAAAGAGTTATATGGAGGTTTGCACTTGTCATTATATCTGGATGAGAGACCCTGTTCATCAAGAAAAAAACTTATTCCAGTGGTTCATAGGAATTCCTCACATTCTTATTAAACATATATTAAACTGTGAATGTTAAGTACTGTCAGCCACTGAAATGCAGCAGCGGGTGTTTATGTGAGTTTTCTTACTGAAAAAAACAAGAATGAGGATAGAGAGATAAACTACTTTTTTCTTTTTCTTTTTTTTTTTTTTTCCCCCTGAAATATAATTACAAATGGTAATGATATCCATTTGTTTACTTGTACAAACTCTTCCATCTCAAGTGTGCTGTAGTAAAATCACTGGCAGGTTATGAAAACTGAACCTGCAGTGAGCACCTTGTGGGATTACAGATCATTGCAGTAACAAATGTGGTGCAATGTGGTGTTCCCAATGAAATCAATGATCGCTTGTCATTGAGCTTAGTATGATTAGGGTTCTCAGCTCAAAGTAACTTTTCCCTTTTGAAAGAAGATAAACAAAATTGCTTTCTCTAGTCATAAGCCAAGTTGAAGGAGGGTGAGGAATATGATATATGTGATTAGGATAGAAAAAGGATTGAATTTTCTTTAGAGAATTTTTTTTTCCAGGAAAAGGAGATGGACAGCTTGCGGGAGACAATTCTCTCCAGCAGTTCCTGAAGCAGTACCAGAAGTTGTGGTTCTGTCATCATTCTGAGTTGTGTGCAGGGATGGGAATTCACTATTTTGTAGCAAATTTTCAGACTTGATTATTGTTGTTTAAAGATATTTAAAATAGCTTGACTTCTGCTATTAGAATAGTGCTAATTATTAGATCTTCTGACATTTTTGAAAAATGATCAGGATTAACTGTTAATTCAGTATCTTGACTTGAGGTTCCTAATTTAAAAATTATTCAAGTTGGAGTTTCCCATCCCCTGTATGTAATTCTGAACACAATTGTCACCAGTCAAACTCTACCTATAGCAGTAATAAGAATGCTAACGGTACCAGTAGTTTAACTACAGTTTGTAGCAACTGTAGCCCAGACAACTTGAGAATTAAATGATCATACTGAGACAAAAATTGTGTCAGTAGCACTACAACAATTGTGCTTCTATCAGTAACAGAGAAGTAGGAAATTTTATGAAAAAATAATTTTTGTAGACAAGAGATCTGATTTCAGCATGGGATGGGAAGCAATCAAGCTTACTTTATGATTTCCATTAAAATAGTGAAAACAGTGGATGGTAAAGCCTCAGTAAGTTTGCTATTGAAATACTTGATTTCAAGGAAAATATGTCCAGATAGCAAGTTTTGTCTGGTGGTGACTGTAAACATTCACACAAATGGGAAAGATAATACAAATTAGATATCATTATCAAGTGCATATGAAAGCTTATCACTTGACCTTTATGGAAAGAAAGAGGAAAAAAACCCCAACTCTATAAAAGTTACCAGGACAGTAAGTCTCGTGTTAAAATAAGCATGTCCCATTTTAGTTATCTCAACCATATATCCTCTTGCTGTGAATTCCAAGCCACTTTCTGCATAAAAATATCTAGCTGTCTCTTAAGCTTACTTATGCTATCTGAATCAGCTGTCTTACTAAGCAGCTTGTTCCATATGTCTGCTACTCTTTCAACAGAATAGTTTTAGATAGACTTGTTTTGTTCTCCTCTCTTTTTTTCACTTCTGTTGCTGAAACTTTAAACCCTATCACTAGTTTGGACAGTTTGAGATCACCCTACTTATAAGTCTTACAAGAACATCTGTCAAATAACCTATTTATTTCACCTGAAGTAGCATATATTTTCCACATTTTATATTTAAATAACAGATTAATGGTTTTGTTTGGTATGGTTTAAACGTTACAGCAATAATTTGTATTTCTTGAAAAGATAACCAAAGCTGAAAATGATATTGTAAACCATAAATGATATCTACAAGGAAGCAGTACAACAGCAAGATGTACATTTTATACTTTTCTTAGTGAATTCTGGATAGGTTTACCTTATAATCAGTAAAACAATACAGAGTTAGGGACTTTTCTGTAGTAACTCGTAAATCATTGTCTTTGTTAGATTTTCACAGGATTTTTTCCTTCCTTTTCCTTTTGGTTTTTGCTGCCTGTGTTTTCTTCCTTGAGGTGGGTTGACCCTGGCTGGACGCCAGGTGCCCACCAAAGCTCCTCTATCACTACCCTCCTCAGCTGGACAAGGGGGAGAAAATATAACGAAAGGCTTGTGGATTGAGATAAGGACAGGGAGACCACTCAGAAATTACTGCTGTGGGTGAAACAGACTCAATATGGGGAAATTAGTTTAATTTATTACCAATCAAATCGGAGTAGGGTAATGAGAAATAAAAACTAAATCCTAAAACACCTTCCCCCCACCCCTCCCTTCTTCCTGGTCTCACACATTGTCTCTGCCACTCTTTCCTCCTCAGGGAGAGGACTCTTCACACTCTTCTCCTCCTCCACCGTGGGGTCCCTGCTAAAGGAGACAGTTCT
Source organism: Numenius arquata (assembly GCF_964106895.1). Classification (NCBI taxonomy): domain Eukaryota; kingdom Metazoa; phylum Chordata; class Aves; order Charadriiformes; family Scolopacidae; genus Numenius; species Numenius arquata. Next base: position 104,613,732 of record NC_133576.1, on the reverse strand, counting down.
TCATGAACTTCTCCAAAGAAAACCCAATACATTGCTTTAACATAAGTCTACATTTTCATGTCATGTCAAAAATATCCAAGGGATTAAGTGTCTCCAAATTCGGTAGCTTTTTTGCTAAGTTTTTGCTTTATCACTGTGCATTATATCTTTCTTCAAACACATTTGCTTGCTGTCCACACCTGCATCCCATAGAGGGGGCATTTCTGCATGCGCTGTTGCCTTGTTAACAGTAGCACGAATCCTGAGAATAAATGGAAAATGGAAGCACCTCCTTGGAGGAAGGGTAAAAGGAAACTCTTTAGCATTCTTGTCCTCTAGGACCTCTATTGCTCACTAGGCTTCTCTGTTGAACAGTACCATTTTAAGCTAGGATATAGATGGCTAGTATAAAAGGACCATAATGTGTCTTCAGGGAAAAAAGAGACATTAAATATAGCTTAAAAATACAGTGCTTCCTTCTTCATTGTCAAAACAAATACACATTTGCATCACAACTGGTGCAATCCTGCATGCAACAGTTTTAGGAATAAAATTTATTTCAGTGTTACAGAATCTCTATGAATACTGTTAACTTATCAGTTTGTCCACTGAACACATTCACAGAATGTGTTTGTAGTAACTTGTACATTTATATTCTCAGTTTCTAAACAGAAATGATCCCTGAAATCCAGTATCCTGCATTATCCATCTTCAGCAGAGCAGAAATTATCAGAATTTTTTACCAAGATTTTTTTGGAACTATCCATTGATTTTCTTGCCATAATCTTGCTTGAGTCTGTAGGATAATTAAAATCCATTCTGTTTAACTGAGTGAGAATCACTCTAGACTGGTAAGTGTAGAAAGTTCGTCAAGCAAATTTCTGCTGTCTGACATCATCACCAATGCTTTCCATGCCATTGGGGATGACAGGTTCTTTTACGAGTACATCAGCTTAATGAGGTAATGGAAAAAGAAGATTGTGGAGAAATACTTCTTTTCTAAGTTCTCAGAGCTAGTGATGGCTTCTACTGAGAAACTAATGGAAGCTGGGAGCCCCCCAGATCTGACATAACCTGTGAAATATTTTGTTCAACATTGCTTCCTCCTATAGGTTTGGTTCTTTTGTGGGTTTTTTTGTGGTTTTTTTGTTTGTTTTTTTGTTTTGTTTTGTGGTTTTTTTTTTTTCCCCTGGACAGAACATCGTCTTTCACATTCTCTCTGTGTCTAGAATGTCAATATCTGTCAGACTGCACTGCTTGCTCTGATGTCACCTAAGAGTCTTTACGTCCAGGACTATAATCCCTTTCAACTCTCTTACCCATTACACAGTCAGGTAAGGTGCTAACTTGCTGTTGTACATCAGGACTTGCATACAATACCCATTCTTCACTTTCATCTGATTAATTGTTATCCAGGCAAGCTACAAGGGCAACTTAATTGTATTGAGAGTCTCTTTCTTTTTCTTAGTATGACTTAGTAATAGTATCTGTTTCTAGCACAGAATTCTGTAAATTCTGGAAATGGTTAGGTAAAGCCCACACAAAATGCAATTTATTCCCCACCACCACCGCTTTCATTTGTTCCTTTCCACACATTTTTCTCTCTCCTTTTTTTGTTCTGTGCTTTATGCAAGCACGTGCGATCCTAGATGAAGGCTAGCATAGGTCAAAGACTAACTTGTCTATTCTGTAACTGCTTCTGATTGACCAAATTTGTTATCAACACCCTGGAGATATTTGATTGTCACCTTATTCTCATAGTAGGATTTTCAATTTAAGACTGAAAATGTATGTAGAATTACAGACTTTTATGAAGATTAAGGTCATATTTATATTTGTTTGATGTCTACTCCACTGTGTTTAACAAATTAGTTATGACATTTAAGCCAGTTTAATGGCTTTAAGAAAAGTATGAAGCCAGTACTTCCTTCCTACTTTTCTGCTGTATTGTTCAGCGAAACAATACTTCTAAATTTTAGAGAATTAGTGGCATTATTGTTGGTCTCATCCTTCTTATGAAGTCCTTATTGAATAGTCACATTGAAACTTCTATTCATATTAAACTTTTAAATTAATATATTTCACTTTTAGTCAGAAGAGTACTTATAAAAGTTTCAAATGTTCTAAGCGCCTTGATCTCAAAGACTCATTTAAAGTTGATCTAGGTAACACTTTTGCAAGACTTCCTTACCTTGGCTGAGCTAGGCTATGTAAATGTTCGTAATGTCCTTTTTTGAGATAGATACCAGATAATATTAGCCCTTTGCACCTAAGTTAATGATCTAGAGAGAGGAATACAGGTCAGTTGCCTTTGCTGTACAGATAATTTTTATAACCTTTCTCATGCTAATATTCAGTAATCTATGACATATTTGTTGCTGTATTATGTATTGAGCAAACTATATGATGGATTTGGGCAAAATAATGACAAATTTCTTTTGGTATGGTAATCACTGGAATGGTAATCAGGTGTGCTTCAAAGCAGAGTCCAGTTTGGTGCTTCCTCGTTAGAGATGGGACAGCTTCCCTCTGTGGTGTGCTCTTCTTGTAAGTATATGAGCAGCTTTGGATTTCAAGCAAAGCTACCCAGGTGAGGAAGGAGAAGTTTGAAAAAACAGGTGTTTGTCCTAAAAAAAGTCAGAAAAGGAAGTGAAGTGGCATCCTAATGGAGAAGGGATGGATTAGTTTAATACCTTGACTACTTACTTATCTGCCTTCGTTGATACAAAATAGAAAAGCAGGGCAAACATTCTGGCAGCTGAAGTGACAGTGAATACACTTTGCATCAGAGTATCTTAGCCTATTATTGCCGCCTGTTATTGCCTATTATCTTGCTTTTCAACTGGAGTTGAGTTCTGCCAAACCAGGTTTTTAATCAGGTGCATGTTTCAGCATCTGGCAGATTATTATCACCTTGTATCTAGTAGCAGTGAAGTTTTGTGAATAGCATATCCCACATTTAATTAATGTATTTATCCACGAATTAGGGGGGGGATTTCTATAACTGACTTTCAAAACATACAGAAAGAGCTTTCTGCATCTATACATGCACAAAATATGTCACTGTGACACAAAGAAGGGATTATAGCCATTCAGCACAGCTTCATCTATGCACCATTTGATGTGTTATGTTATATTTTTCAGGTAATTTCATTTCTCCCCCCATTATTCCCATTTATTTTATAATTACAAATTAATTCAGTGGTTGAAAATTATCTTTATTTTTGCCCTATATTTTGTTTTCATTGGAAGCCTCACCACCGAATCAATTTAGATTGATCATTACTAACACCTTAAGAGGTTGAGACTGTAGCAATAAAAGTATTAATAACTTTTAGAGTTTTCTTTGATTAGCTTATGTGCAAATTAATGCAAAACATACACTTTAGGGTCACAAGTCTATTACCATGTCTCATGTCTGAGATGAAAGTGCAAATTCTAACATTTGGGTGCTGTAGGTGTTGGTGTTCGTTTCTTCATGTTTTACTTTAAGAGGCAACAGAGTAGAATATCCCTCCCTTGTCACTGGTGTAAATCTCATTACTTCCTTTCTCTACTCCCTGTTTTGACACCACCTTTCCCACGACTGAGCACAGTCATTGTACTGCAGTTTGTTCTTGGGAGGCTTAGAATCCATAAGTTATCTTTTGGTTTTATTCCCATTAGAAAAGCAAGAGAAGGATTTGCAGTTCTCAGTAAGACGAGGCCCTTGTATGTCAAAATCATTATCTTCAGCTAACATTTCTTCTTTTCAGATTCTGTTATAAATTGAAAGAAAAGTGGGGGCATAGAAAGATCAACAACTTTTGAAACAAGGAAATCAGAAAATAGATAGTTTTCATTGTTTCAGGCTTTAGGCATTTCCCTGGGTGGTAAATGGATGTTCTCTGTCTGTGCTTACTTTTGTTAATGAAAATTTTAGGGCATATATTCATATATTGGATGGATACTTAATATCATGGAAGCTATTGTAACAGGACTAGAGAGTCTATTTCTGCCTCTTAGTCTTTGTCTGAAAATGTCCTTGTATGGTGTATTTACAGTTTCCTTTTAATTGAACATACACAGAATTCTAGTTTAAAAAACATGTATGAGAGTATGTCTATTCAGTTATATAAAGGAGACAATTAAAATAAATATAACATTTTGTCTTCTCATTCTCATTTTAAATCAAGATTTTATGATTGCATCTCCTTTTATTGAGTCAGCAGAAAATACAGATATGATGAACAACAATATTAGTCAAGTTTTGACACAATCCTATTCCAGTCACATTCTTGTTACTAAAAGGAAGGAATATTCTGCAGATGGAGTTACTGTAAGGCTGAAACGCATTAATTGGAAACCTGAACTTGGACTGTAGTTATCAATAGTTTTATGTCCAGCTGGGGAAGACATAACAGAATAAGAGACGGGAGTTAATTATTCCATTCAGCAATGCTTCAGTTGGAATAATTCTAATTATATTTTATTCTTCTGGAACAAAGCATATCTCCGAATTTCTGTGTACAGTAATCCAGTCTGTCCTTTTCCTGCCTCTTTTTCTGTGTACATACTACTTTTCTCCTATGTCCTGGTTTGCAGAGGGAGAAAAGTAGTATAATTTAATTTGGGCCAGAGTTGCAGCACATTTTAATTAGTGACAAGCCACCATACTCAGTTTGTAGGGATATTTTTAAGAAAGATCTGGACAAATTCAAAATCAACAAAGAGGTAGAATAACGGCAGAAAATAGAAGCTTACGAAACGTGGCCTGTGGGTGAAGTTTAAAAGAAGTGTTTGTTTAGAATTTGTGTTTATTTAAATGAACAAAGTCTGGGAGGAAACATAATAAAGTCTTTGTGTATAAAAAAAGTTGTTATAAATAGGATGGTGATTGCTTTTTCATTCCTTTTTTTTTTTTTTTTTTTTTTTTGTTGGTTTAATTTGCTGGGAGAGCTATTTAGGTTACATATGAGGGAGAACTTTGCTATAAAGATAGCTAGGTACTGTAGCAGGCTACCCACGTAAGTTAAAGAATCTCCGTTACTGGCAGTTTTTAAAACAGGTTAAATACACATTTGTCAGCGGTAACCCAGATTTATTTTAACCTACCCAGGACCAAAGGATCCATTCTAGCCCTGCTTTTTATGATGCCATAATTAAATGTGAGGATGCAATGTATTGTCTAGTCCTGAGTAAAACATCCTGAAAGGCAACATTTGCACTGACCTGTTCTTCAGCTTTTTGTCTGCAAACATCTGCTACGGGAAGAGCTCACCATGTTAGAGAATCTCAGGGAACGTGGATTACGTGGTGCTTCACAACAAGAATCCCCAGTACAATATAATAGTACTTAGCATTTAACGTGGACTTTGCTCAGAGGCAGAGCTGCAGCATGATTAACTAATTACTGCTCAGTGAAACTTTGTCTATTTTCTATATACTCCCTGTACATCAGTGATATACGCATGCAGTGTAACAGCGTCTGTGCACCTACTGCCCATCCTGATTTCCAGAATGGCAGAACAGCTGGTTTCCATTCCCTGCTGCTGCTTTCTCCTATTCCAGCTGCCGCACTCAAATAACCTCCCTTCCCCAAGTGGGCTTCATATGGTTTGAAAGGGACTTAATGTACCTCAGTGCATAGGGAACTTTTGATGCATATTTCATCATGTTTCAGTTCTTTCTACAGGGAACACTGCATGTATAACAGATGTTCCCTGACTACTACCCTTTCCTGAAGGTGACATGCCCTTTTTTGTGTTTCATCTCTAATGTATATGGAGCTGGTAGTGCTTGCGTGGTACTAAAAAACACTGCTCCATGGCTGCCCCTGTGCTGCATGCCAAGCTATATTTAATTCCATCTGCTCCCCTCTGCAGCATGAAATGGAGAGGAGCATATGCCCAGTATAACCAAGTCATACTGTGGCACAGAAAAAAAACCTCCTTTAGTTAAGACAAGTAAATGTATTTTTAAAATTTATTATTTTTAAATTTAGGACCAGATTCTTCCAGCTTTTTTGTACAAAAACTGTCTCATATAAATCAGTTGGGAAGTTCATGTGAATACATGGGGAAAATCCTTCATCTCTTAATGTTTCTTTTAATATTAATAGTGTATATGTACATGTAGCATTCATGTGTTTATATATGTACACACACTCATGCACAAATACAGAAATAAGACATTGTTAACTCATGTCCCTGAAAATTTGATTTTGCAATCTATATGGAAAACTGAAAGCTTTAAAACATTGTATGTTTGTTTTAAAACTGCAAATATGAGAACAATTCACAAATTTTTGTTTACATAAAACTACTTTCATCATAAAGCTTGTTTTGGGGAAGTATAATACTGCTGAGGCAAAAGCTGTCATTTAAAAATATAGTATACAGTTAAAAAACAGTATTTAAAAAATGAAGGTTCTTATACATAGTTAATAATGGATAGTACTGTCCATATAATGTACATATATAACATTTTATATATAATAATATAATGGCAGTGTCTGCTTAAATATTATAGGGATGTATTAGATTTTTAGAGGGTAGTCTATCAACTGTTTCTCAGAGTTTTGAATTATATTTTTCATACAGACTTTTATTATCTGACCCATTTTTTGCTTGAACAAATGAATGTTGTTCTTACATAAAAAGTGCGATTTAGGTTGCACATTGGACATGATCTCTAGGCAGTTACACAGTCCAAACAACCTTCCAAGCTCTGAGTCAAACATACAGACTAAAACCAACACAAAGTGGAATTGTGTCTGGTCTGATACTATGAAGAGACTTTTTCAGCATATCTGTAATCTGCGTGGCCTAGGGAAGCATATATTGGATTCGTGTGCACTGCTGAATGTGACTAGTCCTACACTTCATGTGTGAGATCAGTTTTAGCACATGATATTTCTTTTCTACTTTACCAGTTTGACTTGAAGTGAGAATTCTGTCCCTTCTCCCTATGATATTTTGTTGTTGTAAGCAAAGTTCAAATAAAGACAATGAAGGTCTATATGTTTATCCAAAATAACTTCTAATTTAAAGAAGAAATAACTTTTATTTTGTTCTCTCTCTCCCCCCACCCCGCCCCAAGTTATATAAAATTCATACTGCACCCTTATAATAACTCAGGAAGTACCAGCTTCACATCTCTTTTATAGGAATATTTTACTTACAGTAGAAATTTTGAACATGTAATATGGGAAATCATATTATGTGGCCCTAATAATATGTCCCTTTTGAGCAGCCACTCCTAAAAAGGACCAATATTTTTCTCTATGAAAAAACTGAGAAATAGTCTATGAAATCAATTTCTGTCAAATTCTCAGCCTGATTTCTTTTATAGACACAGTATTTGCCCATAGGGAAATAATTTCAAAAAAGGCAAATTAAAACAGTTTAACTAAAATATTTATCATAGAATCATAGAATCATAGAATGGTTAGAGTTGGAAGGGACCTTAAAGATCATCGAGTTCCATCCCCCCTGCCATGGGCAGGGACACCTCCCACTAGAGCAGGTTGCTCAAAGCCCCATCCAGCCTGGCCTTAAACACTGCCAGGGATGGGGCATCCACAACTTCCCTGGGCAACCTGTTCCAGTGCCTCACCACCCTCGCACTAAAGAACTTCCTCCTAATATCTAATCTAAATCTCCCCTCTTCCAATTTAAAACCATTAGCCCTTGTCCTGTCACTACATCTCCTGACAAAGAGTCCCTCTCCGGCTCTCCTGTAGGCTCCCTTCAGATATTGGAAGGCTGCTATGAGGTCTCCCTGGAGCCTTCTCTTCTCCAGGCTGAACAACCCCAGCTCTCACAGCCTGTCTTCATAGGGGAGGTGCTCCATCCCTCTGATCATCTTACATCAATTTGTAAGATTTGTGTCTATGTTATAAAACACAGAAAGTCAAATGTGACCCTGAGTTATGTCAGGTACCACTTCCTTTCCTCTCTATTCTCAATTCAAAGTTTTATGACCCAACAATGCCTGGGTGCATAGGAAAGGCAGACGTTTTTGAGGGGAAGTGCATTGAGTAGAGAGGGATGGAGAAAGAGAACTATATTGAACACTAAGACTACTGCTGTGAGGAAAGCTCTAAATCCAGCTTAATATGGCAGTGCGCTGCAACTACTTTTTGCTTCTAAAGAGTACCGCAGAGTAGCCAGACCACACTACTGAATTGTACCATAAAAATTGAAACAAAAAAGAATATGTAAAATTGATAATGCATATCCTTAATATATACTTTTTTTTTTTTTTTCATTCAGGCTTATAATAAACAAATGAGGACATTCTCAAAACATATATTTCAATGGGATAACACTGGAAACTTCACATAGTAATGTATCGTAAAATGTATTACAGATTGCAACTGTCCCCAAAGCAAGCATTATTATATTAACTTAGTACACTTAAATTTAACATTCATTACAATTTTCAACTGATAAGAAAATATTAATAAAAATGCAAATTTTGAACAGAAGTATCAAAAACTTTGAAGCATGTAGTAAAAACTCAGTTATCATTGTCCGGTTATTTCAAACTAAGAAGAGAATTTGAGTAGTTTGGACTTCCAAAATAAATCTTATCTCAAAATTTTCTGGATTCATGATATTTCATGTAAAAATAAAATCCCACAAAATGTTTAAGCCTAGTTATGGATATATAGTTATAAAATTTGTGAATTTTGCCTATGGATACCTTTCCCTTATACAAAACTATTGATAATATCCATATTTTTGTTACATTCAGAGTCTATATATTCATTCTTTATTAATAATATTTAGTTTTATTCCTTTATTTTTAATCTTATGTGTTTTATTTTGTGTACATTCACATTTTTTCTTAGTATATGGAGAATAGCAGAAATATATATATTGCTAGAATTTTGACACAAGAGTCTCTCAAAGACAAATTAGACGATCAGTGAAAATTGGGAACCCACATTACTATTATTTTTAAGAACTCTTACCCCATTGCTAATTCACTTTTATTTTACTGTGATCTCAGGAGATGTGTAACCTCTTTAAGTAAGACAAAATAAGCTACTATTTAAAGCTTAAAAATTTCTTTGCTATTTAAAACGTAAAGATTTTTTAATTTTTTTAAAGACATAGCTTCAGATGTCAGTAGAATTACAGATCATTGTAAATTTATTGCATTTCTGTAGCTTTTCACAGGTATACATGGCAACAGTAGCTGGCTCATTGTTTATTAAAAAGAAGACTCTCATATTTAAACTTTTTGCAAGTACATTTGAAAGATAAGTACCATACAGCTGCTTTCCTTATTGTAAACTTGATTCTTTTTCTGACATACAGAAGTACGGAAAGACAAAGAGAGAAAGAGTTGCAGGGAGAAGAAAGAGAAAAAAAATATTAGAAGTTTAAGGTATGGGAAGATAATATGCAACACAGAGCAGAAAAAAGCAAGCAATCAAAACACACTCAGATTTGTTATGAAATAGGAAACTGTCCTACTGTTAGAGGTAGTGTGCTTTCATTGAATGTAACCATCTGCCAAAAGTGATTACAATTTATATTTTTCCTGTACACTAGCTGCAATTTAATAATCCTAAATTGGAATAAATTCTATATTAGATAGGTGCTTGAGGTTTTGTGGTGGAGGCTCATCAGTCAGCAGAGTTGTACCACCTTGCCCGTTTTGAACCAATACAGTATGATTTCTATTTATAGTTATAAAGCCACAAAACATAACTTTTTATTTTTAATCCTATGTCAGGTAACATCATTCTTTTGCATAGGCTTCTGTAGCTGAACAAAAATAAAACACTTCTTCAAAACATAAATGATGATATTTTTACTTAGGTTTTTGGTGCCTTTGTTCAGTTTACTGGCAATATTTGGGAACAGAGTACTCTGGAAAATATTACAGAAGCAAAAACTTGTTAAGGTCAAGACAGCTAAAAATACTCTTCACAATCTTAATGAAATCCAGGAATTAAAAGTTTATTGCCTCTTCATTTAAAGTAAATTTTACCTTTCTAAAATAGATTCAAAACTAAGGCTTAGGTTTTCTCCTAGATATATAGTTCTCTATAAATACAAGGAAACTGGAGAAACTGGAGTTGAAGGTTTTGTTAGTTAAGGAAAGAAAAAGAAAGCTTAACAGCCCAAACCTCTACATTTTCAACCATGTTGAAGGAAAAAACAGTCCACAAGTTCTTAGGAACCTTGTACCTACCATTTCACCTACCATCTTATTTACCTCTGACCTAGTTACCCTCATACTTTATACTTAATTAGTTGATAAGCACTTTAGAATTAACAAGGGGAGCAATAGGTACTTCTGGAACATGATTCATTTGACCTGTTTTAAACGAATCACACCCTCAAATGCTCATTCCTCTCTATTGTTCGTAAAAGATGACTAACTTAGATGGAGTTCAATAATAGTGGATATCTAAAGTTATAAAAGATGAATTGCAGTTCATTGTTTTTTGCAGGAACCAGCTTTTTGCACAATGGGCATTGTTAATCCCAGCTTTTTGGCTTCCATGTCTCTTATTCATATTATAGATGTTAATGGTTCCAGCCCAATTTTATCCTGAAGTTATCATAATTAATTTGCGCAGCAAACCTTTCCCATTTCATCAGAATCATGATGTGAAGGTTGTGGTTCTCTCTTACATGTGAGAAATATGATTTCTGTTTGCACAGCTGTTGTTCCCTCTTCCCTGTATTTGCAGTTGGGAACTGTTTCTTCACTCACAAAATTGGGTGCCTGTGTAAGGTTTATAGCTTTCAATGCATTGCTTAAATATTCATCTATTTGGCTTTTCTTTTGAATTCTTATGGCCAAATTGCTGGCGCCAGAAGCAATAAAGAATAATGTGTTGGAGGTTTAAAATTAGAATCTGAGATCAACCTGTACTTTGGCTTCTAAAAAGTCCTATGTGCTGAAATGCTTTACTGAATTGACTCACAGAAAAGTGAAAAGATGGTCTTAGATTACACAGACTTCTACTTAAAATCAAAATAAATTAACATATTTTTCTGACCGTGGCAACTATTATAATTTAAGTTAATCAAATACCAAGGGATGAATAAAAACATATTAATTTGCGGATTAACCTCTATATAAGATATCTGTACCTTACATAGTGTTAATCTTCAGTAAATTTTTATAATTTTGTTAGCTGAAGTAATTCATGATCTTATTAAACCTAATTTCTTATTACATCTAAGGCAATTCTTGTATGTTCATTAAATAGCAATGGGTTCTGGAATAGCTGTTAATCCCTGGCAAATACATTTAAGAATCAACTGGCATTTCATAAACATACAATAACAATCCCATTAAATCTATGTAAATATTTATTTAAGATACTTAGGGTCTATCCTGTTGTGTCAAACCCACTCTAGTATGTGCCATTGTTGGTGGTAAGGTGAGGTTTATCTGCAGGAGTACACCTGCCACTCTCATCTCAACTCCATCACCAGAGTCAGCTGCTGGAGATGTTGCACATGCTGATACAAATAGGTCTCCTTCTAACCTTTCTGCACTGTGTCCCTGAAAGAGATAAACTAAACTAAACATATATTCATAGAGCTACGTGAATGTCAGAGTTTTCTGCCAAATATCTGTGTGAACTGGGGTTGTCATTTTTTTCTACACTTGTAGATGACCTGGCTTTGCCAGCAATACAGATAGATCACAATATAGATCTGCTCTCACAAGTTGCTATTCAGCATCAGTGTTATTACCAGTGAACACAGACTGCTTTCTTACAAGGTTCACACAGATAGAGACAGAGCTGTATTTTTGGCAAATTGAACGGGATTGTCAAGAATGTGTTACATATTTTCTCATGTTCAGAGTAACCCTAATAACAACTATTTAATTCTGTAAGTCCCCCTCAGAACTGTATCAGAGAGTAAATTGTATGCGTCGTACATCAGCCAAATACCTTTTTTTTTTTGGTCAAATACCTGTCTTTTGCTTTGTGTTTGCTCTTTCAACTTTGTTAACTGATAAACAAGTAGTAGAGTAATAATTCCATCTGGATTTTTTCCCCCCTTTAAGGTAGTCAGTTTACTTTGGGAAATTTGACTACTTTCTTCTGATGGTTTAGTTTCCTTTTTTTTTATGTACAACATGACCTTTATTTAAAAAAAAAAAGTAAAAAAAAAATATTTAATTACTTTTACAGAGGAAGAGAAGATGGAGAATACATTTAGAACAAAACCAAACAAAACTCATCCGTTTTATAACTGTTTTATTTTGTTAAACCCTTAAGTAGACAGTTTTTAATAACTATAAATTTAGATTTCAGAAATGACGGGAAATGTTCAAATTAAGATCCTGTCAAACTAATTTATGCTTTGCTATTCCCAGTTAAATTTACAATTCACAAAATATTCCAAGTTTATCTAGTTTCCATAGTGGGAAGGTAAAAATGTGCATTACTGGAAGTAGCATCAAACTTCCTTTAAATTGCAGCTTTACACAGCTTTTCATATCTCTATATGTTGTCTTGTACCATTATACATTAAAAGAGTTAACATTGACCAATTTAGCCTCTGAACATGGTTTCTGATTTGGGCTTTAGACCCCTCAGCTTTTTGAAAGTTATCTAATTTTTTTATTTCCTTTCACAGAAAATCATCAGAAAATTTCATGCTAATAAATGTAAGAATTACATATCCTATTGTTGAAAACAATAGAACAGATCAGATTTTGAAAAGGAAGTTCAGCCTAAAACAATAAGTTAATAATAATAATACTGGACATACATAATAAAAAAATATTGAGAAGGTAGCCAAATTCTCTGTTGTACATATGAAATTCTTAACAATACTTTCTGTGACTTCTCATAATCCCGGTCCCACCTGTGTTTTTCTATATCACTCTTCTAGCACAGACCATAAAATGTTAGTCCTGTAACTGTAACTCCTGTTTACTCCTGTAAAATGTATGTTATCTAGAGCAGTCATGCAGTTAGCTACATATGCATTTGATTTTATTAAACTAAATTCTTAATAAGGAATTCTTTTAATTTTTCTGGTGCAGATATTTTAATATCTTTTATTAAACTTAACTAAGCTAGTACTTAAAAATAGATCCCTGACATTCAGAATAATAGATATGAAAGCAAGAGTAATAAAAATTGCTGGGAAGGTGCAGTGCAAGCGCTGATTCAGCGACTACCACAGTGATTTGAACATTTTCTTTAGTATGTAAGATATTAATCTCTAGGAATTTAAAAACATATGAAAACAACCCTGTCTAGTAAGGGTTGAGACATGGAAGTCACTGTGAGGTAACAAAGTACAGCTCATCATACAGTCTATGGCAACTGTACTATACATATGCCCTTCACTTATACTAGCTGAAGGTAATTCAATCATCCACCTAGATGTAGCATCTGAGTCACCTTGTGGAATTTCCTGTCACTCAAGCGATTGCGCAAAGTCTTTAGGACAATTACACCCCTGTGCAATTAAGGGTCTAAAGAAAATAATGCAAGAAAATAAAAAAGACATTTTTCCATCAAACCTGGGTGGATTTTTGTTCCATGAATTTGCCTAATTGTGTGACTGACCCTTTGCATCCATAATGTCCTGCACAATGATCTCCACAACTTACTTAGGTGTGTTCACAAACATACAGCTGTTGATTGAAACCTGCCACCTGATAATTTCATTGAGAGTGCCTAGTTCTTGCTTTAGGAGAAGCAGTAAATAAGTGTTTCCTGTTAGTCTTCCCAGTGACAATCATGATTCAAAAATCTTTTCATATTTTCCCTTTGTTGTGTTTTCTCCAAGCTAAAAAAACATAGTCTATTTAATCTCTTCTTTTACGAAAGCCTTTTCATAACTTTGATCATCTTTGCTGCCCTTTTTTATCTTTTCAATTCTATTATATTCTTTTGAACATGGCATGAACAGAATTGCATACAGAAGTCTAGACACAGCAGCTGTGGATTTAAACAGAGTAATGTTTTGTGTTATAATCTCTATTCCTTTTCCAAGATGTCTTCTAATTCGAACTGATCTCTTGATGAGCTATGAGCTGTCATCTTCATTTAACTGTCCAAAAAAAATACAAAGATCAGTTTTAGAGTCCTAGTTTGTGTGTTGAGAGTTGTCACTGGTTTTCATCATGTACATTACCCGCATTTGTCGACACTGAATCTCATGTGTCATTTTACTGTAGTCATTCAATAGCATGACATCTATCTGGAGCTCTTCACAATCATTCTCAGATTTTACTACTCACATTTGTCTGGTACCAAAGTTAATTTAAGTGATAGTGTTACAATGTTCCAATTTCATATTTGGGTTTCGTATGGTCTGCTTATTTGTTAGGAGTCATCTTACCTATTTTCTTGAAAATTTAGTCTATTAATCTTTCAGATGCAGGCAGTTTTTATGACTCATTTCTATCCCCCAAATAAATGCATTGTGGGAATCTCCCTAGGCTCCTTCTTTTCAAACCTATTTTCCTTTCCCTTTGTCTTTTTCTTTTCTTTTATTTTTTTTAGGCGTGGGTACTTATCTTTTTTCAGTGTTGTATTATCCGCTGATTTTCCGTCAGCCCTACTGATCCACTGATTCTCTGGAAGGCTTTCATTTTTTTCTGATTTTTTTTAAATTCTCCTCATTGCTTGCTGTGTCGTGCACAAATTATCTTAAAAACCTTTTCTGTCCTTCCCTGCAATATTGTAGCATTTTGTTTTTCTGACTTTATGCATTTTTCTCTTCCAAATTTGCACACAGTTCCCTCTTTTTTAAGAGTATCTTTTTACTTCTAACGGCCTCCTTTACTCTGCTGTTTCACCTTGCTGGCTATTTTTCTGTCCTTTAAAAGTGTTTTTGATAAGTGGTATACAGTTACTCTGAACTCCTAGTACAGTATCTTTAAGCACTATGTCATGCTATCTGCAAGCATTTAGTCTTTTAGTCGTCCTTTTCAACTTCCTTTTAAAAAGCTTTGTCATGTTCAGGTAGTTCCCATTTTTTTAAAGTAAAATGTTACTATAGTAATTTTTTTTTTTTTGCCTTTTTCTTTTCTACAAGAGACATTGAATTTGAGTGTTTTATGGCCAGCGTTGCATTGTAGCATGTAGATAATTAGATTTTCAGCGTGGCCTGTTGAATGCTAAAAAGTAAATCAAGTAAGCGATGTTTATCCTCTTGTGGACTCTTCTACTAGTTGTTTTAAGTGCAATGTACTTCATCATTCCTATATAATTTGTATCTTGGCATTATAATTACACTGAGTTCCACTGGGTATTTTCCTTCTACTGCCTCTGTAAGGTATCTGTTTGATCACATTCCTCACTTAGAACCGGCTGCTGCAGTTCTTATTTTTTAGACTTAAAAACCATATAAAATCAAGTAAATATTTGGTTTTGGTCTGGTGACAAATTTTTATCCCTGTTCACTTGGGATTTTATTTGTTGAAGTTTTTCTTTTTTTCCGTCTCCAAATATGGCTAACTTTTACTCTAGCCTTTTTTTTTTTTTTTTTTTTCCTTTTTGGGTGCACAGTTTGTGACTTCACTGTAGCTGACAAGTTATCTGAGATAATGTGTTTTTCTATGCCTGTCACTTGTCTTTAATTTAAAACCACTCTCTTATAACCAATTCAAATGTCACCAGTCTTTTTTCTGTGCTGGTTTGCATGATACCTACCCTTCTTGGATGTGTTCCATTCATTACAAACATTCCCTTAGTAACTAATTAAAATATACTTTCCTCTTATCTAAGTCAATTTTCAACCCAAAAAAAGTATAGGAGATTTAGTGTCTAAAATCAGAAAGGAGAAACAGAATCTTTGCAGAAATGTGGGAATATTTCAAAGATGTGATGTTATTTTCAATTATTTCTTAGGCCATAACAGAAAGACAGGGGAAGACAAAAAAAAAAAAAAAAAAAAGAAAAACCCTCCACATTTATTCCAAATCAATTATAGAGAGATCCATAGCTATCTCATTTTCATCTTGAATTTTATCTTTCATTTGTGATTCTATTGACTCAAGTCTGTCTCTTCATAATGAATTTTTATGAAAGAGAGACTTGATAGTTATACCTGTTGCTAGCATTCAAGTAAAAATGCAATTTTTTCCTTCCTTTTTCTGGAAAAAAATCCCACCTTATATTGGTAGTCTCCAATGGCTGCCACCAATTTCCAGTTTTCAGCTCCTTCTGATTTTTATTCTCACACTTCTTGGAAGTTTTGGCAAATAGAAATAACGTTTTTAAGTACATGTAGTGGCAATGTCCTTTATTGCTTGGTGTTTCAGTAATAATGCACATTAAAGATAATATTTTAATGACATTTTTACTGTTCCTCTGTTACACAATTTGCCAAATGCCTATTTTAGGCTTTTTCCTTACCTTGTTGTCATTTTGACTTTCCTCACCCTTGAAAAAATACTGGCAGAGTTCTTTCAAAAGTTATTGTTGCAGAATTCCACTCAGGAATGCAAACATCCATTACTATTATTACTATTTTGCTCATTCTAGCACGATTCTGAATGTTTTTAGTTTTTTCTATACTGGAGCAGCTGTGAAAATTGTCCAAATTAGCATTACAGGTGGATTAGACAAATCACTTTAAATCTCTGTATAGATATCTTTATTTGGGCTTAAAATACACTTAGTTTGGTTGATCTTAAATTGGCTCCAAAGTGAATGAGTGTAAAGTAAATAAGGAACATTTTATTTCTGAATAGGAATAAGATTAAAAATAAAGAATAAGAGTGTAACAATAAGAATATAAGAATATCCACATAGTGGTTTAATGCGATTGAACAAATCTCCTTTAAGTTTGCCCATTTAATTGATAAGGATTAATTTTCCAGAGTGTTTCAGGGTAGCCTCAGCCAGACGTACATGTGTTCTTACGTACTCTGGTGTTCATACATGTGCTGCAGAGGTCTTTCATCAAAGTGATATCTCAGGGTGCTTGTCTACCTGATGTCCACTCCTGCTTTATGGGCTGTGGTGGGATCTGTTTGGGTTGCTGTGGCTCCTGACTATGCTTCCATAGCTTCATGGGGTTTGCTGCAGCTTCGTGGCTGCGTCTGGCAAAGAGAGAGTCAGAAGACACCAAAGAAGCATCTTGTTAATCCATCTTTATTCACCATTGCTCAGATCCTGTCAGGTAACACCCTCATAGCCTTACCTTGTGCAAATAAACCATAGGTACTCTGATCCTGAAACTGAGCTTCATGATCTGGCTACAGACATACTTGTAGTCTCTTCTACCCTGCAGCACAGAAAAGTCACCTCCTTTTGTAACTTCCGAGGCTCTTTTTCACACAGTTTTTGTGAGGGTCCAAGGTAAAATCCAAGAAGATTAGAAGGATCACACAGTCGGGATTCCTGACTATGCTGACTTCTGAATCATGTCTAAAACAGCCTGGCAGAGTGATAGCTGGCCCAGGACAAATGTGTGCCCCATATCGTTCCAGTTGCATCAACATTATAGGTAGAGTAGTTACATGGTATAGACAGTTTCCTGCTGCAGCATTTTTACATTTACTAACCCAGATCCAGCCAAAGAATCCATAGAGCAAGAACCAACATTTTGAGTTCCACAGAGTGTCGCTCACATCTTCTTAGACAAGGATAGGAGTGTCTCAGTTTATCTGAGGAGTTTTACATTTTTTCTTAGATTCTCATCCAATTACTATATATATTCATGTGGAACCTTAGGCAAAGTAAACTTCTTTCCATTTCTGTTTTAAAAAGAGGTTACAATAAAACCTGAAACTTGTGGAATATTTGACCCAGTCATGTCCCGTTAATAGCTTGCTTGCTGATTCAAACGAGCAATGCCATCAATCCTGTATTTGGGATTTCCTTACTGAAAAGAACAAAACAGGTCTGAATGTAAAGCTATGGTACACTGCACTGTCAGGTTGAACAGCTCAAAGGTAGACAAGGCTACCTGCAACTCTGTTCAGCTGAGCTTGAATTCCACCCTGTTGCATGCTGAGAATTAGCATTATATGCTTTATTCTCAGTGGTGACTGCCAGCCGTGTAACTCTTCAAGCATATCCTGCCATTTGTTCTATCCAGCAGAAATGGTTTTGATTTCAAAGTAGCTCTTCCAGCTATTTTGTAGGAATAGTGTGCAAGAAGAGCGAGGCTGGGCAAACAATAAATAAAAATTGACAGTAGTGTTATACAAAAGGAAACAAAATTACTCCCATTTCCTTGTAAAACACGTGAAGATGTAAAAAATGTCAGTCATTTCTAGTGAAAAGATAAAGACTTGGTCTAGTGGAAGATGTCCCTGCCCATGCCAGGGGGGTTGGAACTAGATGATCTTTCAGGTCCCTTCCAACACGAACCATTCTATGATTCTATGATACAGCATTTTATTAAGTACAGTATGCTAAAGTCAATAGGATTCAGATCTTACCTACCACTTAATTACATAAAAGGTGTCTCTTTTCACAACCCGTGAGAACCAGCTACCTCAATCATTTAGATATCGACTTGACCAAACTGTGAGACCTTTTTATTCTCAACTGCTCACTGGGACAAAATCTGGGATGGGACCCCACACCTCTGTTTTTAACTCATTGCACCCCGATGTCCATTAAAAGAATAGAAATTAGGATGTGGATGGGGAGCTGGAGGCAATATGTACATCCTATAAGTTTGTACACCATATATGCCATGGTTTGTACACCATACACCATATGTACACCATATAAGTTTGATGCAGCCATGGAGGTGTTAATGACAGGCTCAGCTTTCCACCCCTTAGCTTACAGATGTGGCATGTTTTATTTACTGCTGTTTAGCTTCAGTTTTTCTTTACTTTCATTATTATTCTTGCTTTGATTACTTCCTCAGTATAGGAGAATCTGACTGGAGCCCCTGTTTATTTCTTGTGATGTGTCTTTTCCATCAAATGACAGCCATCAACTGAGAACATTTTATTTCTGGTCTTGAGAGCTTCACACTCGTGAGAGTGGCCTAGAGGGACACAGCTGTCTCATTGTGCAGTGAACAGAGAATTATTCTCAGATGCATGCTGCTCAGCAAAGCCTTAAATATTGTGGCCAGGTTCTTGAACTGGCATTGAAAGTAAATTAAGAACCAGTGGAAAATATGAATTTTTGATATGATAGGTTGTGGTAGCTTGTCCTTTTAAACAATTGATTTTCTTGTTCTTTGCATATTACGCTTGTGTTCCTGACTCTGATTTCTATGTAATGCTAACTACAACAGTATGAGCAGGAAGACATTATCACACTGATGGTTGTTATCAAATCCATTTCTTTTTAAAAAAGACAATATTTACTGAGGTAAAAATGAGGAATCCCTGTTCCTTTCTCTGCATGCCTAATGAGAACTTGAGACTTTGTACTACTTGGGTAAACACATGGTATACAATTCAAGGAAACAGAAGTTTTACCTAACATAGATATTCAGAATGTTCTTTTTTCTTCCATCATCATACTCTTCTGCAGCTGGCTGACCTTGAACCAGTTATTTTTTGCCCTTTAGATTTTATTACACCTTTCTGATGACATTACTTCAGAAGCAGATGTAAGGCTAGGGTCCCTCAGTTTGTGGCTTGTAGCAGCTGTACCTATACTGTCTTCATAAGGCATGTAGAAAGCATGTAACTTGTGGTCCCATATTACTTGGGGAGACTCCTGTCCCTGCTGTGAAGAATTCACATCTTAGAAGTCCCTTCTGTGACCAGCTTTCTTTGGCAGTGGAGGAAGCTATTGCCTAGGAAGGAGGATTGCTAGGAAGACATTAATATGTTTAAAACAAGAAGGAAACTTTTAACATTAAAGGGAGAGATAAAAATGTGCGTGACTGTCCATGATAAGTGTTAGCTCCTGATGACCACATGGTCCATCACAGTCTCTCCAGTGTTAGAAAGTTACTTTCACCATTTTAACTGGTCTAAATCAGTTAAACAGTCCTTGTTCCATCAACATGATAGGTTCCCCTTTCTCCAGCTGGGGATTTTAAAGGAGATAGGGCTCATGTGGTCCTGCAGCAAGCCAGTTCAGGAAAGTGAACTGACAGAAAACAATTTGGATTTTTTTTCTGGTCTTTTAGCCACTTGAACTTGCTCACCATAACATTAAAAAAGGGTAGAAACACATTCAGAGTGGATGCCAGGCATAGCTTTACATATTGTGGAACCACAGCCTAAAGAAAAGAAAAGCTTGCTTCTGTCAGAACTAGATCTTTTCTAATGATGTTTGCTAGCCTGAAAGGTCAGGAATCCACACTGCAAAGCTGCTTAAAGCAAAACAAAAAGATGGCAGCTGCCATGGTTATTTTACTCCTCTGGGTAAAAATCTTATTTTTGACCAAATGAAGAAGTGGACAGTTACTTCAGCCTGTTGCACTTTATACAGTTTTCTGGAATTAGACACATATTCTGGCACAGAATTTTTCATGTGCATTTTCACAGATGCTGCAACAACAAAAAAAAAGGCCTTCATTCATCTTCTGAAAAAAATCACATCCTTTGAATAGAAGTCCCTGCTAGATATAGGCAAGATGTTGCAAGGTAGTCTCAAATTATTTTACAATATCTGTTCCTGCAGTTTTGTCCTATTTTATTTTATCTTTCTAATCTAAGGTACTTGTTTTGCATTCAGCATGAATGAATACCCATTCTGAGTATGCAAAAAATGAAGGTCTTTTTAAGTAGTAGGTTGGATTTTCAAATTACCAACCAGAATTACAGCAAGATGGAAACTATCATTGTGTAAAGTATGAGACATCAAACTCTTAAATGGAATACATTCATATTATGGCATATTTTAAAGGACACGTCTCAATTATAAATCTTATTTACATATAAGAGTTTAAAAGTTCCACTATTATTCATTATTTATTGTTTTATATTTGTATTACAGGCCTCATCAGATTACAAGTTCCCTTTTGCTATTAACTACTCAAGAAAATGTGTACTTTCATCATTCTGGACTGAGCAAATGGTGCAAATTTCTGCTCAGTTTTTACTTCTGTTTAGAGTAATGACTTTATGTTCTCCCACCTTAAATTGGGCAATTATAAGGATATCAAAGAATAATGTATTTTTCTTGCAAACCATGAATGGCTACTGTGAAATTATTTGTTTCCCAACAGAAAATTCATATTTGGACTACAAAGAAACAAATTTAAAATAATTTTAAAGATTCCAACATCTATAGCAGACAGATTTTGCAAATGAAATATAAGTGCAGATACAATGCACCTAGTCAAATGTGTTAAAAGTCCAAAGGTGCTAATAGCAAACTTTAAAATTATTTTTATTTAAGTAGTCTAGATAAAGAAGGTAGACATTCCACTTTTAAAGCATGAGTTTTTTTAATGTCGCGAGTATTAGAGGAGATACGTTATGAAAGAATTATAAAGGGAAATCTACATTAGGAGCCATTTCTAGTTCCAATAGGGGTGCTAGACTGAAATTTTCCCCTTAGTAGGAACAAGAAGAAAAAAATCAGGCATGAGCACTGCCAGTACTTACATGTGTTTGAATTCTTCCCACATCTCCAGTTGATTGACATCTTCAATAAGCTGTTAATGACCCACTCCATTTGCTTTAAATGAGCCTTAAATTTTTAGATCTGGTGTAGTTTTGTAGGAAGTTGGAATTAAGTAGATTTAATTGCCTTTTTTCAGTTTTTGTTTTTGTTTTTGTAATTCATCATTCAAAGGAGCAGCATGCTTTGCCATCGTAATAAGGTTTCTCAGTAATCTTTTCTTTGATTTGAGTTCTAGATGCAAAACTGTGTACTAGCTATAATGAATCACTATTCTTACCCGAACTAGGCTGTGTGTGCTACGTACCAGTTATTCATAAAATAAGAGCTTTTCTCATGCTGGCTTTCAGTGTTTTAAAGTAGTAATTTAGCAGCTGTCTTGGGTAGGGCTGTGAGCATGTTGGAAATCAAAGGTGACTCTGGTTCTGTTCATGAGACGGGTTGGTACTGCATTTTTATTAGTGTATTTGCTTTCCTTGTACTTTGGTAGCTTTAGTCCCTGGGGCACAGAGCCGAGAAATATAGATTGTAACTATCACGCCAGATAAGGAAAACAACGTAAGTGATGATGCAAAATGTATTGTCTCTGACAGCGAACAAGCAGAGACTGGCTTGTGTAAAACAAATTTTTACAGTCTGACTGTGATGGGCTATTCTCACCACAGTGATACCTGCTGAGGAGCTGTGTTATATTTAGTTGCATTGTAATAGCGTTTCTTTCAAGAAATGAATTACATGTCTGTAGAGAAGCGATGGTATAGGCAACCATGGCTGTTAGCATGCAGTCGGCATTTTATATTCAGGCATGAACGTCTATACTGGTGCCAGACACTAGCTAATCTGTGATTGTGATAGAAGAAAAATATTGGCAAGAGGGCTGGGAGGTGGGGTGCTGGACATCAAAGTGCCTATCAGTGTAAGACTTTATTTCTGCAAACCAAATAGCATGTGATCTTTCCCCAATAGAAATGAATAAAAACTTAGAGGACATAAGTAGTGAGCTATTCTACTTTTGCTCATGTTGGGCATTCATATGGGCAGTACTTCAGCATATGAAATCTGAACTCAGTCTCCTGATGAAGGCTTATTAATAGTATAGTCCCTGAATCCGTATGCGGTCCTTTCCACAAATATATATGCTAGGTCATATTTGCATAAGTTGGAGTGTATATAACTGCAGATTTTACATCTATGATATTGAGAATGGCAGTCCATATGATCTTGAGCAGAGAACAGATCCCCTGTGCCTCTCTGCATAACCTCTGCAGCCTGTACCTCCCGTCAGAAGGAGGGTAGCCATGGATTGCACTTATCTGGTAGACCACACTTTAGCCACTGCACTTTGGAGGGAAGGGGGTATGCCATTAGCTGAGTTAAAATGAAATACAATATCTAGTATAAAGTAGTCACTGTGCTCTCTGTGACCTCATCCCTGCAAGGCAGCAGCTGATGAGTGTTATCTGGTGGGGTCTTTCTATTATGTCCCCTCTCTACAATTCCTATCTGCTCAACAAATGACATATGATCTTTCATCTGCCTTTGTGCTTCCAATAAGCATAAAGTCTGACGGGGGTGCAGGAGAAGAAGGAGACTAACCTTTTCAGCTCGATTACAGAGAGAACAATTTGTTTTTGTAATTAGAGCTCAGCAGTGATCTCTGTTTATTTCACTGATAGTCAGCTTGGTGTAAACAGAACTCAATTTTGACAACTGTTTAGCTCACGGCACAGTTTTAAAGTATTAAAGGATAATGGAAGACTTATTAGATTAGCTTTTGCCATGATCTTTTAGTGTCCCAGATAATTATTATTTGTGATACAGCTGAATGGTTTAGGCTTGTATTATTATTATGCATGCATTTCTGTGTAATACTTTATGTACTGTTGATGGGCACTAAAATATGCATTAGGAAGTATACATTTAGTCAGATTGCACAGATATTAGTGGTATTTTCAAGTGGCTCAAATTGGTCTTTTTGTGAATTTTATTTCATTTCCATCGTAACAGTTCTTAGTTCCTGGCTTTTCTTTTTAATAAATGAATCAGTTCAATCATCATCTTCATCATTATTATTACTCTTAATCATTCTTAGTAACACTTGTGTGACTTCTATCACACTCCTTTGATCCAAGCATTACATTACATTTCTCCCCCAGCATTTTACTTTTAACATTCCGTCTGTTTCATGTGTTTTGGTGTTTTTGCATATTTTTTCTTGCACTATCACCTTTTCTATCTTTCTTATTTAGTATTTCAGATCATCCCTGCTAGTCACATACTGTTTTTCACTTTGGTATTTGATTTTCCCTCTTATTATCTCTTAATTATGGAATGTTACTTCTATCTCTGATCTTATAATTAGTTTTTTACCTTTTAATCACCTTTTTTCCTATTTTGCGTAAGGGATGTCTTTTTAATCTTTTCACTACTTTTCCCTACATGGTTTTCCCTTTCTTATTCTTTTTTTTTCTAGCTAACTTCATTCTATTAATTTGAGTCCCTCTGATCAGAAACATTGCTTCTAATCTTATTTTTTATTTCTAGTAAGAAGTTTGTATCCTTGTTTACAGCTACGTGATTTTCTTTTTTTAGAAGGCTAAGTTTGCAACTTCTTGGCAGTTCTCTATAGATTAGGGCAATACCTTTGAAGGTGATTACATGATCACCCTGGACATAGCCTAAATTACTGGAATACATGAGCAAGAAAAGAAATTATATGGAGTTTTCACATTTGAATAATTGCACTTTCTTTTAAGGTGCATCGGGAAAGCGAGTTCTATGTCAGTGACTAAGTGGGTACATTTAACAAAACATGAGTGAATTACAGTTGTATTTTCATCTCAGTCTCCAAATGAACATTGGTGGCTCATGTTATGAAAGCACAAAGATTGCTTAGGGCAAAGAGAGCTCTGTTAAGGTTAATGGCCCCAAATCCTTCCTGCTCTAAACATCTTTTAATGTTGTTGTTTTTTTTGTTTGTTTGTTTGTTTGTTTTTTTGCTTTTGTTTCCAGATTATTTTTTAAATTCATTCTTCAAAACAAGAGTCCGACAGGAAAAAAGTGTAATAGCAACTGTACTCTGTCATCCACCTCACTGTTTGTCTTTTGTTTATTAATCTTTATGCTGCACTCTTTCCAGTGTGCTACCATCTAGCAGGATGGTTTGCTGCTATTTTTGTTCATATTAGTTATTTCATGCTTATGATTAGTATTCTTGTTCATTCTGGCAAAATGTAGTAACTTAAAAGCATCCAGGCCTTTCAGCCATATTTGCAATTTGGAAGTGAAAGGCATGTATCTGTTTCTAAAGAAATCAGGCTTGTCAAATGGGCACAGTGCAAAAGAGGAGATGGCTATCATCACTGTACAGTAGGGAAAAAGAAAGGATTATAAATATATATGCACTCCTTGTACATATGCTGCCAAGTTATCATAAAAAGAGCAGGTAGTTCTCTGAAAGTCAACCGTTTCCCACATGGCTTTTATTGTGTATTAGATATTCCTATTCATTCTGTTGATACTCATCACAGCAGTATCTGAGTACCTCCCAGTGGTGTATTAAGCTCTTGACTTAAGATCTCTCATTTTCTCTCCAGAAAGAGAAAACAGCTGAGTGCCTCAGCTTTAAATTAATGCAATTTTGGTAGCCTATGTCCCAAAGGACTCCAGTTCTAGTTAAAATTTGTCATTCTGATTGAACTATGAAATACTATATCAAGATATATGACATTTCATCTCAGAAAGTGAAGACTTGAGCAAAGGCAGGTCACTTTCTGCTTGACTGAGACAGCTTTGTAGCCAACTAGCAAAAAGGGAAAATATTATTTATAGGTTGACTTTTGTGAAAACTTCATATAAACAAAGAACACAAAAGATACATAATTTATATATTCATAGAATCATACAGTGGTTTGGGTTGAAAGGGACCTTTAAAGATCATCTAGTCCAACCCCCTACCATGCGCAGGGACTTACCACCCTCATAGTAAAAAATTTCTTCCTAATATCTAATCTAAATTATCCTTCTTTCAGTTTAAAACGATTACTCCTTGTTCTGTCACTACGGGCTCTATTAGAAATTCTCTCTCCATCTTTCTTATAAGACCCCTATATATTGATACATTGCAATAATGTCTCCCCTGGAGTGTTCTCTTCTCCAGACTGAACAACCGCAACTGTCTCAGCCTTTCTTCAAAGGAGAGGTGTCCCAGCACTCTGACCATTTTTGTAGTCCTCTTCTAGACCCTGACTAACAGATGCATGTCTTTCCTGTGCTGGGGACCCCAGAGCTGGATGCAGTACTCCAGGTGGTGTCTCACCAGAGCGGAGTAGAAGGGGAGAATCATCTCCCTTGACCTGCTGGCCATGGTTCTTTTGATGTAGCCTAGGATATGGTTGGCTTTCTGGGCTGCAAGCATACATTGCCAGCTCGTATCCAGTTTTTCATCCACTGGTATCCCCAAGTCCTTCTCTGCAAGGTTGCTCTCATTGTATTCACCTCCTAGTCTGTATTGGTATCAGGGATTGCCCTGACCAAGGTGCAGGACCTTGTTGAACTTCATGAGGTCATCTTTTTCCTTATTTTTGGTAGCCAAACTAGAGAGAGAGAGCTTACTCCAAAAGTATTTTACTTTCTATATTAAGAATTTAACCTGAATTTCCCTCTGGAAGAGCCTCTTATTTTCCATTGAGTAGGTAGGGAGCATCAAAATGCTAACTTCTTAGTTTACGTATCTAAGCAATGCAGCCTTCCCAGAACACAGATTGTTTTAGTCTTTACAGTGGTACAGTTCCACCCCTAGAAGACTATAGTATAGTTGTGAGAGCTTCACAATACTTCTGTGAACCATTTACTCTGCTGAACTAGTAAATATTCCTTCATCTGCTGATCTTGTCCAAGTATTTCCCTGGTGAAGGTAGCGTAATTTTCCTGACATAAAGAGAGGTAAAGCTGTCTGCGACATGCAAGCTGTTGGCTTTTCAGTCCATACCAGGTGAATTATATCACCTAATATATATGATATATCATCTAATCATGATATATAGACAGGACCTGAAAGTACACTGATAGTTATGCTGTTCACCACAAATGCAGGTCTTAGTCGTGGTGGATATGTTCTATTATTGCTCATTTCTGACAAAAAGGTGTAACACATTCTCCCTAGATCAAACAAGCTAGACAGATCTTATGGTTGACAGTATTAAATAATGCAGACATACAGGAGTATAAGAACAATGAACGTCTCATCTTTCTCTTTAGATCTACCACCAGCGTACTGTCAAGTCTATGCTGTGACCCAAGTCCAGACTTAATTTTCGAGAATATTAAACTTGTTAGATTTTTTTGGTTAATTAACATTTTACTGAGCTTGCTCAGGGTCTAAATGGTTGGATAGTGAATGTCAGTTTGTTACAGTTGATGAATCTCTTAACATTTTTTAGAATACTGTTTTTGCAAAGAAAGGAAAGATTACTTATTTGACTGTCTGTTCTAGTTAAGTATCAGCACCAGCCAACTTCCAGTTGTCATTGCTTGTCTTCCTAAACTGCAAAGGGCATAATTCAGATTTTTGGATCACCGATTTCTTAGGGTATGATCCTCTTTTTTAGTGAATAGCTATATTGAATTTGGGGACTTTTGGTAGACATATAGCTTGTGCTTACTGCTGAAGTATATCCTACAGGCTAGGAAGCCTTCTGAACATGAACTATGTTTTTTTTAAAAAGTTCTTGGTATGGTCAATCTGAAGCATTTGTAGGTTAGTATCCTCTATCTTTACGTAAAAGGCCAAAGGTCAGGCCAAGACAGCTCTAATGATCCCAAAGTCAGTCTCTCAGAAAGCTGCTGAATGTTTTCTCAAGCAGTTTCATAAATTAGATTAAATGAATATGATATCAGGTCAGATACCCTATAAGCTCTTTCCATGGGAAGTTGTTGATAGCTTATGTAATTAGCAGATTTTTTTATGCTTTGCAAATATCCAAATAATATATACAAGATATATTTTTCACAATCTCTAATGAAATGGCACATGCAAGAATAGTAATGCTGGTGTCTGACCATTTATATGTCAAAATGTCCCAGGATTTTTCCATTCCATTATAAACAAGGTGTCGGTGAGCTCCTTTTTCAGTTCTTTAAGAAAAGATCCATAAATAGACATTATTATTTTAAATTAAGTTATCATACCTGAAGGATTTGTTCTGTGTATAAATATATATTTTATAACATTAACATTATAGATGCAGAGTTGCACAAAATTGTTTATTTACAAGACTACAGATTCAAGCCGCAGATACTAGATAAAACTTATTTCCTGAGAAGTTTGACACCAATGTCAGAAAACTCAGGTGATGAAATCTGGAGATAATACAAATCAGATCTCATGAGGAGGAAGACAATTATCACAGTATGTAGAACAGCTCAAATATTGAAAATAAAAAAGGCTTGAAATGAAGTATCAGAAACTAAAGGGGAAAAAAAAATGAGCTGAAGATAAGATAATTCAGGAGAAATTTCACCATGTGAAATATCAGTCTGCCAGTGCACATCATGTGGGTATCCAAGAAAACAAGATGGCAATCTTTCTTTTAGAGGCATATAGTGAATTGTGAGCTCAGTATAGAGCAGATTAACAGATGGAAGAAGAAAATAAAAAATATCGGTGTGTCTAATTGAGGCTTGTCAACTTTGTAAATAACATATTTTAAAGCTAGGAAAATTTCCCTCTGCAAAGATATGAGGGCACTGCTTTCTTCTGACAGCTATCATGTCTTGGTAGAACCTTAAAGTGATGCTGTGTACATATAGTAATCATATCTTCACTGCTGCACATGAAAAATTACTTAACAGCAATTACAAAATCTCTGTTGTTGGTGGATAGTAGGAAAAGATATCGAATAGAAAGGTTTTGTTTCTTCTAACAATAAATAACTGTTCTCTGCTTTTGTACTTGAAATCTAAGAAGAATTGGTTTTGCATAAAATTAGTTCCCCAGAATTACGCTAACATACATTATTACCATAACATACATTTTACATGTAACAAGTGGACATCCGCTGTCAGCAGCAGTATTCTGTATTGCTCCTCCTGATGTTGTGAAGTCATGTCTTTGTGATGTTGAGATTGAAGTTGAAGTTGAGATTCTGGTGATATTAGTCATTGTAAGGACATATAATTGTGCATCTTTTTCAGATCAGCATAGTCAGCAGTGGGCCCAATATCATAAAACAGAAAATTAAATCCTTGTAGTAACTTACTCTAGTAATCTAGTTTGTAGAATTCCTATCAGTAAACGCTGAAACTGAAGAAAGTTGTATGATGCTTGGAAGAGGTCATGTGAAGCTGAGGAGGATCTACTTTGTGGTGCAATAGTACAGTATTGCATTACTTTTTTGCTCATACAAACTATGATGATGTGCAGAAAAACTCTACCATAAACTGTAGCACAGTTATATCAATGTTATATAAAAAAGATGTTTGTGTTTGTATTGAAGATGGTACTGCATTTCTTCTTCTTTTTTTTTCTTTTTCTTTTCTTTTTTTTCTTTTTTACTTTCTCTCCCCCCCGTCCCGTCCCATCCCCTCCTCCACATAGACACTGATAATCTATTAAACTTCACTTTACATTGCAATCTGTCAAGAATCTCAATTTTCTAAGCACACAAGTGCACAGTAAGTAACAGCACACTACATGGTAGGTAGTTCTAAGCAGTCTTCCAAGGTAGTTTCAGGATATACCAGATGCAGAGTGTTTTTCAGTTTCTTCTTACATTCTTTAGCATTTCCTGCCTGCTTTCAAACTGCCTCTTCTGCTTTGATTCCTTTGCTGGGAGCAGGTGAGGACGGTGTGGAACAAAAAGAGTTTTCTGCAACTTCCATAATTTAAAAGTGAAACTATGAAGATAGTCCTTTCAAGCATATGCTGAAGAACTCCTTCATGGAAATATTATTTTTTCACAAAGTAAAATTTTGCATTACAAAAGAATTTTTCTGTTACCTATGCACATATTTACGGCTAACTTGACTGGGCACATTACAAAAGCTATCCATGTAATCTTTCATTATTAAAGCAGCTTCTAGCATTAGATACTGTTTAAAAAATCAAATCTTTTTTTCTTACCTTATTA
The DNA here is from genome assembly GCF_964106895.1 of Numenius arquata. NCBI lineage: Eukaryota > Metazoa > Chordata > Aves > Charadriiformes > Scolopacidae > Numenius > Numenius arquata. The sequence continues at coordinate 104,584,128 of NC_133576.1, read as the reverse complement.
CAAGGGGGGATTTGAAGTGGAGTGTGGTTTGGCTGGGTTTTTTCTGTTGTTTGTTTGGTTGATTTTTTTGTTTTGTTTTGGTTTTATTTGAAAATGATTTTTAACTTTCTGCCTGGGAGGGAAACCAGACATCTTTCAGAAGAACAAAGGATAATTAAATAATCTCATAATCTGTAACTACCCTACATGTAATTTTACCCAAAGAAAAGATATTAATCTTTCAGATATTTTTTTAAATTCATATTTAGTTAAGAAACCTTCTTTTATTCATCTATGTCAAACCTACTCTACTACTGCAATGGCATAATTTCTCTTTTCCTTTAAACACTGCAGGTTAGAAGCTGCAGTTTTGTGACCCTCTTAAAGTAAAAATGTTTCAAAGATATGTGTCTTATGTGCTAATTTTTAACTATTCGTCACCTCTTGTGAGACAAATGAAAGCAAATATTTTTCCTACACCACGAGCCATCAGATTACATGGTGCTTCATTAATAGACGGTAGTATCTCATCTAACTATAATATAATAAACATGTGAGTGAAACTCCATATAAATGTAAAAATTTCATGCATCAGGCAGGCTGGAAAAATATTAAAATCAACATTTTTTTACACAAGTCTGCCAGAAAATATTGAAAATATATAATAGTTTCCTCAAATACCAAAAATATAAAAATAAACCAGTGACAATATGGGAAAAAAAAACAGCTTATGCAGTCCTCAGAATGCAAACATGAGGAGTTTTACATTCCTAAACCCATGGGGAAAATGTTCACCCATATCAGGCTTGTTTGGCTTTCATCTTTCATAAACCAATTCCACATTCATAGAATAATTCCAGTTAAAGTATTTATGTGAACCTTAAGATAGAGTGCTCCAATTACAATAGGTTGTGTATTCAGTTACACTTACTGTGCTTTATTTGTTTACAAATATCACATAAAATGAAATCCATTCTATTTCTGCATAGTATTGTCTTTTGTAATTTTTATCTTCCTTTTTTTTCTGGTGTGAACTAAAGTGAAGATTTACTAGACCTTTAGCACTTTTTTCTCAGTTAACCCCGACTTCTTTAAACACTTTTTTTCCAAATGAATTAGCAATCTTTATTTATTTTAATCAGTGAACTCTTTGGAAATTTAGGGAAAAACAGCATCTTGTACCTGTTTCTACACGGAGGAGCTCATATTTTAGTGGACCTTTTGAACATCTGTCAGTATAACATTTTTCCATCTCTTTTAGGCTAAATGTCAAGTGCTAATTACTGAAATGAAGTATTGCAAAATGAAGAGTATTTATGATGGAACCATGATTACTTTTGAGATGCGTAGTGAGTTTATGTCAAATATAGACAAGTAAAGTGAGCCTATTTTGGAGAAAAGAGAGCATATGCACAGACATATACTAAAAGACTGTCAACCTTTATATATAATGCCTTTAAAAGGTCTGCAAGTCTTTCTGGAATGACTGTGATGAAAGACTATCTATCTCAATCAAATTCATTCTGCTTAACTGGACAAACTGTGAATTTCACTCTCTCCCTTTAAATGTGCTGCCTCTCACAATAAGGGCCTTATGAACATGTGCATTTCCCAGACTTATTTTCAGGTGCTTCCATATGTTGTGAGAGCATACTTCAAGATCAGGAAAGATACGTATACAAATTAACTGAGAAACCAAAGGAAAAAAAAAAGAAAAAGAAAGAAACATCTGCAGGGCATCAGTGTGAAAAAAAATGTTTAAGCTGCCTGTTATTAACTGCTCAACCTGTTTTATGCTGGATTTCTGCATAATTATGTTACAGAGGAGGGGGAACAGAACAGATGTTGAATAAAGATTGAAAATAAGAAAATGAGACTGTAACAAAAAAAGTAGTTGGGGTTGCTCTCAGCTAGACATTTTTTGGCAAGACTTTTAGACAGCAATCTATTTCTCAAATTCATTGCCCATTTCTGCAAGATTAATGTAAAACAAAATGTTTCTTTTTAAGTCTGATCAGTTGAACAATTATACAGCTCCAATAATCCCCAAGTCAGTCTTTCAAAAAGCAGCTGAATGTTTCCTCAAGCAGTTTCATAAATTAGATTAAATGAATATGATATCAGGTCAGAAACCCTATAAGCTCTTTCCATGGGAAGTTGTTGATAGCTTATGTAATTAGCAGATTTTTTCATGCTTTGCAAATATCCAAATAATATATACAAGATACATTTTTCACAATCTTTATGGAATAAATGCTACTAAACTATCCTTCTGTGTTTTTCTGTCCCCCTTTCTCACACTTGTGTCATGCTTTAAAGCAAACTGAACTATCTATTTAAGAATGTCTCATATCTTTTGCTCCACTTAGTTGATATTTTCTGGCACTGGGTTTGAATGCATTATGAAATTGCTGTTAGGATAGAGCTATCTAAAAAATGGGGCTGAAACAACACACCAAGTTACTACACTAAATCATCTGCATCACCACTATACTGTACACTTCCTTTTACCCCAAGCAGATTATTTACCTCAGTGGGAGTTATTCCTGAATACTCTGCAGTGGCCCTTAACTGAAAGAATTGTGTGCTTTAATGCAACTGCTACTGCACGTTTCCAGAGATTGCTATTCACAGGGTTACAATAAAATCAGAAACCATTTGGGGAGAAGGATTCAAATGTGAAACGGACCCTTTCCGCAAAGTTTTAATTTTCTTCTTGTTAACTGAACATATTTTATTTTTCAAGCATTCCCGACTTTGCTTTCCTTTGCTATCCTCACCCTACATACCATCACAAGTAGACTTCAGTCTGTTGAACTGCTTCTTTCAGGTGAGCAAATACTTCATCTGCTAGCTGTCTTCTCTTGTGACAAAAAATTTACATGTGAGATTAGAAAACGGTGTAGGGTTTGTTTTTTGAAAAATCACAGCTTAAAGTCACAGCTCAGAGCTCAATAGACTGTGTTATTTATTGAAGAGCTTACAAGTAATTTGATGAAGAAACCTCATATTTGTATGCATTTTGTATTCAAAGGATTTGGACATAAATTCAGTCTGAAAAAAACATTCAAAATTATAACACTGTCTTAGTCTATTTGCTTTGCTCCTGATAGAGCTTCTAAAAGACAGTATGCCATTTGGAAGAGGTATAGATGTGAGAAAAACATGAACTTGTATTACTTCAGGTGTGTGGTGTGTGCACACACATTTTCTAGATTATTACAAAACCTTACTGTAATTGCAAGTGAATCGCAGTAGCTCAATGTTATAGTATGTTTAATACTGCAACTGCGCCATTACCACCAATCTCTACAGGAAAGCACGGTTCATGGGTACCAGCAAGTTGATGGATCTGTCTGTGGAATCAGAACAAATCTTTCTTATGATTCATTTTTTGCCACAGATAAGCCATAAAACGAAGACAGCAGATTGATGGAGGTTTAGTTTTTCTGCTCTTGTTTTAAACAGTAGATGTAGAACAGGTTCTTCTGTTTTATAGCCTGAAGCTGAACTGTCAACATAAAAGATGTACGGACTTAATACCCGGGAGCTGGGCAAAAGAATTTCTTCCCAATTTTTTTAGAGCAGATTAAACACCACATAATATAGCTCATTACTACCTAGTGTAAATTTATTGAAAAGGCAGTTTTTGCTAAAGCATGAAATACTTTGTCTTAGTATTACCTGCCTTACTGCAAGATGCAGATTTCAGCTGAGAATGAAAAAGTTTTTAATTTATAATCTGCCTGTCCATATTGTGAGAAATTCTATACCTGACCAAAAATATAAAGCTTGAAACATTATTTCTGCTTTTTGCCTGTGTGAGTGCATGTGACTGACTCCATGTCTTACTTGGTGTCATGTAACTGCGGTCAGTATACAATTTTCATGGAATCATAGAATTGCCTAGGTTGGAAGGAACCAAACATCTATTCCAACCATCAACCTAACACTGACAAAAAGCATTACTAAATCATATTACTAAGCAATATGTCTACCTGTCTTTTAAATAACTCCAGGGATGGTGACTCAACCACTTCCCTGGGCAGCCTGTTCCAATGTTTAATAACCCTTTCAGTGTAAAATTTTTTCCTAATATCCAATCTAAACTTCCCCTGGCATTACTTGAGGCCATTTCCTCTTGTCCTATCACCTGTGACTTGGGGGAAGAGACCGACCCCCACCTCTCTACAATCTCCTAATTATGAGTTTATTAAATCTGTACTTCATGAGGAAAAAAAAAAAGAACTGATTACAATATGCAAATTAAAATAATCAAAGATTATAGCCATTCAGGTTTTTTTCAGCTTTGGAGATTAATTCTGTGGCTTATATTTAGTTCTGGATTTTTTTATTCAATGAAAAAGTAAAATTGTGGACATTTCAGAAAACCTATGTCACCTACCAAAAGAGCATTGCATTACACATTTTGAAGGATGAATAGAGGGAGAGAAGCATGAAAAAAACAAACAGAAAAACAAGATAAGAAACAAAAGACTGAAGAATAAAAAAAAAAAGAATAATTAAATAATATATTTATTTTTACATATTTGGCAATAGTTTATATTTCATGAAAGCATACATGCTTTTCAGAAGGTATTTCTTCTATTCATCACTACAGATATACGTATATATTTCTAGAAGGAGATCCTCTAGATGTGCATAGGATAAAAAGTCCTGCTGCCTTCATTTCAGCTCACCTTTCAGCTCACCTGGAGGTGTGGAACAACTTAAGTTAGGCCTTAGCTAGTGCTCAGTTTTGGACATCTTTTAAAATTAATCATACTCCTTTTTCCCACAAAGCAAAATTAATTCTTAATTCTAGATTATGGAAGTCGTTACAGTTACAGAATTTTGCTATATATTTATGACAGAACAAATAGTAGTAAAACAATCTTCAAGTAAAAATGTCGTGATGAAATGAATTCTGGTTTAGAGTTGACTGGAGAAAAAAATCTTCTTTTGTGTCACATAATTTTTTTCCCAATTTTCCTTAAAAACAGTGTAAAGGAAAAAAGCAAACAAACAAAGCCACACCCAGTACAGCTGAGTTTAACCACAACCATTGAAATAAGCTAAAAATTAAGCTTGAAGGGATTTTTGACTTAGTGAGGAAAAGAAACTATTTCAGAAGGTGAACTGGGTTTTTTATAATCACTGATATTAGTTTTATTTTATTTTTGTTATTAATAGGATTTTGCATTTAAGCAAAGCAGGTATATACCAGACATTCTCTCTTACTGTATGATTGCCAATGTGTATTATGTGCATACTTGTAAATTTTTGCTTTGAATTCTTCAGAATGATCTATTGATAAATGTTCCGTTTTAAAATATTTTTTTCTACTTACGTAGAAAATAGCATATTTAAGCTTGCTAGGTTTAAAGTTTGTTGTCCTGAAAGTTTGTATTCATAAATTTCCTTTCCTTGTGTGAACTGATCTTGGATGTTATTTAAAACTGTATCCAAATAAGTGATGTTTATTGTGGTCTGAAGGTTTATAATATAGTGCATGCTGGAGAATGGTTAAGTCTAAACTTGAAATTCTGATTTAGAGAAACAATTCTCAGCAGAAGTACTTCCTCAGCTTTTGGCTTTCCCCCCTAATATTTATATTTTGATCAGATAGAAATACGTTGGCTTTTATGGTTAATTTTGTCCTGTAATCTCTTGAAACTTCTTGCTTGTCCTTTGCTCCAAGTGTGAGAGTACAGAAGCTAATCTGTAGCACTAGGAGATCTTTTTCTTTAAGGAAGGGGTAGGAATATAAGCTAGTTAATTTAGTTCTTTCTCGACTGATGTAGGATTGTATGGTTTTCATTAATCATGTGTGAGTGTGGTGCTGTGTGATGTAACACAGCTGGGCACAACAGGCTGGAGCATGTCTTCCAAGAAATTTCAAAATAGCTTTCTTGAAAACTGCTGAGAAAGAAATAGCACATTTTTGTAGCAAGAATGATTAATCAAAATAGGACTTTCCTAACACAGAAACAAAAGGAATCCAATTAGGTGTCAGTTCTGCAGCTCTGCTCATAATCACTGCCAAAATTTCATGCAAAGTGTCTCGTTAGACAAGACTGTATTTAGGGTAGGGAACCAAGTATTTTTGTGTAGTTCTGCCTAAAGATGGTAACCTTCATCTATATTTAGATATTTGCAGTGCAATTTTGGTCCACATTCATACACCTATTTAGCAATGGGACTTAAATCTACTGTAAATATATATACATTAACATACACATGGTGTTGACTTTCCTAAGTAGGTTTCCATGTACTGTAGTGGGAAGTTAGACACCTATTTGACAGATGGACACCTTCCTTGGAAGCACAAAAGTTTCAGAAACTGGGGCTACGTCCCACTTACCTTCCTCAGAGAGGTGTAAATGTATGTACCTGTCTGCGCAAACAGCACAAAGCAGTACTGCATGCTGAGTGGAAGTGTCTGACTTAGTTCAGCGTCAGAATCGGCTTGGGCAAATTAGTGAATCTTTTTAATCAGGTTAATCTGCTTCTCAACAAGAAGTCATTTAAACATATTATACATCGATTATGCCACAAGGTGATATTTGAAAAATCTAGCCAGTAAGTAGTAACGTTTACTGTTACATAGATTACATTTATGGTAACATTCGTGATCTCCTATGTGCCTTCCAGATACTGAAGGAAAAAAACAATCCTATGTAGGGAGATCAGTCTTTCAACAACAGTTATAAAAAAAAGAATTTGATTTTTAGATACATTTTCAGGGTTTTTTTAGAAATAACTACATGAAATTGCAATCTGTGTTTGCCTATTTCCCTGATTACCCATAACTTCTGAATCGGTATCTGTCCAAGGACACCAGCCTCAAAAATAAGTCTCCACAAATTTCTTGGATATAGAGACCTGTAATAGACTATATAAATGCCCAATATAAGTGAAAAACTGATGTCACAGATTATTAGACACTGAAGAGTCTTGACTGAAGAAAGTCATTAACAGTGTCTGTTACTGAGAAAGCTTCAAGCAGACTGTGCCTTCCAAGACACGTTAGTCAATAATAACACAAAACATTGCAGAAAATAAGCTTTAATTAGTTCCATTACTCATGGAACTGTGTTATTTTTAGCATGTAATCTTTGTAGACAGAGCAACAGAAACAGGTCTAGTGAACAGATTTAAAACAGCCCTGCGGAGAAGCTCATGGAGGACGAAAGTGTCATGACCATGAATATTAGTGGAACCAAAAAGTTGGAAGGCCAGCGAATGTGCAAGAGTTCTGAAAAAGTTTAAATTTCCTTTGGTGGCAGATGGAAAAGTCAGAAGATGGAATTGTCAGTGAAATGACACTCCAAAAATCAGGGACAAGCAATCTGACTTCTGAGGCCCTTGAGAGGCTGGCAAGAAATTTGATTTGCAAATACTGAAAGAATATATATGCATCTAATGCACGGGGGAGTTGTCTTTTTCTTTCCCTTCTCATATTCTTTAAGCAGACAATTTCTACTTATTAGAATAAATTAGAGACAAATAATAGGTCCTCAGCTTCTCCTGATGTGCTCCCAGGTCCACTTCCTGAGCCATGGATTCTGCATGCCTATGGGAGGTCTTCATTAGACAAAGGGAAAATGCAAACAGCACCACCCCATGTTTTGAGAATGCTACAGATTTTGCTCTGTGCATGAGAGATAAGCAGGTGGTTTTTGGTATAATTATTAAGTACTCACAATTATCACCAGTTTTATTCATGAGACAGGATATGCTTCTATGATAGAATAAGATTACAATATATGTCCTTTCTAATGCCTTATGGCATCTTGTTAAATTATCCTCTATTTGTGATTCTTTACCTGCTTTTACTCAAGTATCTCTAAAGCTGCTTGTTAAGAAAAAGCATTTAACAGATGTCCTTGTGCTCTGAGATTAATGCATTATAGATACAGAATTGTCTTCATGCTTCTTACAATCACCTCTTTTCACCTCTTTGTGCAGTGAACACCTCCAGCTTGTTGTCACTGCACTTTGTTGCAGCATAGGAGGTTTACAGGGTCAAAGCTAGTCTTGTATCTTTTGTTCTGTCAAGCAAGTCTTGAGAGCTTTACTCTCCTACCTCAATTTTAACATGTTTTTTTTGTACTTTTATAATTACTTTTATAATTGTTAATAGAGTAATTAAGTACTTCTCATACATTCATGTGAAAAATGTATGAAAATGTATGTGTTGTAGACCCAGATTTGTCTCTATAATATAGATTTAACAATATCTTTGTGAACATTTATATTTATGTATGTATATGAAGGTGATCTCTGACAAAGTGTCAGTGGCATACAATAAATTGCCTTTGTCCTGTAACTTTGCCAAACTCACCTGCCCTCAACCCACTAGTCTCTTGCCAGGATTTTTTCTAAAATTCCAAACCTATATGTACATCAAAGAAACACAATTAGAAAATAAAAATAAATTGTCAGATAATTATCTTGACAAATTTTGGGCAAGGTTGAACTTTCACAAATTAAATTAATGTCTGAACTAATAGCAGCTTTTCTGTCACTATTATATACCCTAGTTCAGGAAGATGGTACATTCCTGTTTGATTTTAATCATGCGTGATCCCACTGAAAATGAGGGAAATTGCATATTCTTTCTGAAAGCCTATAAAAAGCAAAAGGTTAAAAAATGTACTGTAAACAGTTGAACAACAAATTTGATAGACCTTACCCTAGTGAGGAACCAGCACACTTGAAGATATTGAAAGAGGACACAGAATCAATAAGATCTTTTAGAATAATTTTATCTTTTTCCTATCCTAATCATTTGATATTTACCATAATTTTGGTGGGTAGAGAGAGGCTTTAGACAGGCAAAAAAAATCTTAAATTTGGGTGTGTTTTAGCACCCAGGCTATAACTACATTTTAAGATAATCACATGGCACAAGTTAAGGATTTTATCTATATTACAGATCTGTTCTCAGAAGGCTTTACATTCCCCATTGCAGCCTTTGATAATTCAATTAGTCTCTGAAAAAGTTGGGAGTAGCTGATAAATTCACTTTAATGTTAAATCAAGTACCCCAGCAGGTTTCTTTTAATATGATCGCTTCTCAGGGAGCTTAGCTCTAGAGGTGATACCTCCCAAATGCAACTTTCTGCAAGGAATATGTGGGCCTTTGGAGCAGATTAAAAGAACTGTCTGTACCAACATAGCTTCTCACCATTAATAAAGTTACTTCAGATCATGACAGTGATCTCATTCACTCGGATGACTGTCCATCTAGTTTAATTTATTTTAATTGGCAGCCTTAGATCCCTCCATGGAATAAATTCCATGAATATGATGAATGATCCCAAGAACAGAGAATGTCGTAAAACAAGCTGAATTTAACCCTTGCCTTTAAACATTGTCTTTTGGGATTCCCAAATCCTATTGGCAGACAATAATTGCTGAATAATAAGTAGGAGGGGATTAGCTAGATCTGCATTGACTGTGTCTTTGGAGAATGCTAACAATAATGCCAGTTCTGTTTGCCTACCTCTAGGAAATGAACAAAGAATATGTTAGACGCAAAAGATGAACAACAGGATTTAGTGTGGTAAATAGATGCATGTCCCTGCAGAAATCAGATAACAAAGCAGAGAGAAAAATCCTAACAAGAAAACGCTGCTTACTACTTACAAACAGTTGGCCTTAATAGGCAGATTGTCATTGACCTTCCATACAGGATTACAGTTTTGCTAGAAGGAAGACTTGAATTTTAGATGTATTCATCCATATCATCAAAGATGCATGTTGTCATCATAGTTAGAGCAGGCTAACTGTGACTCTGAAAGCTTATAGAAAATGCTGTATTTTCCTCTCCAAAGGTAGGAAATAAAAAGTGACAGAAATATACATATCCCTCTTTGTGTGTAACGCTGTATTATATATCTTTTTACTCCACTTTGATTTCCTGTTTGAAATTAAATAGGCAATTATATTCAAGGATAACATTTGCTGATTGTTTTATACAACAGATTCCCACAGTAAGCAAAATAAATGTATTACTTTAGATATGATTTTTTCAAAGAAAGATTGTAAACAAACTAATTTCTAATGGGTTAATCCTAGGAAGGGAATTGTCTTTAGGGAATACATTTTACATAAACGTATAGAATTAGTATATGATTTCTTCTCTTTTTTTTTTTTTTTTTTTTTTTTTTGCTTTGAAAAACAGCCTTACGTAACTTCTTTTTATTCAGAATGGTTAATCTATTCAAGAGTTGTTCTTTAATTTCCTGTGCTAGATTTATATTTTTCATGTCATTTCTTATGACAATTTTCTTTTTAATAGCCCTTAGCTTTTTGTACTAAAAAGAGAATTCTCTAAAACTGAAAATATCTACCCCAGTACATGATGTATCCCAATATTTGTTGTGAATATTAGCCTTACTACGCCATCCAGTATGGCTCTGAAGTTCTTCTTGAAGTTATGCAGGTGCAATGAGCTTCAGATGAAAATATTGAAGGTAATTTGTAACATCAAGCTGCAATTGAATTTATATATCATGTAGACCAGTGGGCTGTAGGGGCTAAAAGTAGCTATGGTAAGATATCCCAGGAACATTTGATAATGCAGATGCACTCTACAAGATTACCATCATTGGTTTTCCTCTTGATTATGTTTAAAGAAAAATTAACTGCTAAATAAGTGTGTCAGCTTTTCAGAGAACTGTGACTGATGTTTTATGAACAAAGTTGTTGACAGTTGTTTATCATCTCAGTCTGACTGTCTGAGAAACACCGATTCAACACTTGAATCAAAAAGCACATACCAAATTTAAACTGAGAATTTATTTTAGGAAGGAATATTTCATTTGATGTTGAAAGCCACATACTTAATGCATGGAAGAACTCAGTCCTACTCAAACTTTAAAATAAGAATTTTGACATCAGAATTGTTTCCAAGAATGGAATCACTGACTGGTGGGAATTCCACGTATTCTGCTCTATATCAGTAATTTTTTTGTCCCTGGAAAGGAAAGAAGTGATATACTATGACTTACTTTTGGGCATCTCAGGTAAATTAAAGTATGACTCCAAAATCCAAGGCTAGAAGTTCTGTACTCTGAGGACAGGCAGGTAGGCATGAAAAATCTGGTACATAAATATGGGCTATGATTCATGAACTTCCCTTCCTTTTATTTTCCTAGTTAAGCAAAAGCTAAACGTTTGCTCTGGTAATATTTGCAGAAGATCTGTAGGGTTGAACTGTAGATGAAAAGGAAAATTGGAATTTAGCACCTTTTCATGGTATCCAGTACTTTGCTGCATTTAGGATTCAGCTAGATCTGTGAGCCAACAGAGCCTGGGCTGCAAAAACAAGGTACAGCTGGACAGAAGAGTTGGCAAGAAGGATGTTGGCTCTCTTCTGCCTCTAAATTCCAACAGGATGGTGTTCTAGTCGTACATAAGGTGCAAACTTGCTCTGTAGACAAAGTACTGTTGATCAGTTGATCTGGATTTCTTTTGCTAAATTTCTGGGAAAAAAATTTAAAAAAGGCCACTTCACACCATGTCAAACATCTTGCTTGTGTAAAGGTGGCAGCACCTCTATATCAGCAAAACCACTCCCTGCTAAGCTTCTGACAAGATCGCAGTTGGAGCCAGAGCTGCAGCTGCAAGAAGGGGGTGGATCAGCTACAATTTGCCTCAATGAGAAGCAGCAAATCCCAATGTGTTCTTTCAGGCATTCAAAATGCAGCACTTTGACACAAATTTTAATTGTGTAAAAGATGTAGTAGTTTAGTATAACCATGGTAGCACAGTATTAAGGAAGAAGGAAAGTTGCTTTACTTTTGCAAGAAAATAGCTCAGGGGGAAAATACTGAATACCAGAAAACTTAATCTGACTAGACTCTGAATGAATATTCTGTGGAACTCTGAGAAGTTATATATGCATACAATCACTAAGTTATTAGTTTGCAAGGGGACAATTTTCCTACCAATGGCAGAATGATGTGCATTAGGAGCACATCTTAGGAAAGAGGACTAGCGATGCTGAGTTAAACACCTAAATCCCATCTACATTAAATTAGGGAATATTGGGCCCTTAGACCCAGGCAATTTTCTGAGTCCTGAAAAGCTTAATACAACTAATAGGACCGATGGATGTACATGTCTAACACAGTGGTAGATAACTTCAGGATATCAACTTCGTGCACATTCATAGGCAGGCCTATCTGGGAAGTGCTTTAGATCTGGACCTGTCACCAACTATCTGAATGGCTCGTTGAATTCATCTTTCTCCACTGATTCTAGAGGCAGCATAAGAATTCTAGCCTAATTTTAATTGTCAGAAATTATATTATGTGGCTGTCTCTGTTTCTTGAATGAAATTATTCTCTCTCTTGTAGCTGCTGTTAGGCATCTGATGAAACTAATATTCAGCCTCTGAGTCTACTGCCTGTGGGGTTTTTTTCATTCTCTTGATTGACAAGAACTCTCCCTTAAATAGCAGATTAGATAGAAGCTCTCTCTGGTTTGTTTCCCTATTGCATGATAATAAAGCTTAAACAGGAGGAGTGAAAAATCTATGGTCTGTCTTCCTGCTCACTAGGATTTAGTGCACATGGTAGGAGGAAACCAGGCTCTTCAGAAGATGTCAGCTGTAGGAATACCTTTTCCCTGAATCCTAAATAAATTTAGGCAGGTACAGTTGCCTTAGGAAAGACTATGCTTTGTAGTCTTGCTCAAAGAAATAAACCTTAGTACAAGGAGTACCTTGAGCATACTTCATTTCTGCTATCATGAATGTCAGATATCAAATCACCCACATTTTTTTATCTTACTTTACAGGAAGAACTTGTTTCTGTGTATTTTCCCAATTAGATTATTTCTTTTTTTACTTTGCTTGGTGTTTTTGAGATGAACATTGACACAAAGGTTAAAATAACTTCAAAAGACCTTCAATTTAGTATTAGTTCTATGCAGCTACTTCCATCTTTTACTGTTCTGCATGGTCTGCCTAACCAAAGAACAAGATTTGCCATGCTCTTTGATCTTTTAAAAATATATTGAAACCTGAAATCAAGTGCTTTGCCCGAGTCTTGACTTCATTGGCAACAGCGAGCTGAATAATGTACTCACATGTAGAGTCACCCTTATATCACCTAAAAAACAAGAGATGACATCTCCTCAGAATCGGTCCAGCTATGCCTGGCAAATGATTAAATGCTCTGAAGTCTGATGTGGGTAACAAAAGGAGGGTCAAAAATAAAGAAAGGGGGAAAAAGAAAAAAAAAGGGAGAGGGGTGGATAAATAGAAAAATGAATTCCAGCTAAAACAACCCCATTTGATTAAGAGGCTGTACAAAGTGCCAAATGTCATGCTAAGGGCGTAATCTCTATTTAAAGTTATTCAGACGGCAGAGCTAAAATATTTCGCTGATACCCATAGTGCAGAGCTCTTTGCATATCTTGCTAATAATGCAAAAATAATTCTACAAAAATCACATATATCCTTTCATTTCTTTCTTTTGCTCTAACCATCTAGGTTAGAGGTTTTTTACATAGTAATACTTGGGGCAATTAAGTCTGTTTAACACAGAGACAGATGCCAGATGTATGCATGTAACAGTTACAGAGGAAGCATATGCGTAGTATCAACTCTACAAATAGTCGGGCTCCCTAGGCACTCGACAGTTTTGAAGCTAAGGGAGGGAATGTTTTTATGTTATAACATTTTCCCTTGGTGGTAGCAAATTAGCTGCCTTGTATCCATCTTCAGCTGGAACTGCAGAGAGTCACTTGAGAGCTTACAAATAAGTTTCGAGCTCTGCTAAACTGTTTCTTAGATACCTGAGAAGTGGGATACAAACCATGCCTGTGCTGTACAGGTAGACTTAAAAAAAAGTTTTATCTTTTTTTCCGTAAAACAATTTTTTCTTACCTTAATTCCTTAAAGAATTTATTCAAGGTCAGGCTGAGCCTTGCTTTCAGATATGGTGCTTCACACACAATTTTTGTCTCCTTGGGAATTAAAGCAATTCTTAAAGAATAACAAAGAAAAGCTACATTTTTATTAGGAAACTCAGAGACTGATTTTGAAAAACTGTGCAGGAGATATTTGGGCTCAGTTGTCTCTGCTTCCCATTATCTGTGATACTAAGAATTCAAGCCAATAATAACTGTACAGGTCTCTTGCCTTTTCTTTCCAATAGAACAAAAAGGCTGGGAGGAGGGAGAGCCATTAAAATCAAGACATGGTGTAAAGCATACATGAAACTCAAAATCAAATAAATATTTTAGTGATAAGTTCCAGTAAATGAAAAGGTCTCTTTAAATACCCCAAGAAAGTTGAACATAATCCATGCCTAGAAAAGGTTTTACTGCATTTTATAGCAAGTCTGCCCCATTTCTAGGGGTGTAGTATCTTCACCACCTCTACAGAGTAAAGATTTTCTTAAAGGAAATCAATAGACTGACAGCGACTGACATATTCTGAATCCTTCAGTAGCTTTAAAGTTAGCAGTTGCATCTTTTACTTGTTTTGCCAGAACAGTGTTTAACTTATCTAATGCCTCACTGCTGGCTTTCTTTGGAAGGGTGTTCAGATAAGTAAACTGAGGGCAAAGCTAAGAGAAATTACCCTGACTGCATCTTGGTCATGATGTTTGTAACTAGCCTTTAATTCTTCTCCAGGACTAAAATTAATTTCCTATAAGAACATGATGAGGGCTCAGTTGAGTGGTTGCTAGAGACCAGAAAAATAGCTTCTAACAGTATAGCAGGCTTAAAGAGTGAAGATATTAGTAAAAACAATGAACACATAATGACAACATCTTTGGAAATAGTTCCCAAATTACCAATTTTTCTTAAAGATATGTTTTGTCACATCACAGTACTCTGACATCAATACAAAAGTTGAAGCTATAACAAATGCAAAGATGACAGGTAAAAAGATGACTCTCAGTTGAGCAGCTCAGTGGCTGCAAATAAAAGTAACTAGCAAGAAAGATTTTTTGTATTAGTGTTAATATCTATAATCTCATCTATCCTTGAAATATAAGAAATTGATCTGGAATTTAAGGTTCTTGATGAAGGATCTGGAGAAAAGAAGATGTGAATATTCTGAAGTCATCTTGCAGAATATTCATTTACAGTTCATGGAGAACCTGAAAATATGTTATTGAATATGTTTACAAGTACAATTATTTTTGTCAAACTAGTTATATTTAGAGAGTCAGATCTGAAAAAGGCATCCTTAATTATTCTTTTTGATTGATCTAATTGGACTATTATCTGGGCAGAAAGCTAAGCAAGGTAGCATTATGAAACTCAAATTCCTAAGACAATGCAGGTGCTTCATGAACTTGTGTAAGGGTAATCCCATTCTGCAAATCTCTTTTGAAGGTGGTAATAAAACATACCAGCAGCAATCTGCTAAACAATAGTCTAGGGCACCATCTAATCAAACAATAATGAATATGTTACTTAGCATAGCATAGGGGAGACTCTATATGAAGCTCTTAAATAATTTTTTTTTTCCTAAGAAGGTATTTCTGTATCTGTATGTACGAGTGAGAGCTCCTTAAGATGCCTGGACAACTTCAGCGTTTTTCTGAGAGCAGCATCATGAAAAATGTTCTTCCTCCTGTTAGATGCATTGTACCACTCATGAAGTCCAAAGTATATGACCTGTATATGACATCAACCTTTTGAAGCAGAGAATGATACCCAGTGGGCTTTTCCATCTATAAGTATGAAACAGACGTGGTCCCATTATGTCTGGTACAGGAGATTTGGAATGTAAATCCAGGCATGCTGGCAGGAATGTGGAGGAAACTACTCTCTTTCATCCAAGTGTCCATATTCTGAGTGGTTCAGCATCCATATAGCCTGTAGTCATTTTTTGTGCGACTTTGTACAGGAAAACAGCATTTGAAAATCTTTACTGCATTGATTCTGTTTTGGACAAAATCATGCTCCTACGTGGAACCTGACAGACTTCTTCCATTCAAGAGAGTCTACCTATAGTCAGGATGTAAAGAGAGCTATCAAAAAGGCATAGAAACAAATTTCTTCAGAAGCCTTTCATGTCTTTCTTCTCAGTGGCACCCTCATCAGTCAATGTCTGTAAAGAAGTTGTCATATCCAAATTTGAGACAAGCTTAAAAAGCAAAAACCTTGGTGCCTTTTAATTAAAGATTTGTATACTGAGATAATTGGCAACCACTGAGGAAGGCTCAGTGGTGTAATATATAGCTAATCGTTGGTGGCTTGACGGTGTGACAGATGGGGATAGCTTCTTTAAATTATGGAGCTTTTATATTGGTATTTTCAGGAAATGTCAACAGCCTGATTATATTTTCACTAATGGTGTCTTTCCTACCCATTCATTGCTTTTGTTAGTCATAATCACTTGTTACCTCGTCTCCAACTGTAAAATCTATTAATATTCATATAGGATGCCTTACAATGGGCCTAGTTAATGACTGGATTCCTAAACATTGCCACGGTACAATATACAGTGTTAGTATTAAATAAATATTACAAATTATATATGGAAATTATTAATTTTATAATTGTGAGTAGATTGCAATAAAGTTAGTAAAAAAGAATGTGAAGTTCATGCAAATTTTGAAAATGATTATACAAATTCAGTTAGATTTCAGATTTAAGAATCATTGCATTTTTAGGTGCCAGTACTGAAACAATCCCACTGTGAAATCTGTGGAACTGCCTTGATCAAGAGTAGGAAAATGTGTTATATTAAAAATGTTCTTTCTAACAGATCCAGAAGCCTGTTCTCATCTGTTAATTACTGCAGTTTTGTTTCTCTTCTTTTCCAGGAAACAGCTTTTGGGCTTTACAACAAAGATTTGCAGTTTAAAACTATGAATCTGTCCGATCACTAATATTTCCCTGTAGCTTCTCAGCTAAGCACAGGGCTGGCATAGCTAGTCCTTGCACGTTTCCTCCCTGCAGCCCTAGGCTAGGAAGAGTTTTTTTATGGTGGGATGGGGAAGAGGCAAAAATACCTTTTCATAACTGTAATGTGGTCTTTTTACTGCAAATTAGAGTAGGTGCCAGACTGACTTCAAGGTGAACGTCGGAAACCAAAACTGGTGTCCATTCTCAGCCTCTCCTCTTTCTCCTCTAATACAAAGAAATGAGACACCTTTTTTACTAGTCATATATATTCAGTTCACTGCCAACTATAGACTTCTGTGTTTACACCTTTAAGAAGCATAGTGAAAAATTTCAAGGGCCGTGAGCTGTGCCTGGGCCACAGATAGAAATTGTTTTTTCTCCTGTGGAAGTTTTGATGTTGTTGTGAATTTTGGAAGCAGAGCCTATCCCTGTCTGTGACTCACAGGTCTGATTTGCCTCCAGAACAGCAAGGCAGAGGCCAAAGACCCATTGTTGGGATCTGTGGACCAGCCCGCTGTGAGGATGGAAAATTTTCAGGTAACAGAAATATTTTCTTGTTCTTACACCATCTTTAAAGAAAAACATGTGATTGCCATTAAATCATAAGCATGAATTTAAAGCATACTTCCATAAGAAGTATATTAAATGTTCCCATAAGGAAAACGATAAATGTTCTGTAGTGCGCTGTGGAATCCTGAAATATTCCTCCAATATTTATGGTTTGGGACAAACGTGAGATAGAGTTAAATCCATAGGCCCACTATTTTTTTATGACTTTTAAAATGTTTTATGCCATGTCAATATAAAAACATATATTGTCTTTATCCTGTTTCCAGAAAACAAGCAAGCAAACAAACAAACAAACAAAAAACTAATAAAAGCCCAACAACCAACAATGGGAAACTCTGTAAGGACTACAGACCTCAGAAGCTTTTAGTTATGATATCAGGAAAAGACCAAGAGATCCAAGAGGTTTAAAAAAGTAGCAGTCCATTCTCATTTTACTGCCAGTCATTTTGCTAATCTGAGCTACATAATTGCCTTGCCTAACTGAAAGGAGCCTTTAAACAGACAAGCCAATATAAATACTCAGATTGGAGACAGCTCTGTTTAATAACAGCAAGCATGTGTATAGAAGTATTTGTTTACCTCTGCTCATTTATGTCAAAATCAATTGTAATTAAACAGGAATCCAACCACAGTAGTAGTACTTTAGCTGATTGTTCTCATCAGAAGTGTCATATAGCCCCAGTGTTTAGGACATGTCAAAGCAGCCCATTATTTCTCTCCTGTAATAAATACCTACTTATAGCCTTTTCAGTTCTTTAGTAAAGGCAATTGCCTGTCTCAAAAAAAGTAAGATACCATTTCACCATGAGCCATAAAAAAGTAAGACAGCAATTCTGGGAGGTTTTCTGGTCATAGTACAGAAATTACTGAAGTTCTGAAAGGTAGAGTTATTTATATTCTCTATTAGAAATTAGATGCCATTTATTGTCCATCTGTTTACACATATGTCCATAAAAAACAGATTTTTCATATCTATTCAAGGTATTAAATTATGTAAAACATATTTTATTAGTCTAAAGCAAGTACTGGTTGGGTGTTTTTATGTCATGTGTTTGTGCTTAGACCATAGAAGTATAAGCTACAAAGGATTTTACATCTTGTTTCATTATTGAATGAATTCTGAAAGGAAATATTTTCAATAATGAATACAAATTCACAACATCAAGAGTGAAATGAATCTGTCTCCTAGGGAAGCCAATGTGAACCCCATGCATGCACTCAAAGGCAGATCTTTCTCTTTGTAATGTGAAACAAGGGTCAGAAAACATATGCATTACTGTTCAGCCTGTAATGCAATGAAGAATGGAGCATTTCAAGAGTGAAGCTAGATGGTATCAGCAGTGTGAAACTGCATGCTTCAAAAAGAAGACATATATTTTGGAGTGGGTCCTCCAGTGTATTTTTAATTTGGAGCTGCTAGTTGATAGCCATTCCAGTCAACTGAGTCAGCCAGTGAGACCTCCCTGACAATTAATGATTATTTTTAAGCTTCCATATTTATAGAAAAGAAGAAAAAAAAAGTCAATTAGGAGGAGATGTTTATGGAATAGTAAAAACTAGGTGTCACCTGTTGAAAGAAAAAAAGAGTAAATAATTAAGATATCTGAAAGATAGACTAGCATTTCCTGGGACAATAAAAAATAAGGAAAGCTATTGACATTTTAAAATATTCAGTGTTATTCATGTACTTAGCTAGCCATATCCTCACTTAGCCTTCACTGTTGAACATATGCTACATTTTTTTATACTTTGTGAGTAAAAAGTTCTTAGAACAGAATGCACTTGAATGACTGTTTACCAGGTTATATTTTATAAATTATAATGATCTGAACTCTTTCTGCTTCATTTAACTTCAAATACAATTTAATAACATCATTTACATGTTTTGGGAGGAATATGATTGAATAGGTCTATATCTAGGACTAGGTATAGGTATAGGTATAGGTCTATGGTCCAGGCTTGTGTATAGGGGAAATCAGGTTTTAAATATATGCATATATATACGTATCTTTACATACATATATACGTATATATAGAAGCATATATGTACATGTGTATATACACATATTTAAAGTCTACTTTTCCCTACACAAAGCAAAGCATGAACATTTACTTCTTTACATGTGCAGTACTTTGATACAGAGTATAGTCTTCTTCATCTTATAAACATAATACATGAAATACTTTTTGAAAATGTTTATATGCTGATGTTTTATGTACATGGATTGTTTACTTTTCATTTGCTTTTCTGCTTTGTGTGCTTATGTGTAATTTAAATAATTAGGGTCCAATTAAATTAGAAAAGATATTGTATGTATTAACTCAGTTTGACTACATTGAGTCACTGTTTAAAAAAAAATAAATCTTGAGTTTCTTCTTTGTTATTATGCAAATTTCATATAATTAGTAAGTCAAACTAAGATATCTCAGTTTTAGACATTGAAAGGAGTCAGCTATCTAAAGCATTAATTAATTAACTTTATAGTGAAATATATTTAGGGTGAAATCAGTACCCATATTTAATTCTGTTCACAATATTTATGAGGAAAGTGTAGGAAATTAAAGATAGCACAACAAAAGTTTCTTTTGCTTTAAACTTGCTACAGAAGGCAGATGTTAAATATAGCTCCTCTGGTAATATAGAATAAAATATGTAAGATATGTCTTATGTTGCACCAAAATACATACCTTGCATTGCATTTTATATGTTGCCAATGTAACTTTCATTCTACACCATCTTAAATTTCTATCCAGAATACATTTCCTATCTAGGTGTCTGTTGCTTCCAGATAGCTTGTTTCCTTTTTTTTTCTGTGGCTGATAATTTAGCAGTTCTATTTTAGTGTATGTTCTCCCCTAAGTGCATAAAGCACTTCTGACTGTTTACCCTTAAAGCTCCAGAGAGTTAGGAAAACCTCTAGGCTGCTTCTGTTTATTGTACACACTTGCGCTGTTAAGGGTTTATTTTCAACAGGAGGGAGACAAGTATAGAGATAAAGACTGATGGTGCATATCACTTTACCAGCACATCTTGCTGTACAGCACAGTGTATGACCTATTTTACGTATATATATTTATATATTTACCTTTAAATTGATTCTATTTTCTCATATATACTAATTTGGCCCTCGGTGGTGATAGTTCACCTCGTGTTTATAGTTTCTGCTGCTAGTACAAAAGTGCCTGTTTGATTTTCTTCACTGTCTGCTAGCTGTAGCCATCAAAATTACAGGTTAATAGTGAGACAAGCAGCTTATAATGTATGATAATCAATACTCAAAATCCGTTTCCTATGATGTGACATAAAAGAGTGAAGTGAAAAGACAAAGATTTTCAAGACTACAGCACCAAAGCTCAAGCAATGCAGGTGGTTTTCACTTCAAGGTCATTCAGTATTTGTTTCTTCTTCTTTTTTGGCTTCATATTTAATTCAGTCCCTGCTAGGATGCCCAGGGAGCAGAAATGGAAAGTTAGTCAATACTGCGAGTATGAATGCAAGTATAAAAACTGCTTTAGCAAATGCAGGAAATGAGAAGGGGAAGGAAGTTATGGCACACAATATATATAACATATATATGCTATATGATATATATCTCTTTTACTTAGAGATTACAAGCAAACTTAGTATTTTTATTGACAGTAATGAATAATGTAAATACTGTGTAAGACTTATGGTCATACCCAGTGTGTATTTATGCACATGCATAAAAGCTAAGAATTTAAAATCCTAGGACAACTTGCTTATAACAAAATTAACTTAATCTTGAAATCTTGTCTAGTCTTGAAAATCTCAAAGCATAGTTTTTGGCACAGTACTGAATACTTAGTGTAGTTAACTTATTTCCAGTGGCTGAGAATTTCTCTGATCTTTACCTTTCATCTGAAGTTTGTTAATTTCAATCTCAGTTCAGGGAACAATTTTATTAATTTTTTTTTTTTTTTTTAATCCAAATACAGTTCAGTCACGTTTTAGAACAAGAGACAGTGCCAAGATAGAACTTCCCAGTCATATATTTCATATGCATATATATGTGTTGTCAATGTATACAGCAAATAATTGTATATAGACATATGAACATTTATTTAATGTATTTTAAAACAATATGACACAGAATACTACCTGAAAGGCAGGAAGAGTTTTCCTCCTACAGATGGTCTTTTTGTGGTTTAATGAAATAGTTTGTAATGCATTGAAATCTTCCCAATTGCATTCACTGATGGTCTGCCAGTACACTATGAGCTCTTGACACGACACATTAAAGTATGTTAAAGAAATGTTAAAAAATGTAAAAAGAATGTTTTACAGGAAGTACTTTTTTTTTTTTTTTTTTTCTGTGAAAAAGAAAGGAGCAAAGAGGAATCCTGCTTTAATGGAATAATTGAAAAGACAGAGAGCAGCAGAGAAAAGTGTTGGTCCATTGATTGTGCAGTTCTGGGCATTTTATGGTAGCTAACATGCAGCATGTTTTTATTGTCATCTTTTGTTAAATAGGGACCAAAATTATTTACAAAAATTTATACAAAGGATAGTTAATAAAAGTAAACAAAATAAAACAGGTAGTTGGAAAGCTGATTAATTACTTAAGGAAACCTTTAAAGGTGTCAGAAAACTTTTACTCAGCATTGTCATGAATTCCACATAAGAAAAAATGGTTTTAGATATGGTTAAAGAAAATCCTAAACAAAACACCTATTATTTCTTCTTACTATATAGGTCCACTTTTAAAGCTAGAGGCTAAGCTTGACAGCAACCGACTTGGTAGGATTAGGAGGAAGAGAAAAAGAATAAAATTAATAAATAGCAAGCATTTGTAAAATCTGAAGTTCTAGAATTAATATTGAAAGGGTTGGTCTTGGGGCAATTTTTTTGTTTATTTCTCTTGGATTTCTGTGATAAAACATAATCAAATTTGGCTAGTGTTAACTAGCCCATCCCATGCTAAAGTTTGGAACCTTTCTCTCCAATGCTTTTGCCACATGTACCTTTTAAAATATATTGATTTTGTTTGGTTTGTGGAGTTTTATGTTTTCTTTTTTGAGAGAGAGAGAGAGTAGCAGTTTCACTTGGCTGTTTTAAGCAGCAGCTGTTTGATGCTGTAGAAGCTCCGGAAAACTAGATACAGAGAACTTTAGTGGAGGTGAACTGATGGGTGGGATGAGGTGTATAGCACGAGGTGTGTAGCAATGTCTTGTATTTGTGTGGCTCCCTTTTCATTAAGCAATTGTCACCACATATGTTGTCTCTATGGTTATGCATACCAATGACATCTCATTCAAGTGAAGTAAAATCAAAGACCACAAAGTTAAATCTCTTCATTAAACTCTTCTCAGTTCTGTCACGATGTTATGGTGCCCGGGTAGGGGATGTCTTTTACCCTTGCTTTTTGTTACTATAATTCTGACTTTTATTGCACATTAAAACCAGCGTGCAGCTTACTTTTTCCTGGAAGTCATAGATTCATAGAATGGTTTATGTTGGAAGGGACCTTAAAGATCTTCTAGTCCAACCTGCCTGCTATGGGCAGGAAGGCCTTTCACTAGATCAGGTGGCTCAAAGCCCTGTCCAACCTGACTTTGAAATCTTCCAGTGATGAGGCATCCACGACTTCTCTGGAAAACCTGTTCCCGTGTCTCATCACCTTTATATTAAAAAGTTTCTTCCTGATTTACAATCTAAATCTCTCCTCTTTCAGTTTCTGCAGCCCAGGATACAATGTTTTTTCTGGGCTGTGAGTGCACATTGCCAGCTTATGTCCAATTTTTCCTCCACCAGTACCCCTAAGTACCCCCCTTCTCCACAGGGCTGCTCTCAATCCATTCATCCCACAGTCCGTATTGATACTGGTGATTTCCCTGAATCAGGTGCATGACCTTGCACTTGGCCTCGTTGAACTTTATGAGGTTCGCAGGGGTTCACTCCTCAAGCCTGTCAAGGCCCCTCTGAATGGCATCCCTTTCCTCTAGTAAATCAACTGCACATCTCAGCTTGGTGTGATCTGCAAATTTGCTGAGGGTGCACTCAATTCCACTGTCTATGTCATTGATGCAGATACTAAATAATGTTATCCCAGTGTGGACCCCTGAGGGACACTACTCATTACTAGTTTTCACTTGGACATTGAGCCATTGGCTGCAACACTTTGCATGCGACCATGCAGCCGATTCCTTGTCCCTCTAACAGTCCATCCATCAAACCCACTTCTTTCTAATTTAGCAGCAAGAATATTATCAGGGACCGTATTAAAGGCCTTACAAAAGTCTAGGTAAATGACATCCATAGCTCTTCCCTTGTTTGCTGATGCAGTCACTCCATTGTGGAAGGACACTAGCCTAGTTAGACAGAACCTGCCCTTGGTCAAGCTTGTCTCTAATCATCTCCCTGTATTCCATATGTTTTTATATATCTTCCAGAAAGACCTGTTCCATGATCTTAGCAGGCACAGAGGTGAGGCTGATTCATGTCTGTGAATTTTATATTTAAAGACTTTCCATTGCATTCTTTTCCTCAAGAATCACTCTCTGTCCTCCTCTCTCTGTACCTCATTCTGTCTTGCTTTTGATATTTTTTTAGGGCTTACACCAGTCTTAGATCTTAAAATCTTCAATGAAGGGAGCACATATACAGAACAACTTTTTTTCATAGAACTGTATCATTAGCAAGTATCAGTTCTGAGTAAATTATCTCACCCTGATTTAACTGATCATTGTGACATAACAGAGTCTGATTTAAATTTAAGTCACATATATTCATGTCTTTTTAGAAATGTGAACAGTCAAAACTGTTTACACTATTGGATTCTAACAGATCATCTTTGGTGTTTCTTCTGTGTCAGGCTTCTGCTGTACAACTGTCCATGAATCTAGTACTGCCATTATTAGATTACTAGGAATCTTTTTCCTAATTTAGAAAGATGATGATCACTTAAATTTTCCCTATCTTTGGGTCAGCAAGTTTGTTCTGCTTTTCTGAAGACCTGTTATGCATGTCTGTTTGTGTATGTTTCACCCATACATTTAAAGGTATACTCATAGTTATTTGTCTAACTGGAATTCCAGGCATTTTGTAAATACTAAATTCCTCAAATAAAATGAATATTTGAACCCATCTGCCTATTTTGTGGAAGAAAATGTTTAATAGCTAAAGACCAATGTATAGCTGATTGAAACCTAGAGATGATAAAAGGATTTATTCTGTCAGTATTTACTAGAGAGTACTGATAAGAAGAAGAAAAATAAAGCAACTTGAATCAGAGTTGTGTTTTTCTAAAAAACAGATTTCAAGAGTATTTTAGGAATTTTCCTTATCCCTGACATTGGATTAGAGTCATGTATACAATTATAAAGTAGTAAATGGTGATCCAAACATATTTATTAGTGTAAAATGACAGACAACCTCAGGTCTTTAAACAGAAAGTTTTCTTTATGTCTTTTTATTATAGAACCGAAAGTATCAAAATTTATGTTCTAAAAATGTAATGAATAAAAAAGTCTTCTTTAACTATATTCTTTGAAAGAAATAGGAATATAGAAATCCTATCTGAAAACATTATCAGTTCAAATAGTGTGTCACGGTTTGTCATTCTTCCAAATTGTATGTATTGAGCAAATCCATTTTCACTTACTTGCACCAAAATAAAAAAGGGGAAAACTGATTACATGATCCATACTCATGTCTAATAAAATTGCAATATGCACTTTTTGACAAGCTTATATTTAATGCATACTGATGGAAAATTCTAGTTCTCTGTTCTCAGCAGGAAAAGTAGGCTTTTTAAGAAAACCTTTTTATTTTGTGACTGTCACACAACATAAAAATTATAAACGAAATGGAGGTGACAAAAATGAAAAGCCAGCTTGCTGATTTTTATGAGTGTTTGTATTTCCAGAAAGGCAGTCATTGCTCAGTTATTTGATTTGAAAAATTAATCCTGATAATGCCTTTTGAGTTCCTTAAGTACTGTTCACTCTTTTCTAGGATGAGTTTTACAGAACAAAGCCTAACAGATTTCTACAGCAGATTAGTTTACAGATGAAGCTCAATTCCACTGAGAATGATTCTCTAATGACCCCTTTATACTTCCATTGGGCTGTGTGAATGCTTTAATACATACAGAACAGTTAAATAAATCTATTGTCTCAACTAACGGGTTTATGCAGTCCTTCTGAAATATTTTAATTATAGCTTCTTCTTTTTCTCCATAATTAAGAAACCAGATGTCAAGTAAGCCCATCACGTGTTGATCATAGCCCATCCATTAGTTTAGAGAAATCCACTTATAATTAGAGTTTTTTTCTCTTTCTCCTTTGTTTTACAGAGCAAGAAGAATGTGTTAACTGCACAGATGAATGCAGAGTGCTTGGTCATTCTGACAGGTGTTGGATGCCACAGTTCCCTGCAGCCAGTCAGGCTGAGAACGCAGATTATCGCACAAATCTCTTTGTACCCACAGTTGAAGCTAATGTTGAGACTGAGACATACGAAACTGTGAATCCCACCGGGAAAAAGACTTTTTGTACATTTGGGAAAGACAAGAGAGAGCACACAATTCTCATTGCCAATGTTAAACCTTACTTAAAAGCCAAACGTGCCCTGAGTCCTCTGCTTCAGGAGGTTCCCTCAGCATCGAGCAGCCCAACCAAGACATGCATCGAGCCTTGCAC
The DNA here is from genome assembly GCF_964106895.1 of Numenius arquata. Classification (NCBI taxonomy): domain Eukaryota; kingdom Metazoa; phylum Chordata; class Aves; order Charadriiformes; family Scolopacidae; genus Numenius; species Numenius arquata. Next base: position 104,558,028 of record NC_133576.1, on the reverse strand, counting down.
CTCAACAAAAGGACCACTGGATGGTTGTGAAGTGAAATCAGGAGCCTTGGCTGAACCAAGCAGCCAGTACTTGTCAACTGACAGTCAGTATCTATCGCCTAGTAAACAGTCAAAAGACGCTCCCTTCATTGCATCAGATCAGATGGCTAGGGCCTTTGCAGATGTGCATTCCCGAGTGAGCCGAGACTCAAGTGAGATGGACTCTGTTCTGGAGCAGTTAGACCGTTCAGCCCGGGATCTAGGCAGGGAGTCGGTGGATGCCGAGGAAGTTGTGAGAGAAATAGACAAGCTCTTGCAGGACTGTCGGGGAAGCGACCCTGTGGCTGTCAGAAAGTGAGGGGGAAAATAAGGACAGGCTGGCAGTTACGTTCCTCTTCTGCTGATTAAAAGTCAATAAATAAATAAATCCCCTGGTTGTAACAGATTTACAGGAATGAAGGAAGACCAATGCTGCTTTAAGGCTTTTAGTGAACATCTGAAGTGCCCACAAGTATGTTCTTTTCACTGCTCTTTCTTTTTGACAGATAACACTGGTTTCATTTTGACCAAGCTTTCATTAGGACAGAGTCAAGTACACTAAGAACAAAATGAAAGAAGGAGAGACCATGCCATTTTGACAATCTGATAGGAAGGTGTGAGAAAGGTGGAATGGAAATACGTCCGATACTTTAAGACTGTCCTCAATAGCTGATGCTGACTTTACTGTTTACGTATAAACCCCAAGAAAAACAGGGTTGAATAATTCTGATCTGTGGTGGATTTCCAGCAGTCACCACAGGCTTCTACTGAAAGTCCTAAAAAGAGTTCTTGTAGTAGTCCAAGTGACACCAAACATTAACATTCATTTGTGGTAAACATTTATGTACAAAGTTATCTGCCACAAATATGGAAAAAAAAAGAACAAGAAAACAAAAAAACCCATTCCAGGTCATTATTCAACAAAGCATATCCTGATCATTAGTAAAACACTTCATATCATATTAAGATTAAATGTAAAATGATATAGTCCATTTTGTCCTGCACAGACATAAGCTAATTCACTTGATAAAAAAAAAAAAAAAAAAGATTTTAATATCTATTTAGCATTTTAGTGTCCAACAACCTATAAATAGCTAGCAGTAACTTTTAAAAAAACTGAAGTAAAATAAAGTTTAAAAAAAAAAGTTACCTTTAAGGGTAATACACAAAAGAAATTAACATTATTAACACTTTTTTATTCATTTTTGGACACTAAAATAGCTCAGGAAAGTGAAAATGTCTTAGACATCCACAAAAATCACATGATCATTTAAATGTGCAAATGTAAGAAGATTCAGTGTGTTTACATCAAATGACATATTTTTATTGATTTATTGCAGATTCAGTGCATATGAGCCAAATTGTTGAGTGTATAAGAGCTATATTGTGTATTTTATTAAATTAATATATAGTTGTGTTGCAAAAATATTTGGGCTTATATTGTAAATGGCAAGTGTTGCCTCAGTAGCTGTCGAACTCTATGAGTTTTGTTTTTTCCTGCTTCCTTTTCCCCATGGATTGTGGGAAGCAGCGCCTCAGAGCAAAGTCTCTTGTTTAATGTATGGTCTACGAAGTACTGCAGTACATAATCTGTTCAAAATGTGTTTGAGTGAGCTGATGGAGCTAACTGAACGGCCTACAAATACATCCATCAGTCATGGTTATGTGCAAGTCCTTGTAGAAGCTTCTATTGCTAGCCCATGTTTAACAACAAAAAATTACACTCGAACCAACATCTGGAACCTCCTTGGTTGTTTTTTGCTTGTTTGTTTGGTTGGTTTTTTTTTTGTTTTTTTTTTTTTAAAACACATTCAGCCACCTTGTTTAATGTAGAATATTTGATTGACCTCTTAAGAGATGCCACCATTTTCAAAGTTTTGTTGTTAGGTTCATAGAGATGAAAAACATGTCACTACCAATGGGGCATGGGCAGTATTTTATCTGATTCTTTAGAACGTGCAATTGTTTACTGCAGTTCTAGATAAACACTGCTTTTTTTGGAGGGTGTTTTTAGTTTGGTTTTCATTTGTTCTGAAAAGTATTTGCAAAATAACTTGGGATATAGTTTCTACTTTTTACTGTTTTTTCTAAGGGTACTTTTATTGCATTTGAAAAATTCAAAAATCCCTTCAGACGGAAGTTAAAAACCAACCCACATTCAAAATGAACTTGCACAGAACAAGAAGAAGCAAATGAATATAATGTTTAGCTCAGGATTTGTCCCATATATACTTCAGATAGTCTGTTGAAAATACCACTATGGCGCAGTGTTTAAAAATGTTGTATTGGGTTTATTAAATTTAATCTGTACTAGACACACATATGTAAAAGAGGTTGCCAATCTCAAATCCCTCAAAGCCATAGGTTTCATCAGTTCAAGAAAGAAAGTTGACCCAACAGCCTGTTTTGATGTTGGGATTGCTGTTAAATGGTGATTTTAACTAGTCAGTCCTACAATGAATTATCTTTGGGAGACAACCATTCTGACAGTTTGCTTTTAGCTCCTCCTGTTAAAAAAGTCTACAACTACATGTAAAAAAGGGATCTTGTACATGTCTTAAGCTACTCTCCATGTTTTGGACAATTTATGTATCTAAAATGTGGTGTTGTCTGTGTTAATTTTATATTATTTTTTTTTTGGCCAGGAGACCCGAGATTGGTTTTGCTTGATAGCTTGATAGCTTGAAATTCCATAGTGGAGAGGATTTCTTATTGTTTGATCAGTCTTTTATACGTATTTCTGTGGTGCCCATCACTTCAGTGTCTGTGCACCAAGTCTTTAGCTCTGCCAGTGAGATCCATTATTCAGCAAAATCTAAGCCAGTATGTAAATGCAGTCAAGTGATGGAAATTTGTGTATTTTATAAATTATTTTAACACTGAGTAACCAATTGTACAATTCATGTATGTTTCTGAAGACATAAAACCACAACATTCTGAGAAAGGGCTGTGCCAATGTAAGAGGAATTTACCTTAAGGCTCTCTGTCACTAGTGATTTACTAGCTTTAGCTGTTTAACACATTATCTGTATTTAGTAGTGATTATTTATTTACCACTCTGAGGTAATTCAGAATTCATGACTCACAGCTTTATAGAAGAGTTTAGGAAATCTTGCTTTTATTTAAGTTGGCTGACAACTGCCTTTTGTTGTAGATCTCTGGCATACTGCTTCCAATAAGGATATCCCAGGTTAAAAGATCTGTTTGACATGTAATGAACCAATAAACCTGCAGAGCTTATACAATGTGAGTTTTGCTCGTTCAGTTAAAATTAACACGATTGTGTGTGAAGGAAGTACAACACACACAAGAATTCAAAAAGTATTTTTTCTCCATGGTATCTCGACTATCACCACTGGAGAAAAAGGCAGCAATGAAAGATAGTTTATTTCTCTCATTCTTTACATACATGTTTTATAAGACTGAAAGAAAATATCTGCCACATGATTATAAAAAGAATGGCAGAGTTAAGGGACGCAAGCTAAGTAACTAATAAAATTGTACTGTACACTGTGAATAGCAAATAAGGCATTCAGTATCTTTTTTTTTTCTAATTAATGGAAGCCATCAACTGGGAGTTCCTTAAACAATTGCCCGCTCAAATCAGAACTTTCTTTTTCTGTTTTGTTTTGGGTTTTTTTTTCTTGGCATATTTATCAGGAAACAGATTCTCCTGAACTGTGATTTGCCACTTGAGAGTATAGGTTTCCCAGTCCAAGTTACCCCTAGAAGACAAACATTGCTCATAGTGGAGCAAGATACATCATTCAAATAAACTTTCAAGCTGCTTGCTATCCAATGGAAGGGAAATTGCTGAGGTCAAGAAGGGGTCTGAAGCCTAGCATAATATACGTCCACTCATTATTGTTTAATTACTTTCTTTTAACATTAGGCAGTGATTATTATTGCATTAATTCAAATGGGAGTTTTGGCTATCAAGATTTGTTGATTTGAAGTGTAATTGAATGAAACCTGATTATGGTTTTGACTTCTCTGGCCCAATTGTGATACAGGTTGGCATTCACATTTATCAGCCCCTGTCTCCCCATATGGCTCAAAGTTGCACCAATGACTGGTGAATGACACAAAAAACAAACAAAAGCAGCATACATTGTATGGATTATCTCAACCGCTATTGTTTAATGGCTGTGTTTAATGTGACCTATCTGGAAAATGAGGACTACAAATAAAAAGCAATTACTAATAGTGGTGTTGCCTGCTTTTGCATTCATTAACACAGAAGAAATGTGTTAAACACTGCATACCACAGGGAGCCTGATGGTAATTACTTTGGAAAAGCAACTTGTGGCAATGCGGTTGTTACAGCTAGTTATCAGTTTGCCAAAAAAATGACAGTTCCTGTTTCATTTATTAGAAATGTGTAACCGTTTTCTCTCAACAGGAAGGTGGTGAAGAGTTTTCATCAAGCTGGGTAGGTTTATCTTTTAAGCAGCTGATGTGCTGAATCCCTACGGGCTGTTATTTGCTCATACGAACATGAAGCTGAATAAAGGATAGTTTGGTTTAGTACACTGGTGCTAGTTCACCAAAAGCATTATAAATGCGGGTATAAGTTCTTAAAGACTGTCAGCCCAACATGAAAGATCAAAACACTGCTTGAGTATACAAGTGGAGAAAAAAATCTGAAAAATGTAAAGGGTTGGGGGTTTTGTTTTCTTTTTTTTTTTTTTAATGTGTCTTTCTTTAGAGCTTGAGTAAAAGAGGTAAATAATTTTATTCATGTTGCTGTAAACAACATGACAAAATGCTGGGAAAAATATGACTAGTTCTATGTCTGGTTCTTTGAGTTTGTTGTTATAATTTAACACTTTTATTAACCTCTTCCTTTTTTTTTTTTTTTTTTTTTTTTTGTTCTGTTTGAGCAGCATGATCTACCCCTCAGCTTATGTGGCCCTTTCTGTCTGCTTCTGTGTGACTGTAGAAATGACATACCAAATAGTATAAAGCCTCCACACGGGATTTTTTGGGAGGGCTGGGGAATTTGGTTTAGGGTTCTTCTGTTTGTTTGTTTGGGTTTTTTTACCAGTAATTGAGTAAATTGGTATTGCTTTTGACAGCAAAATAGAATTTTAGTTTGTTCAAAATACTATAGATATTATGAGGATATGTACTAGTCCTGCAGGCAGAATTACCTTTTACCCATTGCATGTTTTCTGCAAGTCTCCTTGCCAGAAACAAAACCAGCCTGCATCTATATAGCTGGCTATCCTAGGCACAGAAACCCCCCATTGTTTTCTTCCCTTTTTCCTGCTACATATATTTGTCTTTCTACAGGCTGAATTCCAAAATCTAGCAAGCCACTGTCTGTGCAGAGCCCTGCCAGAATGTACCTTATGTTGCTGAAGGCCTCATTGGACATGGGTTGTTACTGTCTTGCTGTCTTCAACTGTGTGTAATTCAGAGCTTGGCTGGATCCACAGTATATGTAGAACAAGTCATAAACCATCCTGGCTTTTCTTTACCCAGAATACAGAGTCATTGATTTCTCATTTGGAAAATGGCCAGTCTGTCAGACAGAGATTTTTAGATCTCCTTTAAGCCAACCACGTATAACTGCTTCAGGGTGTTCACTCATGGGATAAATACCCTATCCTTATCCTTTATTGAGTCTAAGACATGAAAGCAGCTGAAAGCTTATTTCTTCAGTTAGTAATGTTTCCCTAAAAATGAAATTTCTCCAGTAGAAAGAAGGGACAGCTCTCTGCTGTATGTATAGCTTGATTTGTGAAAGGTCACCTTAGTATCAGTAGTGCATGCAGAAATGGAACAGGGAATTAATGAGCCATCTAAGAATTTTCTGAGATGTATATTCCATAATGCATATGTTATAATTCAGGGGAGAGAGCACAGTATCTTGGTTTATTTATTGCTGATGGTTCCTGATAATGCTTGACTCACAAAAATGTTTAGTTCATGTTTTGGAGAAACATTTTTCTCTGATTGGGAGAACTATTCCTTTTTAATATGTCTTTTTCTAAACTTTTCTTTTTTTTTTTTTTTTTTTTTTTTTTTTACTAAATATATTCTGGTCAAATTGTGGGTCTTTTGTTAGTTTTAAAAGGAAAATAGTGTTCTGACATTGTTCCCTCCTTTAGATTATTTAGGGCTCCTCTAATACTTTGGGGCTAAAGATAATACCTTTTATTGAGGCAAGACCAAAACGTCCATAAACATTCTGTGATTTATCTGGTAAGAAGGAAGACTATAGACATCGCTTGAAACATAGATTATTGGACAATAAATTTAGTTTTTGACCTACTGAGAAACAGAATAATTAAAATTCCATTTCTGAAAACATATTGTATTTAGTGTCTTGAACACTAACTCTATGGAACTGTTATTAAAATGCACCTACTGCACTGCTGCCGGAGAACCAGGGGATCCGTTATCCTCAACTTTTTCCAAGCCAAAACCAACATTGAAGTTGCTTGTGGAAATCAGTTGATTGTTAGTGGAGTACAGAAAACATATTTCTAATATGTTTGCAAGAAGAAATACTCCTTAAAAAATTTGCAATTACATTTTGTAATAGCTGCAAATTTTCCATCATTTTAGGGGCAATCACATACAGAACTCTTTTCAGTGGTTTGATTTGAAAGTGATAAAAAATGGATTACTGTGCTGGCATCAATGTTAAAATGGAAACACCATATCTGTCTGACCACCAGAAAATGACATTTATCTATTTCTGTTATTACTGTCTTTGGGAAAATGTTCCATGCATCTATTTTTTTAACCCTTTTACAACAGACATCTTTTATGATGCTACGTGCTATAATGATTTCTGCGAGTATTCCTTTTCTTAGTTACCGCTCCCTCCTTCTCATATGTCCATTTAAAATACTTTGCATTGTAAATTTATGTCATGTAGAGAATTTAGAGCAGATTTCTCATGTCTTCAAAGAAGTTTCACACTTCATACCATACAATTAAAAAATATTTATCATAATATTTGTAGATGAGACCTCCATTTATTTCTTAAAATCCTTTGTTTTAAAATTTGATCATATTAAAGTTACCAAAATATATTAAAACTTTTTTTTTTTTTCCGAATAAACCACATCATTTTGTGAACAAATACTTCATTTGTTATTGCGAGTTCAGTGGGAGATCCTGTTGAAAGTAGTATCACACTTAGTAAACTAGTCAGCTCTAAATCAGGATATTTCCTTGATAACTAAGCATATAGCTACTTCATCTTTAGTGAAAATTATTTCTTTTTAGATTTTTTTTTTTACTGAAATAATGAGAAAAAATCATCTGATACGTATATTCTGGATAACTAACTAATGCATTTAATATCTTCTAACTATAATATGGCTCATAACTATGTATTTCATTATGAGTACATGTTTAGGGACTGTCTTAGACCAGATAAGAAATTGCATTTATTCTGAATACCCTTACAAGTTTCTATGCTTAAAGCTGTATTTGCTATAACGATGATTTTCTATTCCCTTGTGTCTCATTCTAAATTGAGAACAAAATGAATATAAGCTACTGCTATGTCATTTAATAAGGATTTGTATAACACCAAGTGAATATAGTAAATATAGCAGAAGAGAATACATGTGAAACTATTTTAATAACATTATGGTACCATGGTGCTAAAAGAGATTTAAAATAGAGATTAGCAACTGTTAATAAGTCTTTATCATTGACCACAAGATAAGCTTCTTAAAAACATTGAAGCTTTGCCTCAGTTCAAAGTCTATAGTAGCGGAAAGCGCCAGAATAAGAGCACTGCCCAGACTCTGGGCTTCTTTCATGTTATATTCTTCTGTAAGAGACTCCAGAGTTTGGTAATTATGCTTCCATAATAACTTTTACACTTGCATGCACCAGTGTAAGTAAGTGAACCAAGCTCTCTGCCACTCGGTGCTCCAATGCTACCTCAGGAGAGTCTGTTCAGTTGACTCATTTAGGGATGCAATGTGGATAGAAAGTGGTTTTGTTTAGTTGACAATCTTTTTGTACGTGTCAAAGACACTGCAATCCTTTAAAAGGAAAAGAACAATTATATTCTGAAAAAGTAGCAGGCTTTGAAAAGTAGTCTCCAGAACCCAAAAGGAAAGAAAAAAAAAAAAAAAAAAAAAAACAGGAAAAAAGGCAAATAAAACCTTGTTGATGGACACTTTTTCCTCCACAACACAGTTGATTAGCATTGTTGATGACTATACATACACCACCATTCTTTTCTAAGTACACCTGTTCCAGTGGACTGAAATAGGAGAGAGGAACGGAAGATCTAGAAAAAAAGGTGAAGCCTGCAGAATGCCAGTAAGTACATTCAGTGCTGTACTTTCCAAATAAATAGTCCTTTAAAAATGATTCATTCTCCAGTACTTTTTAATAATCTTCTCTGGACTGCTAAGATTTAAAACCACAGCAACTGCAAAAGTTATTGTGGTTGGAGGCAGAAATCAAGCTTGAGGAGGAACAAGAATATGATGCTTTGGATAGACTCTAAGTTCCTATTACTTCTTATCCCTTTAGCAGAGGTGAAATATCAGGGAACCACCATATTACTGCAACAGTAGGAGAAGCAGGAACAATTGGAGGACACCTGAATCAAGTGCTCATGTTCAAAAAGCTTTCATGGAGATTTGCCAAGCTTACTGTGGGATCAAGAATGTAAACCTGAGACGGCTCTGCTGATAACCAGTAATTTGTCTAGTCTAAGGTGCTGTTCACATCACCTCCTGCCTGGAAGAAATTCAAGCTTCTATGGGCAATGACAACACTCAACTGTGAGGAGCCACCAGGTGCTGATGCCAAATCTTGAATCCTATAGATTCTTGTAAGTGGATGCCAGCTCTCCTCATTCACTTTCTTTATTTCCTTCATCCTGAGTGTTTGTAAGGCATACTAGAAAATGCCAGTCCACGTTTCCAAGCCTCAAAGGGTGGTCTGGAGAAGGACCAACCCTTGTTCAATGCATGTGTTGGTTAGCATGGAACACACTTTTGCAGCCAGATAAAATTCAGTTGGAATTGTATTTGAAGAACCACCTGTTTGCTCATTTTGGGGATTCCTTTCATTATTATATTTGTTTTATTTTCTAAACAATCCAGAAAATCTTCAGCATCGATGAAGCTAAAAACATGCTCATTTTTAACTGCAGCATAAATATTAATCACAATCACCAATCCAGACTCAGGATTTTATTTGGCATAACATGCACAACTATGCAGCAATTACGTAAAAAGGGAAGTTATTATGAGCTGTAATTAATATACTGTGTTTCCAGCCGACTCAAAGCACTTTGCTCAGCATCCTTAGCTTTAAAGACTGCATCAAAGCAGTAGTAAAATGTACAGTAGATTCAGAAAAGCACATCAGCAGCCCTAGGATTTCTCTTCTAGTGGTGACTAGCATCACATTACTAACACAACATTTTTTGCAGACTTGTTGGATTTTATTTGTGCTGGAATCTTGCTATTTAAAAAGAAAAAAAAAAAAAGAAAGAAAAAGCAGTATAATTGCTGATTTACCACCACTGCTTAATCTAATTCAGTTCTTAATGGTCCATTTGCATAGCAGAATTTGCATTTTATTCCACAGAAAATGTTATGACTCCACCTGCCTTAGTTCAGATAATGTATCAGAAAGGGGAAACAATGGTACAAGCAAAGGAGTGATGAATCACTTACCTTTACTAAGACAACTTAAATATTGAAAGGAAAGGGAATACAGGTGTACCATCTTTGCAAATGAACCAAAAGTGCACCCAGCCCACCCCCCCCTCAGTTCCGTCCCTCAGTTTCTGTTTTATTTGGTTTCCACAGCTCAGAAGAAGTAATTTTCAAATGTGCTACTATCACATGCCACTATCCTCATAAAATTTTATTCATTGTGAAGACTGTGACAGAGAATGTGCAAAGATATATGCAGGCATATAGTGCCTTATCAAACTGTAACATCGCTAAACATAACTATCTTCCTATTGACTTGGATGTAATCCAGACACTAGAGATCACAGACAAATTACAAGCTATCATGCCCTGCCCACAGTGAGGTGATCAAAATAATAACAAATTAAAGATACTTTTTTGATCGACGGTTTATATGTATTTCATTATATTTTTGTACTTCCTTCAAGGCTCAAATCCTATGGGTGACAGCTGTCATTTTAAAGGTGACTCATTACATTCATTTAGAGAGTCCCCTAACAGATGGAAAGGTCTTTGTTTCCCAGGGAACACTGACAGGTTATGATTTGCAGAGCTTTTAATCATTTTAACAAAACTTGTACACATCTGTCAATTACTCTATTCAGTGATGTTAATAATACAGCAATCTGAGAATGACAAAGAACACTTTCCTTTTCTTGAAACTACAACTTTTCCATCAAGACTGGAAGAGTGGAACAAAAATACTTTTGAAGAGCTGTTTTCTTCCAGAGAAATGAATATAAGTACCAGTATTTATAATAACAGTAAAATTTTATTTTCGTGGTACCTGCCCATAGAGCTTTTTTCCTCTCCTCACAAGCTACAGTGAAGCTATAAATCATTAAAACATACAACAGATAAAACATGACAAGCTGGAATCACATGAATAATTAAAACCAAAGTCACTGCTCAGAACTGATAATTTTGGTCAGGTACAGAATAAGGGCCTTCACTGTGGTGCTTTTTCTGGTCCTGATAGCAAGCACTTCAAGCTCCCAAGGCTTCAGAATCGAGACAGTAGATGTATGTGTACCACTAGAAGTGGTGGCTCTGCCTCATGACTAAAACACAGCTCATTCATTATAGACCTGAGGCCACAGTCCCCTTATGTAAACCAGATATTTATTTGCAATGATACTACAAGACATCCAAAAAGCAGTTACATAGTCATTACAGAGCGATGACACTGGGTTTCTTTTTGAGATCTATAAATTCAATATCAGCAGAAATCTGAGCATCTAAATGAAAACTTTTAGTAAATAACTAGAAAACACGTAAGTAAAATTATTTTCACAACACCTCATTCCTTTTAGAATTAGAGGTTTTGGCTTTTTTTATTCTGGTCCCTACTTCAAAAACTAAAATAGCCATATTCCTTTGGATTAACTGCACTTTAGTAACAGAACCCTTCCAGCTTTGAAATAAGCTACATTTTTAAGATCTCTCAATGGAAGATTTTTGTGCATGCAGTTCTTAGTACTATTTAAAATCATTAAAATAGAATTTGAAGACCCCAAAGAAGGAGTCACAGTTCTTTTGAAGCACTTCTAATAAGGGGTGAAAAAATTTGTATTGCATAGATAATACAGAAGCAAAGCAAAACAAAACAAAACAATCCAATGCTTTGGACAGAAGAAATCTTATTGTCTCCAGACCAGTCACAGCTGGACTGGTAAGACTGAGAATTTACAAGTTGCAGTCTGCACAGGCAATATGTGCTGGAGCCAGGAATTTAACTTGGATTTCCCTAGAAGCCTAATCCAAGACTTTGAACTACTACAACCACCTTTTTGTCTTCTTCTGGAAGCCCAGATAGGTTATGGATCAGAAATGCAGTTGCTAGAATTTAACCGTGTTCCACAACAGGTTAACTCCAGCCTTAACCTCTTCTCTGCATATTCGGTATGATTTCTCTGCCATGTTTCCAGAGACAAAATAGTCAGGAAGGGTGTTTCCCAACATTTTCGTAGGGGCCTTAGACTTAAAGATCATTGACATCTCTGTATATATTCTCTTGGTTAGAGTATGGACTACGTTCAAATGCTATTCTGTAAAGTAAAATAAGTGGCAGCTGGCACCATACAGTTTTGTTATAATGAAAACATGAGGTGGTTGCCATTACACAGTCCTGCACTAATGAGAACAGTAGGAGTCTAGCATTACAATGGTCTAATGAAAACAGGAAATGGCTGGCATTAGATTGGTAAAATGAAAACAGGAGGTGGCTGACATTACACTTATACAATAAATAAATTAAGATTTCTGGCTCTACCAATCTCATCTACATTATATATTATTCCACTGTGCATGAGAGAGGCTTATGCGAAGTCAGGGCCAGTGACAGCAAAGAGCATTCTTTGTTACAACATTTCAGAAGAAGAAGGGTGTCATTTTCTTCTAATTTTTAATTTATATTTGGTGGTCATGCATCAGTGAAATAGGGATAAGGTTTTAAAAATTGATACATAATCTATACAGATTCTTCCTTGTATTTAAAAAATAATCAAAAGCAGCATATTTTCTGGTGCCTGTCCTGCTAGAATGTGAAGGGCTAAAAGTAGCTTATTGAAAGTGAAATTCAATACAACAGGACTTTTTAATTACCCCCCCACTTACCCGTCCCCAGTTTGGGCTAAGTATCCAATGGTTAAAAATACTTTGGGGTGTTTATTGTAATGTGGAGAATGAGACCAAGAGGAAAAATACATGCTGAGGAAAAAAGGAAAAAGTTAAGCACAAAATCAATCATTCAGTTAATGGGCTTTCTTCTAGGAACAGAAAGGTCAGGTGTTTTTGTTCCATGTTTTTCGAGCTAACCTCTCTAGTTGAGCCTTTTTAATTATTATTGCACAAGAGGGTCTTCTGTGTAGCTCTTAGACAATAAATACACAACCATCTTCCTTTATATTGTGACTTTTAGAGCCATCAGAAACTGATTGATTCTCACTCTCCTTAATCTGGCTGAATTCACCATCAAGTTCGTATAGTTCAAGGCCAGTACATTAAGACACTGCATCAATCCACTCATACGGTACCTTTCAGCCTCTCAGTCTCCCATTTCTCATCTTCAAGCTCAACCACATAACTTCTGGACATTTTCTGTCAAAACCAAGAAACAAAATAAAGCAAGAAACTGTTTGGAGTATGATTTTCAAAGCAGCAATTAGAGTGCTGGAATGTTCGAGCATAAAACGCTGTGCTTCCTGCAGCCTGGTATTCTGCCGATAGCTTCAGTTTCCATGCTCAGATTGCAGTGAAAATATTCCAGTCAGGTACCTCTGAGTGAAACAGCAGTGTGATGCAAATAAGGAACAGATAATCAAATCAAACTTTCTAATCGAGTTTTGCTATGCTGACTCTCTTATTTCTCTCTAGCCTGCAGTTTGCATGTTGTTTTACAACACTGCAGAATTAGCTTAAAGAGTAAATACTTGTGAGTTTATAGAATCCTGTCATGTCTCACATATACTGAAGAACGAATGAAGGAAAATAATCTTCTCGAGCTGCTTCTATTATTACTTTAATTTCTTTGCATCTTTGGTGAGTACAGATTGAATCCTTTGGAAGGAGGGGAATAGGAGATGAAGAAAAAGCCAGAGGGGTAAAACAGGGTGAGTGCTGTTAACAAATTTTTACTTTCCTTTTCTTTTGTTTTTATTTCTTCATCAAACAGCTGAAGAAAAAAAGAGAAGAAATAGTCATACCTTACGGACCAGATTTTAAACTAAGATGTATGTCACTGGAAGCAGCATATGCCTTAGAAAATCTGCTGTTATGTGTTGTGTGTGCAAGCCACAGACGTGGCTTAATCAAGATAGGAGGTGACACGTGCCGTGCATCTGAGATTAGTGTCTGGCCCTCAGCCATTAATGCTGGCATCCCAGGAACCGACTCAGTCCTCTGCCAAACTTCTGCTTGGATTTGGATTCACTGAATCCGACTCACAGTCTTTAATCCCCCCAAGCAGTATCTTTTTGAATTGTGGAGCTTGCAAAACATCCAGGTGGTGGTCCAGCCATGACAGTGCTTGCATAAGCTCCAGAAACAGCATGCTCTGTTTAAGAGTTTTACTACACAGAAAGCTTCTAGCCCTCTACCGTGCAAGTCTGAATGTCAGAGATCACCCCTCCTCTTTTTCTTGTGTTTATTATACTGCAGAGACAATAGTCATATCGCCCATTGCATAAACTTTCCAATCTTTTTGAAAAATTTGAGATCATTCAAACATTGTATACTATAAATCTACTTGATAGGTCTCATCATTCCGTAAGCAATATTTTTCATTAGCTTTGCAATAAAATGGCATTTTGCCCTATTTTCAAACTAACAAATTTTGTCAGGGTTGGCATCTTTATTACATTACCAAATATATCAGTCAATACCACCTGGTGTAATTGAGTCTTGTTATATGATTCAGATAGTTGCTTAAACTATGGATTTTTCAAAGTCAAATTTTCTGGCAGAAAGAATATTGGTTTAATGGAACTTTAGATAAATAGGTAGTCTATCACTGTAACTACTAGTCTTGATTTAAGATAATGAATTGACCTCTCCATGTATATTATCCAAGATCATTTATAATTGTGTTGCACTGAAAAAGCTGTATAAAAGCCATTTGATTATGCTTGATTTCTATTTCATGCTGTATAACAAAACTAGCATCTGACACTCACAGTAAAACATGAATGAGTGTGACAGTGAAGTCCCTATAGAAGCCAAGATTTTTAAGTTGTTTTAAATAATAATAGGGAATATGCTCCCTTCTGGGTTTCTAAGCAAGTAAGGAAAATGGCATCTTGAAAAAGGTGCCTATCTTTTAATGGAATGGGGAAATTAAAATTTTAAAAAGTCTAGCAACACACACACACACACACACAAGGAGAATAATCACAAGAATGTAAAAGATGTAAAACTGAGCCACACAGGTTCAGCTAAACTACCTTCTGAGCTAATCCTTTTTCCTAGACATATTCATATACAACAAAGGAGTAATTCTATATTACTACACAGTTTGCTAATTAAAAGTTTTCCATTTTCATGTGCATCCGTAATCTCATTTTGGACAGTCCATTAAATTACAAATATTGAAATGGTATCTATACATTACTTATTTCCCTAATTGTTTTCTGCTTATATTTGCAGATTAAAGAAATAGTTGTAAAATCTAGATAAGTAGTTAGAATGCCCTTATCTTAACCAAATACAAAGACTGGATTATAATTAGCACTTCCATATAACAGAACACTTTCTGTCTTTTTCTATATTAATAATTCAATTTAATTTATAAATTATTCTCTCACGTCACATTCTTACTTTCCTGACATTCCCAAGGCAAATAAAATACGGGTTTACTTACTTTAAGGCACCATAATTTGTTTGATAGTAGACATTGAAAATTTGTAAACTATATTAGACCACAAGAGTTTCACAGCTTAGATATAGCCTGAATTTTCAGCGTACACAAAACTAATTTACTACGGTATGTAGTTGTGCCAGATCCAATCAACTAAGTGGAGCTCACCCTAGTCAATTATTGGGACATCTCCAAGGAAAACATAGTAAGATCTACTAAGTAAGCTGGACTGTTTACCAGGTGATACTGTCCTTTTCTTCTAAGTCAACATTAAACTAATCAATATTAATCTAAATTATTTCACCTGGTAAGTTCCCTGCCTTTTCAGAGCTTACGGCAGGAGCTCTGCTCTCATTCTCCCCACTCTTATCCTATGATAAACTGAAAATTTTGTACTAAGTTTATATGGAGCATTTCCAAATGTTCTGTCACCTGTGGTATTGCATTGCCCTGAACATGTATTATATGGCTTCCAGAGGTAGCAGAAACTGAAACTGGTGTCCCGAGTGGACTCGTCCAAAGCCATATTTCTACTGCCATCCTGGTTTGGGGAAGAATGGAGAGCTTGTCTTGCCTTGAACTTCTTTTGGATTGGAGGTAAAAAACATGGCATTGATTATCAATGGCTCAATGGCAGTTCTTGCAGACAAACTATATTTACTCATGAGGATTTTTGGATCAGACTCCAGTTTGGATTATTATATTAGCCAAGGAAAGATTTCACAGCCTCAGGAAAAACTTGAAACTCTCTAGGAATGGTGCAATTGTACTTCTACCATTGTTCAAAAAAAAAAAAATAGGTCAAATAGTTGAATACAGAATTATATGCTAATAGCAAAAATTACTGATTCTGCCCATGCAGGTAGTTTCATTATAACTAATATTTGTGCAGTTACTACATGAATGAAAATTATTTACAGCATATTACAAAGGAGGCACAGATTTTTCTAGAGTTGCTGTAATACACACACTGGCTTGTGTCAGTAATTGGTGGGTAAAAAATTTCCTTGTATATGGGCATGAAATGTATTTCTAGGAACTGTGGTAATGGATAGAGAATAACAGTAGTTTATAACAATGTCAAATTTTGCCTGCCATTAACCAGGCATTCTTATAATGTGCAATCATGTGGCCAAACACTTGGGATCAGCTGATTTTAATCTCAGAAATAGTCTTAGGACAGACCCAGAAGTCTTAGCTTTTGGCTGCCAAGAACACTATCTGCCACTAAAAAAGTTTTATAGGTATTATAAAGCAAAAAAGCAGAAACCCACTTTTAACCTTGAATGCTTTGGCCCACATATGTCCAAAGTATGTATGCAAATCATGCATCTCAAAGCAGAACAGTTGTCAGTATTTTCTTTTTTTTTTTTTTAATATATTTTGTAATAAAGGAGAAAAATAACGATTTTTACAAAACAAACAAACAAACAAACAAATTCACAGTTCTGCACTTTAAATTACTTCAAGTCAATCTAAAGAGAAGTCCAATTCATTGAATGTTCTTGCAGTTGATGTGCACTAAACCAGTATGGAATAATCCCTCCTCCTCTTTATTGCTTATAATTAAAAATAAAAATCCTGCCATGGCCTCAAAGCATCTGAAATCCAGGACGCTGAGTTTGGCTGTGGTGTGGTAAAGATCACAGAAGTTTGATAGGGCAGCAGCCATGGTTGGAACACTTCTACAGGTGGATGCGGGCTACTTGGGAAGAACAGGGGGAGGGGGAGTGATACCCTGTGTTAAAGATCTCCTTTATGCGGAATTCAAGTATGAATCTAAAAGCCTGCCTGTAGAGAGCATCTCTTTCAAGATCAGAGTGGGAAGGAACACTAGGGAAGTGGAGATAGCACCCAAGAGGGTGTAGTGAATGAGACTTTCTCCCTCATCTCACCTAGCAAAGATGTGGCACTTAGAGATTCTTGTCCTTATGCGGGATTTCAATGAGCTAGGCATCTGTTGGGAGGGAAACACAGCATTAGACAGGAAGTCCAGGAGGTTCTCAGACTACCCTAGTAACATGCAAGTGCTGGCAGGGATGACCAGGGGTAGTGATTTACTCATAAATAGGGAAGACCTAGTGGCAATCTCAGAGGGTGGCTTGGGTTGCAGTGTCTCTGACATTATCAAGTTAAGGACCTGGAGGTGAAATGGGAAAGTAAGCAGCAAATTTTGGATTCTGAATTTTACAAATGGATATTTCACCTTATTCAAGATGTTCCTTGGGAACACTTTGGGAAGCTGCCATGAAGAAGAAAGAAAACAAAGAGAGCCAGCTGATTTTTGAGGAGAGCTTAAAGACAGTTCAGGAATCATAGAATGGTTTTGGTTAGAAGGGACCTTTAAAGGTCATCTAGTCCAACAACCATGCAATAAGCAGGGATGTCTTCAACTAGATCAGGTTGCTCAGAGACCCATCCAACCTGACCTTGAATATTTCCAGGGATGGAGCATCTCCCACCTCTTTGGGCAACCTGTTCCAGTGTTTCTCCACCTCATGATAAAAAACTTTTCTTCTTTTATCTGGACTGAATCTACCCTCTTTTAGTTTAAAACCATTACGCCTTGTCCTATCACTACAGGCCCTACTAAAAAGTCTGTCCCCGGTCTGCTGTGCAGGAACACTGGTAATTTTGGCAAATTACTTGCTTGGCTAAAAGTGGGCAATTCTCCAATAAACTTAAACAAACAAAGGGCGTCCACAAGAGATGGAAAAAACAAAATAGGGAACAAGACAACAAGGCAACAAAGAAGTATGGAAGAATTGCTAGGGACAAGGGACAAGATCAGAAAAGCAGAAGTCCAGCTGGAGCTGAGACTGGTGAAAGACATAAAGTTTAACAGGTAGGGATTGTATAATTATGCCAGTTGCAAACAAAATGTAAGGGAAAACGAAAGGAATCTGATGTAGGGGGAAGACAGCCTAGTCATGGACAATACAGAAACCACTGAAGGACTCAACTGCCCTCTGTGTGTACCAGCAAAGTGTGGGAAGGAGAAGGGATTCTCATTTTTAGAACAAAAAGTTGTAGAAGTTAGGTGCACTCCGTATCACAGGGCCGATAAATTTTATTAACAGATGCCGAACAAGTTGATTGGTGGGTTTGTGAGGCTGCTGCCTATCATGTTGTCTGGGAAAAAAAAAAACAAAATAAAACAAAGCAAAACAAAATAAAACAAAGCAAAACAAAATGAAACATAAATCTTAAAGAGAGACAAAAAGGAGAATCAAAGAACCTGTTTGCTGGTCAGTCTCTCCTCAGTCCCTGGGAAGATCAAGAAGATGATCACATGCTCTTGAAATCCACCTCCAAGCAAGTGAAAGACAAGAAAAGTAATCAGGAATACTCAACATGGCCTTTCCAGTAGTGAAGTGTGTGTGACAAATCTGTTATATTTGTGCAATTTAATGACCGGGTATGTGATAAGAGAAAGTGGTGTAATGAGTTTGCCTTGACGTTAGTGACCTTCAATGACCTGTATAATAGCACAAACTGCACTTAGAACATTTGCAGATGAAACAAACTGGAAGGAGTAACTGTGGCCATGACAAATGCCAAAACTTTACCTAAAGAGACTGCAACAAACTTTAGCAGCACTAGACCAAAAGAAAGCTGATGACGTTCCATAAGAGAAAGTGAAAAGTTCTGGACTTAGGAAGAAATGATTCCATGCATCAACACAGGTTAGGAAGGGACTAGCTGAATTAAAGCCCTGCTGAAAAGAGCTTGAGGGTAATGGTGTATACCAGATTGGAGATAAGCCAACAACACTCTCTCTTCCTGAATAAGGCAAACTTTACACTGAGCTATGTTAAGAGACTCTGGCCACAAGATCAAGGGAAGTTTTTCTTTCCTTCAACTTGCAATTAGTGAGGTTGTATGTAAAATACTGCATCCAGTTTGGGACTTCACAGTATAAGAGAGATAAGAAGAAATTGGAGAGGATCCAATGGAGGGCTACAAAGATGATCAGGACCACAGAATATTTACTATGAATGGCACCTGAAGAAACTGTGGTTATATAGCTCGGTGTAGAAGAAACTAAGGGCTTCTGCTTATATGTATTTGAAGGTTAATGCAAAGGTGATGCAGCCAAAGTCTCCTTGGTAGTGACAGACGATATAACAAGGGGCAATGGCCACAAGTTGTAGCTTGGTAAAAGAAAATTGTACACAAAGGTAAAATTCTGGAGTGGGGTAGTACCACACTTGACCAGGTTGTCTAAGGAGGTTGTGGAATTTGTGTCCATAGAGGTGTTCAAGACTTAGCTAGACAAAATGAAGGATGATTGACCTAATGTTGGTGATAGGCCTGCACCAAAGAGTGGATTGGACTAGATGGCCACCTGAAGTCCCCTCCAACCAACATTTCTGTGGTTCTATGAAATTCCCTGTGCATTACAAAGAGGAACTGGCTGAAATGTGAGTGTTGGTAAAGTGAGTCCAGCAAGATTTCTGAGCTAGACCTGGGACTTGAGGCCAGAGATGTATTAGATAGGTAGGTAGTAGTTATGACCTGAGGATCACCCTAAGTTTTGCATTTGGTGGGGGCAGTGAGATGGGCCATGTTTGGTGATGTGCTGCCCTGTCAGCCCCTGAGGATCCTGATGCTCCACTGGGACACAGTGTTCTTAGGATCCATCTCAGATGCATCAAAAGGCTCAAAGGGGTAATATACTTTATACTTAGTTGTCACCAAAATCACTATCTGGTAACATTCTGTATGACAGGATTGTTTACAGCCTTTGGATCTGTCTTCTGTCTCCTATACCTCTGTGGGAAATGTTTTGTACAAATTCAAAGCAGTTTGTCTCCTATCATAACAAATAAGCAGCTACTAGATTTATTTCTACTGTTCTGCGTCTTTATAACAACTTTTGTTGCAGATTTCATTTTCAAAAATCAATACATGTAAACTGGGCACAGCAGCATTAGTCTCATTGTCAACAAAGAAAGAAAATAACTGATAGCAGATACCTTCTGATCTTTCCAATTCCTCTCCAAAACAAAATTCAGACAAGAATTAGACATAAAAGTTTATTCTAAACCTGAAATGACTAAACTTACCTATTTCTAGTTTATATTCAGTCATCACTTTAAGCAATTTATTCATTAGATCAAGGAGATGGTTAGCATGTCTGAATTTAACTTTTTTCTGACTTAGCTGTGTTTTCCAGGACACCAAAGGTGCCTTTGCTAAGTTAGAGCTCTGAGCATACACTCTGGTTTCTACAAATAAATCTCAGTAGTCTCACTCAACTGAATGCAGTTGACATTTAGAAACCTGTGGATTTAATTAAATACACGAGTATCCAGCCTTATTTCACATGTGCTGTAGCATTGTCTCATGGTTACCTTTTCCTCTGTCAGTTTTTTTCTCCCAACGTGATGTCCATCAGTGTTTTAAGACAATAGGAAGAATGATGGGAGGTTCCAGGGAGAGAGAATACCAGATTTTCTTTCCCAAAAATATATTGTGGTAACATTTCTGCCCGATATTTCTAGTTTCAATAGCTTTAGAGCTCAGCAACCAAATCTATGCCAACAGCAAAGGGAAGAAACAAGATATGTGTGAGGCCTTGGATTTTTATCTATATAGGACAAAACCTTTTAAAATTTTTTCTGAAGCCGTTTGTCTCTTTTACTGAGAGAATGAAAGGGGAAGCAATTTCCACTCATACTATCTCAAAGTGGATCTCTGTGTCTATTATGTTTTTCCAAGATTTATCTAAGTCACCTGATAATGCATGACCACACTCAACAAGGAGCTGTGCAGCTTAGAAATGAAATTTGCATTCAGTGTAACACAGAGTTCCATACACATTTTTACAACTCATTGTATTCTAATGTATGTGCTTTCCCTGGATGCCTCCTATATAAAGTTTTTCAGTAATTATTACCATCTGCTTCTTAGCCCCACTCAGCTGTACTGCTTTGGAGCCACCTGCAGCAGAATATATAGAGAGACAAGCAATCAGAAGACATAAAAAAAAAGAAAAAAAGAAAAGAATAAGTTTTTCTATAAGAACAAGAGTTTTTAGAAACAGGATATCTTCCTTTCATTCTTCAAGTTCCATGGACACTGAAGAAAGAATTGAAGAGTGAGCATGAGTGATCAAGCCCTTCCCATCTTGGTTACTACACAAATGGGCCCTTTGGGACTTCACTGGCCCAAATTATCTGGTTCCAGGCATAGTGGAATACTTGCAAAACTTACAGTGGAATATAGAAAGGAGCAACTCACAAAATTAATTAATTTACTGTATGGTTAAGTTATGGCAGGAGGAGATCAAGTAGGTTTTATAACTAGAATGGCAACTGAATTTTGCAAGACCAAGGGATGGTGTTCCAGCTGAAGAATAACCCCAAAATTGTACCTTGCTAATGTGTCTTGTTAGTGCCAAAGGCAAACTTTTTCAGCTCCTTGAATTGTATTGAATAAGGGCAAAACTGGAAAGAAAGTGAAACTTCTAAAGCAGACAGTTGTTCTATGATGGTGTTTCTACTAGCTATATAGCTTATGCATATGTTGACAAACTAAGAAACAGCTGCTTTATTGGTAATATTCAATTTGAAGACATGGATGCTGCACCTTACAGAGGGAACTTTTCTTGTAGCAAACTACAGCTAAACACAACATCTCATCCTGAGGAAACGAAGCAGGTAACCACACTGCATTTTAAATTATCAAATTGAAGTTAAAAAGCAACATATATTACAAGTTTTAGCACAATTCTCCACCCAAGGCAATCTACTTTTTCTTTCTGTCTTTTTTTTTTTTTTTTTTTTTTTTTTTTTGTTAAACTAGGTTAGGTATCTCTAAAAAAATTCCTGGGTTTGTACAGCACAAACACACTCATAGGAAGGTTAGAGCTAGCAACTTCTATATGAACCTGTGCATGACTCTAGCTTGGCAAAATTCCTAACAAGGATGTACAAAGAATCATGAAGTGCCTTGTTCTCACCTTGATGAGCACTTAAAATGTAATTTACTGCTGCTCTCAATTATTGTAGATTCCACAAGTGTTTACTATTTTTGGCATCCTGGAACCTCACAGCCAAATGATGATGAATGAATGTAATGATTTGTTCTGTTTTAACAGAAATCTGGTGGTAAGGCAAAACAAGATATTTAGGCTAATCTGCATGACTACTTCTTGAAACTTTAATAAACTGTCAAAAAGACGTGCTAACATTATGGTGAAAAAGATGCTTCAGAATGACAGATTTTTTTTCCAGGGAATAAGTTATTTCTTTCAAAAAAAAAAAAAAAGAGAGAAGGAGAATATGGCATATTTTGCAAATGTGTTATTTGTATTAATTATGTAGAAGGTCCCCTTTAGTTGTGCAATTACATTCCCATCTAGTACTCAAGGAAGGAGTTCAAGTGTTTAGGAATTTGACAATTGCTCTCTGCCTTACTCATTAGCATCAAATTTCTTCTGTAGGCAAAAGCTATGAAAAACCTTTAGTAACTTTTTATCAACCTTTCAGATGTTTTAGCTATTTATTCCTTCCTTTTCTTCCATTCTTCTTTTGTGTTTTCCTCTTTGGCCATAAAGTGAAGCAGCTACTATGAAATAAAGTCTTCAATTCTTCCTTTGTGTAGTCCCTTTCTTGTGTATTAAGTCACTTTCAGGCTAGCACTAGCTCTAGAATGTGGCTAAATACGCACTTCATAGGTTACTACATTGTAATATTTGGTCCTGATGCAAATCCCCAGAAAAAAAATCACATGAACTCCTTTGTATGGCACTATAATGGGCCCTAATATGCCAGATGGGGTGAGCCGAACCCTTATTTCCTTTAACTTTTTACTACAGATAGAAACGGTCTGTGAACAAAATAAATTTAATAGCTAACAATACAATGTGCATTTTTATTTTGTCTAATGCTTTCAGAGTACAGCCTATCAGCAAATGAAGAGCGAGTTTTCAGCATAGGTTTTATCAGAAACTGACTCTACCCCTTCCTTTCAGACTTCTGTCCCAAATCTTAGATCCATACAGGATGTTTTCACCTTCTTTCAGGAACAGATGGTGTTACAACTGCAGGAATATGGCATTTTAAAAACAATTTTGGGGAGACAGATTACCTTCTGGAAATTTTAACTGCAGAAATGTAAATGGCACAGATTTTCCTAAGTTGATAACTTCTAGGCTTGCAAAACAACCAGTCTCTTTTGAAAATTTGTGTTCATAATGTATATTCAGTGAAAGCATTCAGTAAACATTAAGCAGAAAATAGTAAAATTATAATTTAAAATAATAATGATGCCGCAATTATTCAATTGTACCAATCGCTGTTCTTTATAAATGGTTTGGAGTGAAGCAGAAACAACTTTCTGTTCACTGAGTGAGGCTCTTGCTTATCCTTGTTGCCGTGGCAACTAGGGTCAGCTGACTTGGTTGTTTACCCTGTGGAGGGGTTGCACCTGTGGGGGGGTGTGGAGAGGTCAGGTGATCCAAACTGTCCAATAAGGTATTCCATTCTGTCTGCCATGCTCAATATAAAAGCTGGGAGATGGAAGGGGTTGTGTTGGCTTGTCTTCAAGGGTTCTTCTTTAGTGGCTCTTTTTCTTCAGTAACTGATGTCTGCAGAGGACCCTGTCAGTTTGTTGAACTTTGATCCTAATCCATGTGTTCCTGAAGGTAGATCTGGAATCCAGTTCCTATCTGTCGCTGAGGCCAACCTGGAACTTTCCAAGTGCCTGCCAGTGACATTTCCCTGGGAGCTTGATGCAGTTTTGTATACATTTATATATAGTATCTATTTCATTATTTCCTTTTTATTATTAATATTTCATTAAGGTAGTTTAGGTTTCTTTTTAAACTCATAAATCTCTTCATCTCTCTTCCTCCTCTGCTTGGAGTCAAGAGTTGGGGGAGAACATCTGTCATCTTGTCATTAACCAACCCTGCCCAAACCACAACATAAAAATAAAAAATAACCCTATAGTCAACTCAGTAAAACAGTTTAACTCATTTATGTAGATAAATTTTACCTTTCTACTAATAGGATCAAAAATACAAAAAACTAGAAGTTTGGTTATACTGTTTATTGACCTGGTGGAGAAATTATTGCAGAGAATTTTTCTCCCTGTGCAGAAGGTCAAACTAGACCTTCTAACTGGACTGACTATAGTAATGTTTTCCAACCTCAGCATTGATGAATCTATGAAATTGTCATACATCAGAACATGCTACAATTTCCAAATGATGACAGTCAAGAGGAACCCTATTTAATGAGCAGCATATTCTATAACGTTTCATTCTGGGGAACTATTGAAACTTCCACTGAAATATTTGGCACTGGACATGTCAGAACAGAACATCATGTTGAACAGATTCCTGCTTTGATCCAGAATGTCAGTAGGTTCACAGATTCATACAGTCAGACTGCTTACATGGAAGGCTTCTTGACACTATTTTGCTTTAACAAAGGTTTTGGATGGGCTCATGTACTCTGTTCATAAATATTTGACAACTATATTTGCTTATGCAACACAAATGCATCATTATTTAATCCTTAGGGATTTTTTTTTTTACAGTTGCTATGCTTTTTTTATAGTACCATGCTCTTTGTGCAATTTTGGTTTTGAACGTCTGTTATCACCAACAGTTTAAGGCTGTACAAAGAGTATTTAAACACACAGATGTTGAAGAGAATGTTTAGGCATTTTGTAGGGGCTTTTGTGTTTGGGGTTTTTGGTTTGTGTTTTTTTTTTTTCCCTCTGTTCTGTTGCTTTAAAAATTCATCTTAAAATGTAATACTCTCTCATGATGTGCTAGGGCATAACATCATACAGTGGCTAAAGGATGCCATTTGAGGCTACTGCCATCTAATACTATGGAAAATTTGTCCCTCTTTAAATTCAGTTGTGTGTATGTCCCTAAGCCAGACAATGCAGACTATGACTATACTGCTAAATAAAATAAGGTTGAGGCCAGTCCTGCACCCTAAAGCACAGATTGGCTCACGTTCTCATTTTTCAGAGCTAGCTATCTCCTTCCAGAGTAGACTTCTCTGATGGGACACAAACCACTCAGCTCTGGGTCTCCTCTAGAATCTGTGTGATGCCCTTTGGATCCTGCAGCATAACTTACGAATGGGAGGGGTGCTAATGCAAAATACCTGAAGTAACATGTTAGAGGACACCTTACACTGGAAGCTCAAGAACATAGTATTTTTGAATCCAGGCTGATAAGAACTAAGAGAATCATGAGGGCAAGATGCTTCACAGAAGCCAAAAGGCACACAATTTGCAGAACAAACAGCTTTAGAGTTTGAAAGGTGTATTTGTTAACGGTTGTATTATATTCTTTCAAGCTACTATGCTCTATTTCACCTTGTGAATAATTAGTCTTATGTCTAGTGCTACCTGCAGTAGTCATGCTTCAGTCAGGTTACGCTTCTTAAAGAATATTGACAGCATGTGTTCCTCCTTGCCTTGACCAGCTATGACAAAACTTATCAAAGGGGTTCTGTTCTGGAGATTTGAAGGAATGTATTTTCCATCCCTACCTCATGGAAGTCTTTGATCTGTCTGCTAAAAGTGCTCATTAGTGATGATGGACACAGGTTCAGAAGAAACCTGACCATCATTGCTTTCCTTTGATGATGTAAGGATTATAGATGACTATTTTTGTGTTAAAAAGTTCATTTCTGTGAAACATTTATCTTTTTCTTTAACAGCTGCAAGCCTTCAAAGAGGTAAACTATATTCCAGGATACCCACAAACCTCTGGAAAGAACTCTCAAACTGCAAATTCTGTGGGAGCTGGGAGTTCCAGCACAGCTGCATTACTGAGTCTCAGAAGAAAGTCTTAAAAAGATTATTGCAACCCTGGTAGTATGTATGGGAATCTGGAAAGAGACATAATGCCCAAACTCTTCAGGGTTATAAAAGCGATAGGAAATTGATCCTCTGAGTTTGTCTGGTTGTTATGTATTGTTATGTTATGCTTTCTCAAGACAGCAACCAGCAGTTGTGAGAGAGATAGTTCAGAGCAAAGTTCAGCCTGTGGAGATACCTGTTGTAAAATATCGCACTCAGATTTTAAAAGTTAGGCTTTATAAATGCCACTCTAAAAGAACATGGGAAAATGTCATCCACAGTATCCGGAGAAGGGCAATGAAGCTGGGGAGGGATGTAGAGCACAAGTCTTATGAGGAGGGGCTGAGGGAACTGAGATTGTTTAGCCTGGAGAAAAGGAGGCTGAGGGGAGACCTTATCACTCTCTACAACTACCTGAAAGGAGGATGTAGTGAGGTGAGGGTCAGTCTCTCCTCCCAAGTGACAAGTGATAGGACAAGAGGAAATGGCCTCAATTTCTGCCAGAGGCAGTTTAGATCGGATATTCGGAAAAAATTCTTCACCAAAACGGTTATCAAACATTGGAACAGGTTGCCCAAGGAAGTGATTGAATCACCATCCCTGGAGGCATTTAAAAGATGGGTGAACGTGGTGGTTAGGAACATGTTTTAGTGGTGTATTTGGCAGTGTTAGGTTAATGGTTGGGCTAGTTGATCTTAAAGGTCCCTTCCAGCCTATACGATTCTATGGTTCTGTGATTCTATGATTGATTGTAAACTGATGGGTATCCACAAAAGCTGATTTAGAAAATTAAGACAATCAGTAAAAAAACCCAAAACACACACACCCCCCCAAAAAAAAGAAAAAAAGAAAGACAAATACACTAAGATAATAAAAAATATAGAGTAAATGAATAGGGAACTTTTATTCACTATTTTTCATAACAAGATCTAAAGAGCACCTCAGGAGATGAATAGGCAGCAGCTTTATAATGATCAAAAAGAAGTACCTTTTTCAGACAGTGGGTAATTAGAAAGTGAATTTTATTTTCATAAGAAGTTGATAAATCTCAGAAATTACCCCCCCCCCAAAAAAAAAAAAAAACCCCAAAAAAAAACGTTCAGACAGCAAAGGTCCTTTTGTACTTATTAAAGACAGTGGCCTGGGTGAAACTTCCAGTTCAGGAAGCCCCAGGCAGTTTATGCCTGGAACAGAAAACAAGACCAGAAATAGAGCATCCTTGCCATACTTGTCATCTTCCCCTAATCTTTCATTGTAGCCTCCAGGATGTTGGTCTAAATGAGTCCCCTGTTGTTTCCTGCTATGGACACTCTAATGTTCTTAGGTGAACTGTGGGATTTTCACAAATGATGCCTTATAGACTGAATTTGGCACTGAACTAGAACTTGAGCTAGATTTATTTTGAACCTTTGAATTTTTTTTAAAGAAATATAATCCAATAAACCACGTACTCTCACAGTGTTCCATGTAAATTGCTTGAATGAAAACTACCTTGACTTTTGCAATGTTTTGTGTGAGGTGCTGGTTTTATTTATATATATATATATATATGTTTTTATGATGTATGCATCTGTCTATATAAAAGTCAAACATGTTCTGTCCTACATAGAACACAGTAAATGTTTGTCTTGTTTTTTTTTTAATTTAGCATAATGCACTAAATTGGACTTCATGTAATTTCTCTTAGCCTAACGCAGACAGTTTGAAAAGACATCAGTAGCTACACACTGCAAGGGAGTGAACCCTGGTCTCCAGGACCAAGTACAGTGCCTTGTGTCCAAACTCTTCAGAGCTAGTCCCTTCTACATATGATTTATGTATGCCTTATCCTTACAGCATAGCATTTGGTTCAGTGTCTTGTCTGAACTCCATGGCAAGGTATATTGTTTCACTTTTGCATATATATTTTTATTTTATTTTTAAGTTGAAAGTGTCTGAAATAATGTGAGTATTTCAGCTTTCTAGGCTGGCATTCCTATTGTCTGAATCTGAAGATACGCCTCTGGTGGGCAGGATCATTTTGAGGTGTTGGGATTGTTGTGATTTTGGAGGACTGGGACAGAAACGTAGACTATTTTGGAATCATCTACACTGCATTTTGGGAGTGGTCTTTTCCTAAACCACTGTTGAGGTTTTGGCCAAGGTAAACTAATTCACCCACTCAGAAAGGTTGAAAATGAATGAGAGATCCTTGCAGGAATGAGAAAGAAAGTACTCAATCTTTGTCTATAAATTAAAACAAAAGCTTAATACATCACTTTTTGTGAGGAAAATATATATATATATATATTTTTTTTTAATGTAGCTGCAACGTTTATAATGTCTTGTTGCTATTTTTCCCAACTAATTTCAGTCAAAAAGTGAATGTACTGTAGTCAGCATAGCAAAGCCAAGGCATCTAGTTGAATCCTGCCAGTCTGGTGATGACTAGAATGATACCTAAAGAGATTCGTTGCCCACCCTGCACAGCAATGAGCACTCAAAGATGTAGCTTTCAACAGAAGCAACTTAACCTTAAAATCTGCAATTAAGAGTGTGGTTTCCATGGAGACAGCTGTGAAAGATGCAATGGAGTTGTAAAATAAACAAGTTGTAGAGTGTAAGACACATAAACTAGCCTGAAAATAAAAGAAAAAGCCAGGAGCAAAAAAGGTATGAATTGTTTTCTGTACTGTAACTCCTCACATGACCTTAATGTTTTACTATAAATGTAAGCAATTCAGAAAAAACAACCATGGAGGATCGTATTTACAAGAACTGTTACATTACATCAAGAGATAAGCTTATGAAGCTAGAAAAGAAAAAAAAAAAAAATTAATGCATTATATGATGGATATTAGCAATGGCTGGGATTCTTCCTTACTATACAATAATAGTAAGAAGAAATCTGTTTCACTTTTTAGAATACAATTCAGGTTGTTAACAGATAGTGGTTCATCTGCATACAGAATGTGTTGTAGCAAAAAAAAAAAAGTATCTGAAAGATAATAATTAAGAATTGAAAAATTAAACAATACGAGGTTATAAAATGCTAGTAATAAGGTGGCTTTAATTCAGTTTTATATGTAGATTTCTAAATATAAGCAGAAAGAAAATTTTCCTGGAGGACACCCAATTTATATATTTATAAAACATTCATTTCAGGAGAATTGAATCACTAAACACCCAAAGCTGAGGCACAAGCTGTATCTGTCATCTACAGCAACTGGAACTCATCCTGTAACACAGTCTTCATTGACATAATCAACTGTGTTACTCACTTAGTCCTCCCTAGTTGGGGAGGATGCTGATTTACTGTTCTCATTATTCAAAACATGTGATGTGCACTTTTCAGACCCTGCTCTGGACACTGAGTTATTAGTTTTATCAGGGACTGTTTCTTTTCTAGAGTCTCAAACACTAAACAACCAGTGTCTTCACCCCTGCCAAGCTCTGTTAATGGGATACTATTTTACAGGTGAAGACCAGCAGAACAAGAATGTTCTAGTCAAATGCCCAATTTGAGACAGCTAGTATCTGATTATTCAAAGTGCTTGGCATTAAACTTGTTTTATGCGCTCAGAGCACAGCTTCCAGCACTGCTTCAAATCAGACACACAGATCTTGACTGAGATATGTATGAGAGAGGCAAGAGATGCCACAGTCTAGGATGACTGAGTTTTCTCAGGATAATTTCAGGGGTTTATTCAGTGGCTGCAATGTAAAATGCAGAAGTAGGCTAATGTCACAATCTATGTCTCTTACTCAAAATGTTGCTTTAATGAGGAGTTAAATCTTTCCATTCATTGAGTGCCACAGGGTCCACCTCCAACAGAAGTTCAAAAGTAACTTTCTCTTTCTTAAACTATGAATTGTTCTAATTCTTCTCCCCTGTTTGAGATAGGGACCAAAACTTCCTGTGTCCTGCAAAAGTAGCAGCACACTAATATGAAGGCAGCAGTAAATACCAGTTCCTTTTTAAGTGAAAATACCGGTATTTTGTACAGATATCATTACTATGCATGTTAGGTATTCTCAGGACATGTCTGGACATTCTTACTCTTCAAACCAAGTAGGTTTAGGTGAGAGCTACCTAGATGCTTAGGTCAGCCAAGACAGTGGCAGTTCCAGGTGTTTTCCATAGCAGGACTTCACATGAATAAGAGTATTTTGTAGAAGAAATGAGGACTTTCAGGCTCCTTCTGCTATTTTAGGTTTAGACATCTAGAGATGCCCTTTCCAGCTGAACAAGGAATTGCAGCAGCAGGTTGCTCACTGAGGAGATACCAGCCAGGTCTGACCTCAAAGCAGATCAGTGCTCTCACTCATGCAATGCAGTCCTAAAGTGTCTGAACACAGTGGGCTGAGCCGGTGAGGCTGGTAGCAAGGTCCGTCAACAGCTCCCAATATGGCAAGCAATGGGTCAGGTCCAAAATATATTCAGGGGATCCTATCAGGGTCAGCAAGACACAGGGAGAGAGACAGAGGCAAGCTACCCACAGCAAAGGGAAGAGGTCCATCCAGGAGGGAGGGCTGGAGACAGGTACTCCTGGTAGCCCAGGTAGTGTCTGAAGGCCTAAAGCTGAGATGGAATTTGGCTCCTGGGCATGTGGGCAGAGTGCCATTGGAGCAGCCAAGAAAGGCTAGCCCAGGCCATTAAAACCTGTTAGTGCATCTACGACACAAATTTAATATTTAAGATAATTCTGTGCCTGTTTTGGATCTTGTCGTCCCTTTAGCAAACATACTTTTTTCAGTTATGCTTTATGTGAGTTTTTTTTCTGAGTTCTGGTTATTGTTGTCTTTCTTCTACACTCATTCTGGAATAATCTTTCTGTGGGGTAGTAATTTGTACAGAACTCACTAGCTAAAGCCATAGTACTGAAGGCTTCATAGCTTTTACCACATTATTAATTACTTCTTATGCTGTTCCTCCAAACACCTTGGTAACCTTTTGATCAAGTATTTCATTGACTTATTCACAGAGGTGCCCAGGTCTCAGGAGTTCCTGAGTTCCAGCTGGGACCCAAACAGATCTCAAGCCACAGAAAGTGCTGCAGCATATTCTTCTCATTTCCACCAGTATAGCCTCTGTCTTTCCACCCTTTTCCATGATGTTATCTGAGACCTCTAGGAGTGCATCCACTTCTAAACAACTTCACTATTGGTTTACGTAGTTTTGAATAAATTATCATTTTGAATCACAAAACTGTAAAACTAGATAGCAGGTAGTTTTTCTTTCCTAATGTTCTTCACAGTACCTTTTGGTCTTGATTGACAACTTTGTGTCATCTTTCCACCTCACTGCAAAATCCTCTCTTCCAGATCATTAATAAAATGTATTAAAAAGCATGGAGTTTAATGTGAAACCCTGGAGAAGCTCTCTATTAATGTGCTAGCACTTTTAAAAATCCTATTTTGTTTCTTAGCCAATTCTGCCATTTTTCTCTTCTTTAGTCTATCTCTAATATTAAAAATAATTTGTGCTACAGCTACCACCTATAATTTTCCAAGTTTTTCTTTTTTTCTCATTAAAATATCTTTCACCTGGTTTTAAAAAAACAGCTACAAGAGTCTAGATGCTGATATTGATCTAATCAATGAAAAGTTCTAAGCAGCCTCGTATTACTGATGCCTCATGTTGGAGAAAATTGTATGACAACAGGTAGTCTAAGTGACATATAATAAATACTGTCTGTGCCAATGAATCTTGAATTTCTTCCTGATCTGTGTCAACAGTAAGAATGTCTGTACCAGTATTTCAGGTAGACTATATTCCATTAGTTAAGGACTTTGGGGTGGATTATGACAGAATTGTGGTAGAGAGCTAACAGATTTGAAAGAATTTGAGCCCATGTCTTACTTGTTAGGGAAAGGAGATATACTAGTATTTAGTCCTCTACGAAGTGAGATTGGAGCTCTGACAGTACCTTTTGGGACAAAACCAGTTCTGATGGGATATGTTACATGTGCTCTGTAGAAAGCTTCTGAATTGAACCTTTTGTGGAACATAATAGGAAGGATATCTAACATCTGAATCCCAGCTCTAAGGCCTGATGATTTTTTCAACCATGTTAAAACTGGTCTGTTTTAATGCAGAGAACCTAAAGATTAGGAGTCTTGTTTTCTGTTGGTATCTATATGTCTTCAACTTATAAACAGGATATCTAAGGTGAGTAGGTACCTAATTTTGGTGTCTGGAAGTAGGTAGGATGAACCTGTCCCTAGATAAACAGGAGAGTTCTGCATCTAACAGTGGAGCATCTGCAGATGTTGGGTCACCCCTGAAATCAGATGCGAGCTGAACTCTGGTTGCAGTTGTAGTATCTAATGTTTAATCTACACCTTGCTTTACACGCTTAGGTTCTATTATGGATTTGGCCAGTTGAGAAAATAGGACAAAGTGTAAACTGAAGTGAATTGGTGTAACTGTACCAGATAATGGAGATAATCGCAGTTCTTCTAGCAACTGAAAGCTGAATCCATAGTTTATGGATTTATTATTCTATTCCCTTCACAAGCAGCAGTGCACTAAAAACATCCTGATAATAGATAGGCAAATATAGTTTTCGTGTTATAGTAACAAGTTTTGACCTTGATGCTGTGACAGAGGTTTGCAGAAGCTCTTACTGTTCTTCCATTTCCTTTCCCTTCAGTTTCTTCAATTATCCTGCAAGGTCTCCCTCCAATATTACTTTGCAAACTACCTCCCTTTCTGACATGGATATTATATATTTCAAGACATAACTGAATACATTTCTCACAGGTCTTAAAAGCCATTTTTGGGCAAGATTCTAAGGCCTTGGAATCCTTCCTCCTTGTCTGTGGTATGTCCCTTTTGATGTGACTTATAAGGAACTCCCAGACTGCTTGGTGCCTTGAAGACCATAAAATAGTTTTCTTTGATTGTGTCATTCTTCATTAACAAAGGTTCAGAAGTTCATTGGCACATCAGTTCTTTTGATATTTTGCAAAATATCCTAAGGATCTTATTAAAAAGCACAAGTAGAGGTAAACAATTATGAAATTGTGAAGGTAAACAACTATATTAAGAAGTTATAGAATTCAATAAATGTTATTATATGTCTAAATTCAAACTTGCAGTCTATATTTATTAACAGGTTTGCTGACTGCTGTGTGTCACTATTTGTTTTTCTTATCCCTGGCTTTATGCATAGCCTTAAACACTTGGGTTTATTTCAGTGTGAGAGTCACTTAATGTTAAGTGACGCAGCCTCAGGCTCTGAAGTTTGGTTGGGTTGTCTTCTCCAGATCTTGACAGCTGCATATCTGCCCAAAAGTATCAAGGAAAGCAAAAAAAAAAAAAAAAAAAAAAAAAAAAAAAGCCATGGTAGAATATTATTTATTTAGTGAATTAATGTCAATAGAAGAATAGTCTTGATGAGGCTCTGAGCTATCTAATCTAGTTAAAGATGTCCCTGCTTACTGCAGGGGGGTTGGACTAGATGACCTTTAAAGGTCCCTTCCAACCCAACACATTCTATGATTCTAAGAAGCTAACTGAAAACAAAGATGAAATTAATTTCATTATGTTATCTCAGAACATTTCCTTTTTTTACCTTGATTGTAAAGATTATATTGTAGTATCTGTAATGGTCCTCAGAATCAATTTTTTATGAGATTAAGATGCCCATATGTTTTGAGAGTTGAGCCATAATCTCTTCTAACACTTATATTTGCTTTGTTCCAATAAAAAAAAATAAAAGACATAAATATTATTTCTTGATGTCCTTAGGTTAATGCACACTTCTTTTTTAAAGCATAAGAGCTACCTACTCAGCCTGGGCTCATGATGGCTACATATAGGACTCTTCTGACTTGTATAGTAGCACACTCAAAACTTGTTAGCAGTTTGTCAATGTAATAGCTAAAGGTAAAAATTCTCTACATAAAAATATATATAACATATCAGAAGTGGATGACAACTACTGATTTGCTGTGTATTATAGAATATTGAATGCCCTGTTGCTGGTTCTTGCTTTCGTAATTGTGTTATAAATATTTTGGCACTGAGATCAGTTTGTCTTCTACTTTGTAGAACCAATTTCACATTCACTGAATCTGTAACAGAGCACTCATTCCCCATCTTTCCACCTCACAAATAAAACCAGTCTAAATCCTGACAAATTTTTTTAAGCTATAAGACCTAGGAGCACAAGAAATAGGATATTGCTTGGTAATGTCATAATTTACATGTCTCATTGTAGCAAGGTTACTTAAATCAGAAGACAGAGAAAAAGATAACATCTAGTTGTGTCCAATGAAGAACTATTCACTGTGAAAGGTACATGTTCAAACCTAACCTCTTAGTTATGTTATCTTCTCATACATAATATTAGAGTGGAGAGACATGTCCTTTTACCTGTCTTGGTTCAGTATTATGATTTACCCTGACAGCTGTTTTACTGATATAATAACTTTGCAGAATTAATTATTCATTTAATTTGTTTTATTTTAGTCATGGAACTCGCTGAAAATCTATGACAGTCGTTTGGTCAAAGTCTAAACACTACAAAAAAGATCTGCTCTGAATTAAGGACAGATTGCAGCAAATAATCTGGTTGTGTGTTTCCTTTTAGCTAAATCTAGATTTCAAAGCAAGCAAAGACATCAGCCCAGCTCATATTTCTTGTAAAGATGGTTCTTTGCTATGTGGGGATTTGAGATTCTGGTTTTGAAATATGAAGTTGGAAAAAAAAAAAAAGATGTTAAACGCTTGAAAGCTATAGACTGTAAAGACAGAAGCTCATATCTAATTTAGGAGGTTTGGCAAGTGTTGTATTCATGGATTTTATGGTTATTTTCTGTCCCTTTTTTTTTAAAGTTAAAATGTCACATGGAGTGCTGTAAAGCACAACACAGGTTCTTTCTGTTCTCTGGTGTGGGTATATTCTGCTTTTGGGCATCCTTTCACTGTCAATACTTACATCTGTTGCTTAAAATGCTATTCCTGGTACAATTGTTTTTTAAATGCAAACCCATATGTGTGATCTCAAGAGAAACTGGTAAGTTTTACCAAATGGGCATCCCTAAATTGCATGCCATCTGCAGCTAGTGATGAGAGGACTAAACCCAGTCAGCTGTGATCTTCCACCCCTGCATCTATCATTTTTATTGGCTCTAGGGAAATCAACAGCTTTTGGCTTGAACTTTTCCCACCCCAACAGGTTATTATGGACTGGTTAAGATGTACTGGCTAAAGAATGATCTCTGTTATCTGCAGCTAGGCCTTAAACTGTTTTCTTGTGGAAATCAGTAGCAAAACTGCAAAATTCAGCAAAGCAAAAGCAGACATATATTCTAGCACTGATTCATATTTTATTAGGTGTAAGTATGCAGCCTTATTAGCTCAGAAAGACTGTGAAATATGTAAAATATGGAAGAAAAATTTAAGAAGCACTATTATTGCCTCTGTAATTGTAAATTAATATTACTAGAAAAAAACAACAAACTTTTCAGAACAGCATGTTCACATTATGAAGGGATAAATGACAAAGTGGGGATTACTGAATTATAGCATGTGAAACTTTAGGATCATGTTAGAAAGAGAGAAAAAAAACCCCACAAAACACTAGGAAAATAATACATAGATGCTACCTCACTGAGGGAAAAGCCCTCTGAAATCCCATTTATATCACTCATTTTCCACTATTAAATGTACACACGCACACACACCCTTTCACTCCTACCTTATGGCATATTGCTTTAAAGTAATAAAAGTTATTGTGAGCTAATTAAAACTGCAGTTTAAAAAATTAACTGGTAATATACTGAGATGCATCTTGGTCTTCCTAACAAAAGGATTGGCAAATGTAAGTGCTTAAACCTCATGAGCCTAACTGAACACTTCATGATTTGTTTTTATTTATTACCTAACTAGATGAACTTATAAAGTCAGAAAACAAGATCTGAGGGCCAGCTCTGAAAAAAAAAACCAAAACCAAAAAACAACAAAAACCACAAAACCACCGTCACCTCAGAACCAATCATATATTTGTTCATCATCTACAGAGCTCCAAAAGTATAGCATGAACTCATTTTCACCCATAAAGTTGCTGTAGCATTTAAATGGTTAGGTTTGTAGGAATGAAAGGCATAACATCCAGCATGCTGGGGAGCACGATGAATGAAGTACACCCTGGGAGACACAGAAAGAAGGGAATGTCAGAGATCCCACCTCTCTCTTGATCTGAGAGATGTGTGTGTCACTGAGACTCAAGATTCAAATCCCATTTTGAAAAACAGTTGTAGGTATCTGTGTGCAGAAGAGCAACTTGGGCTAATCATCCCTAAAACAGACAGACATCTCCTCAGAGCCATACAAGAGATCAGGTCCTTGTAACAGATGGGATGGTAAATCCTCTTGTTTATTTGTTAGCTATT
Organism: Numenius arquata; assembly: GCF_964106895.1. Lineage (NCBI taxonomy): Eukaryota > Metazoa > Chordata > Aves > Charadriiformes > Scolopacidae > Numenius > Numenius arquata. The sequence continues at coordinate 104,521,740 of NC_133576.1, read as the reverse complement.
TTCATATGACACCATATTAGACAAGCGAGGTGCTGGAGAGATTGCACTCTGCCTGACCGCAGTCACTTTGGTAGGGTTTGGATACCTCTGTGAAATAAGCATCAAAAATATAAGGCATCCAAATTCCCAGTGTTGAAATTAATCCTTTGGTCTTTCAACTACATTTGTTTTTAAGTTCTGTCCTCTTTGCTAGAGCTGTAAAGTGCACGTTTGGCGTGTTCTGAGAGTGTCTGTAAGATCAAATCCCCCTGGGAATTTAAGCAAAGGAATGGCTGGTGTCTCTAAATAGCTTTATTTAATGGCTAGGTGCCGAGTTGCTCAAACTTGTTAGAGTTTAGGTGCATAAAGCACATGTGCTACAATTCAGCTGCAGTTACCTAGGGAGATTTTTTTTTTAAGGTCACAAAACAAAGGATCATTGGAATTTGGGAATTGCTAAGATATACTTAAGGATGATGATTTTGGGATTTTGCTTTCTAAGTTACACATGTATTCCAAGCTAAATGCCTGAGTTATATTTTTGTTCTATTCATTAGCTTCTCATTGCTTTAGTTTTTCATGTGTGAAATGTAAATTATATCTTTCTTCCGTAACAGAGTGCTGTGAAAGAAAATACTTTAAAGATTGTAAACCCTCATCTCATACCCTCAATGTGCCCAGCAGGTCGAGGGAGGTGATTCTCCCCTTTTACTCTGCTCCGGTGAGACCCCACCTGGAGTACAGGATCCAGCTTTGGAGCCCCCAACATAAGAAGGACATGGACCTGTTAGAGCAAGTCTGGAGAAGGGCCACGAAGATGATCAGAGGGCTGGAGCACCTCTCACATGAAAATAGGATGAGATAGTTGGGATTGTTCAGTCTGGAGAAGAGAAGGCTCCAGGGAGGCCTTATAGCAGCCTTCCAGTACCTAAAGGGGGCCTAGAGGAAAGATGGGGAGGGACTTTTTATCAGGGACTGCAGTGATAGGACAAGGGGTAATGGTTTTAAACTGAAAGAAGGAAGATTTAGATTAGATATTAGGATGAAATTCTTTACTGTGAGGGTGATGAGACACTGGAACAGGTTGCTCAGAGAAGCTGTGGATGCCCCATCCTGGGAGGTGTTCAAGACCAGGCTGGATGGGGCTTTGAGTAACCTGGCTTTGTGGGAGGTGTCCCTGCCCATGGCAGGGGTGTTGGAACTAGTTGATCTTTAAGGTCCCTTCAAACCCAAATCGTTTTGTGGTTCTAGGATCTCCTACAGGAGCCTAGTTGGTAGGATCTCTGATAAATACTTCAAGTTTGAGATAAGATAATGTTTAAGATTTTAAGATATATTATGAAAGAAAAGGGAAGAAAAATGCATGATGGAACTAACAAGATAAATGAACTGGGAGATCAGGCTTCATGAAAATATTTTTTTCTGGCTTTTTATGGTCCTTCTGTTCAGTGATTTTCTGAAAAGCTTCTGCACAAAGACTCAAAGGTAGTTCAGAACTAATAATCTTTACATTCCACTTGATGTCTTAGGAAAATAGATGCCTAAATAACTTTGAAGATATTTTTTTTTCTTCCATAAATGGCTAAAGATTCAAAATTGAGAGGTTCTGAACTCACTTTTGTAAAATGCTTTGCATGACATTTTCCTGCTGAAGCCAACATATGATGTGAGTCGTCTCTCTCTACCTGATTGCTCAGTGGTGGAACGTCAGTCCAAATATCATTATAAGCATTACTGTTTTAATAAATGTGTAATTTTGGGGGAAAAAGAAAAATCAATTACAACCAAAATGATAAAAGAAACAAATAAGGAGATAAAATTGGTTATTATGCAAGGCTAACTTGCTGTATAAACTCCTTGATTTATTGTAACAATTAAAGATGGAACAAAGCCCCAAAATTAATATTGTGAGGCGAGAGAAAGCAGTCACTAGCAGAGAGCAGCAGTCTTGTTTGTAATAGTTTATGCACAGTTTGCTATCTCCAGTGTACTTTACTAAAAATATATGAACTGATGGCAGACTGACTACAAAATCCATCAAGCATTTGCTGTAAGTGCTTAAACATGTCTGTGCAAGCAACAGAAAACAGGAAAAGGCCTTTGGATTTTGAAAAATCTGCTTCAAAATAAGGTATATCATTTTATTCTTCCACTTGAAAGAGCCACAGGACTGTCACAGTGGCTTTTCCAAATTATGTACTCTCTCTCCAAAGTATTGCTCACTTAGATGTCTGAAGAAAGGTGAGACCTTTCTATTGATTTTTTTTTTTAAGTGTTTTTTTGCTGGTGTACATTCCTCAAGACTAATGTTATGACCCTCTCACAGCTTTGCACCATTACCTTTATTTATTACATTTACCAGAAACATTTCCTCTTTGATGTCCAGTACCCAAGATTCTGAATAGCTGCAAGAGCTGGAAAAAGATCAACACTCTAGTGCTACCAACTAAAGCTTGCAATAGGTGACATGAAATCATTCTCTAAGTCAATGCTAAGAAATGTTTATTAGTATCTATTTTTATATAAAGAGAGATGAATGGTAGAAATGTCAAGTGATTTTCAGACAGTTTCATATTGTCAAAGGACAAAAATATCCCCCTGTGATGTCAACAGGGACTTTTGCTATTGACTTCGGTGAAGACAGGATTTCACTCAGAATACTTTTGCTTCAGAAAGAGAGATGGAGGGGAAAGAATGATGTCCCAATTATATTTTATTTGAACTCTCTGCAGTTGTAAAACTTCCCTACACACACAAAGGATGAAGTCTGGTTCCGAATTAAACAGGAAATGACATCCAATCTATTAGAGAAGATGAGTAGGATGGCAAATTTTAGCTAAATGAAAATTTTCTGCTTATGAAAAAAACTTTTTGTGTCCCCAGAGTTCATGCAGAGAAGTCAGGAGCTGTTGGGTTTCACATCATAGTCCTGTAACCCCATGCTATATGAAAACTCAGCTATACTTGAGAGGGATGATGGAAGAATTTACACCACGACCACTTGAACAACGATCTTGAAGGAATCTGAGTTTTTTAAACTCTCATTTATTGCATCATTTTTCTGCCTTGCAAACCTGACTATACTTAGGGTAAGTATTTACCTTTCAGCTTCTATTTGAAGGCAATTCAACAAACTTTTTTGTAGGTAAACGCTAGCAACTAGAGGAAAATGGTGCTTTCAAGATTGTATGAAGATGCACTTCCTGGCCCTAGTACTCTTCCTATCAATATGAATATCCTGGTTATAAGCTTTTATAGTATTTTATTGTGACAGCATAGAGTGAAATCTTTCCTTTATCTGTATTTTTTAAAAAAGGTACTGAGGAAGAACAATAGTTTTTTCTCTATATCCATTCCCTTTCTCTTCTAGTTGTGTATCTGACAGAGAAAAAGCTTAAAATATGGAAAATAAAGGAGAAAGTTTCACAAAAATAAAAACTGCAGTTTTGTTTTCTTAAAATTTTGAAACAACAGAGAATGGTAGTATATGATTTTATGAAAAGTATGACTGCAATTTTTTTGTTTGTTTGTCTCTGAAGTTTTTCTCTTTCCTTTGGTGGCACATCAGTTAAAATCTAATTTGCATAGTTTATTGTGTGTGTACATAAAAAATACATACACAACCTGTAGTTGTTTCCATACTTGTGATGCACTGCATCCGGGCTGCTCCTCTGAGACAAGGAAAACTTGCCTTGTCTTCCTAATCTACCATCAAAGAGGACATCATTATGCAGATTGTGTGGTACACTGATCTTTGTTTGGGGCACACACAGAAGGGATGCAGTGAGCTATGGACCGTGGAAATTCTTTTCCACTCACTTCCATACAGAAGGTGGACAATGGAGAGCCTTTTATAAGACTGGCTGAAGTGAGGAGCCAGCAGTGTGAATACATAACACAGAGAATATAAGAAAGAAAACTGCAGGGGGAAAAAAAAAAGAGACACTGGCTGCCAACTCCCACTGCTTTGTCTTCACTCTCTCAACTTTGTCCACTATAATCTGGATTTTGCCTTTATTCTTGTCATTGAATATGCCCTTTGGAGTGACCCAATCATAGTGACCCTTTTGGAGTTTGCAAGCACAGCAGATGCCAGCTTGTGCTGCATAATAGAAGGGTGCATTCTCATTGTTGTCTTCTAAACAGACTGCTCTTGCTGGTTCAAACCAGCATAGAAATAAGAACCAAGCATAGTCTTCACCTATACCTTCATCCAAATGAAATAATGTTGTCATTGTTTGTTTAAGTGTAATTTTCCACAATGTAACTTCATCTCTGATTTTTCTGTCTGTACTCATAAAGTGAGTTCAGGTGGTTCTGTAGACATTGCAGGTAAATTAATCGACAATTGTTCAGGAAAAGTGCTAGATGGAGAAGCTCAAACTCATCCCAGAGAATGTTCTAAAATTTAGTACCATAGATGATAATGAGCAGCATCCAGACATGTTACCAGATAGGCACAAAATGACTGGGATAGACGTAGTCACTGGTTCCACTTGAAACAGTTCTGATCTGTAATGAGAAATAACTTCCCTAGGAAAACCTTTTCTTTCATATTAGTATCACTTCTAAGTATGAGATTTGTGATCTTTTTCCCAGACCAGATAGAATAGGGTGAGGCACCATATCAGCAAGATCTAAGAATGAAAGAATAGCTTTTGGCTGCATTAACTTTTGGTCTTGAAGTACTTTATAGCTTCAAAATATTTGCAGGAGGAATCACTTTACCCACCTTCAGTTATCCACAATGTGAATATGTGCATGTGAGCTACTATCTGAAAATTTCTTCAGTGACAAAAGAGAAATAGGCACACTCTTCAGGTGTGCTTTAGCCGCCCAGTTAGCTATCTACTTAGGGCTGAGCCGCTCAAGCCCTAAAAGTGCCTGCCTTTTTTTCACTGACAAATAAATAGACTATTTCAGACACAGCAGCAAGCTAAGATGCAATTTACTATTTGAAGAGGCATAAAGCACAGTCTGATTAACTCTATCTTCCTTCACATTTGAACAAAAGGTTTACTGAGAAGTCAGAAACTAGCCCAGGTGAAGAAATCTACCCTTGGTCAGATGAATCCTATACTCAGTAAGACTTACTGACTTGTAATGTACGATTCCTCCTAAAAACAAAGACAAAAAAACATTAAACATTTTGAACGTTTTTTTTTTGTAATCTGAATAGGTAAATTCCCTTCCACAGTGGTTTCACAGAGTTTATGCTGTGGGATTGCCATGCTGATTCAGCTGTGATTGCACTTTCCACACTCAGTGGAGCAGAATGAAACAGGTTTTGTCCTTATTTAGTCCAAATTGTATTTGTTCATATAGTCTAGTCATGTTGTCCTTGTTTTCAAAAAGGTTTCAGCTCCATCTGGAAATGTTTCTCCCATCGCTTTTTGCAACTCTTTTTAGAAACCTCAAGGGATACTTTCAGGTCTTGGAGTTCTGTTAAGCTTCAGATGTTCTAATTCCTTGATCACCTGTTCTGGCTGAATCTTACCTCCTTCGATATTTTTTCTTGCTCTCCTGGGAAATTTATGTCTGTTTCTGACATCTGTCCCGAAACCTTCTGTGTGAACACAGAGGCAAAGAATTCATTTGATTGTGCTTTAGTTATGTCTGTCTCTTCAGTCAGTAAATTACCTAGGCCAGCTCTTAGAATTTCCAGTGTCTCTTCCAGTGACCTCTTGTTCATATGTTCTTGAAAAAAAGAAAACTTTTTTATTTATCTTAACCTCTTCTACAATTTTCCTTTCATTTCACATCTTTACTATTCCTAGCAGATTGCTCTGTTTTCTACTGTGTTATGTCATCTCTTCAGTTATCCTTATTCTTTTAATGCTTCACATTGTCCTCTTAGTGATCTTTGAATAACGTTTGTGCTAAGTCCTTCAAGTTTTCCTTTTAGAGGCTGGCTTAATGGCTGGATAATTCTGGAAATGACAGAGCCCACAGTGTGAGTACTGTGTGCAGTTCTCGGCCCCACAGTTTAAGAAAGATGTGAAGGTCCTTGAATACGTCCAGAGAAGGGCAACAAAGCTGGTGAAAGAGCCGGAAGAAATGTCCTATGAGGATCGGCTAAGGACTTTGGGCTTGTCTAGTTAGGAGAAAAGGAGGCTTAGGGGTGACCTCATTGTTCTCTACAGCTTCCTGAGGAGGGGAAGTGGAGAGGGAGGTGCTGAGCTCTTCTCCCTGGGATCCAGTGATAGGACAGAAGGGAGTAGTTCAAAGCTCTACCAGGGGAGGGAGGTTCCGACCGGACATTAGGAAGCATTTCTTTACCAAGAGGGTGGTCAAACACTGGAAGAGGCTTCCTAGAGAAGTGATTGATGCTCCAAACCTGTCAGTGTTTAAGAGGCATTTGGACAATATACTTAATAACATGCTTTAGCTTTTGGTCGTTGAAAAGACCACCTTTGAGGGTGGCAGAGCACTGGAACAGGCTGCCCAGAGAGGTGGTGGAGTCTCCGTCTCTGGAGACATTCAAAACCTGCCTGTGTTCCTGTGCAACCTGCAACCTGCTCTAGGCAGACCTGCTTTGGCAGGGGGGTTGGACTAGATGATCTCCAGAGGTCCCTTCCAACCCCATGTCATTCTGTGATTCTATGATTCTGTGATTCTGGTCAGCCCTGAATTGGTCAGGCAGTTGGACTACACAATCGTTGTAGGTCTCTTCCAACTGAATATATTATGTTCTGTTCTGTTCTATTCTATTCTATTCTATTCTATTCTATTCTATTCTATTCTATTCTATTCTATTCTATTCTGTTCTGTTCTATTCTATTCTGTTCTGTTCTATTCTATTCTATTCTATTCTATTCTATTCTATTCTATTCTATTCTATTCTAAATTTATTCATCGGTGCTTTCCACCTCTGTATTGTTATTTTTTCTATTGTCTTATTTCATTTCATTGCACAGAACAAAATAGGAATCTCAAAACCTGCTTGGTGGAAATATCAAGATGTGTGCATCTGATGTTTAAGCATTTCTAGCTTCACCACTGAATTGCTGTGATCTCGGAAAAAAAATCCTGTGGGCTAGACACAAGCCAGACTGTGAGTGGCAAAATGATGAAAGTGAGAGAGTGGGCTGGCAGACCTTGGTAAAATGGTAATTCGTGGCAGTCATTGCACCTCATTCTCTCAAAGTCATGGATGAGTTTCTGTAATGCTTAGCAGAGAAACATACATATAGCATGTTTTATAAAGCTGTCTAACTTTTCCATCCAATATCTGAAGGGAGCCTACAGGAGAGCTGGCGAGGGACTCTTTATGAGGAAGTGCAGCGATAGGACGAAGGGCAATGGTTTTAAACTGAAAGAGGGGAGATTTATATTAGGTATTAGGAAGAAATTCTTTGCTGTGAGGGTGGTGAGACACTGGAACAGGTTGCCCAGGGAAGTTGTGGATGCCCCATCCCTGGAAGTGTTTAAGGCCAGGCTGGATGGGGCTTTGAGCAACCTGCTCTAGTGGGAGGTGTCCCTGCCCATGGCAGGGGGGTTGGAACTCGATGATCTTTAAGGTCCCTTCCAACTCTAACCATTCTATGATTCTATGATTTTTTGAAGAATGCTTCCCAGATGCTCTGGAAGTATTTAGGGTGGGTCACTATAATCATGTTGACCACCACCACCACTGTCCTCCAACTATACAACTATAAGGAATTTTTCTGATAACTTAGGTAACTATCTGGAAGTTGTGCTTATGAGAAAGTGAAAAATGGTTCTGAGTATGAAATAGCGGCTCCACACCTGGCTTATCACTTCTGTTCATATGCAGCATAGTCAGAGATGCCCAAGAGCCTTCTAGAGCTTCATTCTGAGGAAGAGGGGAACTTGGAGCACAACAGAAGATGCAGTTTGAACATCAAGCATAGTTCATACAAGAGAACTGGAGAACGAGGAATTACAGATATGACTCCCACCAAAATCTACAGCAGCGTTTTTGAATGGAGAGTTTTTGTTTCAAGTCAAAAGTTTTTTGATTGGAGTTTTTCTAGTTTTTAATTTTTCAGAGAGAATTCAACATTTTCCACAGGGAAATAAACAAAATAACATAATCTTCCAACTAGTTTTGGTTGTAACAAATGTATGTTTTTGTAAAGTGCTTTTAGACCATCAGATAAAGGTCGCTGGGGAAGTGGAAAATGTCATTAAGAAATTCACTGACTTGATTTTCCACAGGTTTAGGCTTCATTTGCCAGCTAAATACTACACTTCTTTGTCTACAGTGAAGTTTGCTACAAGATTCAAAATGAAATTAGATTGCATATTCTAGTTCTCTTTTGATATTAAGGTCATACCAAACTACATCTATAAATTACTCAGCCACAGTCAGTTCTTAATGCAGCCCCTAAGGACACTCCAGTGCAGTGGCGTGAAGAGAGGATTTCTCTGGCTTAGCATTAGACATAATTGTTCCAGGCCATGCTTTCCCCTGAGCAGTTTTACAATACCCCCAAAATTGAGGACAACTCACCTGATGCAATTCTTCCAAGACCCTAACTTGCTGCTGCAACTCTTGACAAACCCAGCCTCCTTCCTTGCCCTGCCTGTGATAGCTCTTAGGTCATTTTTACCCCCTCAACCCTCTAAAGCTCCTCTGAAACAGGCCCTTTCCACTGGTTCTTCTCTTTCCTGTGCTGGAGATAAACCCACCTGTGTGGGTGGGTTTATGTATGGGAGTGTGGGAGGTATAGTTCACTAGCACCTACTAAGGAGTGAATGAGTTTAAAACATTTATTACTACATCATTTTTGAAGGTCCAGCAAGTATTGGAAATCCCCGTTAATGCTCTGTACAACTACCTGAAAGGAGGTTGTAGCAAGGTGGTGTCAGCCTCCTCTCCTAAGCAACGGGCAATAAAACAGGAGAAAATGGCCTCAAGTTGTGCCAGGGGAGGTTTAGATTGGATATTAGGAAAAATTTCTTCGTTGAAAGGGTTATCAAGCATTGGAACAGGCTGCCCAGGGAAGTGATTGAGTTGCCATCCCTGGAATTATTTAAAAGACGTGTAGATGTAATGCTGAGGGACATGGGTTAGTGGTAACTTGGCAGTGTTAGATGAACGATTGGACTTGATAATCTTAAAGGTCTCTTCCAACCAAAAAAATTCTATGATTCTAAATACAGATGAATTCAGTTATAGGGGAGTTACACTTAGGGGTAGCAGCTAAGTGAGACCTTGCACAGGAAATTACCTAAATCCAGCCTGGAGCATGTTCTGGCACTGACAGTAAAAACACGAGATTATTTTGGTCTTGAAGCTGACCTGAGGAGCTCTGAATAGTATAGTAAATGGATCTAGGAAGGTTGGATTTAGAAGTCAGGCACGTAAATACTTATTAAGAGCTTTTCTGAGAAACTCACTGCTGATAATATATGAAGTAGAGTAGGAATCTAAAATCCAAGCTAGTTCTGTAAATGGTGGGGTATTCCACAAACAACTGATATATTCTTATGAGTAGTCCTTGATGCTGCAAGTCACATGTTCTTGCTTAATGCTCTGAGGAAAATTACACTAGGTGTTTCACAGTGAAAAAGGCTTTCATTAGGAAATATCAATTTATGAAACTCCTCCAGTGCAGACTAGATTTTATGGTGAAATGGAGATTCACTGTAAAGTACCCAGTAATCAATGTATCTGGGCATTTATCTGAAATTCAAGTTAAAGCCATTTTTTTCTGCATTTTTTCCAGAGCCCAGTGAACACTTTAGCCAGATTTTTATTAGCTATTTTGGGGTCACTATCCTCTGTTCATTTATACTAGCTTGTTCCTTTCTGTATGGATAATTAAATAATCATTGGAATGGAACTAAAGTTTTGGCAATACAGAGCTTTCTGAAAATTCACTGACAAATTCCACCCAGCTCTAATAAATAGTCCCAGTGTATTAAATTGGCCAGCTCTCACAGTTCAAGTGCAAATATGCGCCAAGCTGGGACCTCTTTTGTGTTGGCCCCGGTGAATATTAGAGTAGATTGGAATCAATTTCTTATGTGCTATCATCTTTGTTTCAGCCCTGGGATTTTCCTTGTTACTTGATTTATTTTACAGTACAGAAAGTCTTCTTATTCTTATGCTGTTTTTTTAATTCAGTCTGACATAATTCTTCATCGGGATAATCAATAGTAAATTTCTTACACCAGTTTTCTCCCTTCATTATCTTCAAAATACTTCATTGTAGGCAGATCACATTTAACCCAGCTTCATCTCTCTTAAGGCCCTCTGTGTCTTTTTCTTTTTAGCTACAATTGGGGAAAATGCCAAGCACTCTTAACTACTGTGTTCACTTGGAAATTACTTCACTGGCACTTGTCTGAGAACACAGAAGAGACACAACTTAATTGATCCATAAAGGTGAAAATAAGAGCTCTGTAATGCAAAATATATTTTTATGGTAAAAGGAATTGGAAATGCAAAACACATTAAAAATTGGAAGGAGGAAGAATACGTTTCTGCAGCTAAGACTAATACTAAAAGTCTAGAGAATTAGCAAAATCAAAACAATAGGTGGCAGCCACTTTCCCACTGTCCCTTAGATAAAGTCCTCAATTTACGCCAGGTGATTTGAAGAGTTACAATGTCTGGAGCTTAATAATGGAAAGAGGTTAAATGTATACTACTCTAAATAATTAAAACACAACTTGTCTTACAAAGTCCAGAGGAACTGTCATAATCCTGATTCTTCTGGCCTTGTGATTGCATTAAAATAACTGTGCCTATTGCAATCAAGACTCAGAATTTACTTGCAAAAGTGAAATTTATTAATCTTGCTCATGACTTACTAATGATGGTTAGAGTACAGATCATGCAGTGGCTCTCTGGGACCCATACCCCACAACTAACACAAGCCAGAATTACACAGGACAGGGACTACAATTGTGCCTAAAGCCCATTAAAGCTTGTGATGAGGAAAGAAATCTTTTTTATGAGGAATTGGTGGTATATTAGCACTGCACAAGAAACAAAATGGATGGCATTACTGAAAAGATTGAGTGGGAAAAAAAGTGTGTCAGGTCCTTACTTTTAGTTCACCATTTTAAGTATTTTTGACAGTCTAGTGCTGAGCATCAGTTTGCAATAGCAATGAAAATTTCCCAAAACCAATTTTTCTTCTATTTTTCCTGTTGTTTTTTTTTTTTTTCCCCATTAGCTTATGGATAGCTGTAGTATGTGTTGGTGACAAAGTGCAGGCAGCAGTGGGGCTGCAGGGGCAGCCTCTCTGAGGGGATGCCAGAGCTGCCTTGTGCCAAACACAATCGGTTCCAGTCAGCTCCAATGGACCCACCGCCCCGCACAGCTGAGCCCCTCAACCAAGGTGGCAGAACCTCGGGGAAAACTTCACTGAATTTCACTGAATTTCACTGATTTTTTAGAGTTGGAAGGGACCATAGAGATCATCTAGTCCAACTCCCCTGCTGAAGCAGGATTGCCTAGAGCATGTCAGAGCATGATACTCAGGACTGCATCCAGGCAGGTCTTGAAAATCTCCAAAGAAGGGGCCTCCACAACCTCCCTGGGCAGCCTGCTCCAGGGCTCTGTCACCCTCACCGTGAAGAGGTTTTTTCTCAGATTTGAGTGGAACCTCCTATGTTCCAGCTTGTGCCTGTTGCCCCTCGTCCTCTCACTGGCAACCACTGAAAAGAGTCTGGCTCCCTCCTCCTTCAACCCACCCTTTAGAGACTTATAAGCATTGATAAGGTCTCCCCTCAGCCTTCTCTTCTCCAGGCTAAAGAGTCCCAGCTCTCTCAGCCTTTCTTCATAAGGGAGATGCTCCAATCCTTGAATCATCCTCGTTGCCCTTCGCTGGACTCTTTCCAGTAGTTCCCTATCCCTCTTGAATTGGGGAGCCCAGAACTGGATCCAGTATTCCAGTTGTGGCTTCACCAGTGCAGAGTAGAGGGGGAGAATGACCACCCTTGACCTACTGGCCACACTCTTCCCTATGCAGCCCAGGATTCCGTTGGCCTTCCTGGCCACAAGAGCACACTGCTTGCTCATTGTCATTTTGCTGTCTACCAGGACCCCCAGATAACTTATTTAAGAAAGGGCAAAATGTTGCACAGCAACATGAAGAGTGAGGAAAAAGGTGTGAGAAACAGCCTTGCAGTTACCAAGATGAGATAAGAAAGAGGAAAAGGAGGTGCTCCAAGTGCTGGAGCAGAGATTCTCCCAGAGTCCATGGAGAAGACCATGGTCGAGCAGGTTGTCCCCCTGCAGCCCATGAAGAGGACCATATTGAACTAGATATCCACATTGCAGCCTGTGGAAGACCCCACACCAGAGCAGGCTGGTATTCCTTAAAGGAACTGCATCCCGTGGAGAGCTCATGCAGGAGCAGGGAAAAAGTATGAAGAGCAGCAGAGAGGAATTGTTATGGACTGAGCCCATTTCTCATCGCCCTCTGCTGCTCATAGGAGAAGAAGGTAGAGGAGTCAGGAAGGAAGGAGTGAGGTTGAGCCTGTGAAAATCAGGAGGAGGAAGGGGAGTGAGGGTAGAGAGGTTTTTAAATTTTTGTCTTTTTTTCTCACCATCTAACTATTTTAAATTGGCAATAAATTAAATTTATTTTCCCCAAATCGAGTCTGTTTTGCCTCTGATGGTAATTGATGAGTGATCTTCCCGTCTTCATCTCAACCCACGAGCTTTTTAATCTTATTTGCTCCCCCCATCCTGTTGAAGAAGGGAAGTGAGAGAGCAGCTGGGTGGGCATCTGGCAGCCAGCCAAGATCAATCCACCACAATAGCATGTAATACAATTTGCAATAATGTACTTTGCTCTTTTTGTACCTTCATCACTAAATATTTCTCACAGGAAAATTTGAAGTATTCAGGTGGCAATGTGACCCTGAAATCTTCAATGCCACTGGCACAGGAATCTATATCTTGGGGTGTCACCTGACATAATACTTTGGGAATTTAAATAAGTTTAAAAGAGATCTGTTTCCTTCCAATAACTTATTTTTATATCTATGCTAATCTCTTCTTCTTTAACCAAGGTTATTAAATTGACTCCAATTATATTTCAGTACCACAAAAAGTGATACTGAAAGAACGGTAAATAATGAGAAGGCAGGAACAAGCTGCTGGAAGTGGGGAGATCTTAAGCCCACTTTTACCACAACAGCAAAGGTATGTAGAACAGGATCTGGATCTCTGTGGTGGTCTCAAGCTCCCTCATATAATTATTGTAGGTTGACTCTCCGTAACAGCATTCTGTGTCATTTAAATTGCAAATGGCTGTGAAATCTGTCCTACCCTTCAACCTAGAAGATCATCCTGGGTATGAAATACATGTATTACTAGTTGAAAAGCAGCAGCATCCTTCTTTATAAATTCCTACACAAGTAGAATATATAAAGTGTCAAGAGGTTCTTTAAACTAGTGGAGAAATTCCTAACAAGAACCAAAGCCTGAAAGTAACACTAGATAAATTAAGGGAAAAAAAATGAAAATTTAAACATTTCAACAATTCTGCCAGGTGTTGCTCAATACTAAATAGTCTGTTTCCAGGAGACTATAGTAGAAAAACTTCAGTAATAGTAGCCCCAGTCGTCCCCAAGAATAGTAGGAAGATAGAGTAGCTTTATTTTTTTTTTTTTTTTTTTTTCAAGAGGGAAGCTATTCCTTTATCCACAAGAAATGACAGCCATGCATTCTAAAAGCCAAACTTTTCTGGGAAGAAAAGGCATATAGTAAAATAAAGCAAGAAAAGATTAATAGAATTGACAGTAGGCAAGGGTATCGCCTGTGGGCTGTCTCAGCAACAATACGTCTGTTGAGAATGAGGTACTCATCTGCTGATCTTTCCTGCTGGTGAGATCTCTGTTGAGTATCCAGGTCATGAGGACATTGTTCAACTCTTGGGGGGGCTCATCTATTCTGTCTATGAGAGTGCCTTCCAGAGGTTTGGCTCCCTATCATAGAATCATCTGGGCCAGAAGGGACCTTCAAAGGTCATCTAGTCTGACCCACCCTGCAGTCAGCGGGGACACTCCCAACTAGACCAGGTTGCCCAGGGCCTTGTCGAGCCTTACCTTGAATGTCTCCAGGGAAGGGGCCTCAACCACCTCCCTTGGCAACCTATTCCAGTGCTCCACCACCCTCATGGTAAAGAATTTATTCCTAATGTCTAATCTAAATCTGCTTTTTTCCAGTTTAAAGCCATTACCCCTTGTTCTGTCATTGCCGGCCTTTGTAAACAGACTGTCTCCAGCCTTCCTGTAGGCCCCCTTCAGGTACTGGAAGGTTGCTATTAGGTCTCCCTGGAGCCTCCTCTTCTCCAGGCTGAACAGGGCTTCTCCTGAACCAGTCCTTCTCCTAGGGAAGGACATGTCTGTGGACGTATGAAGATTGCTGATGTTCTATGTTGTTGTCGGGCTTGGTCTAGGCTCCTGTTTTTTGCTGTTTTCTCTCAAGTTTTCATTGTCATAACTGCCTCCATGCTGCATTCACTCTTTCTCAGATAACCAACCCATATTTTTCAAGGCTATTTCTTGTAACTGGTGCTCTGTAAATTATAGTGCTTCCTTTCCTGTATTTTTCTGAAAGATATTTCTGAAAGGCACCTGGGAGAGGAATCATGATATATGGGACCAGAACTGTCCTTCTCACTAAGGCCTCACCACTGTATTCCTGAATGGAGACATTTGTTCTTTTATTTACCTTTCCTCATCTCAATGCCATGGATTGCTGTAGTGACACGAGTCATGGTACTCTGGGAAGCAACACCACTCCAACATTTCATGATGTTTTGAACAAAACGTTCCAAACTACAAAACGTCATACAACACTTTTGTAAATAAGACCTAGCACAACTTCCCTTACTTGAAAAAAGGGAATACCTTTGTCTGCCTAGAGTTCTCAGAGAGCTCTGAGCTGCTCTCATTCCTGTAGATAGTTCTCCCAGGACTTGTTAAGTGACAGCTTTTGAAGACACTCCCATCAGAATAAACTCCAAAGGTGTGACATCAAACTCTTTTTAGTCCTAGATCAAACCCCTATTCCTTTATGGAGGAGACAGAGTAGACAAATGTAATTTATTGATATCTGTACAAGACTAAGTATATTAAATTGTGTGTTACATAAGGATGAGAGTCTAATTGGTTTTCTGGACAAAAATCTCCAAATTTATGAAAAAAAAATCTGCAAATCATACTTGCCACTCTTTCTCTTCTCTTTCCATAGGAAATTTTACAGGTTTCTGGTATTACACAAAATATTCTTTCAGATTGAAACTATAGATATGGTAGTTTCTCTCTTACATATCTGTGCATCAGGAGGTGTACATATAATGGGTTTTAAATATGTAAACCTTTCTAGATACGACAGCACAGACTTGATGGAGAAGTCTATAGATTCACACCTCTGTTGGATGTAACATCAATCCATGTAGTAGTTTTCACAGCTGTCTTATAAGTGTCTATTTGTCTGATGCCACACGAAGTATCTGTTCCCTAACCGTATCCTTGTCCTTGCCAACTGACTTTACTATTGATTATAGAAGTGTGCAAAACACATCAACCAGACCTCAAGGCAAGACGGCAAGAAGAAAAGTATGAAAATTTTGTGACTACCATCCACAGGACTACCCAAAGGAAAAACAAGAGAGTTTCTCAGAAAGCCTTTTAATGTAGAAGTGAAGTTAAATATAATGCTCTAGATATCCTTAATAATGACGTTAGTCGCACCAGCAAATACACTAAATTAGATTCTTCTCTTAACCAGCTGAAAATTCTTTGACTGAAGTAGCACAGATGTAACTGAGGAAAATTTTTTGTTGAATAACTCCTGAAGAATGCATACTGCCATAAAATACAGTCATGTATAAATAATTCCCAGAACATGGTAACATATTATGTTGCAAATGAGTGGGAAATGACCTGGTATACAGTGATTATGGAAGAGCACTTGTCTCTGAATGAAAGTGATCAACAATTTATTGTCCCCTGGCTACTCACATACAATGAAATTAGGCAGAAAAGAGCAGCATTTTCAATTGAAATATAATATTTGAATAGAAGTTTCTTATGAACACATCTGTAGTCATAAATGCAGCCTTTCTAACTGTTCAATACAAGGATTCTGCAAATATTGATCTATGCCTAATAGCTGCTGTAATATATTTTTATTTTGTTTCTTTAATTGTCCATAAGATATATTTTATAATCTCCACTATTTTTTTAACCTTTGTGTTCTCAGGAGGTGTGCTTCCTAAAGCCTGAACTCACAGGGACAGGCCCCAAGGCTAGAGTTTGCAGAGCCAGCATGAAGAAGGTGCAAGGATGAAAATGCATCAGGCCTGTTCTATATGCACCACACAGCTGAGCTGAGCACGCATCAAGAAATTCTTCATCATTCTCACTGCAGTGGTTTCGGTGCTCAGTCTTCTGCTTAGTAATGCCCTGCAATGGGCTTGCATGACATCTTTTCTTCTTGGTTTAAATTTCTTTTACCATGATCAACCTCTGACAAATCCATAGTAAAATCACTGGGGAGTTTTCCTCAGTACTGCTTTATGAAATCCTTTGTGCTCTCCTCATTTTAATTGTCTGTGAGTTTAAATGATAACCCCTTCCTTAGGACGGAAGGACATCATGTGTCCCTCTGCTTTCATACTTCTGTTTTCATACAGTGCACAACCTATAGCTCCAGGGCTTGATCCCATGAGCTCATTCATGCCTTGGGCAGAACCAGTTTCATTCCAACCAGCATCTAGCTTAGAGAGCTAATCTGACAAGGCTCCCTACAGTACCAGTGAAGAGAGATTAGTTCCTCTAGAGCAACTGAGATAGACTACTGCTCTGATTTTCCTCAGGAGAAGCTCGTTTTCAACTGCAAGAGAATCATTACTGTATTTACCTTGAGTTACTTCGTTATATACTTAAGAGTTACCATAGTACTTACCTATAGTCTAAATATACTGAATCCCTGAAGATGTAAAATCACTAAGAGAGAGTAATGTAAATGCAAGTTTGATAGCTTTGTTTCCCTAATAACATGCTAAAATATCTTTAAATAAATACTCAGAGAAAATGTACTCTAAAGAATATTTATCCAGAGGGCTGTATGGTCAGAAGGTTTCCTTTAAGCCTTTTTTTTCCCCATTTATTCAGGTAGTTTATTTCTTAGAAGCAGTGGGATAACACAGAAAAATTAATAGGAGGGGAGAAAAATGTGGTATTTTTATTCCACTGCTGCAACCAAAGAGAAAAAACAAAAGATGTTGAGAAAGTGATTGGGGAAACAGAGATTATATGGTGAAGATTCAGGATATAGGGAGCAAGGAAATAGAAGGAAATAGAGCAGATGGGATTAAGAGATTAAACAATGAACAGAATCAGACAGTATGACTAACTTGTTTCATAACGACAAAACACTTATTATAGCTCAATTGCATATTAGTTTGGTTAACATGCCTTATCCTTGTAAGCGATTTCTGCATTTGTCCTGAGGTTGTTATTGACCACAGCTAAGGAAAGTATCACTTTCTGAAAATATAGTCCACATGTTGGGAAAATTTAAACCAAAATTTAAAATTTAAGACCCTTGCTATTGATAAAATAATGGGCTCAGAAACTACACTACAGTGAGTGAAACAGAAATAGCTGTAAGTAAAAAGAAGCACAGATGGCTGTGCTGGAGATGGGGATGTCTGCAAGATTCCCCTCACAGGGTTTTCTCTGAATCAGTCTGTCACCAGGATGGGCAAGTTGTGTTTTTTCTCTACCACACTTTTCTCAACATCTCCATCCTTTCCCAGAAATAAATGACCAAGCTTTTGACCAATAGATCTACAGGTTTAGCATGTCTGTCAGCAGTCACACGCTTTTTGTACTCAGTTCATTATGAATGTCCTTGTCTCAATGGTAAGGAATTTGTTGGAGTCAGACCGTTAGGATGCGCCTTTGCTATAATCTTTTTTTGGAGTGGTGAGAAGGAACATTATCAGGACGAGAGTATATATGCAAAACTGCTGCGAGTTTAGGTTTAAGCCCAAATACATTGACTGAAACATAAGAATTTCCAAACTGTTTAAAAGGCAATTTAAGATTAAAGAAAAAAACCCAGTTTTTACAATGCTTGAATTCTTACTAGAAATACAGATTCTCTGTGTCCCTGTGATTCTTGTTATGCAGGAAAAAGAAGCAGTCAGAATCACTTGGGGGTAACTGGGGAGTCTACCTTTGAGTGTGGGTGTCCCTTTGACATCACAATTCAGCTCCTATGTCTCTTTCTACCCCACAACACTGAGAAATTCACATCAGGGCCATGGATTGCCAGGTAATAGATAGGACCAGAGAGAACAGCAGTCCTTTGGAACCCTCACACATGATTTGCTCAAAAGTCTGCCATCACAAACATAGGTAAAGCTAATCAACTGTACTTGACCCTGGAATGGTCTAGTAGAAGACAAAGATAACCTGATTCCACATGTTGATTTTTTGTATTTTTTTTATTTATTTCTGTGAAGACCTATTATTTTTCTCTTTGCCACAATTATCTATTATTTGCTTTTCTGTTGATTACTAGTGTGACTAGATGAATGGACTTTCTTTTATTGAAAGTCAGATTACTAGTATGTTTAAATCTTCAATATGAAAGTAGCGCTGATGGGACAAAATCTCTTCCCAGGAACTTTTAAACTGTCGAATACAAATAAAACTCTAGGCAAAGTAGCTTTAAATGAGCAGTGGTGGCTTTTTCATCTTTAAGAAAAGCATTTTCAGTTCTGTATCTTGCTTTATAGCTTTTTGGGAAGTTCTGGCAATTTGCCTATTTAAGGTAAGTACACACAGAGAAATTTGCTACAGGACATATTTCTGTGTTGTTATGTAGTGAATCCTCATTTGTAAAATAAGTATCTGCAAGTTCTAGCAGTGATCTTCTACCTAAGTCATCGTGACTCTGAGTGCAGCATTCACTCTTCTAGACCGTGTTTCTTAACCTGCAAAGAGCTAAGATACTGAGAGATGTTACACATAAGTTAGTGACGGGTCTGACAAACTCGAAAGATAAGCGTAGACCCAAATCCACAAAACTGATTTCTACTCGTCTAAGAGTTTTTAACCAGGTGAGAGAAACCCCACTTTATGAGCATGAAGGGTCACAGTTAAAGCTTCTGTAGAAACTTCTGTTCTCAGTTTCCTTTAGGTTTAAGTTTTCCTCATCTGGTTGCAGTGAGGCTGGAAAGAACAGCAGGAAATAAGGCTATTTTTGTCCCTATCAATGTGCAGGGCAGTGATGCGCATATATGGAACAGAGAAGATTTGGGGTAATTTGAGGGGCAGAACTGAGAATAATAGCTTCAGACATTTCTAAAATCTGGAATCATTTATTGTTTTGTAAATGCTTGAACATTTAACTCAAAAAACTTTTCAAGCCTCTCTGCACACATAAAAGAATTGTCTCCTGCTCTGGTACATTTGACTCAACATGTATTCTCAATTTTGCTGCAGTTGTTATATAAACAACTTCCATTTTGTTTTGATCTCTCTATGGCTTTGCATAACACACTTACTTTAGCTTATGTTTTTATGGTTAGCTATTAAAAAATAAACTAAGAAAAAAACATCACACTAAAATCTAAAGAAAAAAAACACTGTTTCTGTGGGGATGCGGCATACACGTTTCTGACCAACTACTGCCAGTTGAAATATAGGTGTCTCGAGCTATTATTCACTCCTATTTTTATTGCATCTTCAGTTTTGCCTTTCACTATCATAGCATTATACCATAGTGGCCATGGGAATATAATGGTGCAGTAGAGCCAAGCCAAAATGGAAAAAAAGCAGCTTTGTTATATCTGAATTATTTCAGTGGCTCAAGACTGGTTCAGTGTTAAAACACTTTTGAATGAAGTACTTCATTCTGCTAAGCATTTTAATTTTTCAGGTAAAAAATTTCTATTTTTAATAATAAAAATTAAAGTTTTCAGCTCCGGATTTAATCTAGCACATTTGTGGTGTTCTATCTGAGCTAAGGCCAGGCTAGTTACTGCAGGTACAGCCCTATTCTGCTTTGGGGACCCAATTTGGCATTGCTGTGTGCTTCAGCTCTGCACTATGTGACTTTTGGACCCTCCAGAAGCTGTTTGGAATTAACTGCATCACACTCAGTTGTTTGCTATAGCCAAGCTGTGTTGTCGTGTGCTAGATTTTGATACAAAAGTATTCCATAGCTTTACTTCTAATGCAGATGGCGAATCTTAGAAATACACTGTCCTCCCTATGGCATTATGTTGTCAGCACTTGGACATCATTGTCTGGTAAGCATCAAGTTAAAATCTCTGTGAATTTTTAGTCTTTCAAATGCCTTTGGGAGGGTTCTTTATGTGCAGCATGTGCATGATTTGTTTTTTCATTATTTTTTTCTTCTGTGTTCTTTGAGGTTGTCTGTGTCAAGCCGGTAAAAACCTATCACTTCCTTTTATCCCTCTCAGTCCTCAGAAAAGGGCACAGTTCTCCATAGAGCTCCTATATAAAAGTGTCTAAAAGCGAGTTGATAAAAAAGAACAGGAGGCAGAATCCCTGCTATCAGACATAACTTTTTTTTTAAGATGATAGTAGCAATGGTCAGTTCAAGCAGGAAGTTTTACCTTGTTCTTTCTGTTCAGTTTCCATTTTTTGTTTTTCTTTTTAACTATAATTTATACATGTCTACATTAGAAAATCTATAGCATTTGATAATTGATTTCTAATACAGCCATCATCACAAAATCAGATGTATTGCATAGAGGAATTGATAGCAATATTATCACAATCCAGTTTCTACTGGCAACATTATCACAATCCAGCAATATTATCACAATCCAGTTTCTACTGGCAACATTATCACAATCCAGCAATATTATCACAATCCAGTTTCAATATATCTTTTCCTATGATACAATGAGTTCCTTTTAGGTTCATTTCTTCATGTGCAGTATGGAAAAAATGCACTTAGACTTCTGTACTATATTCAGAAATAGAAATTAAAAAAAAAAAAAGCAGCTTTATTACAAAGACATAAAAGGGGAAATATAACTATACCAGGTATTAATCTCATTTCCAGTAACTAATTCTAAAAACCACTATGACTGATCTTTTACTTTTTTAATACAAAAGCGATTTATTGCAACAAAAAAATCCATTTGTGAACAGTAAAAAAAATGGAAAAACTAAATTCTGTTTCTGAATTCTGGTTTATTTTTACATTAGTGCAAACTAATTAATCCATAACAATTATTCCTAGCTACTGAGCAGAAATTAAGAATTTTTCTTTCAAAACTGTTTAAATAAATATACAGATGTACAGCTTTGTCTAGTTAGGAGTCTGAGACCAGTTTATGACCTCACAGTTAATTTTAACTATGAAATGCTTAGGTACTTAGTTAAAACTATTCATCTAGCCTCACCACAGTCAATGAAGAGAGACAGGTGCCTTTCTAATCTCTTAGATGTCTCCCATATTGGGAAATGTTCTCTGCAGAAGCTGTGAGAAAACTGGTTATGCATGCACAGATATATGCATGTATGTATTTAGACAGATAAAGAGAGGGAGAGAGAGATATTTTTATACATATACGCATATACATGCACTCACAGAGTAGACTACAAATTGACATATACATCCTAACATTCTTTCCAGCCTGACAGTGCCACCTTAAAAGCCACGAATACTGGGAAACTTGCTGCTGTACTGTATAAAGGGAAGTCTACTTTGATATTTCACATCGGTGTGATGCCTAGAATTGTGTGGACCAGACTCTCCCTCTGGGTGTCCTTGTTCTACTATTTCTTTCCCCTCAGCTGTCTTTCTTCCTCTTGTACATCTACCTGTCCCCTTCCTCCAGGTGACTTTTTCTTTTATCTTGAACTTTCTAAAGCACAAACAAGACAAACTGTGTTGTTACTCAGTTTGATATTGCCTGCTATATCATGCATTCCCTTTCCACTGTTGAATCAAAAACACAATGTAAAACTTTTGGGGGATGGAACTACAGCACTGAAGTTATGAGAAGCTGACAATGTATTACCCATTTACAAGGCTAATGAACATGTCTAAAGGGGTTTCTTCCCCCATGAAAATCCATCTTTCATCCAACTCGAGCCAGGCAGGACAGCACCTATTCCCAGGATGCATAACTTATAAAGTGCTGTACAGCTCTACCAATGTCGATGGCAACTGTATCAGGCTAGTGTTATCAGCCCCCATGGTTCATGAATCAACCTCATCATACTATGAAATCTTCCAGAAATAAAAACACTAAAGTATTTTAAAAAAATAATAAGTTAAGACTTGGCAATGCTGCAGAAACCAGTGCAATGAGTATGTATGAGTGCTTGCATATGTGCTGCACTGACATAAGTGAAAATGTTTTTTATTAGTCTGTAACAGCCTCAGAATGTCTTTGTGGTTAATACTGTAGTCTGTGGTAAGTAGATACACAAATATGCTTCAAGTGTTATTCATATGTTAAATTCAGTATTAGAAGCTTGACTAAAATAGTATATGCTCTTAAAATAATTGTTAAACAGAAGTTTCTCAATTGAGAATGGGTAGTATTTTACATTGTCACACTGAAAACATACTGAACATACTTTTCCTTCCATGCAAGTATAATAAGAGGGTCAGAATTTTTTCTACTGGGAATTATATTCATAAGCTTTCATGTAGAGATTATAATAAATTTGTTAGTATAATGATATGATCTTAGTTCCACGTTGCCCTCTGCAACCTCTCTTCTCAAATTCCTATCTCTTCCATCTTGTGATGCTTCTGAGATAACTATGAACTGTTGCATCTTTATCACATTGAGTGTTTATGTCCTTGAAAACTTCCCTTCTCATACAGCTTTAAGGGCAGACAAAGATTCCACCACTTTATGTGAAATTAAAATGTTTTATGTCTAAGAAAGGTAATACCGTACTAGCTGATGAAACACTATTTTTAGAACAAGTTTCCATGTGAGGCTGAAAATATTTGTGTCTCTGACCATAGCACTTGCTAGTATCCAAAAAAAAAAAAAATCATCCCAATGACTTAGAAAAAAAGAGGTTTCTCTAGTTTGTATAATTTCAGTAAAAGCACAGGTATACTTTTGCCTTGTTAAAAAAAAAAAGCTCATATAACAATCAAAGCAAAAACAAAATGCCCTTTGAATTCAGAATATGAACACTATCATTCAAAACACACTGAAACTAAAATTGTTAACCCCTGGGGGAAGTGGTTGAATGGACAAAGACTACTTGGCATAGCAGTTGAATACATGAGGCATGAAAACATGACATGGTATTAATTAGAGGGACAACACAACTAGACAAAAACACAACAATAGTCTTGAATTGCTGATTTGTTATCTTGTGTCTATTACTTTTAATTAGCATTACAGAATGTTCAGGATTACTTGTTGCTTTGTTTCTCTTAATTATGTAAAAAAGAATGCAAGATATGCTTAAAAGCATTTGCTTTGCAGAATAGAAGACTGCTTGTGTTCTAGCTTTGACATTCGTGCCCTGAGGAATACATTAGTGCTGGATTTAGGCACTATTTGTTGACACGGGTTGTAAACTACTATATTATTGTTGCAGACTATTTGATGTGTAACGCATTTTTCTTGGAGGTGGTGAGCCAGATATCATGCAATATTCATATTTTCACATAAAGGAAACCCATGTAAACTGGTTGAGGAATACCAAACATAGAAACACATAAGCCAGAACTTTTTTTAAGCTTATTTATATATATAAAAAAATTTCCCATATATAGCAGAAAGTATCAGTGCCCTTTGAATAAACATATGTAGCAAGTTATATGTATATAATAGTGATGATAATGTTAATAATCGTTAGCAGTACCAATAGCTTTCATAAAGGATGACCTTACCTCTGGTACTTCCTCATGAAGGAAATATAAAAAAAATTAAAAAAACCAAAACAATATAAAACTATTATAAAAACCACCCTTATAAAGCACCCTAAATGAATGGAGGGGACACATTAATAAAAGAAATGGGGTAGAATAAAAGCAGGAAGCATTTAGGTAAACAGAGGCTGTTTTAAAAATATTTATTAGGAAAAGAACAGAAAAGATGGGGTAAATAAACCTAGACGAATGACAGAGGAGAATGTGCCAATCACAAAAGGTATCCAACTGCCTTCTCAGCTGAAGTACTCCAATGAAGTCATAAGAAACAATTAGTAACTGCACACAGATACTCATCAAGAGAAGGTTCAAATAGAGCACTCAGCAAGTGCGAATCAGCAAGAAAATATGTAAGATGCATCTTTGTTTTACAAGAGTAGGCAGAATTCTGACTAATTATTTAGACAAAAAAGTCACACTGAAAAATGTTGAATGATTGAAATAATAGTCATATTTTGATAAACTTTGCTTTCACTTACACACAGATAAAGCCATTAAATTCATCTGGAATTTGTATGACAGGTCATGCCAAAAATGCCCAATAAACTCACTGTAATTTTCACCAGGAAGAGATGAAAGCCACAACATTCTCTTCTTGTAAAGTTAAAAGTTCTTGTTCAAACACTTTAGATGATTGGTATTCTCTTAATCTTAAATACATTGCATAATCAAATATTTATTTTCATTTATTAAGTGAGGAACATTCTCTTTGCTATGTGCTGTTGCATTCAGAGATAGCAAAGGCCTTCCAGAGAAAACTTACGCCATTATCTGTCTTTCAAATACAACCTGATTTAGAACATTTATTATAAACAATAGACTTCTATGTGATTCCACATGAGGATTTGATTGACATCCGTTCTAAGAATTTGAAGGTCCCCAGAAAGAAGCCAGATACAGATTTTGTATTTTAAGTTTTAATTTTCTTTTGTGTAGTAGAGGATGTCTGGCAATCTACATTGAGGACAAGAGCTGGAATACAAAGACTTTTGCAAATCAGGAATAAGCTATATTGGCAGGCTTGTGCTGGGAGCTTGTACAGTGCTTGTTTACATTATGTTTTTCTTTAATTTGTGCTGCTCTTTCTATGGAATTTTAAAGCAGGACTTTATCTGACATTTAATCCAAAGTCCAATGTCTGTCCTTGGAAGAGTGAGCTAACTGATCCTAGAAAGCAGCAGACCCCCGGGTTATCGCAGCTTCTGAGTCACAGTTGTTGATTTAGAGGATCAGTTTCTAATGTTTCCCTCTCACTGCAAACAGAGAGTCAACCAGGCTTCACAGAATATTGTGTAGCAGATCACCTCTTCTCTGAGCAGTGCTTCTGGCCACCAGCATCCTTCTCTGAAGGTGAGAAATCAATGAGTGTGAACGGTTTCCTTGTTCCAATTCCATCTTTTTCTCTCCTTGCTTAACTGTACTGACCTACAGGAATTGTTAACTTAGCTTTCAACCATTTGTTGGATGACCTACAAAAATATTTTGAAAAATGGAAATTAGGTTATAAACTCTGGTTCTTATCATAGTGTGTCATGCTGGTAATTTATTACAGGATGGAACAAGTAGTATGCTGGAATTTCTCTTTGGAAATAGCTTCAGGGTTTTCAGTCCTGTGTCCAAACTTCAGTTTTTTCATTATTGGTTCTCTGGAGAATTTTTCATTTATAATTGAGAAAACTTTATTTTCCGTCTAACAACAACAACAATAATAATAATGCAAAGTGTAATTTAATGGAAGGAAACATGAGATTTATTGCTCAAAGTATTGAAATAGGACTAAAACTATAGGTCTGTATTGATTTGCTGCACTAATATGTCTGTGGCATTGAGCAAATTAATTGTTATTTTTGTGCCTCACTTTGCTCATTTTTAAAATGGGAATTCTAAAACTATTTACTTCATGGGAACTTTTGGAAGGTTTAATTATGAGTTTTAAAGGTCCTTGGGTGGATTGGATGGTAGATGTTATGTAAGTTGCAACACACTATTGTTCCCATTTGTCTTCTTTGTCATGGGAGTTTCTCTGTTTTCAAAGTCTTACAAATGTGAATTATCCTTAACAGTAACCAGACCCTTATGTTGGATGCAGTCTGAGGAAATATTCTGTAACAGTTGTTTCCAAGAGCTATATTTTATGTCACTGGATAGATTTAGATCTAGAAACCTGGAATAAACCCAAAAGTTTTCTTCATAACAGAATAAGAATGGTGAATACTGTATTTTATTTCTGCAGGTGTGAGAAACCAGCTGTAATAATTTTGTATTCACTGGCGTAGCCATATACTCATAGAAATGGAAGAATGTAATTTATGATATTCAGCTCAAGATAAAGTATCATCTAGATATGTCATTGAGGTAATTTTTACAAAATGGTTTTATGTTAAATATTCTGAAGGCCAAAGCCATTAAAACTGCAACCTTAATTATCTTGTCCAGCACTGGTGTAGATCTCTTCTGAGATCATTAACTAATGTTTATAATGCACTATTGAATATTATAAACAGTTTTCTTTTTCAAGGGATGAATCATTTTCCCTCCTTTTTCATGAATGAATCATCTTGCAGATCCTAGGTAGTTGTTCATCAGGAGACAAGTAAATGGGCATATGGGTGCAGTCAGTTGCTGCTATAACATTAGAAAAATCTAGTAATCCTAACAAATCATTTTCATGTGTTGCAGGTGCTGCCTATTAGAAGAAAATATGTACTTGGATGTTCTTTAATTAAAGTTTCAATTTCTTTAGTTATTATTCTGAAAAGAACTGAATTAGAAATTCTACTCCTGAGTGTCCTGTGCAGTCAGAAAATATTGATTGCCAGTATGTCAGTGCTACCAATATTTGTACATGCACGTGTGATACATGAGTGTCGTGTGCTGTTGTAAGTCAAACTTCACTGTTTACAAGGCTCAAAGCTTCCTCTTCACGAGATAACATCCTCTTTAAGTAATCCTTTTCTTCTCTTTCTGCTTAATCTTCTTTCTTTCCCTTGTTGAGTCTGTTTTGCTCTGCGCATTATGGGCTATTTCAATAGACTGAGATGACCTCAGTGAGAATAAGCTTAAATTGGATAAACACTTCAATACACAGCAACATACTCAATTTTGTGTCCATCTTCTGAAGATGAAATTGATATCGTTACACCACCTTGATCATGGATAATGCAGGCACTTAAAATTTCAATGCCAAAAATAGGCAAGGGGAACACCTTCCTGGTAAATGTGTAAATGCATTGTATTGCAAATGTAGTATTACATATAATACCCCTTTAGGATAGGGTATTATATTGCTGGAAATTCACATTGAAAAAAAGCTAGGAGTAAATGGCTTATAATAATTCCTGGTTAGCATGAAAATAATTTTTACATTAGGGGCTCATTAACACCTAGGTCTTGGTACATATATATAGTTTCCATATTGGCTTCTAATTCATAGAATCGTATATCTCAAGTTAAAAGGGACCCATAAGGATCGTTGACTCCAACTCCATGCTCCTCACAGTACTACTTAAAACTTAATCATATGGCTAAGAGTGTCATCCAGACACTCCTTGAACTCTGACAGGCTTGATGCCATGACCACTTCCCTAGGGAGCCTGTTGCAGTAACTCACCACCCTCTCAATGAAGAACCTTTTCCTAATGTCCAGGCTGAACTTCCCCGGTATAGCTTCATCCCATTTCCTCGTGTCCTGTTGCTGGTCGCCAGAGAGATCAGCATCTCCCCCTCTGCTGCCTCCCTTGAGGAAGTTGTAGACTGGGATGAGATCACCCCTGAGCCTTCTCTTCTCCAAGCTGAACAAAACAAGTGACCTCAGTTGCTCCTCATAAGGAGGTCTTGCCCTTGAGACATTTCACCACCTTGGTTGCCCTCCTCTGGACACAATGTAATAATTTGATGTCCTCCTTATATTGAGAGGCCCAAAACTGCACACGGAACTCGAGGTGGGGGCACAGCAGTGCAGTGTAGAGTGGGCCAATCACCTCCTTTGACTGGCTTGCTATGCTGTGCTTGATGCACCCCAGGACACAGCTGGTCCTTCTGGGTGCCAGGGCACACTGTTGACTGATGGTCAACTTGCCTTCAACTCAACCCCCCCCAGAACTCTTTCTGTGGGGTTGCTCTCTGCCTCGTCTGCCAGTTTGTATGTATAACCAGGATTACCCTGTCCCAGCTGCAGAATACAGCACTTGCTTTCGTTAAATTTCATACAGCTGGTGATTGCTCAACTGCCTAGTCTATCCAGATTTCTCTGTAAGGCCTCTCTAGCCTCGAGGGAGTCCACAGCTCCTCCTAATTTAGTATCAGGAGCAAACTTAATGTACATTTGATTCCTGCATCCAGATCATTTACAAAAACGTTAAAGAGTTAAAAACAAAGAGTAACATCAACCTGTTGCAGCAGTTGATGTGGGAGAGAAAGACATGTGGCAGTGAAGACATGAGGAGTAGTGATAAGATGGTAACTGCAGAAATGTCTGCACATGAACATGTGGGAATTAGTGCTTGCCCTCCCAGCAAAATAGTGGGACAATTAGCCCAGCTGAAGTGTATCTACATGAATGCACGCAGCATGGGCAACAAACAGGAGGAGCTGGAGGCCATCGTACAGCAAGAAAACTATGATCTGGTTGCCATCACAGAAACGTGGTGGGAGGACTCGCATAACTGGAGTGCTGTGATTGATGGCTACCAACTTTTCAGAAGGGAGAGGCAAGGAAAGAGAGGTGGTGGGGTGGCCCTTTATGTTAAGAGCAGTATTGTATGCCTCGAACTTAGGAATATGCACGATGACAGTGTTGAGTGTCTATGGATAAGAATCAAGGGGAAGACCAATAAGGCAGACATCGTGGTGGGAATTTGTTATAGACCCCCAAACCAGGATATAAAGGCTGATGAAATATTCTATAAGCAGCTGGCAGAGGCCTCATGATCACTCCCCCTTGTACTCATGGGGGACTTCAACTTCGCAGATATCTGCTGGAAATATAACACAGCAGAGAGGCAACAGTCCTGGAGATTCTTAGAGTGCATGGAAGACAACTTCCTAAGGCAGCTGGTGAGGGAACCGACTAGGGACAGTGCCCTACTGGACCTGCTGATAGTTAACTCAGAAGGTCTTGTGGGGGATGTAAACGTTGGAGGTCGTCTTGGACAGAGTGATCACGAAATGATACAATTTTCAATTCTTGCTGAAGCAAGGCGGGGGGCCAGCAAAACTGCCACCTTGGACTTCCGAAGGGCAGACTTTGGCCTCTTCAGGAGCATGGTTGAAAGTGTCCCTTGGGAGACAGTCCTGAAGGGCAAAGGTGCCCAGGAAGGCTGGTCGTACTTCAAGGAGGCACTCTTAAAAGCCCAGGAAAGAGCCATACCCAAATCCCAAAAAACAAGCAGGAAGGGAAGAAGACCAGCCTGGCTAAATAGAGAGCTTTGTCTGGAGCTCAGGAACAAAAAGAAGGTTTATGATCTTTGGAAAAGGGGCCTGGCAGGCAAGGAGAAATGCCAGGAAGCAGTGAAGATATGCAGGGGGAAAATTAGAAAGGCCAAGGCTCAAGCTGAGTTCATCTTGGCCACTACAGTTAAGAATAACAAAAAGGGGTTTTTTCGGTATGTAAACAGAAAAAGGAAGATTAGGGATAATGTGGGTCCACTGATGAACGAGATGGGCACCCTAGTGGTGGAAGACACGGAGAAAGCAGAGTTGCTGAATGCCCTCTTTTCTTCAGTCTTCACTGCTAAGGCTGTCCCTCATGAATCTCTGGCCTTGGAGGCAAGGGGGAGGGTATGGAGAGAGGAAGTTTTTCCTCCAGTAGAGGAGGACCAGGTTCGGGACCACTTGGCCAAACTGGACATTCATAAGTCCATGGGCCCTGGTGGGATGCACCCATGAGTGCTGAGAGAGCTGGCAGATGTTATCGCTGGGCCACTCTCTGTCATCTTTGAAAGGTCATGGAGAGGTGCCTGAAGACTGGAGGAAGGCCAACATCACTCCAGTCTTCAAAAAGGGCAAGAAGGAGGACCCTGGGAACTACAGACCTGTTAGTCTCACCTTCGTCCCTGGGAAGGTAATGGAGAGACTCATTCTAGATGTCATCTCCAAATAAGTTGAAGAGCAGGGGGTTATTGGAAGTGGGCAACATGGGTTTACCAAGGGTAAATCATGCTTGACCAATCTGATAGCTTTCTATGATGCTATAACTGGTTGGCTGGATGAGGGGAGGGCAGCAGATGTCATCTGCCTTGACTTCAGCAAGGCTTTTGACACAGTCTCCCATAGCATCCTCATTGGAAAACTAAGGAAGTGTGGGCTGGATGAGGGGACAGTGAGGTGGATTGAGAACTGGCTGTGTGATGGGACCCAAAGGGTAATGATTAATGGAGCAGGTTCAAGCTGGAGGCCTGTAACCAGTGGTGTCCCCCAGGGGTCAATACTTGGTCCAGTCCTGTTCAACATATTCATCAGTGACCTGGACGAGGGGACAGAGCGTATCATTAGCAAGTTTGCTGATGATACCAAACTGGGAGGGGTGGCTGACACCCCAGAGGGCCGTGCTGCCATCCAGCGAGACCTGGACAGGCTGGAGAGCTGGGCAAGGAAGAACCTCATGAGGTTCAACAGGGAAAAGTGTAGGGTCCTGCACCTGGGGAAAAAGAATGTCAGGCACCAATACAGGTTAGGCGTGGACCTGCTGGAGTCAAGTTCCGAAGAGAAAGATCTGGGGGTCCTGGTAGACAGCAAAATGACAATGAGCAAGCAGTGTGCTCTTGTGGCCAGGAAGGCCAACGGAATCCTGGGCTGCATAGGGAAGAGTGTGGCCAGTAGGTCGAGGGAAGTCATTCTCCCCCTCTACTCTGCACTGGTGAAGCCACAACTGGAATACTGCATCCAGTTCTGGGCTCCCCGATTCAAGAGGGACAGGGAACTACTGGAAAGAGTCCAGCAAAGGGCAACGAAAATGATTCAAGGATTGGAGCATCTCCCTTATGAAGAAAGGCTGAGAGAGCTGGGACTCTTTAGCCTGGAGAAGAGAAGGCTGAGGGGAGACCTTATCAATGCTTATAAGTCTCTAAAGGGTGGGTTGAAGGAGGAGGGAGCCAGACTCTTTTCAGTGGTTGCCAGTGAGAGGACGAGGGGCAACAGGCACAAGCTGGAACATAGGAGGTTCCACTCAAATATGAGAAAAAACCTCTTCACGGTGAGGGTGACAGAGCCCTGGAACAGGCTGCCCAGGGAGGTTGTGGAGGCCCCTTCTTTGGAGATTTTCAAGACCTGCCTGGATGCAGTCCTGAGTATCATGCTCTGACATGCTCTAGGCAATCCTGCTTCAGCAGGGGAGTTGGACTAGATGATCTCTATGGTCCCTTCCAACTCTAAAAAATTCAGTGAAATTCAGTGAAATTCAGTGAAGAGCATTCACCCTAAAATTGAGTCTGGGGGATTGATGACTGGCCGCCAGCCTGATGTAATCCCATTTACTGCAACTTTTTGAGCCCTACTGGATTTCCTTGGTCAACTAGATGGTTGACCTTGATATAAAATGAAATTGAGTTGGTTAAGCAGGACTTTTCACTTGTGAACCCATACTGGCTATGGCAAATGACTGTGTTGGCTCTTAAATGTTTTTCAATAACTCCCAGAAAAACTTTCTCTGTGATTTTACCAGGCAGTTTATACTGTCCCCTGTATTTTCACCAGGCTGGGGAATTAGAGTGGGCCAAGGGTTCTAAGTTGTTCGCATACGGTCAGTTTATTTGGAAAGCAACACCGTAATTATATGTATAATAGCTTAAAAACTAGAGTTGTCCCATGCCAGTTGCCTCAGTGCTGAAGAACAAACTCAGAGACGTTTATCAGCTCAGATAAAGAACAGCTGTGTTAGGACACATCTGAACTGGTGATGGCAGTGCTCTGTGCCGGCAGTGGTGTTTCGGGTGTTGAAAGCAGTTCAGCTGAAACACTGTGGAGCCAGCTAACTCTTAGCATGGATTTATCAGACTAAAGGGCTTTAATCTGTCTCCTTCCCTTCCCATTAAAACCATCCAGTGCAGAGTAAATACTTCCAATTTTCTGATGTTTTAGTGGTCTCACAACAGCACTCCTTTCCCCAAAACTGGGCTGGATTGACCCTGCAGTGGAACCTACCACTTAAAAGCACTGATACACTGATGGTGTGGATGAGATTCATCTGGCCTGACGAATGCATCTGCATCCAGAGCAGTCACCTTCAACTTCATTTGTAGTCACTAGAAGGAAATAGAAACTCTTGGATGCAATTCATCTCACAGTAAAGTAATTGTCTAAAATAGGTCAGGAGACTAGTGCTCAGTAAATTCGCTTTTTTTTCCCCAATTGATATATATAAAAGACCCGAGTGAGACTAGTTCAGAAGTAGATGTACAATGCAGCTATCTAAACTTTGGTTAGATGGCTTTCACATTTTTTTCTGTTGGCTTATTCATACGTCTTTATTTT
Organism: Numenius arquata; assembly: GCF_964106895.1. Lineage (NCBI taxonomy): Eukaryota > Metazoa > Chordata > Aves > Charadriiformes > Scolopacidae > Numenius > Numenius arquata. The sequence continues at coordinate 104,489,387 of NC_133576.1, read as the reverse complement.
TAAATGTAACTCATATTACCTAAGTTCCAAAGCAGATCTGCATTGATGTAATAAATATCATTATTATGATAATTATTTGCATTCTCCACTAAAGTTAGAATGCCACAGAGAGAGAGGAGGTGACAAGCTGTCTATGCCTCTGAAAAAAAGGAAGAATTCACTTACTTCCATGGTAAAGGATCTTCCTGAGTATTATGAAACTATAGCAGTAACTGAAATCTATTCTGGGCTGTTTCTCTGCACCAGGAGACCATTATCATGATAATTTAACACCTGTATCGCTGATTTTTGGTAGTGCAACCTGTAATCAGAGCCTGAAGTGATCCCTGAAGCAGTTATAATTTAGATTATGGTTTAATATACAACAGTGCTGGTTCTGAACATTTGGATCACAGAATGTGGAACACCTCACTAAACGATGATTGCAATAAGTAGAATTTACCATAAAGGAGGACAATATCATAATTCTATAGTCTTGAAATGTAGCCAGGCTTGACTGAGCTTGTATCTTGAGCAGGATAGCCCATTTTTGGCAGTGTGATACCATACAGGATGCTTTCATGAAACATCTTTCTGGTATTTTTTTTTTAGAGCAGGCCCAGTAGGCACTGCTAATTTACCTTCAGGCCATGATTTTGAAGGGCAGTCAGTATAACTCAGGAGACAGAGTAGTCCCACAAAAAGAAAGTTTTATCAATGAGACATCTCAGATATTACACATGGGGGAAAATAACATAGCCAAGCAGAGCTGTCAACACTCTGCTGTGTACCTTCCACCTCTACTGTCTCACCAATACTGACAAAGTCTGGAGGACAGTAGGCACAGCATAGATGCCCATAAAGCTTTCTGTCACAAGAGATAAGGAATGAGAAGGTATCTAAGCTATTCTCCCTGCTTATTCTTTGGAGCTGTTTAGGAAAGGGACATTAAGTCATATCTCCCAAAATGATTGTTTCTGTGCTGACAATGTTACCAGCAATGCAGGTTTTGGTTCTGCTATAATGTGATCTGTGCTCCTGTTTTAGGCAAAACACTGTTTGGACTTTTTTCATTCTTTTTTAGCTTTCCTCCTTAGTGAAGCTGCTGCCTATGATAATTTTGCAGGTCCATAAAGCCCTGAGACCACCTAGAAGGACTGGCAGCTGAACTATGAGTTAGGTTCAGGTAAAAAAAGTCTCGGTCATTGCACTTATTCATTGTGATAGGTTCCAGGTCAACCATCATGTAGCATCTCTGCTACAAGATAATAAAAGAGGAAAGGTAAACAGCTCTTGTTTTTTTTCTGGACAGAACTGAATGCTTGAAATGGAAACACTGTTGAAATTTGATTTCTTTTGACCTCCTGCTTGACTTCTGAACAGCTTAGGAAAAGATAAGGAGTATAGCCACATTTATGTTGCCCTGGTACTCAGATCCCCTGGGTGAAGGTTTCAAGCATCATTGACATTGTTCAAAGGTGGTTCGGCCACATTGCAGATCCATCTGACGCATGACTCCTGATGACACCAATGATATTCAGATGCCTAATTAATTGGAAGATTCTGGACCTTAATGACTTGTCTTAGCCTTCTTCCACTGCTCAGTGAAGTCAGAGGAAATTTGTCACTGAAATTTAATAATAGTTCAGATAGATACATTCTCGAGGAGGAAGTTCTGAAGTTTCCTGGCTGGACAAAAGCCCAAGGCTTAGTATGGAAAGTTATAGCTAATGCATTTTACTGTCACTGGAATACTTAAAATCTCTTCCCACAAAAATTCTGTTCATATACATCTGTAGGTGAGCTTATCGTCTAGCTTTCTAGTGATAGCACTCACTGCAGGCTCAAGTTTGTGCTAAAGATGTGGGGAATCAACTAGCCACATCATGACATTACCGAGTCATTCTGAGCTGAAGTTCATGCTGAAGTTCGTACTTCATTTCTTAAAATAATAAAAAAAAAAAAAAAAAAAGCAGATTTTTTAGGTCAGTAAGCCTAGCAAGCTTATCTGGACTGTGTCAGTCCAACTGTGGTCTAAGCACTCAATGTTTTTCATGACATTAGAAGCCTGGCAATAGAAGTTCTTCCTTACAAAATTATCTAGACAGTTTAGGCACCTCCAAAATTAGGTGGCAGCTGATGAGAGGTTTGTAAATTATGAATAGTCTGAACTAAGTTCCCTAAAGTCCTACAGTTTGTGGATCTGGCAGCTTATGTGCCTGAGTCCCATAGGTTTTTGTGCTTAACTCTTGTCGTGTCATTTCAAATGAGAACAAACAGAAGCAATGATGGCTTCATAAAGATTTTGCTATTTGTACATTATCAAAAATTAGTGTCCTGCCCAATTAGGAAAAGCATTCCTTTTGTAATTTCTACAGATAAGCAGCTTTAACCTGACTCTAATGAATGCAGGAAAGAGCTGGTTTTTATATTGCGTTACCAGCAAAGTAGTGGCAAATAGCCTGATTTTATTTTATTGGTCAGACTTTTCCAAATCAATCCCAAAATAAATATTTTGGCATTTGAAATTACTTCAGCAAAGCTTGACATGGTAATAATGGCTCACACTTGTGCTAGTTATTCCCTAACCGGGCCCTTAGCCATATTATTTGCATTTTGACCGTGCTCACAACTATCCTTCTTATGTTCTTGTCAAAGCTACTACACTTGCTGTTGCAAAGAAAGGAGGCTATCTGTATTCCCAACATTCTGGGACAGAATAAAGGAGTAAACACTTCTGCACAAAGCTCCTTTGAGCTATTTAATATACTTTCTGACAAAAGGAAAGATGACATTGAACACTCAACAAAGAACAAAAATTATTTCTTAAAACATGAAATACAAATGATAATTCAATCATTTGGAAAAATTCTATTAATTTCAAGAAAATTCCATTATGCCTTCTTCATTACAGTTTGTGAACTGGCCACTGTTGTAGTGGGGTGCAAAATTTATGTTCCATTTTGGTTTTGGTTTTGGTTTGCTTACTGGCAAAAAAATGTGCTTTAAAATGTAGATACAAACTTCCCTTCTTCCTTCTATTTTATTAATATTAATTAGAAAAAGCCCTTGACTCAGGAACAAATTGAAAATTTTCAGTGGGAACGAAACAGAATAAAGCTGTTATTCCTACTCTACCAAAAACTTGTATCCTCCCTTTATTTTTATATATTTTAATAATCCATTACTTCCTATTAATAAAGATAACACCATATTGAAAGAAAGTAAGTTAAAACAATGAGTAACAACTAACAACAACAAAAAAAAAAGTAGCTTCAGGTTTTAGTCAACTGGAAGTTTGAATATAGACTATTTGGATTTATGAGAACTATAAAGAGACCAGGCAGATCACACAATGTCATATTCCAACAGGTAAGCTTAGATGTGGCCTTAACGTTTTCAGTTAGGTGTCATTTGAACAACAGAGTTGTTAGACACAAAGCTGAAATATTGTACCAACATTTTTGTGTTGATCACATAGAGGTTCAAAGCAAGCCTTTGGAGAATCTCAGTTATCAATTACCTACGACATCACCTAACAGAATTATTAGGAAGCATTATTGGCATCTGTATCTTTAAAAAAAACAAAGAGAAAGTAAAAAAAATCAGTTCTCAACATAAGTGCAACCTCAGTGGTCACAAACTACACAGATTGTCTTGCACATACATAAACCGAATTACGTGAAAGGTTTCTCTCCTGACAAATACTACTACATGAATAGGTGACTCATGACCTTCATCTGCATTAATTTGAATCTATCCTTTCATAAAAACAGGAGAAAAGGGAAACTGGAGAGTGAGGAACCCTATTGTGTGTTGTTATACTTCAGCATCTTATTGAGTGGAAATCTAATTGGGGAGACACATGACATAGTCTCAAAATGCTTTCATCCACATAAATTCTTTTTTTGGGGGGAGAGTGTCATTAAAAATAAACCAGATACCACTTGTTGCAGAGTGGATGGAATAGAAGATTGCCTCTGCTAGCTTTTCTTTTTTATTAGCTAGAAGCAGAGACAGAATTCTCTGTAATAGACTTTTCCCTGTAACATTTAGATGCTCATTAATATGTCCTTATACTGAATTGCAGGAAAGTTCACAAGTAAAAGGAATCACTTATGAGTCCTCACTCACATGACAGGTGTGTCTTCTATATACTGGTGATTGTGGCACTCATGCACCATTACATCTTCCTGCTGCAAAATTTCTAAGAAATGCTTCTGATCTGCCAGTCCAAAACAGTTCTACTTTGAGTTAATTTTGCAGACACAGCACTTGGCGTTTGACTATTATACACCAGCTAAAACATTCTTCTGATGAGCATCCTTAGCTTTGCAATAGTTCTGCAACCCGCTCACCTAGCATAACATTTGTTTAACTAATATATACAGTGACTCAGAAGTAAATATAGTTAGTTTAGAGTGGCTGACCAGGTCATGAGAATTTTCTTTATCAAGAGGATTTAGAGTCAAAATTGCAAGTGAGATGGAGCTGAAAGTATGGGACTAGAAGAGAAAAAGGGAAAGTGTGACTCTGTGAAGGTAGCAAAACAGTTTAAATGCTGAAGGCATCTGTAAGCTTCATCAGCCCCTTTGTTTTGGGATTTCAGAGCCTGTCTACCTTGGGAAATAGGTTCCTCCTCCCGCTTTTCCATGCAAACTGATACCCAGGGAGTTTGTTGCATCCTCCTTGTTTCATATGTCTCCAGGGTATCACGCGTGTTTTCTGAGACACTCAGTCCTCCTTACATAAATTGGAATACTTGTGTCTCAGAAAGCAGGACTTGTAAGATGAGGGAGGTTGCCATTTCAGTCTACATTACAGATTCCCCTGGCTCGACTGTGGAGACAGACAGGAGTGAAACAGTTTTCCTATGTTCTGTCTTCAGTATTGGGATGTTTCCAGTCAGACTTCATTGCCTGCTTGGATTGTCTTGATTTGGTATTCTTCACAATGATTTGGGCCCATTCTGTGATCCATATCTGGCTTAATTTAAAGACTCTAGTTTTTTAAAGAGATAAGTCCAGGCTGACTTTTCTTTGCATCTTTATTGAAATGATACAAAGTGAAATACATTGGTTTAATTTGACAAACAGAAACTAATGTTTTAAGGTTTTGAGGTACAGAGTATGAGGAAAAGAAAAAAATGGTTATGCATGCATAAGTTCCCAAAACTTGCGAGCTGGAGCGTTTCTCATGTTCAGAGGAGAATCAAGAAACATTTTGTTCCTCTGTTTGTTTGGGTTTTATTTTTTTTTCTGCCTGAATGCAGGCTCTGAGATAAATACATGCCCTGCTTAGTCTAGTGTTAACAGAAACCTAATCTCTCCACACCCCCCTCACCTTTTTCCCCATCCTACATGAACTAGAGCATTTCCTGTAGAAACTATGTGTGTGGAATTCAGGCTAGATTAAGAGAGGTATGCTTAAGTGTAGAAATAAATGTTTTAACTAGCTGTCCAAGATATCATTGTGGTGGATGAAGACCTAGCATGGGACTTGCTTGTCCAAACATAGACTCTTCGTTCTTCTGAGATGCACTAGGATTATTTGAGATATCCTGAATGGGGTAGTAGGGATGACCTATGAATTTAGGAAGACACATTCTTCTGTACTTAGTTGGCAGCAGACACTGACGTTTCTGAATCTCACCCTTTTGACTGTTTACATGACTCATTCTCTTGACTTCATTAATTCTATTGAACAAGAGAAAGTGTCTTAACCTTGAAAGGAATGACACCTTCAAACTCTTGATTTAGTAGTCCAGACTACATAAGAGGTATCAAGGATATATTGGACACTTATGACCTTCTGGAGAAACACTTGAGGCCATATATATATATATAGGTATATATGTATACACCTTATATATTCATAAGTGGCATATGTCAGGATGACTAACTGGATATATTTTTTTGAAATTAAGAGTTAAACTTCCCTGTAGTATCTTCTCACCTCTCAGAACATTCCAAAATTATTTTGAAAAAATAGTGCTAAAAAATAGGGAAAAAACTAGCATAGATTTAGTTCTGCTTTCTTCAAACTATGTTCCAACCTGCCACACACAAGTTTATGTACACTCTGTTCTTGTACTGAACAAGGGTCACTAGTGCTTGTGAAGAATACACATCTGGCTAACAAAGTTAATGAAAAGATATATCTGATAAGGTTTGCAAGCTCAGACCTGTTTTACAATCAGTTCATTCAGTTTCACATGAATGCTGGCACCCATCACTAAACCTACAGCCACATTTGTCTCAAAATATCTTGTCCATAGCAAGATCTACAATCTCCTTCCCTATTCTTTAGTAACTGAACTGCATATAATTCCAAGGACAAAAATTTCAAATGGAAATACGGAGGAAAAGCAAAACATCTTTTCCCTGCTCTGGGACTCCATCACAGCTTTTCCAAAACACTCTAGGGAATCCCTCTGCCTTTTAACTCCTGAATACAGTTATGCTATTTACAGACAGTTTACTACTCTAGGGGACAGAGGTAAGGTGATGCGAGTATATACTGAAGTTTCTCTCTTTTCTATTTTCAGATGTATGAATGTTTCTGAATCCACATGAATAGTGCAAGTTCATGTCAGTGAAGTTATATCTAGATGATATTGTATTTATTAGTGATATCTCAACATGAGGAAAATCTTCTTTACTTTGAGGGTGACAGAGCACTGGAACAGGCTGCCCAGAGAGTTTGTGGAGTCTCCTTCTCTGGAGATATTCAAAACCTGCCTGGATGTGTTCCTGTCCAGCCTGCTTTAGGTGAAACTGCTTTAGTGGGCAGTTGGACTAGATGATCTCCAAAGGTCACTTCTAATCCCTACTATTCTGTGATTAATATTTTAATTACCTTATGCAACCTAGAAACTACAGATTTATTTTGTCATTGTCTTTTACAACGTGATAGCTAGGCTTTTGGTTTTTCTTTTCTTTTTCTTGTGCAGAATGAGTTGGCATTTCTGAAATTGATGTGATTTTAGTTCTTGCAGCAGTGAGTCTAACAGCTGAAGTATAGTAATTGAGACAGTTAATTCTGGCTGCAGTCTTAAACCACCTCTTTTGGTTAACATAGAAGGCTAGTATTCCATTTTCCATAGGAACGCATCTGTCACAACAGACCAAGTCAAAAGAGTTAGTGTAATATTTGAAACAGTGATCCAAGAACAACTGAATGTAAGACAACATTTACTTAATGACCTGAAAAATACCGTAATTTTAAACTGCATTACTGTAAAATTTTATTTAGAAATCTTATAAATATTTAAATTGTTTTAAGTATAAGGACCAAGGCACAGATACCAAATGGCAGTACCACGGTACTGCAAATTCTGGAGTTACTCCATAACAAGTTACATTTTTAAAATAAGTGTTCCCTCCATGCTTGTAGTTAATACTGAAACAGAAAGCATAAAATAAGTGTTTTAAATAATCTCCCTATTGAAAATCAATAATTTGTTCACTTATTATGAGCACAGTATGTGACATAAAAATAGAATAAAATTTGCATTACATTTCCTTCAAGGACTCTTTAAGGAGTCACAAACAGTGTAGAACTGTTTTCTCCCCTACATCTTTTGTGAAAAACATGAAAGCTGTAAGTCTTTCAAAACCATGTCTGTACGCCAACTGCATACATTTTGTATTTATTTTTACTGTGACGGTGTAGGAAACAGCGGTGTGGTGGGCAATAAGTGCAGTATGTGGAAATAAGCAAGTAGAAGCTCTGTAACTGGGGAGATTAAACTGTAATTGCTACTTTTATCTTTTTCATTCTTTAATATAATATTTTGATCTTATTTAATGTTCTACAAAAGGGGTTATATAAGATTATTGTCAGCCTTTGAAAAGTCCGTTTAGGGCCTATAATTAAGAAGATGGAGGGGAGGCCACCACTGAAAAAATTACTTTCTTTTTATTTTAGTTTTTGTATTGTGTTTAACCTTTCAAATGCTGGATGCTATTTTGACTAGCACTATAAATTACATACAGCTTAATTTTGCTCAGAAGGAATTAATTAAAAAGTTTGGATGCATTTTGGTTTAGAAGTTTTGTAATCAAAACATATATTAATTTAAAAAACCCCAAATTATTTCCTTTATCAAATGACAGAAGTAACTTCAATTAATTTGGGGGAAAGTGTATTTTACAAAAGGACCTTTCAATACTTAAAAATCCTTTCAATACTTAAAGGGGGCTAAGAAATATGGGGACAGACTTTTTAGTAGGGCCTGTAGTGATAGCACAACAGGTAATGGTTTTAAACTAAAAGAGGGTAGATTCAGACTAGATATAAGGAAGAAATTTTTTACAATGAGGTTGATGAAACACTGGAACAGGTTGCCCAGAGAGGTGGTAGATGCCCCATCCCTGGAAACATTCAAGGTCAGGTTGGATGGGGCTCTGAGCAACCTGATCTTGTTGAAAATGTCTCCGCTCATTGAGGGGGGTTGGACTAGATGACCTTTAAAGGTCCCTTCTAATCCAATCTATTCTATGATTCTATGACCATATTACAAAAAGGTTCTGTTCCTCCACTGCTTCTTTTCTACACTCCACTGTTAAAATGGGGCTAAACTTCTTCTACAAGCCTAGTTATAGGGAGCTATCAACTTCTGATTGGAAAACTGTATCACTGGATTAACAAGGCACCGTCTTCTGGTTAATAAACAGAGGCTTTCAGCAATAGTTTCCATACAAAGGCTTTTTGTTGTATCAAAGAAAAATGTCACTTGTGTCAGTTTGGGGACCAAATTTATTCCCAGATTAACTTTACTAACAAGAAAGGAGCAGTGAATTTTGCAAAGTATTTTGTACACGCTTCCCTGCTTCATAGCCTTTTCTTGTTTTCTGATGTATAATTTATCATTTTTAAAAGTTATTGAATTTTTCTTTTTGCAAATAAATTTTCACCCTGATTATCCACTGTCTTAGATTTTGGATGATCATGCACAGGCTGCTCACAGTTTATAACCTACCAAACTATGAAAGTATTTTCCACCCACTTTGCAGGTATGTAAATGACCTTAGTTAGCAGAAGGCAAAGGAAAACTAAATCTCACTGTCAAATATCCTTTCCTTTGGGAAGGGAAAAAAAAAAAGATATGAAGGCCATGCAAAAAAAAACAAGCAAAACCAACCCCTCCAAACATAAACGAACCCCCCAAAAAAGGCGAAGAGTAACTCTACCTCACTGTTTTATTTGAAGCCTTATTTGAGTAGAAAGAAAATGCCAATTAGTGTTTATTGATTTTTTTTTCCATTCTCTGAAAGAAAACATTGACTTTGACAAAATCACTAGTGTCTACTCCAACATGACGAGATTTTTTTATGTGCTGGTACTGTATACTTGTGGAACTTCAGGCTGTCAGATAAGTGATTAATTTTCCTAACTTCATTCTCACTGAATAATAGTCTATATTGACAGAAACCCATGGAACTCGGCCTTTACAGCAGTCTTCTGTAAGACTTGTTAGAGAGAATAACGTCTGTAATGGCTCTTGCTCTGGCTATGAGGAAGAACTATATAACCATTTTATGTTTGTTGACTTTTGCCTACAGCAGTATAGATTTCAGAAAGCTCCAGAGGTGACTAGAGATTTAGGAACCCTGAGTAAAAACTAAAAAAATAGGGACTCCACATAAGGCATCTATGGAGACACTGAACATTGAGACTTCAACAGCTCTTTTAAAACCAGATTGTATTGAAGGAGTTTGTGTTGACAACCTGTGGTGAGTTTACACTTTGCTAATTAGCAATACAAAAACTGTGTGCACCTCCCCACGAAGGGGGGGAAAAGGAGATGCATAGCAGCATCTCATCTTGAATTGGCTCACTGTTTTACTAGTCAATCTGTCCAGAATGAAAGAACATCAAATACAATCCCCAGACACGTGGATTGTATTAGGGATGGAATAAGAAGCCTTAACTCTGTAGTTCCTGGCTTTTGTTGGATTATTTTTACACAGCTTTTGTATTTAGGGAGGATTATGGCACAGATGGTCAATAAGATCACACAGTCTTTTTAGACCCCTATAATACTTCAAGGTGCAATGAAATGAGTTAAATATGGAGAGAAAAGCCAGTCTGAGCCTCATGGCTTTTGGAGTTTTAAATGAAAACTTGTTGCAAATTTTAACAAGGTTCTTTCCATAATTTTTAACATTATCAGGGAAAAAAAATGTAGAAGAGAATGAAGAAGACTGCGAACTGAAAGGATCTGGTCTGATTATAGTGATAATTACTCTCCATTTCATCCATGGTGATCATAGGAGACCCTTTAAAGCTATTATGATTTTGGTTGAAGTGCATGGGACACTGCTACTTAATTTCCATGCTATCTTAATGTAACTGTTATGATTCCTCCATCAAAAGCATAATCATACATTCTACAGTTGTCATAGTGTATTGTGCCAATAAATACTACTAAGGAAATTCTTCATGCACAGCTCATTGACATAATAGACTATAATTTTTTTTAGTGCTGCTATGGTCTACTGTATCAATGCCTACTGAGGGAGACTTTAAAGCACTCATCCAAGCACAGAGGGTAACTATACATAATAAAAATCTTTATGAAGTTTTTGGAAATAAGCAATTATTCTGCACTGCACTGTTCATTTTATTTATAAGTGCCAAAATCATTAGCATCCACAAGGGACAGATGTGGTATTCAAATTTTCCCTTAAAGACTGAACTAACTTCACTTTCATAGGCTTCAAGAACCTTCAAGAAAGTATTTTTTTTGTGTTGTCTTTCATTTTTCCTAATGTCAAAGTGCCAAAAAACCACAAAGGTAAAACTTAACTCTCCCTCATTTAATGATCGCATGCTTCTCTATAATTTTGTAAGAAAAGGTCATAAGTGCTTCATCTTCCTGTCTGAAAGCTATGCCTCCAATCTGAAACTCTTGTTTAATTTTTTGTCTTTATGAAATGGACAGAGAGAAGTACCTCCAGAGAACAATTTGGAAGAACATTCATAGGCTAGTCACCTAAAATGAGTGGGATGAATGACTCACTGAAGAATTTAGCCTAGATTTCTAGCAAATACATACCACACAAAATATATCTCAGTCTTTAGTAGAAAATACAGACTATATTTTCAGAATTTCAACTAAACCAGATGAAAAGCGATTAGTTTAGGACAACAGAAAGGACCTTGCACGCTAAATAAGGTGCAGTACTGAATAACTACGGCTTTCTGATATGAGTACCAGAACCGATTCAACAGGAAATTCAAGAAATCATGTAGCTGTCACTAATACATTAATTTTGTGACAGACCCATGAGAAAAGTTTAACCACCCTCCAAAAATGCACTACAGTATGCTCTAGATCCTCAGAAAACTAATTTTTCCTCTTTTTTATAGAATATGGTGGTGGGTTGACTTTGGCTGGTTGCCAGGTGGCCACCAAGCCACTTTTTCACTCCCTCTCCATCAACAGGATAGGGGAAGAAAATACGATGGAAAGCTCATGAGTTGAGATAAGGACAGGGAGATCACTCAAAAATTACTGTCATGGGCAAAACAGACGCAGTTGGGGGAAATTAATTTATTACTAATTAAACAGAGTAGGATAATAAGAAATCAGAACAAATCTAAAAACACTTTCCCCTCCTACCTCTCCCTCCTTCCCAGCTTCAGCTTCAGCTTCACTCTTGACCCTTCTACTTCCTCCCCATGACCAGCGCAAAGAAACCACACCACTGTTCCTTCCCACAGGCTGCAGTTCTTTCAGAACTGCTCCAGCATAGGTCCTTTCCATGCTGGTGCAGTACTTCAGGAATGGACTGCTCCGGTGTGAATTCCTCACAGGCCACAGTTCCTGCTAGGAGCCTGCTCCAGTGTGGGTTCTCCATGGGCTGCAGCTTCCTTCTAGACACATCTACCTGCTCTGGTGTGGGATCCTCCATGGGCTGCAGTGTGGATATCTGCTCCGACGTGGTCCTCTGTGGGCTGCAGAGGGACAACCTGCTTCATCATGGTCTTCTCCAGGGGCTGCAGCGGAATCTCTGCTCTGGCACCTGGAGCACCTCCTAACTCTCCTTTGTCACTGACCTTGGTGTCTACAGAGTTGCTTCTCTCTCATTGTCTCACTCCTTTCCGAACTACTGTTGCACAGCGTTTTTTACCCTTTCTTAAATATGTTATCACAGAAGTGCTACCAACATTGCTGACTGGCTCTGCTTTGGGTAGCTTTGGGTCAATCTTGGAGCAAGGTGAAACTGGCTCTGCCCAACATGGAGGAAGCTTCTGAGGCATACAGAAACCACCCCTGCAGCACCCTTCACCCCCATCCCCCTGCTACCAAAATCTTGCCATGTAAATCCAATACAAATATAAAACAGCTTTTTAAAGGAATTGTGCATCTTTTCCTTTTCCTTTTTTCTTTTTCTTTTTTTCTTTTCCTTTTCCTTTTTTCCCCTTGTCCTTTTCCTTTTCTCTTTTGCCTTTTTTTGCCATCTCCTTCTCCTTCTCTTCCTTTCTTCCTTCTCTTTTTATCTTTTTCCTTTCCTGTTTTTAACCCTAAGCAACTGGCATACAGTCAATGGTGACATGACATTGCTTAATTATGACAAGACTAAAAATCAGTTATGGATTTGGTTTTTTTTGGTTGGCTGTGCAATTTACTCAGGCTGTTTCTGCCTTTCACTAGGGCTCTGGCCTGCAAAAACTAAACTAAATACAAACTAAACTAGGATACAAACTAAAAGTTTGGAACTTGACACTTAGTAGCCACAAACATTGGTGTGATGGGTCTTTGGAACTGTCCTGACTAGTAAAACTTGAGTGCTAAAGCATTCACCAAAGGTAAATGACAAAGGGTGCAAACTTTGCCAAAGTAATAGTACAAGTTGAAGCAAGTATTAATAGGAAATATTTACTTCATTTGTAACGGACTGAGAAATTTCTTTCCTAGCCCTAATGTCTAACATGTCCAAACCTGAAAAAGGACTGGTAAGAAAAATTTGGACAATTTCTTGACTATTTTGTTACAAACAGAGGCCCTGATGAACACAAAATCATTCAACACACATTTGTATGGCCCATTTTGGAGCAAAGGTCAAGCATTAGGTTGATTTATGATTAACTGAGCTTCATGATTATGCAATCCTTCAGAACTGAACTCAAGTTATCTAGCACTCTTAACTAATTTGAAGTTATCTATCAGAAATGAATAACATAAAAGAAAATGAAATATAAGACTAGAAAATATTGAGGTTGTAACATAAGTAACAACAATCTCCCCTGTTTTAAAAACTCATGAAGACGTGCTTTTCATCTTTACTGAAAACATGGTCTGGTCGTGGAGTGCTTTGCCACAGTCTCCAATCACAGCATCTCAGATTTTAGCCCTGGTTTTTTCATGGCAAATCCCTGTATCATTCTAGATCTTATTCTTTGAAGAATTTGGTGATGTTAACCTCTTTTCTATACTGATTTGTGTTTCTAAATAATGTGGTAAGAGTGGGATTCCTTTCATCTATGTTTAGGTATGAACCTAATCTTTGCTTCCAGTTACTGTCAGAGGGGACACATAGCCATTTTTAGGGTAAGATTCAGCTGACGTCTTTTAAAATATATTTTAAAATCATGCTCAAAGTATTTTTTTGTTTCTATTTATTTTAAAAGAAGTCTATTAAATTATTACATTGGAATTGGGCTGGTCAGGTGGTTCCTTACTGCATGAATTTTCCTGAGTTTTGCTAATATCTGCACAGGTGCTTTGTAAACAATCTCACATGGAAGGCAGGTATATAAACTATGCATGTGGACACCTGAACCTAGCCCTCTTAAGCACTTGTTGAGTGGAGCTGTACTGTGAACTGCATTTTTGGATGAGACGTGAACTTGTATTGGGCCTCTTTCACTTCTTGTTGCTTGGTTTCTGTGAAAGGGAGATGACACATGTGGACTGCGCACAGCAATGCAACTGGCTGCTCACTATACACAACTAAGGAGAATGTCACATGAAGAATTCAGACTTTGAGGTACTTCTCAGTTTCCTTAGCATGTGGCAGTATTTACACCAGATTTGCATTTGCTACAGAAAATTTCATGTGAGAGAGGAGAAGGAGTATTTAAATTAGGTCCATCTTTCCCAACAGAGAAGGTTTTTCTACCAATGACTTTCTGTTAGCACTGTAGCTTCTGTCTCCTAGTGAAGTCTTCTTCAATGAAAAAGTGATTTCCACTGATGCAGCATTCAGTCCAGTTAGAAAACAAAGTAAAGCTATATGGGTGCAGATCGTGTTTTAAACAAAGTAAATATACTGTACATTGGTGCAAACATGCCTACAGAAAAAATCCATAATGCAGACAAACCTTTTGACAATATTTTTTTCTTGACCATTTGCCCTATAAAGATAGTGCTCTAAACAAGCCCTGTGGCTCAATAACCATACTCTCAGGGAGTAGTGATAGTTGAGTACTTGAGTCAATATTCCAGCTTCTGTGCAAGGTTAGATATATGGATTGTCTTCATACAGAATGTATTATTTTACATCCAGTAAAATGTAGAGCAAACAGCATATACATGCACAGCATACAAAAGATCCAGACTACTTCAAAGTCTGGGAAAAAAGTTCTAGCTACTCAAACTGAAGTTTAAAATAGAAATATACTTTTGGCAATGCTTTTTGCTGTCGAATGAATCTAAATGAAAGTAATAACCGTTCGTAAATATGTAATATAAATATGTAATACATAATAAATCATATTGTTATATGTGATGTCATGACATTATTTGTAGTATATTGCATGTAATAATATTATAATATTTTATTAACATATTTTACTATAATTTGTATCATATCTATTATATTTAATTTACTGCATAATGTGTATTAGATAAAATTTCTTTGGAGATGTCAGCTGATAGCACAGGTAGTATTTTTGTTATGGAGGTGTACAAAACACTAGTCACTATTTCTAAGTGATGAAATGAACATATTGAAGATTAATAACAGCTGCCCAAAAGTTAAGTCCCCCTGTTTACCAGTATAGTATTCTTTCCCATAAAACAAAAGAAGTCTTCAGTAAATTCAATCAAAATATGAAACAAAAGCATTGACCAAAGGTCTAACCATGTAACTGCTGTATACAGCACACTGAAGTAAAACAGAGGTGGATCACAGTTTATCAGCCAAACTCTGAAGAGTGAAATTCAAAGCATCATCTGGAAACTCCTATAACTGAGAATTAGGATTCATCACTGAGGCTGATCTCTATGCTGGTATGTTTACCTATTACAGCACCCAAATTATTTAAAAGTTTGTTGTTGTGGTTTGCCTTGGACTGGCACTGGGACAAACGAGAGATGCTCACCCCACCTCTCTCTCCGAGAGGAGGAGGGAAAGAGAAAGAGACTTATGAGTTTATCTCAGTGGCCAGACTAGCTATGTCATGCATGTTGACAGACTAGAGTAGTAAGAGTAGCATAAATGATCCAAAGAACTTCCTACTTTTTGTCTTCTTCTACATGAAAATTTTTTCAGTCACTTTCCAATCTTGTTGCATAGATCTGTTATGATTCTAACTTGCTTGAGGCTTTAGAGATATTCAGGAATAAGCTGACCTGCCCATCGCAGGTGACATGGAGACAGTGCAGAGGTTTACGCACCAGTACTATTTGAACATGTCTGTTCTTTGCACTGAGGATGTTGAAATTTTCAGCTTTCACATGTAGCCTGAGGAGGAGCAGCTGCAACATCTTGGTGTCTTAAAATGATAAGAAGCATTATGAACCTTATCTCCTACCTGAAAATCCAAGGCTGTCAAGAGCACTAGTAAGACCCCTGTAGCTAGTGAGCTAAAGGTGACCATACACTTCACAGAGATACATGTATGCCAGCACAGCTTTAAGCAAGGAGTTTCTTACCTTGGCAAGTATTTTCTCAATGAATCACATCTAGTTTTCACTTAGATTGTGTTCTGATTCATATATTGTGAGTGTACTGAAACTCTGGAATCTAAATATAATGAAAAAGTAAACATAGGCCCTGGATGACCTCAAGAAGGCTGATGACATATGTAATACCCAATTGTCTATTATTTCCCTTAAAGTTGCATACAGATACTCACTAGGAGAGGCAGTTGTGATTTACTTGACAGCACTTTCTGTTCTTCTTCCCAGCAATATTCGTCAGTCTAGATAAGATTTCATTAAGAGGGTTTTTCACATGAAACAAATGGTGAAACTTGAGAGAAGTCCAGCCCTGAATAATCATTATTTAGAACTGAAAGCAAATTGGAAGGTTAGGTTCTGATCTTTCTTTCAAAATCAAGTAAAATATACAATGATTATGCATCTCTTAGACAATGAGTATATACTTTAGTCTCTGAACTGCAGAAGTATGCGAAAGAGAATGTATGAAAAAGCTGAATTTTACGGTCCTAAGGTTTGACCATTTTCTTGAATAATGAAAGACACACTGAAGACACTTATCTTTATGTGGTTCAACCTGGCCGTTCTGCTTCTCACTCCAGTCTAAACAGAAACAGTGGCAAGTCTGTCTTGGATATATTGATCTCTCTACCTCAGAAGAGAGGTCTCTTTGGCGCACTGTTTAAAACTCTTGATTTTGTTCCAGCACTGAATTAATATTAAACTTGGAAACCTTAAACTTTTCCAAAAATGATTCATTTTTTTTAAAAATCTGTTCATATCCTTAAATGTGAAACATTATGAGACTAAAATATCCTGCACCCTATGTGTGAGCTGTCATTAGTAGAATCATTGGTTACGAAACACAGTTCCCTGAGATCCCTCTGGAGGTAAGTAATAGGGATCTGGGAAATAGGCCACCTCTGATAATAGTTCCCATTTCTTTGTCAGGACTTATCACACAGGGAAATATGATATGAAGGAACAGAATCTTTCCTGGTTGCAAACTTAATATTTTCTTATCATGCTCAAAGTGGACTCTGAAACAAGAACTGACAAACAAAGAGATGAACCAGTTTGAGAATCTCACCAGCATCTAAGAGGGAAATGTGTCAATAAGCTATGATGTGTGCTCCTATTATTAACTAAGGACCCTGATTTTAGTTTGTATTCCTTCTTCCAGGGAAAGACTGATGAGAACTATTCACAGGAAGTTCTCATCACTGTAGCGTTTTCTAATGTCTAAATATCTCTGGATAAATGGTCTGGGAATCTTAACTTCTGAGAAAGAACTGCCGGCTAGTCCTGCTTATTATATTTACATTTACATGAAATTACTTTCTTACACAAATCTAAATATAATTTCAAAGCAATAGGTTCCAAAGCGCCAAGACTGTGTCCTATTCAGTTACATGCATGCATGAACATGCACAATCACAGTTATACAGAAACACACTTCTTTCTACTGCATAAAACCTTGCATAGTGATAGGAATTTTTTTTTTTTTACACACTTAAAAATAAATTATGCAGTGATAGGGACATCACAGTTATGCAGAAATGTAGATGCCCCCTCCTTGCTTCCTCTTGCTCGCTCTTAGTTTCACATGACTAAACTGATTGGCATTGATATTTTTAATGGCTATCTCTGAAAGCAAAGATGGGATTAATCAAAGTTAGAATCTTCCAAATCCTAGGTCTTACAAAGAGATCACCAATAGTCTATTCTATGAGATTTGATAACACCAAACTTTCTTTCTAGGAAATTGTCGACAGACACTGTAAAGACAATATGTGATCCATTTAAAGTTTGCAGACAGATTGATATAAATGAAATCTATGGCATCCATATGTAACTGAGTTTGACTCCTGCACTGCTAAATTTATAAGACTTAAGAGGCTAAGCTCTGCTAGGAGGATTGATTGATAAGATTAGAATTGTCTGTGGCTTTTGGATCTATCAGGGTAACGAGTATAAAAAGTGAGGACACAAAGCTCTTTATAGAAGTTTTTAAGTAATAAGAGGGTCAAAACCACAGGGATCATGTTTATTTCTACCAAGGACATATTACGTAACCATTGATATTTCCTAAAAACAATATAAATACTGTAGACTAATTCTAGCCCATATGCTTCATTCAGCATCTTCACAGAGCTCTCACTACCACTAATTTTAATGTTTCCATAGTTATTAATTCTTAATATTTTATTAATTTTCATTGCCTCTATAAACATCTAGTCAATCAAACAGATAACACAGAAAACAGTCACTATTTTAAAAGAACATCTTCATGACAATGAAAATGTTAACAGGAAAACCACAGATGAATGAAATGGTAAAATGGCACTTTCGGTAAAAGGATGACTCAATTATAAAACAATGTTCACTCAATAGCTTGAAAATGGAATAGAATAGAATAGAATAGAATAGAATAGAATAGAATAGAATAGAATAGAATAGAATAAGTAGAAATTACCAGATTATATATATTATTAAAACCAATAATGATTTAACTGTCACAAAACCTCTAGTGAGATGAAAAAGGGTCATAGTCCATATTTTACAGATGGAGAAAATGATGCACAGTAATTTTATATGCATCCATCTTGATCTAACAAAACTGTGGTTTGATTTCAGAGTTGATGAACACCTACAGCTCTAAGTAAGTTAATCATGAAACACAGAGTAGTATCTGGAAGCACTAAGAACACATTTTTTTCAATCAAGATTGAAAGGGTGATTTTTATTTTTATTTTAAAATGTTTAAACTATTCTTCATCCATTTCTACATTTCCAAGATTAGATCTTGTCTTTTGTAGTGAAAGATGTTTTTTGTCATATTATGTTTCATATTTTATAGTTTCCACTATACTGCCTAGAAGGAACATTCAGCCTGAAAGTCTTTATTTGGTCTTTTGTCAGTCTCTCACTAACAACTTGCTTTTTATGTCTTCCTTTCTATTATGATTAATAGTTTACATTTGTATTTGGAATGCTTCAAGCTACAGTCATGGCAATCCCTTTCACAATTTCTTTCTATGTCTTCTGACACTACATGAATATTTGTGTTTGATCATTTTTTCTTATGGGTATGCAGTGAAGATAGTATGTAGGTGTAGTTTTTCAGTATATTTTATAGTAAATGCTTTGCTTCTTTCAGGGGCACAGAAGCCTCTGCCTACATAGTACAATGTGCTGGACCCAATGATTGGAAATACTCAGGAAAAGAAAAATTAAAAAATTGGGATTCTCCTTTTCACAGGCTTTTTTTTAGAACTAGATCTATCACATGAATGTTATGACTGATCTAATCTAATTGGCCCACCAATCACTAGGCCACCCTTAAACACCAAAAACAAATAAATTTTTTAGCAATATGTAATCTTTCAGACCTAAGACTTCTTAATGTAAAACAAGGGTTCTGAGGAACTGGAATGAAGATAAAATCCTCCTCTGTAACAAGATGCTACATCAGCACAACTCACATATGGCTCCTGTTTCAGAGTTTTTTGGTGTAGCTTAAAATGTGACCAAATGTTAATAGTTCAAATATATAAAATATTTCTTTTCTTCATGAAGAAATTTTTAAAAAGAACAAAACTAAAAAAAAAAAAAATTTGTAAAGTGACGATAACCTTTGGAAAAGGATTTAAAAATATAAACAGTAGCTTAGAAAAGTCCGTTGTACCAAATACCATACAGAACAGTATCAGTGACTGTAGTTTTATGGTGTCTGTGAAACATAATACACCTTGAGAACATCCTTAATGGTATGAGTGACTCCTCCTCTGGACTACCAAATAGAAATCTCAGTGTAGTACAAAATTTTTTTTGCCCTTCATGCTGATATCTCTATTTCTAAGAACATACCTGTGACCAGGCTTTTTAAAGCATTTAGAGACTAAATTCAACTTAAATGTCTTTTCCTAGTCAAAGGAGATAGAGAAGTCTTTTGAAGAGACTGCTGAAGAGCAATACAGAGGGCCTTAGAAAGAGGTTGATTGAGGATTTACTGGGAACCAGGAAACAGATTTGAGTTAGCACAATGCTAGGTGCAAGTTGAGTAATCTAATATGGTCCTTTCCTAAAGTTACTGAGGAACACATACAGACTTTTTCCTTTATGAGATTTCAGAATTTCTAGTAAATAACATGAAAAGATAAATCTTGTTCCTCCTAAGACAAGGAACTCTGAAGGTTTATCATTACAATTGGAAAAAGCAGTTGGATAAAGGAAGCGGAGCACATGTAAACTCTGTGTAAAGTATCATCTTAGGGGCCTAATGTATCTCACCTAACCAACTTGCACCTGCTCTGTTGTTGTCTACTTATAGACACATGAATAACTCATCCTGTTATAATGACTATTTATAGATTTTCTGTAGAGTTAATTTCAGGACAAGTTATATTGTAAAGTGTCTTAGTAGTGGTAAATGAGTCTTGTCTTGCTCTGAGCTGACTAGTAACATATGTCAGTATGTGGAAACTTGGATGAAGCTTTTTAATCTTGCCTTCGTCTGTTGTAGGTTATTGTGGTGGGTTAGCCTTGGCCAGCAACCCCACTCAACTGCTCACTCGCTCCCCCTCCTCAACAGAACAGGGGGAAATAATAGGAACGACAAAGCTTACAGGTCAAGACAGAAAGGGAGATGACTCACCAATTACTGTCAGGGGCAAAACAGACTCACCTTGGGGAAAATGAATTTATTGCCAGTTAAAAATAGAGTTGCATGGTGAGGACCAAAGACAAAAATTAAAACAATACTTCCTACTCTCACCTTTTCAGGTGCAATTTCAGTCTTTCATTCCTAACTCCTCTCTCCCCCGAGCCTCCTCAACCTGAGGCTCCATGAACCGGGCAATAGCATGGGGAATGGCTGTTGGCCTCAGCATGTAAAAGTTCCTTTATGCTGCTCCTTCCTCCTCACACCTTTCCTCTGCTCCAGACTGGGCTCTCCACAGGCCGTAGCTTCATTTAGGTAATATCTGCCTGCTCTGATGTAGAGTCCTCCATGGGCTGCAGTGCGGATATCTGCTCCACCGTGGTCCTTCATGGCCTGCATGGAGACAACCTGCATCACCATGGGCTGCAGGGGAATCCCTGCTCCAGCACTCGGAGCACCTCCTCTTCCGCCTGCTTCTCTCACCTTGCCATCTTCAGGGCTGTTTTCCCACACTTTCTTCCTCTCTCCTCATTGCCTGTGTAGCATTTTGCCCTTTCTTAAGTATATTTTCCAGAGGTGCCACCATCCTGGCTGAGGTACTCAGCTGTGTCCTGCGGTGGGTCTGCTGGAGTTGACTAGAACCAGCCTCTCTTCACAGAGGCCACCCCTGCAGTCCCTCCCCCAGCGAAAATGTTGTCATTTACTCCCAACACAGTTATCCAGAGAAACTGCTCAGATAATTTACTTTTAATAATACAATGAACTCAAAGTTGTTGGGATTTTTTTGTTCTTTTCATGAATTAGCAACAAGCAATAGATTGAGGTTTTGACTCATTTGTGGCTTGTCATTGCCCAACGTCAGGTTTGTGGTAGGACAATGCTCTAATGTCACAGCTTTCTTTCCTTGAGGTAGGACTTGTGTTGTTATTTATAAAAGTTTTATGTTTTTAAGTCATACTATTTTTTGTGAGTGATTACAAGACTTAAGTTTTTACAACCTTAATATTCTTTTCTTCCTCTGAAGTTATGTTAGCAAAGCTAAGAATAATGAATATATATTGCATATAATAAAATCTGTCCTCGGTTGTTTATAGCTTTTACAAATTTGTATAGTTGGAAAAACACTCGTGCAGTGTGCTTACCTGCCCCAAAGCTTGCTATTTTTCTACCAGTTGTTAACAAAAATCTTACCTCCCTCTTATAAGTCCACACGGTTTCGATTTTTAGACCACTGTCATGGTATACATTACATACTAATTCACTCTGCTTTATTTCTTTGACCTATTTTTGTATGGGATACAGGATGCAGAAAACCCTTTTCTGGACTGCTTTCTCAGCATGGCACTGAACTGTGCGTGGTGAATGGACTAGCTCTAGCACTGCCCTGTACTGCCCAGTGCAAGCATAACTCACTGATCAGCATCCGATTCTGGCACAGATCTGCTTTCTGAGCTTGTTAAAGCATTCTCAATACCCATTATATGGTAATTTTCACTTAACAAAAGAAAACAGATGTTTTGAATAGATAATGAATTTACAATTCTGAAGTAAATAAGTGCAACATTTTTCAGCTTCATTGAAGCGAGGTACTGTGAATGGATTTATCTCACCTTATGTGTATATCTAAAAGTTAGAATAAGATTCTTTATTTGCTAGCAATATTGCCTTAAAATATCCCTTACCCCTGCAGACCCTTATTTTTTCTGCCCCAGTCTGTGTTGCACTCTTTACCCCCCTGGTTTACAGAAAAATAAAAGCAACTGGATTGCAACTCTCTAAGTCAACAAATTGCCAACAACATACCTTGGAAATCACAGATAAGGTGTCTGAATTTCAGCTTATTGTTTTAGTTCTATTTTATAGTCAAGAGAAAGTCATAGGCATCCCTTAAAGGTGATTTATCTCATCTTGAGGTTTCTATTTTTCCTCAGTAGTATAAAGGGATCCAGCTTTGACTCAGACATGTAAATTTTAGACAACTGAAGCTGGATGAGATGAATCACATGCTACATAAACATAGCTTTAAATATTGAAAATGAATCTGAGCTTTGCTACAGAAACAGTTAGCACACCACTTACTCATCCTTAATTCTTTTTGAAATTGATTTGTAAGATCTATTAAAAATGCCACAATAGTTAAAATTTTCAGGTGTTAGAAAACCCTATTTACATGAGTCATTAATTATTGTAAATTCCTAAGCCCTCTTTGACTCTCAGTGTTCTTACTTTCTTTTTGAATGTGAAGGGTTTTTTCTTCTGTTAGCTGATACTAATACACGGGCTTTGCATGGATCAGAGGTTATCTGCTCTCTAACTTTTCTTTACTACTCTTGTCCTACATGCTGGACCCTCCAGTTCAGCTGGTTTATGGTGCTCTATTTCTTATAAGGACAGTATCCTGTAAAGAAAGGAGGAGATAGTTCTCTCTCTACTCGTAAATTTGCATGTGAACGCTAGCTACAAGGCAAGTAAATGCACATTCACCATGAGCACAGTTCATGGAGTGATGAGGACACAAAGAGCCTCAGAGGGAATGATTGTTTCACAACAAGGAGCTCATGCATTTCAAATTGCTCAGCACCTGGGCTTGAAATGAGTCCATGCTCCTGTTGCTTAATACTGTTGCACAGTAGTTTTGGCAACAAGACTGACAGCTTGAAGGGTTATTCTCAAAATCATACAGCATGTTAAATTCTGGTAATGTATTTTTTTCCCTTCCCTGGCAACATTACAAGAAAAAATTGGCTGGATCTTTATAGATGTACATCTGGCTGAATGGCAAAGCCTGGCTATCAATTTTAGCACTATTAATTTATTATTTCTTGGGTTTTGCACTTTACTTAGCTGACATAAAAGTCTGGATCCCATTTTTGCCTTAAGAAAATAACTTTTTTCCCACCTGAGAGATAATGCATGTGTTCATGATTTTCAGACATTGTCTCGATTCACTTTTGACTGCTTTGGTGGCATTGAGACTCGAAAATTTGTACAAATATGAAAGCTGATAGCTACCTGCAAAGCCAGATGCTCTCTGCATGAATGTCCATGGAAGGTCAGACTGAGTGTCTGTTTATCCCAGTACCTCTTCATTGTAAATGATTTGTCGTAGGTGTATAGGAAAAGAATAAGAAACTAGGCAAATGTAGTATTTTTCTGCCCTCATATTCTGTCCTGTCTAACTTGAGGCCTTCCTTAACCATTTGATGCTGCAGAAGAATGGGGAAAAGTTTTATGGTGTTAGAGTGAATCAGATGGGTGTGGTGTTAACCAAGAGAGAGTTCCAGCAGAAAGTCTGTCCATGAATTCTTGCTTGGAACTGCCATACTACTACACTTGCCATGTTCTTACACTTCTGTGTAGGCAGCCACCATTGATCCCTTTCAGAAACAGGTTGATGGACAAAGTGGACAGTTAGTCTGACTGGTAAGCAACTTTTTAAAAATATACAAAAAAATAGTAGAAACACAGAACTATAGAACATTGAGAACTGGAAGATACTTCAGGAAATCTCTAGTTCAACATCAAACCAGCTTCAGCTACGAGATTAGACCAGGTTGCTTAAGTCTTTATCAATTGGGTGTTAACCTCCGAGGATGAAGACTGCACAGTCTTTCTGAGAAACTGTCCCACTGCTTGACTGTCCTCATAGTAAAAAGGTTTCTTCTTATAACCAGCATGTTGTACTTAATTTATGTGTTTTACTCAATGTATGTCTGTTGTTCCTTGTCTTCCCACCCTGCACCACTGTGAAGGACATGCCTTCACATTCTTGATGAAGAAGCTGAACTCACTCTAGTTCATTGATCTTTTCCTTGTCCTTGACAGGATTTGGGGGAGATAGCAGGGGCAAACTGGCCATAGTATTCTACAAGTGATCTGATGAGGACCAAGTAGAGGAGAACAATCACTTCTCTTGATCTACAGGCCACTCTCCTGTTCATAGAGCATAGGTTCCCATTGACCATCTTGCTGCCAGAGCAAATTGCTGGCTCACATTGAGCTTGCAGTCTGCTGAGGGCCCCATGTCCTTTTCAGCAGGGCTACTCTCTGGCCAACCTGAATGGAATTCTTCCTATGACTTTGCATTTGTCCTTGTTGATTTTCATAAGGTCAGCCCATTCCTTCAGCCTGTGCCTAGTCCTGCTGTACAGCAGCCCTGCCCTTGAGCATATTGATTGGTCCCTCACAACTTGGTGACACCTGCAAACTCTGTGAGAGCACACTCTTTCTCCTCTAGGCCACTGATAAAGATGTTAAATGGGACAGATTGGCGGAGAGACCCATGCAGTACTCTGCTTGTTACCAGCCCCCAGGTAGAGTATAACAAATTAAGCACTATGAAAAAAGGCTGCATGCATAGGCCAAAGATGCCAATTCTACGGCTTGCCATGCCTTCTGGTGATCAAACATTTGGAAAAACTTCAAAAGGAAAAATAAGGTGAGACAATGTTTGTGCCATGGCACTATACACCAAATTAGGGCATCATTCACTACTTCTGTGTTATCTTTATTGTTTCCTGTACATAGACAAACCTATGATATTTATTTCACTTAGGGTGTATATATATAACATATACTTTTTTTTTTCTTTTTTTTTTTTTGTGGTGACAAAAAGAGCAGAAAACATGAAGGAAAGATTAACAAAATTGATATTGTTCTTTATTTGAAGACCATTTTCTTCTAAGAATCTGGAATGTCTAATATTCAACAAGCTGTGCTTTGTTGGGCTGAGCATAAAACTGTGAGTTGCACTCTCATGCTGGTTTTGAGTACAACACATAATTTTTTAAAATTTGGACTATTACTTTAATGAAAGAAATACTAAAAGTTATAAATTTGTGAAAGACACAAGATACATGCTTAAAAATCACAAAAATACAAGATACTGTTTAACTATTTATTGTTGTTACTATTTATTATTTATTTATTATAAACTGCATGCAGGTCAGAAAAGTGCCTCAGCATTTTTTCGGTATTTTGTATTAAATTATTAATGTATTTTCTTTCAAGAAGCTACATATTTCAAAAATACTGTACTTTGTGGAATTAAATTTTTTTTTTAACAGGCAGAAAGCTGAAAGTATTTCAATACTCCTATCTCAAATTGTGATTAGAACAGAAACAAAATAATGTTATTGAGATATAAGTCTTTGATATCTCTCTTTGTTGTTATTTAGGATGGGAGAGTCCTGCTTTTCTCAGTGCCCGTGCTAGTTGAACAGTACTTTGCCAGATTCTTGATAGCTATCTGGGCTTTGGTCTTTTAGTTTTGAGGTCAGAGCATTAACACATTTGCATTATAAAAAGAAAGAAAACTTGTTGGGAATCCCAATATATATTTCATCTGGTTTAAAGCCTTAATCCTGGATTCTGAGTGCTATGTGGTTTTAAGAGTATTAGTACAGATTTATATAAAATGGCTTGATACTGCATGTGTAAGCACTTTCCACTGACATCAGAAAGTTAAATAAAAAAAAATAAACCTAGATCAGGGTTAACAGGGTCTAACTGCTGGAGTCCTGGGAAGACCAGATGGCTGTGTGAAAAAACTATATTGCTTTCTTGCTATTGTTCTGGAAGATAGCTTTTCAATCAAGAATCTTTTATCTTTTTTTTTTTCATAAAAAGAATACAAAAAGAATCTGTTTTAAAAGTTTTGGTTTGTTGGGGTTTTTTCAAACTTTCCAAAGCAGTCGATTCACCCGGAACACCAGCAACTCTTTTACTTTTGTCCTTAGAGCCTACTTCTGCTACATGCCTGTTTCAGGGCAGATGGGAATAGTTGGCACAGCAACTGGCCAAAATTCAGATACTCTATTTTGTGTAATAAAACCCACATAATGATATTTCTATATTTGGTTTTGAACCAAATCATGCAGAAGCAAAATTTGTTAAATTTCCCATGAACAGAAATTCTGAAGAAGAAAAAGAGGCATTTTCCCCTATTGCACTCTGTTCCCGTCAAGTAAAATAAATGCAGTGGAACCTGCAGCTGCTAAGCAAAAATCACATTCTTGAGGGGATCAAGAGGCTGGGGAATGAGTTGGCTCAGGAGTCAGGACATCTTAGAATCTTTGGCCAAAGGACAACCTGCCCAGTGGGGCTTTCTGTGGTCACATGCCATTGATCTCCAGCAGCTGCTAAAGTGGGATTAACATTCTTGTCAGGTTGACTGCCGATGCCTAGCCATGTGAAATTGTCACGACTGTTAATTTCAACATTTCCATGCCAAGAAGCCTAGAAAACTCAAGAGCCCAGACTTGGTATAAAGCTCTCAAGGCTACTAAGATCTTCCGTGAGAGCCAAAAGCTGAACGCTATTTAGAGGTGGAGCTCAGCAATTGGGATCAAAGAGTCTGAAAACCTTGCCGCAACAACCTGCCCTGAAACAGTAGATAATGAGATTTCATTCACAGGGGAAAAACACATTATATCTAAAATATTATACTCTTCAGAGACTTGGATCCTCAGTCACTAACAGGAGACAAGAATTCTGTCAGGTTTTTCTTAGAGTCCTGTCTTTGATTTGGTAGAATCTCCTTGAATTAAAGATCTTTAAAAGGAAATATTTTAGGTACAATGAAGAAGTGTTTCCTGATAAAGCTTCATCTTACTGAAAAATTTCTGAATAGATTTAATTTGCTCTTTCTTCAAATTAAAAGTCATAACAAAAAAGTAATTTTCTGCATCTATATATTGCATGGCATCCACTGTCCTTCAGCTTTCATATTTCACCTCACTTCATAAGGTATTTGATGCTCCCAACTCTGAGGTATCCTCAAAACAAGCAACCTAGATGGCAGCGTGCCTAAGGTAAGTCTTAGGAAAATACTGAGAACAAGCTGACTGTTGGCACTCAGGATGTTGGGATTATCACCCTTTCCAAGAAAATAAGAGCTCCTTGCTCAGTATTGTTGAAAAACAAAACAAAACAAAAATCTCCCAACTCTTAGGAAATATTAATACTTGAATAAGGAATTAAACTAAGATCATGATTATGCCACTATTTCTATCTGTTGTCAATATCTTAAATACTCTGTAGTTCTTGTCTTTCCATCCCAGAAGAGTTATAGAAGACTGTGAAAAGTTCAGAAAGCAACAAAGATGATCAAAGGTATGGAGTGGATTTTAAGAAAAGTTTTGGCCAAAAAAAAAGCAAAGCTCTTTAGTTTACAAAATAAAAGATAGGGAAGGGAAGTGTAATTTTTAGGGGAAAAAATTAGGAAAAATTTTTACACTGAAAGGGTTATTAAGCATTGGAATGGGCTGCCCAGGGAAGTGGTTGAGGCACCATCCCTGGAGGTGTTCAAAAGACGGGTTGACATAGAGCTTAGTGACATGGCTTAGTGATGGGGTTTTTTTGTCAGAGTTAGGTTGATGGTTGGACTAGATGATCTTAAAGGTCCCTTCCAACGTGGACAATTCTATGATTCTATGATTCTAGTAAAGATGTAAAAAATACTAGATGTCAGGGAAATGATAAAAAGGTGTTAAAGGCTCATTTTCCCCCCTGGGATAAGCAGAAAAGTGTAACAAGTCAAGCTAGATGAAGCTGGAGCCAAAGAGAAGTCACATAATGGATATTTAAGTCAGAACTTGTTTCCAGAGAATGCTGTGTATGCTCAAAGTTTCTGCACAGTAATTAATGAGACTGAGTTTTGAAAGCAAAATCTACAGAAGGTTTTGTGAGGGTGCAGAGCAGGCTGACTGCTAGGGTGCTGGGAGCCATGGGGACTCCTCACAGGGTCTGTCAGGGGCAGAGCATGGCAGCCTGGGGCTGTCCCACAGCCCCAGCCAGGAGCAGGGCAGTCGGGGGTACACCAGGGCAGCCCGAGCCCTGGGCATCAGGCACCTCTCTGGGAACAGGGACAGGCAAGGCTGGGACAGGACATGGGACCACAGGTGGGCCTGGCTTGCGAGGGGCCCATGGTCAGGCAGGGCAGAGCCTTTGGCAGCTGGAGAGTGGCCCTGCTGCAGTGTTGCTGGGGCAGGGGCTGATGGCCCTGGGAGGCTGAAATGGGATCCTGGGCTGCGGGTATACCACTGGTGGAGGTTCGGCAGAGGCAGCGAAGCCTATGAGTGCCCCCAGGGTTCTGATAGGTTACCAGGCACTTTCAGGAAAGTCCCAGATCTGTAAAAATCCAGAGATTGGAAACATTCCAGGAGCCTTCCTCAACATTCATTTTTGGCCAGTGCCATGATGGCTGCCTCATTTGGGGTCAGGACCTTTGTTCTGAACCGCTGCAACCATATTTTATTCTTTTACACAAATTACACAGGAGTAGATAGATCTTTAAATTCAGATCTAAATTGGAATTCAGAAAAGGAAAATCTCTTTGGTAGTTTTGGGTTCATACATGTTTAACAGGATTCTCTTTTAGTTTGTGTTGAGTTACACTTAGCTCCTGTTGAGAGACACCTCTATCATATTTGGTCAGAGCACATTCACAACCTATGGATTAATGAATATTTAATTATTCCATGGTGTTTCTACAGTATGGACTAAAATAACTCCTTTCTTTCCATCCTTTTTATCTCTACCCTTTCCCCTACATCAGAGTTTCTATGACCGTAGTTACAGTTAGCATCTGGAAGACAGAAAGGATCAGTTCTGTAGCCATTTTAAGGTGTGGATCCCTGAAATGGATGCTCTAGAACTCCACTCTAGAGTACTGCCCACACCCAGTACTCAACAGTTGTTGCATATCCATTGGGCAGTCATTTTGCACATTTGCTTAAGACACTGAAACACCTACATACCTTTCATACCTGAAAGATGGATCAGGCAAGATCATGTCCCTGAAGACATAGCAAGGTATTAAATACAGGTCTCCTGTATGCCTTAATGTAATGTAAACTGTAATGTAAAAGGAGTAAAACCCCATACCATTGTGTTTTCTGTAGAAGTGCTAGCAAGGCCAAAATCCTTCCAGAGAAGAGATTAAGAGCATGATTTGGGGTTATTTTTACCACTATTCTTCATTTAAGAAATACATTTTCAAAAGCTGTTCTTTCTTTATTCTGTGTGCCACCTTGGAGGAAAAAAAAAAAGAAAAAAAAAAGAAAAAAAAAAAGAAATGTGTGCTCACAAAATAAATTTATTTTTACTGCTGAAAAAGACAATGGTATCTTGAACACACATTGCTGATCCAAAAAAAGAAATATTTACTTTTAGGAACAGGCCCCAAAATTTTATCTGAACTACCTACACAGACCCAAAGTGACATGATAATCCAAGCAACCAGGAAACAAGATTTATCTTAAGTGAAATCCTCTAATATGTTGACCTAAACATTCATAATACAAGAATATTTCTTTGTTTTTGGTCTACTCTCTGCTTAGCTTAGAAGCAAGCTAGAATTTTACAGATCTGTGATCATGCAGTGAGAACACATGCAGGAGATTTCACCAGGTCTTGTCTTTAGTACAAAACCTTGTTACCGGAAAGACAATGTACTTTTCAGATTTGAACTTTGATAACTTTGAAACTTCATAGTTTCCTTAACAACAAACTGTTAAAATCACTATTGAGTTGTATATATTACAGTTTCTGATGCATGACCTTTATGACCTTTTTATTTTTTTTTATTTGTGGACTACATTATCTATAAAGTCTTTGCTTACAGTAACCATTTTCCCATATCTGTACTTTTTTAAAACATACATTTCACTAATATTGTCATTAAAAGCTCTCAGATAATTTACCTCAGGAGTCCAGCTTTTTTTTTTTTTTTTTTTTTAATGAATGGTGAACAAGATCAACATATAGATCATAAACAACGGTGTTATTCAGTTTGAAGAAGTATGGGATTTTAATAGCATTGTAGGGAAGAAATTTAGTATTTCCTGTCATCTGTTTCAAATATTTCACTCTATTGTTCTTCTGAAAGGTCAAATCTAGAATGTCACATCTGCAAGGACACCCATGACCCTTCTTGGCATAAAAGGTCTTGCAAGATGGAAGCAGGAAGACTGAAGAATGCTTCTCTGAGTATCCAAAATAGATTATTAAAAACTTATCCCAACAGCTGAGTTCCCTAAGGCATCAATGTTATGTACACATATACACAGAAGGTTTAGCGTTTAAAAATATCAGGAAGCATTTCCAAATCAGTCCCCAATGACTCTTATAGCTTCTTTCCTTTGTTTGTTGCTGGTTTGTTGGATTTTATGGTTTGGAGTTGGGTAGGATTTGCCTTTAATTATTAATATTTCAACTTTGTAGAATTCCTCAGAAATAAAAGAAAGATGATTTATCTGAACAGTAGTAGCCCTGGGAACTTTCTCTGATGAAAGAAACTATATCTATTTTATGCATATTTCGTCTTTACAACCCCCTTGTTTGTGAATACTAATACTAATGACATTCCTTAACTCTGGAGCTTAATGGGAAAAAAAGTAGCAGGAGGATTTCTTTAGGGAATTCCGATATTTAGCTACTTCCTTTTTCTTGAATAAGTTTCAAAACAAATGCACAACAAAATGAGGAAACTTTTCCCAAATGAAAAAAAAAAAAAATAGTTAAAATGAGAGCCTGGAAGCAACATAGCCTTTTCTTTTATGTTCAGTAATCTCTGAGAGTTGTACTTCAAGTTCCTTAACCCCACCTTTTCTCTGTAAATCTTGCTGTTGGTCAGACTGCATCTTTTCTCATGTATCATGGCCATTGAATTCTGTGCAATGCAATTAAACCTCCATCTTTCTTCAAACTGATTAAATCTTGCAACATCTGTGAGGGAAGAAAGGAAGGTATAAACATTCTCTTTTCCTTTACACAGATGGGAGGCACAGACCAACAGAATGCAAAATACTCAAGTGGTTGCTAAATGCTAAGTCCTATTCAAATAAAAAATATGCTTTTATGTTTTGCTGCTTTGAGCTCTAAAGGATTTGATTGAGATCGCTGATCAAGACACTGTTAAGAGCCAGAGAAAAACACAAGTCTGGACTTCGAAGGCCAAAGTTGGTCACTACATGCATTTAAAAAGGTGCAAGGCAGCAGTAAGATAAGCTGTAATTGAAGGGGGCAGAATATTTCTGGGGAAGAGTAGAGGAGTTTCTCACCACTTCAGGAAAAAGATTTTCACAAGCACTTAGGCTGTAAATTTAGAAGGCCAGATTGATGTTTCAAGCAACATTAAAGATGAGTTATGAAAAAACACATGGAAATAAAATTGAAGCACTTGACCCCATGAAAGTTACAGAAGTTATGTCCTGTAGATGTTTATAATTTTTCTTACCCTTAATTGCCTGTACTTTTTCACTGATACACATCTTATATTATTTTTTGGATTGATGAGAGACATTGAGCTCTTCTACATGCCTTTATACCTTGGTAATGAAATCCTTGGTGCCTCTGTGAGATCCATGCTCCTGATGTCATTGGAATATGTAAGAGAAAATTGCTGCTGTCTACAAAAATTGTAAGTGCACACATTTCAGTAGCATTCTTTCTTGTTAAAGAAGAGAGAATTACTGTAGTGACACACCTCCATCTGTGTAACACAGCTGAGGTTATATGATTTGATCTAAGCCTTTGTCTATAATGTTTCTGCTTTTATCTGTACTTCAGCCAGAAGCAGCTGAAGCAATAACTTTGTCATGTTAGATCATTACAAAAGCAAAGTGTCCTCTGGTTTAGCTGTCTTAAATTTTGGGGTACAAATAAAAATTTTCCTCTAAATTACATTTTTTTGCTCTCAGCATGATCCTGCTGCAGTTCAAACAACATATATCAGATTTTTCTTTGAGATTACATGTTTTTAGAAATTTTTCATACATAGCTCTTTGTCCAGAATGAGGCTAAAAAACTCTGCTTTTTGGTGTATAAGGTTGTTCATTGCTCCAACAAAATAAAACATGTAGATATGATTTAAATAACAATATTATAGTTTTCATTCAACTCTGGATATAACAAAGAGAAGAGATCCGTTATCTGTATCTCTGTCACAGAAGAATCGTCTCCTGCAGAGTGCATGTCTTGCTTGAATGTTTGTTAAGTTTCTGTTTCAAGATATTGTTCTATGTAAGTGATGGTTTTGTTTGCCACAGGGATGTAGAGTACATGAGAAATGAGATGGTATGTGTGTAAATTGAAGTTGCTTACACTCATAGAGAAAACAAGACCTTTCTTGAAAGCAATGGGCGTCAAACTTTTTCTTAATAAGGGTCATTATTAAAGGAAGAAACTGCTACATGGACAGTTCCTTTCCATTCAGAATTGCAAGACCCACTTTTCTTCTTGTTTACTTTGATAAATCAGACCCCTGACAAATGCTTTGATGCTAAATAAGTTTTGCATGAAACAGTCTTTATTCTTAATATCTTCTGCTAAGATAAAACAGTTGAGATCAGTGAAGAATCAGAATCACACACTAGTCAGCTCAAGAATCCCCACCAAGTAGAACATTAATTATGTTACAAAACTTAATTTTTAAATTGATTTTTCATAGTGCCCCACAATATTTTTATTGAAGATTTACCATTACTTGGAATTTAGAGGTCCACAGCATGTAATTTGAAACCTGTCTTTCCAGATAATCTTAAATATAATTCTTAATGGATACATTTGCACTGTCAAGTAATTCAGTTCCCCTCATAACTGCCATATATACTCTCCTGATTGTACTGCATAGGTATTATTTTAACTTCCTTTTGAAGAGAGTGAAATAGCTTCTGAAACGCTACCTGAAAGTGGTTCTGGGTATAGCTTCTTTGATAGATAGTTTCCAAAAGGCTGAAGGGTTCAGACAACAGTAGGCTTTTTACCATGTGCTCTCCAAAATTCTCCAATACTTTCTGAATACGCTCTTGATCCACAAGTTCCTGAGCATACCATGATGCCAGGGCATGCAGCACATTTCAAGCTATAAGAATACGGCTCTGACAGGCTGCAATAAAGCCTTCACTTCGTTAGTTACATTTTCAACAGAAAAAAAAAAAAAAGAAAAATAAACAACAAAGCCAATAATTATGTCTTGTGTTCAAAGAATCACCATGTGGGACCAAAAGCAAAGTCAGTGCCAAGCTATGCTTAGTGTGGATGCTTGCCATAGGCTAACCTTGAAGAACTTGGATGTGAACCACCCTACAAAACTTGATCTGGAGACCAAAGGTAACTGCATGGGATAAATATATTAAGCAGCCAGTATGTGCAGCCAGTGCATAGGTATCAATGGAGTAGTAAGGAGAGTTCCCTTAAAACTAAATCTCAGTCCATTACTATGTCTACGATAACCATGTAAAAATTTGTATTAGCAAGTTTCACATATGACAGGCTTTGGTGGGATAATAAATGAGGAAAAGGGTAGGTTATTTCTGTGCAATTGGCATAATCTAGGTGAATGACCAGAGTGGGAGCCATTCACCAAGACTGGCTATAGTCTAGTGTGGTTAATCTCCCCCTTTGAGATTAATTAGTCTCCTACTCTGAACGGTTCTCTGGAGGCTACTATCATACTATGTTCCTCTACTGACTACAAGGGACTCTAGGGAAATTAACCTTTATAGACAAAAATTAGCCTTTGGAAATACATTCCCCTTCCCTGGTCTGACAAATATCTACATATATAGGATGTGAATAATGCATATGCTTGTAAAGCTTCTTGCAAAATACCTCTTGGGAAAAAAAAATAAAAAAGGACTCTGTTGACTACTGTTGCACATAAAATATGCCTAAATAAGTGAGAAGCGCAGCTACTCTTCAGTCTAAGGCATAATTGTGAAACCCTCTAAAAGGGGAAACCAACAGGGTGAATAAGAGCCAAGGAAAACTGTATCACAAGAAAATGCTGGTCATTGATTGTCCCTTACTACCTGTCCTCGAAAGAAGTCTGTTTGTGAGGTCCTAGAGCTGCACATAATTAGTGTTGTTTCAGTTTTTCGTGCCTATCATATAAGTAAAGCATGTCATCTAATACTACTCAGTCACAACCTGTATGAACTTTTTCACTATAACATCCCTTTGTCAGAGACCCTGTCTCTAACATAACAGACAGGCATTGTTTTTCCAGAAAAAAAACAAGAGCCATCGCCTTTTGGATCTGTGGCTAACAGATGCAGTGTTCCCAGATTATTCCACAGAACAAAAAACAAGTTTTTTCTTCTTTTGCATATAACATCTTACAGTCGTTTTAGAATTTACTTTTTTCCTAGCAGATCTAAGACCATTAAACTGTGAAAATTTTTGAAAAAAGGCAATGCAGAATCCAACATACTTCCCCACCAAAGACTGATTCTTTGCATTTGGAGCGTGGAAGAGTCTTTTATCACTGATTTTAAAACCTTTGACAACAGGGAATTAAGGAGCAAGTAGTGACTAAACACTATATAGGGTAATGTCAGTGTCAAAATGTGAGGAAGTGAAGTCCTTTTTATTCACTGACATATTTGGGTAAGTTGAAGCTTTCCTAAACCAAACAGGTAGGTCCTGAACTGAAATAGAAGAAATCAAAAATTTCAAAATTAGTGTGGTCATTTAGTGCATAGATTAGCATAACGTATTGTTTGCAAATGACTTCACTCATTCCTCTAAGGTATATCTCTTGAAATAATATCTGTCTAGAATTTTTTAGATACGAACATCACTAATTTATCTGCTTCACAAAAGCAGGGATTTCCCAAGACAAGAAAGGATAGGACAATGTACATGCAAACACACACAAATTCCTTTTTATTCTTTTATTGCTTATAAAAAGAATTATGCAAATATCCTTATTTTGCTTTAAGATAAAATTTCCAAGCATATTGTAAATTTAGTAAAACTGTGACATACTTTTTCCTTCTCAAATGGAAATGACATACAAAGGAATTTATTAAGGAGGAGTACGTTTGTGCTCCACATTATAGCCCACCCAGACATATGGATGGTGCCTCTGTGATCTCCAGACGTCTGTTTCTTCAGAAACTGTCCTCTGCAGATTACACAGACATTTCTAAAAAGTTCATAGAAAGAACAGATTTCATTTGCTGAGCTTTCTGAACGTAAGTAATAATGTAGTTTTATATTATTTAAACGTAAAGCCCAAAAATAAAAGAAAAACTGTCTGCAGATGGATAACAATAGTTATAATTCCAGAGAAAGACCTTCTGCTAGAGTAATAAGTATGTTTGGTTTTATGATCATCTTGCCTAGATTCTGAATTGCCTCAATAGAAGTTCTTTGATGCACAGTAAGCCTTAAAGCTATAGAAGAATTTAGCTGCCTAAGCTTAGACTTTAACTTTTAAAAATGTTGTTCCTAGATACTTGAGTAAAACTTTCTGATATGACATCATGAAGTAAATTTTGACTGAAAGTTTCAAATCTTATTGTCTAATGTTTGTCAAACTTCCTAATAATTGTCTTTTCCCTCCATAGAATTTTTTTTTTTCCCCATTGAAACATAATTTAGAGACTCTATGTGGGAGTTACAGACTTGATACCTGTGTTAATCGGTCTAATTATGCAGCCCTTGATTTCACCAGCATATAAAAATGAAGAGCAAGAAGACAGCATCATATTCTCTCTGCTAATTTCCACTCTACAACTAGAGGGTTCACGTGATTATAAACAAGGAGGTCAGAAGAGCTGACAGGAAATGTCTTATATGGAAGCCTCATGGTTTTATCCTATATATTTGTTATTCTTGAAAATCAGATATCCTTACAGGCATCTAATTTAAGGCTTCTCTTTTTAAAGTTTAAATTGTTACATCTTAGTGGCTCTTCCTCCAGTGTGCCTAATTAGGACAGAAATTTGCAGCCTATGTAGGGCTGCTTTGTTAGTGTTGGATACAAGATGGGCAGTTACTTTATTATCTGAAAACAAAAGTAACTGTAAATTCAGACTAATTTTTGTGATTGTTCCGTGTTACGTATTGCCATGGAGACTCATTCCTGTCTATCTTAAAGTCCAGTCCTGTAAATAGTTAAAATATTCTCTTTAATAAGAGAACTGAGGGCATTTATCAACTTACAGGTTCCTATAAGGATATACTATAAGGATATTCCCATCTGGTATTTTTTTCTCTGCTAGCTTCTGTGTCAGTCAAATGAAGCAAAATTGAATTTTTGAAGAGGAAAAATAAAATCTATGGATCAGAAAACAAAATGACTATCCACTGTAATCTTCAGTTTATAAAACAGGTTCATGTAACTTGCAATCAGTGTAGTGCCATGGCTTAATGTACCATTAAAAAGATAATTCACATCTAACACAAATCACCTCTGTACAACCCTGCATTCGATTTCATAGAGCAAGCCAGAAACACAGCATGAGGTTAAACATATCTAAATATTAGTAAATTACACACATAATTAAACACAGATTTGACTTCAATTATCCTTATTTTTTAAGACATACAATACTCAAGAGAAAGTATTATTCAGAAATAGGGAAAATAGGGAAAAAAAACAAAACAAAACAAAACCCATCCCACAATCAAAGGAGCAGGTTTTCTGATTTCAAGACCTTCCCCTTCAGAAACAACCATCTTGGAAATTTTGAACTAGGCTGTATCAGTCAGTCTTTTTGTGACATTGTCTATTTAAAGACACTCATGCTTATAAAATAATCTAACTGAAACATATCAGGAACAGTCTTCAATAAATCACGGTGCTTGCTCTCTATAGCCTTCCTATACTTCAAATGGTTATAGTGTCTTCTCAATTTACTAATACATGTTAAGAGGATTCTGGAAGTGCCAAGGAAAAAGCAATATCTTTTTGTCTTTTATGAGCTGATTGACTTGCCTTAGGAAAGTTTTATTTTGTGCAAAAATAGAGAAGAACTGCATTGAGGATGTAAAGTATTTTGGAGAATATTGAGACACTATTAACCAAGCTTCCCCTTACTCTCTAGTCATGTAGTCATGGTATATTTCCACTTTGCGATGTGCTCTACTGCCAGTGTTTTTACGCCGGTATACATGGATATTTTAACATCCTATATTGGTCAATACAGAGCGAAAGAGATCAACTTTTTTCAGGTCTCAATTTCAAGGCTTCTCCTATTCAGTTCTCTACACTAATGTCATATGAATTTTCTTCCCTTTCTACTCTTCTGTATATATTTTCTGTATATAGCCTTATGCTCATTTATGTTTTGGCTGTCTTTTAAACATTAGGAAGCCATAATATCCCCTTAAGAAGAGCTTTAAAGCCTGATTATGACAGCATAATTAAAACTGAAGACTTCATCACAAATGCAATGGGTTTGATTTTAATGGGACTACTTACAGAGTAGTGCCACTTCCTAAGTTGAGTGGTACGTTACGTCATGTATTGTTAGACTGAAATTGATGAAGTTATGTAGGAAGTAAAGGACTAATTCTAAATCAAGGTAATCACATTTTTACTCTTACTAGGAGAACATGGCATCTGACAAGGACAGTATTCTTTGTCAAAGTCCTGACAAAGGGAAGTGTGAAAAGGCTCAAAGGGATGCTCTGAAGCGCAATATTGTGATATCCACGTGTTAACTAATTTTTTAAATTCCTGATTTAGTTTTTCTGCTGTATTAAAATTTATCTGCACCATTTGGCAGGACGAAGACAATGCTTGGACTGTAACTTCGTAATCCGTGAAGCAAACAGTTTCAGAAGATGCATAAGGAGTACACACAGAACAATGGTGCAAGCTTTTCAGTCAGTAAGTATGTCACTCTATCTGCCAAAAGTCTTAACCTTCCAGAGGATGCTTCCTCTTCCAAAATATTGCTGACACAGCAGAAAACAGCTGGGATTTTCTGTAAATATAAAACTCAGACAATTAACTCATGTACAACACACACGTCATCATATTCATTTGCAATTTTCATGGTGGCTTGTCCTTTCTACATTTTATTATTCATTTATGATAGCTATTATATGCCTTTCAGAGTCTATCTGGCTCTCCTGAGGAATATTTATGACTATTATAGAGCTCTTATGAGAAGACCCAACGATGGTTATTGCGGAAACTCTGCGAAATGCTACATTAGTGCAGAGATATGCCGGTAGTAAAATACCTGAACTTGTTTCAAAGTATCCCTTGATGGAAATTAAAAGACAGGCTTCTTCTGGTGAGGTTCTCTATCTCCTCTAACCCCATCACCTCAGAGAACTGAGTAGTTCTGATTGGAAGTCTAGTATTCAGTGGTTGCAGCTGGTGCCTGAAAGCAAAAGACTTTGGAAAAGCTTCCAATGGAAAGAAACAAGAAAAAAAAAAAAGATTTTGAAGATATTCACTGCAGCAGTAACACGAAAGAAATAAAAATGGAAAGAATATAGGTGAAAATAGAAGTCCTAAAGGTGCACCTTCTGACACACAGGGACACCTTTATTATCCTTTACCACTCTACCTCCTCCTGTTTTAAAAAAGGAAGGGTGGTGTCTTGAATTGAATCTGAATACTGAAGTACTGAACCACCTTCTGGGTGGGAGGGAGAGAATCTGGATGGAAGAGAAATTGGGGAAGGAGGGAGAAGAGCATAGCTTTCACTAGCTTTTTTTTCATCAGTGTCTAATTTCATCCCTGTTTCAATAAATAACCATGAAGCAAACTGCTGAATCATTTTTATTTAATCCATGGATATTAAAATCTTTTCTATGTTTCTAACCTATTTTGGCCTCTCCACATAAAGAACAAGTGGCCATTTCAATTTAGAACTAGGAGTTTTTCTGCCATGTAAGTGGTTTTTATAGGAGAAAATATGCTGTGCTGCCAGGGAAGTAACTTGGGGGAATATCTTGGATGGACAGTGAAAGAAGATAATTTATCCAGCCAGAAAAAATTAAATAAAAAAAAAAAAAAGAGAAAATTAAAAGAAATATGAAAACAAAGCCTTGATAATTCATGGATAAAATACAAATATAAAAATTTCCAGTTTGGTTGCAAATAGTAACTGCATCTTATATAGAACATAAATTCCTGTGATGGGTTCATGTCCTCTCAATGCAAGAAGTAGATGCCATTATGCCAGTGCATAATCACAGCTGCTTAACACATTTGTTCCAGTGAAATCTATGCTATATGTTACACAGTATCCTTATTATCTTTTCAGAACACAATCAGTTCTGAAAGTTTTTGCTCAGTGCCTGAAATTTTTTTATTTATTTATGTTGGCTGGGCTTTAAGCAGTTTAGGGAAGAAGGCTGTGCATTGTCTTGGAATGCAGTGTAACGCCATCTTGGACCATGCCAGCATTTATCTTGTGTAGGAATTCCTTTGGCTATTTGAGGGAAGCTAAAGAGAGGTATTTGCAAAGACGGGAATTTACAACAGGAAAGCTAGTCTCCACAGGTATCTTCTTTAATCAAAGGAGAGGAGCAGGTTCCACAAAGGAGATGTTTCATAAAAAGAGGCTCTTAATTATCACTGAAGGTGTCCTCATCCACTGAGGATGCCTAAGAAGATTCTCCTTCATAAGTAAAAGTCAGATTTTTGACTAACTCTTCAAAGACTTATCACACTTCATTACAAGAAGTTCCTCTTAAAATATTTCTTGTCATGGAGTGTATTTCAGTGTTTAGGGCACTACATTTCCATTTCTTTCTCCTTAGTGGCATATTTTCCTCTACCTCCTACTCCCAGTACAGGTCATTGCTCTTATTCAAAGTATCAGTAAAAAATGTTCTTTTAATATCAAGGTGAACAGGAACAAAATATTATCCCCACTTTCCTGTACCCCTGACTGTAAGCTGCCTGGAACAGGGATTGCTTTTTGCTTCTGATTCTTAGGCAAAAATGAGCAGGTTGCCCATATTTAGCCAACACCTGAGAAAAAAACAAACCAAAGTAAAACAAAAAAAAATCCAAACCAAAACATGTAATGGCTTAGTAAATAAATTTATTGAAGTCAATATGAGGATATGGCCCTGAGTATTTGTTAAGTGTGGGATTAAGTGTAAATAAATCATATTGCACTGTTGGAGTGTATGGTAATTGGGTTATTTTGTTTTCTGAATTCCCTGTCTTTTGCTCTTCTGGTTTACTTTAATTAACAAACAGCATGAAGCTTTTCAAACCTGTCCTTGATGTTCATTGAGGAAGAGGGAGAGCAAATGCCAAACTTTAACCTACAATTCATCAAAAATAGTGAGATACCTTATAGGAGGTAGCAGAAAATATATTAATTCACATTTAAATTAAGTGTTTCAAATAATGATTTAATTGAGAATTAATAAGCCTGTTATTGCAGGTTAATTAAATGCCACTTGATGATTAAAAACATATTATTTATTCAGATTAACAACTATTAGGAAGTAGTGTAGCCCCACACCCTGCTGTGACTTATTACTTTAAAAGACTCTGTCAATGTACTTCTCATTTTCAGGCTTGGGTGTTTTTTTTTACTGTGTTGCCGTTCATAACACCTTGAAAACACTATGAGAGAATAACCCAAAATTCTTAGCATAAGACTGTTTTCCTCTAACATAAACCATTTGTTTATTTTTGGTACGAGTGTTTCTAAACATTCAGCTATAGTAATTGTAAGGAAAACACCGCTGAAATATTGCAAGTGCTGCACATACGCATGTTTATATAAAACAAAGAGGAAATTTGCAAAGGGTGTGTATAAAATGACAGAAATTAAATAAATCAAATATTGAATTTGTAGGCTTCCTTTGGCTTACCTCATGAGCCATACCCAGTTAATTTTCAGTAGAGCTGTATAACCACATACGCTACCTGCGTTTGGATGTAATGTGTGAATACTGCCTTGTGGTGGTCAGGAGTGGGTGCTGGAAAAGTAATGAGCAGTGACTTTTGTTTGTCATCTATAGTGCAATCTTTCTTTCTTTCTTTATCCACATATTCTTTTATGAAAGCCTTTTCAACAACGCATTGATGCTTATGTTGTGCTGTGTTGATAGGTTATTTAGAATTCCTTGTAGATGAAAGATTACCATAATAGAGCAAACTTTTCACCCATATTAATGCACAGTATAAGCACCATCTTTTCCTGTCGGAAATCCAAACCAACATTAAATCTAAGCAACAGTACAAATCAGTTTTGCGTGCACAGCAGGACAGTAGGGTTCACCTACCTTCAGTTTGGACAAGAAACTGCAGCCTGGCCGGTAGCGTGTTACAATTACTTAGCTTTGGAAAGATTGCACAACTTCCATGAGGTGAGGAAAGTGGCAGAGTCACGTATGCATATATTGGTTCTTTGCCACTTTTGCTGAAGCGATTCTCATCTTGCTAAAAAACTACCATTGCACAAAAAGATTTTATACTACTGAACACAGGCACCAAATTTCCTCCTGCCTCTTCACGACACCCCTTAGTGTTGTTACAACACCTTTTAGCCTGCAGTAAAATGTTTGCTTCTGTTTTCCATAGAAAACACTTGTGAGAGATTCCAGTACCATTACATGCATATTTTAAATGATTTCAGGATCCTAGTTTGATATTAGGAATTTAGAAATTATAAAAGTAATTCTGTACTACCTTTAGAAAGGTAAAGTACATTATATGAATTTGTTTTCTAAGGTTAGCTTCACCAAGATCTAGAATTTCTGTGCAGCAGCCCATATGTGAGCTTGACAAACACTGGGCAATGTCTCCCTTATAGTCAGCTGTATTAACATACGATTTGTTTATTCTGTTTTGATACTGATCACAATTGCTTTGCCCAGCTTAAATTTAAAAAGTTAGTAAACACTGGAACCAGTCAAAAGATGAATTTACTGTTATTTATATCAAAGTTCTTCACCCAAAGTGAGGCAGACAGTATAGTTCTATCAACTGGCTTACAACTATTGCATAGAGTCTCATGTCCAAAGTATAAAACACAGTTTCTTTTCACCACTATGAACTGCATTGCCATTCCTATTCTCTAAATAAATAAATATATAAGTACGTAAACCCACATCATCAAAGACAGCAGAAACGGTGTCATGTTGGCTGAGGACAGGAGGTAACGGGCACAAACTTGGACATAAGAAGTTACATCTAAACATGAGGAGGAACTTCTTTACTTTGAGGGTGGCACAGCACTGGAACAGGCTGCCCAGGTGGTGGAGTCTCTGTCTCTGGAGACATTCAAAACCAGCCTGGACATGTTCCTGTGCAACCTGTTCTAGGCGGACCTGCTTTGGCAGGGGGGTTGGGCTAGATGATCTCCAGAGTTCCCTTCCAACCCCATATCATTCTGTGATTCTGTAACTGGAAAACATTTTACG
The DNA here is from genome assembly GCF_964106895.1 of Numenius arquata. Lineage (NCBI taxonomy): Eukaryota > Metazoa > Chordata > Aves > Charadriiformes > Scolopacidae > Numenius > Numenius arquata. Next base: position 104,446,704 of record NC_133576.1, on the reverse strand, counting down.
CCAGTCTACACTGCTTTTATGACTTCTGAGAGAGACATGAAACAAAGAATCAAGTCCCCTTCAAATCTTCTCTAAAGTCAAGGATGGCTTAATGAATAGTATGTTGCTGGCACCAGTAAGTTTATAAACCATCCTCTTAACAGTACAGTAGTTGAGTTTGAAGTTATTTTACAGAAACAAAATCATTCTAATCTATCTCAGGTATTAAGGAAAAGACAAACTTAAAAAGGAAAGGGTCTTGAGAAAAGAATCAATTACAGTAGTTTATGTTCCCTCAAACTCACTGACTCTTAAGCTCGAAGAAGAGACAGTTAATAGGTTTGTTTTCACAGCAGTTGTGTGTATAAGTGCTTTCTCCAGGGGTCAGGAAGGCCAGTCTTTACTAAGCATAACAAGCAATAGAGAAAGTGTGAGCTACCACGCTGAACAAGACAGAGGACCTTTTCTTGATGAAAAAGTCAGCAAGAATTGAGGAGAATGTAGTGTCACTTATTTTGCTTTTCCTTCAGAGTGCTCTAGAAGACAGTTTCAGTAACTTCTCAGGTCTCTGGAGTACTCATGAAAGATTGTGAGAGGATGCAAACGGTGTGTGTCAATAGATGTCAGGATCTTCATATTGTTTGGGTTAAACAGCTAAAGATATTTTAATATAAGGGTATTTAAACACTTACGGTATGCCCATTTCTAGACATAAAAGACCAGATACTCTTATAGTGCCATTTGGTGTAGCTATATGTTGTTGTGGATCTGACTCTCATGTTCTTCTTCAACTTTCTAAGACTCACTGAAAACTGTAAATTGCAATCAGGTTTCCAGCAGGTTGGTATACCTCAGAGCATCCTCTGCAAACCTCAGCTTGTCCTAAAACTACCACAACAGACGTCAAAATGAAAGAGCAATTAGTACACAGATCACTTGTAAAATGCATTGTCTCAGTTTTATTAAAAATTCAGTGAATAAGGATGGGGATGGCGGTGGAAATAAGGGACAAAAGTATTGATATAATTGAAAATAGATTATCATAAATTTTTTCTGTACTACTTTGAATCCATATCATTAATGACTAAAATCAATGCTGTTTGAAAGCTGTGATATGGCATAAAGATAAAAATAACTTTCAGCCTTAAAGAAGCACATATTAAAATATACTAAAACATCCATACCTTTTATTATTATTTAATTCAAATAAAATGATTGAATTTTAGATTTATTATTCACTTTATTCATGTTACCTTACCATTTTACGTTTCTCTTAGGACAAAGGACAATTACCAATAAGTCACTTAGAATTTAATCATTCTTATTTCCTTGTTTTCATACACTTAAAAGAGATTCCAACATATTCATTTAAGCAATATACTGACATTCAAAGGAAAAAATTGATGTGTTTAGAATTTTTTTCAAAACATGGATGTACTGCTGACAGCTAATAAACAAAGGAGCAATTTTACAGACTTTTTAATTTCAAAAGTGCCCCATAACACAGTATTCATAGGGTCTTTTTGCCTGCCTTCATTTTTTGTTTGTTTGGTTGGTTGGTTGGTTTGGTTTGTGTTTTTTTAACTGTTTTTCTACAGCTTTGACTCAAATTTTCTTAAATTGTGCTACAACATAGCAAAATCAACCTGTTTTATTTATTTTCAATAATTCTGTTTCTCTTTCTTAAGTTGATACTGTTTTAAAAAGTACTCAGATGAAAACAAGGAGGGGAAAAATGAGAAAGAACTCCATGAGATACAAAACTAAAGAATACTGGTCCTTGATAGATATGTAATGCTTGGCTATTTAAGAAACCAAGATAAAGAGGAAAGGATGAGCTCCCAGCCCCCAAAGTAAATGCCATTCTTTATTATTATTATTGTTACTATCATTATATTCAACAATAAGAGAGAACTACAGTAAAAATATTTTTTAATTGGAAAAATAAATTAAAAATTCAATATGCAACAGAAAAAATTTTCTTTTTCAAATGCTTCCATCCAAATGTGCTATATATGATAATATTTTATTGAAAAAATATTTATTGGAAGACACATTCTTCAGGGAGAATGTCACCATTCAAGACATTTTTGTCAGCTTTAGTGGAACTATTTCATTAATATTGTTTGACATTTTGTGTAATCAATTTCTATGGTGGTTTTTTTTTATTTTTGAACATTTTGAATATTGTTATTTGCAACTGATTAATTAGGGAGACTTAGATTCTCCACTAAGAACACTAGAACTGCATATCAGTATTAAATCCCTATCCACTTTCTCACTCTAAAGATTTAAAATTGTTCCTGTCCTCCCATGATCATTAAGGTAGATTAATAAAGTGTCCAATAGACTTATCTATTTAGAGAATAGCTCACAGGGAGGCTACATGGTCAAACAAAAATATCCAAAAGAGGTGCCAATTAAAAAACAATTGTTAAAAATGTAACTGTATTGCTACAAAAAGATCTGCTACCAGCAAAATACTTTGACCCAGAGCAACAGATAGTTTGCATATGTAGGCAAGAATACATTTTCTGTGCGAAGCAAATCCTGTGACCTGACTGACATCTTCCAGTACAAATCCGTCCTCTCATTTTCCTACTGACACAGTTTTATTCTTGAGCTTAATTGAATCTCATGTCTGCAGCCTTGGCTGCTCTTCTGATCCTTCAGACCTTTTTCTCCTGGCTCTAATTTTTTCTCTGCATACATTTTCTCACAACTGTCTGCACTTTCTCCTTCCCCATGGCTCACCCTTTTCTCTCTGTAGTTCTCCTGCTTCTTCTCCATCAGAAGAGAAGTTTCTTAGCTGCTGTCCTTGAATGCAGCAGCACACTGTGGTGACCCCCTCTCACCATAGCTGCACTTGACTGTACTCATCTTCCTTGCAGAAGATTACCATCCACAGAAGAGCAGTTACAAAACCACCAAATTATTATTGTATATTTCAGTGAACTCTCATGAAGAAAAAAATCCACTGTACAATAAATGTTATGCTTCAGTACTTTCCAGATGAAACATTTTCATCTTTTAAAGCATTCTTCTTTAAAGATTTCCTTTGATTTCACTTCAGGCTTACAAACTGAAAATAAATTAAAATTTTAATTTTTTGTTCTTTCTTTAATTCTTTTGTTTTAAGCTGACACTAATGCTCAAATTATTACTTTTTAGCATATTTCTGAATAGTAACCACTAATAGTTGTGGTTTAAAAGCAAAAGTTTACATCTCATTTTTTTTGTAATGGTGGACAGAAACCTGAGCACTCCTATGATGGATTTATGAAGGGAAGACGGGAGGAAAAAAGGGGTCATTAAGTCTTTTAGCAGTCTGTTTACCATTCCTGTTCGTGGCTGAGAAAAGCATAACTTGCCAGTACAGCTCCTGAATACTTTTGTTAACCCCAGCTACCGGACCAAAGTTTACAGAAGGGATCTGAGCTGCTGTACTATAAACATCAATAGCTCTAGTGCTATGGCAGGGTCTGGGAAATTAATTTTAAAAGAATCTTCCCACATGGAAGGTTATATGATACAGGAGGGTCCTTAACTTACATAGGTAGAGGGATAAGGGGTAGAAAAGGGGGATGCTCCATTAACATAAGCCACCCTCTGTTGGACATCCATTGAGATCTTCATGTCAAAACTAAGGCTACATTTTGCAGATTCTTTTGTTTTAAGGTCTTATTTATGACTTTTCCCATATATGTGTGTGGCTGAGTTTGTAGTTCAGATTCACAGGTGTGTTTGTCATCACAAAATCCATTGCTTTAGCCTTGACAATTACAATCTTGCCCTGCTTATACTTGGAAGTATCTCAGAGATCATTTTTGTGTCCTGTCCCTTTATCCATGAAACTAAGCCCTTTCTGTCATGTTTTTCCTGTATATCCTTTATATTTGTTTCATGTTAGTGTTCCTTGTCTTAGCCTTTGGTTTTGAGCTTTCAGGGAAACAATCCATCTGTTTGGACTGAACAGTACCGAGAAGCAGAAATTCCTCAGAAGGGCTCCCAATTTGTGAACTAAGAATGCTAGCAAAACAAAAATTTCAAGTCAGAATGAATAAATCTAGCAAGTGAGAGATTCACCAAGGTATCTATTTTTAATACTGCCTTTTAATTAATATCTCATAAAACATATGACCTACATTGTGTTGGGCTAAAAACATCTGTATAAAATCTTTCACCTAATGTGTTGTCAAGTTCTTCTTTAAGTTCCTTTCTATGCAAAGATGAAGTTTTCATCATGTTCAACGATTCTAGCACTATGCTTCAAGTAACTGACCAGTTGTCCTATTCCAAACTTCATTGATGTAGTTCTCTCTCTTCTGTTAGATTGTTAAAAGCTTTTCTTCAAATTCTCCTTGAAGAAATAGTGTACAAAATATTTTAATGCCTCCATATTAATACAGACACTGCTGGCATATCATAACACTAATAATAGTGTTGGGTGTTTACAGCTCATATCATTGACAGATGGAGGCAATATCCTTGAGCAACATAAAAGTTCAAATAGTTCTTTACTTGTGCATGCCTGCTAAATATTGTTAAGGAAAAACAGGTTGCAAAAAGGCCTTGTTACCATGCAGCTATAGCAGCCTGCACAAACTGGAAGACACTCTCCTATTTGTGAGATGTCTACCTACTTTTCCTCTCCCTTTCAATATCTATTACATCTTTTTTGGTGTCACAGGCTCTTTTAGACCATCTTCTAGCTAATGAAACTACTAGAGAATTGCTGTCTTTTAGTTTTACCCCATACAGGTCTGACCTGTTTTACCTTGTTACGGTGATGGAGGGTTTCCACATGGCTAAACTTCAGCTTCCAAGAGTTCTGGATTAGAAACCATGTGGAAGCTTCCCCCTCATACTCCCTGTACACATAGGTGTAAATCAGAATGTTAGATTGCAATCAGTGCAGCCATTTGACAGTTCTAGTCACTTTATTTTTTATTTAGTGTTTAAAATTAAAATCATCTATTCTATATCTCCCTGATGAAAGGTGTCATCTGGCAAAATAGTCACAAACTTATAGGCAGATGAATCCTTAGTTTACATCTTCCCTTTCAACATTCACTGCCTCAGAAAAATATTCTTTAGCTAAGGAGGACATGTTCATTTTGTGGTGGTATTTTTTTTCTTTCTTTTTTTTTTTTTTTTTTTTCCAAGTAGCTGTAATTACTGAATATTGGCCAATATACTCACTTAATCTTTTCAACATGTTAACTGTTGCTTTGTCTATCCTCACAGATAGAAGCTGATTTTGCACTACTTGAATTTTGTAAATTGATGCTGCCAGGAACTGCTTTACAAGTGCTATTGAACTTTCACTGAATGAGATAACTTAGATCTTTGTTAATTCCATAGAATAATTAAGATTCCCTGTAAGTGGAAATGTTGGACAGGTATATGATGCTCAGAAGTACAAAAGCTGCTCAAGAATCATTATCATATCAATGCAGTACATTGATGTCATTGTAAAATAGAAATATGCCAGGTAACAGAGTAGTTATAAAACAGTTTGAGCTGTTTCAGCAAGATGCATGCTGACCTCGGACTATAGCAAATAATCTCCTGTTACTTACATGACATTTTCTTTCAGAGCACATTTCACTCTGTGACCCACTTTTCTTACTTTATTAATTCAAAAAATACAATATAGTATGTGAAACAGAGCCAGTTTTGATGAATGTCACAGGCCCATTGCTTAGGTTACCAGGGAAATTTTCCCTTTGGTGAGCACATGTTCTGAAAACATTTTATGTTTCCACTTTATAATTGCACCCATTTGCTTTGTTTCTAACTGCTAGATACACTCCACTGAAATCCAGCCTTAATTTATCTACCCTTGCCTAGCCTTTAACCACCTGAAACTTGTCTGTCCCATACAGTCATACAACCTACTTAATTAGTCTGACTATCTGGACATGTAGGTGCATAGATTTATTAGGATTCTCCTTCTTCCCTGGGCAGTCATTTCAGCAATGCCCATAGATACTCACAAGTGGGAATGGGTGCCTGTCTCCTGTCTACCGATCCACTGAGAATCAAGTTACCTAATTTCTTCCTCAGTCTCTAGAGCTGTCTGAAAAGTCATTGTATGGTCACGTCTGATGCTAGCTTTCTTTGAAACAGTAGACGGTTGTTGATGCTATTTGCTCTTTGTATAATACTTCAGTTGTTTATGGTAAGGGAGACAGCACTGGACTTCCAGACGTGCTTTCTGATGGATCTGGATGATCAATTATACTTGAACTTATAAATCAGAGTAGATGAATACTGGTAATCTTCCCCCTTACTTCTTCTTTCTTTCCATTTCCACCAATGAAAAGGGTTTAATATTATTTTGTTTTCTTTATCTCTTCATAGTTTACACATTTTTGTGAGATTACATTTTTTAATTACAGGACATAGAATTTGAAGTAGAGACATAATGCAAACATTAAATTATGATAATGGCATATTACTATTCATTTTTTAGTTTTCAGATTCAAAGGAAACTCCTATAAGCATACTACTACTTATGGAACTTAAATGAGAGCAAAAGATAGATTACTGTGAAAATATAGATACATAAGTATTCTCCCCAGAAGTAGGCCATGTAGTAGCTTGATTTTTATGGTATGCTTAGTTGTCATAGGCTGCTTTGAAACCAGGTTAGACACACTCTATATGCTCTGGCTTTAGCCTATGTAATCTTAGCACAGGCTAATGTATATGATGCAGTATCTACTGTAAATCAGTACAAAACACTGTGGAGAAGATAGATCTCTGTTACAGGAGTTCTTAGTGTATTCATATGATTCTAAAATGTGCATTCAAAAGAGAAAATATTCTCATTAAAACAGAAAGGTAAAATATGGTACTGGTAAGACAATGATTTTGTGTGTATGTTTAAATGTGTGAATAGGGGAGACTAAGAAAAATAGGCAGATATAAGGTAGGGTCAAAGTTTTCAAAATTATTGTGGGATTTTAAATACTTTAAAATGTAATGGCATTCACATCTGGGATTCAATCCTGAAATTTTGTTTCAATGAAGTTAAAATCTCCCTGAAGTTCGGTAGTATTAACATTTGAACTTTTAACTTTTCAGTAGCCAGAGAATTGGCAGACAATTAGTTTAGTTCTTTAATTAGTAGGGAGTTAAATTCCAAAACATAACCACACAACATATTGGATATATAATTCCAAGCATAAGAAATGGAATAAAGCCATATGAATTGCAAGTAAAAAGTAAAATGCATTTCTAATATCCCATAGGAAGGAGTTTTATCTAGACAGCAACATGCTGACAAACAGATTCCTGAAGCAAGTGTCATGAAAACTTTCTTTGATTATTTCAGCTATAATTCTGGAATGCAAAGGGTCAAAGAATCCAAGAGATTTCATAATTTCTCATACATCAGCAAGAAAACCTTAGGGCTGACGCAAGCTGATGAACCAAGATTTAATGTAATATGGTCACTCCATTTTACACTGATTACAGTCCAAGCAGCTGCATCCTGCCCTATCACTTATACTTCTCAGAATGCTGCACTATTTCTAGTGACAAGAGACATACTGTCAAATGGGTGAAAATATATGCATTAGGACAGGCAAAAAACAAGGACAAACTGGAAATATTAAAAAGAAATAAAAGGAAGAAACCCCCTTGTCTAGCCGCTTACATTTACTAACAGAGAAAATGTTTTCAAAGACTTTTAGAAGCTGGATCTTCACTGAATACAATGTTGTAGCTGTAAAAGCATTTTTTAAAATTTAGTACACTTTATTTTTTTTTATATGTAAGACTTATAATGTCAATAATGAATAATACAGCATACTTTTAGAAGTGTATAGATGTGGTCTAACTCTGCTGCCAGTAGTCCAATGCTGAACTATTATATTTTTAAACCTTCTAAATACATTTAAACGATGTATTCAGTGTTCGTGCATCAAAATTCTGCTGTCCATCTTTTCAGAGGAGGTTATTTTACTACATTAGGGATGAGTTTTATAAAAGCTAGCATTTTGTAATATTTCATCCAATGCATTATCTATTCAAAGGCATTGGAAAGTGAAACAGGGATTAATTCTCAGCAATGAAAATGTAAAGAAGTGGAGTGGAACCCTGAGGAGCAGGTAGGTTAGAATGCTTTTAAATTATTTAAGCCGGGTCTTATGATCGTCTCCATGCAAATCTCCCCAACTGGTATCTGTTTGACTTTGATAACAATACACATAACCGTTGAGTTATGGGTTCCATGCAGTGCAGATAAGGTGATACCTTCTATCAAAATAAAAAGTAGACGGTAATAACAGCAAATAATAAGGACTCTTTGGACTCAAGAGTCACTTTCTCTTAGGGAAACACAGAACAATAAACACAGACTTAGGATAATAAATTGAGTGATTTCGTATTCCCAATTAAAAAAAAAATAATCTTCTGCTGTGTTCACTGATATTATTCCCTCAAACACAAATTAAAAATCAGGACATTCTCTAGCCTGTTCTTACTTTTTACAAGATTGTAATCGTGCTGAAAACGGGCAATCATTTAAGGAAAAAAAATCAGCAATTTACCAAGTCCCTTGAGAAAACTCAACAGTATTTATTTTTTTTTTTCCTTTAGAACAGAATGCTCTGGTCAAGTCTCAGATAAACCTTGGCTAACTTTTAAATCTGTTGCTGTTCTGAAAACAGCCCTTGAAAACTGTCAAGTGCACGTATTTCAAATTCTAATGAGAAAAATAATTTTCTCTATCACTTGACTGTTCTCTGCTTGCAGAAGTCGTCAATAAAGAAGGCATACCATAAATCACTTTTTATTTTATGTGATATCCTCTGTTATTTTGTGGTTAAGTCCAGGCTGTACAATCAGAGGGAATGAACATCACTTTCAAAGGCATTCATTAAATTTGACAACTCCTTTTATATTGTTATATGTCAACTGCTCACTGGTCAAGTCAACTTGTTTCCATATGGGACCATTTGCAGTGGTTTTGAGTTTTATTGAAGAAAAGCCTTTCCCTCCAATATGAATTATGAAGTTCAGCTAATGTACATTAGAGAAATAAGATCAAATTAGCTATTTTAATTTATGCCAGCTGGGCCGCATAAGGTTCACTTCCTTTTCAATTGTGTCAATCTAACATGGCTGTCACTCTACACAGTTGAGGTATTATGACAGCTTTAAAGTCATCAGGTACAGTATCATGCAGAGGATTTACATCATTTGTTCTACTTCTTCATTTACTACTTTAATAAATTTGATATGCTTAGTTTATTATTTTAACATAGATAGTTTTCTGTTAAGAATCAGGAAACACTTATTATAAAATGCCATCTTCTGAAGACAGGACAATTTTATGGTCATGAATGTGCGTGAATACAGATACACAATTTTTGTCCAGTAGACTGTGTCATAATAATACATTGTCCATGTCTTCTTTAAGCTAGTATAGGAACTAGTACTTTCTCATTTCTCAAGAAATGTATATATAGATTATTTTCCCCATTCTTTCCTACAGCCTCAGTCAATGTTTTTATGCAAGATAATGTCCTGGTACTGTCTTCCTTTCCATTGTAAATTAACACTGCATAAAATTATTTGTTTACATACTAAGAATAGATTATCACACAGAAGAAACATGATCAAAATTGAGAATGCAAAGATTAAAGTTTCATTTGACAAATTTTTAAGAAGGTAAAAATTTACAAAAAATAATTTATACTAATAAATCTTCTGACGTGCTATTGGAAGACAGTGTTGTTCTGCATTGTCACAGCATGGCATATACGGTAAATAAGTCAAAAGACTTAAATATTGAGACTGGGGCAAACCATGTTATAGTATCTATCCATTGATAACATCAGGATCAGATCCAGTTTCAATATGGTCAGCACAACCGCCCAACTGTAAGGTTATTGCCATGTCACATTTCTACATGCTGCCTAAGGACATGTTGATGGGTTGGCTACAGCCCCAGAATCTTACCTTTACCTCAGCAAAACTGTCCTGAAGTGTCACTGAGAGTTGTACATCAATATGTCCTGCTCTCCCTAATGACCAGTCTTCTGGCTAGATCTTTACAGTGATTTTATTAAGCAATCGTGCTGTGTTTTGTAAGCAGTATTGAACTTTCCCTGGGTGAAATTGTTTTTTTCCTTTGTTAATTCCATAGAAATTATTTATATTATTGCAATCCTTGAGCAGGTGCTGTGGATGAAGTTAGCAAATAAAGTTCTTGAGTCATTAGTCAGCTAAATGCAGCATAACAATACAAGTAAATGTAGAAATATACTGTGTAACTAACCAAGCATAAAATAATTTGGTTTGCATCTAGGAAACTATCCACCTGACAAAGTATTCTGGCTGTACCTGCAGTGGACTGTTGATGACTTACTCACATTGTGAACAGGCCTCCCTGAGCCCACTAGAAAAGCTGTAATGCTCATTGCTATTCCATCCCAGAATAGATAATGGCTGAAAAACAGTCAATAGTTATTAAAGTGCTACACTTCAGGCTACTACAATGAAAACTGTGTGAAAAAAAATGAACCCATAGCCATTCATTCAAAAGCTTAAACAAAATAGTTGAATATATATATTCATGTCATATACTCTTACATATCGTTCTGCTCTTAATTCTGACATGTTGGAGACATAAACACTGTAGAAGAGGAGTGGATAAAGAAAAGCTGGATGAGATACAAAATATATCCAGACACATTTTAGAAGAAAAAGAAAAAACTAAAAAGTGAGATGACGAAGAGAGTATTCTAAATCACGAGTTGAGACCAAATTTTTGTGCCAAGAAAAATGGGTTTAATCTAGCAACCTGATCAAGATTTTGATAGATATTTCAGAAATAAAAATATACTAAATGAGTATGCCTGTACCACGAACTCTGCCGCCTTCTTTTCTTTTTTTTTTTTTTTTTTTTTCCTTCCTCTATCTGTCAGAGGGGAAAAAAGTTAATTCTTTGGTCATGAAAATAGCCGTATTGGTAGAGTCAAAATTTAGAAACAGAAACATACAACCACATTTTTCGCAAAACCATGCTTAAGATGTGTATTTGACCCCACTGCTACCCCGTCTTCAAGTCAGAAGCCAGTCTTCATTTCTTTCTATTCATCAGCATCTGAGCTGGGATAAACAACAAAGGATTTCAAACTGTGGAAATTGTGGAAACCGCTTTACGATGCTGGCATCCAACACATTCCCCCAACCCACAAATCATTGTTGAAAATAACTTCTTGAAAAAGCAAATGAACCTAGACTTGACTTCAATTGACTGCTGGATACTTTATGCATATAACTATCAAACAATAACTGTTTCCACCATGCAAAAGGTAATACTACTTTTATTAAGCAGGGCCAATGGAGTTATAGCAATGAGATGACATGACTTAACAATAAAATTAGCTGAACATTTTTAGAGAAAAAAAAATCTTTAGCAGAAAATGTTGATTCATCAAAACCCAAATCTTAAACAACTGAATAATACTCAGTAAATACATCTCTGCTTTCCTCACAGATATTCTTCTCAGCTTTCAGGTGAAAATGATTCTCTAGAGCTGTAAGGCAATTTCACAATGTGGACTTTAGGCAGATGCTTAAATCTTTTGCTATTCTGAAAAACACAGAATGAGTCATTTCCATGTAGCAGAGGGGAAAAATCTCTATAAAATTCCCCCTACACTCCAACATAGTCTGGAATAAAAATAGTAAAAGAGAAAAAAATCATACAGATTTCATTTTGACATTTCCAAAATGGACTGCTTCAAATCAATAGTGTTAAAAATCTCAACATTTTCAACTTTTCAATCTCATGCTTTTTAACTTTTTGTTTCAAAATATCATTACTTTATTTTAAAATTGCTCCAGATAAAGAGGAAAATAGGTAAAGGTCTAAAAAACCACAAACTAAAATGTTTTGTTGCAGATCAAACAAAATGTTTCCATTTGACAAATGTGACTTTAGTGATCTTTACTGCCTCTGTGAAAACTTGAAAAAATTGTCTTTTTCAACCCATCAAGTATTTTCATTTTCTCACAGTTTTCATAATTGAAAAAAAAAAAAAAAAAAAATCCAGTACTTGCTTAGTATCTTGGGTATACATGGCAAGATTTGAGGGGTTTGGGAGTGGAGCTGCAGGGGCAGCCTCTGTGAGGAGAGGTCAGGGCTACCCCATCCCAGACACAGTCGTTTTGGCCCAGAATCCCTCTGTTCCTATTTTCTTCCCATGCCCTATTGAGAATGGGGAGTAAGTGAGCAGATGGGTGGGCATTTATCTGGTAGCTAAGGATATCTCATCACATTCAGGCCTATTTAAAGGGTTCATTACTCTTCAAGGAAGAAAAAACAATAAAATATCTTTGAAATATTACTCAAGGAAGGGAAAGCTGTACTGTAAAATATGTGTTCACACTACGTACTGTTACTCAGGACCAGGCTGTGTACCGTGCTGTGCTTTCAGTCAATGCAATTAGTGCAAAGAACTAACTGTCCTTCTCTTTTCATCAGTACGTGAATCTGGCAGCCACCTTACCAGGTATCCTTCCCTCTTTTTTCTCCATAGAGAAAGTCTTAAAAACATGGGAGGATAACGACAATGAGGAGGACTCAGTGTTCAACTGCTATACTATCAGCATCCCTGGCTCTGAACAAGAGGGTCAGAAAGGCAATAACAAACTACATATTCTCTGCCTTTCTTTCACATTCCTTTGATTAGAAAATATGCCAGAAATTTCCATAATTATTTGATACATAAATAAATAGCTTATGCCCTCTACTGTGAAAATCCAAGGTCTACCTTTTGAGCCAGCTCACATCTCTTCTTTGTGGGCCAGGTTCATTGTTTGCACATGGTAACATGGTATAAATTATGCAGGAATAATGATTCAAGAACTCAGGAAGGACTTTAAAAAACTTACTGTCTGCAAGGCACACCTGTGCTTCTTTACTTATTAATATGCATTTCTTTGTTTCTACATTTATATTTAGAACGCTGGAAAGGGCAGGTTGGGAGAGGATAGTTTTTGAGGATGCTACCAATAAAAGTTACAAAAATAAGTGGAGAAAGATTTTAAAATAAGCATAAAACAAAACCTTCAAACAAGGCAATGCAAACCGAGAATTGAAAGTGGAAGTCTCTACAGTTATAGAGACTTTGGACTCTGTTAAACAGCTATGAGTGCATCTTCCAAGGGAAGATGTGTTTGCAAAAGGGAATGATGAGATTTCTGCATCCGAAATACTTTAAGCCTGACATGCATTTTTATGCATGTGGCAAAGGAATAGTGATTGTCGTAATCTGTAAGGAGAGATTCCTGCTCCTATACTTGAGTGGTTAGCAATAACTTGGCAAATAGTTTATAGATGTTACTGATATGGGAGGTTAAATTTGTCTTGCCTTAAAGCTTAGCAGCTTTTGTTAGTTTTTGATAACAGTTAAGTCTGTTCACAGTGAGGAATTATGGAAATAAGGGGCAGGAAATGTTTAAAAAGGGGAACACATTTCCTTTTGTACATAAAAGCATTCATCCTGCCCAAAGAACTGCAGAGTGTTGCAAGTGCAAGGTAAAATGTGTTGAACACAAGAGCCTGACTCTGCACTAATGAAACTGCCGGGCTGCTGAATTACTCCTGCCTAAGAATACTCTTTTGGGCACTGTAAAAATTATAAATGATAACCACAGCAGAAGCGATACATGTAAGGGGAACTTTGAGCTATGCACCTCATTTGACATGCTGAGGATGGCATATTATCATGACTTGATAAACACCCTGCTCACAGCTCTGCTTAGCTACTGCCCGCATAAGGAAGCAGTAACCTGGGGAATCTGAGTGCACAGGGTGCTCAGAACAGTACCCAAGTCAACACACATCAACCTTGTCAACACACATCACACTGAAATGGCATAGACCAATACATCACACCTTGTGAAATTAAAGTAATTCCAGGAAAGAATATAGCGATATTATGTACTTAGATCTCCTTTATTCCAATACAGTTCAATGCCAGACAGACAACTATACTTTACTCTGGCAATGACCGTAAAATTTTTTTTGCTAAAAAAAATGATTTCCCAATTTTTCTTCACCTTATTTAATTTTAAATTTTCTATTAAAAAATACATATAAGGCAGAAAAGCTCTAACAGATTCACATCAGAAATAAGAAGATGTAGGCTAAAAATCTTAAATGACAGTTGAAGAACTATAGACTATGCATTCAAAACCTATTGCTTAATACTAGAAATCCCTAAATTTACATTTTAAAGCTGCTTAAGAACCTTAAATGTCTACTCAAAACTGCCTAGATCTAGGGAGCACTGGACAGAAAAGGCCTTGGTTTATATCTCAGCTCTGTCAGTATGTAACAACAAGATAGCTTACTCTCTTTACTGTCCATTTGAGCTGATTTCATCTGACTTCACAAGTCATGCCTATTGGGTGGAACCTCATAGAAACTACTGGTGGAAGATGTTGTGCTCCCTTTTGCCCTCTCCAATTTTCACACAGGAATGTTAGAGCATGAATGGTTAGAGCATGAACCTATGCCCCTGGAAGACTCCATCTGAGTTTTCACGCTGCTGTAGGGAGCTGAATCTATATCACTAGAAACATCTGTTAACCAATAGGCTATTTGGTATTCAAACCAGGTCTTCTCAAGTTCATCTGTTTAAAAATGTTTTGGTTATATAAAACTTTTGCAATATTTATGGAACAAGGATTGGAATTTCATTCTCTCTCACTCTGGCTTACTAATTACCAACCGCCTATGACTAAATTCAGCATTTCATACTGAAGAGGCAGTTCTGCTTGCTCAGCATGTCTTAACGCATCAAGCTTACGGTCTTTATTAAGCATCCAAATATCTAGAAATCTGATCATAAATCACCTAAGGTGGAATTTATGTGACCAAACATAGGCAGCTAAGCTATCTTTATTGTCAGAGAGAAATATACACTTTTAGTGGAAGAAGCCTGCCTTCAGGTAATCATCTATACTTGGTCAGAGGAATTTCACCTTAAAAGAACCTCTCTCTCCCTCAAAGTGTAAAGAGCATCTGGAGTGATCAGCTCAGCTGTAGGTGACTGGTCTGCAGATGTCTAAAGTTTGATGAGGTAAATTCCCCCACTTTCAGTATCCATATTTTTTCTGGATTTAATATTAACACCTATATGGGAAGTTTTTTCCTGAATTATTTGAACAGCTAGAAAAATTGGTCAAAAAATTGTTTTCTGGAGTAGATTTTCCTTCAACAAGTGGATACAAGTTTTTTCATTAATTTTGTCTTACACGAGAAGGGAGAACAGCTGTTACTCTTTTCCTTATCAAGAATTATATTAGTGCCTGAAAGGTAAGGTTTTCCACTGTATTAGGTTTATGTGCCCCTATTTTAGTATTGGGGCTGTATGTAGGGGTGGTAGCAGGTGTGGTCTATGTGAAGAGAGGCCAGGAGCTGCCCCGTGTGAGACACAACCTGTTCAAGAAGGCTCCAATGCACCCATCACAGGGCACAGCTGAGTCCCTCAGTCAAGATGGTGGCATCTCAGGGCAAACATATTTTAAGAAAGGGCAAAATGCTGCACAGTAGTGTGAGGAGTGAGGAAAAACTGTGCGAAACATCCCTGCAGACACCAAGGTGAAAGGACAAGGTGCTCCAGGCACCAGAGCAGAGATTCCTCTGCAGCCTGTGGAGAAGACCATGGTGGAGCAGGTTGCCCGCCTACAGCCCATGGAGGACCACGATGGAGCAGACATGCATGCTGCAGTCCATGGAGGACCGCAAGCCAGTACAGGTGGACATGCTCCAGTCTAGAGCAGGTTTTCTAGCAGGAGCTGCAGTCCATAGAGAACTCACAGATCAGTCTGTTCCTGATGGGCCATACCCCATGGAGAGGACCTGTGCTGGAGTAGTTCTTGAAGAGCTACATTCTGTGGGAAGGACTCATGCTGGAGCAGTTCATGAAGGACTGTATCCCATGGGAGGGACCCTGTGCTGGAGCAGGGGAAGAGCATGATGAGGACGGAAAGGCAGAGGTACTGCTCGGGGTAGGGAGAAAGGGAGAGAGGACCTGAGAATGAAGAAGTGAGGTTGAGCCTGGAAAGAAGGGGTAAGTGGTTTTAGTCTTTATCCACGCTCCTAACCTTCCTACTCTATTTTTAATTGTCAATAAGTTAAATTAATTTTCACAAAGTTGTGTCTGGTTTGCCTGTGATGGTAGTTGTTGAGTGGTCTCCCTATCTCCACCCACAAGTGTTTTCATCTTATTTTGTCCCTGTCATGTTGAAGAGGGGGAGTGAGAGAGTAGCCGGGTGGCTGTCTGGCAGTCAGCTAAGATCAACTCACCACACCCTCAAAAAATGCAAGGAGAGGGAATATTTTCCAGTATTGTCCCAAACAAGGTAATGAAATGTTTTTGTTTGAAAGATGGAGTAGGGAGAGATGCATGGATATATCTACATCGAGAACCCCTTGGAATCTCTTTGCTGTTAGGACAGAGTTGTCTTTGCTGTTGTAGATTGCCAGATGTTTACAGGGGAGGCAGGTCAATCATGATCTACTGTTTAAGAGCGTAGACTTAGCTAGAGAGATATAAGCCCTAATCATCAAAAGTATTTAGGGCAGAGATGTGCCTCTTTCTTTTTTTTTTCAGGGGAACATTAATAGCTTTCCACTACCTGCAGTACCACGACAATACCTTATAGGCATGATTGGATTCTGTGGTTGTAAGCAATCCTCCAAATGTGCGTTGACAGCACTGATGAATATTTATAAGGAATGATAACAAAAATAATAGTAAGGTAGACACTAGAATCTGATATAATGTTTTTCTTCTGAATGTGTGTTCATTGCTGGTTTTCCCCCTTCATTTTGATTTCTGAATTTAAAAAAAAATAGAAAAGAATTTGTAACTGAATGTGGTTTCCCTTCTTTACGTTTCTTCTTTGCTTACTTGAGAGCTGAGCTAACAGGAAAATCCTACCTAAATGTGTTTACTTCTTCACAGAACTGAACTCCCAAAGAATTGATAAATTAGCTATTTAAATACAATTTATAAGACTGCACACTTAAGTATAAAGCTTAATGACTTAACACAATTGTGAAAGAGGCCTGGCTCAGTGTCAAAATACTTACAGCCAGATCTTCAGCTGGTGGAATCAACAGTGCTGTGTTGAGTTCAGTGGAGCAATGCCAATTTTCACCAGCTGAAGCTCTAGTTCTTTATATTTACCTACAGATTTACTTTAATATGGTTCCTTTGTCATGCTCACTGGCATGCGCACTCATGCCTAATGTGGGCACTGCTGCGTAAAGGATGTGTTGAGCCATTCAATGAGATGTTTAAACGAACCACCTGCAGCCCATTGCTAGTTAGCAATGCAGGTGGAAGCACAGAATCCCACAAGGAAGGCTGTGCAGCTTTTCCAGCCTGCAGCTAAACAGGTTCTGTGTACCTGTTAGAAACATAATACGTAGAAACGTAATACGTAGGTTTCTGTGTAACCACTGTTGAGCTATTGCTCACACACTCACTGCACAGTCAGTGCTTCCGATAATTCAAAATTGCAAACTGCTTTGGGGGTACTTGGAGCAGATGAAGGGTGCAGTATAGAACCAAATTCTCTTCTATTCAGTTTGTGAAACTATGAGTTATATTTGACAGTGTGTTAGAAAATATTTTTGTATGTCTTCAGACTAACTCCTGTGAGCAGTTTTTGTACTGTTTCAAAGTAATTTAGCTCTGGGGAGGGAACAGAAGCAATGATCATCCGTCCAGGATAAGAATTAATAGGGCCAGTATTGATCAGCCACAGCTCTTTACACAGAGCTCTGGCCAGAGTCAAATGTAGCATTTCTTCACATCTCCCTTTGATTTTTCTCCAGAGAATTTCATCTAAAGATGTGTCAGTTGCCGGATGCTAGTTATCTAATTCTATCCATCACTAACAGAAAAAAGAGGGGAAGAAAAACCCCACCCAAACAACAAAAATCAGCTAGATAACTAAAATTACTCTGGGCAAAAAGAAAACATCTGTTTACATGCGAAAGTCAAAAGGGGAAGGTCTGTTACCTTCCACTCATAAGCAAACTTATACTCTTTCCTTGGCACCCTTTCTAAGAATGAAAAAATTGAAGCATAAAGTACAAATTCCAAACCCATCCATTTACTATTATTGTCACAGGAAATGTTTCATAATCAGACCAATGTTACTGAACAAGCATTTACTTATTTATTTTTATTATATGAATAAGCAGGAAGTAGTTGTTACAAGGTACTCCTGATGTCCTGGAAATGATCTTGCACGTGCAGCATTGGAATTAATAGCCACTTAAAAGTGTATTCCCATTTCCCAGAAGTCAAATTGAGTTTTGATGATGGTTTCACTGGAGGCAGGACCAGCTCCTGAATAAACCATAAGGGAACAGAAGTAAATAAGCAGGATATATGGGGTTACAGTGTCACTCTGTCTAGCCCAATATTTTGTTTTAAATGGTGAGAAATAAAAGATGCTTAAAGAAGGCAAAAAAACAGGGTCTTTTTATAGTGAAATTATTCAAAAATCCTCTCACAGTATCTAGCAACTAGAAAGGCAGGAACTCCTTACTTGAGCGAGAATTAATTTCATGGACATATTTTAAAGTGGAAACACAGACTGGATTGTGCAGAGGTCTGGATCTGTTATTCATCTCTGATTTCAACTGAAGGTTCAGGCAACTGAAAAAGATGTTGTGACCTCATTTCAAATTTGCTTGATGTCTCCTAGAAGAAGCACTGCTCTTCAGAATGGTTTAATCTGGAGTTATCAGTAGACCAGGACAGGGACAGAAAAGCTGTTGTCTTGTCTGGGTAAGAAGCCATTGGTACAGTCAGTTTAGAGGAAAACTTCATAACAGGTTTCTGTTTGGTTAGCACTATATTCAATTGCATGGAAAGATAAGGGAAAACAAGCTCAACTCAGCCCAAGATGAAGAGTTTAATTATAAAATACAGGTGGAAAGATTAAAAAATATCTTGCTCACCCTTTTACTTTGCTAGGATTCAAGGAGGCAAGACTGGTTCTCAAGAAAAAAATTAAGGGGTTGTCACACCAGGTTCAAGGGACTAACACCACAGGTGTGGCTCAGCACAGAATGTTGTGTTGTGACACGGGCCAACAGCGCCTGACGCCCAGTCTAGACATCTATTGCCAATGGCAATCCTGCCTGCTGCAGAATCACACTGCTGTTAGAGATATAAGCTTTTTAGCCAGAATCCACTGGTAGTTGAACAAAAAAACCCCACGTGTACCCTTGAGAATCTGACTTTGGACATTGAATGTGAACAATGCTGTCAGCCAGCAGAGAGATATCAATAAACATAAGTTTGTGAATAACCTCACATATGTAACTGGTTACAGTAAGCGATGTCAATAACTCTATAAAGATAAATCCAAGAAACACTAGTTATTACCACAAGGTCAGTTAACAGGAGCTCACCAAGTAACTAAGAACGAATCAAACCTCTCTTTTTTACTATTGAAAAAACAAAGCAACAAACCAAAATTGCGCTATTGGCATAATGGTAAGTAAGAGTCTTGGTACAGAAAGAAGGTATTTTATATGAAACATTGGTACGTTAATCATTGCTATAATATATATGTTAATATATCTTGCAAAATAAAGCAAGTAAATTCTATTTACCTAGTTTTATCCAGGATTGTACTACTTGGATGACAATTATAAGTTTGAGTTAGATATGGAGGCAGTGTGATCCAAAACTTCAAAACATGTTAATACTTCTTAATTCTATTTGATTTCAGGTGTTCAGCTGAGATCAGTGTGCAGTATCTCTGGACTTCCTCTAAACTGAGGGATAGACAGTCCTAGAAAATATTTCCTCATGGGAATATAAGTAGCATTAAGATACAGGAGGCTTCCTGCCTTCTTACAGACATGAATTTATGTTGGTCAGAGTAGGTTAGAGCTGAGTGTTGGCCTTATAGGTGGAAGCAGTGCCTTCACATTAGACTTAAGTTATTAGAAGCGGTAGACGGATCCTTTAAAGGATCTGAGTACTGGGTGTTATTTAAAACTCTATGTGAATTGCAGTTCTCACGCATCAGCAGATGCCCAAACATGCAGGAAAACCGCATACTGCTGGAGAGAGTGCAGGGTGGGGGTGGTATAGGAATTGTTCTTTTAGCAATTTTTTGGTTATCAAAATCAAACAATTCTAGGCAGAAAGAATAGTTTCCCCCCACTGCTTTCTTCTGAGAAAGAAAGCAATTGTAATATCTTTATCTCCATTATAGCTTGTTTCTGATTGAGAATTTTCTTAGCTGAATTCCAAATGTCTAGTGAAATACACCCAGGCCTACTAATAACAGTCACCAAGGATACACAGAGATTTAATGCAGTGTTTGCAGAGCTGGGAGTAATGGCTGTCAGACTGAGCTAGTGGAGTTACAGTACTTCATTAGTTCATTTGGAAGAGCTGTGATTTTAGAGCAGAAGGTATCTAAACTGTAAACACCTCCCAAATCTTTCCACCACCCCACTCTTATTAAAAAGAGACAAAGGTAAAATAGAGAACGTTTGCAATCAAATGAATATTTATTATGTGTAAAAGAAAAACATTCGTCTTCAAATCCCTTTGAAAAAGTGTATCTGTATATACAGGGAATCTGATTGTTTCTGTATTCTACTGGTGCTTAGCACTTACGGTAGAATTAAGAAAGATCAGTGGCATGTAGAAGTACTGTGACTTTCTTTCACGGAGATTTACACGTTCTTTTCCCCCTTGCTTGTAAAATCAGGTTTTGGGACATTTGTCTGCTTGCACTGTATTAGTTATTTGATGAAACTTGTGTGGCTACAGGCACAGGCTACAGCAATTTGTTGGAATGAACTATCGCAGCACTGTGTAACTCAGATGCTCTTTATAATAGAACAGGTATTTGCCACCTGGACTTTTCCAGCTACTAAGTAGAAAAGCCTATAGTGGGTGGTTTTACATAGCTTTTCATTTTTATTTATAGTATTTTGCTTTTCAAAGGAGGCAGAAAAGTACAGAAGCAAATTAAAAATACCAGTCTTGATAATCGCAAGGATGGGACTGCCTCTTTTTATCTCCTAGCTAACAGCACAAAAGGAGTTTTGTTTTTTGTGTCCAGTGCAGCAGTACCAGGGACTCATGACTGGAGCGATTTAAACTGCCTCACCCTGCCCGCGAGCTCTCATTCTGGGTTACGGGCAGAAACGATCCTAACACCAGGGGCTGCTGAGGAATCAGAGCTCACCAGGAGCAAACTGGATGATAAGACATAGAAAGAAAAATAGAAGGGAATTTCAGGGTCTCAATATAGGGTTTCCTGCATAGGGAAGATTTATGGGAAACAGCTTTCCTGCCCTCTTCACAGGTCCCAATCTAGGTGTCCCCAGCCACATGTAAGGATACAATGGAGAGTATATTTTCTGCAGTGGAGCAGAGAAGACAGGAATAATAAATTGGTTGTTTATAAAAGTTGGTGTTATACCCTTTCACTTACTTTCACTAATTAACATTGGGCAAAACTCAAAAGATTTGGTTAGATACTTCCACCCATTCCCCAAACCCTGATCAGCCCCTTAGCATTCTCTCATGCGTTCTCAAGTCCTCAACACCTCTTTTCTGCTTTTCAGTGTTTGATCTCCCCAAACCTAAACTCCTAAAACCAGGGAGTTTATCACTTCTGCATTTACTTTGGTGGTGATACAGCTCCTAAAACACACAGTAAGTGGGCCTGAGCTCAGAGAAGGAACTTGTGTTTGTGTGATTTCAGGATAACTTATGTACAAATATTCTCACTGTCCTGTTGTTCTTCCTGTCACTGGCTGCTGACATTACTGTACTTTATTTACTGTACAGTAAAACTGGGATTCACGCAGATTAAAAACTATTGCTTTCAAGTCTTGATATCCCACTCATTTCCTGTCAGCCTGCTGATATAACTGATCCAGAAGGCACTTTTCATTAAGAGCTACAGTAAGAAAATCTCTTAACGCTGGATTTGACTTTTCATGCTAAACACTGGATTGGGTAACCTCTATTACATGCCACCCAGCAGGGAAAATACACTGTGGTTGTGTCTTAGCAGATGTCTGGTGACAAATGTCACTCATCTCTGTGGCAATCATCTTGTGTCAGCCTTCTTGAGACCTCAGAAGAGATTAGGATTTAGAACAAAACACTTTTTCAATCTACTTTGTAGACAGACTTCCACATCGGTCCTTCTAGACATTCCTTTACTCAGCTGTCGGTTGCTTTTAAGTCATTTTAAAAAGTAATGATGAGGATTTGTCTCTCCCCTCCCCTTCTTATGGCAACTTAAAGCAAGGCTTGAAAAGCCTTGATTTGAACAAACAGATCAGGTTTTAAAATGCATAGCTAGAACAGACATTTTAATTGTCATCTTGAAGAAGTTATTAAAGATTGTCAGAGAAACCTCTACCAATGGCTTCTTGAGGACTTTTCAATCTAGGTCCCCATTTCTGCTGAAGATAATTGAAAAGAGATTTCAGGACTTTACTCCTATCTTTTCATTAGACGCTACTAAATTTGGCATCCCTAGCTTGAGGGCCTTTCTCCATTATTTATAGATCCAGTAGACTTGCAGAGATTGGATGAATGGACTTCCATAAGCATAACTCTTTCATTCCCACCATCTCTTTTTCAAGCTACATTATAAAATTTTATATTTCAGAAAGGATGTTTAAATGTAAAGTGCCTGAATCTTAGTAGGGAAAAACGGAAGTAATTCTGTATTGTGTTCATAGGCCGTATTATCAATGCCATGAATCTTGTGCTTATTCTGTGTATAGTAAGCACAAAGAAAAAGCGCAACATTACAAAACCTAAATATTCATGTTTTACAGTTCAGCATTCACCAATGTGAAAACAAGCTTATGGTATGAAAGTGTGCCCAGGTAGCCAAGAAGGCCAATGGCATCCTGGCCTGTATCAGGAATAGCGTGGCCAGCAGGAGTAGGGAAGTGATCGTGCCTCCGTACTCGGCCCTGGTGAGGCCTCACCTCGAGTACTGTGCCCAGTTCTGGGCCCCTCGCTACAGGAAGGACATTGAGCTGCTGGAGTCCAGAGGAGAGCCACCAAGCTGGTGAGGGGTCTAGAGAACAAGTCCTATGAGGAGAGGCTGAGGGAACTGGGCATGTTTAGTTTGGAGAAGAGGAGGCTGAGGGGGGACCTCATTGCCCTCTACAACTACCTGTTGTAGGAGGCTGTAGAGAGGTGGGTGTTGGCCTCTTCTCCCAAGCAAATAATGACAGGACCAGAGGAAATGGTCTGAAGTTGTGGCAGGGGAGGTTTAGATTAGATATTAGGAAGAATTACTTTACTGAGAGAGTGGTCAGGCACTGGAACAGCCTGCCCAGGGAGGTGGTGGAGTCGCCATCCCTGGAGGTATTTAAGAAACATGTAGACATGGCACTTCAGGGCATGCTCTAGTGCCCGAGATTGTTGGTTTGTGTCTGCTTGTGGGTGTTGTGGTGTGTGGTTGTGGGTGTTTGGTTTTGGTGTTGGTGTTCTGGAATTTTTTGGGTGTGTTGTTTTTTTTTTTGTTGTTGTTTGGTTGGGTGGGTTTTTTTGTTGGTTGGACTCGATCTCAAAGGTCCCATCCAACCAAAAATATTCTGTGATTCTGTGATTCTGTGATTCTGTGAAAGTGTGGAAAATGAGGTTGTTCTTGTTTTCAAAGATTTTTGGCTTCATTCTTAACCAGTGCAAATTGCGATGGTTCTTTTGAATTTTTTCAACATTATTATATTTTGACCTCATCAGCTACCACTTCTGAGATACTGGTAAGACAAAAAAATTGCTTGATTTCAAATATTCTTCTTATTGTATAGGACACATCTGATTATGTCCTCCCTGTCTCATTTAGCAAAGTAAAGCTTAAAACTCTGTACAGTGCATTAAATAATTAAAATATTATTAGGAAGCTTTAGTAATATAGTCTAATTTTTATCAAAGCAAAAACCTAAAGTAATACTGATAGTGCTCATATAACATCACAGATTTTTTTTCTTTTTTTTTTTTTTCCCAGTAATCCTCTTTATGAGCTTAAAGAAGAAAAGATAATATCAAGGTCTTTGGTGGCTCTAGGACATTGATTGCCAAACTTAACCATTCTTCCAAATATCAGTAAACTAGGAGCAGCAGACTGCTGTGAGCTATTTTTCAGCCAAAAGGATTAGATTTGTCTCTTAGACGGGTCTGACATCTAATATAGATTTCCAATGGGTTGAGTTTCGCCAGTCATAGTTGTGACTTTGTGAGAAGACTTGCAGCTTTCTGAGGGTGGAGTATGTCCCCTGCTGGGGAACTGAAGCATGCACCTCAAGCCCCAGCACAGCAAATCTTCCCTATTTCTTGTTTTTAAGAAACCTTCAGTTGAGTTGTGGGGAGACACCCATGTGGTCAAATCTTCAGGGATAATTTCTGTTAGAGCTACACAGTGCAGTGGCTTCTGGCTTCAAATAATGAGGCAGCTATGGTTATTTAGGGCTTGAAAATAAGTAGGAAGGAAAAAAAAGGAGAAAAAAAAAAAAAAAAAAAGCATTACATCCTCAGCAGTTACGTGGTTTTAGCCTTTGTTCCAGGGACACACTATGAAGACATATTGTCTCAGAGACTTGCACTGCTGCTTGTGTGCAGAAGCACAGAAAAAGGACTGTAAAATAATTAAGGGAAAGTAACAAGCTGCACTTGTTAATGAAATTCAATTTTGATTTATTTTCATAAAAGTACCAGCGTTATTTATGTAAACAATACAAACTGCATCTGCTATTTATCTTTGTGTGAGATTTTCCATATCACTAAGGTTTAGGGAATATCACTTAGGGAGAAAAGCAATTTTAAGGTTATCATGTGAGTGACAAAGACATTAATCTGACAAGATATGCTCAAGAGACTCAAGATGCAATTGTAGAATTCTTTTTGGCTCTCTCACCCATAATTTCATGGAGCTTAGTGTAATTAACACACTTCATGGGATTTAAGTAACATTTGTTACTTCTCCATCAGAATGCAAATTTGAGTATGATATGGATCTGTACAGGAGACAGCAACAACTGTTCCCTAGGTAATAACTTGTGCACTGTTTCCCACTGCAAAAAATAAGGGGGGAGAAAAAGGTGACAGAGAAAACATTGCTCAAGTTTTATTAGGAAGTTAACATATGTTTTAGAGCTGATGCAAATGCAGAAACCAGACATGTCATAAAATTAACAAAAATTAAATGGTTTATTGTCAGCTTGAAAATTTTAGGCCTCATTTTCTTAAAAGCTGTATGAAATAATGAAATCTGCAGACGTGTGAGTGTGTATGTGTGTAAATGGTTGTGCAATCGGCTAAGACAAAAATCAGTAGGTCAGAAGCATCTGTAATTCTTAACCTGGAAGAAGGCACTATAACAAAAGACAGTAATTATAGACGTGCAAGTGTGTGCATGTGTGCAAGTATTACAGAAATACATTTGAGCATTCAAATGAGAGGTGGTAGATGCGCCATCCCTGGAAACATTCAAGGTCAGGTTGGATGTGGCTTTGAGCAACCTGATCTAGTTGAATATTTCCCTGGTCATTGTAGGGGGTTTGAACTAGATGACTTTTAATGGTCCCTTCCAACCCAAACTATTCTATGATTCTAAATCAAGAATCTTATTTCTTCTGTAATAGGTCAATATACAATAAAATAACAGATTAGAAGACTGTTTACTTCCCTGTCTTACATTCCACGTCAGAAGACAAAAGACTAACCCAAGTCTATGCCATGTAAGGAGAGATCAAGTGGTCTCGGTTACCTATGTTTTTCATCATGAAATCGAAAAAATAAAAATAAATTTCATGCCACATGCAGCCTATTAGAAAAGAAAGAGCAAAATATGCAAATAATTAATTAGCCACGGCTACATTTCCCTAGAAATAACCCTCTGAGACAGGAAAGATCTAGATTTTAGACTTCTTTTACTTAATCATATTTGAGTACAAAGTGAATAAATGCACAAATGCATAATGCATACAGAACATATAAGTTGAATAAATGAAGTGGGGCGTACAGTACACATTAGTTTATTAATGCTTCAGATTTTCCTTGATGTCCTTTGGGTGCATTATTAGATGCCTTAAGGACAATCAAATATATCCTCATCTGCTCTTATTTTTTTATTTTTTTCCCCTACAGATGAAATAAATAAATAAATAAACCTGTACAATGAAGTTTTCCTTAATGCATTTGGCATTGGCAGAACACTAATCTGAGAAAACTCTTAAACTGTCAACATCACAGAATAGGAGATTCAACTAATTTCTCCCATAAGTCTCTTATTTTTATTCAACTAGAACTGAAATGCTTTTGGTTTTTAGGATGAATTTAAGGTATTACTACTCCTTTATGTTTGTAGTTCAAAACAAATTATAAGAAAAACTGAATTGCTAAGCTGGCTAAAACTGCATGTGAAATCAAATCAAAGTCCTATTATCATACAAGGTAAAAAAAAAAAAAAAAAAAGAAAAACTTGTAGATCCCAGAGTGCCATTGGTGCTTCTGATTTCTAAGCTCTACCATATATTTATGTCTACAGAACACTTAATATACCTCCTAGAAAGAATGAGAAATGAATTTTAAATGTTTTAAGAAAGATTTCTTGTTCATAGGCATATGGAGGCACTCAGATGAGCAGTGAAGCATCACTACTGACATGAGCCCAGAAATAAACAGGAGACGCAGACTAAAAGAGACTCAAGATGCGGGTTTATCCCAATGGGAGACATATGACACATATGTGCTGTAAATAAAAATACTTTGCACTCAGTTCAGCCTGATTTTCATGCTATCAGACTAAGAGGGAACACTTTCTAGTGCCTCTTTACTGATGCTCTATTTATGCCTGGGAAGATTTTTCCTCACAATCTTTTCCTGGGCCCTGTGATTGTCCACCTCTAACCTCCTCCCCACCCTGCACTGAATCTTATCTAAAAGTGAAATTACAGTAATTAATTTATCACACATGTAGTTCAGCTTGTTGGCTGCAGCTAGATTCATGCAGCATGTTCCTAGTGCAATGCTAAATGCCTCATCTCAGTAGATTTTCAGGCCGTGGGTTGTATTGTGCATCTATTTCGTATATTAGTAGTCTGCTATATCATGTGAAATCACCTATTACTAGGCACTCAGCGCAGATAGTTTTGAGATGTGTAATTTAATTGTGAGACACTTATATTGTGGTATCTAAGATTTAAAGCCTAGCCATATCTTTATAACCTTCTGCAACCCTCTCTTGAAGCTCTAAGCAGCTCAATTTTCATTTGCACATTTATATGGCTTTCTGACACCTGCTTCCCAATAACTGGTGCCATAAGCAATTCATTCTTAATCTATGTAACTAAAACAGTGATTTCAACATCCTTAGTTTAATGCACTGTTTTGTCAAAACACCACTATTCTATCTTTTTTGAGCAGCCTAAGAAATGGCAAGAATCGTGTTCACATGAAACAAATGTTGTGCAGCTTGATATTCTGGTATTTGAGGGAGCAACATCCTCATGAAATACGCACTTTAAGTGTTTTTAAATGTATGATGTAGTTTAAAACAGATGATGTTTTAAATTATTTTCTTTATAGAAGATCTGTTCTAAGAAACACAGTTTGTCACTTCTTTTCTCAAATAGAATATATATTTTTAAAGTTCTTATTCTGCAGCAACAGTATTATTTTGGTAGACAACGTGGTTTTTTCTTCCTAAAATGTATGCACATTGAGTTTCTGTATCTGCTTGCCCTAGAATTAAAATGGCACGACTGCTACTTAAAAAAGTTATAAATAAGAAGTTTTATCAAAATGAAATCGAGATCCCCCAGAAATATTAACACATTTTTCTTGTTTATACTAGAAAAAGTTAAGGCAAAGTACATAGCCTTACTCTGTGCTTCAAGCTAAAATCAGTGGTTGTTGTACAAATGGAGAACCAAATTTCAGTATCAGCAGCCCTTAGTCCCGGGTCAATAGTCATTCTCTAAGCCCTAACACCATTTCCTAGATTCACAAATATGCTGCCAGGCATGAACTTGCTGATTTCAACTCTTTTAGTTGTGTTCACGAACAGAAGTGATGTCTAAGCTATCCAGGACTCAAATTACACAGAACTTTAAAGGTCAGTATTACCACCTCTGACTACAGCCAGAAATTAATAGGAAGTTCATGGGACTGAAACAGTTTCTTTTGTCTGGTCCTGCCAAGATAACTTGATAAATTTTGTATCCACTAAGGCTAGTCTTCGTGCCAGTTCTAAAAATCCATTAGTGGGAATACTTCATCTTGGGAAATCTGAATAGTGGGATTTTAAATGCATCCAAGTCTGTTATAAACCAAGTGTTTTGAATCTGATGTTTTACTACCTCTTGAAATACTGGTGAAAATCTGGTGTTTTACTTGAAATACTTGGAAGAGTCTTCCTGGTATTTTCTTGGCTGTGATCTTTTAAGTTCTATACAAAGTGGTCGGTGTCACTGGTATAAATGAAAATATGACATTCCAGTAAGATAAATCGTTTGGAGATGATTGATGCATGAATGACAAAGTAAATCCCTTGTATGAAAAGACATAGATTTTCCCATTCAGGAAAAGCTGGCATCCCATTAACAGAAGCTGCAGGTGTCGCAACAAGAAAATATGAATAACTCAGAACCTATTCACCGTTTCAATGTTTGGGCATTGGGCACAAGTGATTCATAGCAAGGTTTGTGTACTGTTAAGATCACTGGAATGCTCTTACCTTGCATGTACCCCTTGAAGGGTTGAAATATTTCCCTTAAGTATAGCTCCTGAAAGAATGCAAACATTTCTCCCAACACATGAAACTGACTTTGAGCTAACTGAGGCCCATGCCAGAACTTCCTGGTTCTTTTTTCAGGATTGTCTTATCTCCAGAGAATGAAAGCTGCTTTGGACTTCCAGTCTGCGGAGACCAGTATGAAGAATTGTAACATATGAACTCACTGGAAGTGTTCCACTGTTCATGAAATTCTCTCAGAAGCAAAAAATAAGCTGCTAAAAGTAAATATTAACATCCTATCATCAGCTCATTTCCCAGAGCCAACCTTGTACCATGCTTCTGGGGACATTCTTCTCTAGTGGTCTGAGATTATCATTTTTTTGTCGGACAAGAATATCTTGGAAATGAGCTGGATCACAAAGAGTTCAAGTTTTCCTCAATATATTTAATTCTACAAAGTAAAAAAAAAAATTTCTCATCTCATACAAATGCATGATAAACTTTGTCCAATTGAATGTATTTATTTCTGCCTAGTTGGCATTATTCATTGTGTTAAGCTTGCATTTACCTTCTAATTGTGCTTACGTTGCCTACAGCAACTAAAGCTTTAAAACAGGTTTCATCAGGCAAGAAAACTAAAGCAAGTAATTGTTTCTAAAATCTTTTCTGTTTAGCTCTGGTTAAAACTTGATTTTTTCCTAGCTCAGTGGCCTAAGAAGTAGTAGTAATTGGCTTATTGCTATGTAGTATTTGTAAGCATCAACAGTAAACCTGCTTATGCAGTTATTCTATGCCTACAGGGCAGAAGCATGGTTTATCTGAGTTGTGTGTGGTTTCATAATGATTATTGAATCATTCCTTAGGTTCTTCATATACTTATTCAAGTCATGTTGGGAAGCATACAAGAACAGATTAGATATATGTTTATATTTATATTTGTGCTTATATTTGTGTTTCTATTTATATTATTTACATTTACATTAATATTGAAATCTGTATTAATATTTACATCTGTATATCTACATACTGTCTGAAGTCCAAATCAAAAGCTTTGCTGTAGAAAAGTAAATGTCTCCAATAAAGAACTTTGGTCAAGTCATGTTGGGCTTAAACCAAGATAACACACTGACTTCTTCAGTACAATACTGATTTACACTTCCTGAACAGCTGACTCCACATGTTGAAAGAATGACCATTTTTTAAAATTCTGGTGTCACAGAAGCAGAATATTGGAGAAGAGTGGCTCTTCTGGATTCAATCAGAGTTCAAAACGCAGTGACAAAAGCTGGCTACTTCAGGTAATAATAAAATGTTTAAAATTATGTAAAAATAGAGCAAGCACAGGGTAGTGTACTCCTCTGGATACTTTTCCAGCTTTGTGTGTCTTATGGCTTGTATCTAGAGCTTGTATCTCAGTGTTTAACATCCCTTCATAACCTTCCCTTTATTTGTCTAATCAGTTTTTGAACTTATTTAAAATTTTAGCATCCAAGCTATCCTGTGATGATGAGTTCCGATATTTAGTCATATGCTAAATGCAAAAAAATATAATTATTATTTTAAACCTATTTCCTTACAATTTTATCTAATAGCTTTGATAATTATTTTGTTATGTGAGAGAGTGTAATGTTTTGTTTTTCTTCCCCAATAATTCTTAGGAGTTTGTGTTTGTTTGGGTTTTTTGGGGTTTGATTGTCAGTGAACGCTGACCTAACATTTCCATAGGTGTATCCAGAATAGCTGCAATTATCTTTTCTGGATTAACAATGCCTAGTTTAGAGCCTTTCACTGTTTATAGGAAGTGATAATTTCTGTTTGTCTTTTTCCCATGTGCATGGTTTTGTATGTGTTGCCTCTGCCTCTTTATCACCCAGTTCGTACTATCAGGAGCTTTTGCAACTTTTCACAGAGTGGGACTCTCATTGCTAAAACTGATCGTTTACTCCTGCTACTGTTTTCTGTCCTTTATATATTTATGAATCTCCTGTTCTTTAGGTATTTACAAATCCAAAGGTAGAGGTTCCTTTTTATAATCCATGACAGTTTTGCTTATTTAAGGGCTTTTTATAGAGGACCTTGTCAGAAGTTTTCTGAAAATCCAGGCACAGTGTATCAACCAGATACAGATCACCCTTGCTTGTATGTTCATTTATTCTTTCTAAGAAATTAAAAAAAACAAAGAATTTTCTCTACAAAATTTATTTTTATTCCTCCCCATTTTATTGTGTTTAACTATGTGTCTATGAATATTATTCTACCAATCTACCTCTAAAGAGTTAGACATACAACTTCCTAGTTTTCTTCATCTTCCCCACATCTCCCCTGCCAAATTTCTCTAAGGATCCTTTTAAAAAAAAAGGCATAAAAATTGCTAACCTCTGTTCTTATACAGAAGCTGACATATACAATAGTGTAAGATCTATGATCAGATGACAAGGTCATATTTGAGTTATTTAAAAACCCTTGGGTGTATATCATCTTGTCTTGGCAATTTGTTACTATTCATTTATCTATTTGGTCTAAAATAACTTCTATTGGCACTTTAATTTAAGATAGTTCCTACAGTTCATCCTTCGCAAAGAAAACAGCCACTGTGGGGACCTTTGTAAACTCTTCAGTGGTGAGTATCAACGTGAAGAACTCATTTAATTTTTCTACTGTGGTCTTATCTCCTTTGAGTTCTTCTATTACACCTCCATCATCTATCAGCTCTGCAGACTCTGTGGCAGACATTATGTTTCTGATGGGTTAGAAAAAATGCTTATTATGAGTTTTCATGCCTTTCAGAAGCTTGTCATCTAAACCTTTTTTTTGGTCTTAGCTTGGTCCTACATTAAACTTTTCAGAGTTCATTATATTCAGATCTTCCTTACATGGCTACAAATTCCACTTTCTGAGAGTAAGATATTGATTTAAAGAGTTTCTTCATTCTTCTGTTTATCGATGCCATCATTTTGTTAATCACCATAAACCTTACAGAATTTCCATTACACATTCAATAACTTAATCCTTTAAGATTCTCCTTTAAATTTCTTGGGTGTTTTCTAATCTTTCTCATTTTTATAGAGTTCCCCTCATTTATATGTATACATGTGTGTATGTGTGTAATTTTTTTTTTTTTTTTCATTCCTATAGAGAAGAGGAATTTAAATGTACTATAGTCAGGATTTCAGAATGGCTCTTCAGTAGTAAAAATTTCAGTAAGTTCTTCTGCTCTGTTCAGAATTATATAAAAAATAGCTGCTCCAAGGGCAATCATTATAGCATCTAAAATTAGTTTTTAGAACATGTCCCAAAATTACTTTTTACCAATCTTCATGGGAATAATTGAGTTGTTCATTATTACTGAGTTTTCTGCCATTGTAATCTCTCTCATCTCCCTTAGCATGTCCCAGTCAATATACCTATGCTATTCAGGTGATTAATAACACAACCTTCCTACAATATTCTCTGTATTTAGACAAGAAATATTCAAATCAGAGGGAATGTTTCTTGTTGATACAGTTAGTTTTTTTACCTGTTTTGACTTCATCTGCACTTATACCATTAAACAACCTTGGGCCTCAAATCAGGATATGCAGAGAGGACTGTGACCACATAGCTTAATGTTAGTCCTCTTTAGAGAAAAATGCATGTGTTTACAAGGATTACAATTTGGCCAAGATTTCTTCTGGTCTCTGAGTTCTGCTCTTAAGATGCAATTTTTATTTTTGTGCATGATTTTTCAGTGCAAAGTACCTGAGAAAGATAGAGGGCTACACTGCAATACATCAGAATAGGGATTGGAAGACAACATAGTGTGGGTGGACGCATCAGGGTATGCCTGGAGAGCAAATGTATTCTCATACACTTGGATTTAATCTAAATCCAGATGCTACAATTCTTTTAACTTCAAAAAATAGCTGGGTAGTTGACACTCTACATGAAGAGCACATAAACTCATCAGTGAACTTCAGAGCTAGGAGATTGTATATAGCAGATATATTTCTGTACCTCTGTAACTTGAGGTATAGTAACACCCACTTGCCAGCACAATCTGACCTATTGCTCCTATTGAATTTTTAACCTGATATTGCAGGATATTTTTGATATAGTATCTTCACTTCTATCAGGCTTTTGATATGCTTATTAATTCTGAATTTGAAAGAAGAACATATATATTTGATTAGGACATGACTGGTCATTTTTAAGGTGTCCTGACTAAATATGACTTCCCTTAATTGGGGTTCTTCACTATTTTTTGCCTATATCTTATGTATAAATAGCCTCCCCTCAAATACTACCCCCCCAATCACCATATTTTCTTGTAAAAAATTAAAATAATTTGATTCACTATTGATTAAATGTTCAAGAACTAACTCCAAACTTACCAACTTTTTCCACATAGATCTAGAAGAAGCCATCATACAATTTGTGGCA
Organism: Numenius arquata; assembly: GCF_964106895.1. NCBI lineage: Eukaryota > Metazoa > Chordata > Aves > Charadriiformes > Scolopacidae > Numenius > Numenius arquata. Next base: position 104,413,503 of record NC_133576.1, on the reverse strand, counting down.
AATGACCACAACTTGAATATGTTTTCAGGCATATTTGCAGCAGGTCTAAATATGTTCTTTGTTATTTGTCTTTTCTTTCCAGCATAGTTTGCCATACTAGTATTAGAATATATATTTTCAGTGTAAAGATGATTTTTGCTATGTGTCTAAGAATAGGATTGTTCCAATGGGAGGCTTCAGCTGCTCATTAACAATTGGAGTTTTTCCCAGAGACATGAATAGCTACTTCACTGACATGCAGAAGCAGCTAAAAGAGTTCCGGATAACAGGTAGGTGTTGATTCTGACCTAGAAATCCTTAAATGATTTTGTGCCTTGTTACCTGAGAAACGAACTTTCTCCTGTTGTGTTTTCACCATTAGAAACAGCTTAAGAGCTCTGCTTGACATACGCTAAATTCACAGGATGATCTTCAGACCTACGTACTGAAACATACTTTCTAAGTATTTCACTAACACCTAGATTTGCATTCTGGGTATTTAAGGAATACACAGGAAATTATTTTAATTTCCAGCCTTTCTTGAGGCATATGGGATTCACTGGGAAAGATGTAGGAAGGCTATATGTAAAGATGATTGTTCAATTTTGTTTCAAAAGATCCTCTTTTCTTCTGTAATCTTTTTCCTTTTTTTTTTTTTTTTTCCTTTTTGGTATAGTCTTTAAGATGTGGGAAATATACAAAGATGAATATTCAGATAGAGTTTGAAAATGTATGTGAATCTAGTTTCTCATATCACACAGGAAATTCGGCTTAAAAGAGATCTGAATTTAGTTACTATGTGACATTGGATAGAAGGAAATGAGATAAACTGGTCTTGTTTTAAAGTTGAAAAAATTTCTTTTCTCATGTTGGCAGCCAGCACTGTCAAAGTAGTTTTTGTTTGGGAGAAGCACTTTTGCTGTACAGCGTCTGATGAGAGTGGACATAGTAGCAAGGACGTGGCAGCAGGTAACACATACTTGCACACATTTCCTTTGGCTGTCTGAATGTTAGAGTGTTTATAGCATCTGCATCTGTCTCCATACACTTTTCTTCAGTGGGCATTTTCTTTTTTTCCTTTTTACTTTTCAGAGCTTTGTTTTATATCTGTAACCCATAGTGAGTATGAACAAGAAAGGAGCCTTTAATGGAATAAAACCACATGTACACAGAAAAAGCAACCATCCTCCAACTCACTGAAGAAAAGATTTTTCACTTAAATTAATACAACTAATTCTGCAGTGATGTACACAAAAGAGACAATACTGGAACATGAAGAATAACTGGCAGAAAAGCCCAGAACTACTTCACTCACATCTGACTTCTGCACATCTCCTCATTTACTGACTTCGTTAACAAAGGCACTTCACTTCTAAGACTGTGAAAATGTTTCTACATGAGTTATCATTAGAAGATTACACTGTCATCTTCCTCTTACTAAAACTGTATGATTGAGAACAGAGAGGAACTTTCCTGCACTCTTTTATATAGCTGGTAAAAGATGGTTCTGAAGACATATTGCTGCAGAGCTAAATAATTTAAAATAAAATTAATGACTAAAGGGAATAAAGCTGGAAAAGTAAACTGTAGACTTTCAGAAAAACACACTTTAAAAAGTGAAATGTGTCACAAAAAATTATATTAAGATGTGCCCTTCTAACAGTCTACTTTAAAAAACAATCTTCAAACAGACAAATTCTGTTTTTCTCCAAAACTTGAAGGTTTGGGAGGTTTTGCTTGTTTGTTTATAAATGAACTAACACTGGACTAATTCTTCAGTATTAGCAATTCTGGCTTATAGCTATTTAGAATTTTAAGTTTTGTATCTGACAGAAACTTTTTCTTGTTAATATATCTGCCTGTTGTTGTACTGCATCTCCTCAAATGGCCAGTACTTTAATAAAATTTGATGGAGAGGAGCGTCAGAAGGAATCTAGTGCAGCTTATAGGTTTACTTCAAAAGAGATCTTAGAGCATGTTGGTGTAAATATTTATCTTCTGCAAGCCCCCAGGACAGCCTGTGGTAAATATAAACTCTTTTTCTCATCCACCTGCTGAAAGAACTCTCTGATTCACATAAAGGCTGTCCCAGCCATGCTAGACAACATCAGTGAAGCAGAAACAGCTGCGATTAAACAGTCATTGCTAGTTTAACAACACTTATCACTAACTTATCAGAACTATATGTACACATGTAGTTTTTATCTACATGAATAAATTTGTTCTTCTTTGCAGCATTTCAATTTTTCCATTCTTTCCAGTCACTTTTTCCTTATTTCTAACATACAATTTCCTTTATCCTTTTATTATTTCTGTACTACCTTCTATTCCTTTTTTGATCTTTTTCTTTTTTTTCCTTCTTTCTTCATTAGAAGGCCTGCTTCTCTGTCTTTCATAGAGCATTTAATCTTCTCTCATACCTCTTTCCTAGCTCAGAATCACAGAATCATAGAATAGTTTAGGTTGGAAGGGACCTTAAAGATCATCGAGTTCCAACCCCCCTGCCATGGGCAGGGACACCTCCCACTAGACCAGTTTGCTCAAATCCCCATCCAGTCTGGTCTTGAATACTTCCAGGGATGGGGCATCCACAGCTTCTCTGGGCAACCTGTTCTAGTGCCTCACCACCCTCACAGTAAAGAATTTCTTCCTCGTATCTAATCTGAATCTCCCCTCTTTCAGTTCAAAACCATTACCCCTCGTCCAATGACATAACGTCACTTCATCACCTGCACAGAAGTACATATGTGTACTTCACAGTTTTTACTCTCTCTTTCCTCCCTATCCACCAATGCTGGCTCTAAAAAAATATTGTTAAAAGGATTCTGTGAATATTAAAATGTCTACACCCTCCTCATCTGCTTTGCAAAAGGGGTCAAAATTATGATTTGTTGCTTGGTCTTCCTCACAAAATGTTTGCAAAGATCTACACTGTCTATAAGATGACAATGCAGGATTTAAGCACCTGTCTTAGATGTCTCAGGTAGCTGAAGATGAGTGAACGTTATCTGGCCTATATGTGCCAACATTTGCACTGTAGCAGAAATACCCACAAATCACTTGTTAATTCAGAAATGATTGTCTCCTAACATCAATGGGGCTCTAATCCTCCATCCTGTAAGAGAAGGATGATGATATTACTTTCTTAACCTAGCATGTCTGTTCAGACATCTGCTGCTTAGGTGGCAAATCATACTACCTCCTATCAGTATTTATTCAGGAAAGAAACCTTCTGAAATCACTATTGCTCCTCAGGGGGAAATTACTGTCTGCTGTTTAAAATTCCTGTGTACCTGTGCAGCTCTTTGAATGTGTATGGAACTGATAAAAGCATACTGTGGTTGGCCTTCCACAAATTTAGTGTTACTTGATTTTGCAACTCTGCACTATATCCATAGGCTAAATCCTTTCCTATGACACCATTCCAGATCATGGAGATTGTGGCACTGGTAAAGTTGCATGCATGTATATAATTGAATACTAAAAATGTAATTTTAATTGGAGTAAATTTATATATTTGAAGAGCTGGAGAACCAAGTAACTAACTTGTATGTAATTGATAAATTTATATAATTGAAGCAAGTGATACATTTCATTGTAAATATAATAATTGAAGCCTTGTATGTTCTATTTTGTCTAACATTTATTCTAATCTTTCCCTGTTGATTTAGCCCATTACTTTTTATTTTATCTTTATCAATTAATACGAATAAATGTCCCCATCATGCTAGTATTTCTTTATATCTTTTAGATAACAATTGGTTTTCCCTCTGATTTTTTCCTTTTTTCTTTTTCAGTTTCTTCAGTTTCTTTTTTCAGTGTAACCCAAATGCAAAACTTTTTCTGCAGCTTGATCAGTATGAAGCAGTTAATTGTCTAATAACCTTCTTATTGTATATACAGTACTACTTTACAATATTCATTGGTCTGCAATGTTTTCAGACAGTTTAGAGTTTTTTTCACTTTTTTTCTATGATTTTTCTTACCTAAACCAATTTAAATTTGACATAACTAAAGATTAAAATTGACCAATAGTCAAAAAATCAATGATTTTTTTGAATCCATCTCCATTCCTAGCAGCATTAATTATAAACTATAAATTCATTAGTTCAGAAAAACAAGCATATCTGTACCATACATACCATGCATACTGCCCTAGAGAAGACTTTCAGAAGCGTAAGAATGAAAGGAATAGATCCCAGTCTGGTTACATTCCAAAATCTACTTCAGAGTGAAGATTATTTCTTCCCAAAAAGCCCTTTGAGTTGCTGAATCAACCCAAGTTTTGTATGTGAAATATTTTTGAGTAGTATGGAAAATTCTCATGTGGGGAAATGAACCATCCTAACTGAACTCGCCTAGGGAAAATCAGTTTTCCTTCTTATGACGTTGCTGACAATTCAGAGTGGATAAAGCTTTTGCAGCAATTTGTGCTGATTTCAGTTTTGTTTTAAAAGCTTTGTGGCACTATTTATAAGTATCCAAGGAAATGTAACTTGTTCTTATTTTATATCTTCTACTTTTTTGATTAACATGCTTTCTACTTTGTTTTCCAAGCACACAGTGAAAATATTAAGTAGAATTGGACTCATGACCCAGAGCAGACCTCTGTAGGCCACACTTGATACTTCTTCCTAACCTGACATTGAACCATTAATAATTGCTCTGTGGGTTGGTTTTTTTGTTGTTGTTATTGCTTTTTTTTCTTCTTTCCAGCATTGTATTTATTTAGCAGTGATTACATTTAATCAAAATTTCTCGAGTTTTCTTATGAGAATGTCATGTGGAACTGTATCAAATTCTTTATTAAAATCAAGACGTAGTATGTCCACAGCATTTCCTTTATCCACTAAGCTTGTTATCCTATCAGTGAAAGAAATGAGGTTAGTTCAGCATGATTCGTTTTTGATGAGCCCATGTTGCCTAGTATTTACAAGTTATTTTCCTCCAGGTGCTTACAAATTATCTGCTTTATTAATTGTTCTAGCATTTTGTCAAGTATTGAGTTTATTCTTATCAGTCGGTGAGGTTTTATCAAATAGCATAAAGATAACTGCCCATCTTGAACATATTGTAAATAGGGATTTATAAAAAATGCTCTGCTATTAAATTCTTTATCTAGATTAAGAGGGTTTTCCTTACTTTCAAAGTTAGGGATGATTTTAGACTAAAAGGATATTTTTTACCAATATGTAATAATATAATAAAATAACAACTGTCACATGAAAGAACACTAAGTTAAATCTTACTGTAATACCTTGACCCCGCCACACACCGTCCACATGAGGACCTGTCTGCATGTCAGCTACTATTTCATTGCCCTACCCTTTTGCTGAAGTTTTCTACGACACCTGAGCTATGACCCACGGAAATTGCTATCAGACATCAGAGTATTCATCAGGGAAATCACTGATGTTTAAGGCCTATAGTAGATACCAACTTCAGCCTGAGATGAATTGTGCCCTAGAATGCTCTACATCTATTATGAAGGGACCCAGCCTGACCTAGTCAGATATGAACATTTACCTTTGTTCTCTTTCTGAATTTCTAGTTGCTCTGCTCAAAAGTTGAATGAACTTTCACATGGGGAGATTTCTCCTGTGCAACTCAGACATGAGACAGAGAGTTAGCTTTGCAGCTCTGTTTTTCTTCTTCATTGATTCCAGAATATTGGGAACCCAGATGTGTAATGAATGCACCCCTTGTTGGTAGTCAGATGGAATGCTGTAGTTCCTATCAGTAATCAAAAATCCATTATTAAAGGGAACTGGGATTATTTCCTTAATTCCACTGTTATCAACTGTTTGATGAGAATTCTAGGTCCTGATTTAAGTAACATTTAATTAGCACTGTTGCAGAGAGGTAAAATATTTCTGAAGCAAATTAAATTGCATCTGTTCAAGCTACCAGTGATTTTGTCTTTGTCTAGATTTTCTTAGTATAATTAGTCAAAGCTGGTTTTAACTGTCAGAATTAGAAGTGCTTCTGTAGTATTTGTAAAATAAAGTGAGTGACGTTTTCACTCCTCCCACTAGTTATTTAGCAAGACTTGACAAACAAAACCTTGCTCTCTCTTTATCCAAAGAATCCTTTGCGAGGACTGCATAATAGTTAAGTGTTAAAAGCAGAGATCTTCAATCTGTTGGCCTACAAAGGCTTTAGAAAGAAATATGAAAAAAGAAGTATTGTACTGTGCCCATTAGAAAACTAAGGCATTGATTTAGTGTAGTAAAAAGAGCTTCAGCATTTTGGAAGCAAGACCTGACAGGGTGAAGAAAAATCTAGGGCTTGAGGATGAAATATTCACAGAAAACTATATCTATTTCCACTTTTTCAGGCAAAAAAGGCACACTTTTTTTTTTTTTAATTTAATTTTATTTCTTCTTCCCCTGCCCCAAAACAAGCAGACAAGAGTAATGGTAAGAAACACCTCTTTTAGATTTTAAGGCAGCTAACCTCAGCTAATATGACTGGCTGTCACCAGGCTGTCATATTCCTCATACAGTGAAAGAAATATTCTTCATGTAGTGAAGCTCTTGTGTCATGGTTTGGGCTGGACTGGTCACTGAGATGAACAGATGGGATGGAAAAACCTCAAACTGGGACAGCTTGCTAAGAAATTTTAGTCATTATTTTTATGATGAAGTACATGGAAATATTTGGAAAAGTGTCTAACAATATTTTGTTGAGCAAGTGGGAAGCAAAGGTGCATACTTAAAAATGTAAACACATCTTCCTAGAAAACACAAACCAGCACACTAATATTCACCTTCCAAATACCTAATCCTGTTTCCAAAACAAGAGTCATTATACCTTGTCCAGTAACTGGTTTATACAGGGGTTATAGTTTTGGGGTTTTTGGGGGGTTTTGTTTTGGGTTTTTTTGTGTTTGGGTTTTTTTTTTTTTTTTTTTTGTTATCATAGAATTTAATAAAAGGTTTTACAGAAAAAATATTTTTCTGATTTATTTCTTGGAACAATCTAAAGCATTTTTTGGTAATGGTTTCCAAAATTATCCTGAAACTCACCAGAAAATGTTGATTTGAACTCTTGAATGTTTAGTAAAATTAAGGAAAAAGGGTTTAAAAAGGAAAATGTGGTCAAAAATTTTTGCTTCAAACACTACAGAGGAAAAACTTGGCTTTTATCCAAGGAAAATGCCTGAAGTGGAACTTGGAATATAGGTCCTTAATTCCAGGAATGTAATGCTTATAGCCTATAGGTGACATCTTTTCAGCAATAAAGTTCCCTAGGTTTCTTTATCTTGAATATCCCCTGAACTGTAACTGCAATGGAGAAGCAGATAGACTTGGAGCCTGTCTCAAGACTTCAAATACTCAAACGAGACTCTTCTGACCAAATGACCTTTCACTAGTCTGATCACAAAGTCAAGATGAGGTATCTCAGGTCACACTTAGCCCACAGGATTCAACAGTAAACTGCAAACAACGGAAAAAAAAAACCCACAAGTTTTCTGTGTTTTCTCAGGCAAATCAAAATGCATGGTAGCCTTTCATCTTCAAGTTCTAGCTTACAGTGGCAACAGTATTTCAGTCTCTGCCCTATGCAGTCCTATTCAGCCCTTAATTTCAATTCTTTTGCTATAATTTTAATTTGTAATTTTTGCAAAAAGTTTTGGGATCTTCGAATCTATTGTATATATATTTGCCTACAGGCACACATATAGTATTTAAGCATGTGCACTACTCCTCTGGATTTATATTTAATATCCAGAGAGACAAAAGGACATAGGAAGTAAGACACAGGAACTAACCAGCAAAATTCTGAAAGGACAATTGACATTCTTATGAGGCCACAAAAAAAGTATCCCAATTCCTCTTTTCAATAATAAAAATACAGTATTATGAATTTAAATTGAGTTGTAAACTACAATGGTTACTATACCCCATTCATACTATTTAAATTTTAAAAAAAATCCTATAGATTTTTTCAGAACTGAAGGAATTCTTTTTGCCATTGCTATAAAAGAGATTTAGCCAGGAGACTTATTTTCTTGTGTTGGCATACATTTTCAGCTTGCTCTAATGTTTGCAGCTCACCCAGAATGTGTTCCATGAACTTCTCTAACTCTGGGGCAACTGTAATAATTTATTTGAAATTTTTTTCTTTGTCATTTTTTTTGTGTATGAAGACCATTTAGGATTTTCTCCTTCAGTATGAAAAGCTAGTAAAATATAAGTGGTGAAAAGTGGGGTTTGAATGCAAACCTAGAATGAATATTCTACCTCAGAATTTTTCATCAGGAGAGGTGAAAGTAAACTTTTCCCAGGGCTGTCTTCTTCCTTGTTTTACTTTCTCCCTTTTGATTTGCTCCTGAGGGCAAAAGAGAGGGAGGAAAAGGTCATGGCAGCTCCGTGTACATTCCCAATCAATCTGTTTCTGACATGCATCAAAGACCAGACACGAATCCAGACACAAAGGTGTCATAAAGTTACCTTCGCTTTCCTCGGTTCTTTTACCAAGGCAAGCTCCATCCAAGAGCTGAGCTCAGCTTGTGGAATAGCTTTTTCTGTGTTATTTTTACTCCTGTATCCAGTTTGCATTTGTTAGATGTCCTCTCCTTCCTCTAGTAAGCATTTATATGGTCCTTTCCTTATAAGGATAAAAAGACTTCTAATCTGTTTCTTAAGGGACCTGATTCTCTTCTCTTCCACACCACAGTTGGTAACTTCCATTGCCACAAAGAGGACATAAATGTTACCAAGTGAAATTAAGTTACTGGCAGAGTGTATCTATGACAGTTAGCAATGCAGCTCTCCAAAGATGAAATGATTGTTTGGCAAGACTGCTTCCTCAAAAAAGAAAGAAAAAATAGTATAGCAAGAAACAAACTAAGGAAGAAGAAATAAAATATGAATACCAGAAGAATATATTAATCTAATATGCAGGATCTAAGGACGACTTAAATTTTATCTAGACTCTGCAAGGTTTCACCCTCTATTACCTACTTCGGATCTACCATTAGATGTGTGATCTTTCTTTCAGTCTGAAGAGTAGTCTCATAACCTCAGTCAATTTACGACTTCTCATGTTGATAGATGCCTAGATATTTAAAGTCAGTAATGGATAAAATTTACCTATAGATGTCGATGCATCATAAATCCCTTAACGTATATATTTCTCTGTAACCATTCTGAGGCTATAAAAAGAAGACGTATTAGCGTATCTCTTAGCAGAGAAAAAATTGCTGGGATGAAGAGGAGTTGTTTACTGCTGGATACAAAAGAATTAAAACACAATCAATTTTTGGCTCTAGAAACCTTACAATACTCTGGAATGTAGAGAAGGGTGCACACACTTTATTCAGACAAAAATTTAATCGGCTCCCATTGTGTAGTAAAGTGTTTAAACTTGGATTACTATTATGCCACTCTGTAAAATGGGAAGATTAATCTGACAAAATACAGTCATATACAGTGAGATCACCTCATGAAGCCTTTACAATCAATGCAGAGAACAGACAAGCTTTAAATCAACCAATAGAATCACAGAACAGCCCAAGTAGGAAGTGACCTCAAAAGATCATCTGATGCAACCTTTGAGATGAAATTTCTTTCATCTTAAACCAGATGCCAAAAATAAATCAGTTGAATTACACCCTAAAATGCCTCATGTTCTCCACTGCAGCACTGGATACCAGCACAACTGGTACCTACAAACTCCAAGACTCTAATATTAACTTCCAAAAAAAGACTGCAACTGCAGAAGCTTATATTCTATTTATATTACCTTAAATTTCCATAATTAAGGCCTCTCCCAATTTATATGAACAAGCAATTTGTTATTTTTCATTTTTTTTCATGTTTAGAAAAAACTTGTTTAAAGCAACACAGTGGGTAGATGTGTTCAAAGTTCTTCTCAAAACAGGAAGTCCCCATGGCAATTTTTGAAGCATTAAAACTTCATTTTCCCTGTGAAAAGCCTATTTGAGCATTTTTTAATGCTATAATAAGTTTTCCCAACAGAAAACGAAGCTTTTAAGCCTTACTAAAACATTAATGGGGGTTTTCTCAGAGATATGGAGTCCAAACTTTAGATGGAAGAGTTTGATTCTCCATGGCCTTGAATGTTAAGCCTCACTTACAGTTCCAGTGGAGTACCTTTACACTTTTCAGATAGTGCAATTCTGTTTCATATATTCTTCAAGGCCACTTCTCACTGCCATTAAAAAAAAAAAAAAAAAAAAAAAAAAAAAAAAAGTGAAGTATTTTCTATGTAGCTGAGACCCAAGCTTTTTGCTGTAATCACTTATTATTGTGTAAGTCAGTATAAAATATTACCAAGGACAAATGTACCATTTCATAGTGTCTTTGAATTTCTTTGAAAAATTACAGAAGATAGAGAGTAGAATACAATGAGGTCTTAAGCCAGTGAATTTGAATCTTGCTTTGCTTCTGTCTCTGGTCTCAGCCTGGCCCAAACCACACAAGCAGAAATACTCTTCCCTTGCATAGGTGTAATTGAGAGGAAATTCACACCTTTTAATAGCAACTAGAAAAGCAACAGATCTGTGAAGGTATTGACTACTGCAGGTGCACAGCCTTCTAATTATGCCTTGTGCCAGGAAGATGAAAAAGATTATTTCATTAGTCATCCCATTCTCATTACTGCCCTACACTAGAATCGGTGTAGGAGGAAGCCATGTTTTCAGCTGTGTATATGAGTGTTTTCTACTTGTTGTCCATTATCTATGGTGGTCCTGGAGGTGCTTCTAAGGGAACTAAGCCTGGGAAGACCAGTTCCACATATTCTCTACAGTAAATAAAATATATTTCTAAAGTGATCCATGCTACCCAGAAATCACAAAAGCTTGAAAACTCCTAACATATCGTCATGTTCGACATGGTTATGACCAGTAGTGCCACTGTGTGCATGTCTGCAGTTTATCGCAGGATCACAGAACTGTAGGGGTTGGAAGGGACCTTCAAAGTTCATCTAGTCCAACTCCCTTACCACTGCGGGATCACCTAGAGCAGGGTGGACAGGAACACATCCAGGCAGGTTTTGAATATCTCGAGAGAAGGAGACTCCACAACCTCTCTAGGCAGCCTGTTCCAGTGCTCTGTCACCCTCAAAGTAAAGAAGTTTTTCCTCATATTGAGATGGAATTTCCTTGTCTAGCTTGTGTCCCTTGTCCTGTCACCAAGCACCACTGAGAAGAGTCTGACCCCACCCTCTTGACACCTGACCTTTAGATATTTATAAACATTGGTAAAATCCCCTCTCAGTCTTCTATTCTCCAGGATGAACAGACCCAGGTCTCTCAGCCTTCCTCATAAGAGAGGTGCTCCTTTCCCTTTAATCATCTTTATAACCCTCTGCTGGACTTTCTCCAGGAGTTCCCTGTTCTTCTTGAACTGGGGGGACCAGAATTGGACACAGTACTCCAGATGTGGCCTCACCAGGGCAGCGTAGAGGGAGAGGACTACTTCCCTGGACCTGATGGCCACATTCATTTTAATGCACTCCAAGAGATCATTTACCTTTTTGGCCACAAGGGCACATTGCTGGCACATGGTCAACTTGCTGTTCACCAGGACTCCCAGGTCTCCCTCTACAGAGCTGCTTTCCAGCAAGTCAGTCCCTAACCTGTAATGGTGTATGGGGTTATTCCTCCATAGGAACAGAACCCTACGCTTGCCTTTGTTGAATTTCATTAGGTTCCTCTCTACCCAAGTCTCTAGCCTGTTCAGGCTTCAATGAACAGAAGTACAGCCTTCTGGTGTGTCAGCCACTACTTCCAGTTTTTCTTCATCAGCAAACTTGCTAAGGGTACACTCTGTCCCCCCATCCAGGCCGTTGATGAAGATGTTGAACAAGACCAGACCCAGTACTGACCCCTAGGGAGCACCGCTACTTACAGGCCTTCAACTAGATTCCGCAATGCTGATCACAACTCTCTGAGCTCTGACTATCCACCCCTCTGTCCTCTCATCTAACCCACACTTCCTTAGCTTACCTATGACGATGTTACAGAAGACTATGTCAAAAGCCTTGCTGAAGTTAAGGTAGACAACAACCACTGCTCTTCCCTCATCTACCCAGCCAGTCATGCCATCATAGAAGGTTATCAGATTGGCAAGCATGATTTCCCCTTGGTAAATCCATGCTGACTGCTCCCGATGATATGGCATGCTTTCTCTTGAATTCGAGTCCTAATCAGTCACAATGCCTAATATTGACACTTGCATACTGTGCCTATTAATAAAGCAAAATTAAGTGCAGAGGGCATGCTAAGTAGCATATACCATGTCCCTGGAAGATATGACTCCACTTGCAGTGCCCCAAAGGGTCCTCATACTGCAGCAATGATATTGCAAAGGGTACGGAGTAAATGGCTTAAGAACTCAGGTGTTCACAGTGGTGGTGTATGGCACCAGCAACAAGCATGACTCAAAGTACAACCCCAAAACTGGACTAACATGATGTTGGAAAAGACTTGGGCTTGTTGGATGTAGATGTCCTTTTTTGTTCTGAATTATTTATGCAGCTAGTACTACTATAACCAGCTAGGTTTTCTAGATAAAAGTCAGAAGGTATAAGCTTAGTGTCTAGTTAAATCATTATTTGTCCAGTGCACCATCTAGGATTCAGAACATTGAGTTTTGAAACAGACTAACATTGCCTTCAAAATTACATTTATCACATTGCACAACTAGAATGACAGGCTAGCATCATTAGAAAGCAAAAGAAAACCAGCAAGAATGTAGCCTGCCACTAGGTCAAGTAGCTCTTTTTTTTTGAACACTTCCCATCTAAGTAATTTATCTTTCTGACCCAAAGATGTGAACCTCCTTATGAAGACTGAGAAAAGCCAGTAGGGAGTAAGCAACTGATCAGTAAAATGAAATAAAACCCATTTAAAAAAAGGACTTCTGTGTTGCTTTTCATATCAGGAAACTATGCGAACTACTTTAGAGCCCACTTTTCTTTCACTGTAGTAAACAGGAGAATTCACATTGACTTTGGAAAGTGTAACTTTGTCTCAGCTCCTTTTTTTTTAAGAATAAAAGAACTCATTTCTCTGCATATCTGTTGTTTTCCAGTGGGATAAGACTGTACTACAGGAAGTTTTGAAATTAGCTTCTTTCCATGAGACTGGTGATGAATATACATATCTGTATGCCTAACGGCTAACTATGAAAATGTATTTGATTCTTCACTCTTTTACACCGAATGGTAGGAATAAAAAAAAAATTGTTGAAATAAACAACATTGTGCCAACATAAAACTGACATAGTAGAGAATCATAAACTCTCGGACTTTAATGGATAGCTATTTACTCTACTAAGGAGCAGTAAAACGTTGCAATTATGATTTATGACCCTTTTCCACCTTGTTTCATACTGGTGCAAATGGCAAAAAAGAAAGTGAAGGGCAAAGCAGAATAAGGACATGGTCTAGTGAGCAGCTCTTCCATGTTCATTCACCTGGCCCCCTTAGTATCCTAATCTATTTTTTCACTTTCTCTCTTACTCTGGTGAGCCAAAATTAGATATAATATTCCAGATAGGATCTCAAAAGCGTTGAGAAGAGAAGAATGATCAATTATTACAACTTGTTTGCTGCACTAACCAGAGTGTAGTTAGACTTCATTACTACAAGAACATATTGCTGGTTGTTCCCCACTGGATATTTTTCAGTTTGTTGTCCATCGGATCCCCAGATTCCCATCTTTTACTCCAAATATGCTTTCTAGTTAATTAACTCCACCTTGTTCAGTTGCAAGGTGTTGTTCTGTCACAAATGCAAGAATATGTATTTGCTTTTGCAGAACTTATGAGGCTTCTGTTAGCACATTTCTACAGCCTGTCAAGATCCCTTTGAATGTTAGACCCTGACCAGCTAACTGCTCTCTGTCTGCTCCCTCTAGTTTGGAGTCTTTGGAGAATTCACTGAGATGTCTGGTTTTCTGTGGTAGAGGTCCTTATTGAAGATGGTAGACAGTACGAGGCCCACAACTGACCCCAGAGAAGAGCACTCACAACTGGCTGCAAGTTAGACTTGCAACAGTTGACTGCTACACTTTGAGAACAGTTAGTTTTTCACCCACTTTGGATGCAAGTCCATATTGTCTCATCTTGGCTACCAAAACACAAAGATGCAAAATGTCTCACTAAAGTCAAGGTAAACAATAATTCTCTTCTTGTCCAGCCATTTCGTCACCATTCAGGCTGGTCAGGAATACTTTTTCCTTTGATAAATATGTGCCGGTTGTTCCAAGACATCTTCTTGCACTTCATATGCCTGGAATGGCTTCCAGAAGGATTTGGTCCTTAAATAAATTAGGCTGGCCAGCCTGTAGCCCTCTAAATCCTCCTAGTGCCCTTTTTGAAGATGATGATGATGTGCCTTTTTTCAGGCGTCAAGACCTCTCCGCAATTACCCCAGTTATGTCTGTCAGCTTCCTGAGCATGCCTGAATACATCCCATCCGTCCCCATGGACTTGTGCATGTCCAGTTTGCTTAATAATCCATCACCTGGTATTCTTCTTCTATTGATGCCACTACTTCTCTTCCTTAAACTCCCCAGCTGAGCACAGGAAGCTGGGAGGCCTGAGAGCAAACCTTGCCAGCAAAATCTGAGGCAAAGAACATATCTTTTTCAAGTATACTTTTTCAATAACCCTTATTATTAAGTTGTCCATCCAGCAGAAGGCCCATAGTATACCTGGTCTTCCTTTTCCTGATGGCGTGCTTACATAAACCCTTGTTGTCCTTCACAGACCCTTTCCAGCTTCAGCTGCAGTTGAAATTTGGCTTTTCCTACTGCCTGCATGGGCAGTGCTTGCATATTCCTCTGAGGTATCCTATTCCCACTTTCATCTTTCATAAGCTTCCTTTCTTGTGTCTGAACCTAGCCTGGAATCCCTTGTTCAGCAAAGCTGGCCTTTTGTTGTACCTGCTTAATTTCATATATATTGAGATGAAATATTCTTGTGTTCTGAGGAGGTTATCTATTCCAAAGACCCTTACAGTTCTGAAAATAAGAATTTGAACTTCTGGAAGAGCCATTCAAAAAGGACAACTTACAGAATCAGATACTATCCCTACATATTATCACTACACTATCACACTGAGGGTTACAAGTTACACTTATTTAAAAGCTAAAGTAGGAAAAAAAACCCAAAACACAAGTTGTTCATAAAACATAGGAGACAAAATTGAGTGTAACTTAGTTCGTGACGTAAATCAGGAGAGAACTCGCAGTCAGGATGTTTCAGGGATCTTTCCGGTTTGCAATAATTCCATGTAGGAAAACCTAAATCCTGTTTTATTCATAACTCTTGAGCCATTTAAAGTATCAGTGAGCTGAATTCATGTTTGTGATCCTGATCTTCAAGTCCTTTCTCTAACAAACCCTTCTTTTTGTTGGACCTTATCTCTGATGTTCTCTCTTACCTGCCACCATTGATATCAACCTCACTGCCTCACATGCCAATTTCAGCAGAATGCCTGTAGACCTATTTTAGTGGAGTATGGAAATCCCTTTTTTTCTGCAGTGTTGTAAGGCATTAGCTCAGCAAGAGAAAAATTGCTGTGATTATTTTTTTTTTGTTTAATTTTTTTTTATGATGTTACATCAGAGTTCTAGCTCTAGATGAGTAACCAAATTACCTCATTGTGATATCCTGCCCATTCTGTGGCCTTTGCCACTTGCATTGTTTATTATTCAGGAAGTCACATTTCAAATCTCTGTGCAAATTCTTCAGTTCAGGGATCACTTCTATTAATTTTTATGGTGCTTTCCACAAAAAAACCCCAGAGGGATTATTTCAAAGGAAAAGCTGTCGCAGCACAAGTATATTGACAGATAATCTGTCAATAGAATTGCTGGGAGCCCTCAAATTCCTTATAGGATGGTTAAATGAATATTCACTACAGGTGATTTTCTCACACTTCGCTTTGACATTTCCTCGCCTGAAAAGCAGGCACATGACCCAAGTGGGATGACTCAGTGTGACACTGTCTTATAGACAATTTGTCTTTTCATAAAAATACCCAAAGTAATAAAAACGGACTGGCTGGGTAAGTTGTTTGTGCTTGAGGAAAAAGGCTTCTCCCACTCCCCAATTTCTAGGACAGAGGCAGGAATTTTGAGATATTCATTTGAAAAAGTTTATCTCCTAGATTTATCATTTTTCAGTTTTAAAAAAATGATTGTGTAAATGCGATTTCAAAGTAAGGGATCTGTGTAAAAATTACATGATGCATCATCCCACAGTGGGATGATAAGAAAGAATGCCTTAATGTACTCTGTACCAGCTAGATGCAGCAAAAGTACTGGTTTGTATTACTGATCACAGCAAGGCCAGTGTGGGTATTGTCATCATGATCATTACTGTGCTCTTCGGTATTTAATCACTTACACGTGATTACCTGTGTACAGGTAAATGATGGCCTAGTGTATTTGTTCAGAAAAGATAAAAAGAAATGTGTTTGAATACTGAGATCCAGCTCTCAAAATACCATTAGTAAGACAGCTGATTAGTGACTTTGCTCTTAGATGTAGTACGTAATTAAAAAAGCCAACCCACACAAAGACTCTCCTTTGCCAAGTAAGGCATGAACTGTAACAGATGGAATACAATGTGTAGGAACTTCTACATAACCTCTTAGATATGTTAACAAAACCTGAAGACTTCAAAATGGGCTACAGGAGAAACGCTGATATAGTTTATGTGAAAGCCGAGGTTGCATTCTGGGCTCTTTCAGTACCCAACAGCAGAGAGAGGAATAGGGGTACCTTTTCTTTGTAGCTAACAATTTAAAGAATCCATTGTAGGAACAAGGAACGCTGCAGTACCACAATCACCACTTGCAGAGAATAAGAAAACAGTAAAATCATTGAAGAGGGAGAGAAATGAAGAACACAGTAATAGTGACCTCTTCATTAGAAAACCTTGACAAAAGTACTAAGATTTATAGAGCATTGCTTCTATTATGTATTGTTCAGTGCATTAAAAATAAATGAAAAATCTGAACTACTCAAGACATTTCCTATATTTGACTGCTTATTATCAGCCTTGTCTTATTACATCTCATTTATGGTTGCTTTCTTTCATCTTAAACTAACTCAGTGGGAATATCTTGCACAAAAAGTCCTTGCAGGTTTCTTTTTTCTTTTTATTTTCATAGAGTTTTTTAATTTGATGTTTTACTTTTTGTTTGTTCTTTAGGTCGATGACACATCAACAATTATTGCTACATTTACTTTTTAAACAAGAAATACATTGACTTGTCAATCTTTTAGGAAAACGTAAGTGATAACACAGGACAATGTAGGTCTATTCCAATGGTTTCTAAGACATAATCACTTATGATAAATGAGTGTAGTTGTACGTCTTAATAACAGATCATCTTTTTTTCACAAAACAATAGAGAATCCAAAGTGTATGAACAAAAAGTCCCATTTTAAAATCACATTTCCATTTAAAGTAGGGCAACAATTCTAGAGCATAATAGAGTTATTTTATAGTGCACCTTGTCTTGAAGACCAATTCCTTTGAGAGCTCGTAGCCACAAAGGACAAATTTTGCCTTCAGACACCCACATGCTTTTCCCACCGAGTTAAGTGTAAAAAATCATGTGCAATTTTGAGGGCCCAAATAAATTAATTTTTACAATTTCCTTTTGATAATGTTTCAACATGGACCCAAAATACAATATTTTTGAGGGCTATGGATAAATAGTATTGAAGTCTTTCAGGTTACCTGTAGTTACTTTTGAAAAGTTTTCAGAGCTTATTCCTAAACCTGCTCATTGAAAAGAGAATGCTGATGACCAAACAAAATATTAGGGGATTGACCTTAAGAGTGAATTATATCTAATTGCTATACCTATTTTTCTAGTATGAGGGAAACCAAAATCTTATATACTTGTGTGGTCATGTAACTTATTTTCCCTTTTCTCCTCCTTTTTTCCACTTTACTAAAATATTTGGAAAAGAATTATTATCAGAGGAGCCTCAAAGCTACATGATAATCTCCCAAGAACAAATTTTCCCTGAATATAATGGACAAGTATCGGTTTACAAGTGATAGAATCTACATAATCTGGGTTTTTTTTATATAAAACAAACCTTTCAGCATAATGAAATAACTGAAGCTGTTATTTATAACAAGACAAGACATTTAACAAAGGAAAGATAGCAATAGGATTTTAATTGGTCTGATTAAACAGAAAAAAATCGGGTACTTTTTACTTCTCTCTATACTTAACTCCTGTAATTTTCAAGTGTATGGATAAATTCTGCTTATCTTATTTCAGTTATCATCATTGATATGGGAATTTCATCTTCAGAGTTTTTTTCCCTTCCTTTTGTTCTGCTAGTTGCTGTTGGTACACAGTATTCCTTATGAACCTCATCACTTTGCTCCATTTTTTCTGAAAGTAAGACGATTTTAAGGCATGACGTTCCACTGCAATACATGCTCTTACCTTCTGCCATGAGATTGTATGATTAGCTGATGGCTGAATTATTTGGTGATTTGACATGTTTCTGATCACCCCTATGTGGCTTTGCAATAGCTCAACTTGATGAATTCTGCTTATCATTATTTTTTTCTGTTAAGTATGGCATGATATTTCTGTATGTTAACAGCTATAAATTTGATGCAATAATATTTATTCTTTCTTACCTATTCTTACCTACATTTCCTTATATTGCCCTCACAATGGTTTTACTGTACATCATTAATTCTTACTCACATTCCTCCAATCTAATATCGTTGCTTGGCAGCATGGCTGGGGTTATAATGAAATTGATTCCACAATTTAGTTACAACCTAACTGACTATTTCTCTGAAAGCATAGCTGAAAGTATTGTTGTTGAAAGGCTGGAAGTGTTCTGTAGTGGGTTTGGATCTGCGAAAGTCATGCTGCAGATACCCTCTTCACTGGAAGTTTCTTAATCCCCAAATGTACTTCTGATTTTCAAATTAGCTTATTTTATTTATGAATGTTTTTTTTTTTTTTTTTCCTCGTCAACTCGCCTACCTTTAATAAATTCAAGAAAATCTAACAGAGGATAACATATTCACAAAGGTAATATTTTCCCTACAAATATCTGAAAGATGGACTTCCAAAACAGAGTAGAGGTACCCTCTGAGGGACAGGCTACAGCACTAATTTTATACCAAACTTGTTTGATCTATCCAGTTCACACATTTGCATCTCTGGACCAGAAAGCACATATTAACAATTAGAGACATGGGAGGAAGCTAGGGAAACTGCTTTAGACACTGGTCCTGGAACATTTGAGGAAAGGAGGGTACTTTGAAACATGGGGAATATATTAAATTATTATACTGTTGACTACAGAGTTACAGAGAAGGAAAGGAGACACAAAACAAAGTGTGATGAATATGCAGAAGAAACCTGAGTGGGATTTGGACAATTACACAGAGAATGTGTGGGGCACATAGGATCAAAAACTAGATTTCACCAATTCAGTGTCTCCCTGAATAAATTCCACTGGTCACTGTGTCTGCCTTGGGTACTTGTAGTATTTGAACACACAACAGCTTTATTTCTCACTGTTCTAAAGTGAGAAATAGAACTTTACTAACATTTCTGTCCACAACTTCTAATTTTTCTCAATTCATGTTTAATTCACAGTAAACTCTACATCAAGTTTCCTGCTTTCTTGTGTTTTCTATCTTTTT
The DNA here is from genome assembly GCF_964106895.1 of Numenius arquata. Taxonomy (NCBI): domain Eukaryota; kingdom Metazoa; phylum Chordata; class Aves; order Charadriiformes; family Scolopacidae; genus Numenius; species Numenius arquata. The sequence goes on along the minus strand of NC_133576.1, from coordinate 104,393,836 downwards.
AGTTCTGAGTTTCCTGTTATCAATCTGTTTATTTGTCTACATTAGTGTTCTTGTGTTGTTCTTTTACCTCTTTGGTTTAGACGCCCTTGCTATCCGTATATTTTATTTAGTATTACATTCTTGTGAGAAACAGATATCTCCTGTCACAGTGGCATCAGAAGTCCCACCATTAATTCTTTCTTCAGAATATAGCTAAATTCTAGAATTTTAAATTGGAAAATTGAGTATTTAATTCTGGTTTGTTTCTTCATTTGAATTGAAAACAAATAAATGCCTTTATTGGCTGCTTGAATGTTTCAGAGCTTTATTGTCCCTCAATTCTTCTCTTCTCTATTCTCTTCCCATTAACATTCTATGAATAGATTGGATTTTTGCATTCATTGCCTCCAGGCATAGGTACAGTTTTGTTTTACGGAAAGTCAACATTGTTATTGGTATGGCTCCCTTGGTCTAGTTTTGTCCTCTGTTTTTTTTTGCATCTTCTGGGTTAGGGAGGATCTTACCTGTTTGACTACTGTCACCATGTTTCATCTACCAACTGCTGCGCTACAAAATAAAAGCATCCATGCTTGTAAAAATAAACTGTTTCCTTGTTAAGAGGTGTCGTGTATTGTATTCTTCTATGACAACAGCTTAGCCAATTCCATGACCGATTTTAGAGTTCCCATGAGCTGGAGACTTGGAAATTTGAGAAGTGTCAATGTATAAAAAGCCAGCCAAGAGTCCTTATGAAATATAATGACCTTAATAAATTGATACAGACATTTCTCTGTCCATGCTCAAGTTCTGATTTTCGTATCCCTTTCCAAAAATTATTTTCTGTGCTTGCTGAGAAATCAGTTTACAAATGCTTCTAGAGACAAATAATTTTTTTTTCTCCATATGCATCTGACCATCTCAGTTTGACTATTTGTTCTTTTGTTTCTCTTATAAGGGAAGAAATGATATTTTTTTCTTCCAGTGTCTTCTATTTTTTCTACACTCTAAGCTTGAAATCAGAAGTTTTTAAGTTAGTTGGACTGGAATACATAACTCCACTGTGGACGATCTTATCTCAGAATGCGTTCCAGTTCATATATGTTGAAGTATTAAACAGAAAATACTTATCACCACACATGGGGAAGTTAAGAAAAAATCATTCAGGTAAATGACTGTGTGCTCTTGAACGAAATGATAATATTACTATTTAGTTCACACAACTCATATATGTATTGTATGGATTAATTTGAATTCTCTTTGCTCAGCTCTGATTTGTAATGCAGAAACTGCTTTGGAAAAAAAAAACCAAACACCCAAAACCCCAAAACATAAACCAAAAAAAAACCCCAAACCCAACCAAAACCCCACAAACCATGTTCTTAATTTTGAACAAGTCAAAGCTATAAGAGTTGTGTTTGTGAAGACAAACAGCATATTTTTCCTTCAGTAAATAAGGTTAAGAGATATGAAATTTAAAAAAAATTAAAATTTAAATGAATATAGAAGTTCAGAAATTTCATTATTGAGAGATCTTCTTTTGTGTTTTATGCAGCAAACACTGAACAGCTTTCAAAATTACCTGTTTTCAAATCTCCATTTTTCTGCTCCAAACTGAGATAAGAATTCTACAAGGTAGGATGTCCTTTAAATTTCACCTGCAGTGTGAGAAGCTTCATCTTTTCTGTTCTGCAGTAGGAAAATAAAATAATTATTTTTCCTTACCTTGTAATTCTTTGCCATAATTAAGAAGCAGAACTATTAACCCATCTTTAGAGAGGTTAACTGTTCCTTAAAATGAAAGGTAAAAAAAATGAAATTAACATATGGGTATTAGGTATACAATGAGTAATACATATTTTTGTGTCTCCCTTTGCAGCTTCATGGTAAAAGGTTTCTGAGGATTAGTGGTGGATTAGCCATGGTGAAAGTTAGAACATTTTTCAGCTGAAAAATACAAATAGCCATACAAAGAATGGATTATCCCCCCAGTCTAGACAGGAGAATCTGGTTGATGATGGTTTTCCTTAGAGGTCTAAGCATGTTCCATGAGGAAAATAACATTGTGATGCAGACTATTAAAAAAAAAAAAAAAAAAAAAAAAATCAATAGAAGCATTTAACCAAGAAGATGTTTCTACAGTTCATCCCAGAAATACCAAGGAAAGTATCAGTAATTCAGTGAAAAGGAATTCAAGAGTGTAAAAATTAACTATAGAAACCTGTTTTCTTTTTTTATTTTTTTAAACCAGTAATCTTTATTTTCTCACCCTATGAGATAAAATTGATAAAATCTGAGCATATTGTTCTCCATTGTGTAGTGGTAAGTAACCAAACAGAAGTGGTCATCCCCTATTCTTTAGAAACTGAATTGAGTGGAGCCTATTCCAGGATGTTACTGAAGTTACCAAGATTCCTACTGATTTCCACGGGGATAGGACAAAACTCTTTCTCAGTTCACAACAACTAGAAGCTCACTGTCATACTCCTACCCCAAGTTCAATTGTATTCCTACTGATTTCCACGGGGATAGGACAAAACTCTTTCTCAGTTCACAACAACTAGAAGCTCACTGTCATACTCCTACCCCAAGTTCAATTGTAGAGTTAACAAACAAAATTTCATCTCATTATGACTTGCCACATTCCTATCACTACTGTACCATGAGTGCTGTACCAATGACTAGTTGTCTGACTCTTCTCTTTGGAAGGGAAATGTTCTTTTGAATTTCACATCTACATGTTTAAGCTTTACACGTATAAAAGAGATTTCCCTGTAGCACTGTGAAAAGCAGTCCTCTGCATCCCAGTCATAGGTCAGTGTTTTAACAGTCCTTCATTCCACTGTATCTGACAGGGCAGGATGCAAGCTCTAGCAGTCAGAGGGGCAACATAAAGATTGGCCAAGGAGCTCAGCACTGACATAAGAATAAAAAAGCATCTGATTAGTGCATCACTCTAAGTAATAATGTAAGCCTTTTTTAGGCTGCCTACAAATGATACAGCTTTGCTGTTCAAATGGGACAGAGGATTATAAAAAGTCTTTAGTCATAGAGCTGTATTTTAGTTTAAATATATCTCAGTGGTGAGCACAGTCAAAAACCCTAGCAAAACTAACTTTGTTAGTCATTGACCTTTGAAAAGCAGTTTATGCAAGCAACAGCTTCCAAAACTTAAAAAAATCTGCATTATTCCCACTTTTTCTGTAATGCCCTGGGGGACTGTAAAGAACCCCATTTTAACTGGTCTTTTAATCATAGAATCATAGAATCATAGAATGGCTAGAGTTGGAAAGGACCTTAAAGATCATCTAGTTCCAACCCCCCTGCCATGGGCAGGGACACCTCTCACTAGAGCAGGTTGCTTAAAGCCCCATCCAGCCTGGCCTTGAACACTTCCAGGGATGGGGCATCCACAACTTCCCTGGGCAACCTGTTCCAGTGCCTCACCACCCTCACTGTAAAGAATTTCTTCCTTATATCTAATCTAAATCTCTTCTCTTCCAATTTAAAACCATTGCCCCTTGTCCTGTCACCACTCTTCCTGACAAAGAGTCCCTCTTCAGCTCTTCTGTAGGCTCCCTTCAGGTATTGATAGGCTGTTATAAGGTCTCCCCGGAGCCTTCTCTTCTCCAGGCTGAACAACCCCAGCTCTCTCAGTCTGTCTTCATAGGAGAGGTGCTCCATCCCTCTGATCATCCTCGTGGCCCTCCGCTGGACCCGTTCCAACAGGTCCATGTCCTTTCTGTGTTGAGGGCTCCAAAGCTGGACACAGTACTCCAGGAGGGGTCTCACGAGCGCAGAGTAGAGGGGCAGAATCACCTCGCGAGACCTGCTGGCCACACTTCTCCTGATGCAGCCCAGGACACGGTTGGCTCTCTGGGCTGCCAGTGCACACTGCCTGCTCATGTTGAGCTTCTCATCCATAAGCACTCCCAAGTCCTTCTCCTCGGGGCTGCTCTCCAGCCATTCTCCACCCAACTTGTATTTGTGCCTGGGGTTGCCACGTCCCAGGTGCAGGACCCTGCACTTGGCTTGGTTGAACTTCATGCAATTTGCACGAGCCCACCTCTCCAGCCTGTCTAGGTCCCTCTGGATGGCATCCCTTCCCTCCAGCGTGTCAACTGCGCCACCGAGCTTGGTGTCATCAGCAAACTTGCTGAGGGTGCACTCTATCCCACTGTCCATGTCACCGACAAAGATGTTAAACAGTACTGGTCCCAGTACCGACCCCTGCGGAACACCACTCGTTACTGGCCGCCACCTGGACATTGAGCCATTGATTGTAACCCTTTGGATGCGGCCATCCAGCCAGTTCCCTATCCACCGAGTGGTCCATCCATCGAATCCATGAGTTTCCAATTTTGAGACCAGGATGTCGTGCGGGACAGTGTCAAATGCTTTGCATAAGTCCAGGTAAATGACGTCAGTCGCTCTGCCCTTGTCTACCAAGTCTGTGGCAGTATTGTAAAAGGCCACCAAATTTGTCAGGCACGATTTGCCCTTGGTGAAGCCATGTTGGCTGTTTCCAATCACTTCTTTATTCTCCATGTGCCTTAGCAAGGATTTCAGGAGGATCTGCTCCATGATCTTGCCAGGCACAGAGGTGAGACTGACCGGCCTGTAGTTTCCCGGGTCTTCTTTGTTTCCTTTTTTGAATATTGGAGTTATGTTCCCTTTTTTCCAGTCAGTGGGAACTTCACCAGACTGCCACGATTTCTCAAATATGATGGAGAGGGGCTTAGCAACTTCGTCCGCCAGTTCTCTCAGGACCCGTGGATGGATTTCATCAGGTCCCATGGACTTATGCACCTTCAGGTTCTTTAAGAGGTCTCGAACCTCGTCTTCTTGTACTGTGGGTGCTTCTTCATTCCCAGAGCCCCTGTTCTTGCCCTCCGTGACTTGGGCAGTGTGGTTAGGGCCCTTGCCAGTGAAGACTGAGGCAAAGAAGTCATTCAGTAGCTCAGCCTTATCCACATCCTGGGTGACCAGGTCTCCCGTTTCCTTCCGGAGGGGACCCACAGCTTCCCTCGTCTTATTTTTATCCCTGATATATCTATAGAAGTTCTTCTTGTTATTTTTCACATCCCTGGCTAGATTTAGTTCTGCCTGGGCTTTCGCTTGCCTGATCAGGTTTCTGGTGACTCGGACAGCTTCTCTGTATTCTTCCCAGTCTACCTTTCCCTGCTTCCACCCTCTATAGGCCTCCTTTTTGGTCCTGAGTTTGTCCAGCAGTTCCTTGTTCATCCACGCCGGCCTACTGGCTATTTTGCCCGATTTCTTCTTTTTTGGGATGCACCTCTCCTGAGCTTGGAGGAGGCAATCCTTAAATACCACCCAGCTTTTTTGGGCCCCTCTCCCTTCCAGTTCTTTTTCCCACGCTACCTTACCAATCAGATCTCTCAGGAGATCAAAGTCTGCTCTTTACTAGAAACCTGTCTGATCTAAGGAGAAAGAAAACATCTTAAATAGATCTGTAAAGAACACTTCCCCCCCCGAATTTGCAATCATTTTTGTGACAACAGTGTTTATGTATTTGAGAAGAGGCCAGTGTACAAAACAAGTACAAAAAAAAAAAAATACTGATTTTATTCAAGAAATAATGCAAAGTGTCCATCGTCTTTCCTTTGAGTAGTGAAATTTAATGAGATACCAGGTTAAAAAACCCAATCAGCATTGATGATTCTAGCTGTGTCTATTTTAGGAACTCAATCCACAGGCAGTAGCAGGTAAAATAGATGACTAGCTATCTAGTTTGAGTACATGAGCAGGCTCTTGACATGGATTTAAGATGCAGCCAGATCACATTCTGCGCTTCTGTTTCCAGGAAAAGGAAACCGGGTGACTGAAAGACAGAAGGCAGCTGCACAATTCTCTGAACCAGGACTGCAGGATACACAATGTAGTAACTCTATAGTGTAGTCAGGACATAACCCCTCATATGCCATGGGAGTATTCAGTCAGGTTTAAAAGATGGAGATTTTTAGTGCATCTGATTAATAATTTTACTTATGACATGCCAAAAATGGGCAAAAGCCAACATCTTTCTTTTTTTCAGAAAGAGAGAGAGAAGATAACCCAAACTACCAAAGTTAACTACGGGAAGATCTAAAAAATAGGCTGCTTGATGAAGAGGGAAAATTGAGATCATCTTGTTTAGGTACCTACACGTAATAGAAAAATGAATATTTATGGAGAACTTAGGAAGTCTAATTTCAGCCATAGTTTAAATAAGAAAAAATCTTCCCTGCAAAATTCATCCTGAACTAAAAAAAAAATTCTTGAGCAAAAAAGATTTTCCCTAATAAACCTCAAACTCAGCAGTACGTTCTGTCCCTTTAGACTGAAAACATTTCAATTATTATATTCATTACTTATTATTATATAATAATCTTTCCTTCTGTAAAGATTTCTACTGTAAAAGTTTCCTTGGCTTTCATACATGTACTCTAGACTTTGTTTATCATTTCACCCAGACACTGGTACTGTTTCAGAAATCAAGAGAAAGAAATAAAGCAAAATAAAAATAAAAAAAAAAAGAAATCAAACAAAGAGTAGAAATATAAAGATGCAAAGCCAGCAAACACACAAAATTGTAGCTTTCTAACTTTAAAGGCATGAAAAAGAAAGACTGAAAGAATTATAATAAGGCTGAAAGTTAAAAAGAGCAAAGATGTGGGAGTGGAATTTCGAAACGAGACAAAAGAAGGAAAAAGAAAGGCCAAACAAGAAAAGTAAATTATCATAATGAAAACTAAAAGCCTCCCTTCATCTGTCTTAAAAATAGATACTAATGTTTTGCAGATTAACTTTGCTTTTGTAATTATGGATTTATGGAGAAAAGAATGTCGGTGAACTAAACTACTCACTTAGGGAGTGTATCTAAATCCATGGCATAGCAGAAACAGCTGTTGCCCATTATGCTTGCTTTTTGATGATAAGTGGTAAGAAAGGTTGGGAAAAGGTGACCATTCAGCACTTTTTATAATGAGGTAATGGCTCCAATGATGTTAGCAAAATAATTAAAAACACCATCAGTCCTATTCTCTGTGAAGATGCTTAATGTTCTTTCCATCTCTCCCTGCTGTCCTAAAATGTATTCACATAGTGAGTAATATTGGAGGGTAGACTAAAAATGGAGTAAATCAGAATTAAAGAAGATTTTGTGCATTACATACAAAGTCTTAGTCCAAACTGGGTTATACAGTGTTCCTACACTACATATTTAAATTGAAACTATTCTTTTGTTCTCATAAAAGGAACAGTAAACTTTCCTCTGTAATGTCTTTGACTGGAGAGCTTTTTCTATATGTTATTCACGAAAGACACATGAATTTTCATATGAAAGTCTTTAATTTCATTTGTCTTTTTAGTCATCCCATATACAAGGATAACATAATATGTCACCCTAATAACAAATATGCTAACATTTTTGTGGTGGGTTACTTTTGGCTAGCAGCCTAACTCCCACAAGTCCCACAGAGCTGCTCACCCATTCTCCTACCTCCCCTCCCCCTCCCATGTAGGACCAGTAGAGAAAAAAAGAACAGGAATGAGAAAGCTGATGGTTCTACATAAAGATAGGGAGATTACTTACCAATACTGTCATGAGTAAAAAAAAAGACTTGACCTGGGGAAAATTAATTTAATTGATTGCTAAGTAGAATAAATAATTTTGGGTAGTGGGAAACAAAAAGACATATACCAAAACAACACCGTTCCTCCCCCTTTCCCAGGCTCAACCTTAGCCCTTCACTCCCGACTCCTCTACCTCTTCCTCCCCCAAGCAGTGCAAGGGGAGGGGAATGGGAGTTGCAGTCAGTCAATAAAGGTTCCTCTCTGCCAGTCCTTCCTCCACACACTTTTCCTCTCTTCCAGCATGGGTTCTTCAGGAAAATCTTCTCTATTGTAGGGCTGCCACAAGCTGCAGGGATTACCTCTTCCTCCACGGAGCACCTCCTCCTCCTCTTCCTCATCTTCCTTCTCTGAGCATGATATTCCCTCTGCTGTTTTTCACTCTCTCCTCCACCCCCACTTCTCCTTCTCTTCCTGTCCAATATTTTCTGACCTGTCTTAAACATGCTTTTGTGGAGGCATAACCACCTTGGATGATGGGTTCACCTGTATCCTCTGCTGGGTCCTTTGGAGCTGGCAGGAACTGATCAAGTCCAGCATGGCCTCTCCTTATAGATGCCACCCCTGCAGTCCCTTCACTGTCAATACGTTGAGACCTGCACCCAGTACAAGCTTGTACTAGGCCCCCTGACATACATAATTTGGAATAGTGGAAACCTTAAAAGAGAAAGCCTGCATGCAAAGAGCCGTTTTACTTAAGGTTTTCAGTACCACAGCCATTGATCAAATGACTTGAAGAATGGCATGGAGCTGAGTTCCTTCATTCAACTTTATAATCTAGGTGATAATGTTTATTCTTCACATCTAGAATCAGCCATTTCCAAGGACCCCAATGATTTATGCTGGCTTTCAAGAAAAGCCTAGAAATGTCAAAACTTAATTCTAGGTCTAGTTGTTCATGTATGTCCCCATGCTTTACATTTTGCACATAGCACATAAAGATGCTAAACTCGTAAGAGGAATAGGAGAATCAGATCTTTCCAAACCTACAGGATGTTCTGGAAAACAAGCGAGGCATCTTGTAGCAATAATTCCCTTTACATTAGTTTCTGCAGATGGCTCATTAGCAAAGAGGCATTATGACCAGGGAGGAAATTTGCTGCTTCTTAATTTCACTTCAGAATAAGATAAATAAGCATCTTATGGGATTCACTAATACTTCAGAAAAGAATGTACGTTTTGCACCTAAAAGCAGACTGATATTCTCATTTCATCAAAAAAGGCTTTAATTGGAACACACCATAAAATTCACAGCATAAGATAGAAGACAGAAGAATGTCCACCCCTGGGCCAGAAGGCTTCAGAAATCCTAAATGTATGAGATTTTAGAACTGAGTTTTTGGAGATGATAAAAAGTTGTTTTTTTTTTCTTTTATTCAAGATTTTGGACTGTCAAATCACTTTATAGGTTTTAATGAATAGTTAAAACATTGTTACTTGCTTGGGCAGATGGAAGAGAGAAAAACAAGGCATATGTTCATTCATCCTTAACAATCCTTTAAAACTGAAATTGCGGTTTGCTTTATCTCTTTTCTCTGATGCCTTGTTAGTATAAATGTCCCTCCTCTCTATTGAACAGATCATAGGTCTAGGACAAAAAACCAAACCAAATCAAAACAAAAAACCCAAACACCCCAGGAGACTCACTAAAAAAACAAATAAATAAGTATTCAGTATAAAATAAGAAAATCGCATAAACTGTTGTCAGAATCATTGGGTGGAAATGTACATTGGCTAAAATGAAGATTTAAACATACTGAGCAGTGTCTCAACTCCCTGAACTCCATTGTTGGTGACCCAAACAACCTAGAAACATTAGTATGAGAGAAGTGGAATATTTACCTCTCAGAATTGATCAAGTTTTTGTCACCGGCATGTGTAGGTTAATTTACCAATTAGAAGCAAAGAAGATCTTTAGGTGATCAGTATGAATAAGGAGGCAAATAATTGGGGTATACTGGATCTCCCTCCTCAGGTCCTCAAAGATTTCTATGGATATTGAGCATACAGGGAATACAGGCAGGTTTTTATAGACTTACTGGATTGCATTCTCTCCTTATCATGATGCCAGAGTCATCAGCCTTGGGTATTAGTGAAGTTATTCCTGAAATCAATAGATTATATTCCAGACAGCACTGCAATGCAAACTGGCAAATCTTAACTCGCTTGTCACATTAAAATGTATGCATGATAAATCAATAAATATAAATGTGCTTAGTGAGAAATAGTTGTTCTAGATTAATTTTACAACTTATAACAGTATTAGATTGCTTATTCCCCATAGGGAAGGAATTCTATTATCTTGCTGTAGCCTAAAAGAAGACAGGTAGAGTTTTCAAGTAAACAATTTGGATGGGAAATTACTATTTTTCATATATTACATTTATGGCTTAAAAATGTTTGAAGCAATGAACAAACTAACCTTCTCTAAAAGAAAAAATAAAAGAAAGTAATCGTGAAAAAGAAAACTATAAGAGTTTAGCTAGACCAAAATGCTTTACACCTGAAAAACCAACTAACTACTATTTGAAAGGTCACTATGAAAGCATTAGCATTTAATCAAAAGTAAGAACATAGCTTTATTTCTAATAAAATTAAAACTAATTAGAGAAAACAGATGTTCTTCCCCAAAGCCTTGCTATGGGTGAGGGGGAAAGCACCATACATGTATAGGCAAGAATTTACTATTAGTATAGATGAGGTCTTAACCTTGCAACCAAAATGCAAGTGGTAATTATTAGTCCAATTACAATAGACAATTCTAGACCAAATTATCTAGTCACTTCCTCAAGAATGGTCCAGTGAAAGTGTTATACATTAAATTTTTGTTATCTACCTGCCTTCTCTGGAACTCTTCTGAGTGTTTCTCTGGGTCAGCAGTGTTAGGTTTTGCTAATAAAATGTAAGGGACCATCATGAGAGGTCATGACCCCAGTGTCCAGGATGCATTAACACTGATAGTTGGGAACCCTTTCTCAGTCTTGGGGTCTGCTTAGGGTTATTTTCTCTATATTTTCTTAATGCTGTTATTCTTTTCATTGGTTCATAGATGAAATTTAAAAATTACTAAGTATATAAAAAGAATAAGTTATAAAAAGAAATACTACTGTTGTTCTCAAAAAGGATGTGGGTAAAGTTAATGATAAAGCACTAAAATAAAGTCATTGCTTGCTGTACAGTGACTGCCTAGCTTTGTCAGACCTACAATATGTGGCATTTAAAGAGTTAAGCAAAAAATACGTTAGCCAATAATCAAGTTGTCACTCGACCATTAGACAATTGTTATAACAGCTAAAAACAACCTAGGCCAAGACAAGTCCAGATAACTGCTGAGACCCCGCAGTGTCAGGTCAATGCAGCTCTTGTGACCTTTTATTAGTAATTGCACAAGTTATATTTACTGGGCTACAGGTATATCCACAAAAAAAAAAAAAAAAAGAGAGAATGCTATCCTTTTTATTGAAATAATTGTTATGTAGACAAAAAAATTTATTTACTTAAGAAAGTTTCTGTATTTTCCATACGTACATCAATCTTCTATCTCACCACCTGTTCACAAAAATCAAAGATTCATCTATCTCTGTAATTCATGGTGGACTGGATAGAGCTCCATCTCATTCCAAATTATGTATCTTCCTCCATTCCCACTGTTAAGTTCAGCAATGGAAGAAGCAGGGAAATTTTTAAATGTTCAGTCAAAATATGCAAGGAAATAAAAAATTATCAACATGACTATTTTTCCAATATGGTATCCATGAATTCATGGCTGGTTTGGATAGAAAGGGAAATTTGATTGAGCTCTAGATTCTGCAGATGCTCAGTAAGCAAAACCCAAAATATTACTCAATTTCAAGTAAATTGTACATAACGATTTGTTTGTGCACTGTCCATATTCCAGGATGACACCTATTAAAATCTCAGAACAGAAAAAAATATATTAAAATTATAGGGAATATTTCTCCATAGAGATCACAGAATGGTTGAGGTTATAAGAGATCTCTGGAGGTCATCTGGTCCAACCTCCCAGCTCAAGTAGGGCCACCTAGAGCCTGTTGCTCAGGACCATGTCCATACTATTTTTGAAGATCTCAAAGAATGGAGATTAAACAGCCTCTGTGGGTTTTGACTGTCTCCAGAGATGGAGACTCCACCACCTCTCTGGGCAGCTTTTTCCAGTGCTCTGCCACTCTCAAAGTGACTTTTCCTATTAGTGCCATTCTCCTCGCAGCCTTTTCCCTCACCAGCAGGATTGAGGAGAACACCACCTGGGCCCACATGCCCTTGACTACCATCCTCAAAGTTCTGCAATCACTTTTGATACCGTCAAGGTGTCCCCGGCAGTATCATTTGTGCCCACATGGAATAAGAGCAGGGTGTAGTAGTCAGAGGGATGTGTGAGTTTTGGCAACCCCTCCACTATGTCCTGGGTCCTGGTCCCTGGCAAGGTAGCAAGCCTCTCAAGATAATTGGTAGGGTTGGCAGATGAGTGCTTCTGACTCACCAATTCTTCCTGGTAGCCTTACATAGTTTGGGCTTAGGTGGACCAGGTTCTTCGCTTTGTAGGCACATCTGGGTCCTCTTCAACTTGATGATGGTGAACGTAATTTTACAGTTGTAAGCAGTTAAGTGGGGCAGCAGCCTTCCTCTTTGTTCTAGAACTCACCAAGTTCCATCCTTCCCCTTCTCCAGAGATTTCACTTACCTTGATAGTAGAGATAGACACTGCTTGCTTCTCTACTGCAGGTTGGCACTGAGGCTGTTCAAGCTGTTGAGTCTCAGAGAAGATCCCAAATGTCTCACATATAGATGGTTGGTTGTCTTCTCTGATGTTTTCAGGTATAATGGATGGAAGCAGCTGTGTCTTGGGAAACAGGCAACATTCGTTTCTACATACCAATTTGAGACATTCAATGGGCAAAGGCTCTTGTTCTATGGTGGCAGGGAGTAGGTTGTGCTTTTTGTGCGCTATAACAGACATGAAGGCACAGGGGAGTTGTGTTGGGATGGAGTTCTGAGGATCTCAAAACCAGTAAAATACTTTTATATACAGTTTGTCTCTTACCTGTATCAGTGACACATTCTTCAATAAGTGACAGACAGAAAAAACCCCACCCAATTACGTCTTACTTTATATATTTTTTGATTCTAACATACTTTAATTATTCTGCCTTATTATGTAGGAAAGTACTTATTTCTTTCAGTGTACAGGAGTAGTACTTACCCTTATAACTTAATGAAGTGATGAAGGGCAGATGTCTGAAGGGCTAGGTAAAGTGAAATCACCCTGAATTTTTTCTAAACTTATATTAATTTGTTTTATACACTCTTGCTTTGGTCTGGTACTTTGGGATGAATGGGATGGATTATCTTTATCATGTATCATTCCAAATAAAATTGTGTCCTTTTTTATTCTGCATTGTCTACAGACCTTAATATAGTACACCAAATACCAAAAAAAACCCAAAATCAAAAAAACAGCTGTGATTTTGAATTCCAATTGAAATCGTTGTGTAAAGTTATTGTTTTGCAAACGTATGGTATGAAAAGGGTAGACTGCAGTCTTATTTGGGTACAGTGCTTCTCAGGAGAAATATCCCACAGCATATTGATTTGGAAACTATGCAAGAACAAGTCTATAAACAAGCATTTTAAAAACAAATCTGCTACTACCGCAATTTCAGCTGTAGTAGAGACACGAAGTACTTTTAACGCTTAGATGAAGCTTGTAAGATAGCAGACAGCCTCATTTCCATAGCAGCCAAATTTTATGAAGCCCTAAGCCAATTATTTAATTAGCTAATTTGCTCAGTCACAAATAATTTGCACATAGCTCTAAATGTCAGATTTGAAAACACTGGGGAGAGTTAGTCCTAGTGGAAAGTATATTATTGAGACTAGAATTCCCTTGCAAGTTTTTTTCCAGGAAGTCTCAACAGGTTTGAGGGATGAAGATCAGTTTCTATTGGTAATTGTGTTAAGCAGTAGTGAGGAAAGAGGAGAAAACAGTCGCATGAATCTTAATAGATGATAGATGATGAGCTTGGTTGCCTAAACAATTCTTATAGAGATATTACATCTCTCTAATATCTCATTTTAACTCTGAATAATTTCTAGGCATATGCACGTTCGTGAGACAAATAGACTTGTCCACCTTCCTACTAATTTTAAGAGCGGGAATTTTAGCCCTTTGGAAGAAAAGAATGTTTAAATTTTCCTTTAGCCCATATGCTTTCTATCAGCTTATACTGTTGCAATCTCCAGATCTATTGTGTTTTCTAGAATTCACTTGTCCTCTGGTCATTAAACCTTTCTGCCTGCATAGTGCCATTTTTTAAATACCTCTTCCTCCCTGTAGCTTTATCTCTGCTCTTTCTATGGTTCTTCTGCTTTCCAAGACAGGAAGAAAACAGAAGCAAAAGAGTTTTAAAACTCTTGCCCTGGCTTTTGCCCCCTTAGTGATGTACTGTAACAGCAAGAGAACTGGAAAATTCATTTACCAGTTTCTTCAGCAACCCTTTTGCTTACCTGCTGAGTGAGAACAGTCATTCTGAAGAATTGTTCTTCTAAGACTTCCCCATCCCTGAAATCAAGTAATTTGCAAGAGGTTTCTAGGTCATGGCAATACTGCATCATGGGGAAGTAAGTGAGAGAAGCTTTGGAAGAATTCTACTGGGTTAGCATTAAGTTTTTCTCCCTACTAATTGCCATTCCCAAAAAGATTTCCAAAATATCTTTGCAGCAGCTCCTGTCCCCCACTTGGAACAATCTTTCTTTTGCGTGTGTCTAGTTATTTCTCTTGTTTTCCTTGGAATCCCTATCACACTTATTTTTTCCCCTAGCAGCTGTGATGTTCCTGTCTTCACACAAATACTTTTGGTCTCTTCTATCAAGATTAGAGTTGCTGAGTTTTCAGGAGAACAAAAAAAAAAAAAAAAAAATCCTGCTCACGAGTAGGAATATGAAGGTAAATCAAAATTGTCAGCGTTCAGCATTTCTTAAACCCCAGATTTTTAAGACACCACCATGTCTGGAAAACTGATTCCTGAATACTGAGTGATTGCAGAGAGATAACTAGAATGTTTTTTCTTTGCTCTGTGTGACCTTTCAGCTTAACAGGTACAGTCAATGAAGTATGATTTGAAATCTTCAGCCATGAAGGATTTCATATACTAGGGAATGTTGTGTTAAAAGTTACATATAAACAATCTGTGTTGACTTCAATTTTGCATTTGAAAATGGTCGGTAGAAACACAGCACTGTGGAGAAAGCAAGAAAGGTTTTTCTGCTTCTATTTTCTGTATGTTCAAAACAATGCCAGTAATCCAGCTACATAGATACATACACATAAACCAGACTACCTCAGCTAGTATGTCATGTAATGATTTATTTTGTAATTTCCTCTCTCTCTTACACAAGCACACACACTCACACATCCACACACATAAATATTATTTTTCAGCCGTTATCTCAGAAATATTTGGATTCTGCTTCACAAATACAGAAAACAGGCTGCAAGGCTACTGTTATTAGCTCTGTTCTCTGTGTTACTTTATCTCTTCTAGAGACAAAAGCATAATTAAAACACCTCTGTTATATTGTCAAAAAAAAAACTGATTAAAGAAAGTTAAAGATAATTTCAACAAATAAAAGTTTATAATAAAAAACCACTCAAGGCTAAACAAGCAGATGCCCAGCAATCCCTAATCTCTCAAGTTTTACACATAATTCAACCCTTATATAAATGCTAAAGGTAATATTGGCTCTGAGAACATAGATGTTTATCCCCAGGCCATCAGCAATAAAGCTGGCTTCATGTAGCATGATAAGTAAATGCAGATACATATTAAAGTTATTATTGGTTTACTACCTTATTTCCTTCACGTTGTAGGCAAAAGCTTCCATCTGTTGTTGTACAATATTAAGCTCCCCTGTTTAATCTCCTTATTGTTTAATTTTCTCTTTTTTTTTGTTGTTTTTCAAAGACCAGTTTTCATTTTTTAATCATTTACTGTAACACTATTTTTTCAACATTGCCTACATTGTTTTCTTGCAGTCCTTTCATTTAAGTATGTCTGAAGCCAGTTGAAATATGGCAGGAAAAGAATGAGTCATAAATAAAACAGACCACAGTATTTTCTCTGATTATTGCACAGGTGTTCCATAGTTGAAGGAAGGAAAGATGCTGGCCACAGGGAGACATTGGAAATGTATATACTAATGTTTCATATGAAATAAAGAATTGTCCTGATATAATGCTTTATCTTGGTGGATGAGAAGCTCAACATGAACCAGCAGTGCACGCTGGCAGCCCAGAAAGCCAACCACATCCTGGGCTGCATCAAGAGAAGTGTGGCCAGCAAGTCGCAGGAGGTGATTCTACCCCTCTACTCTGTGTGCGTGAGACCCTACCTGGAATACTGTGTCCAGCTTTGGAGTCCTCAACACAGGAAGGACATGGACCTGTTGGAACAGGTCCAACGGAGGGCCACGAAAATGATCAGAGGGCTGGAGCACCTCCCCTATGAAGACAGGCTGAGAGAGTTGGGGTTGTTCAGCCTGGAGAAGAGAAGGCTCTGGGGAGACCTTATAGCAGCCTTCCAATATCTGAAGGGAGCCTCCAGGAGAGCCGGAGAGGGACTCTTTGTCAGGAGATGTATTGACAGGACAAGGGGTAATGGTTTTAAATTGGAAGAGGGCAGATTTAGATTAGATATTAGGAGGAAGTTCTTTACTGTGAGGGTGGTGAAGCACTGGAACAGGTTGCCCAGGGAAGGTGTGGATGCCCCATCCCTGGAAGTGTTTAAGGCCAGGCTGGATGGGGCTTTGAGCAACCTGGTCTAGTGGAGGTGTCCCTGCCCATGGCAGGGGGGGTTGGAACTAGATGATCTTTAAGGTCCTTTCCAACTCTAACCATTCTATGATTCTATGATCTTGATACCATGCAAATGGTCTATATTTGAATTCACCAGTTGAAAATTAAAATAAAAGATTTTCTTTTTATGTGATGGTTCGGACAATAGAAATTATTTAGTTTGGTTGCTGCTTTATGTGATAGAAATTGATGATTCATTATCTTTTGTTTTTGTTTGGTTTTAATCCTGGACACTGTTATAAAATCAAAATGGTTTGTCTTCTTGCCCCACAAAGGTGACCTACCATTTGCACTCTTAACATCTGGGCACAGTTGTAAAATAATTTTTTTACTAATTTATGACCTTGTTTGAAAGAACGACAACACTACTGTCAGTTGCATTCCAAGATTAAAAAATTGTTTTATTAAAAATGACAGGTAGACTTGAAAGATCTTCCAATCCAGATTTGATTAGGAAGTCCATATGACATGAGTCTAATAACAAGTTATGGGACACGGTGAAAACCATTTTTTTCCTACTATGACTGAACTGTCTGGTGACTAAAATACTCTTCTCATAATGGTTCTGGAAGATGGTTGAATTATAATTATGACACTGGCAAGAGTACACCCATATCAGTGTTTTTTCTTTTAACTGTGATATTGAACTCTTTTGATAGCTCTAATTAATGCTGGTGGCAAATTGTGTTGTGATACTTTGGAGTTTCCCTCTGAATATCACTTTTGCAGGAATTTGTGATTCTTTTTTCTTCCTTTCCTTGATTTAACTTTAAGCTTATTTTTAATGGAAAAAAAATAAAAAGAACAATTATTACTATTTTTTAAGGTTCTATAACCTTAATTAAGGAGAATCGTAAAGTACGTGGACAAGTACATAAACACAGTATTGCCTTCATGAAGGAGATTCATAAAATAGAGAGAGAAATACATAGTCAAACTCTGTCTCCCATTATTTGCCAAGGTAAACATAGAGGATTTCTACTAAAATGAGACACTCAGACTTTGCTATAGCTGACCAGAATTTGGTGTAAAAATCATGTTTATCATACATATTTCTAAGGTCCAATAAGAGAACAACACCTTTTGTTGAAAGAATAAAAACTCTTTACATAGATTGCATTTTCTATAACATTCTAATTTAGTATAAGATAATCAGTAAGTAAAGACACAATGTGTACTAGGTTCCTTCAAGGATTATTCTTCAGTAATTTATGTAGTAGGGATGTTTGTTTAAGCAGATGGAGTCTCATCATTTCAGTTGTCATAAATAAAATTGCATATTAGAACTTACAAAACTCAACTGCTGAATCAGAGGAATATTGTTATTTTAGTGTTTGTGATACATTGAAATAAATGTTCCTATCAGAGTACCAGGGGAGAAGTTGTTTATATGCCTCAGAACATATATCACTAAATAGTGAATTTTCTGAAATGTGCATGACAGAACTTTGTAACTTCTTGCTGTATTATGAAATCACAGACAACAATCTTTGGGAAATGTGAAGTCAAATCACTTTTGGGGAGCAAAAAAGGAGGTGGACTGCCCACGCAAAATCACTGAGCTTCAGTTTGGATTCTCATCCTATGCTATGCAGTCACGTTAGAGCATCATAATTGTCACCTCAGGCATCAAAATCTATCTATTTATTTAATTAAATCATTAAAAGAAACCAGTTTGACTAGCAAAGCAGTAATGCAGTTGCATGAATACAGCGAGGTTAGCTAAAGGCCAAAGGACAGAGCCTGAGGCTGACCCCACAGTTAACATGCCCGTGTGATAGCTCTCTCTACTGCCATAAACCAATCACTCTCAGCAAAGGCGTTTTCCTGAAACCTGGTAAATATTCACACAAGAGATATGGGTGAATTGCCTAGGAAATCTATTTGAATCTCATACAGACATTTTGAAAGGTGTAATCAAAAGGAAATTGTCCTACTGCAGGGGGTAGTGAATATCAAAATAAAGCGATAATAATAAAGTCTCAGAACCATAAAGAAGCTGTCAGCCCTTTCTGATACAGAAAGGATGGGAAGTTTAAAGACATGTAAGCACATTAAGGTCAGCCTTTTACTCTACCTGAAACTGATTTGGGCAAGTTTACTTCACAGTAAAAGTAGAATGCCTTGTGTTAAGGATATTCTCATCTTACTCATGCTAGTTTCCCTGAGGTTATAATAAACACAACTTTTTGTTTGTTTGCTCGACTTCTTCTCAGGAGTGAAGATAACCCCTTAGAAGACAAGATGATGAGGAAATGTGTATGAAAAGAGCAATTTGACAGCCTCATATTTTGTAAGGTGTTTTAATTAACTTCATAGAATGGGATTCATCTCACATACCTTCAGACATCTAAAAAGTAATTATCTATTTCTATGCTAGTCATCTCATTTCCCTTTCTCAGAAGAGAAATAGTTGCCTGCATTCCCTACTAAAGCAAGTTACTAAAATCACCCTTGGCAGTTTCAGTATCCCTCCACTGACTATATATAAGGGCGCTCTGATTACCAGCTTAGATTTATATGACTTAATGATGCCTAAGATTAAATTAAATTAATGGCATCCATTCTTCCTTTGCAACAGTTTATTTTCCACAAAACCAAGGCAACCCTGAAATATCAGTATAGTAACACCCTATGTGACTGTTTTTTCTTCTTTTAAATAGCACTACTTTGTAGTTATATGTACTGTACAATAGATTAGTGTATTATCAGTCTGCAGAGAATGATGCTATGAACTCTCTGAATCTTTTGGGTTTTTTGTAAATACATGGATGTTTATGACAAGAATTTTTCAAAATTCTCACAGAAGTAGAAAAGTGTATTTTCTTAGTTCTGATACCAGTTCTTCTGGACAATTGTGTACTATTCACTGCAAAGAATATCCAGAGAATGATATTAAAAGTATGTGTCATTATGATGACATAATGGTAACAAGACCTTATCTCTGCCAAATCATGGTTGTATTGATGTCAATGGGTTTATTTCCATTGACTTCTACAAGACTAGAATTTGGAATAATGATCTACCAGACTATGTCAGATCTGAGTAGGTTGTTCTGAATTAAATTTGGCACCAATCAACACCTCAGATGGACAGTCAAGGCTTGCCTTGGTTGTAAAAGCTGTAGCAGGATGAACTTTTCTGTCACAGTGAAACTAATAAATATTCATGATGATGTTCCTTTTGATTTCAGTGAAATTAGTGGGGTTCAGCACACAAGATATTGCATGACTGAGCTTTAGCAGGGTCTACATATGCTCCAGATGGAAAAGTCTGGTGAGGATTTATTGCAGTCATATATTGCTGGGAGAACCCTCTTTCTGAAAAGGTTTTACAAGCCACATAGAACTGGCCAATCCTTTCATTTGATCAGAATAGAGGTGTCTTCTGAACAGAGCTGATCAGACACAGTACAAATGAAGAATACGCCAAATCTAGGTCCAATTGATGTCATCATTAGCTCTACTCTCACCAATTCAATGGGACCAAGATTTGACCTAAAGTCAAAAGGTGAGCAATCATGGGAAAGCAAGCAAAACAGTTGGAGATTTTATCCAAAACAGTCTTCCCAGAGAGAGACAGAACCTGGATGAAAGAAAAGACAAAGTAAGAGCTAGTACATAGCTGAAATCCATTAACAAAGGGTTTTCGGTTTCATTTAATGTGGCTTCAGGTATCTAATGACAGGCACCTGAATTTGGATGTAAGAGAATTGAGTAGTCAAAAGGAAATCTTGAAAACTTATATACATAATATAAAAGAGAGATAAAACTGTATGCTGACTTTTCCCATCCAGGTGTAACTATTGAGTATTTCATTAATAATGATTGTGCATGGTTTTAAGTTCAGAACAAACTATTTTGAGTAGGTAGATATGTGTAACCTACTTCAGAAAGTTATTAAACTGAGTTATTTTCAAGATAATGAAATCATATGAAAATAGATGTTTTTAAACTCCTACTTAATAGAAAAAGAATGTACATAATGTTCAGTACCTAGAGGCACAGCTATTAAAATGTATCAGAAGTTATGAAATGAAGACAAAGCTAGCAGATGCATGAAGAAGATTCTAAAACTGAATCATTAAAACATGAAGAGCAAAGCAGAGATAATGAATTATCAACCAATAATGCCTGCCAATTTAATAATAAAAATGTTTAATAAAACCAGTAAAGCTTTAAGAGATGGAAGCTAGAATAAAAAATAATATTTTATCTCATCAGGTCAGTTTTATCAGAGGTTTATTGGCTGCAAATATTCTGGAAAAGATGGTGTCACATAATCCTTCATTCCATAAACCTGCAGAACAACCCTTGGCTAGAATTCAGGACACAAAAAAAAACCAAAACCAAACCAAAACAAAACAAAAATCTCCATAAGGATAATTTTTACAGATCTTAACATGGCAATGAAATGAAGATTCAGTTCTGTTATTTTGTTTGCTGATATTTTCTGCAGAGACTTCCCTGCAAAGGTGATAGGCAATAACTAGCCTGTTATCTGGAGAGCAGCTTCTATTGTTGTGGCTTTTCCACTCAGAAGATGCAAAAAGAGAAGGCCAAACCCTGGGAACCTGACACTATCAGTAGCAGCAGTAGCCACATGCGGAGAGGAGTGTGAGGCTTGTGATCTTCCCGGGGGGTGGCTAAGTGGGTTTCTGGGCTCCTGACAGCCTTGGGCTGTGTGTGTGGAGAGACCATCCAGGTCTCAGAAGAGATGCAGGCAAGAGCTGAGCAATGCTGGTTGTTCCCCTGTTCAGATCATGGGACACCACATATAACCAGCCTCAAGGAACAATGCAAATGGGTGTCATGATTTAGGACAACAGGGTACACAAACAGGGAGCAGCATCGGCTGGGAGCGGTGTCAGCAATTTGTGTGACAGTGCATTGGAAGGGCACATGGGAAGGATGGTGTACTCTGCCAGTTGTAGGGCTCCTGTCTGCTCTGCTTGCTCACCTGCAGGCTTACGCTGCAGCCCTGACGGTCATCCCAGTTAGCTGCTGTCTGTGCAAGCCTACCAGCAGCTTGAGGTCTCCAGAGAATTTGAAAACCTTATTAAGCAGTGATTTGATGTTGTTGGAAGCATGGTTGTAGAGATCAGGTGAGGGCTGCATTCTGGAGCAGACAGGAATCGGCTACCTAGCCAGGCTAGCCTGGGATAAGTAGAGGTGACCACCAGTCAGAGCTTCTTATCATGAAACCTCCACCTAGGTGGAGGGCTGCAAAAACTGCACCCTGATCTCCTGCACGGGGAAGGGTGGAAGCTCCACCTGCATAAGGTGTGTTCTGGTGGAGTCACTCAGGCAGAGGATGGAGGAGCTGCAGGAGGAAGTTAGCAGGCTGTGCTGTATTAGGGAAGGTGAACAAGAAATAATTTAAGATGTTGCAAGAAGAAATAGTAGGAGCAGTGACCACTAAGAACTACCAGACAAAGAGCTACAACAGCAAACAGACAGCACCTTGGAGAAGAAAGCACCATGAACTCTAGTGATCTTTGGGAATAGGATACCACTTCACTCCCCTTCTTTGTATGTACTAACCAGCATTGGATGTGAAGCCTTGGCAGCAGACAAAACCAGCACAGTTCACTGGGGGAAACCACACCAACAGCACATACTAAAAGCTGCAAAAGGAAGCAGTGAGCGCTAGTAGTGGGTGACTCTCTGTTGAGAGGGACTAAGGCACCTGTCTGCTGGCCTGATATACTTTCAAGGGAAGTTTGCTGTTTGCCAGGAGCCAAGATCCGGGAAGTCACAGAGAGACTGTTACAATTGATCAAAAGTACAGATCGCTAAACCTTACTTCTTAATCCTCAGGTATATGGTAGAGTCCCCATCACTTGGGGTTTTCATGGTGCGATTGGACAGGATGCTAGATAACGTTATCTAGGTGACCTTTCCCATGGACAGTTGCACCAGATGATCTCTTGAGGTCCCTTCCAACCTGAGCTGTTCCATGATTCTTTTCTACTGAATTTTCACTGAATTTCACTGAATTTTTTTTAGAGTAGTTACAATCCTAAAATTTCCATTCAGTATATAGTATTGCCGCATTTTATCCATATAAACTGGGTAGAGGTCAATCTGATGTCCGAAATTTAGTAGCCATATTTTACTTGCTCTTTGCACAAACATCCATGAGCTTGTGGAACAGAGAACTATGCCTGTGGATGACACAGGATTCGATTTCTATAAGCTCTCTACTGCACATTGCATTTGCTTTTTCATTAGCAGTGATCTTCCCCTTCATGTGTTTAATTTAAACCGGTTTTAGTTGTTGCCATTATCAACTACAAAAACCTGTAGAGTGGCCTATTTAGGGCAGAGTTCTGTACTTACCCCGATAGCTATGTCTGGTGTACCTATTTCCATCGTACTGGGTTTAAAATCTTACCAGGTTTAAAAGGGCCCTGAACATTTGTCATTGTTGTAGGTTAACCCCTATAGGGAGCTTAGCCTTATACAGCTGTCACTTGCTCACTCCTCTCTCTCCCCCGTCACCCAATGGGATGGGGGAGAGAATTGAAAGAGCAAAAGTGAGAAAATTTGTGGGCTTAGAAAAGACAGATTAATAGGTGAATGAAAAGCTGTGTGTGCAAGCAACGCAAAAGAAGGAATTCATTCACTGCTTACCATTGGTAGGTAGGTGTTCAGCCACCTCCAGGAAAGCAGGGATTCATCATGTGTAACACTTACTTGGAAAAACAAATGTCATAACACCAAATGTTCCCCTTTCCTCCTTCTTCTCCCAGCTTTTACTGCTGAGCACAACATCATATGGTCTGTGACATCCATTTGGTCACTTGGGGTCAGCTGTCCAACCTGTGTCCCCTCCCAACTTGTTGTGCAACCCCAGCCTACTCATTGGCAGGGAGAGAGAGAGACCAAAAAAGCCTTGATGCTGGGTAAGCACTGCTCAACAATAACTAAAATATCAGTGTGTTATCAACACTATTTTCATCACAAATCCAAAATATAACACCATACAAGCTACGATGAAGAAAATTAACTCTATCCCAGGCAAAATCAGCACAGCAGTGAATGACTGTAAAGCTTGTGATGTAAAAAGGCATGAGTTCCTGATAACAGCTAGGTTTTGCTTGCTTAAAGTAAACCTTTGAAGTAAACCAGTCTTAAAGGTATTCTTACAAAACAGACAGAATCAAGAGCATAGAATTAATTGTTTATACTACTGAGCAGGTCCTAAATAAATACTAGTTCCACTGAAAAGAAAAACCTGGAGTGTTGTGCATTTTGTTCACAAAACAACTTTAACTCATCAAATTCCATAAGCTGAAGTTAATAAGTATGTAATATGCAACATGTAAATAAATTCTATATTGAAACTTGAGAAAATAAACAAGATGCAGGAAGCCAAGGAATTTGTTGCTTTTCTTGGTTGAAGAACAAATCCACAGTCACCTGTCTGGGTGTGAGATAAATCTCATTTGACTTGTTTGGACTTGCATGACAAAGCTTGCCGGGGTGGTTGTAGGATGTCTCCCTATAGCTGTATTATTTCCTAATATTTGATTTATTGCTCTTTCAAGTGAGTTTGACTTTGAAGATGCTATCATGGAAAACATATAGTTCACATTATTCAGAAACAGAAAGATTGTCTGGTATGCCTCCATGTTTTTACCAAGGTTAAATAGCTAAAGTCTACTCAAAAGGTAATGAACTGTATTCATACCTGGTGCAATCCCTTTGCTGCTTTTCTTTCACTAGCTTTGTATGTTGGACAGTTTTGACCTAAGAGTTCCAGATATATTTTAAAATTATAGTTTTCTGAAGACACTTCATATTTTAGAAAGTAACTGGCACTTCAACAGCAGTCTCGGCAAAGGAAAAAAAAGCTGAAAGAGCAGAGATTTTTAGTCAAGACTAAGAAACATTGGCAAGAAGTCTGCAGATGTACTGCTTGTTCTGTACCTATTCTGCAGATATAAGAGACTACCACTTCCAGAATTGTCATGGTAGTAGACTGCATAACCAATAAATTGATATTTTCCTGTAAGCTTCAAACTTTCATATGTATGAAATACAGTCCAGGTTGTTGTGGTAAAACTATTTTATCAGCATGTCATATTATTAACTGAGAGTGAAACCATAAAAAAAATTACAGTCTTCTGGGTAGTCTTCAATAACATAACCATACTTGATACTTTGATAACATCATCATGTCCTCTCCACATGACCACTGAAAATAATTCTGAAAAATATCTTAGGGAGTTAAGGAGGTTAGCTGTAAGCAGCAATTGTTACTTACTCTCCTCTGTAAAACTCTGCATTTATTTATCTCAAGACAAAGCATATGAGGTTTAAGGGAACCATAATATTTTAAAGATTTTTCTAGAACATAATTTCAAACCTATTATGAAAAGGGAAAAACACTGACTGCTACCTAAAAAGTGGAAATGCCCATACCCCAGGAGCTTGAATCTCCTTTTTAAATCCTTAATGGAAAACATAAAACCTTAAATTCATGATTCATCACAATTTAAACTGAAAGAGTCAGTAGGACTGTAGAGTCAGTAGGAAGATGTATTCTGTATTTCAAGAAACGAACAAAGTATTTTGGGGAGGGTGTTTAAAATACCAAAAATAATGTCAGATTTTGGAAACTACTGAAATGTTGGAATATCATAGCTAACCCTAAGGAGAGCAGTCTAGAAGGCATGCGGTAAAAAGGTTGCATAGTGTGCACTTAAAAGCTGGAAGCATTCAGTAAGCATTATGAATTGCATGGTTCAGCTGCATTATGTTCCTATGATACCTTGTTATGATATATACATCCACATATCATGCAGAGTGGGACCAGCTGTAGCTCTTAAGATCTGAGGGCTCCTTTGAGAGACAGAAGAAGGAAGCACAGGCCTTAAGCAAAGTGCCTAGAGGCATTATACCTTTGAAAGCAATTTCTTTAACATTCAGCAGAATTATTGCTGTGGAGTTTCAGGTCAACATATTACCATAAGATGCCAGATCAGGGAAAATCTCTTATGCACAAGTCTGTCTACCACTTTCCTGCACTTTTGCTATTGTGGAATGGCTAATGGAAAGGAAAGACGAAAAATGAATTGATATAAAATGAAAATAAAACTATGAGTAATATCCAAGAACGAACCATCCTGTATTGAACATAAAATACTGTCTTCACTCATACTTGGAATAAGTTTTGACTTTCAGGCTTCAGTGCAATTAATTTGGGGTTTATATGAACAACTACTGTCATTTGTAATGTTAACATAACTAAGAAAATCCTGTTTGTCATTATCCATGCCCTTGGCAAACATTTAAACAAACACACAAATTCATTTTCATGACAGTTGTAGCAAAACTAACAGAAAAGTCACTATTCCTCTTGCCGACCCCTCCAAAAGACAAGCAAATAAAAAACTCATATTTTAGCTGTTTATTTTTTTACCTCAATTTCTCATACCCTTTAAAAAGTTTATTGACTTTAATCATCCCACTGTTATTTACTATTGTATAATGTATGCCCCACTCCACATACAATACAATACACAACACAAATTTCTAGCATTTTTAAAGTGGGCAAAGGTTCATTTTCCTGAAATTGTTTATACAAATGTATTTGATGATGATGATGGGGATGACAGTGATGAGGATATCAGGTCCTATAATTCCAATACTTGCCAGATTTTTCTGGTGGAGATTCTAAAAGTTTATTGTGTTGAAGCTATCAGGTTGCACTTGCAAGTCTTCCGAGTGCTGCTGTAGCAAGATTGTTATGGAAACCCGTGTGGTTTGAGAGAGTTTTTTCTTTCTTTTCTTTCAAGACTATTATATGTGAAAGCTTTTCTTTGCAGTGAATGAGTTAAAGAAGGGATGTTTCTTTAGAAACACTGTAGTATTACCTGAAATAAACATACAGAAAAAACGGCATGCTTAGAAGTATACTGATATGACTAAAAATACAAAAACACATCTTATGATTGTGTTGTGAAGTCCTCACAATATAAAAAGTTTATTTTAGACCCAAAATCCAGAGCGGTACAGAAAAACACTTGGAATATTTGGACAGTATTAAATATCTAACTGTAAATGACCCACTGTTAATATTTGATGACACTAGCTGTAATAGTAATGCTATCCTTTTGACTTACACAACAATGTGATATCACCATTATAATGACAACTAGAAAAAAAGAAAGGAAATCAAACATTTCTGCAGCAGAGTTCATATTGTGTTCACTAGGAGAGGCCACATCCTTCTGAAGATATGGTGCTGAAACCAACAGTCTCTTGGAAATCCCAGATACTTTGACTAGATATGAAAAAGCTTAGATATGAGAAAGCTTGGAATATGTACATTGATGACTGGCCCCTAGCTATGCTATTTATGAAGCTTGTAATGAGATTACTGAAAGATTATACTGTTACCTGCATTTCATCTAGCCTAAGTAGGTCTCAGATGCTCTGTTTTGAAATTTATTTTCACCGTTTTCAAGAGAAGTGGGCAAGGCTGGTTTCACTTTTGTTTTTTATTTTGGTATATGAGGTACTGTGGAACAACCATAAAATTTTTCATCTGGGCTTTACACAAGTAGAGTGAACGCCTAACACGTTTGTTCAATATGTAGGAGGAAACTGTTGTATACAATTTCCTATATAATGTCAGTATTATGATGGTCAAAGAATTAAAAAGAATTGCAATGAGATGTAAGTCAGAATAAAGCTCAGTAGAAAAACATACCATAAAGTGAAACATTCACATAAAGTGAAGCCTGTCATTCATCTACCGCTTTTAATTAATCTTGTTTTTATTGGTTATCTTTGAGCCTAGTAACTTTTAAACTCATATTTAATAAACATTTACAGTTGTCTATATTTGGATTGTAAGCTATTAGTTTCAGACTTCATCAGGTTTTAAGCAGTTCTAACCTTCTTTGATATATAAGGAAGAAACATGAAATAAAACTGTGACAACAGATTTCTTTTTTTTTCTGTTAATTTTGTTCGTGGGTCCCTTTACTTGTATAGATGACAAATACCCTCTTCAATTTGACTTGCACGTCACTTAGACACTAGTCAAAGCAACAGATTGTATGTTAAAGGTTGCACGAGGTCTCCTAAATGCTCCACAGTAAACTATTCACTTTATCTAGAGTGAAACGCTGTCAAATCTTGCCAAAGTAGCCAAAAATCTGAAGTGTTTTGCTTTAGTACTTATAGGATACTTTGAGCAAATGCAAATAAAATCAATTCTCCTTCTTTCCATAATTATAATGCAATAGGAGAAAGAATCCTATAGCCTTCAGGTGAAAATCTATTCCACCTTGATTAATAGCAGAAAAGGTTTTTCTGTCCTGCTCTCATCTCTCCTCTCTCTACCACCACAAGTTTAAAATGGCTATAATTGATTGTTTATTTGTTAGACAAATGATGAGTTTTCCACTTTCATCTTAGGTAATTTATTTTCATGGACACATACATAGAACCTATAGGTAAAGTGTTCACAGTAATATCCTTTTTAACACGCTGTATATCACAAACTGATGTGTTCCCTAACCTGCTTTTTTCCCATAATTTCTATTTTACTAAAGTCTTATTTTCCAAATGATTGTGCAGTTCCAGTATGATGAGAGACCAAAAATATTTGCTCATTCCTTTGATAATTTAGTACAACAGTTCTGTTAAGAAAACACAATATACTCTGGATACCTGGCTTCAGTCTCCTGTGTTTCTTTCATGACTCTATCCTAGACTGAAGATGCTGCATAGTAACATGGTAACACAAAGAAGCCCAAACAGGTGAAGGAGCATTTTGATAGCTGCTCCTTTTTCTCTCCATGAAGGTATATAAACACTGTAACCAAACTACCTCTCTATTTTCTTTTTGATAAACTAAACAAATTAAACTCTTTTCAAAGTAAGGAATTTCTTTTCTCCTCTCCAGGAATAATTTTTACAGCCTCTCAAAGCTTTGAATGGTTCTTTCAAGCAGAGCCTCAGCAAAACTTTACTTATTATCTTTAAGATTACACACGCCAAACAATACTGAAGGAGACACACTGCTGTCTCATTCCTGATTACAGAAGTCTTTCCTCCATTGAAATCTCATTTGAGTTGTCTTTGTGTTAAAATTCCTTAGTCCTTTGCAAAGTAAAAACTTCCTATGTCCGGTGGGAATGCATTCCTATTTCCTAAATAAATACATTTGCCATATCAAGATGATTATTAAAAATGAAATATTCTTGGGCATATGCATACATTTAGTGGTCCCAGCTTAACAAATTCTTGCAATAACTCTGTATAGAATCATAGAATCATGGAATGGTTAGAGTTGGAAGGGACCTTAAAGATCATCTAGTTCCAACCCCCCCTGCCATGGGCAGGGACACCTCCACTAGACCAGGTTGCTCAAAGCCCCATCCCGCCTGGCCTTAAACACTTCCAGGGATGGGGCATCCACACCTTCCCTGGGCAACCTGTTCCAGTGCTTCACCACCCTCACAGTAAAGAACTTCCTCCTAATATCTAATCTAAATCTGCCCTCTTCCAATTTAAAACCATTACCCCTTGTCCTGTCAATACATCTCCTGACAAAGAGTCCCTCTCCGGCTCTCCTGGAGGCTCCCTTCAGATATTGGAAGGCTGCTATGAGGTCTCCCCGGGGCCTTCTCTTCTCCAGGCTGAACAACCCCAACTCTCTCAGCCTGTCTTCATAGGGGAGGTGCTCCAGCCCTCTGATCATTTTCATGGCCCTCTGCTGGACCTGTTCCAACAGGTCCATGTCCTTCCTGTGTTGAGGACTCCAAAGCTGGACACAGTATTCCAGGTGGGGTCTCACGAGCGCAGAGTAGAGGGGTAGAATCACCTCCCGCCACCTGCTGGCCACACTTCTCTTGATGCAGCCCAGGATGTGGTTGGCTTTCTGGGCTGCCAGTGCACATTGCAGGCTCATGTTGAGCTTCTCGTCCACCAGCACCCCCAAGTCCTTCTCAGGGCTTCTCTCTAGCCATTCTCCGCCCAACCTGTATTTGTGCCTGGGATTGCCACATCCCAAGTGCAGGACCCTGCACTTGTCCTGGTTGAACTTCGTGCGGTTTGCACAAGCCCATCTCTCAAGCCTGTCCAGGTCCCTCTGGATGGCATCCCTTCCCTCCAATGTGTCGACCGTGCCACCGAGCTTGGTGTTGTCGGCAAACTTGCTGAGTGTGCACTCTATCCCACTGTCCATGTCTCCGACAAAGATGTTGAACAGCACTGGTCTCTGTACCGACCCCTGAGGAACTCCACTCATCACTGGCTGCCAATTGGACATTGAACCATTGACCACAACCCTTTGAGTGTGCCCATTCAGCCAGTTCCTTATCCACCAAGTGGTCCATCCATCGAATCCATGACTTATATATAGCTGCCTTATGCTCAATGTGATTTACTACTCCAGTCATTTGCATCTGTGGTGGGTTAACCTCGGTTGGACACCAGGTGCCATTCTATCACTCCCCCTCCTCAACTGGACATGGGGAAAAAAAATACAACAAAAGGCACATGGGTGGAGACAAGGACAGGGAGAGATCACTCACCAATTACCATCACAGGCAAAACAGACCTGACTTGGGGAAATTAATTTTATTTATTACCAATCAAATCATGGGAGGATAATGAGAAAAAAACCCTAAATCTTAAAACACCTTGCCCCCACCCCTCCCTTCTTCCCAAGATCAACTTCACTCCCAAACTCTCTACCTCCTCCCCCTGAGAGGCACAGGGAGATGGGGAACGGGGGTTGTGGTCAGTTTATCTTATATTGTCTTTGCCACTCTTTACACCTCACACTCTTGCCCTGCTGCAGCATGGGGTCCTCCATGGGCTGCAGGTAGATATTTGGTCTATCATTAACCTACACGGGCTGCAGGAGAACAACCTACCTTACCTACCTTATTTTGAGGAACAAAACACAGTCTCCCCAACACATTCCTAAAACATACTGTTTTGAATTAAAAAAAAAAACTGTAGTGAAATCACACACCCCACTGTCTTCAGTCGGACATATGCTGGGATCTGGAAGAATTCTTTATCCTTCTGCACAAAAATGGTTAGATCTGTTCCTGGTGTGTTACACTTTCTTCCACATTTATGTAAAATGGAGACATAAAATGGAGACCTATGTCAATTGTTCTGGGGTGCTGAAAGGGAAGCCTAATCTTAACCAAGGTCACTGAGCTCAATTTAAGGGTACTGGAAGAGATATAAGACCCTGGGGGAGGATTAATTAAATGATCGGATCGTCTTTTCTGACCTCAAATTCTATGACATTTTTCATGTACCTGGTTTTGACTAGCATCTGGGAAAAAGAAGGCAATTCATCTTTCTGGTTAGAAAAGGAAGCATGGCAACCCCCCTTTTGTTTTTTATTTGTAGTCATCTAAATTTTCAATTTGTTTCCTCATCTTGCTATATTCTCACATCTGCACTGTTCCTGCTTGGTTTTTGGCAGTCAATTTGGGGCTGCATTTCTTGAGAGTATATAAAACTAACATTGTTATGTGGCTCTTTTGACAGGCGAAGCACTCATGCAAAGCAAGATGAATGGGATGTCAGTTTTCCCTATCATGGGATCTCCATTTAGTGACCCAGATGAGAACTGAGAGAACTTGTCACAGAGGCGAGACAAGACCAGATATGGCTTTAAATGGGACTCCAAATCTCATATAGTTTTGAAGATACTGCTAGAACACTGAATTTGTCATAAAAGACTTGTCAGTTCAGAGTTCATTAAGGTAAAAGATGAGAGTGTTTTGTCTGGACACTCTTGAGCCCTCCTATAGTAGGAGCATGGACTAGTTACAGCCCTTGAAAGGAAAAAAAAATGTGCTTTTGCAGTGTTTTCTTCTAGCTTTTCTTTAGATTGAATCTCTGTGGAATAGCTCCTCCTGGCATATAAGTATTTCTTTTCCTTGTTTGTCTTTTTCGGCTTCTTTGTTAAACTTGGAGGTGTGTTTGCGATGTCAATTCAAAGTCCCTTGAGAGTTTGCTGAGACTTGAGGTGAGGTGTTAAACTTCACAAGGCTGAATTGGAACGGTTAAGGTGAGAGACAGGGTTTTAATCACTTGCACTGTGGCTGCCACACTGGAAACTTTGTGACCTCAACTGAGTTTTCTTTTACTCAGAGTCCAAAATCAATAGAAGTATTCATGACTGGAGAAATGACTTGTGTTTAACTTCAGCCCCAAAGCTGGGAAGCATCAAAAAGTGTATTTCTCAGATGTGCAGTTTACAAACTGTGACTCTGAAACTCTGAATTTTACTATTTTGAATTCTACTTCTGTAAATAATTCAAACTGTAGCACCATCCTTGACCGAACACTTAACCCTCCTGCTTCACAGTTGTATTTTCTTCACATCATAAAGATTTGACCTTGTACTAAGTTTACTGATGCACCTTGACACTTTTGGCAGCTAGTAAGAAATGTCATTATTATTATTATTATTATTATTAATTATTTAAAAGATCCTGGGATTTGAGTGGATCAGCTATAGTCTTACAAAGATTCTTCTTTTAGAACACTTAATGTAATGCTAAAGCTAGTTATATAATTTTATATAAAATATAAAACTATATAAAATTATATAGCTGTATAGATGTTGGAAAACAAAGTCATTCAAATTTACTAGGCAACTTTTTTTTTTTTTTTTTAAATAAAGTCCTGGTTAACACAGTCATCGAATTCTTCACAGTATCATGTAAAACACATATTGATGTCAAAACTATGTTGAGAACTAGCTGGCTATGCTAAAAACATTAATTGGTAATATATGCACCATAGCCATTTATTTTTTTTCCTTATAGCATATGTATATCTTGGTGCAGCCCAGTAAAATATTCAATATGGTGTACAAACAAACCCTTTAGATTGTGGCGCGTACAGTTCTGTTGCAATGACCCCAGATATATGTGACAGTGACACTTGGAGCCTTTCATTCAGCACCTGTGTACATCAGTATCAATAGTGGAAAAGAACTATGACTAAAAATAACACCATACACTTCCTGACAAGGACTTTAGTCCTGCAACTGTTATCCCATGATATGATTTAAAAGAGCTTATGAACTGTAGTACAATTGTCAGATCCTCTGCGTCTGTTCATAATTTCTGTTAACAAGCTAAGTATGTTGTAGATATACATATCAGTAAAGAAAAAAGAAAACCAATCTTTTTTTTTTGGCATTTTCATGGCCTAATAATGTGAATTAAAAAGATACAGACCACTCATTATAAAGCAAATCTGTGGAACTCACTGCTTTAGAAACCAAACTCAGTGGAAGAAAAGGACGAAGTCGATACAGATAAAAAATTGTGCAGATCTGGTGTCAGAAAATAATTTCCCACAGAAAATTAATCCATGTCCAGCATTAATTCTTCAAGTAGCTATCACTAAGGACCACTGAATGCAACAGCTGATGATTTGCATTTGATCCAGTATAACAAGATTAAAGGGCAAGTGAAAAGCACTCCACTTATGTATGAACCATCAGCTGCACAAATATAAGACAGGAAACAACTGGCCAAATGGGGATGATCTGGGAATTATAGCGGATTGCTAACTGAGCATGAGTCAACTGTGTCATGTTGTTACAAAGAAAGCAAATGTCAGACTGCTATGTACAAGCAGAGCATCCTCTGCAAAACACATCCAGTAATCCTTCTGCTTGCTCAGCACTGCTCAAGCCTTAGTTGAAATGCCATGGCCAGCAAAGTCTCCAGCCAGTTAGAAGCAGCCCAACTGGAGAGGCAATTGTAGGAAATAAACTGTAGCTCAGATATACACAAAACAATTTGTAACAGTAAGGATAGTGAAGTATTAGGTTAGATTTCCTAAGGATCTTGTAAACACCCTGTCTCTGGAAGCATTTACGATCAGACAGGAAGTATCAATCAGCAAAGACACACTGATAACTCATCCGGCTTTGGATCGAGGAATAGGCTGAGTGACCTCTCAAAGTTTCTTCTAGCAACATTTTCTATGACTAATCACTACTTTAATGTCCCCTTTTCCTAGACAAGTAAAGAAAATGGATATATGATATCTCATTAGATTTGTAGTTAGACACAAAAAATTATTCTTTCTTCAAAAGAGCTTTAGTAAGACTCTTGAATGAAAAAGCTTTTATTTCATTCAGAATGAAAGCAAACTTTGTTCTTCCTTTGATCTGAAAAGAAGATGCTTTCCAATAAGTTTTATCATAAGGCAAACTGAATTTTTCTCAAGTTGATTTAGTTTATTTTAGGTTTTGTTTGTAAGTTTGTTTTTATTTAACGTAAATTATTTTATCTCTAAAGAACAGAAATCTACTCATAAGCATTTGCCAAGCCTTTTAGTGAACACAAAAAAAGTTCACTAGTTCACTTTCATAAAGTTTGCAGACATTTCTTTTGATTAGTCACAAAAACTATGTAAGTACAGTCTTGTAGGAAGATTTAGTGTGACTGATGGAAGTGTTTATCTACTTCATGCAATTTAGCAATCAATGGAAGCAGGAAAAAGATCAAGGTGAGTTTTCTGACCAGCTTTCCATTATAATTTGTCAGCCAGGTTTTGTTTCTCTAGTAGTTGGAACTGTAAGGTAAAAGCTTTTTATTTTTGTTTTCAGAATGTCCAATGGGAATTGATTGTTTAA
The DNA here is from genome assembly GCF_964106895.1 of Numenius arquata. Taxonomy (NCBI): domain Eukaryota; kingdom Metazoa; phylum Chordata; class Aves; order Charadriiformes; family Scolopacidae; genus Numenius; species Numenius arquata. The sequence continues at coordinate 104,359,701 of NC_133576.1, read as the reverse complement.
AATATGATATATATTTTGTTTTGTGCAGACTTCGTCACTGACTCCTTAACTTTTTTTGTTAATGTGAAGTTCCTGCAAGTGATTTTATTTTCCAAATCATGTCCTTCATTGAATCTTTGTTGAAGTTATGTCTATGGAGAGGAAAAAATATGATTAATTTTTTTTTTTTTTGAGTACTGGAAAAATACTGTAAAAGTCAATTTTAAATGATCAATTCTAACATGAAAGTCAATGGAGAAAGAACTTCAAGATACCATTTCCCTACAGCCCCTTTCCAAGCCTGCTGGATGGCTTAGAAAGGTGTAAACATTAGTCAGAGCGAATCAAGACTTTAAATCAAAACTGTATGCCTTTCTAAAAGATATATTGTCCCTCAAGCAGAAGATATGAACTTGATGCATGAGTTATTGGTTCAGATTTTATGGCCTGTTACACAGGTGGTTGGAATAGATAAACATAATGGTTCTTTCCATCCATAGCGTATATGAATTTGAATTCAGCATGAGTACATTGAGAGGCAAAGGATAACTTAGTGAAAGCAAATAATCTAAAAAACAATAACTGCAATAATGAAAAAAACCCCAAACCATGAAGAAATGTCCCCTATTTATTGACTCTCTTTAAGAGGGTAAAAAAAAAAAGAAAAAAAAAGCCGTGTTGATTTCCATTTTCCCTGTTCTCAACTCCTATTTAAGTAAAACAATAATAATAAAAAATTAAAGATCTATGACTTTGAGAAGTGGCCTGGCAGTTCCTGCTTTCTTGCCCACCACTGTGGCAATTGGCTTGTTGGCCAGCTCAGTAGAATTTCTGAGGTAAAAGAAACTCAAACTGGAAACTGGAAATTATGCTTTCTGACTGAATGATATGGACTCAGTAAGAAGAAAATAAGTAACAAATTTTCTGGTGGCACATGAATCAAGAAAAATTTAGTAACACTTCTACCACCACATTTGTTCTACTGTGCTAATGGTCATGGTAAAAATTTGCTGTAGTCATTACAGTAGCAGATAAAAGTGGAGAGCACGCAGGGAGCAGAAACACAGAGTAAGAAGTGGCCATTAAAGTCACAATTAGAAATATAACCTTACCTTTTAACAACAGAGGTGTTAACAACACAGCAGACTTCCCTCTCAACTCACCACACTGCTGCTTAAAGAGTTCATTTAAAATAGTCCTCAGTTGGCATGCTTGGAAATGTCATCCTTTAGCAACAAGAAAACATAGCATATAGAACCAGAAAGGCATTTAATGGCTACCTCTGTATTACTGGATCTGGAAGTGGTTTTAACTTAATGGTTGCAGGTACATTGCAGCTCTTTCCCTCCCCTTCAGAAATACCCTTTCTGTCCTAGTTTTCATGTAAAGAAAACTTTCAGGCCAGACAAGGGGTATAGCTTGCTTTAAAAAGACCTTAGAACTTAAAATCTTTATTGAAGCACCTCCCAGCAGCCCATGGATCATTTGGAATCATAGAATCGTCTAGGTTGGAAGGGACCTTTAAGTCCAACCATCAACCTAACTCTGATAAAAAAACAAAACAAAACAAAAACAAAAAACAAAAACCACACCAAAAGAAAACCATACAAAAGAACCCCCCACATTACTAAGCTATGTCTCTAAGCACTTGTCCCGGTTTGAAGTGGGGGGAAGGGCCATCTGTCGGTCCGGTTTTGGTAAATTCGGCTGAAACCACGACAGCACTATGTCAACCGGTCTTCTAAATACCTCCAGGGATGGTGCCTCAACCACTTCCCTGGGCAGCCCATTCCAATGCTTGATAACCCTTTCAGTGTAAAAATTTTTCCTAATATCCAATCTGAACCTCCCTTGACGCAACTTGAGGCCATTTCTTCTTGTCCTATCGCCTGTGACTTGGGAGAAGAGACGGACCCCTGTCTCTCTACAACCTCCTTTCAGGTAGTTGTAGAGAGAGATAAGGTCTCCCCTCAGCCTCCTTTTCTCTAGGCTAAACAATCCCAGCTCCCTCAGTCTTTCCTCGTAAGACTTGTGCTCATTTGACACACATTTGCAATAATAAAACATTCAGATATTAAGAACCTTCTTGTAATTTATGAACAACTGTTATTAATTGACAATGCATATTGTTTTATTCTGGTGAAATTTATTCCTTAGCTCAGATAGAACTTTCCACTTCCATTTTATTAGGCTGAAGTCTTCTCCAACGCAGAAGATTTTCCAAACCTTTGATTATATCAGTAATCAGTTTGAACTCATATTTCTTGAACATGACCAGAAATGTGTATAGTATTCCAGACAGACACCACTAGTGCCTTGTAAAATACATTAAAGCATTACTCTCTCTGCCACAAACCTCCTTCCTGAAAGTTGCAAGGATTGTACTTATTTTGGGAGGAGACAAAACAGATGGTGTTGAATAGAATTTTCTCCTTGTTTTCATTTTCATCCAAGTCTTCATTTTCAACTTACTCAAACACCCTCCACACCTCCTATGCATACTAAAATCACTTTTATGAGGATCAGTACATGATTGGCAACTTTTCACAGTTAGTAGGAAAAAAGTAAAGAAAAATAAAGAGATTAGGCTGATTAAAAAATTTAAAATTAACATGGTTGAATTAAAAAATAATGCTCTGATGACATAAAAAAATGACAGGAAGGTTTCTAGCTTTTTGACACTTCTGAGGAAAGATATTCTATATGGCTGAAAGTCAAGATAATTTAATTTCAACTTTTGCATCTAATATATTATGTATATTCATTACACTTAATATTTAACAGTATATTGAAGTGGCAAAATGTCATCTGAACAAAACATTTTGAAAGGTTACATATGTGTTTCCCAAACAAAACATTTAACCCCTTTGACTCCATAAAATTCCTTGAAACATTGACTTTTATTCTGATGGGAGATTACAGTTATTCAAAATGGAATTTCTTATTGGTTAGTAATTTTTGTTTTCTTACCAACTCTACCGATATCTTAATAACCATTTTGTGGTTTGATAAATTGCTTATCACCACTGTATCTAAGCACTAAGTAAAATAGATATAAACTGTATGAAGAATCATAGAATCATAGAATGGCTAGAGTTGGAAAGGACCTTAAAGATCATCTAGTTCCAACCCCCCTGCCATGGGCAGGGACACCTCTCACTAGAGCAGGTTGCTTAAAGCCCCATCCAGCCTGGCCTTGAACACTTCCAGGGATGGGGCATCCACAACTTCCCTGGGCAACCTGTTCCAGTGCCTCACCACCCTCACTGTAAAGAATTTCTTCCTTATATCTAATCTAAATCTCTTCTCTTCCAATTTAAAACCATTGCCCCTTGTCCTGTCACCACTCTTCCTGACAAAGAGTCCCTCTTCAGCTCTTCTGTAGGCTCCCTTCAGGTATTGATAGGCTGTTATAAGGTCTCCCCGGAGCCTTCTCTTCTCCAGGTAAGAAGGTAATATGTTATAATCATTTAATGTGTTTGAAAAAAGATAGTCGTTGGTCTTAAATTACAACCCAGTCTGTTTTAAAGCATGGGATTCCATACACAAGGAATTATGATATGGCTTAAATCAGGTGCTTCAACTTCTGTAAGGCTTGATTATTAGTGACTAAGCAAGCTGCACCTACCTAACTCATTAACTCTTAATCATGTTCTTTGTAATGTGTATCCATTGTCTTCCTTTGAAGGGTGTAGTTCAGGACTGAAATCCAGGAAAGGATCCTGGAATCACTTTTCATCTGATTTTCACAGAAGATTTCACAAGTATAGGACAGAAATAATAATAGAAAAGTATCTTGTTACATAAGCATTTTCAAGCATATTTTAGAAATAATTTTTGGCACAATTACCAAATTAGAAATCTTCACTCCCAAAAAGCAACAGAAAGTTGCTTCAGTCCCAGAAAGCAGCTTTTCCTCAAAAGCAACAGAACTATTGTGACTCCACTGGGCAAGACAATTCCCACAGACAAATGTTGTGATATAGTGTAAACCTTAGTCCTCCTGAATTAGCAATGGACCTCAAAGGTAGAACTTTGCAAGTATGGAAAGGAGTCCATATGCCAGTACAGCACGGTGGTGCTAAATTGAAGGCAGCTGTGTGAATGTGACTCTGGCTGTGCCACACAGAAGATCTGAACTGAACAGAGAATTTAATCTTGCTTTCCTTGGGCTTTAAGTAGGGCACAAGATTTTGGTCCCAAGAGCTTTGGAAGTTATACCTTGGTGTATCTCATTCAAGAAGGCCATCGGATCTCAAATTAGGTTATAGCTTAGATGTGTGTTCAAGAAAATGGGGGGTGCAAAGACAAAGGAAGATTGATTCCTGATAAAGCTGCTTCTTCACAAAATCTCCTTCCAAAGATCAGAGGTCTTCATGGATTTTCTGTTATTTTCAGCAAGGTTCAGAATGGATGTCAAACAAATCAAAACCATAAGGAGAAAAGCTTCATAATGCTGTTTCTGTGTTTGTTGTGTTTTTCACAAAGCCATATACATCACATATGACATTTTGTGTCATTGCATGGTTGCGTGAAGGCAAGCCAAATCCAAAACAGAGGCTTCATGAAGCAATGATCAATCACCCAAGACATTTGGGTCTGGTATTCAGATAAATCTGGACACAGAGTATGGCTAAAATAACACAAGAAATGATTTTCTTACATTATTTCTGTGCTTTTCATGCATGATAAGATTTGGATTTTTCCAAAACATTTACCTAGACCTAGTTCTTTCTAACTGTGTACTCTTAATACCCCTGAAACGAGTTTTTCTTGTGATCTCATGAAGAAACTAAAACTGTCGTGGAAAAGTGGACGACACTGTTAGCAGACAATTGGTAATTGCAGATGGAAAACACCACTGTGGGAAAACTCACATGATTAGGCCATTGATTAAAAATAAATTGTACTCTCAAAGTAAGTTTACATTAGAATTATGCAGGGACAACAAGCAGGAACATTCCTAGAACACTTAACTTTACATCTCATTGACTGACAAAACAGATTGTTTTACTATTCAGTATGTTTTCAACAGCAGAATTTATTTTCTTTGGTTTATATGTTTTTTAGGCCCTTCTCTTTTTTCCTGCCTATGCCAAAAGGATGAGTATTTCTCTCAATGATAATATAATAATTTATTTTCAGTATTAAGATTATTGAATTTGGACCCATTAAAGACTTTTGTAAAACTGAGAAAACACATATTAGAAGCTGTAATACACTACATGAGGTATTATACACTACTGTTTCTTCACTGATGCTTTTGAGGAGTTTCCTTTTCCTTTGATGGGAGGACTGATGTGAGGTCCCCCTGCAGCTGTCTCTTCTCCATACTGCTGAAACCCCAATCCCTTGCCCCCTCCTCACAGGGCAAGGTCTCCAGCCTGTACATTTGTGGCCACCCCCACCGCACTTGTTATGGTTTATCAACATCTTTCTCTTCATGCACTTAGAAAAAAATAATACTTTCTACACAGGCCACATTGCCATAGATCAAACATTTCAATTTTGTGTAACAATTCCCTTCTGCAAGGTTTACAGTGAGGTTTAGTTAACACATACAGACAAATAAATGCTTCAGAAAATTATTGCTTACAGAAGTAGGCATTCCCAGCAGGTATAACAAAATCTCCACAAAGAAACCTCAGTGCACTCCAGGAAATCAGTTGTATTGCCCCTGCAATGGCTCTCCTGGGCTATCATCCATGGAAATGGAGATCCACCAGATCATAGTCCTCTCTGTCTGATAAAGCAGAGCTGCTGCAGTTAAAAACTGATGTCAAAATAATTTCACCTGTGGCTAAAAGTCTTTAACTTGCCAGCTAAAAAAGTGAGCTCATCCTATGCATTTATATTTTCATATATTTTCATTGGAATTTGAGGATGATCAAATGCAAGGCATAATGCACAGAATAAGAATCTAATTTTAAAGATTAGTATTTTAACTTAAAGGCAACCGAGATGGCTAAATTCATAGACTAGGCAATTTGGGCTAATGATTTATTCAATAGTCTGGGACAATATCCTCCTGATAGTAATTTAGTGTATTTCTGAAAAAGAAACTGTGGGGGTTTTTTTCCCCCTTTTTTCCCCCTATCTCTTTTATCAACTTTTCAAAACTTACTTTCTTGGTATAGGAATTCTTCTTACAGCTGGAATCCAAAAGAATAGATAGGAGAATAATCCTAGAAGTCTACTACTGAAAAATAACTTTTAAAAAAATCTATATATAACACCTGGCCCAAGTAACTATTATAAATATGTGAAATATTAGGTATGTGAAATAAAATACTTTCCTGATTTAATATTCAGAATTACATACTATCATTACTCTTAGTAGTTATCATGAAAAATATGATTAAATATTGCAGTTTGTGTTAAAAGTAATCTCATTCCCCAAATTAATGCTTAATGAATAATTAATTTAAAAGCAAGAAAATGCAGAACCCAAAAAATACAGTAGGTTATTATTTATATAACAGAATCCAGGAAGAGGGAAATACCAATGAAATCCGAAATGGCTGGATATCTCAAAAGAAAAGAATAACAGGATAAAATAAAATGCATCTCAAACATCAGTGGATAAAAGCAATGATTTATCTGAGGTGCTGGGATTGGTTTTAGGTGCTTTAAAATCTTCAGTTGGCAACAATGTGGACATATGCACACAACCTCTCCTCTTGCTCTCTGCACCATCCCTCAATTTCTTTTCCTCAGGCTTTTTGTATTCAACCCCTTCCTGCCCATCTTGAGAGAAAAACTTTCAACTAGCCCCAGCAGTCACAGATTTTTCTAAGTTTGTTTTTTTCTCCACCTTACGAGCCTATAATTGTTGTGTCCCAGAATACTTTACTCCTGTCCATCATAATGAAAGATGAGCTGTCACCAGATACTGCTCATCTAGTAATAAGCAGGAGCAAAGTATTTGGGGTTGTATAAGCACCAGGGCAGTCATCTTTGGATACAGGCTGAGGAGTTTGCTAATGAAGATGACATATTGAAGAGACAGCTAGATAATGAGGATTATGAATAACTAAATCCATAGAGAGAGCAGCTAGAATCTGTGGTCAGGTGAGCCAGAAATGTTGCGCATGAGAGGAAAAAAAAAAAAAAAAAAGATATTTATTTCTATGGTGTGGTTACTTAGGTACTTTACATCCATGTTGAGGAGCACAGTATTTTTAACCAGTCAAACAGATTTTTAAACGAGAGGAAGAGACAATGTAGTGGCAAAGATATTTCAGATGCAGAATCTGAATTACTGGGTTGAGATGTGAATGGCATCAGTTGTACTCTAGAGGTGACTCTTACTGCTGACTACACATAGAGCCTAGACAATTAGCTTAGGTAAGCACCTAACTTAAAATGGCAAAGGTTATTCAGATTATTCCCTTCCAGTTAATTCCATTAAAAAGTTTGTCAATACAGATGTCACAGTGGACAAATCAAATTCTAAATAATGGACAACTATATTAAAGCTGCAAGTCAACTTCATCATGTGTAGACTGACAGAGGATGAATTCTTCTCTTTAGACCATCATTTTAACTTTCTTTAGTTCTACCTTTTAATTGCTCTTCAGCCAAGTATTGATTTCAGATAAGTACTATGATTTCTGAGAAACACTGGGGTTTATGTTTTTTATAATGTAGGTACTGAGTCACCTGCATAACACTGGCACTTCATCTCATGTTAGTCATTACCTTGCTCAACAGCTTTGCACAGCAGTTGCATAGAGACAGAGTTTTAGGGGACTGTGAAGGTTTGGACCTGGAAATGAAAGGAAGAAAAGCCTAGATTGCTCCTTAAACTCCAAATTTGCTAACACAACAAACAAAAGAAAAGCGTTTCAGCCATAGTTTATGAGTGTTGTCTGTGACCCAAAGAATGTATCAGATTCTGGGTGCCAGCTGATGACTGCCAGCACCACTTTTTTCTAGTGAGTTTGATGTCTTATAATATGGAGAGAGAGTTGAAATAGAGAAGGAGTCACTAAAACTGAACTAAAAATAATTTTCTCTTAACCACTCTTTAAAATGAGTGGTTTATAAATATTTAGATTTAATTTAATGGATATATTAGGAAATCATGTAAACAGCATGATGAGAACATTTTTTTTTCAATACAGGATGTGGAAAAATCGAAATTATTCTTTAAAAAAAATAAAAAGAAAAAAATAAGCAATAGGTGATTAGTAGCAGTAAGGAGACAGTCTGTCTTGTTTTGTGCAAATATGCTAGGAATCAGCTAAAAAGTTCCAAACATATAGGGCTGAAGGCAAATAGTGTGTTTTCTTGCATTAGAATACTAGCTAATCTGGATTATACATTTGTGTCTTCAGTTAGAGGACAAGGTTTGACAACTACACTTGCCCACCTGCCACTGATAAGAAGAAACTTTTCTTAGCATGTTGGGACTTACACATAGTTGCTGCAAGATTTAGAAATTTCATTTAAAAATCAACCAGACAAATGTATACAAGAAAGAAGTAGTGGGAGAAATCTTTTACTTTCATGTTTCTGAAGAAAATCTTCTACCCATTTCCAGCACTTCTCATGGCTGCAGGTAATAGGAAAAAAATATAAAACTATTTTTTTTACTACTTTTAGTATTTTTATTTTTTTTTATCCTTGATGCATACAGCCAAGGATAAGTTCATTGCAAAGACATTGAAGGAAACTCCACTCAACTGGAATGGGCTGCCCAGGGAAGTGGTTGAGGCACCATGCTTGAAGGTATTTGAAAGACAAGTCTATGTAGTGTTTAGAGATATGGTTTAGTGATGGTTTTTATCAGTGTTAGGTTGATGGTTGGCCTAGATGACCTGAAAGGTCCCTTCCAACCTAGGCAATTCTATAATGCTATGATTCTATGAATCAGTCTGTCATGGTCATGCTGTTTCCAGATGTGATTTGGGAAGTCCTGATCCCACACGTCTTATTGGCTCCACCTGTCTGCACCACAATCCACCACAAATTGTAGATATGCTCTCTAATGGCTTTCTCTTTTATATTTCCCCAGGACTAAACCCCACTGTTGTTCCCTGAATGTACCGATGGTGTGGGTTTTTGATTTGTTGAATTGATCCAAGGGCAGATAAAGAAAATCAAGATGCAGAAGATGTCTTCTACTTTACAAGAACAATAATAAAATTGGTGATTGTGGTGGCCAAAAGAAAATGCAAAGTGGGAGTACAGCCCACATACATCATGGAAGCAGAATTGCAGTGCTTCCTTCTGCCTGGTGGATGGAAGTAAGAAGCTGAGTTTTTATGAATGGAAGCAAAAAAGAGTAATATTTCAGGGACACTTGAGAGACTCTGACCATGCCTAGATTACCAGATTTAGGAATTCTTCTAATTTCTTGGTTCTCAGGTACAGTCCAGCTACATCTCAGTTTCATATTTGAGATTTAAGCATCAGGTTTCACAAACTTACCATCATCCACTTATTTCTGTAAAATAAAAACCTGGGCAAACGAGTTGTTTGGTAGTCATTAAACACTTCCAAAGGTCTTTGGCATGTCCAGTAGGTAAACCCACAGGCCTGTCTGGCAGGTTGAGCTTCTAGAAAAGGAGCAATTCCATATGGTGTTGCACTAATTAGAACTGTCTTGACTCCATATTCGTTCCACCATCTGCTTCCTGAATGCTTGATTATGCCTTAAGGAAACATTACTCTCTGGATCACTTGTTAGTCTTAGGCAAAGCAGACTCCTTATATCTTCCCTTTAGCCATCTGGAACTCTTCCTCATTTTCTTTGCAGAGTCACAAGACAACTTAATCAGTCCTTACCTTTTTCTGCCCATGTAAGGTGCCCCATTATCATGGATAGCTTCACACTGAGATCTGCTAATTGCATTTTATGCAGTCCTGAGATAGGGCCCTGTAAAGGTTGACTTAGAAGAAACCCTTCCCAGTAATATCTGGCAATCATGAAGAACATTGACCTAATACCTAGCAATCTCTGCCAAGTATAGCTTCCAGTCATATAACTTTACTAATTCACCCAAAAGGCTGAGCCCAAACATTTTCAAGGAGATGTCAGTCATGCTGGTCCACATGAAACAGAACTGATCTGAAATAATTCATTCTTATGTAATGGGAGAATATACAGGGAAACATGTAACATATGGGTATATCACCGTCTGTTTTTTCTATAGAAATAAAATAAGGAAAATAAATAAAATGAAATTCAGAAAAAGAAGAAATGTAAAAGAAATCAGAGAAGGGAGAAAGGGGACAAGTAATCCAAAACACAACAAGCAAATATTGAAATTATAAAATGGCAATAAAACACTTTATTTTGGTCCTTCACTTATGTAGGACTTTTTCTAAAACAGTATTTGCCCAAGGCAAATCTTCTAAATCTGCAATCTTCTCAAACATTTCACTTTTTATGAAAGAGCAATTCTTGCCCAAAAACTTACATCAAAATACTTTCAACCAAAATCATAAGTACATAAACCCCAGAAAGGCTGGAAGTAAGAAAATGGTAATTTACAGCTGAAAATCTCCATAAATTTTAATGTAGATGGCATAATCATGAACATGGCAAAGGTAAAAATCTAATCCCTTCATTAAAGTATGGCTTCCAGTAACTTATTTTTCGGATGAATGAAACAAATCGGTTTCAAGCTGAATTGTCTACAATCAGTATGGATAAGCCAACAGTAACATCAAAACATTTCTCATTATACTTAGTAAGACTCCAGCTAGGGTATCTCTATACAAGTGTTTTATTAAATAATACAGTCATATGACAAGAAGAAATAGACATTGAATGAATGAATTGGTTTGAGAACGAATACGGTACATAAAAAATTTAAATGAGAAATGGAAAGTAAAACATGGAAGAAAATGAAGATAAGTATGTCATAAGACCAAGAGAAATGGAAAGAACATGTAACTTTAGCAATGCAGTCTCTGAAATAAAAAACGATTTATAATTTCTTGCACATTTAGTGCAAGATCTGAGATGAACTGAAGAACTGCTGGTAATAACCAGAGGACTTGAATAGTAACAGATTGAGTCCAAAGAAATAGACTATTACTTGAGTGATTTACAAGTGTGCTCTGAAAGAAAAGTATATAAAAGAAAAAGATTCAAGAAAAAAAAAAAAGGCTGCTATTGATATGGAGATTGACTGCCTTACATTATAGACACCCAGTATTTGAGAAAACAATGGCTTATGTAAGAAAGGTGTAGTACTTTTCTGAAGTGATAGACACAGATTCATTATTAGTAATCACTCTAAGCTGCAAGGCTGTTTTTAATAAACATAAAAGGTAGAGATCTCAAAACCCAGAAGTAAAAAATGTATATGCAAAGCAAGAGAAAGCTGGTGAAAAAGGCAGCAGGAAAAAACAATTTTTTCCACTTCATGCAAATAAATAGGTACATTTTCTTCCTTCTTCCTCTCTCTCTCTTTTTTTAAGAGTTAGCACATTCTAAGATAAATCATGTAAACAGACAAATAGACTCAGGAGCATCAGTAACTGCTAAAGCGAAAGTAAGAATCTCACTAAGGCATACAATATCAGATTTTATCCATATGGTATAAAAAGTCTGCTAGATGAGAAACGCTTATCTGTGACTTCAAGAAAAGATAAAAACACACGAGCAACCAACAAAAAAACCCAACTCAACAAACTTACAAATAAAAATCCAACCATTCCCAACAGTTGTTGAAGTGTTGGTTCAAGAAAACAATTGTCTTTTTCAAGGAGATGTTGAGAAAAAAGACAGGACTGCACATAGATAAAACGGTATCTCCAGTGTTACAAAAGCATAGAATACTGTATCTTGGTAGATCACAGGCAGAAGAAAAGCTACAGGAACAGAAGCACAAAAAAAAAGCCCAACCGAACCAAAACAAAAAAAACCCAGGACACTGTCAAAAAGGAAGAACTGGGACCTATTTATACTACCAAGTATTACAGGTAAATACAAGATACTGAAAGGCATTGATATCATACAGAAAGACTGATGTATAGCAACAATTTATATTGCATTCCATATATTTTAAATAGAAGTAATGTTTCCTTTTATAAATGTGATATTTAAAAGTTCTAATAAAATGCGATTTGGAAATATTCAAGATCCAAAAGTTATAGAGAATAATCAGTGAGATTTTGGAAGATGATAATTAGAGAGGTAGTTGCTGCATGAGATTTTTCTTTCAAGTGGTATTCTAGTTTATTAAAAGGTGCGTGAAATCAAAAGTTGTTCGAGAAAAATATTTGAGCTCTTAAATCGTCAGTTCATCATAACTGAGCATGGGTAACTATTATTGTCACCTAAAGTTACTGGCCTTTGAGACTGTATTTTCCTAATCCTGTCCTAAGAAAGTTCTTACAGCTAAGGATGCACAGGAACTAACCTCTGACAGGCAGCCATTTTTAGACATGAAAAGTTTGGGTGCCTGGTTTTATTAAGCATTATTGTTACCAAAATGAACCCTTGAGAAATTTGACTGAATGAGACGGTATTTCAGGAGAATAAAATGTATGAGACAGCATTGCAAAATTTTAGCTGAATGGGTCTGCAAATATGTCCTTCCTCATTTTCACTCAGCAGGATAAACAAAAACTGTAGATCACTACCAGCTGCACATCCAGTCAGGCTAGCAACAGCTTTAAAAGCACAGAAAGCACAAATGCATTTCATATGCAGGTTGTATATTTGCTAAGGTAGAGCTGTAAAAAAAAAAAACCTGCAGCTTTAATTTGGAGATACATACATTTTCAAATGTAGGTCTGCAGAGCTCATTTTTTAGTACAGCTTTTCAGAAGCCCAAGCTTTGAATTTGTTATTTGAAATCTGAAGATAAAACAGCAAGGAAAAACAGAAAGATAGGGACTGAGATAACAAGATTAGGACTTTAAGATAGTACTCAAACCTGTCAAGGACAAAAATTCAGCAGATTATTTGTCTAGACAATGACTTTATAATGCAAGAAATAAACTTTGTGGAGCAGTGAACATATCAGCCGCAGTGACAACGACTACAATTGAAACTAAAACACACTGTATTTGTGAGACCTATTTTCATAGTAGGGATGTGACCAATGGTGGGATTTTTTGCAAGTTGTAAAATTTTTCCACCACCTCACCTCAGGATCTGGAGTTTCTGAGAGCTCTCTTCTTGTCTGTTGTCCTTTACCTTCCAAGTGCTGTATCTGCTGGCAGGGGTGTCCACTACTGCATCCTAAAAAAAAACCTTCAAAAAGATCTGTTTTCTTTCAAAGTCATATATCTCACCTTAGGCAGCTCACTAAATTCTCAAAACCTGGATAACTAAACCTGACTCATAATCTTCCGCTTCTGAACTGTCTAAAGCTTTCCTTTAAAGTTTTCGTGCTACCACCTTTGGTCATCCAGAACCAGAAGTCTCCTCCTCCCTTTCTCTTACAACTTCCATATCATAACCAAACACTTCATGACTTGCACCACATTTTAAAAATTTTCTGCATACATCTACCCACTCATATGTTTGTAGTTTTCTTCTGAAATCAGAATCAGAATCAGAATCAGAATCGTAGTGGTTGGAAGGGACCTCAGAGATCATCGAGTCCAACCAACAGTAAAAAAAAAAAAAAACCAAAAAAACAAAAAAACCACACCACAAACAAAACCACCACCCACCACCTGAACACACAACAACAACAACCAAACCAAAAACCATCACCCACCCACACAGCACCCCACCACAAACCAGTAATCTTGGACACTAGAGCATGCCCTGAAGAACCATGTCTACACGTTTCTTAAATACCTCCAGGGATGGTGACTCCACCACCTCCCTGGGCAGCCCATTCCAATGCCTGATAACCCTTTCAGTAAAGAAATGTTTCCTAATATCCAACCTGAACTTCCCCTGGCGCAACTTGAAGCCATTACCCCTTGTCCTATCATCTGTGACTTGGGAGAAGAGACCGACCCCCGTCTCTCTACAGCCTCCTTTCAGGTACTTGTACAGAACAATAAGGTCTCCCCTCAGTCTCCTCTTCCCCAGACTGAACAACCCCAGCTCCCTCAGCCTCTCCTCGTAAGACTTGTGCTCCAGACCCCTCACCAGCTTCGTTGCCCTTCTCTGGACCCGCTCCAGCACCTCAATGTCCCTCTTGTGGTAGGGGGCCCAAAACTGGACACAGTACTCGAGGTGGGGTCTCACCAGTGCCGAGTACAGGGGGACGATCACCTCTCGGTCCCTACTTGCCACACTGTTCTTGATACAGGCCAGGATGCTGTTGGCCTTCTTAGCCACCTGGGCACACTGCCGGCTCATGTTCAGCCGACAGTCGACCAACACCCCCAGGTCCTTTTCTGCCAGGCAGCTCTCCAGCCACTCTGCCCCAAGCCTATAGCGCTGCCTGGGGTTGTTGTGACCGAAGTGCAGGACCTGGCACTTGGCCTTGTTAAACCTCATCCCGTTGGTCTCGGCCCATCGATCCAGCCTGTCGAGATCTCTCTGCAGAGCCTCTCTACCCTCCAGCAGATCAACACTGCCACCCAGCTTGGTGTCGTCTGCGAACTTACTGAGGGTGCACTCGATCCCCTCGTCCAGATCATTGATAAAGATGTTGAAGAGAATTGGCCCCAGTACCGAGCCCTGCGGGACACCACTCGTGACTGGACGCCAGCTGGATTTAACTCCATTCACCACCACTCTCTGGGTCCGGCCCTCCAGCCAGTTTTTAACCCAGCAGAGGGTATTCCCATCCAAGCCATGAGCAGCCAGTTTCTCCAGGAGGATACTGTGGGAGACTGTATCAAAGGCTTTGCTGAAGTCCAGATAAACAACGTCCACTGCCTTTCCTTCATCCAGCAAGCGGGTCACTTTGTCATAGAAGGAGATCAGGTTTGTCAAGCAGGACCTGCCCCTCGTGAACCCGTGCTGGCTGGGCCAGATCGCATGGGTGTCCCTCATGTGTTGCATGATGGCACCCAGGATGATCTGCTCCATGATCTTCCCAGGCACCGAGGTCAGACTGACAGGCCTGTAGTTCTCTGGATCATCCTTCCGGCCCTTCTTGTGGATGGGCATCACATTTGCCAGACGCCAGTCGGCCGGGACCTCCCCAGTTTGCCAGGACTGCTGGTAAATGATGGAGAGTGGCTCCGCAAGCACTTCTGCCAGTTCCCTCAGTACCCTCGGGTGGATCTCATCTGGTCCCATAGACTTGTTTACATCTAGGTGTTGGAGCAGGTCCCTCACCACCTCCCTTTGAATTGCAGGGGCTTCACTCTGCTCCCCGCCCCTGCCTGCTAGTTCAGGGGTCTAGATATTTAGGGAACCCCCTATCCTACTACTAAAGACAGAGGCAAAGAAGGCATTTAGGACTTCAGCCTTCTCCTCATCTTTGGTTACTATGTTACCTCCCTTATCCAGTAGAGGATGGAGGTTCTCCCGAGATCTCTTCTTGCTATTGATATATTTATAGAAATTCTTTTTATTGTTTTTAACATCCAAAGCCAGGTTGAGTTCTAGTTGGGCTTTGGCCTTCCTAATCTTTTCCCTACATAACTTTGCTATACCTTTGTAATCTTCCTGCGTGGCCTGCCCCTTTTTCCAAATCTGTCAGTCAAAATAACTCCTCCATATCAAGCTTAAGAAAACACATTTTACAGTGTTCCTCTAACATTAATATGTGTATTTTATATGTTTTTATATATATTTATTCCTATATATGTATACATATAATGCATACATGGATGTATCAATAAAAATTCCAAACAATATCAAAGAAAGAGTTGACAAGTTGTTCCACATGTAAATGTCATGTGTAAGTCAGTTAAAATGGCTAAGAAAGTTTATATTGGTTGTAAATTTTACCAGACATCTATCCCTTTTACCTGATTAATCCACCTAATCTAAAAACTTGTATTTTTCTTTATTCCTACACTATCATTTAAGTTTCTGTTCAATCTATTAAATAATGCCTTCTAGGACAGAGACTAGGTCTTTTCCACACAGCATCTAGAAAACTTGCAGCTGTTACAGGCTTAAAGATATAGTTGATCTTGAAGTCTCTATTTATTGGAAATTCTCTGTAATAAAAAGAAAGAAAGTAGTATAACAGAAAAGAGTAACACATCTACTTTCAAGCTAGCTCTTAAGGCAAAATGGAATGAAGATCCTAGAAAATCTGTGGAGCTGAGATGATTCACTGTGAATTGTTTGTTCACTTCTAATCTCCAGTTGTTAACCTTTTCCACAACAACAGGAAATATTTTTTTTCCTATAGGTGATTTTCTAACCTGTCTACAGGCTCTTATATCAAAGCAGTTGTCTAAACTCCAACTTCATGGTTTTTATTTTCATCAACGTTCAGTTGCTTTCAATTTTCTTCAAAAAAAATCACTTCCCATAACCGAATGCTGAAGAGATTTCAGGTGAATCAGCTAAATTAGACAGAAAACGTATATCTAAATCCAATTCATATGGGATCATGAGCTACAACTTTAACAGCATTCAGAGGTAAACAGATATTAAATATCACCAAACAGTATAATTATCCATTAAAAAAAATCCTTTCAAATGGCTGAAATCCTCTCTTCCTCTTAAAAGACATGAAATTAATAATAACAGCTGTTTTGGATACAGCCCTGTTCATATTTGTATGATGTCCCATTATTGTGAATGGGGTCTGGCTTCCTGCCAGATCCTGACGTGGCCACAATCTGTTTCAAGTACCAGCTAGTACTGAACCAGTCAATCAAAATATGTTTCCTCTATCACCACTGTGGTATTTTATGAAATATCAGAATGAGACCCTGCACTTGCATCTGCTCTAGCGTGAAATGTAGTGTATCACCCAGGTGTGGAGCCACATCCTTTCGAGTGCAATGCCCATGGGTATGTTAACATCAGGACTGTTCTTCGGAGGCTAACTTTCCACTGGGTAATTTGGAATCTTATCAAAAGCCCATAGAAGTCAAAGGAAATATTCCCATTGATCTCAGAGGGCTTTGATCAGGCCCATGGTGAGCATGTACTTTAGCAGTCTTTTAGTGCTCCTGCAACATGCACAGCCAAATGAATACACTTAATCTTTTGAGTAAAAATATCATGAAAGTCAGCATAGTCCAGCTGACTGGAGTCAAAAATCAGAAAGGGACTTAGCAAGTGGAATTTGGTGCCTGAAAGCTTTTTCAGTTGATGAGGTTCAATCTTTAGTCAATCAGGAATATTCACAGTTACCTTTGCCTAGCTGCTGTTGATGTCTTGACTATCAGTTCCAGTGTTTCTGCCAGTGAGGTCCCCAGGGCACGTAAATTATTGCTGTCTCATAAAGCTGTGATACCAAGCCATTTTCTGGTGCAAATGTGCTTGTTGCTAGCTCGGACCTAAAGTCTGCTGATATTTTCCACCAAGCACAGAGATGTGTTTTAATGCATGTTCATGCCATGGCTAATTCCCATGCTTTTCTACACAAGATCAGTGCACTTCACATGTGCAAATCAGGAATGAAAATTCTTCTCCATTGGAGAATCTTTATGTGTGGGCCTTCCCACAGTCACTGTTTGAAACCCTGTCATTTAACGAAAGAGGGATTTAAATGTCACCCACTCTTCTTCGAGGTTTTAATTTAGTTCTAATTATTGGATTATTGTGAAGAACGGGCATAGGCATTCCTTTCCTGGTGATGCTTCACAACGGACATACTGTTCATCCCCCACACATCCCAAGCAAGTTTTCCTCCCAGGGAATGCTGTTTACATGAGGGAATCCTCGCTCTCTCAAAAGTATTTCAGGGAATGTCTGTCTCAGATTGCTGATCTCTGTGAATCTCTTTTCATGAAAGGATTCAAAGATGAAATTGCATGTGTGGGAAGTTATGATTTGGCAGTAAGGTGCAAGGGAAATGCTGCAGCAGATGTCAGCATTGTGGGTTTATGTTGTGTTTACCTTTGGGCATGCCTCAGCTCCTGGAGTTTTAAAGCTACACTCTCCCCAGCGAAGTGGTGGATTCCCAATCATTGGACACTTTTAAGATTCGGATGGACAGGGTGCTGCCTCATGTTGCCTAGACTGTGCTTTTGCAAAGAGAGGTTGGACCAGATGATCCTTGATGTCCCTTCCAACCTGGTATTCTATGATTCCATGATATAACTATGATTCTTTGGGAAAATTCCCTTACATTAAATTCAAGGGCTATAAAAGTTAGAGTATGTGACCCATGTGACCAAGAAGAGACACTTGGTCACCCAACAAGTGTGTTTAACACTGCTTTTATAAATAAAATTATTTCAGAATTGCACCGATACCAGACTTCTCTAAAAACAGAAGTGGGAATTCATGCCTCTAGCTGGAGTAGACTTTAATCTTTTTTTAATGAAGTGACCTAGTAAGGAAAATCTAAATGAATACTAGGAATTTACTGGTAAAATACAATAGCACTGGCTTCCCTACTGAAGCATTTTGCAAGGTAATGCCCAAAGATGCAGCAATTCAGTGATATTACCAGGATATCCAAAGTGGAAACAAACTCATATTCTTTATACGTACACATCTGAAAGACAATTTTTATTTTCTCTTCAAGACAGCATGTCTGTAACTTGCTATTGACTTCATACTTAGAAACTGCAAAATGTAGCCTGCCTTTCAGAACAAAAATCAGTGGTGTACACCACTCCAAAAATCAACTTAGTAGCACATTATGTCTGAATACTAATAATGTGCATAGCTCACTGTTGTCACAAAAATAGAGAAAACTGTGGGGCAAAGTAACGGATGGGGTTTTTGTCTTGTTATCACAAGTAAAACCTTAATTTCTACAATGTAATTAGTCATGCACACAAGCCCCTATGATTTTTGAAATTTTTTTTGCTAGTCCTGTACCCAAGCAGGTGAAGGAGAAACATTTCAAAACCATCAAAGTGACTTAGGGGTCTGAAGGAGACACTTCAAAGGTGCTTCATGCATATTGGGTTTTTAAGGTCCCTAAAGTGATAGACAAGCATCACACAGAGCTTTTAGAAGTGCTCAGACCCTATCAAGAAACCTGGGATTATGAGGGTAATTTTGGCTACTACATAGTATTTGAAAATGTGTCTAAAGCTCCTAATTCACTCTGGTGAATTTTAAAGGCTACCTATAGTCTTTTTCCTCTAAAATTAAAGTTGTGTCTGTGTGTGGTGAACTTTGAAGAGCTTGCTGTTTGGGAAATAACTCTCACTTCAAAGATTTGTGATTGGTGAAAGTTTTGACAAGGGCTGTGCTTAGGAGGAAAAAAGCTTTGAAGAGGGCCATACATAGAGAAAAAAAAAAAACCAAACAAACAAACTTAAAAGAAGCCTGTGATTTGGAGAATAAACTTTAAAACAATCTGTTATGGTGGAAGAGGACTTTAATTGGTTCTGCTTTCTCAGACCGCAGTTTATTTTTCCATGTTTTTATGACCAGGTATTTTGGCTCCAGCTTGGTTCGTGTTTTGTCTGGTTTCCTGCGTGTGAGGTTTTTTTCCATAGATCATGGGCTGTGACATTTTAGAGGCTTCTATAAAAATGTTAGCAGTTAGAATATTTGGAAATCTGTGACAGTCAGAAGATGGGCATAAGATGGTGGAGCACTACCTACTGGTCCTTCATCGTGGAAACAGAGGGATAGGCAGCTGTGTCAATGTTGCCATGGTGAATAAGGTGGGAGTACTTTATGTCTAGCAAACAAGAGCAGGCATATTCTAGACTGGTAATGCTATACTCACTTCTTACCTGAAGGAATACGTTTGTATTATACAGGAAAACGTTTGTCCTTGTAGCAGTAGAAACACATTTGTACACCACTTGTGACTCACTGTGCACCACTGGAAAATGTGCAGATGAAATTTCTGAGTATTTCAGTGCCATAGATTGTTTTCTGCACTTGATGGGTTTGGGGCCAGGTGAGCTTTGAGGGTTTTGTTGTTCTTTAATTGGGGGAAGGGGCTATATTGATGCTGTGAGAATAGAAGGTGATAAAATATTTGCCAGTGACTAGCTGCACTCAATCTGATGTAGGAGTTTACTATCCACTTTACAATCAACACTTCATCCACAATTCTTGTATTGAATTTGTAGTAAGAAATTGCGTATGTTCAGTTCTGATGATCATCAAGAACAGAACTTTCCTGCCCCTGCTTCAGTAAAGAGATTCACTAACAGTCAGACATGCTTCCATAAAAATCCCTTTGTTCCAGCACAGAAAAATTTATTCCATAAAGATGGACTTCTGACGCTCCGCTACAGCTGATCAGACATAGCAGTATATTCATTAGTCATGGAGTCTAACCTACAGCCACAAAACAAAACAGAAATCATTTTATCCCCCAAGTGGTCAAACTCTATTCAGTGTTAGACTGTGTTATTTATCTATCTATCTGGAATTGTGTCATTCTTTACTGCTACAGCTCAGTGGCTTTGTGAGAGGAGGATATGTGTCTTTAAAAAATCTGGTAATGGATCATGCATTGGAGTACAAGGGCATCCTAGGGGAGCCAGAATTTGTATGTAGGATTGTTCTTTTCTCAAGAAAAAACGTTACACCTTTTGTCTAGAAAATTGTCAGCTAATTTTGCTGCCATCCGCATCAGCAATCATTTTAGGCTATACCTATTCTTTCCTCAGATTACTACATTCAGTATCAATGAATACTAAGAAGACAATGACGTACCACAGTGAAATCCAGGGCTGAAGTGGCAGCAGGGTATTTTTCCAAGAAAGCAATCAACGGAAGACAGAGCTGCTCAGCGATACTAAGGTTAAGTCACTGATTCAAATGCCTGAAGTAGGTATTTAGGTGCCTAACCTTAAAATGCCATTTCATATTGTGTATTTCACAAATGCACATTTAATAAAGCATCACTTTAAAATACTGTAGCTTCAAGTTCTGAAAAAAAAAAATTCTTGTTCATAAACACTACTGTCTAAATAATACAGAAATTCTCCAACATTTTAAAGCTGATGAAAAGTATGAATTATCTACATAGTAGTTCTACATACCATTGCACCGGATGAGTCCATTAAATTATAAAAATTATGTTCTTTTAAAGCTGAGCCCTGAGAAAGACCATGCAACTTAACAATCTCTTGAACTAACATAATTTAGTCTGGGCATTGAGTTTGCATTTTGAGCTGAGAAATATAGGTTTCTGAAAATCAACAGACCTACAAATGCATATCAGGGTTCTTGCATGTTTTTCTTTTTTGTCACCACAGATGGTGCAGTTCACCTCATTAGAACTTTGATTTAAATCTCTGAAAGTGATACAGTCAATATTGAATTCAGGCACTCATTTGCGTCATACAAAAATGAGACTATTTTTAATGATAGATATAAAGTTTCTTCTCAAATAAAAAGTGAAAATGAGAAACTAACAATTGCAAGCAGAAATAGCACTGGTAGCAATTGAGTAATCTACTCCTACATGCCAGATATGTTTCCTTACCTTCTGCCTTGTGTCCATAGATTCAGACAGCAAATAGTGAAATTTCTTGTTAAATTGATTGTATCAATATAACATTGAAAACAGAACTGAGATGTTCTGTTTGGAAAAAAAAATATTATATTCTACAGCCCTCAAAACTAGACACTTTATAAAGCCAATCTCTGCTGAGGGAAGCCTACAGAGCTAATACAAGATGATGTGAGCAGATATGTAAAAACCTTCTATATTATGTCGACCTACTACATTCCTCTTTGGCTACCACTGTGAGGCACAGTCACATTTGCCTTTTTCTTGATTTTACTGTGAACTTAATGAATCACTGTTTCTTCTCCTCCTCTTCTCATTTTTATTCCAGCACTGGTCTCTTAGCCGTATTTCCATATAACTGTTTGTATGGACACGCTGTGAGGAAGAATAAAGACCTAATCCACAATCAGAACAACACTATTAAATATAGTTGCATTTGTGTTTTATTTTTATATTTTTAATCCAAACTTCTGAGCATTTCTCAGGTCGGTCCTACAGCCATTTTTTGCCAGCACAACTAAGAGAATGGTATACCATATTTGACAAAGGGTAAGCTGCGGAGAAATGTTGGGAAAGAAAAAAATCTTAAGCCAGCTTTGCTTCTAGACTGCCTGGAAATGAAAACCCTGGTGCTGATTTTCATCTCAGATGGTACAGGACATTACACTATTTTTTCACATTATTTTACCAAGATTTTACATATCCATAGAGCATAGAAAACTTTTTGAAAGCTTATTAATGGTTCCCAATCAGTTCTGGGGAAAAAATACTAATATGGGGAATTAAGGTCTTTTATTAAACATTAAAATAGAATTATTTCAACTACAAGCCTATGCCAGGGTTAGAAATAGAAGCCTGAAACAAAAAGGGAACCATTATGCCTTTTTGTAAAATAAAAACTGAATAAAGACAGAATTTCTTGCAAGTAATATGAAATAAATTAAACATTTCTGAACATTGTGGGAAATTTTTAAAAAGTTATTGCTCATGCAGCTTTCTTCCTTTTATTGGTGCTTTATCTGTTCACAAAGAGCCTTCAGCAACATCAGAGCTATACCTAAAATATTAGCACATGTCTATAGAGGTTCATATGTATAAGTCTCTATAAAATGACAATAAGTGGTGATGTTACATCTCTTGGATTGCCCAGTGTTCAGAGATTTGGTATCTAAATCTTTTCAAACCACTTCAGAAATCTATTGAACACACATACATTTTTGAGCGTCCTGCATTTCAGCCTTTGGGTTAATAGAAGATTTTTCTGCCCAGTTCCTCCAAAAGTCTGTAGTCCACAACCAAAATGATAGAGGTTTGGAGATCAACACTGATAATATCTTTTCCCTGGCTCTCTGTGAGTTTGTCATTCTGTAGGATACTATCTTTCCCCATAAACCAAGCTTAGTCAGATATCTACGTACACTATGGTATCTATAGAGACTTTCACATCAATAAGTTAAGCTCCTGCTTTCCATCTGAGAAAAAGTTCCACTTTTAAGAACAGCTGTAAATCCGTTATTTTAAATTACGTAGGCTCTGGAGCTGACAAGCATGCCCCTCCATGGATAGCATGCAGTATATCAACATGGAGTACTCTGGACAGATAGAAGTCCTACTCCTGAGAGACCCCATCCATGCTCTGTGCAGCACACAACAAGCACAGGGGTTCAGATGACCAGGATTTTGGTGTGCTCTGCCCCACTTTAGTGTCTGTGTGTGCAAAAGCATTTTGCTGACTTAGCCAGAGACCTCTGAGTTGTCCTAACTTCTGTGCTGATATTCCTCCCTCAGTAAAACAAATTTTCCTAGACATTCAGGGGGCAGAGGAGGAATGCACTGCTAAATGCATTACCCACAATGAAAGCTTTGTATTTGACATCAGAAACTATTGTTGAGCATATCCAGTAACTGATTTACCAATGGCTAAAATACACTGCTTCTCTCCTTTTCTACATAAAATGTTGAATTCTACAATGTAAAACATGGTTGTTATAAGAATGGGTAAATAGCGTAGAAGTAGTAAGGTGATAGGAGGATGAAAGATAATATTTTAATAACATCTTAATCTATATATTTTTCTTTCTTTTTTTTTTTAACCTTTTTTTTCACAATCTGTTGTTTTGCTTAACTTTTGTCAAACATCTGAATAGAAGAGGGATGCGTTTTAATGGCCTAATTGACTACATTTTAATTCCACTTGATTCCTGGTATTTGTTTATATAATAACATTAAATATACTCTCTAATCATTTGGAGATTTGTAAATGTGTACTTGCCACGACGTTGACCCAGTAGTCCAAATATTGACTGCAGAAATAGTGACATTATATGTTGCATTATCAATTGGAGTGGTCTACACTCACAATTTAGAATTCAGCTACAAGAAGACAAAGTACAACATACAACATAACACACCTTCAAATATATAAACATGTCATCCTTAAAGATACGTACCAAAGACTATTATAAAAAATAATCGAAGTTACTAAGGAAATAGGTGTTAAATTTTCAAGGGAAATGATTTATTAATTTTTGATGGAAGTCCTGGAAAGACCAATTTGCTGAGCTTGACTACAATTCAAGGATAATTTCTATTTAAAGTCTGTTTGCTTTAAACTAAAACAGGGTCTTTGAAGTCCTGCCCTGTAGGACCCGCAAAATCTACCTTATTATTACTAGGTTGCTGCATCTTCATAAGAGAGTTTCAGAACTACAGTGCTTAGTTGGGACTTGAGAATTCTGGGATCAATTTTCACAGGTTTCATGTCTGCTCCAGTTTATGCACTTCTTTATTTTCCTCATCTAATTTTAAAGCTAGAAGATTTATCTGAATTTTCTATATATATTCCTGTAATGATGGGTATATCCCATCATAATATTGTAGGAATTGCTCTCTGGAAGTGCTTCTCCTCCTTTCTATAATAAAGAAGATTAGAAAGATTGATTTTGTAACTTAGACACCTAAGATGAAGACCCAAATTTAGGCAATATGAGTACATTCCTCAAAATGTATTATTTACTGAGGAAAAGTAGATTCTAACCTAGGCAAAGCATCTAAATTTTTAAAATCTAAAACTGGCTGAGAAGAGTAAAAATCATATCTTTGTGGCCTAGTTTTCAATTTGTAAATGTTTTTCTTCCAGCTATGTA
Source organism: Numenius arquata (assembly GCF_964106895.1). Lineage (NCBI taxonomy): Eukaryota > Metazoa > Chordata > Aves > Charadriiformes > Scolopacidae > Numenius > Numenius arquata. The sequence goes on along the minus strand of NC_133576.1, from coordinate 104,335,121 downwards.
TATTTTTTCTTATTTAGCATTATTATTTACATATATCATAGATGTGAATATTATTTATATGTGTATTCCTTGTGTTGGTATTATTTATATTATTGGTAATTGTTTGTATTATTTTTTGCTCAATACCATCTGTCAGTCAATATCCATCTGCTGTCTTTCGTTTTAGGCTTAGATTGCAGGCTTTTGGAGCAGGATTACTCTTTTATTTCCTGACCCATTACAAGCTACTCTTGGGTACTACAGTGCTTAGGAAGCCTAGTTTTGAAAGAGAACCCCACTGCAAAAGGTGGTTTACAAACAGAAAATAAAACAATAATCCATGCTCCAATGAGGTGGGATAACAAGTAAGTAGAGACAGACAGATGACAGTACAAGAAGGCAATGAGACATAGTGAATCAGCATGATAGACATTGTATTACAATGACAACAGACTTCTCATTTTCCATGTCTTTTGTAGACATTATGAGAAAAAAAAAAGGATATTATAGGAAACTCCTCTCAGTGATAGGCATTCAGGACTAGAAAAAAAGGTGGTTACTCAAAAATTCAGTGAGATGGGAAGTGAACTTGAGATAAAAGATGGGAATAAGAACGGAAAATGGAAAAGGTTATGGAAAGCTTGTAAAATTGAAATAAGTAACTTAATTTGATGCCATAAAGGATCATCAAGAAAATAATGCAAAGCTAGGAGGGAGATGACCGAAGCAATGAGATAGGAAAATTGTATTTGCAGCAAAATTTCAAATGGCTGTGAGTAGGGCAAACCAACAGGGACTGGAGTCAGACCCGTGGAAGGTACAATCACTGAGGAGACAAAGGTAACTGGAAATACTTTGGACTTTTAACTATGTTCTTAATACACAGAACAAACTGCAATTGCTGAAATAACAGACACGTGCAAGCAGTAGGCAAGATGAGATTCTTGAAAATGCACTTTATTGGTCACATTGCTTATAGAAGACAATAATTATTTATGAATAATTCTCCTTTAAATGCAGGGTTTTGTTGTAGAAGCACATAGTGAGATACACAGCCCCTGCATGTCCCCAGAAGCCTGACAACCGTGTCTTGATTCTAATTCTTTCATGGGTAGACCAGACAAAAGTGTCAGTCTGAATTTCTCAGATTATTTTAGCTGTCCCAGTGTCTTCGGTAATTTATAACATTTTCCATCACTGACATGCATTATTTAAATCTGTGAATCATTTTGAGATAAAGACAGAAACTGAGTAAGAGGTTGGACAGAGACTTGGTAAAAAATACAGCTTCTCTGTACTTACCTGACATGTCTGTTCTTCCTCGCTACATTTATTTATGATAGAGAACATATGAGTACTGTTTCTGTAGGTCATAGATTCACTTATTCATGGCTCCCTTGTTCACATTCAGTTTGTTCCCTGAATAACTGCATCTGCAAAGGACAGAGTTCAGAGTAAGTTTACAATACTTATATGTAGACATGTTCATTAAACAAAAATGAATGGCTACATTCATCACATTCCAACTAGTATCTCCTAATCCCGAAAACATTTTTTTTTAACTGAAATTAGTCAGATTCCTAATGAAAAATGTAGTCAAGTTTACCCTAAAGAGATTGGATTGAGGAATATATGTTGGTTTTTATCTGTGTTTATCTGGTTTTTATCTAGTCTCTGGGTCCTGGGATTCCTGAAGGCCAGTCAACCTAGCAAAGACTGAGGCAAAGGCAGCATTCAGTACCCCAGCCTTCTCTATGTCCTGTGTAACCATGTTCCCCGTTTCATTGAGCAATGGGCCCACATTTTCCCTAGTCTCTCTCTTGTCACCTATGTACTTAGAGAAGTCCTTCTTGTTGCCTTTGACATCCCTGGACAGAGTCTATTCCATTTAGGCTTTAGCTTTCCTAACTTCATGCCTGGAAGCTCGGACAATGTTTCCATATCCCTCACAATTTACCCATCCTTGATTTCACCATCCTTATGTTTCCTTTTTGTGTTTGATTTTGGCCAGGAGTTCTTTGCTCATCCATGCAGACCTCTTGGCATTTTCCCCTGACTTATTTATTGGGATCGAGCTCCCTTGACCTTGGAGGATGTAGCTATTAACTAGTTTTCTTGGGCCCTTCTTCCCTCCAGGACCTGATCCCATTTGACTCTTCCAAGCAGATCTTTGAAGACGCCAAAGCTTGCAATTCTGTAGTCCAGGGCTGTGAGCTTGAATTTGACCCTTCTCCCTGCCCTCAGGATCCTGAACTCCACCATCTCATGATCACTACAACCAAGGCTGCTTTTGACCTTCACGTCACCAGTGAGCCCCTCCTTTTTTGTAAGTATAAGGTCCGCAGATCATTTCTCCTCATTAGCTCCTCTATCACTTGGTGGAGAAGTCATCACCAATGTGGTTCAGGAATCTCCTGGATTGCTTATGTCCTATAGTGTTGTCCCTTCAGCACATATCAGGGTGCTTGAAGTGCCCCCTGAGGACCAGGGCCTGTGAACGTGAGGTTGTTTATAGCTTTCTGTAGAGGGCCTCGTGCACTTATTCTTCCTGGTTTGGTGGCCTATAGCAGACACCTACTGTAACATCAGCTTTGTCTGTCCCCTCTCTGCAACCCATAAAGTCTAAATTGGCTCCTCCTCCATCCTCAGGCAGAACTCTATGCACTCCAGCTGCTCTCTCGCAAAAAAGGCAGCTCCCCTCTACATCTTCCCTTCCTGTCCTTCCTAAAGAGCCCATATCCCACCACTGCAGCACTCCAGTCATGGGAGCCATTCCACCACGTCTCTATGATCCCAACAAGATCGTAGCCCTGCAACTGCACACAAGTCTCTAACTCTGCATGTTTATTCCCATTACTGTGTTTCTGAGTGTACAGACACTTTAGAGATGCATGTCGACACATTTTGTTCCTGGAGAAGTTTTGGGGGATTTCTCCATAATGGTTCCTTGTAGGCACTTCCTAGATCACATGTGAGTGCTGGAAGTAGCCCCGCTCAAGCCCCATTTTGTTGACTTTGTGATCCCTTCCCATTACACCACCCTATGCCCTTTAGTCAGAAATTGTCTCCATCACTCCCTTAAAAGACTGCTGGTCTCCCTCTCTGTCCCCCATCATTCTCAGTTTAAAGCCCTTCTTAGGATGTCAGCCATCCTATTGATGAACATAGCTTTGTCCCCCTTTGTGAGGTGGATGGCACCTGACACAAGCAAATGCTGATCTGCAAACAAGGTCCCACGGTCATAGAACCCAAAACCCCATCACCAACAGCCAATTATTGCAGTTCTGCAGCCAATTATTGACTTTTCCTGTTAGTGCTATTCTCCTCACAGCCTTTCCCCTCACCAGCAGGATTGAAAAGAACACCACCTTGGCCCACATGCCCTTGATTACCAACCTCAGAGTTCTGCAATCACTTTTGATACTGTCCAGGTTTCCCCTAGCAGTATCATTTGTGCCCACATGGAATAAGAACAAAGTGTGTAGTAGTCAGAGGGCCAGGTGAGTTTTGGCAGTCCCTCCACAATGTCCTTGATCCTGGTCCCTGGCAGGCAGCAAACCTCTGCAGATGATTGATTGGGTTGACAGATGGGTGCCTCCATCTGCTGCAGTAGGGAGTCACCCATTTTGATAACTTGCCATTTCTTCCTTGCAGTCTTGCATAGTTTGGGGTTAGGTGGATCAGGTTCTTTTCTTGTAGGCACATCTGGCTCCTCTCTGGTTTTGAGGATGGTGACTCTATTCTGCAGTTGCAAGCAGTTAGGTGGTTCAGGAGCCTTCCTCTTTGTGCCAGAAGTCACCAGCTTTCATCCTTCCATTTTTCCAGAATGAGCACTTACATTGATGATGAGGATAGACGCTGCCTGCTTCTCTTCTACAGGTGGGGTGTGAGGCTGTTCAGGCTGCTGAGTCTCAGAGAGTATCTTATCCCCCTTTCAACTTCTTTGGTGCTCATTTCTTCCCTTAGCTCCTCTACTTGGAGGCGCAGCTCTTCCACGTTGGCGCACCTCCTGTAAACCAGAGGTACATCTCTTCTGGCCTCACAGACAGGTCCCAGGTGCTCCTTCCAGCCCGGGACTTGTAGGGTGGCATCTGTTGCCTCAAGCTCAGTCTGAGTTGAAGCCTCTACCTTCTCAGGGACAGCTGCTCCAACATCTACTGAGGCAACTGCCTTGTGGCATACCAACACATATGACACTATTACAGCAGCATAATTTCACTTGAGGCCCCCTTAAACATCCCCTCTTCACACCCTTCTGTGCAATCTGCATAACTTGTTGGCTGCCTCTGTTAGCTGTGCTCACAGCACCTTAAACCTATATATTCCAAATTTGGGGTCATCAAGGGATACGGTTGCTCCAAGCATAACTCAGAATATAATTTTATATTCTTGGAAACATTAAAGAAACCCTTGCTGCTTAGCTTCACATAGGTCTCTTTTTGTTTCCATTACTAGACCTTGTAAAAGCAAAGAGTCCCTTTTTCATGACTGTATGTCTGAAAGTCCACTGAGAAGGTGTTCAATTATTTTAGTGCTTAGAACATGGGTAAGAGTGAGTTTTCACACTCATACATCACTAGGTTAGCAGGAAAGGTGAGAATTCCTATATTCCATTCTTTTTTAAGCCTATTTAAAGAAATGCACAAAGGAAAACCTCTAATAGAAATTTTGTTAAGGTGGAATTAAAGTAGAGGATACAGGAAAAAAGGGACAGTAAAAGGAACAGTAAAGAACAGTAAAAGAGGATACTAAGGATAGTAAAAACAATGCAAATTAAATTAAGGCAAAATAAAATGTCTTAAGAAACTGAGTTATGATAAAACCTACAAGAAAGCTAATCATCTGGAAGAGGTTTTTCACCAAAACTAAGTTATCTGTTTCTGTAGATTTATAACTCTCTTACCTTATTTGCTGCCAAACACAATGCAAAGCATGCTTACCAAAAAATACAGATTGTACAAATTGTTAATTGATTTTTAAATCAAGGGATATTTTACTCTATATAGCTAATAAAGGATACATATAGGTTTCTTCACTTGAAGTGGGGAGGCATCCATGAATTCTTCGATGCTACCTCAAGATATGATAAGACAGCAGCTTCCAGATCTTTTTCTTTCAACAGAATATTCATTATGCAGGTGATCTCCAGCTTCAGTGCTGAAGGCCTGGCAGTGTGACATTTGTAAAACTTTGGCATGGATCTTTGGGGTCCCTCTGACTTCCTCCAGCCCTCTGCTTGGAGCATGCTGATGGGGTCGGCCTTCCCTGTGGTACAGAGCTGACAGCTGTCATCATCATCATCATGAATCCCATCATTACCTCCACTGCTGAGAAGACCAGTTCTCTGGGTGACTTACACAGCTGTTGCCAAAAAGGGAGATTAAGGAGACAGAAAGGCTTTTGGAGACATGGCTGTGGAGACACAGGTTTCCTCCTCCTAAGCAAGGGCATTGCCATTTTTCTTCACCTCACCTTCCCACCAAGAAGAAACTACTGGCCCCAAAGGCCATAACAGAAGAGATGTTCTAAAACATTGCGTAAGATTTCTTACACTTTTTTACTTTTAATTTTCCTTCTATTTTCTTTGTATTTTTTTCCCATAAAATGCCTACTACTGACATTATCTACATTCCTCTAATGTTTTAATGAGAGTCTATGCTCCTCAGAGGAGAAAACAGGAGGTTCACATTTCCCCAGATGGACAACTGGGTGGTAGTTTTTGTCTTGACACCACATAGGATCTGGAAAGTCCACACATGGAAATAATTATAAAATACGCTCCACAGGAAATTTACACCTTTCTGGACTGTCAACTGGAAGACAATCAAGTTAATTTGAAATAACTCAAATGGCACTAGATGCCCATGTTCCAATAACTGAATTAAGCTGTAAAGTAGGAGAGAACTCAGCTGTGACTGTAGGTTCTCACTGGTGGGGGTTTGCATATGATACAGGTAGGTTTCCTAAATTCTCATTATGATTCATCAAGAGAAAGATTCATCTTCACCATCAAGTGAGGCAACTATCTGTATCTGTTGCCACTGAGCCTCATAAGCTGAGCTCCTACATCTAGTGAGATGAACATGCATCTCAGCTCTCAGTTTAATTCCACTTAATTTTAAGAACCTATTTAACTCATGCACCAGTAAAGTAAAAGATAGGGATGAGGCATACACAACTGGAATTATGGGAAGGCAGTAATATAGAAAAACAGTGGTTAGGTAGCCTTATGTATTGCCAAATAGGTGCAATTTGCTATCCTAAGGTAAGGGCTTACAGTTAGAGGGATAAATCTATGCCATTATTGTGAACCTGGATAATGACTGGCATATGGAATTGTGAAACTAAATCTTCTGGCAGACTGTGAGTATCTCTGTGTCATTTATGTTTGTTGTTTCCATCATGTCTTCAACACAGTTGCAATTGGTTCTGCTTCCAGTCCTGCTTTTACAAAGTTCTCTAACAAACCGAGTGATTCACAGGGGAACCAGGCTGCTTACCTTCATGACATGAAATTACATGACATGGAGTCTTATGGTCGTCCTCATGTGGGATTTACTATAGCACAGAACCTCATTGCTGTAGGAGATTAATTTAATTGCTGTCATGAAACACCTTTATCACACCAGGGAAAATAGTATTAATAAATTGATGTTTTTCTGTTGAATATAGAATAATGATTGTTGCAATATATTATCTGACACTTATCAAACCAGAATAAACTGATCTTGTAACTTTATTTCCTATTGTTTTATTGGGAAGAACGGCATGAAATCTTCAGTTTCCTAAGGTGCAGAAACTGAAAGAAGACAGTGTGAAAGTAAAAAACTAGAGTTCGGTTGTGGTACATAATGGGAGGTGAAATCTAAAGCAACAAAGATTAAGAATCACTGCTAGCTTGTAGAGAGAAATTATGTGATTAGTGGGACAACACCCATAATAATCCATTTTGTTTGTTGTTTCCTCCACTAAAGGGATGTTTTCCAGCATATGGATGCACACTAAAAGCACACATGTACTAATTTCCATAAAAATAAGGAAAGTACTTGTGTGTGTGTGCATGCACATGTGCATGCTTGTATATATTTTATACATAAACATAACAATATAACATAATTATGTCTAAGTGCATTATTTATACATTTATAATTTTATGTATTTAAATTTATGTTATAAGCATATGTGTATTTGTGTGTTATATAATGAAAAGATATTGTGATGTCTCTTGGCTATGTATTTATAATATATAAAATTTAGTTTCATAGCACTGATGGATCTCAACATGTCCTTATGGGACTATGGACTACGTAACATAAAAAGAGTAGAACCCCTCTTAAAAGACTTATGATCTCAATAGTCAAGGCAGATAAAGAAAAATGGTGGCAAGCTAATAAGAATTTTTAAAGGAAAAAAAAAAGAAATAGTGTACAGTGGTACAGTGTGTCCTTATTTACTTTTCACATGGTAACCTCACTGCCCACTCTCTTTTGTCTTGCTGCCTCACCAAGTCTGCTGCACAGCCTTGATTTATGACAAGTTCTCTCCTGTTTTATTACCAGCCATGAAGAAACACTGCCTCTCTTTGAACACAGGGTGCTCTGAAAGAGTCAAAAATAAGCAACTTACTATATTTGCCCGACACTAAGTTCCCAGCCCTTTTTACCCCCTAAGAGTGGCAGAATTTCTCTTGTGCCCCTTACAGGACTCTTATATACAACTGCAGATTTTTATACCTCTGTGCTTGGCCACACAGTATTATTATTCTGCACAAATGGTAAGCCTACAAATCACATGATCCGAGTATGTTTTGCTATAAAATAGATTTATTAAATACAGACTATCCTCTTCTTTTCATTACTAGACATTTAGCCTGTGAAGCAGTCCTTGAAGGGGAAGAGAAAACATATGACAACTAGTAATTTGCAAGAGCTGGATCTGCTTCAGTGAACAATAGCATTACCTGAGATAGTCTCGAAGTCCAATAGTGAGCTCATAGGTCACACAATACCAGACCTCCTTCAAATAAGAGAATGGCTTCTCTCAGGCACTTTGTATTTCTGTAAAAGTCTGTGTGTCATCTTGCTCAAATAAGTAGAGAGAAGGCAGGAAATATAGAGAATGAGAAACCTGTGGAAAAATACAATAGAAGGAAAAGAAATCATTTAAATCTCTCTGGACCTAATTAATTATGAAGAGAGAAAGAATGATGTCTCCAGTTTGAGTAAATCATTAGTAATTTTCTGCACTAAGAGAAATAGCTGAGTTCACAGAGATGTGATAAAGATTTAAGATCATAAGTGCCTAAGTGCAATGTAAGATAGAGTGGGAAACACTCTTAAAAGGCAAATGCAGTGACAAAAACTCCCTATTGCATTTAATAGATAATAAATGGAATTCCTCTGAGTTAACCTTTCACCTGCAGATTTCAGGGAAATGGCAAGCATTTTTTTTTTTTCAGAAGTCTTGGGTACGAAGGGATAAGAACTAGAAGAATGATAAGTTCAAATTATTCTGCAAGGTATGACATGGATATAATGAAATACTGCAGAGGGTTCTAATTTCAGCATGCAGCTATTGTGTGTATGTAACACAAAAGGTCAAGGGTCCTTTAACATTAAAACTAGGAAAAGATGAAGCAGACAGACTTGACATGTGGCTCTTATAGTGAAAATGCACCTAATATACCTTTATTGGTTCCAAATGCACTGTCATTGTTAATAAATTAATCATAGAAAAAATATAAACAACAATAAATGGAATTACGTGTCCCCCTACAAAGACAGGTAGGTTGAAACCTAACTAGCTTCTATCACACTTGAAGCATTTCCTGCGAACATCTGAAAGTTAACATGAGCACTCCTGAAAACCAATTCTTCTGAAAATATTTACTGAATATTAATTTCAAATACTAGCTCTCTTTGTGCTATTTACAATATTTTTGTGGTTTGTTTCTTGCCATTTTTTTCTTTTAAAAGAAATTTTTTTTCTTTGACTTATTAAATCAAGGCAGAGAAGAATTCTACATGTTTTATGGACTTTATCACCAGAGCACTAACTGGGTGTTTACATGTCAAAATATTGTAGCAATTTGCAGATCAGATTTCATCAAAAATCATATGGATATACTTTAATTTCCCAAACTGCTCTTGGACATCCTTGAATCAAAAAAAAAATTAAAAAAAATTGGCATATCTGTTAACTGTAAGAATTTTTTTTCATAGTTATGTTTCTCAGCAAGGAGGAAAATATCCCATTTGTCTAGTGTGGAGCATATGACAACAAGTATTTCCATCTCCAGATGGAAAGGACAGGATTTCAACAGCTGATATTTCCAGCCTGTTGCCTTATAATTTTGTAGGCCCTGATTTGGGCATGCACGTAAATTTATCTTTAAGCATCTGCCTTCATCTCGTTAAGCACATGTTTAAGTCTTTTCTTGAAAAGGAATGCTTTCCGGAAAAGAGATCTTGAGTGATGCTATTCTCTGCTTCTGACACTGAATTTAGTCAATAAGTCGTGCAAGCTGCAATTTAGAAAAAAAAGTTTCTTACTTTCAAATTAGCTTACTACATCTGGTGAATTTTCTCTCTTTTTTTTTTTTAAGGGATGAAAGGAATTCGTGATACTTGCAACTGTATGTCACATGCTTCCTTCTCTATTCTCCTTCTCTTCTATTGTTCTAATACTTCCTTCACTGTTCTCACACAGGGTTTGAATGTTATTGATCCCCTGAGACTTTAAAAATGCAAATATGAGTTTAGTGAGAACAGCTAATTTTCTTCCTCATGGTACACATTCACAAAACTTCCGTTGCTTTTTATTGCAATTGTTGGAGTCATAACACCACCTCTTTTGGTGTAACCTTCACAAGAAGGAAAAGAGGTGGTGTTATGGTAAACATCAGATTATTTGCAGCAGCTAAAGGATTTAGTAAGGTAGGAGCTCACAGGCAACACTATGGACAAAGACCTGTTCCGGTCTGTATCTAAATCAATGGCAGAATTGCAGCTTGTAAGACTTCATTGACTAAATTAACTACTAGAAACGCAGCTGCCTGTAAATCCTAAAGGGATCTTTGGAACTAAAAGCCACTTGATGTGAGAAGGACAAAATGTTGGCAAATTTTATAAGGCATAAAATTTGAGAAGCATTAAGATGAATGAGAAAGACTACAGGTATGATATTTAAGGTAAGTTTGACCCAAAAAGCTATTTTTCATAGAAGAAACAGGTTGTTATATTATTTGTCAGTGTAGGAGAAGATAAGGTTTGAGATCACCTGAGTATACATAAGTCCATGGGACCTGATAAGGTGCACCCCTGGGTCCCAAGGGAGTTGTCTGATGTAGTTGCCAAGCCACTGTCCATATCTGAAAAGCCATGGCAGTCAGGCAGAGTCCCCAGTGACTGGGTAAAGGGAAAGAGGATACCCACTTTTAAAAAGGGTAGAAAAAGGACCTTGAGAACTACCGATCAGTCAGTCTTACCTCTGTGACCAGTAAGATCATGGAGCAAATCCTCCTGGAAGACATCAGAACATATGGAAGACAGGGAGGCGGTTAGAGACAGACAACATGGCTTCACCGAGGGCAAATCGTGCCTGACAAATCTGATGGCCTTCTACAATGAAGAGACTGTGTTGGTGGATGAGGGAAGAGCTGCAGATGTCATCTACACAGATGTCTGTAAGACCTTTGATGTGATCCTCGATAACAGTCTTGCCACTAAATTGGAGAGATTTGAGTCTGACTGATGAACTGTTAGATAGGTAAGGAAATGGCTGGATGGTCACATTCAAAAAGTTATCATCAATGGCTCAATGTCCAAGTGGAAACCATTAATGAATTATGTCCCTCAAGGGTCCATACTGGGACAAATACTATTTTGTATCTTCATCAGTGACATGGGCAGTGGGATTGAGTGCACTCTAAGCAAGTTTGCAGATGACACTGACCTGAGTGGTGCAGCTGATTTGCTAGAGGAAATGGATGCCATCCAGAGGGACCTTGACAGGCTTGAGGAGTGGACCCATGTGAACCTCATGAAGTTCAACATGGCCAAGCTCAAGGTCCTGTATCTAGGTTGGAACAATGTCCAGTACCAGTACAGACTGGGAGACGAATGGATTAAAAGCAGTCCTGCAAGGAACGACTTGGGGATAATGACGGATGAAAAATTGGATGTGAGCTGGCAATGTGCCCAGAAAGGCTATGGTAGCATGGACTGCATAAAACGAAGCATGGCCAGCAGATCGACAGAAATGATTTTCCCCCCACTGCTCCCCTCTCATGATGCTCCACCTGGAGTACTGTATCCAGTTCTGGGGATATGGACCAGTTAGAGCAAGTCTAGAGGAGGGCCATGAAAATGGTCAGAGGGCTGGAACACCTCTACTAGGAAGAAAGGCTAAGACATTTGGAGTTGTTCATCCTGGAGAAAAGAAAGCTCTGGGAAGACCATATTGCAGCCTTTCAGTACCTAAAGGGGGTTTATAAGAAAGATGAAGACTTTTTACCAAGGCCTGTAGTGACAGGACAAGATGCAACAGTTTTAAACTCAAAGAGGGTAGGTTTAGATCAAACATAAGGAAGAATTTTTTTATGATGAGTGTGGTGAGACACTGGAACAGATTGCCCAGAGGAGTTGTGGATGTCCCATGACTGGAAGTGTTTAAGATCAGGTTGGATGGGGCTTTAAGCAACCCGATCTGGTGAAAGATGTCCCTGTCCATGGCAGAGAAGTTGGACTAGGAGATCTTTGGTTCCTTCCAACTCAAACCGTTCTATGGTTTTATGATTCTATTAGAAGAAAGAAAAAGATATTCTAAGAACCCAAACTCTTAACAGTTCCATACTTATTTCTGATACTGAATGTGAGTCTAAAGCGTAAATGTGATACCATGAATAAATCTCTTAATCCTTATTGATACAGAGCAACTAGAATCTTGGCAGCATTAGGAATATCACAGGTTTTCAGAAGCACTGTATGCATCAGTGCTATCCTTCAAAGTACTAATTCCTCTTCTTCCTTACTCTTGAAGGTATATTGTGCAGTGAAAGTAACATCATCTGCTAAAAAGCAGCTCACCTGTATGAAAACATAATATATTAAAATAAAATTAATCCAAGCCCTGTAACGCTGTAAAATAGTTAAAACATCTGGAAGATTAACTACAATGGTGGGGTAGCATATGAACCTGGTTTCAGGATAGTCAGGTTGAACCCGATTAAATGCTAAAGGCCACACACAAATGGAGCTCTAATCCTTATTTCACAAATCACACTTCAACACTCTTACTCATTTATTTACTTACATTATCAATAATCTGGCTTAGTATTTTATCACTCTACTGCATTCCCTTTCAAGTCGATTACTTTGAGTTAACAGTCTCATCAGGCAGTACGACACCTGATAGTGCACACATGCTTCAACAATAGAAAGTGAAGATGATGTTGCTTTAAAGCCAGGCTCTCCTCTGTATAGTCTCTGCAGCTGGCAGTCTCAGACCACTCAGGTGAGCTACTGCTCTGTGTGGAGCTTTCTCTCTGATTGAACCATGCCTCATAATATTTGAAGTCCTCTGATTTTCTGAAAAGTTTAGTTTGAGGTTTGGCTATGAACCAGTATGACTGCCTGAAATACAATGTGTGAAGATCAAATGATCACACTAAGATTAGATTTGTGAGCTTCTTCAAACAGTGCTGATCCTGTGCTAATGTTGACATATTTGCTATTTCTGAAGAGGTTTGGTCCTGAAAGGTTCTGTTCCTTGCATAGGCTACAAGTGAAAAATATGTATACAAACCTTCAAAATGTTAATTCCTTCAAAAGCCGGCATTGCAAGGCTGCATTTTCTTTTTTATTCTTTCAGTAAAATGGATATGCAAGTTTGTTATGGGAGCCATTCAGGAAATGCAACCTACAGGACCTTCATTCTGCATAAACATAGACCATTATCACCTACCTGGAAGGTGTTGGTTCTTTATAACCTGTTCTTTATTGCACCTATGAAGCACCAATGGGGTTTACACAGTTTGAAAGAAATACAATTATATATATCAATGAAATAATTTGATCATTGACTGGATATTTCCTTTTATAAATCACTTATGGATGGTTAATAAACACTTAACAGAGGTTATGCATATGTGCACTTAATAAAATTTATCTTCTATCATTTGTGTATTTTATATAAGTAAAAATTTCGACCTTAATTAACACCCTTCACTCTTGTATTTGAGCATCTTTGTGTATACTGAATAGAAACAGAAGGCTTCATGAATTTGCTGGTGCACTGATATTTCTGAGGTCAAAATCCTGCTACTCTACTGTATTGCTAAGTGCAATTTGGTACTGGCTCGGGAAAAAATGTTTTGCTACTTGTGAAATGAATTTTATAATTCAGGGTTATTTACCTTTTGGATGATGGAGCAAGACTTACTCATTGATTAAAACATTCTTAATCATTTCCTAACCACCCTGACTGCAAAGCAGTAATAAATATGCCTGCATACACCAAGTGTTTCTAAGCCAGGTCAAATGTTTTGACAACAACCCGGCTTATATCAGCAACAGAGTATACATTAACCCTTTAAATTATTAATGTCTACAAAAAATAAGTTTTCGTGCATAGTTTGTTTCTTAAAGCTGACCTGTAGAAATCCTTACTGATGGGCTGTCTCAGTCCACAATTAAGTATTTCCACAGATTAGATTTTAGGGAATCTTCTGTTAAGCAGAGGGTGTAATGTCAAGTGTCTATCATCACACATTTTTCGATGAGTCTGACTTTATTTCATTTCCTAGAGCTTGCTTAATACAATTCTTAATGTGTCAATTTTATTTTGTTTGGCAATTTTTTTTTCTAATTTCATCCCAAAGTGATATAAAACAATTCTGCAATTGGGAAATTTCTCTCTAAATTTAAAGTAGACTTAAATCCTAGATGGAGTAATATTGGAAGAACAAATTTACCTGTAACCACAATCTTGTAAAAGAATATTCTTTATTTTAGATCAGCCCATAATGAATTCATTCAAACCAGTGATTAAATGCCTGGCTAGTGCTAACTTACACAAATATAAAACTTAGAATTTATTAAGATGTTGCAGCCTTAAAACAATATGGAGCTGGATACAGGACTATGTTCGTGTTCACATAGAAATAAACACATATGCACTGCAGAACTAAATATTTAACTGTATTGTATAAATTAATTTATTGTGTATCTCTTACTCATGTGTTCTGCTCCTGATGTCCCATCAAACCCAAGTGTTATTTCAACATTCTTAATCTTTAAATTGCTTCAAACTGATTCTTTGTTGTTGTTCTTGTTGTCAAATCAAATTGCCATAAAAATGTTTCCTCCTTCTCCTTAAAGATTTGGCATTACTTCTCTGAAGCAATTGGGCTAGAGGCCAAAGCTGTAGAAGAATCAATCCTGGATCAGGAACAAGTTTTTATACACAAACACACTGTGATTTTAAAGTCTATTATCACATTTCTCTACAGAACTAGAAATGGGAGCTTCCTGTCTTGAAAATGAGAAATTCACATTTTCCCACTGGGGTGCCTGGCCCCTCTTTCAAATTCGGAAAACTTATAAAAAAACCAGATGCTTAAAGACATTATATCTTTTTTATGAACAAAAATGGGCTTCATAACATGAAAAAATTTGAAACAACAACATTTGTTATATTTACACCCCAAAATATTTACATTTATCTTCAACACATAAATATTTTTACTCAAAATTCCATCACGAAGCCCCACAATATTCATGTTCTACAGCTTCCATCTCTTTATAGACTAAAAAGTCTGGTTAGATTCCTTCATCTAGTTTTCCAATTTTGTGGGAGAAGTGCAGATTTCAGGACAGTTACTAATGCAACACAATTTGACTAGGTATTTTTGCCCACAGATAAGAAAAATAGAATGTACAACTTCCATAAGGCACCAATAGCATACTTCCTTTAAAAACATGTAGATTTTCATCAGAATATTTTGAATCTAGTCATAGTAATTGGGGTAGAAAATTTCATTTTTTGTAGAAAATTGAACAATTTTTTTGGTAATAACTTTCAGTTAGCAGACAACTCAATATTCCAGTAAGGATTTCGGTGGTAATCCAGAAAACCATTTTAACCAACCCTCATCATTATTTGGTTCTTTTTATTTTTACTAGAGATTTCAGTAGTGACTGTGCACCTGAGAAATGGGAGAAAACTTCAATCTCTTGAAGCCTGAGAAAGGACAGCTACAGTTTTCCAGAACTGATTATGGTGTGCTATGGGTTTATGTCATTTATGTTTTCATTTTGTTTTGCTATGAAAAAATGGTTTTATATGGAAAACATATGTATGTTTATGTTGCTATAAAACAGGCATGATTTGCAGTATAGCTGACAATGTTGGTACAGAAAATAGACACTTTGCTTTTCCTAACTTTCTCAGCCAAGCTATACTACTTTACATTACATTAACATAGCTTTTCATGTTTAATATCCTTGCGGGGGAGGCTGAATGAAAAGAAGGAAAAATTGCCCATGCTTAATAATATTAGCATTTAAGTTGTCCCACTAGGCTTTAAAATTTGCACCTCATTAAAGGAAAGACTGTGCTTGAAGGACAGATTGCAAGGGGGTAGGAAGAGGAAAAGCAACAAACACACCTTATTGAGTTAAATGGGGTAAAACAGCTGAATGTTGCTTTTAGGGTGTGATTTTTGAAAAATATTTGTTTAGTTTGTTTTCACCTAGCAAAGCAAGAATGAGCTGAAACCTTATTAAAAATAACTGTATTGAGGTGCCTAGTTTGAGGATAGTGGTTTTGGGTGATGGTTTCCAGCATGGTTGAATAAACAGGGTACCAGTACTTTTATTAATAGTTTGAGGGTTCTATCTTAGTTCAGGTATTAATAAAATAAACTATAGTTTGTATTTAACTGAAGCAACTTGAATTCCCTTTGATAACTAATCTGAATGCTTTTATGTGGACTCCCTCTAAAAAACCTTACAGTAAGATTTAGCATTTCCACATCATTTTCACAGAAAACTGTAGGTAGTCAGCACCTGAAAGCCTTATAATTTGTAGTGAGAGATCTAACTACAGAGTTTTGAACATAAAATGAGCACAGAGAAATAGTTTGGGTTTGGTTTTTTTTCGGATGTGTACTTGATTTGCTTGCCTAGGCATAGACAGCTGAGGTGCCCTACAGCATCTGAGAGACTCACACGAGGCTATCAGCCAGAATCAAGCCTTCTCTGCATGAGCTGGTAAAAAATACCAACTGACACTAGATTCCTGTGTGTAACCAACTGAAGTAAATCCTTAGTGTCTTCCAGTAAAGCCAGTTAAGTTTTTTACAATGTCTATTATTAACTCGCCACACCAATAAGGATTCATGTTCATGCCTGAGAAAGGTATGGACTAATTGTCAGATGAATAGTGCTCATTTAAGGCAAAGTCTCAAAAATGTATAAGTTGACTGTACATCACTGTGCTTGTGTAGGACTGTCTTCCCCTTTCTCCCTTCATTTAGTAAATACAACTCCACTGAAGTGATTTGGATGGCTATTATATTGTTCCTTTTATAACTTATGCATCACTTCATTCTCTAAAATGGTCTGAGCTTTCATAGAATCACAGAATAGTTGGAGTTGGAAGGGACCTTTAAAGATCTCCTAATCCAAACCCCTTGCAGAGGCCAGGGACACCTCCCACTAGAGCAGGTTGCCCAAAGTCCTGTCCAGCCTGGCCTTGAACACCTCCAGGGATGGGACATACACCACTTCTCTGGGCACCCTGTTCCAGTGTCTCACCACCTGCACAGCAAAGAATTTCTTCCTCATATCTAATCTAAATCTACCCTCTTTCAGTTTAAAACCATTGCCCCTCATCCTATCAGTACACTCCCTGATAAAGAGTCCCTCCCCATCTTTCCTGTAGGCCCCCTTTTCGGTACTGGAAGGCTGTTATAAGGTCTCCCTGGAGCCTTCTCTTCTCCAGGCTGAACAACCCCAGCTCTCTCAGCCTGTCTTCATAGGAGAGATGCTCCATCCCTCTGATCATTTTCGTGGCCCTCTGCTGGACCCATTCCAACAGGTCCATGTCCTTCCTGTGTTGAGGACTCCAAAGCTGGACACAGTACTCTAGGTGGCGTCTCACGAGTGCAGAGTAGAGGGACAGAATCACCTCTCTTGACCTGCTGGCCACACTTTTGATGCAGCCCAGGATGTGGTTGGCTTTCTGGCTGTTGGCACACATTGCCAGGACGCATTGAGCTTCTCACCAACGAACTTCCCCAAGTGCTACCCCTTAGGGCTGCTCTCAATCCATTCTCTGCCATCCCGTATTTGCGCTTTTGACTCCTTGCTAATTACACTATTAATTTATCTATCTATCAATCAGCTACACCCTTGTTACAGGAAGGGAATAGGCAAATGGAGAACCAGCTGTCATATTGTTTTCCTATTCCAAACAGGCAGAGTGCAGATAAATACTTAGCAGTTAATACTACTTCTAACCCTGAGACATGGTTCAAGGCCAAGTTTTCATGCACTAATTGTGCTGTTTCAGAAAAGCTTACCTCCTGGAAACCACTTTTTGTTCGCTGGAGTGGCTAAATAAACACAGTCTGTATGATTTGGCTCCCCAGACTAAATTATCACTTTTGGATGCTTTGACTACTCGACCAATCCAGCATTTTTTAAAGAAAATAAACATGACGGAAAGGACTGTATTTGGGCAGAGAAAAGGGTCCACTTTAGAATGAAATTCTTAGAAAACCAAAGTTGAAAGAAGTCTTGGTCCTGTGTCATTTTTCTATCTTGTGGTGGCTATTTGAGAAAAACAGCTGTTTGCAGGTTGTCCTCTCAGCAATACCACTGGAAGGGAATGGATGAATGGAGGTGAAAAACAATAAAGAAACTCTGGGTTTTGCTATTGGGAAAAAAGGTAACAGAGGAAGGAATGAATTTAATTTCTTTTCACTGATGGATTTGGTATGTTTCAGGTTTTTTCTGACTTCATGGTGCAGAGATAGAGGGTCTTCTAAACTGGAGATCTAGGGACATAAAAGTTTTCTGTAAGTTATTATTTGTGAATTTTCACTTTTGATTCACATGCTTTATCAGGTTCTTGTATTCTTATTATGATTGTGCAATAATGCTGGATCTATATTGTACCTAGTAGAGTGATCCTATGAAAGCTTCCCTAGGAGTACTTCCTAACTCCCAGGATGTGCTGAGATGTACTGTTCCTTGTGCCTTACAGATGACCATTATTTAAGTCCTCTAGCTATGTTCCACCAGGTAATAATGGGAGGTTGGTATTGGGCAAGGGATTTAGCAATACTGCAGATAACTAGTCCTTGAGGGAAATTCTACTTGCCTGTCTACTCTGACTATTTTTTGTTGGGAAAATTTCCAGGCAGTTCAGAGCCAGCCCCAAAAACACTTTTAGAGATAAAGAATGTGTATAGTAGCTCTTTCATCCTTTGAATCATTGCTGAAGTTCAGTTTACACAGCAGCATAGGAGCAGTCAACATGCTGATTTAAAACAAAATATACACAAATGTTCTGAAAATGTCCTTACTGTATTATATTTTTCAATTATAGCATTTTGAAAATCACAAGGGATCAAATCATCTCTCATTAAAGTGAAAGGACTCAATGAACTGACATTAGCCTAATTATATAGCACATATTTCACATGACCACCATAATGCATGGATCTCTCGTGTTGTCTTTCATGATTTTTTTGGCAAACTAGACACTCACTAAGAAGATGTCACATAAGAATGCATAAACTCTGGATTCAGATGCTTTTATTCTGTTAAAAATATGTCAGAACTTCATTTTAACTTTCTAGTATGTGACCCTTGGATAACTGAATAATCCATTCCCTCTGGGCTGGAATTAATACTGGAAGAAATGTGAAAATAAGCATTTTCTTTGAAGACATTCAATATGATTAGAGCAAAGAAGTTATCTCAGTTATTAGGACACATGACACATATTCATATTCCCTCATTTCCAGAAATAACTATTCTGGAAAAGAAGCATGGAACCCTGCTCACCTGTATGGTTAAACTTAAGCGGTTCCTCTTCTTTTGCCTGAAATGATGGCCACATTTGGCCCTCTGTCATTGCCACGGAGACCAGCTTCAGGGCAGGTAAGACTGTGCTGGGGGAGGGATCTGCAGCAAAAAGGCCAACAAGAAGCTCTTTTTGGGGCTTTTTGAAGCCGGGACAAGCCCTCTGCTTGTGCTGGGGCTGACACCTGGTGGCAGGTGCTGCTGAGGGAGCCTGGGTGGAGCCACCACCACCCCTGGTTCACCAGACCACCAGGTTATAAGAAGCCTCAGGGAGGGCAGGGACTAGTCCCTGGCCACAGGGCACAGAGCGAGCACCCGGTGCTTGCCTGTGTGACCCGGCAGGTGCCTCAGCCGGCTGCAGTCTGTACGGCAGGGTGCTGAGCCTCTACCAGTGTACGAGGTAAGTTCAGTCCCTCTAAGTGGCCAGAGGACTAGGGGGCTCATCCCAACTGACCTTCGAGTCTCAAGGTGTCAGTTGTTTGTAGAGATCTAGCCATGGTTGCTACCCTGTCAAAGACTGCTAGAAAAGCTGTGGGCACCCAGACAGAGGCCTCACGTAAACATGTGGGCGTCCAGGCCTCTGGCTGCAGAGAGTGCCAGGGCCTGGCTCTTGCGATGGAGGGTAGGGGAGACAACACCTGTATCAGATGTGAACAGGTGAATGATCTGCTCAGCCTGGTGGCCGAGCTGGAGGATGAAGTGGAGAGGCTGAGGAGTATCAGGGAGTGTGAGAGAGAGATTGACTGGTGGGCCCGCTCCCTGAGAGTAAGGGAAAAGGTTGAGGTCCCACATAAATCAGAGACCCCCCTCCCCTCTTGTCACCAAGCAATAGGAGGAGATCTCAGAGAAGAGGGGGAATGGAAACAGGTCCCTGCTCGGGGAAACAGGTGAGCCCCCTCCTGGCCCCTCCCACCTCCCCAGTTACCCTTGCAGAACAGGTATGGAGTCCTGCAGGAGGAACTGGCTGTTGGAGAGGGGGATAGTACACCCAGGCTGGAGAAGTCAGATAGAACAAGTCACCATAGACCCGGCATCACTACTAGCTCCAAAAGGAAAAGCAGATGGGTCATTGTTGTGGGTGACTCTCTACTGAGGGGGGCAGAGGGACCAATATTCCACCCTGACCCACTTCACAGGGAAGTCTGCTGCCTCCCTGGGGCACGGGTTAGGGACATGTTGGAAAAACCTCCTGCCCTGGTAAACCACTCTGATTATTACCCCCTGCTAGTATTTCAGGTGGGTAGTGAGGAAGTGGGTAGAAGGAGGCCAAAATCAATTAAAAGAGATTTTAAAGCCTTAAGACAGCTGCTTAAGGGATCAGGAACGCAAGTTGTGTTCTCCTCTATCCCTTCAGTGACAACTATGAATGAGGAAATTAATAGGGAGAGGCAACAGGTCAACTCGTGGCTCTGGGACTGGTGTTATTGGCAGGGTTTTGGGGTTTTTGAGCATAGGCAGCTATACGAGACACCTGGCCTGCTGGTGGCAGGTGGGATGCACCTGTCCCAGAGGGGGAAAAGAATTTTGGGGCAGGAGTTAGCAGGGTTCATTGGTAGGGCTTTAAACTAGATATGAGAGGGGATGGGAAACTAACTGGGCCTGTCAGGATTAAACTCAAGGTAAGCATGCCAAGGCTTGAAGGATGCTGGGTTAGTGAGGACTTTCGCTCTGTCATTTCATTTGAGAAAAGGGATAGTTATTTAGAAATTTCTGATTACAAACAATGGGAAAACCCTATCCCGAAAGGGGAAAAGGGTTCTAGGCCAGGAGTTAACAAAGCTCATGGACAGAGCTTTAAACTAGAGGTGGAGGAGGAAGTGGATAAAACCACGCCCACTGATAATGAGCCTGGGGGTAAAGGGCCAAGCATGGGAGTGAAATCGGGACCTCAGCTCAAGTGCATCTATGCTAATGCACGTAGCATGGGCAACAAACAGGATGAGCTGGAAGCCATGGTGCAGCAGGACAGCTATGACATAGTCGCCATCACGGAAACATGGTGGGATGACAGTCATGACTGGAATACTGTGATGAGTGGCTATAAGCTCTTCAGAAGGAATAGGCAAGGAAGGAGAGGCGGGGGTGTGGCTCTGTACATTTGGGAGTGTTTTGACTGTATAGAGCTAGATTCCAGTGACGATGAAGTTGAGTGTTTGTGGGTAAGGATGAAGGGGAAGGCTAACAAGGGGGATTTTGTGTTGGGAGTCTGCTATAGACCACCCAACCAGGATGAGCAGGTTGATGAAGTATTCTATAAGAGGCTGGCTGAAGTCTCGCAATTGCCAGCCCTTGTTCTGGTTGGGGACTTCAGCCTACTGGATATCTGCTGGAAATATAACACAGCAGAGAGCAGGCAGTCTAAGAGGTTCCTTGAGTGTATGGAAGATAACTTCCTGATACTACTGGTAGGAGAGCCTACCAGGGGAGGTGCCTCGCTAGACCTACTTTTCACAAACAAAGAAGGACTAGTGGGAGATGTGGAGGTCGGAGGTCGTCTTGTCTTAGCGATCATGAAATGGTCAAGTTTTCAATTCTTAGTGAGGTAAGGAAGGGGGCTAGCAAAACCTCCACCTTGGACTTCCGGAGGGCGGACTTTAGCCTGTTTAGAACCCTGTTTGGGAGGGTCCCTTGGGAGATAATCCTGCGGGGCAAAGGGGTCCAGGAAGGCTGGACACTCTTCAAGAAGGAAATCCTAAAGGCCCAGGAGCAGGCTGTCCCCATGAGGTGCAAAATTAAAGGGCGGGGAAAATGGCCGGCCTGGATGAACAAAGAGCTTTTGATGGGACTTAGGGAAAAAAGGAAGGTTTATCACCTTTGGAAGAAGGGACAAGCAACTCAGGAAGAGTACAGAGATCTTGTTAGGTTATACAGAGAAAAAATTAGGAAGTCAAAAGCCCAGCTGGAACTCAACCTGGCCATTAATATAAGGGACAACAAAAAAGTTTTTATAAATACGTCAACAAAAAGAGAGTCAGGGAGAATCTCCATCCCTTACTGAATGCGGGGGGAAACATTGTGACCAAGGATGAGGAGAAGGCTGAGATACTTAATGCCTTCTTTGCCTCTGTCTTCAATAGTCGGACCATCTACCCCCAGAGTGTACGGCCTCCTGGGCTGGAAGATAAGGATGGAGAGCAGAACAACCCCCCTGTAATCCAGGAGGAAGTAGTTAATGATTTGCTTATGCACCTGGACATGCATAAGTCCATGGGGCCAGATGGGATTCACCCAAGGGTACTCAGAGAGCTGGCAGGAGAGCTCACCAAGCCTCTCTCCGTTATCTATCAACAATCCTGGTCAACAGGAGAGGTACCAGATGACTGGAGGGTGGCCAATGTGATGCCCATCTACAAGAAGGGCCGGAAGGAGGATCCGGGAAACTATAGGCCTGTCAGTCTGACCTCGGTACCGGGAAAGATCATGGAGAGGATCATCCTGAGTGAGCTCTCACAGCAAGTGCAGGGCAGCCTAGGGATCAGGGCCAGCCAGCATGGGTTTATGAAAGGGAGGTCCTGCTTAACCAACTTGATCTCTTTCTATGACCATGTGACCCGCCTTCTCGATGCGGGGAAGGCTGTGGACATTGTCTACCTGGACTTTTGTAAGGCCTTTGACACCGTCCCCCACAGAGTTCTCCTGGAGAAGCTGGCGAATCATGGCATAGACAAGTGTACTCTTCACTGGGTAAAAAACTGGCTGGCTGGCCGTGCCCAGAGAGTTGTAATTAATGGGATGAAATCCAGTTGGTGGCCGGTCACCAGTGGTGTCCCTCAGGGCTCAGTTTTGGGGCCAGTCTTGTTTAATATCTTTATTGATGATCTGGATAAGGGGATTGAGTGCACCCTCAGTAAGTTTGCAGATGACACCAAACTAGGTGGGAGTGTTGATCTGCTTGAGGGTCGGAAGGCTCTACAGAGGGACCTGGACAGGTTGGATCGATGGGACAAGGCCAGTGAGATGAGGTTTAATAAGGCCAAGTGCTGGGTCCTGCATTTCAGTCACAACAACCCCAAGCAACGCTACAGGCTTGGGGAAGAGTGGCTGGAAAGCTGCCCGGCAGAAAAGGACCTGGGGGTATTGGTGGACAGCCAGCTTAACATGAGCCAGCAGTGTGCCCAGGTGGCCAAGAAGGCCAACGGCATCCTGGCCTGCATCAGGAATAGCATGGCCAGCAGGAGTAGGGAAGTGATCGTGCCTCTGTACTCGGCCCTGGTGAGGCCTCACCTCGAGTAGCGTGTTCAGTTCTGGGCCCCTCACTACAGGAAGGACATTGAGCTGCTGGAGCATGTCCAGAGGAGAGCCACCAAACTGGTGAGGGGTCTAGAGAACAAGTCATATGAGGAGAGGCTGAGGGAACTGGGCACGTTTAGTTTGGAGAAGAGGAGGCTGAGGGGGGAACCTCATTGCCCTCTACAACTTCTTGAAAGGAGGCTGTAGAGAGGTGGGTGTTGGCCTCTTCTCCCAAGGGAATAATGACAGGACCAGAGGAAATGGTCTGAAGTTGTGGCAGGGGAGGTTTAGATTAGGTATTAGGAAGAATTACATTACTGAGAGAGTGTTCAGGCACTGGAACAGCCTGCCCAGGGAGGTGGTGGAGTTGCCATCCCTGGAGGTATTTAAGAAACGTGTAGACATGGCACTTCAGGGCATGCTCTAGTGCCTGAGATTGTTGGTTTGTGTCTGTTTGTGGGTGGGGTGGGGTGTGGTTGTTTGGTTTGGTTTTGGTGTTGGTGTTCTGGAATTTTTTGGGTGTGGTTTTTTTTTTGTTGTTGTTGTTTGGTTGGTTGTTTTTTTTTTTTGTTGGTTGGACTTGATTTCAAAGGTCCCATCCAACCAAAAAGATTCCGTGATTTAAATTTTCAGAGAGCAATGAACTTCTTTCTCAAGGGTTCATATGAAACGACTGAGTTCCCTGTAGTTATATAAAATCTATCGGGTACTAACACAGATCAGACAACAGAAGAAAATGTGTTATGAAAGGCATTCTTAGTATATTTTCCTCATTGGCTTTCTAGTGACTGATCTAGCTAAATCAATACCCACTTCTGTAGGCAATCCTTTGCCATTTCTTACTGTCTTTGGACCACACCCTACCTTCATTTTTATTGTGTGTGGCAATGCAAGGACAATAGATAAACACACATACAGACAAAAGAGGAATCTTATCCAGTAGGACCTAGTGAATGCTTATAGTTTGACATCTTTTTAGCAATATTCAATTGATTACCTTTAGGGAGAAGAAGAAGAGAAAAAAGATTTTGGTGAATGAAAAGTACTGGGTTTTATTTCCTGTAGTAAATCAGAATAAGGCTAGAGAAAAACACTCAATGACTAATACATCTATCAGGCAGGAATTGGGGCAAAAGAAGCAACATTAAAGGCAATTGCTGCACAGAAACTGCACAGGAAATAAAAAAAAGTGAAAATGTTTGCGTAACAAGTGTAAAGAAAATAGTAAGAACAATAACCCAATCTTAACTTGTCAAAGAAACCCTACTTATAATACCCACAGTAAACTCGGGTTCTAAACAGACAGTACCTGCAGAAAGAAGGAGACCTTCCAATGACTGTCTTTCAAAGGGAGAGCAGGAGGAGGCAGGATTGCCTTCCCAGTGTTTCCAAAACAAGATCTTTGCTCTTCAGACATAAAAAGTAAAGGAGATCTATGTCCCCTGATGAGTTGTGCATTATTAAATAAGCTTCCTTAAATAAATATACCACTTACCTTTAAATTTCTCTGCAGATTTACTATGGTATCTCCTTTTTTTTTTTTTTTCATTTGGAAAAAAATCATAGTATCCCTGGACTTCTGGTCTATGTATATTCAAGCATCCTCTTCCTCAAGTCAATGGAAACCTTCAACATACAAGAAATATGAGATTAAACTCACTGGTTGGTTAGTTTCCTAATTATTCAAAAACTCCTCAACTCAGACTATATCACTATTGTAATCTCGTATGTGCCAAAAGTTAATTTCTGAAAACAAATTGCCATTAGAAAAAATTACATTCGGAAGAGACTATTGAGCGCTTTGTTCTTTTAGCACATTTTGTCATGGTTGATCTATCTTTTTAGAATGATCTGCCTTCAAACTATCAGGGGAAGCAATTCTCTCCCCCCCCCCAAGCTGATCACTGTATAGGTGGTCCTTTCATGAATTTTTATTTGACACGTTTTTCCATTTTTCCATCATGTTCTTACGGTGTAAAGAGAAAGGCTTTTACAGCTCAGAGAAAAGTTTCAATGACAAGTACAAAAGACTAACAAGAGGAAAAAATCCTGCATATAACAATCCAAAGGAACCCCTCATAGCTTAATGTCCACAGTGATGTCAGCTTCAAAATATCCTCCGTTCTGATGAAAAGAAAAAGCCAATTAGACAAGTTATCCCAAAGCAATGTCAAAAGCCTACAAATTACAGTAGCTATAAAACCCAATCCCAACAGACTTCTACAAACATGTAAATTAATGCCATTGAAAAGCAATGTAATCAGGTCTCATTTATCATTATAATATCTTCTGATATTATAATATCTGCTGAGACCTGATAGCAATCTATGTACATCATAGGCAGTTTATTTCAAGAGGTAATAACTGCTACTTGAGCTGCTCCGAAAACAGCTGTTTTAATTGCCCCAAAAGTAAGCAGGGAAACTGAAATTCAAGAAGTGACCTATTGCACTATTTGCTCAGGCTAAACTATAATCAACTGCATTCATTTCCAAGGTGTGTGGGATAGAATAAAGAGCAAGAAGCTTTGCTTTTCCAAAATTACAACAGGTTTTAAATCTCTTCTGAATCTAACTTAATACAGGAAACACCTGAAAACTCACAGATACTGTGTTTCAAATATTTTTGAGGCCAGAGATAATAAATTTGAGATTACTCTATGCATCAGTGTGGGCACAGTCCTGCACTATACTAAAACCGTTACTTCCAATTGTAGTCAAAGATTATGCTCTTTCTGGACCATTTGTAGTAGATAAAGAAGTAATGGTTGAGGTTTTCGGCTGTAACAATCTCTAAGTCCTAGAGCCTCTCTAAGGGTGAAACAATATTATGTTGTTTCAACACTGTTTCAAAATAACCATTGAAAGAAAAGCCTGAACGATCTGAATGAATTCAAAAAGACTGAGCTGTCAGAATCTTTACCATGTTTTTTCTGCTAATTCCCTGCTTCCCTGTGTATAAGTTTCAAAACCAGACAACGCTGTCTTACTGCAAGTCTCTGTCAGTGAACAGCATGGAGTAAGGCAGAGGAGAAATAAGAATGACTCATTTTAGTGCTTTCTCCAGTAGACTTTGCTTCCTTACTGGTAAACAAAGCAAAATCAATCTCATCTTTGCCTTTAAAGCATTCAGAAACTATTTTTCCTTATGAAACATTTGGATCTGCATGTTTTTCTTCTGTGGAAATTGTTGGTGGCGAGGATATGTGGTTTAACTCTCAGGACTCTGTCAGATAAGCCCTGAATATAGCACATCCATGCTTCCTATAGAGATTTCCACATGTATGCATAGGTACCTGTGCCTAAAACTCTGTGAAGTTTGCTGAGTGGCACGTTAAAGCAAAACCATTTTCACTGGTAAGTCAAGCTTGAATACTGGATCAGAAACTGAAATAGTTGATGTGCCAGAGCAGAGAGCAGTAAGGTGGACAGCTGGGGGCGATTCCAGTGTTGAGCAAACCTGGATTTGCCAGAGACATCTTTGAGAGTATTGGTCAAAGTTATAATTATTACATTATTCCAGACTATATACACCTTAAGGGAAGTTCTTATAAGAAGTATGAGAAAGAGATAGATTAACAATGTTTTATATAAACATAAAACATTGACAATTTGATTTCTAAAAGCTGGATCCTGCAAATACAGGATATTCAAAGATCTGTAGAGATTTCTTTTAAAGACAGCTAAGACATTTGGGATTCATATCATGCTGCTCTTTTAGAAAAAAAAAAAAAAAAAAAAAAATGTTGGAAACTTTTCCCCAGAACATTTTCTGGTCTGTTTTAATTCAGTGCCAGTTGATGGAAGGTAAACAGGGATCAGACTGGTGATTTCCTATTCCAAATCCAATCTTGCCTTGCAGGTTTGGTATTCAAAATTTTTATCTTACTGTAGCTTTCTCAGGATTATCTGATTGGAATGTTAAGCCTTGGCACAAATATTCTCCGAGAGCAGTGAAGAGGTGGGACATATGCTTCCAAAAATACCTTAGGAATAGACAGAACATGTTAACAGGCCATAATTACTCACAGCCAGAAATCTTTGCCTCTGGGGAAAATAGGCCTCCTGAATTTCATTCGGTGACAAATATTGACAAGCACTGTGTCACACTGTGTTTTTCTGACACAGTTTTGTCTAGAAGGTAGAACATAGTAACATCAAATCAAGGGCAGCTTGGATAATGTTGTGGGTCAGTGAGGAAAATCTTTCATTAAGCTCCCCAGAAATGAGGGACAAGTACAATATACATCATCTTGTAGACAGGTTAGTCAGCTCCTGCCAGTGCACCTGGTGCTCTCTCCCACCCCTCTAAAATATAGTTCATAAAAGAAGCAGGAGCACACCCTATGGAAGCAATTCGTATTGCTTCTTGTGTAAGATGAACAGTGGTGCAAGGCTTCCTGCACCCTCCTCTTGGCCCATCCCTCACCATTTTTCATACTCTTTCCTGCCTTTTGTGCCTGGTTAGTCTCTTTGAAAGGCATCCTGCTGGTCAGGGCTCACATCTGGTGCGTGCAGAGAGGAAAGGAGAGACAACAGAGAGGGTGAGGAAGAGAGGGCAATGGGCCATCAGCTGTGGGGAAGGAAATGATCCTCGTTCTTGGTAGGCAAAGTGGGAAAACATGCTGGGATCTGAAGCTTTCTGAAAGACATTTTCCCCCATTTAAAGCTATGAATAACTGTCCCTTTAGAATTAAAACATTTTAGCAGCACTGAACTAAGGCTTGACTTCTGTGATGATTCACTGTTAGGTTGGATAAATTGGATATGCCTGTTTTGCTAACCGAACTAGGCACCCCAAGACATACGGCATAATTTTGGACAAGACATTTCATCTTTCTGTGCCTCTATTTCCTTGTTTCTCTTGTCTAGACAGAGTCTGGATACACACATATCAGGCTTCCTCACATTATCAGAGTGTAGTACTCACTGTTATTTCTACAAACTAGCCAAATACAAATAATTCCTGATAGCTTATTTCCTAAATTTCTGCCTAAGACCAAAGGTCTTAGGGTCTTTTTTCAATTAATCCTTAATGATAATTTTAATAAGTTTTCATATTTATTTTACTTGTGTTAAGCTGCCAAGTGGTCCAAGAATTAGAGGCTTCTGATTTTGTTTTACTTTATTCAGCAGAGATGGCTTTGCTATTCCCAGGTGCCAGCATAATCTTATTCCATACAGGTAAGGATCTCTAAGTCAAAAAGAACTATGTTTTTCCACCTACCTATATATCTGGCTATATAAAACCTTGCTAAAATTTACAATCTCTTTCAGCCTGTGAATATTCCTGGCAGTGTGGCAGCTGCAGGGAAAGCCACCTTGATATGGATGAATTAAACCACTTTCTCTAATCTGGTATTTTACATTTTACTTGTTGGGGCAACCTCCTGAGATACAATATGTGGTTTTCATTAAGGTCCAAAGCTTTTGATACTTTTTTTTTTTCCTCAAAGCATATTAAAATCTTATTCAGAAACAGGATATTTATAAACCACATATCAGAAATGGCTTTTTTGTTATTAATAAAGAAATAACAGCAAATCCTATGCAATTTGGAAGAGCTTCATTCTTGAGTCATGGTTATAGGTACTCAGTAAGATAAAATATAAAATGTCTTTAAATATTTTATAATATTTGGCTGAAAATCCATCCGATCCTGGTTCCTGCCTTAAGCTCAAGGATGGAATTTCCTCTATTTCTGACATGAAAATGACTGCATGTAGACTCTGTACTTTCAACTGACTGTTTGTGTGTGTGCATGTTTGCAAGCAAGACAGAGACTAACAGAGAAGAAGAGATTTAAAGGTACAGGATATATATGCTATATATGTGTATGTATATGCACTTTAAGATATACAGTACTAGTGCAATTCTGATTCAAAATATGAGAATCAGGAATATTGGCTCACATTGATAACTATCCATTCTTCTCAATCTGTGCCTCTCTATATGAAACAGATGGTTTGATATTTTGTAGTGATATAGTAAGCATTCCCTCGTCCCAAGCCAAATCTGCCATCGGCAAATTCATTCCTGCTGTAAATTATAACTCAGTTGTCAAATTAAGAATGTGACATTATAAGAGACCTTGTAGCACTAAGCAATAATTTACTCATCTCTCTGATTGTATCCTACTAATTTTTGGTGTGTCCTTCAGACAGATGCCTTTCCCATGCTGTGGGGTTAAGAGACATACTTCTCTCTGCTCCCATTTCTTCCTTGTCACTAAGTTGATTTACTCCTCCCTGAATTTATCTGTTCTCTAGGCGTGTTTGCTCAACCCCACTGAGAGTAACATCCTTCTGCCCTTGGAGCTAAGCCACTGAACTTCTACTTCACAAGAAAAAGAAGAGAAATACATGATCTGCTAAGATATCCAAATGGTTCTAATATATTATTCTTTACCTTTCAAAGACTGTTGCTTATTGCTATGCATAAAAATGAGACATCTTTTTTCTAACAACAGCTATTAAACTAAAGGAATATAATAGGTACAACATTTAAACATTATCCTACAGCTGCAGATGGGAGAATACAGATATATGGTTATACCTTGTGAGAAAGAAGGGGCTGTGGCATTCTCTTTCTCCTCATTTACATTCTCAAAAATAAATAGATGTGGAATTTACAAATGGTTGGTCTGTTCAAGTTGTAAAATTCGTTACTCATTCCCTCCTTTCCCCATAATCTATAAAAAATATGAACTCTGCTATCATCAGAATCAGGGAATCGGAAAAAAAAAAGATTCAAAATCTGTAAGGTAAAATGAGAAGACAACATGTAAAGTAGAATGATAAATTCTTGACAATAAACTGTTCAAACATTCAGAAATGATTTTGCAGTTTTAACGCTGTAATATTCTCCATCTTTAGTAGTAAGAGTACATAAGCATAAAAATTATGCTTTACACTAATAGTAAAAACCTCTGATGAAATCCTACTTTCAAATAAGACAATGAGAATTTGGTCTTAGGGGGTTATTACTCATGGTTCCTGATCAAAAGATATTAAAAAGTGATTTATGGGATGGAAAATATACAAATAACAACAAAATTTCTATGATGTGCTTGCCAGGAATTTGAATATTTCCCATGGTTATCTGTGTTTATATACAGTGGGGAGAGTCTATCCTGAACTTTTCTTATACAAGGCAAGAGAATATGAATAAAAGTTACACAGTTTTCAAACTCAAACTCCCTTAGCAGCAAACATTACCTCACAACCACATTAGCACCATTTTAGAAGCTCACATTGAATTTTTATTTTTGCTATGATCTTTCATCCTCCATCCACTTTTCACAATTAATAGTTTCTATTTCCCTTCCAATCAAGAGCAGCCTTCTCCCCAATCTCTTGTGGGACTGTTCATATTAGATCCCACTCCCAGAAGACAGTGTGGATAAGGTACGCTGAAGTTAGTTTCTCTACCCTCCTGTGTTAAACACCTACTCAAAAGACTGGCTTCTCAAGCACCCATATGCTATATCACATGGGGTACTCATCCTCAGTTACATACTATAAAATCTCCCTGCAATAGACCCACACATTACTTCAAAATATTGAAATAGTTGTGTCTCTTATGATTCATGAGAGTCTCAAGGAACTCCAGTACTAAGTGTGACATAGCCTGCACAGTTTGCACATGGTTAGTTTGCTCCAGAGAGAGCTAATGTTAAGCAGTGTGAATATGTTGTTACCCTATGACACCTATCTTCAAAGTCATAGGTCAATGCCTGGCTTTCTTTCATGAGTAACATAGACGTAGCTTGCGTAGTCACATAATTGTGTGGTCCCACAACAAAGATGCTAAATGAAGGGGAGGTACCTACCAGTGCCAAAAACCTCTTCCACAGCTTTCACTCTCAAATGCCTTCTGTTCTACATATCACATTCTCTTTTCATCCTACTCCAAAAGACTCATTTTCCCAATTCCTCTTTCCAAAACCCATAAGTTTCCCTCATTTTTCCCTCAGCAGTGAGTTTTGGGACAGGGATGATACTCCTTTATTGTTGTCCCAGCTGAAGTACTCAAGACACATGAAACATGGAGAAAGACCCAAACATGAATGTGGCCTTGCATTTTAGTGCTTAGTAAACTGTTTGAGAAGATGTCTGCTTAGTAACCAGTAAGAAGATTGCCCTTTGCTTGCAGGTGACTCTTTGTACGCTGTGTTTGGCAGTGTCTTTCACAGGCTTCATTTTTGCATGGAGCACAATATGCTTCAGCAGGTGATTGCCTATGGTAGAGACAGGTTTAGGAGTCCACTTAGTTTGGAGACCCAGGAATGAAAGATTTGTCTGAGTGGTATCTGACCATTTCCCTTACAGCTTTTTAACCCTAAATACTGAAACGAAACAGGAGGGAAAACACGGTCAAAAACACAGGCACAGCACGGAGTGTAGTTCTGCAATATTTTCATCATAGGTTAAGCAGTGGAATGGTAATACCATGGTGATATGTTTAAGTTTTATGAAACCTTTACATCTTTTTTGTGTGTGTGTGTTTTATTTTATTTTGGTTTTGGACTTAACAAAACTTCTGGGAATTTTATGAGACTTTTTGTTTCTCCGCAATTTAAGCCATTGATTTTTCAAAGGAATTGTAATAAAAAATGTGCATTTCTAACTAAATGAAAGCCTATGCTATGCAAATAATAATGATTCTACCTTGAAAGTAATTCTTGCCCTCCTTTTATGATTACCAGGGGAATAAAATTTAAAAAGAAACAAAGGGGAAAAAAAAGGTAAAAAAGAAAAGAAAGATCCATGAGTACCAGCCAGCTGAGAACTCAAATTTTTAAGTTAAACTAGAACTAGTATGTTGGAACTTTTGGATTCTGAGTCTAGGAATATTTAAGGTTGAATAATAAAATAATGTATTTCACTATTCATCCAGCAATAGTCCTGGACTACTGAACTCAAAGCAACATTTATCAAACATCTCTTACATAGAAGTGCTGCATTTAGCTTGCTATGACTAAATGAAGCTATTTCTTTCTTTATTTGTAGTGTTAGAGTCACTCTTTTATCATTTGTTAACAGAAAGATGTTAGTTTGGGAGTTTTTTTAATTAAAATTAAATTGGAATTTTTTTTTTTTATTTCATGCCATTTGAAATAAATGCTAAACAAAACCCACTTGCTTGGAGTGTGTTTTTCACAGTGTGCAGGACAGACAGGGGAAGCTGAATAACACCTTAAAACCATGGCATAGAAAGGAAGTACCAGAGACCTAAAGCAGACTAGAAGCTACAGCTCGTAGTCTGAATTAGACATAGATAATGCATGGGCTTCATTACAACAGAATAGGCAAAAACAGCTAAGGTGATGGACAGATAAAACCAGCTGAAGTGTGAGTTTCCTCACCTTAAACACTCTCACAGGACAGAGTGGTTGACCATTTAAAAGATTTCTGTCTTCCCACTGACAGCTGAGGAAATCCAGATGACCTTCTTAGGCTCAATTTTACTTTTTAATAGCTAGGTAAATAAAGTAAATCCCATTTTATTTTAAAAGAATTGACTGGATTCCCTCTGTTATCCACAATGTAAACATTTCAGCATGCTTGGAATAGGAACTGCTGACAGGGAGTTCAAGAGGACATTTTAGAAGCTCAAATTTTATTTGCATTCCAAATTCAGGCATGGAAAGAGCTATCCCTAAAGTAAAACACAGCATGGAAACCGTCATTTTGCTTTCCAACCTTCTTTTCATGTTGACGATAAGTAACAGATGTAATGTGCTGATTATGATCTATGAAGATTGGCAGAGTGTAGATTGAAGCTTTACAAAATGGCCTCCATCCTGCTTCATTTCAGTGTATTATCTCCCATTACATGAAGCTATCCTTCTAAAGTAACTGTTGATGTTGTCCATATGGGAAAAACGGTGCGTTTGAAGGCATCACCCCAGAGGGTGATTCTGTTGCCTTTTTTTAGGTGTTTCCACCTTCGGGGAAGCAACCAGCATCATCCACAATTGTTAGAGGAACATCAAACTGAATAGCCCTTGGCTTCTGAAGTAGAAACTGCTTAGCCCTGGCTTTAGCAAAGAATATAAAATCAGATGTTGATTCCAAAGTAGCTCTTTTCAGTTCAAATGTACTTATCACTGTGACAAGCTCTGCCACTCGTGCTGAAGTCTAATAATAAAGAACAAACAAACCTAAAGACCTTGGTGTCTGCCAGAGGTAGATGCAATACATCAAACATCTACTCATGATAAGACTTTTCTGAAGTACTGCTGTGACCATGATAACAGTTGGAGACAAAATATTCCCACTTTCCTTTCAGATAGAAAAGACTGCACTTTCCCTTCCTCCCTGTCTTAAATACCACAGCCTTATGGCACATCATTTTTGCAGTGCATAGACGGTGTCCTGTCTCATTTGCTGCATCTAATCTTCTGAAAAGCTCATGTGATTTTCAGCTTTGTCCAAGCATTTTCTGAAAGTGTCTAATTTTGTCTTGATGGAAATGTAATTTCTTAGTTCACTTTAGCCATTCCTTCACTAATTTTAAAGATTATGTCTTCTTCTGATCTCATTATTATTACACTTGTCATTCAAAATGAGAGGAGAAGGAAAAGAATTGGAATTATGGCTCCCTGATGAATTCCATCTGTGCTTATGGAAATCAGGGATGTGATGTTCGTGTTGAAGTGTCACCACAGCAAAAATAGAAGTCAATTCAAGAGCAATAAAATACTCAAGTTTGGAAGGCCAGCACCATGACAATGAGAGGCATTTTATTTTTTTCTGTTATTATCAACAAGTGCTACCATAACACCTAAGAACCATAGTCACAGCAAAACCATAGGGGAAGAAAAAATAAAAATCCACAAAAAAAAACCCCAAACCAGCAACAACAGACACTTATTCTTGTCTCTTCTTTCTTTCACAAAACTACATATAATTTTCACGGTCATGTTACACCATTTTCAAATTATTATGTATTTATAGATCGCATCTGTGACACAGAATAGGATTTTGCACCAAATACAATACACCTAACTCTCCAAACAATAAGAATTTACGCCATAGTTAAGTCATATCAAGATGGACAGTTTTTAATTAGTTCTCAGAACAAGGGGAATTCAGAAAACCACTCTGTCTCTCCCATCTCTTCTGAGTTGGGAAGTTCAATCCATCTACATAGAAGGTTTGGTTCTTACCATGGTATTTGAAGACCGAAAGCAAACTCTGTCAATAACCAATCCATGTAGTATCCTCCAGTCAGGAAAGAGCTTTGATTTCTGCAGTAAATTAATTCACTGAGAGAAAAGGGATTTTTAGCTTTTTTTAAGCTTTCTTTAGCTTTTTTTTTAAGCTTTCCTATCTTAGGATCTCACTCAGACATGCACACACACATATACACACATGAAAAAGGCAAATTTAGCAATAAAAAAAATGGCCCATATGTCCCAATAGCTATATGCCTAAGGCCTTGAGCATAGATTTTCTCTAGCCCATTTCTTCTTTGAATAGGTATTTCCAAATAATTAAGCACAAAACCTGACTATTTAAAAAAAAAAAAAAAGTTACTGGAAGTTGTCTGCTTAGTACTGTGAGATTGGGGTCCAGCAAAAAAGGAAGAATAGTCACTTTAATCTTCCATTTAGAAAAGGCAGAAAGTCAATACTGGATCCAGCTTTATGTTCATGAATGTACAAGTCCATGGTCATAATACTCATAGCAAAACAAGGTTGGGTGGAGCTGCAGAGATCTCTTCTGACCCCAGTTCAGATATAAATTTTAGGTCAATAATACTATCAGCCATAGCCAGTTGGACCATAAAATTTCTTAATGTTGAATTTTACTGCCTATCATTGGAAAAAAAAAAATAGAGCAGTTATCTAAATAGAAGTGTTTTACAATAAGCAATGAAAGAAGCATAGTAGGGCCAAGTGCATAGAAACTTTAGAAAAGGATCACTACCACAAGGCTTATGGTAACATATAACCTGAACTGCTGTTTCCTTCTAATTTATGATGTGTGACATCAATTTCTATCTTTGACTTTGACATTGGCCCCATTAGCTTTTGGGACAATGCACATATATAGCCCTTCCCTTTTGAATTTCCTTATGGCAACGTATACCAGTCCATAGAAAAGTCTATCTTAAAGACATGGCTAATAAGGCTACAAGTAGAATGAAAATCTGTAAAGGGCTGTTTGTCTCTCCATGTCTTAACAAGATCCATATTTCACTTATCAGTTAGAACAGACAATTGCATTACATGTAGACATGGCAGAACTGGGCTTTGTTAGCCACCAGTAACAAAAGACTCAGCAACATAGGCAATAATGGTGGGTAAGACAAACACGGCAGGCCTATGTCATTGCAAGTTCACCATTTCCCAAGTCAAAATTACTTTGTGGCATGTCAAGGCATATACTGCAACTTCATTTTTGCCTGCTCAATAAACATGCCTGTGTTCACATCTTGAAAATCAGGTTCAGCAATCTGAGGAATTTTTTGGAAGAAGCAGATGTCAGAAAAACAATTTGGAAATGTAAACGATCATATATATGATATAAAGTGTATATACTAAAAATACCTTCCCTGTGTTACCAGTATATTAGGATATTGAAGTTGAAGGGACGTTATTTAAGTTGCTTGTTGATTTTCTGCCTTATCCTCAGCAGAGACAAAGAAAATAGACTACTCAGCTGCAGTTTTGTTTATAGGCACTTACTTGCATTCAATGAGACTGCAATCAGTCACTAAGCTATCACACATCTCTTTTTCTCTTGTTTTGGAATGACTTTTCTTTTTGTTATGTAAATAACTGCAAGGTAGATATATCAAATAAATGGCTTTTGTAATCTCACAGGTACACAAGATGCAAAGTGCACCTCTGTAAACTTTTCAGTCTTCTTACGATAATGAGGAATGCCAGTGTGTTGCATAACATATAAAATACCAACAAAAACCCTATGTTGTTGGACTAGGGAATGAGCACTGCTGGGAGACTTAACTCAAACTGCCTTAATCTATTGGTAATACTTAAAAACACTGTTCTATCCAGTTTGACAGCCTAACCACAGGAAAGGAGCAAGGAAATAACCAAGTTATTGCTCTTCCATACAGAAATTTTCATCTTAAAAAAAACCCCAACAAACCAACACTGTTGTTCGTTTGTATGGTTGCTTCACCATAGAGTAACTCCTCTGGTTAAAAGTACAAGGCACTACCAGCAAAAGAGGAAAACAAAAGCATCTGGATGACCATTCTGGCATGTCAAAATGGACAGCTGAAGAACAGCAAGGGAATCAGAAAGCCAGACACAAGTACAAAGACCCAAACCATTCCTTAGGAAATAATGAGGAAAGTTTTTAAACCTGTACTTGACATTTAACAGCGTTTGAGTGTCATTGACTGTAATTGATGCATGTGCATATTTAACAAGCACATATTTCAAAGACATTCCAAAATAAGAATAGTTTCATCTAATGGGTGTTGTTACAACCCTGAAGACTGAGGCGTATGAACGAAGCAAGGTTTTCAGGGAGGCATAATACCTGATGCAACCAAGAAAAATCGGTCTTTTGATATAGAAGCCTTCTCCACTTTGGAACCATCTCTGAAAGATTATCTGCTTTGTCTAACTGTATCAATTTTTTTATAAGAGATATTAACTTTCTACAAACTATTCTGTAACGGGACTTCAGAGTTTCATTCTATTCTGAAAAGTGACTCCGTACAAAAACATTCGCACTCCAGAAATCTCTACTTTGTGTGTAGACAATCATTTCTACCAAGAGGATGTTTATCCTTCAAGAGCAAGTACATCTGGACCTCCTGTTATTGTTTTTCCCTTGACATGGGTAAAAGAACATTACACTTTGTAAAGAAGATGAGAGTTTAACTGTGTACATTGTACTAAAGTTTTAGTAAGGTTCAATAGCAATGCTGGTCGTTCTGAGGTATAAAAGCATCAATGGGAGAGTGAGCTGGGTTCTACTCCCGCTTGTGCACTGAGCTAAGCAGCTAGCTGCATTTCCATTGTGACAGAAAATTCTACTTTCAAGCCTTTATTATTATTTTTTTATCAAATTCACTCTCAAGATGATGTTTTACACAGCAGTAGTGACAATTAGGGAGAATTCAAATGAAAGAGCAAAGTAAGGCTGCAGGGAAAGTCTTTATATCAGTTTTATACAACCTTCATGTTAATATCATAACTTAATGCAGTTGTGTCTTAAACAGTTAAACAACATTGCACATGAGGCTTTTGAGTAGCATTAACACAAAACCCTGTTAAAGTGAAAAAATATTACTGTGGATACATAATTGAAACAATTACAGTGTCACAAGCTCCCATGCAATGTGGATTTTAGTGTAAAAGCCTCTCCTCTTTGAATAGCATACTTCAAAGCTTAGGAGTCCATTCAATGAACTTTGGGAAGCTCTTAATCCTTTTGGTTTGTTTTCTTTTTCCTTCTTTTTGCCTTTTTTTTCCCTTGAAACATTTGTGAGCAGAGCTTTACAGTATGCAGATAGTGATTATTAATTGTTATTGTTCAGTGTAACAGTTTCAATGTGGCTTGTATATATATATATATAAAAAATTATAGAAAAATACCCATAAAGTTTAGCTTTAAATCATGTTCTTTCAATGATTAACACAGAAATGGACTGATTTACACCTATTCAACCTTGACTCCATCAATTATGCACCTCACATGCACGTGTGGACAGTGACACGCTTCATATAATGAAACAATCCTGGTTTTATCTTAATATTTCTCATTTTATAACCTTTGTTTTCTTGGTATGCATAATCATATGGAGTTTCACAAATCTGCAGAAAACCTGGAGTAATTACTGCTTTCTGATACCTGACTTCTTCCCCTCTACCTTATCAAAATATAAAGTGTGAGTTCAGAAAAGACTTGTATGATATAGTGCCTATCTAAAACTACTAACCTCAGAGAGCTAGAAATATATGCCAACAAAACAACATTGGAAAAGCTGCTTTCAAATTAAAATAATATTAATAAAATAAAAAAGTATAAATCCAAATGTGTATAATAGCACTGTAACTCCATCAGTCATAAATCAGGAAAGCAAATAATGAATGATTTAATGTTGCCACAGGAGACTAAAATCTCAACCAGTAATTAATTATAGGTATACTAGTGACTGGTTCAGAAAGCCAGGTTGTACATTTATTTTTCCTATATTTTGTCAATTGGGCTTTCCGTTTGCAAAACCATGGGATGGCATGAAGCCAGATTCATTGTAAATTTG
The DNA here is from genome assembly GCF_964106895.1 of Numenius arquata. NCBI lineage: Eukaryota > Metazoa > Chordata > Aves > Charadriiformes > Scolopacidae > Numenius > Numenius arquata. The sequence continues at coordinate 104,296,564 of NC_133576.1, read as the reverse complement.
GACAGAATCCCTTGGGCTTTTTCCAGTTCTACTGGAAGAGGTGAACTGAAGCGTATTCAGTTTCACAACGCTGTAAGAGTCATATTTTGGTGTTGCAGGCAAATATGGTGTTCTTAGCTACGGCATGCTTCTAGTCTCTACCCATAAATTTGAGCCCCTGTTGCTGTGCCCACACAGCCAAATAAAAGAGGAACAGAGATCAATCACTGACCACAAGGCCAAGTGACTTGTACCAGGTCAAGGCTCACGCTCTCCACTGAAGGTTCATTCTGGAGAGAAAGATGGTTTCAAGGGACGAGGGAGGGAGCTGACAGTTCAGCAGTGTGGGTACGCAGGAGTGTAGTGCTTGGGTTTGTTTCCTAGCCTTCTCTGCAGATGCTGCCTGAGTCATGGAGTCGTAGGGTGGGTGCAAGGGCACCTGCCTCCATTCTTGTAAGAAACAGCAGAACCATATCCAGCTTCTTAACATTTTTCACTAGACTTCCATTGTTGAAAAACCTCAAACAAAAAATTCCTGTAAACTGAGGCAATAACCCTAAGTTCCCACCGTTGCCTTCTCCTCCCCTGTATGGCGAGATCAGTCTCCCCTACACTGAGTGCTACTTCCAACACCAATTTCCTGCTTTCTGAATAACTCTGTCCACTAGAATACGCAGCAAAATTTGACACTGAAACCCCCATTAGACACTCAGGAAAAAGCTTAGCCAATCAAATTCTGAATGAAAGGAGGACCCATTATTTTCTAATGGTTCCCTATATTTTGCATTAAAGTGGTTTATACCTAATTCAAGTAGATTGGAGGTGTGATTTTCAATTCATGGAACTTCAGACATTTCCAATGAGACATTTGCATTCGTGCAATTGGCCAAGAATTCCTTTACAGCCACAGCCAGTTCTAGGATATGATTCAATGATGTTTAAGTAGCTGCTTATGATTGGAAAAATGTTTATGTTTCTTCTAGAATTAGTGGGAAGAAGGATGATGCTTAATTAAGAAGACGGTCCTCTTTGCTCTCATCTTTCATTCAACAAGAAATTTAAGTAATCGTCTAATCACAGAGTTGTGTAGACTGGAAGGGATCTACAGAGGTTTCTGGCCCAATCTCCAGCTCAAAGTAGGTCCAAATAGAGCAGGCTGCCCAGGGCTACGTCTGGATGAATTTTTAATATAATGAGGCACAGAGACTCTGCAACCTCTCTAGGAAACCTAATGCATATGACACATTAAAAAAAAAAAAAAAAACCACGTATATTTATATACCTGTCTTCACATTTTCATTTCACTCCAGCTAATACAGCACACTGTGGATATTGAATGGGTTTCATTAACAGGAATTTCATGCATGTGCTGTGCCTATGCAGTGCAGCACAGTACCCACAGAATACCTATAGTACTCTGAAAATGTACCTGCATGTACCTGAGACTGTCCCATTATGAAATATTTTGATTCAATATGCAAGGAAGTCAGTATGCCCAGAATTGTGCTCTTTCAAGCCGTTATTCAACTGACAGCTACAAATGATATTTAACTATGCAGTAAAAGCTAAATATGTTCACAAGTGCTTCCAGGACCAGTGTAGCAAGAAACGGTTGATAGCAGAGGCTTTGGGAATACAGGCTAAGGATGACAGCAGAGGGATCATGGGCATAAAACAGCACCCGAATGGTCACTGAAAGAGCATGCAGCCTTGTGAGCAGTGTAGAATCAGTTTTAGAATACAATAAAGAGACGAAGGAGCATGTACACACCAGAAGTAAAACATCCTATACAAAATGAAAATACAAAGTAGGTAGTCACCACTGCTTATTTGCACATGGTTCCTCTGCCTCTGGTAGAGAAAGAGCACAGCTTTTAGCTTTGCTGTTCAGCATGTTTTGTTTCTGTGACTAAGCAATGACACACGAAGTGTTAAGCTTTATTTTGCCATTGGGTTAAACATGTTAGGATTTTAAAGAGTGATTTGTGTTTGTGTCTGCAAGTGTGTGTTTCCTGCTCCAACCTTCCCATACAAGAAGGTGGCTGATACCTCAGCATAAGTCAGAGTCAACTCAGATGGTAGGTATTTGCACACATAGGGACTGCAACACACTGGAATATTCTATACTGCATTGCATGGTAATGTGTTGAACTATAACAAATTACCTTAAGAAATTACGATGATTACAGTAGTGAGCTGATGAAAAGACATCTGTCCATATAGCAACAACATGTTTGCTATTCTTTCTAACATTAACAGGGAACCTGGGCAGCCTGTTGCCATGAATGAATTTGCTCTCAGTAACCTTTTTAAGAGCAGCTATGTTCCAAATACAAACAGATCCATAAAACAGGCAGCTGGACAGACAGATGAAGAGAGGTGAATTTAGGTGTTTAGATTTTGACTGAGGTGACCTACTCTTGTTTCTGTAGAAAATATGTAGTACGAAAAATACTGGTACATAAAAAAACACCCCCAAAAAAACAACAAACAAACAAAAACCAACAACAACAAAACAAATCAAACAAACAAAAAAACCCCCAAAAAACTAAAAAAACAAACTAAACCCTCAAATGCATTTGAAGCAAGAATGGAGGTTCAAGAGAGTGAATCAAAATCTAAATGTCTCCAAGTAGCTAGTATTGGTCATTAGTGCTTATTTTAACCAGGGGGACAGGGGTGGGGGTGGTATGTTCTATTTTTATGCTATGGAAAAGTCCACAGAAGAGATCACTTCTTGTCTGGGCTCAAATGGCTCCTGAATTTAGACTTGGAAAGTGTGGTGTCCCCATGCCTGATTTGTTGGTTATAGACAGAGGGCGCAAAACACACTGAAAATATTTACACATTACACAAAAGAATACCAGTTGCAGGACTTCTGTACACAAAATCTAGTCCTGATCTGAGAACACTGACTTCAAATGTCTCCATTAAAAAAAAGAGAGGCTTACTTAAACAGAATTTAGAGAAAAAAACCACAACCCTGGTTTTGCTTTGATTTTCCCTAATGATGGACACCTTTCCTTTCTGAATGTAGGAGTTTAGGGTAGCCAGCCTCCCTATGTTTATATTAGCCATTGTGAATACCACCTTAAATCTCCTTTTAAATATTGCCATAAATCCATTAGACCACCTTTATGAAAGAGGAACTGGTAAGAACTTAGCTAACATTTCTATATGTGTAAATCTTGATTTAAAGTTGTTTTCCAGATTTCTGAAATCTTTTTGTTTCCCCGGAACGTTCTTCCCCTCTTCCTCCCATTACTTTTAAATTGTAGTTGTTGTCTGAAGCTTTCCATAGTACTTATTCATGACTGCACTGGCTTTCAACTTTCCCTTGAAATTGAAACGGCTAAATTGTGAGTTTATAATGTATGATTTAGATTTAGATTTTTTTTCTTTCTTAAATGGAGAGTAAAGCTTAAAGGAGAGCACAGCTGCAGGAAGTATTATTGAAACCCTGAGTACTTTGTCATTTTGAAATCACCCTCCAATTGCCACACATATACATAATAAAATCTGATGCTATGCTGTCATATTTATTGTTTGACTGAATTTTTAACATCATTCTCATTACTGATGTCATTACTGAGTAACAGAATCACAGTAATCTGTAACTAAAGTGATAAACTCTCCTGAGCACAATAAATAAAAATAAAGATAACCATCCTATGAGTAAGAAAGGAAAAGCAACAGGAATAGAGGCAGCTAGAAATGTGAGCCATGAGGGTGGGAGTGCTACAAGCTGTTATTCATATTTATTATCTTTCATGAAGCCCCCGCATGCATTAGGCACTTAAAGGTGAGAATGCTCAAGGTATGTGAGATGAAAATAGATTAGCAGAGGGTAGGAATATTTGAAGTGCCTTCCTCACACATTTTAATTTCCTCCTCTCCAACCTATCCTTACAGATAGGTAGATGTTAGTACTGATGCTAGTTTGGAGGGCTCTGTGATGGAAGAGTCAGGATTACCCTCATCCGTTGTTAAGCAACAGTTGTTAAGCAACAGTACATAATAAAGCTGCTCTGCTGCAGAAACGTAGTATACGAGACATACTGTCTGGTATTAAATGGCTTCTTAATATTGGAAGGAGCATCAGGCTTGACTCTGTTCTTCTGGATTGGTATAATTCTAGTGAATTGGTACACTCATGTTAAAACAGTGAAGTGCACTGACAGGAGACTCAAGTCTCAAAATTATAGAAAGGTAAAATATACTGTGCAATAAACAGGTAAGCAATGACTTTGTAGAAGTATATGTTTTTTTGCTTTTGCAGGGTTTTTTAGTCTTTTCCCAACATAAATTAATATTTCATGTTACTCATATTTGCTAAAAATCCCAATTTTTTAATATATTGGGTGCCTCCCTCCAAATCCAGTTTCTGGCTAGGAGACAAGAAAAATCAAATTAATAATTTTGAAATTCATATTTAATAAAAACGGATCCTATGCAAGCAGATGGGACATAGTACAACAGTTTTTTTAGTCTCCAGTGTCTAACCCTTTTTCTCCTACTCTGGGAATTCTGGCTAATGATGGGCTATTATGGAGAAAATTCAGTAAACACTCTATATCAATTCACGCTGCATATAAATAAGCCATTTCAATCCATAAATCAACTTATTATAAATGATTTTGTATGCAGCATGCTGAAATATAGTTCACAGGAAAAATGCACTGCAGGATATTTTAGAACAACCTGCTCAATAGCATTCGGGTTGTTCAAGATTAAAATTAAAACAATAAACTTCACTCTGGATATGTCTTCATTACCAAAGCCCTGGATCATTTACTTTAACAATGTCAACCTGCTCTCACTATCACATTCAATTTAATTAGGAAAGGAAGTAATATGCAAGAGCACACCTCACGGTGTTCCATTACCTTGGAGGAAAGTGCTATCAACTTCCAGAAATAAAAGACATCCTTGCCCTCTTCTTGCCCTCCTTCCCTCTGTGTTGTGGGAACTATATTCTGGACGGGGGAGACGGAAACCACAGCATGTCAGAAAACCATCTAAAACTGGAGCCTTCAGAAGGGAAGGTGTGTTTGCGGAAATAAAAGGAGCTCAAGCAGCACTTGGCTATGCTCTTTTTAGGTTCAGCAAGAATTTGATGCTGACATCTGTGGGAATGAAAGTGGGCCTCAGCTCATGTTCTTCTGTTTTCTGAAGGCAGGAAGAAAAGATAAGGGCCCTTTGTCTCTAAGACTGGCCATGCAGTGGCATTGATGCATGCTGTCTTTTCACCTGCCAGTGGTCTATGATCCACTCTGCAGCAGCTGGAGCCAAAAGTCATCTCTCACAACAATATCCCTGGTTCAATTTTTTTCAATCCAATTAGTTAGAGAAGGAGGTAGATAAATTGCTTAATGTTCTGTCAAGTCAACATAGCTTAAAAGAAAAGAACCTTAGTTTCCAAAAATATTTTTTTTAAATAAATTGTTTCCATTAAGAATAGCAGACCGTCCATCTTCCAATCATTCCCCCTCTTTCTCTTTCTGTAGCTCAAGGATGGAGTCCTTAGCTTATATTTCATCCTTATTCATACAACACTTCTGCTGACTCTGAACTGATCAAGGGAGGAAAACCTGAGTCAGGAATTGGCTGCAAATTAGGGAAGATGAGGCAGCTACTTCCTAGTTTAATGGCTAAAAGCACAACAATAAATCTCTATGCTTCCCCATTTAGAGAGCTAATCAGTACATTTACACAGCTGGTGTTAGCTTTCTGTGGTTGTTTTTCAGTGTTTTTGTTTGTTTGCTTGCTTTATGTTGCACTTAGCTGTAGTGAAAAAGGTGTACGTATGCATATTTGTCTTAAATACTTCACAAAACTCTGAGGGGAGGGGTAGCAAATGTGCCTATCGGAAGCCTCTGTTGCACTGAACCAGTGCCATTTAGCAGCAAACTTTGCAGTGAAGCACTGTTGTGTTTTTATGGTTTTCTGCCCTTATCTCCTGCTCTGGAGTTGGACATTAGCATGACATAAGAGCTTCAACAGGATCTCTGCACAAGCCAAAAATCATTCAAGAAAGAGGGACAGTACAACTGTCACACTGGATTACAGTCAAGGTCTATCTAGTTCAGTGATCAGAACCAAAAGGAGGTCAGCAACAAACAGATGTGAAATAATATAGCGATGCATGGCCTCCTTTTGGACATGAAACTGGCAGATAAACCACAGTTACAGGGTAAGCAAGTTTTAGGTCAGCTCTATTTCACAAGAGATCATCAATGTTGTTATAGCCCACTAAGGATTTGGACAAGTGAATGGCTGTTTGTTAACTTCGTTCAGTGATATTCTGTGGAAAAAAAAGGGGGGGGAAACCAAACTCTACACCTCAAGTAAGAACTAGTTATGCTGAAAAGTTAAAGAAAAAACATGATCCAAGAAAAAAAAAATCAGAATGTGTTTAAGCACTAACTAAACCTCTGATCAGTCAAGCCAGATCTGCACTTTTTCTTAAACTAGCATAACAGAATCCACACTGCCACCAAAACAAACAAATGAAAAAAAAAAACCTCAAAAAAAAACCCCAACCAACCTCAGACTAAATTCACTTCTGCATGATCATTGGAGGTTCCTTTTAGCTGTTTTTATTTTATCATTGGTGACTGCTTCATGCAGCTTCACAGAATCTGTATCTATGTTAATAGAGACACTTCTTCATTCTGCAGCTTTCCTGAGGCTATCACTCCTCAGCTTTCCTTACAATTCTACAGTCCAACAATAAAAATAATCTCAAGAAAGGTGGAAAAAGACAGATCCTTCTCATAGTTATGACAAATGGGAAAGCCACCCCCTAGTACTGTAACCTCTGTGAGAATGAACTGCCAAAGAGAATACACACACACATGTGCACATGCAAGCGCAAGCACACAAATTAGCAATGCAGATAAACCTATACCATCAAGGTGAACTATCAGTGGAAGCTCTTCTATGAACCTCTGAAAATGTCTCCTGCTGTGTTAATCTCATTTATCCCACACAGTTTGTTCAGCTCCAGAAATAATTGTGCCAAAAAGGCTGACTGGGATAAGACCAGGAACGACCTCATTAGCATTTAGTGCCATCACCATAAAATGAAGAAGATAATCAGAAACAGGAGGAGGAAAGATAAAAGGAACAAAGTATAAAAAGAAAAAATGATTTTTTTGGCATTGTGCTATTGGACTTTGATGGATCCCTATTGTCAAATGAGTGTAATTTGTAAAGATCAATGGTTTTAGTTAAACTCCAGTCCACGGTGTCCCATCTTCTAATTCATCTACACAGCATATGTTTTTTCTTTTGTAAAGAAAGGAGCATAAGGTCATTCTCAAGCATTTTTATTGGTGTTTTTTTTTTGTCTGTACGGCTCAAACGAACTGTAAAGCTCAGATACTTAATGGGTACTTTAGCCAATATTCTTTGTCTGTAAGGTGAAATATGTCTGATAATGATTGGGAAGATCTTGTTTCAGTACTTCCCATTAAGAATCAGCACTTACCAGCAGCTGCTGCTGAGGGCATAGCATACTCCAGTAAGCTCCCAAATATAAATTCCAAGTGTTGCCATAGCGCTGTCTGCATTTTTCCAACTCCTTGTCTCTTTTCACCTGCACATAGGTGAAATTATCCCATATTATCAGAGCCTATGAGCTCTGTCCTTTGCAGCCATAAAGTGCTTAGACTATCATATGATTCCTCAGGGTCTCAGTGGCTCTCCCTCTCCTCTCTCCCTTGCACCTTGTGCTACTGGGCGGTTCTGTTTAAGATGCCCAACAACCTCAGTTTTTCTGGCCCTTTCCTCCTCCAAATCGCTACTGATGAGCATGGCCACTTACCACATTTTCTACTGACTGACTAAAGACACTGCCACTAGCAGATATTCTTCTGCGCTTGCCTGTGAAGTACTTTCTGTCCCTCTGAGGGTCAAACAATTATCAGTTTCAGGCAGTCTGGAAGAGGCACTAAGCAAAAATACAGTATAAGTTATTTTAAAGGAATTGTTAGGCACTCTATGAGAGCTTCAAATATAGCCAGATAATTCCCCTTGATAAAGTATAAAACATATGTACATGCATACTTCTACAACCATGAATAAGCAAAAGCAAGCTATCAGCTGGCTGTTTTTGTTCTCTAGATCTGATATTTACTATTACTTTCTATTTTAATCAAGAATAGCAAAGTCCTTAATGAATTCTGCCTACAAACAACAGTTTGGGGAGCCTTAAGGAATACCCCACTTTAGATGTGTTTTCATACAGTGGAAATTAATTGACCCATATTCCTAAATTACATTAGAATGCACATTCTCTGCAAAAAATAATTTTAACATAATATGGTTCTTTTATCTTTGTGTCATATAGGTATTTACTTGTCTGAATCCTTCTCACTCTTTCTTTCACTTTCAATGACTACTTTATTGCCAGCTATTTTCTGATTCTGTTGAATCATTTTCTTTCCTGTAATTAAAAAAATAATTCTTCATCCGTGAATCTAAAGCATTTTCTATTGAAAATTAAATATGACTTCCATCTATTTTCATCACATTTTTGGTCATATAATTCATTTTCTCCTGTGACCTTCTGGCAAACAGTAGTAATTCAGAAAGAACTACTTTGTAACTAATGCCATCTTTGATCTTTGACTTTCAACTTTCCATTTTCTCTTTACTTAACTCCATGGATCGATCTGGCCTTTTCTTGTCAGCACCATCTTCTTGCAATGACTACTGCAAATATAGGTTCCAGCAACACCTACATTTGAGTGTTTACAGCATTCTTTTATCTTCTTATTTTGAAGAAGAGGAAACACTGCCCTCATATCATCTTTCACGGTTTAGTCTTCCTTTCTATATTTTATTTTAAACCATAATTTTCAGTACTTTCTCTAATAGATCTGCTCCTTTACAGATCACCTGCGACCAGTCTTTCTACTTCTTAGCACAACCACAACACAGCTGAAGTTAGTCTGCCTTCCTGCAGTTCTACCCGTTTGAAACATCTTCCTTTATCTCTCAGTCCAAATGATTCTCCAACTCTCTTCAGGCCATGGTCCGAATCCCGAGCTGATGCTGGTGTAAAAAGCCTTATTGCCTCAGTTATCTCAACATTTTAATGCTTTTAATTTAAACTTCAATAAAACTTCATAATACATCTGAAGAGTCTGTAATTTTTAAAAGCATTGGAGACATAAACAATTCTTACTTTCAAGAAAAAAAAGGTTTAAAAAATGTGAAGTAGATCCTAAGTCTTACATACTGAGTTATGATTCATCACACCAGAAAAATGCATTTAAGATTGACTTTCATTGGATATATATTTTGCACTAATGCCACAGAGCAGAACATCATAATGCATTACAACTTGCATTAGCTCCCTAGGGCTACAGCTTCAATAAATTGGCTCGTATCTACACAGTCAATATTTCTTAGTAAGTTCCTGAACAAAGGGATTAGTAAGACTTCTATCCAGCATATCCACAATTGTGTTTTAATTCCACAGCACTATTTGCAAGAGTAGCAATTTTAGTCCTAGTGGATTGGCCAAATTCCGATTGAGGATTTGCATTTTGCATAGCTACTTTGCCCCTGCAGTTCAATTTGATATGTTTTGGCTCATCACTTCCTGCCTTAATACATTGTAGCCCAATGCCAAGTATTGTTAAACAGCTGTTGTACTTCCCCTGAGAGGATTTCAGTAATGTGTGACAAATTCCTACAGATATATCGAAATAAAAGGTGCAGCAGTGGGTTGTATAGAGTGTCTGAGGACTCAGATGGGACTTTCATCTCCCCAGTGCCTCATTTTTATAGCTTTCTTAGGAAGGAAAGAAGGAATTATCTACATATTGAGATAAGATGGATCTGAGGGACCTAGTATCAAGGGAAATCCTTGCATAACATAGGTAAGTAAAAGAATTAAAAAATCTTACCTACTATAAACCAAAGAGTTGAAGAACCATTAACAGATAAAGATCTGCAGGGGCTTCTTCCTTGCCACTCCCATAAAGACATTTGGTAGGTTGATTGCTTTCCCATTTACTTTAGATAATACAGTTTCTGAAGATCTATGGTGGGTGGATGGAAACTGAGAACTAACCAGTATTATCCAAAGGTTTAAAATAATGTCTTATCTTCAAGTATTTTTTTTACTGCATTTTAATAAAAGTTATTAAAAATTATTGCTATTAGTTAATAAAGTTATTTTCTTCAAATTTTAATTATCTGTTCTTAGAATCACTGCTCTCAATGCTTAATAGAACCAGCAGAACTCAAAAACCAGTAGATAATGTAAATGTGATTGAAGTTGTAGCAAAGCTAAAACTAATGGAACATCCTAGTTTTATGATATGCTTCTTTTGCTTCCTTACAGTGTGACAGACAATAGAGTATACCACTATCTAAAAAAGGTGGACGCAATAACTACAAGCTGTATCAGAAAATGGAGAACTATACATGTGTTTTCTACAGTGCTTGTAAAATGTTCTCTCATGAGTTTTTTTCTTTTAAATTTGAATACCTAAACAGAAATCTTGCTGGTCCTTGCAGGTTACATAGCAGAGGATGTTTATGTGACCTCGTATCTGTATACTTACACACCAATGAAGTCAGTGGAAACTTAAACTAGGGACTAATGCTGTACTTATGCTCAACAGCTCCCTTAAATATTGCCCAGCAGTATTAGACAGAAGTTGTTGCTTGCTGGGTTCATAGAATCTTAGAATGGTTTGGGTTGGAAGGGGGCTTTAAAGGTCATCTAGTCCAACCCCTCTGCAAAGAGCAGGGACACCTTCAACTATATCGGCTTGCTCAGAGCCCCGTCCAATCTGACCGTGAATGTTTCCAGGGATAGGAAAGCTGAAGCAGGGATAAAATTATGAACAATAGACATATCAGATTGGTAGTGGTTTTTAGCACACAGTTCTTGCTATACCAACTGGGCCCTAACCTCTTGTGCCATCTTCTGACAGAAGGTTTGAGTAGCCCTCTCTTCAGTCCCTATGGCAACTTTCAGTCAGTGAGGTATTAAGCATCTCTGTATACCCATTTTTGATCTTGCTTTTACATTCACACATGCAACGTTGCACATTTACATTGCAGAATGAAGCCGCAAATTCTGCACTTCAGTAGACCTATTAAGGATTTAACAATACGTGGGAGAAGAGAATATGCCCCATTATCAATATCCCACTGACCTACCAGTGGTAGTATCAGCCCCTTAATCAGTAATATAAGATAATGAGAAAAATTTCTATGATTTGCAGGTTAAATATAACCAAGGCAGATTGACTTAGACATGATATGCTAGCAGAAAATATTAGTAATTAATATTGCAGACAAGGGATACTTAACAGGCTTTAAGCACTGAATTACTTTGAAAAATTAATGACAAAGAATATTATGCACTTTAAAAACTTTTGGAAAAAATATAGTGTTTAATACATCATTAATTGGATGCTCTGAAAATAATATGTTTTATCCAAAGACAGACTTACACTTTGCAAAATGAAACAATTGATGTGAGATCAATAATGTTTTTGACTACATGGTATTGCATCTCTTTATAAATGTCCTTAACCTTGAAAATAGTACAGGAAAGGGCAAAAAAGGAAACATTAGGAAGATACATGCCTGCACTAAAGACATTTAAAATTATATAGGCAACATTTACTGTATCCTAGGGATTGTCAGTGTACTGGCTGCAAATGAGGTTTGCTGGCTAGACATCACGTGTGTGACAGAAATTCTGGTATGGAAAAGGCAATCCCACCATCTCTGTTCTGTTTGTACTAATCTAAGGCCATATGTTTAACAGTGTACACATTTTATATCCACATCTGCTGCTGCCATCTCTCTTTTGTCCCTACTTCTCTCCAAGCCACAAAAAAGCATTGCAAACAAGAACAAAAGACATTCTGCTAATGGTGAGTCCAGGCCAGTAGTAAATTAACTCTATTTTGCTTTGTTTCTTCAAATTACTACCTTTGTTTCCAATGCTATTATTGCATTCCTGCTAGTTTCTGTGCACTTAAATTTTATACAGACACATTAGTGTCTGCTTCTGTCAGAAAATTTCAAATTTAGAAATTTGAATAAGCCTCAGCTTTCCTAAGATCCCCTAGCTTTAATTAGTATTCCATGAGCCAAAAAGATGAGTCTCTAATAAGGAGATAGTGCAGGAAAATTGTAGTGTTCCATAATGGAAATGCATTTATTTGATCCTAAAGTCTAGTGAACAACGAAACATTGTCTTTTTATTTTTCCCATTTCTTAGAGTTTAACAGAATGAGACTGAAGCAGTGGAAAAACATATTATCCTGCAGTAACCCTTTATGTCTATTAAACAATATTTTAAATTAGGAAGTTTTATTGATTAACTGAACCAATATACCTCAATCTTAATATAACAATTGAAATCTATTTTCTGAAAGTATGTCTTCTCAATGTCTACTTACAGGGAATGTCACGAGTCTTGAGGAAATGAAGGTTTGTTAAAGGGCTCCTATTAATTCAGTCTGATTACCATTGAATCTTATAATCAGCCTCATATTTTAGGATGAATAACATGCAATTTCAGAGCCTGTGAAACAGCATTTGGTTTGTACATTTTTATCAACATCAATCCAAGCTGCAAGATACTTATTAAACAGTACAATTTGGTTTAAATGCATCTTATAAAATGTGAATTTCTCATTTCTGTATTCTAGCTAATTTGACTTTCAGACAAACTATCATTTGGAGAATTTGTAAATACTGGAAACATGGAGGGACTCTCATTGTGTACTGATCCTGCCATTATAAAATAGTCTGTGAATTAACAAGAGTGTGGAAGGTTGTTGTTCCTTTTCTCCATATCTTCTTATATATCTAACTAGAGTACTTTAACGTATGTCTTCTGTAGGATAATATGTTAAAGCTACTGTACGTCTTTAAGAGGCTATTAGACACTGATTTCCCATAGACTGCAATCAGCACTTTGAAATTGTAGTGTTTGTGACAGAATAAACTCCATTAACTTGTTTTATTAGTACTGTGTGCAGTCAGGAGAAGCAATGCTGCAGAACATGATGAAATGACTAACAGTTTTCATCAGTGCACAGCAGAATGTTTTCTCCTTACACAGAATATATAATTATTGTTCACATAAACAGGTAGGGTTTTTTTCTGTATTTCTCAGGAAATACTGGGAAATCTAAGACTCTTACTCATAGGAGGAATAAAAAAAAAAAAAAAAATTAAGCTTCCTCCCCCCCCAGTCCAATTTGTTACCATGATGCTGCTGTAATTTTTGTCTATGTTATAGAGAATGATCCATCAAATAAAAGAAAGAATTCTAATTCAATTGGTTACTATAATGACAGAGCAGTTCGACAAAGCCAAAGGAGCTTGAGAAAGGAAAGATTTACTGACCAGCTGACTCCCAGAGGCCCATTAGTCAAATTTTGACAGCTTGTACACAAGGTAAGCTGCCAAGCAGAGTAAATGAAAGCAGAATGAATCCAGCAGAAGAAAGTATAGTTTACCTTATGTAAGTAAATGTAAGACAGATATCGCAGAATCATTGTATATTTCAGAAACAGGTATTCTATACTGCAGATGGCACAGCTGCCAGTACTTATCTGAAGAGAGAGCTATTCTCTTCCAGAATAACTCTTACAGCATTAGCCACTTCAGAAATATAAATGACTTTTTCTCTTCTCCTTTGCCTCCATTTTCTGCTGGCTTTTTGCTTTGCCTATTTAAGATGAAAGCCAGGTTCTGTGCTGACTAGCTGCATGGGACTCCCAGTATAAACTTCAAGCATATTACATTTTAGCCTAACAAAACATAGGAAATATGAAGCTGAGCAATCACAAAGGAAATGATTGAAAGGAAGAGTCAGTACAGATGTAGAATGATGAGAAGCAAGGAAAAAAAAACATTAAAATCCAATCCAGTCTATTTTTGCTAGGGGAAAAAAAAAAAAAAAAAAAAAGAGTTTATGATTTGCAGATTGAATATAACTAAGGAAAAAGGTATTTTTCATAACAATGATTTATAGATTCTCCCTTCTGCTGGATAAGAGTTCCTTTTATGTTATAGCAGTGTCTGTTCTTGCTATTATAGTTAAGGGGCTGTCAGCACTTTCATTATATAAACCCCTATACTCAGGGGCTTGTAATTTGGCCATAAAAATTCACAGCATGCTGAAACTTGAAATAAGATTTTAGTCTGAGAGTGATTTTTTTAATGTATTCTAAAAAAATATGAAATCATTAGTCCAATTTTGAACAAATAAAAAAATGAAAATTCTCACGTATACTGTCTTCTTATTCTGCTTGTGTGTTGCACCTTGTATTCCTTTCAATACCACATTATGGGTTCTGGTGTTCTACGGCACATACACATCTACCAAGATATACATGTATTCCTGAGTAAAAATAAAAATGTCTCTGATTTAAAAAACAAAACAAAACCAAAAAAACAGCTAACAACCAAAAAAAAAAAACCCCACCACCACAAGAAACACAAGCATTGTGCATGCCTAGCAGCTACTTACTCTAATTTTGGGTAGGTGTTTCAGGCTGTGGATCTATAATATGCAAATGCATACATTAATGCCAGTATTCCGAAGGTCAGAATGGAGTATAAGTTAAATCCACAAAGGTCAGAAATTAAGTGTTATGGCTGAAACTCCACCCTGAAAGGACAAGAGCATCCATTTCACTCGGCACAATAATGTGAAAGTTCACAAGGTAAAGAGCCTTGCTCACCAGGCATAAACTCTGAAAAGCATTTGAAAATTATTCTTTCAGAGCCACACTGCTGGAAGAAAGCTTCTTGCTGCACAATGACATCTTCATAATACTGGCAACGTGGAAAGAAGCTCAACATGTGAGATGTTAACTTATGTTAACATTTAACAATTATACTTCTGACCAAGAGAACACCTAACTTGAGAAGACTAACATATTGCAGGTGAACAAACCTGTCTCTTACACTGAACTCTTCTACCTTCTTTTTTTTTTCCTTACCAAATGTCTTCTCTTGCCTTCCTCTGAAAAAAATAAATAAAAATCAAAAACATTCCCACCTACTTAAATCTTCCTTCAGCTCTTCTGAAGTGCATCACTGTTCTTTCCACCACTGTTAAACCTCTCACTTATTTCTCTCTGCTATTGCCAAAACATGACCCCCATGCTTGTTGGTACTATTTTGAATGCTCATAGTCCAATGACCAAAATTACCTTGCTATCATCTTCAACCTAACAGGGTCTTCAAATATATTCTCAGAAAGAGCAGCAGTGTTGTCTTCAGTCAGCGTATTCTAGCTGTCATAAAACATACTGAGCATCTATTTCAAATGACATACTGCTGAAAATTTTTCCAGTAATAGGGGCCATTTAGGGGAAAATGATACAGAAATAGACAGAGTCCTACAATCACAGAATCATAGAATGGTTCGGGCTGGAAGGGACCTTAAAGATCATCTAGTTCCAACCCCCCTGCCATGGGCAGGGTCACCTCCCACTAGAGCAGGTTGCTCAAAGCCCCGTCCAGCCTGGCCTTGAACATGTCCACATATGGGGCATCCACAACCTCCCTGAGCAACCTGTTCCAGTGCCTCACAGTAAAGAATTTCTTTCTGGTATCTCATCTAAATCTCACCTCTTTCAGTTGAAACTATTACCCCTCATCCTATCACTACCCTCCCTGATAAAAAGTCCCTAATGACAATGACGGTAAACTGCTTCAGCTGGTGTTGAATGCTTCAGGTGACATATAAATATCTTATTAGTACAAAACACTAGAAGTCTTTAAAAAGGAAATAATGGTCAATGTAGCTTCTCCACCTAAAAAAAGCTAACCCTCTTGAAAGTAAACCACAAAACTGCAAGTCCAAGTGCATTCCCAGAGGAAGGGTATAACTGAGTGGAAATGCTTCCTTTTTAAAAGTCTGCATAGGAACAAAACAGATGAAAAAAAATCAAGCTCTTGGTACCTCATGTTAAAAATGGTTCTTTTGCTGAACTTGATTTAGTACATCCAACTATCATGCGATGGTAGGTACAGAGACTATCTTGCCTGCATTTGTGCACATTATTGAGCATCACTTTAATGTGGAATTTTGAATTGTGTATCTTCCTTTTCTCTTGTGGTTCCCTGTCTCAAGCCTGCTTTCAGACTGCACTCAGAGGATCTGCAGGGATCATGTCTCTGATTTTGCTACTGATCCTTTGCACTATTCTTTTCTGGACATCAGCCCACTTCCTCCCTACGAATCATTGGTATTGGTCCTGTTGGAAAAATTCTTACGGAATCAAGAGGCTGACGTAGTATAGACCACTTTCCAGACAAAAACTCCTCTTCATCTCTGAGATCTTGATGTATAAATTTGGAAATCATTCAATTCACGTGCACTGCCACATCCATCATGACACCTATGTTAGTTCTACCAACCTTTCCACCCAGGTCTTTCTTGAGAATTTGGAATGTCTTGTGTTTTGCCAAGGTGGGGCAGCTATTTCTCAAAGCTCTTTCTCCTGCCTTTGGGCTGCCTCTTCTCAAAACCTTTTCTACCCTGGACCTGACAGTCTATAGGGTGACAGTGAAATGCTCTTTTCCCAGATGCGCCAGTGCTGACCTGAGATGGCAAGAACCGTAGAACTGCAGAATGTTTTAGGTTGAAAGGGACTTTTGTAGTTTTCTGGTGTAAACTTTCTTCTCAAAGCAGGGCTAATATAATGTCAGCCATGTGTAGTTGAGCTTGGAGTATCTGCAAGATTTCTTAGACCCTCTGGGAATCCTGTTCCAGTCTCTGACTGCCCTCATTGTGAAAAGATTTTTCTTCACATTCAGGGAAACTTAGAAGCAACTTTTGTCTGTTGTGTTTTGTCCATTTGTGAGGCACTTTTATGAAGAATATAGCTACTGTGAGTCAAGGTCACACTGCGTTGTCCCTATACTCTCCCATTAGATCCTTGGAGGCAGCAGTTAGATCCTCACACATATATTCTTCTTCTTAATGCTGGACAAAGCCAGCTCCTTCAGCTTCACCTGCTGCATCATATGCTTCAGCCCCTTATCCACCCCTGTATTTTAGTGGTCCTCTGCTGGAATCTCTCCAGTTTGTTAATTTCCTTCTTTTACTGGAAATACTGTTTTATGTCTACTTCCTTGTACAATGTGGTTGGGTGTCTTGGATGTCCTGACTCTAATTCCAGGAGTACAGTGCAGATGCACCTGGGCTACTGGAAGGCGCTGGCCCTGGACCAGCAGAGCTATTTCACTTGAATAGTCTGCCTCACTGCCTGTAATGCAAATCATGCTTCAATCAACAATTACTAACTATTGCCTAAAACAATGAAGAGCTTCACATTGTAAAAGAAATATGGCAACTGCTGCTGACCTCTGTGTGAAACATTTTGAGGCCAAATGTCAGATTACATGTTAGCTGTCAGTACCGATAATGCTCTCGAGTATACACAGTGGAATATTCTTGGTGAAATTCCTATGAGAAGTATATTGAGTTTCATTCAGTTTACAGTAAGTGTCAGCAAACATATTTTACTCAGTTTCTCTCCACCACATATGATATCCTGCTGCAAATTTACAGAATTAATAAATACACTTATAAAAAAATCTACCTTTTTATCTAGTGTTTTGAGAAGTTCTACAGAAAAACACAACTGGTTGCAGAGAAACCTTTGGCTTAGCTCCCCATGTTAAAATTCAGTAGTCATAGTGAGACTTTCATGCTATTAAATGGATGACTGAATGCTTCGTTATCACTAGCTGATGCCTTGATGATATGCTGTTTCATTTCCTACGAAGTATACACAAGGACCTCTCAGCCATCGGTCCTGACAGACCAGAGGTGCCACATGAATGCACAGATGCAGTAAGAGAGTTAATAGAGCTGAGTGTGTTTGCAGAGTAATTTCTGAAACTACATGAATGGAGTAGAAGGATCTTGACTGATCTTTTTTTCAGAAGTCTATCTGTCTTAGATGGTAAACCACTACCTTTTGTAACAGCTGAAAACAGAAGATAGATTTCGCTGCCATCCTATAGACAGTACTATACTATGACTAGTTCAGTGAAGTTTAGAACTTACTTAAATGTTCAAGCTAGTCACATCAAACCTTGGTATCCATTTCCTCTTGTAGAATGGTACTATATTTCAGTGTCCATCATCTGTAACAGAATTAATCTTTCTGCAGAATGCAGGATCAAGATAAGTAAAATTTCTTATCTGATGTTTCCAATGAAATGTTCAGCATCGCCACATGCAGCATGATAGGCAGATCAAATTTACGTGAAAATTATGCAGGTTTATTCTAAACCCTTCAAATTCAGACATTGAACTTCTAAAGTATTGAGAAAGTTTCCTGAGTTACTAACGCCAAATAAAATGTGTTACTAGTTTCAGAAAGATTAGGTTTGATAGGATCAAGAATGCAAAGTACATGATCACTGCATCCAGAATTTTGGGTTACTTCAAAAATGAAGAAGTAATTTGTGAAAAATGAATGAGAAAATGTTTCAGGATTACACTGTAGCTCAACAGGTTCCAGGTCAGTGGTAGTCTCTAGTCTCCCATGATCTTCCTAGCTGTAGCACATCAAAGTAATTTAATTTGCTAAAAATGACTGAATGAAATCATTGTGAATTTTGTAATATTACCCTATAATGATGGATGAACACAAATATGAAATCACTGTAATGACCTCCAGAGTACGTTGGTTATGCTGTGGTAAATATCTTTTATTTGTAGAGGTATTGATTACACTGCCAAAATAAATTGACTTGCATGAATACATTCTAGGAAACAAGAATTTAAATTTCTAGTCTAGATCTTCAGCTGATGAATATGGATAAAAGCTCATTGATTGCGTCTAATTCTCATCAGCTAAGGCTTTGACCCTCCATATTCACTGCAGTGAAGATATAATTTCCTATTCCTAAAAAAAAAAAAAAAAAAAGACATCCTGACACAGATTCTGACTATTGCTTGTATGTTAAATCAAAATCAAGGTCAAATACAACTTGAAATACATTCACATAGTATTGCAGATACAATCATGCAGGCTAATTTGGAATGATGATTAATTTCAGTTGATTTCTGATTCCACTGTTACAGTCCACATCTACAGAACAGAAAATGTTATTCAGTGTAGTACCTCTGTGTCCAAGGAATTTACCCAACTATTAATCAAAGACTTGATACTGTTTCTTCTTTTTCTATTGAATAATATCTTCTTCATTGAGTAATCTAATTATATTCAGCAGGAGAAAACCAGTCACCTGAACTGAAGATGGAAGGAATTGACTCCTAGTATTTGAGTAAGTTGTTTGGAGTCCTGTGTATTACTAATGCAGCTTAATTGCAAACAAATGCAGCTGTTGGTAGTTGTTTGATGGTGACTCATGCAGCTATGGATAGCAAAGCTTTTTTTACTAAAGCCAATTAAGACCCACCAAGGCTAGTATTAATATCTGTCCATGTTTCTATATATTTTGGTGTGTAGCTATGTTAGGAATCTTTCTGGAGATGAATGTTCCTAGTAAAAAACTTTATTCTTATATTCAGCTTAAAAATTTGGTAAGGCCTTTTCCCATATAAGAAAATTCAATCCCCCATGTTGAGGCACAGTGCCTATGACACTTCTAGCAAACACTGTATTTCTTTAGAGTTTGGTAGAAAAGTCTTAAGGTAAAAATACCTGTCTTTGCGATTTGAATCCCAAATTTCTTTCCCTGTAAAGCTTCTAGACTTAATCGGTTTCTCTTAGGATTCAATGTGTTTCCTTGAAACAGTCATATGGCTTTTTTAATATAGGGTCAGGTGCAAATATAGAGTTGGGTACTTTATGTAAGACCATGGCATAATGAAGATACCGAAATGTAATAAACAGGAGCTAATCTGTTGTAGATACCTGTCTTTTCATGAGATTGGTTATTTGAGTGTTCAATGTTCTCCTACCACCATGTCTAACGTTTTTTTCCCCTATTTGAAAGATACTTTTTCTATCAAAGTACCTTATTGTTCACTTTTGTACCTAAGCCCTTCTGGCATCACTTAATTTGTTAGACATACTCAGAGCTTGCCTAACATAGCAACAGCATCGATCAACTTCATCCAGGAAGTTTTATACAGCCAAGGAACAGTCATCCTTTCAGATAAATGCTCAGAGACTGTACCACTTGTACCAGGAGTGAAAGACAAGTATTTCAGCCCTTTTTAGCCAGAAAGAGTTCAAACCTACATTGTCCAGCCTAGAATGAAGGACATAGCTGCTTGAAGAGGATAGACTGAAGGGGTGCTATGTCTTCTCTGCTTCTGCTGACTCAATAGGCTATTCATTTCATGTTAGGAATACAAATTTCATGTGGCCAGAGAAGAACAGAAGTGAGAGAACATGAGACAGAGAAGGGAACATTATTCTTTAGCCTGTTAAAATGGACAATCAACAAGGTTGGAAAAAATCCACATTCTGGCTTCCACTCCAAGGACTTTTTATGACTGCACGATAGGATATCTAGGTAAAACATACAGAAAGTGCTATCAGTGTGGTCAACAGTTTTCTCAGTCTCACTCAATGCAGGCAAAGGCAAAGTGGCCTCTAGTTAGCACTTTCCAGACAATAAATCTTATATTATCTCTGACATGATGCTACAGTTTCAAGGCAGGGGAAGTAAGTGGTCCTAGTGTTTCGGAGCAGAAGCATGCTCCTTGGATTAAGACCCAAATATGAAGATGACTGCATCTAAACTATGCAATTGATATTTGAAAGACGTTGCTATTTTTGACCTTGCATTTTTGTTATTGGCATTTATAGTCATAGAAAAAATAAGAAGCATAATTGTATATTTTTTTACTTTTCTATAAAATTTCCCTGCCCATTGAAAAGAAAGAAATATTCATGCCTCTTATGGAATATCCACAGTGTATGGTAGAGGTTAAAATTTGTAATTATTTTCTGCACTAAACCTGCAGAGATGTTTACTTCCTCTATTGCTAGCACCATCAAATAAAGCAAACAAGTAATATTCATGCAAAGGCAAACAAAATAAATGAGTCAGGTAATTATTAAAAGAACACTGACCTATTAAAAATTGGTCTGATCTTCAAGAATTTTCAGCATAGCAGTAGTAATGTTATTAAAAATAGAAGAATCATGACAAGTATTCATTAGAATTTGCATATGTGAGTAAGAATGCACTTAATTACAAATTACATTCTGCAAATTATTTAGAAGCTGTAAATCAAAGTAACAAAGAAGAAAGATTTAGGGAGTAAGGGTTCTGAAGAATTTTCTAATGCAAATATTCTTAACAACACCACATTGGAGATGCTGCAAGATCTTTCCAAAACCAAATGATTTAAAAGAACAAATGAAGTTCAGAAATACTAATGTTTGACATATAGACGTTTACTATAGGTAATGGAACGTTATCTCAATTAGATCAGAATGGATTTTTATATGTAGAAGTACATGTGTTAAAATATCGTGTCACTCAAAGCCAAAATAGCATATGCAAATGAGGAAGTCAACTAGCAAACTGCAGGTGTAATAAATTTCATGGATTGTGTAATTTTCATGCAGATTTTTTTTTCAGCCGCAGTCAGCACTGTTGTTTAAAAGGCTTGTGCAAAGCAGCCCCTGCTTTGCTATGATGAGTCAGCACTCCAGGGTGTTCAGTCTTGCTGCTAACCCAAATGGGCTGAAGGAGCTGACTACCTTGCCAAAACCCTTGTCCTCATCCTCTAGAAGCTATTGGGGGGCAGCTGCAAGAAGAACAAGTGAAGGGTAAAAGGGAGAAGCATGAATCCAGAAGATGTTAAAGTGCTACATGCAGAGAGTAGGAGACCAGAGTGGATACAGGGGTTTGAAAGGAGAGGAAAGGAAGGTGACAGGAAGAGACAGGAGAGAGAAGGAGAGTCCCTGATGCAGCTGGTCGACTTCCCTTCATTGCAGAGGAGCTACTAAGCACTTCATAGAGCACGTATTTCCCAGGTGCAAGCCAAAGCACAGATAATATATGGAAGAATGACCAAAGTTAGTATTTGAGCAGGTGACCAGAAAGAGAACTGAGAAACAGCTATTAAAAAAAAAATTTAAAAATTGGGGGGGAGCACAAACCCAAAATCCACATATATTTTTTTTCGTTTTAAAGCAGGGAAATAACATTTCCTAGTGGAAGGAGGAATCTCTCAATTTTCTTGTTTATCTGAAGGAACAAGAAAAGTAATTCTTTCACCACTATTTACTATTCACTCTCTCCAATTTGTTTCTAGCGTGCAAGATTTTTGCATGGCAGCCAGTGGAGACCTTAAGCCTTAAGTGTACTTAGGTTTCGTTCTGTAACTGCAGCACCCACAAATGCCATGTAGAATTGCTTGACCTCATGGACATATATTGCTCACATTTGTCACTATAGACACCTACCCAAATATTGAGTCTGCCCAGGATGGACTGCTCAGATTAAAATGTAGTTATGATCTTAGGGTAGAGGTAGTAGACATTTACCTAAAGATAAGTAAATGGAACAATTTGTCTTGTGTTACTGGGGAAAGGGGAAGACAAATAGTATGATTATTGCTACTTAATAATGAATATTTTCAATATTTCTCAATACTTGTTCTTTGATATGTCTGCACAGTACATAACTGGAGGAAAGTTCACAGCCTAGTACCATTATATTTCTATTACTTATTGTTGTTACCAGTGGTAAAACAAGATGTCCAGATTCCACTTTACTTGCAAAACTTTCAGAGCTGATCTTACAAGACAGGTACATTGAGCAATAACATTTGGACGATGCCAGGAAAAATATTCATTTAGCATTTTCACTGGGCTCTTTGGTTCTCTTGCTATAGAGCATACACAGCCTCGAGGGTGTTCTTGAATGTTATCTCTGCAGCTGAGTGATTTTTGGAGGTCTCACTGAATACAAGGGTCACAACCTAGAGTCCATTCTTATCTGTTTTAATAAAAAATTACAATGAACTGTGCAATCCTCCATTGTCCCCTCAAGCAAAATGAAGGTGAATGTCACTCCTGTCTGCACAGACAAGTCTAATTGCAGTATTAGGGTCTAAAGCACGAAAATTCACTCCATCGAGGGTTTTAACTAAGTCTGTGGAAGCGCTGCAGTTCAATTTGCACATCCCCGGATTTACCGAGTTTTATCAAGACCACCAAGAAGATTTTTGCTGTTACAAACTGGATTGTGCATACTGTTTACAGCTCAGCTCCGCAACAGGTCACTCAAACAGTAATTTATTTCCACATAACAAAAGTTCTTTTTGTCCAGCTCTCAGGAAAACACAGATACCCTGCAGAATATGTGATACACTGAATGACGGGACTGAGTGCACCTTGAGCATGTTTACAGGCAGCAGAAATTTGGAAGGACTGGTTGATATACCAGACAGTTTTTCTGGTTTTTTGGAGTAGTCTTTCAAAGAGACCTCAACAAGCTGGAGAAACTATAGGAAACTCATGAAGTTCAACAGGAACCTCATGAAGTTCAACAAAGGGAAATGACAAGTCCTGCACCTGGGGAAGAATAACTTCATGCTGCCTGATATTAATGTACAACATTAGCCACCCACACTTCCCATCAAATGACCTTTATGGGCATGTAGCTTTTGTATGATTGTTGTACTAATCTTTCCTCAATCTAACAATTCCCTCTTCCAACCCTTCAGCTGTGGGGCATGATCAACCCTTGAGATCATGTTGACAATTATGAAAATCACCTTTTTGGAGGGAAGTCTGTATCTATTCATACTAAGTTTTTGCAAGACCTCTTAAGCAGTCTTGAGTTGCCACCTCTTATAGAGTTGAGAGTTAGTGGGGTGGCAAGATTTCATCTCCATGGTTGTCCCAACTGAGAACAGCATGGCTTTTAACCTGCTGCTGATCTAATCTCATCTGAAGCTCACACTGAGTAGCAGCTTGCCTTTAGGAAGAGCTCTGGCTCCCAGACCCTTCTGGGCTCAGCTCTGTTTCAGACACTGGTGATGCTGTAGTGGTAGGTACCAAACAAAAATAGGCATAAGCACCAGGAAAACAAACCTCACAGGGCATGACTGTAAGAAGTCAAGAAGGGGCTTAATGCTCACTTGGGAATTAGAGTCAGTGGAAAGAGGAAAGCTCTGGAGGTCCAGATATTACTCCCAAGGCTGGTTTTTTTTTTGTTTTTTTTTTTTTTTTTTTTTTTAATCTAGGAGCAAACTGGTGTGAAATGTACACACATTCTAGGACATTAGGTCTGTCCTGTGTCTGTAATACTTCTCCCTCCCTGCTCTTCTCACTCCAAAACTTACATCTCAGTATAAGGCATCACTTGCTGCAGCTAAAAGGGTTCATGAATCAAAGTGTTCAAGCCCTTTTCTTCACCAGTTACATGTTAATATGACAGTTACAGTTAATATGCCAGTTACACACATTAACACTCTTCTGACATATATGAGAAAATACCTCAGGCTCTCCCTGGATGAACGGGACCTAATATGAAGGTATTGTACTCTCTGGGTGATCAAAAAACAAGGGGCATACACTGCAACCATAATGTTTGTTTGTTTGTTTATAGAGGGCCATTAAAAAAAATAATTCAAAATCCATACAAGCAGATGAAGTCAGCTTTAGTTAGGTACAGTTAAAAATGTGTTTTATGAGACATGGACAATGATATTTTCTTGTTGATATAAACACCTGATAAAAGCTCAGATAATCTGGAAACTATCACACTGAAGAGAATTCTTCAGCTTGAGATCAAAACTTTTACTTGAAGCTTCTTTATTTTTAAAGTATCAAACATTATCTTGATTGATTCAAGTCCAAATACTAAAAATACTTTACTTGTCCATAGCTTCACTGGCTATAAATGTCTAACCTTTATAATCAAGAATTTAAGTACATGACTATTGTGGAAAAAGAATAGACAGCTGTTCTCCAACTCTGCTTAGTCTGATTTGCTAATCCAGGAGAAGGAAATTAAATCCAAAAGGCATTTAAAAAAAATTAATCGAGCCTGTTGTCAAGCAGAAAGAAAATCAAGTACCAGCACATCGTTACTGAAGAAATCGTGTGCTACAAGTAAATGAAAAAAGGGAAACCTTAATAAAGGTGCTTGAAAAATGGGCAACAAAGACTTTGCACTTCTTCTGCTTGATGATTCCTTAATGGCTGCAATCCTGCAGGATCACAACCAGGAAACAGGGAAGATTGTCAGTCTTTTGTCGAACAATTACTGTGTAAGTGGTTAAAGAGATAAGATTATAGTAAGCGGAGACATTGTAATCCATTACTTATAAGAGTAATTTGGTCCTTATTTTCTGAGATCTTGATTCCACAGCAAAAAAAAATAGCTCGCTTTTTCCTGTAAATTTAAAAAACAGACAAACCAGCAAGCAAACCTTCCCCATCCATTGAGCTGTAGGAAGCTTCATTGGTGTTATCCCTGTCCTCCCTTCTCAATGTCATATTATTCCCTACATTTCTGTAATGCCCATTAATAAACTTCAATCCTTGCAAAAAGTTATAGCTAGATACTGGGGGATGTTTAGTTGGCCCTCTTTTGAGTCTAGTGTTCAAAGTAGTGATTACATGTAAGTGATAAATTGTGGCAGATTATTTGGCAAAAGGCTTTTGAAAAATGCAGATTTCAATAAGAGTACTGAAAGAGGGCTTTTACTTGATACCTTTTTTTTTTTTTTTATCCATTTGTCTAGAACTCCCATTTAAGGAAAAGGAAAACAGATGGTCACACTATATAAAGTTTAGGTCAATAAGAAAGAATTTAGGTGCCTAAATCCTGTCACATCGTGAAAGCCAGAGGGGATTTTTGTCTACCCCAAAGGCAATGGAGAGCAATAGGAAATGGATTCATTTTACCTAACTTTATACTCATGACACTGCCTTCATTAAGTTCTTAGATAGGATGAATTTCCCTTTGTACATGTGTGTTTCTCACATTGATTCTGAAGGGAGTCTGGTTGAATACAGCAACTCTGGTCCTTCAGTTTCAGGGTACATGGGGTGAATAGACCTGGATGCATTCATAATTTGATGGGGAAAGTGCCTTTAAAGAAAAGTGAGCCAGGCTGAGTGCTGGACCCACACTGCTTCACTGTGGACTGAGCTAACTCCCACCACTTGATCTGTTTTGGACTGCCTCCAACTAGCTGGGGTGGGCCAACATTAACAGCACTGATTATGAGTCAGCTGGTGCTAACTGGCCTTGGAGCCAATGGTCAGTCCCCGTCTCTGTTTTGTTCAGCACAAGGACTAAGACTCAGAGGATTTAAGAGTTTAGCTACTGTCAGGTGTGGAAGTTACTTTTTTTTTAATCACTTTTATGCCCGTCTGTCCATCTCAGTTGAGAGTCCAAGGAGCCTGAGAAACAGGTTTCTAACTTGCCATCTTAGTTCAGCATCTGAAGTTAGTGAAACTGGTAACACCCAGCCCTGATGTGACTGTGGCTTCTGAAGACATCTAAATATTAGATTTTAACTGAGATATTATATACAGTATAATAGCTGTGGAGTACTGCACAGCAGCAGACTTCAGACGGGAAGCAAGGCAAGTGCTTGAGCACACTCAGGTATGCTTTGTACTGAAGTCAGTTTAAATTTAGGGCAGGGATGTCCCCACAGCCACAGCAAGCAGCAGTGACGTACCTTAAATTTCAGTACTCTATTTTATGCAAGCAGCAACTGAAATGCACAGAATGCAGCCAAACAGAAGAGATGAGAACAGAATGCAGAAGTCCCAGCCTGGCCCTTAGTCCATGCTATGTATTTCCTGAGATATGGCTTCCTGACAGGTGAAGAAGAGGCACATCATTTTCATTTACGAGTGACTGTAATCAGAGGACACCGCAAATAGCCAAACATGCTGTTTACACACTGAGTGCTCCCATGTCGTTGCAGTCACTGTCAAACTATGCTATTTGTATTTCATAAAGAGGAAAATTGAAAGAAGAAAAAAAATAACATCAGATATCCAAGGACAGAAGGCTTTTCATGCTCTGTTCCAGAATCACACAGCAGATTCTACACCCCAGAGGAAGGGGGCTGGGAATAGAAGGAAGCTTAGTGGTAACTGTATGCAGTGCTCACCTGAGGTCTCTTCCAGATGAAAGCATATGTACCCAATGTAAATGATATTTAATGTTGTTCCTATGTGTTTAAAACAGAAAATATCACACAGGCATAGATCCTTTATTATCAGTCAGATTCTTTTGACAATTTTAAATTACATTTCTGAATTTTTATTATATGTTAATGGGCTATATTAATTAAAGCAGACTGCAATGAACTAATAACGATTAATTCAACCCAGGGTGCCTTAAAGTGAGATTTTATGAGAGCTGGGATTCTCCATGGATCTTTAATTTACATTTGCAACACAGGGAACTGTACGTCTGGACGCTTCTACTTCACATTCTCATGCGAGCATGGGGCCAGGATGGGAGAGGTGATGAGAGACTAGGGTGAAAAACGACAACGTCCTGAGGTGCTGAGAGGCAATAGCTTTCATTGGTCTCAGTGGATTAACACATGTA
This sequence comes from Numenius arquata, assembly GCF_964106895.1. Classification (NCBI taxonomy): domain Eukaryota; kingdom Metazoa; phylum Chordata; class Aves; order Charadriiformes; family Scolopacidae; genus Numenius; species Numenius arquata. The sequence goes on along the minus strand of NC_133576.1, from coordinate 104,269,036 downwards.
ACCCCACCTGATAATATATACAGTTTTTAGAAAGCTGAGCACAAAATCTAATAGAATGTGCAATCAGTTATTGGTGAAGAGCATTAGCTCAGTAATAAACACACTCCAAACGTACCTACTCCCCCTGGGAAATAGCCTCTCATGCTGTTAGTCCTTTTGTCATTCATGAGTAATATGTATTTAACAGAAATCTTAGAACAGGAAATGAAAAAGTGAAGATGATAAATCTGTTTCACTTAGACAATAATCATATAACACTGTGGCCAGTTAGTTTAATTTATAGACACTGTTCCCCCTGGAAATCTTAGGTACAAAAAATTAAAAAAAAAATAAAAAAAAAAAAAAAAAGGGCAGGGGAGGGAGATGGGGAGTGAAAAGATAAGAATTGGTACAAGGCATCTATTACCCACTGGAAAACAGTTAAATGAAAGAAAAACACTAATTAGGATTTCACTGCTGCAAAGCAGTATCTACAGTAGCTGGGCAGGAGTTTTTCAGGGTCTCGCCCACAGTTCCTTGCTAGAAGCTTCACATTGAGGTGTGAATTGTTCAGATTTAACCTGTCACGCCTCTCCCCCTCTTTACCTTTTTTTTTTCTTTTTTTTTTTTTGCTGAGGAGAATAAACACTTTTGGACACCTGTGGCCACAAGAGATTGCTAATCCATAAACATGTTTTTGGTCTCTTGCAACCTTCCAACCTGTGGCAATAATTATAATGGCTGACACATACTTGCATAACTCGTAAAATGGAATTAAAACTGCTCTCTTTATCTGTGAATACAGCACTTATTTTCATACTGTTTAGATAATATTCTTCGCTTTGTAGCAGATACCACTATGTATCATACTTAAATGTCATGCAAATCCTCCAGTAATTAACAACATCTGAGATCTGGTTTCCTTACAAAAATATATTACATAGCTCAGAGTGAAGAATACAGTATTTACATTTAATGGTAAAGATCCTAAGCATGAAGTAAAATTATCGGTTGTCTAAGGGTTTTCTTTACTTTTTATGACTAACTCACTTCTAAATAGCTTAGACTAGCTGTTCTGCTAAGTTTTGTATAAGGTCTAGAAAATGGATTACTATACATGATGTAAAAGAGATGTATTTCTGACCTGTGCTGCTGGCCTATTAACACTTTGTGTACTTCATATTTATAAAAATTACAAAATATACACTGAGTTGGTGAAGCCAAAATGAATCAGCCCACTTTAAACAAACAAACAAACAAACCACCAAAAAGCCAAAACACACAACAAAAAACCCCCATAAACAGTGACTGATGAGAAGGAGGATAATATTTTTCCTCTCTGTTAGGAAAGCATTTTTTTAACAGTTTCTAAATCAAGTTTCCAACCTTCTTGTGTCATGATAGGAATGGTATTCTAGATCTTCTCTGCCATGATCAAATAAAGTTTATGCAAAACAGACTGTCTACAAAAAATTCCATGCACTTCTTTGACATTGTAAAATTGGCTAAAAAGAAATTAGATTCAAGCACTAAATTCATGGAAAAGGGATTTCTTCTTGGAGATCTAATGAAATTTGAATTTTATATATACTCTATATGATTTAATTTGAGATTTTGATCTATTAAAAAAATGCAATACCTTTAATGTACTCTAGATATATCTAAGTATCTGATACAACAGTCTTGCTCTCTTGCTAAGGTTGTGAGTCCGTATTTTAAACAAAATTCTCCCACAACTGAAAAGTTCATATGTCCCATAAATTCCATGGACACCCCAGAAAAAATCTGACAGCATAAAAAAACATTGCCAGTTCATTCAGTAAAGTATGGCATACTCCTCCACACGTCTTAAAACTTCACTGAAATCAGTACCTGGCAGGGTCCAGACCTGGCTAAGAATATGAATCAAATAATTTGTCATGAGAATCTTAATTACTAGCCAGTAGAATAATATAAGAAAAGGATTTATGGATATGCAAAACTAGGCCAACCCCATATAATCAACATATACAGACATTTTATTTTGTCATTTCTGTAATTTACATGAAGCTTTACATGTAATTTACATGAAACCATATTTTATTCTTTAGATGGCTTCTTCTCAGCTTACTAGCAAAACTGCTTGATGCTTCCAAACCAGATAGCATTTTCTTCAGTCATCAAGAAAATCAAGTCTGTTTTCACTCTTCCTCACAACTTCTTTTTTTTCTTCTTTTTTCTTTCTTCTTTGTTGTTTTTTTTTTTTCTCCAAAACTGTTTCTGCACAAGGAAAATTAAAGTTTATGTGCAAACACTTACTGAAAAATTGCAATCTACTGCATAACATGGAGGCAAAAGATGTTACAGCCACTATAATTCAGAAACCAAACTTTGTGAACAAGGGGGATCCACAGTAAAGTCAGGTTGGCTTTGAGGTCAATGCACTGAGTTACACAACTGAAATTATACAGACATAAGGAAGCATTCCTTTTTTTTAACCATAAAATTGCTCAGGTAGAGTTAGATCTCCTGAGAGATTTATGCAGAGCCATATCTCTAGCAAGATGAAAAGAGCGTGCTGTCTTCAGAATCAAAGCCAAGGAAAAGGAAGAAAAAACAAGCAGCAGAAAGGACAAAACACCCCATAATTCATGCAAGTATTATGTGTTGAAAGGAGTTTTCAGCAAGATCTGTAATACATAAATATATATATATGCTGAGCCACAAAATTTTTTTCAGCTTATTTAAATCAAGTCCTAAGTTTTTTTATTTCTAAAAAAAAAAAATATAATAAGTTTAAAATCTTCTCAAACATACAGTTTGTCGACACCATAATCCCGTAACTGATTATTAAGCAATATATTACAGCAGGGATACAAGTTCTTATTTCAAGCTGTATTTTAATTGAACATTGTCATTTGCCACAACATTTTGAAACCCAAACTCAAAAGCTTCTAGAAAAGCTTATCAGAAGCCCTAATAAAGGACTAGCTTTTAGAGTTCAGTGTTGGGGCCTTGAGGTTTCTTTTTAAATAAAAGGAAAAGTGGGAGTGCAAAGGAGTAAGATAAAAAGCCCCTCACCAAAACATTCATAATATGTTGATGTAGTTTTACAGATCTGTACTGCACCTTTCATTATATTATATTTTTTAGTCCTCATTTTTTTCCCTTCTACCTGGTATGTCTTGACAGCATATTTGAGGAATGAATTTTTGAAAGACTGATCATCCTTTGTACCTCCATTTCAGTGGTCACAAGAAAATCTGCACTTCAATGTGCTTGATGGCAACTATAAATCAGATCATTTGAGCTGCAAATTCCCTGACTTGCACCATCAGTGTATTTGGAAGCACAAAAATGCAAGTACGAATTTAGACAAGTGAAAAGACAGGTCTCAGCTTTTTAGAAAATATACCAGAGAGAATAAATGCATAATTCCTTTTGTATGACACACAACAGTACACACTGCTGCCACATTTTTAAAGTATTGTCCTTTGAAAATGCAGCCAGTGATAACCTACACCAGAAATAAACTACAGAGAAGCAGAGCCAGGGAGGGAGAAGGAGGTTCCTGAGTTAAATTTCTCTTTGTGTTATCTGCTTAAGAGTATAATTAACACTTCTGCCAAATGAGGCTTTTTTTGGATCTTGGTTAGGTATTCCTGGGTTTTGTTTTGTTTGGTTTTCTGTAGGTTATGCACATGAAAATGCATAATTGTAGAAAGATATAAATACAGTAATTAAGTTTAGTGGATGAAGTTCAGCTTGAGGTAGCAGGCTGGCAGAACCCCTTCTGCACCAGTTAATCCTCATGTTAGAGCAGTGACAGAAGACACTAATGGCATGCCTGTTTAGGATTTGTCACACAAGCCTGCACAGCTTGGCAAGTGTTCCTGTCTGTCACATGTAGGTATACATGAAAAATGGCAGTGGGAGGGGAAACAAGATCAGTACTTCTGCAGACATAGCCATGTCACTGAGTAAACTGATTTCCAGACAGATGGCTAGAATAGGAATTGTGGATGACCCATTTAAAAAGTGCGGTGATCAGAGCAGTGCATGATCCCATTTGAAAGAAAATTATTTATAGAACCTGTGAAGGGAGTTTCTCCATGAATATAATTGGCATATATATACAGTAATATGCATAACCAGCAATACACATATGCAACTGGTAGAGTAAAAGTTCTAAAGGCCAAAATTTTGGCTGTGCATTTTCTCCCTGTCTTGGAGAGAGCTACTCATGTCTAACACTTCAGAGAACAGTGCCTTGTCTTACCTAGGCTTTGGGCAATGATATAAGTCTCTCTATTTTTTTTGAGAGTCCTTTGTACCAATCTTGATCTATAGTTTTCTACCGGCTTCTTATATGGATTAATTGCCAGTCTGCTCTTCCTGGAGACAGGGCGCTGTGGAGACAGTAAAATCACACATAAATTCCAGTGACAGGCAGGGAAAGGACAGAAGGAACGGAATGCCATACTGTGTTGAGAATAGCCAGAAGAGCTGAATTAGAGTAAGAAAGGAAGGTGGCAGTCATCGCTTCCTCTCTGGACAAAGACTCAGCTATGTCTCCTTTTAATTAGGAACAATGTTCCATCTAGTAGTTAAAGTGAATGCTGGAAGGTGCTGAGCTCCTCCAGGATCGGTTTGCTTTACTTGTTTCATCCACCTTTATAGTCCCACTTTCGGTTCCTACAGTTAAAAAATTTTATGCCTGAATTATATATAAAAAAAAAAAAAAAGGTATTCATATGCAAAGCCAAAAATGCAAGAAATTTGCTTTGATACTATGTCTCCAATGACGAAAACTTCTAAACACTGTAATTGTCTGAACCAGCTGGATGTAGAATATTAACATATCCTTCTATACAGCTGTCTAGAAACAGTTTGGCAGTTTTAGAAAAAGCCATATTTACTTTTCTCCTGAAAATGTTCTTTTAGACAAACTTTTCCTAATATTGATTGTGCTGGAATACAAAGCTGTATCGAGATGGAGATGGAGCTTTTACCATGCCAGACAGCAATGGTCCTTTCTATACCATTGAATTTTCACTCATTCTTCTCACATGTGTCTGTTTTGGCTGATAAGGACTAGTGCTGTGTATACTCTGAGTAGTGCGAACTCATGTATAGGTATACGTGTACTTTCACACTTCTCTCATTCTAAGTACCATGACAGTCAATAGACATGGATGAAAATACCATAGGTGTTCGTAACTACCACCTTCTGATGCTAATATTTTAAGTCTAACAGTATGTTAAATGACAAAAACACATAGCAGACTGAGCAACTATTGTTAGTTTTCCCTCCTCAAAGTAAAATGGGGTGAAGTTTACAGATTGATCGCAGAGTATTATGGTAGTCTGGGACAGCCATTTGTATTGCTTTTTTTTGCTTCTAAATTATAATTTTAATTTGACCTAGACTGCAAAAGTTAAAAGTTCAAGAAATTTTGTCTTTATTTCAATTTTTATGAATGTCATTGATTTCCAGGTGGAATTCAGGCTTGGCCTGATGTATGATTTCTTTGCATATGGTCTACTTCGGCTGAAAAGGGCTTACACTTCAGGGTAACCAAAAATACCATGTGTGGAGTTCAGTTCTGTATGTTCAGCACTGTTCATTAGCTAGGGCTTAATGCAATATCAAGATAGTCACAGGGCTTTTGCTATTGCAGTGTAGGCAGAAACGTCTATCCAGGATGTTCTTTTTAGAGATGCCGTAGGGATGCCACAGCCATCAGCCACCATGTCCTTTGACAGATCAGCACTTCCACAAAACTGAGCACAAAGGTCCAATTGACTACTTGGTTTGAAATTATTCTTAGTATTAATTGCTTCTGGTTCATGTTTAACAACTGTTAAGTGAATGATGTGAAGCAGTATTTTAGTGTTAGTCTCAACTCCTTCACATTCCAGTTGCTGCTATGCAGTCACCTCAGCTATGTGGCTGGCCAATAAAGGATTAAAGGAAGAGGTTTTCATTAAAAAAATCCTTTTCACTTTTATGTATTATTCATTTATTGCAGTAAAGGACATCTCAATCTTGAATATGTTTTCAGCAAGAAAAAAATGAAACAAAATTGCCAAAGCAAAAAGAATAAATTTATTTTATTGCAATTTTAGAATGAATCAAAATATTAGTAGTATACAAAACTGACTTCATAAATAATTTAGATAATTAGGAATGCATTGTATACAGCATAATGCCAAACAAATCAAATAATTATTGGAGGATATCAAATGCCCAAACAAGATCAGGGTGGCAAGGAATGCTTAAAAATTTCAGTTTTGTGGGGAAATGTAGAAAATCCAGCCATTTCTTCTGATTTGAAATTAACAGCTTGTTTTCATGAAGTGACAGAATTTCTGACGATGCCAAAATCCCAATTTCTAAGAAACTCACTGAGTACTCTCTTATGCCTATCACTGGTCATTCTTGTGCACAGTTAAGTTTCTCAGGCAGAGCACTTTGCACTCTCATTGCTAAGATTGCATCTGTAGTAAGAGGACACGGTTTTCTAGCATTAAAATACGGCACGTCCCATGGACATGAATTCACTTTCCTATTACTCTATCATCTTAGGCACTTAAAGAGGTTGATGAGAAGGAAAATTGAAAACCTGTAGCAAAGATGAAGAAATGTATCCTTACATGTTATATTTTATAAACCCACATTTAAAAAAAAAAAAAAATCCTTAAAAATAACATAAATTTTATAAAACTAAATACTTCTCAAAGAAAGATGCAGGTGGGTAGGATGGGTCACTGTATAATTTTGTGTATGCATACATATGTATACGCATAAATATGTGTATATGCATATACATATGTATATCTATGTGCATTTTAAATTAACTGTATAATTCTTTTGAGTGGAAGCTGACATTGATGGAGATTAGTGAGAACTGACTTTACAGCCATATAAGCTTTAAAATTTTTTTTAATCTGTATTATGCTAAGCAATAGGCAAATGGGATAATTTCTTCACTTTAAATAATGTATTTCTACCTGCTTTACTTGGCTTGTGTTATCTTCTTGTTGAAAGAATAGTGACATATCACCTTACTCCTGTTCTACCGCTTCACTTTAATGAGGCTGGGCATATCTCATGAATTCTGAGGATAAATGAAGCTCTGAAAAGTATTTTTTTTTGCATTTGCAAGACTAGATTGAGTTCATGACCTTTCCCCCCCCCAACCCCCAATGCAATTTAAACCCATTTATTCCCTTTCCTATGTATGCTTCCACTTACAGTACATTTTCTAGAAAATGGGCTGTTGTCTAGGGTTCTAAAAAAAACAACATGCATGTGCCTTCATATGGAGATAGATATACAGTTTAAATGTACCTCATGAACTCTCATGGCTGAGATTTCCAACCCATTCTGAAGGAAATCATAGAAACATTTATCTTCATATTAAAGTATTCTGCTCTGAAAAAGATCCTTTACTCCCTTTCCCTTTCTCTCTCCTCCTTGATTATTTTTTTCCTCTTGCCTCTTTTCTGTCTTTTCTTTCAATCTTGCAAATACAGCAACTCTCCATCAGGTTAGTGAGTTAGGCACAAAGGAACCTGATGAAGTTCGACAAGGGCAAGTGTAGGGTGCTGCACCTGGGGAGAAATAACCCCATGCACCAGTACAGGTTGGGGGCTGACTTGCTGGAGAACAGCTCTGAGGAAAAAGACCTGAGGGTCCTGGTGGACAACAGGACGACCAGGAGCCAGCAATATGCCCTTGTGGCCAACAAGGCCAATGGCATCCTGGGGAAGATCAGGAAGAGTGTGACCAGCAGGTCGAGAGAGGTCATCCTGCCCCTCTACTCTGCCCTGCTGAGGCCCCATCTGGAGTACTGTGTCCAGTTCTGGGCTCCCCAGTTCAAGGACAGGGAACTGCTGGAGAAGGTACAGCAGAGGACCACAAAGATGATTAGGGGCCTGGAGGATCTCTCTTACGAGGAAAGGCTGAGGGACTTGGGTCTTTTTAGTCTGGAGAAGAGAAGACTGAGGGGGGATCTGATCAACACCTATAAATACTTAAAGGGTGGGTGTCAAGAGGATGGGGCCAGTCTTTTTTCAGTGGTGGCCAGTGACTGGACAAGAGGTAACGGGCACAAAGTTGAACATAAGGAGTTCCATCTAAACATGAGGAGGAACGTCTTCTCTTTGAGGGTGGCAGAGTACTGGAACAGGCTCCCCAGAAGGGTGGTGGAGTCTCCTTCTCTGGAGACATTCAAAACCCTCCTGGACAAGTTCCTGTGCAACCTGCTCTAGGTGGACCTGCTTTGGCAGGGTGGTTGGACTAGATGATCTCCAGAGGTCCCTTCCAACCCCATATCATTCTGTGATTCTGTGAAATGCAACTTTTATTTTGACTCTTCAGCACTGGGAAATAGGCACTGCTATCATTCAGCTCCAGTCTGAATTTTTTGCAGAGACTGCTGGAGCATCTCAGCTGAGTTGTTATCATACCAGGAAGCTTGAGGGATCAAAAATAGGCTGTCCCACCTACAGAGATAAAAGCCCTTCCTATTTGTCCATAAGCAAAGGAAGGAAGTTTATGTGTCCATCAGGGAACTGGTAGGTCTGTTTGCAGACATGAACTCCACAGGTTGGACTAATTATAGAATCAGAATGATAAAATGGTTAGAGTTAGGAGGGACCTTAAAGATCATCTAGTTCCAACCCCCCCTGCCATGGGCAGGGGCAAGTTTTGTGACTTGAATATTTGTCCAAGAGAAGATTCAGTTTCAGTTCCTTTTAATGCCTGAAGATGAGTCAAATGTCTCTAAAAGTGACAGTACTTTTGGACAAAACGTTGTCCAAATTAAAAAAATAGAAGAATACACCTTTCTTCTCCTTTTGAAATTCTATCACTGTGAAAAAGAGAAAAAAAAAAGTTAAAAATTCATTAGGCATTCATTAGAAGTTCATTAGAAGAACCAGTGGAATCAATGCCTCTGAAATCTCGATCTCTCTTTTGGGGGTTCTGGTCTCTGCACATTTTCCTATGAATTGCTTAAGTTTTTTGTATGGAGTAGCAATTCAAAATAGTTGATGACCTGACCTTAAGTTTGCTCTTTTGTGATAACTATGTACTTCCATTTTGATTTTGCAAAATTCACATCACTTGGGAGTTAAAAATAAGATAACAATAGTTAGTAGTCCAGATAATTTTTCATCTGTAAAAATAAAACTTGTGTTTACATGGCTTGTGTAGAAGAAAAAACACTTTCAATGCACCCATGCTCTCACAGTAAAATACATCTCTCATACCCTTTTATTCTATAATAAGCAATCATGCAGTGGCACCAGCAGTCTGTAGGGAATACTGTATTGTCATTACTCGTTATGTAAGTACTGATTACTCTTGCACCTGAACTATAAAACATCACAGTCTTCACCAGCAAGTGCTCTAGCCACATTGCCCAAGTCACAGAAGGCAGGGGCAAGGACCGGGAGAATAAGGAACCACCTACTGTAGGAGAAGACCAGGTTCAAGACCATCTAAGGAACGTGAAGGTGCACAGATCCATGCGACCTGATGAGATGCATCCACTAGTCCTGAGGGAACTGGCGGATGAAGTTGCCAAGCCACAATCCATCACATTTGATAAGTCATGGCAGTCTGATGATGTTCCCACTGACTGGAAAAGGGAAAACATAACTGCATTTTTAAAAAGGTTAAAAAGGAAGACCTGGAGAACTACAAGCTGCTAAGTCTCATCTCTATGCCTGGCAAGATCATGGAGCAGACTCTCCTGGAAACTATGCTAAAGCACATGTAAAATAAGGAGGTGACTGATGACAGCTAACATGCCTTCACTAAGGGTAAATCATGCCTGGCAAATTTGGTGGCCCTCCACGATGGCGTTACAGCATTGATGAGTAAGGGAAGAGCAACTGATGTTATCTATCTGGACTTGTGCAGAGCATTTGACACTGTCCCTCACAACACCCTTGTCTCTAAATTGGAGACACATGGATTTGATGGATGGACCACCCAGTGGTCACACTAAAATGGTTGAGGTCAATGTTTTGATGTCCAAGTGGAAACCAGTGACAAGTGGTGTTCTTCAGGGGCTGGTAATGGGACCTGTGTTGTTTAACGTCTTTGTCGGTGACATGGACAGTGGAACAGAATGCACCCCCAGCAAGTTTACCAACTACACCAAGCTGTGTAGTGCCATCCAGAGGGACCTTGACAGGCTTGAGAAGTGGGCCAGCGCAAAACTTGTGAAGTTCAACAAGGCCAAGTACACAGTCCTGTGCTGGGCTGCATCAAAAGAGGCACAGCCAGCAGGTTGAGGGAGGTGATTCTCTCCCTCTACTCTGCTCTTGTGCAACACCACCTGGAGTACTGTGTCCAGCTTTAGGGCCCCAACACAAGAAGGACATGGACCTGTTGGAGTGGGTCCAGAGGAGGGCTGCGAAGATGATCAGAGGGCTGGAGAACCTCTCCTGTGAAGACAGTCTGAGAGAGTTGGGGTTGTTCAGCCTGGAGAGGAGAAGGCTCTGAGAAGTAGCAGTCTTCCAGTACTTAAAGGAGGCCTACAGGAAAAATGACGAGGGAGAGTTCATTGGGGAATGTAGCGACAGGATGAGGGGTAATGGTTTTAAACTGAAAGAGGGTAGATTTAGATTAGATGTGAGGAAGAAATTCTTTACTGTGAGGGTGGTGAGACACTGGAACAGGTTGCCCAGAGAAATTGTGTATGCCCCATCCCTGGAAGTGTTCAAGGGCTGGGTTGCACAGGGCTTTAAGCGACCTAGTCTAGTGACTCTATGATATTTAGATTTTAGATTTTTATTTTTGTGAGGGCTAAACCTTACCCCAGGGACTGCGGTAGCTTAACAGAGGGTTCCTGTCATCCATCTGTGAGACAGAATAAACATTACAATGTTTGGACTTCTAGCAGTAAAATCTCTTGTATGCTTTCTAATGCTGTATTGTTTGTTCTGTATCATGATGGATACATTTGACCAATTGGACTACATGAGCTCCACAAGTCCCTTCCAACCTCAACCATTCTGTGACATGCAGAACCCAAAGATAATTCTTCCCAAAATAACCTAGATTGAAGTTCAGATCACTGGTCTGTCTTTCTTTATTGCCTTTCAATGCTATGCTCTGTGGAGCCAAAATCTGAAAATATACAACTTAGCTGAAGTTTCAAATCTGTAATATCCAAGTTTAGGTAAAACATGATCAGATGATATAATTAATCTCTTATGCTCATTCTCTTCCAACGCAGTACTGTGACTACCCTTAGCCTCAAAGAGAGCATCACTTCTAGTCCTGCCATATAAAGCAGAACAATAAGGGACTATACACATCCACATCCCAGCTGATGAATGTTTAAGCTAATTATTAGCAAACTTAAGAGAGAGAAAAAAGATATGATTCCACTTGTCTTTACAGGAATGAATTGGAGCAGACAGATTGAATCTACTGCCAAGGTTAAACCCTTTATTTTCAATGACACCAATTATTTTGAGCACAAATGCTTTAATTATCTCAAGCAGGCAATTAATAAGTTGAATTCAAAAAATCAGGCAGCACTATGAAACTGTCCAGCATTCAAATTCTTTTCTCCTTAAAGATATAAAGCATTAAACATTTTAAAAAGTTTTTCAGCTTCCATTTTCACAGCCAAAGAGCTCTAGGATTTTCTAGCACTCTCTTTAACCATCATTCAATTTAGTACCAAAAGAAATATGTTGACAAGTGTAAAAGCTCAGCTCCCTGGTTTATAACAAAACATTGGCATAAAGGTAAGTTATCATGTTTGGCAGCTCCTCGGATCTATATTGTGTAAGAGATACTTCAATAATGTGTTCCCTGCACCTGATGTATACATGTTCAATGATTTCCCCTACAAGAGCAGTTCTTCTGTGCATAACATCTATTACATTCCTGGTAACGTAATACCTGCAACCAGATTCTTCTACAATACTCACTAAAAAAATTATGTAATAAGCAGTTAACAAAAAAAATAGACGAAAGTTGTCTAAACGATGGTTCCTTGTGAATGAAATGTGCTTTTTTTTTTACTGAACTGTCTGTAGTCAATTTTTGTGTTGATGACTGGAACACAGAAGAACTTGACTTCAAACAGCAGAACAGTAAATTGGGAAAAAGTGAGTCTCCGGCTATGAAGAAGGTTTTATGTACCAGCATAAGCTGAAAACAGTGAAAATGTCCTGTGATATATCTACTCAATTAAGTAAAGTAGGACATGCAAATCAAAAATACTTGCTGACACAAGATGCTGACATCTGTTGATGTCCCATGACAAGAAGAGAGGTTGATTTTATATATTAACTTATGTAGCTACAAAGGTTTCAGATGCCATAAAACTATACAGGGCTTTTAAAGTTCAGCCTCTCTAACTGCCTTGATAGCCTGAGGTAGAGGATTCCACAGGTTCACTTTGCCTGAGTAAAGACTAAATTCTCTTTATTGGTTCTAATTTATTGGTATTAAGATGCAACATCCAAAATAGTTTCAACCAGGGTTAAACGGGAATTTGAAACTTACTGCAAAGCCCAAAGGCAGTAAGAGCACCTATATAGGGTTCAGAGATTATATCAACACCTTGGGATGGAGGATACATCTGTGGAGTATCTGAAGTCATTTGTTAATGCAAGGCGGAAAGCAAGAAGCTGGGATTTACTGGGTTCTGCCGGGAAATATAGGTGCATTTGACCCATTCTTAGCTCTGTCAATAATCTGCTAATCTTTGATAAGTCACTTCAAACTTTCTGGACCTGTTACTCTTCAGCCAACTCATTGTTTTGGTTTTGTTGTTGTTTTTTTTCCAGACAGAAAAATTTATAGTCAATTTGGAACCAATATCTACCTATTGGTGGGCTGACAAGAATGCAATCAGGAATGTAAAGTACTTGCAGCCTTAGAAAGTCAGAGAGCAAGAGGTACATAGACGAAGAAATAATGGAATTTAACAGAGATTTAAACTCAGTTACTCTGTATCACAATGGAGCAGAATATGATGGTGCACCTGACAGGTTGTAATCTATCTGCATGTAATCATATACCTGTATGTACAGTCTTTCTACTGTTCTTTCCCCTGCTCTGGAAAGAAAATTCACATATATAGCACATTTTTCTTAAGGATGCTGCAGGCATAGAAGCTGATTCCAAAAAAGGGACAAAGAAAGCAATAAAAACAGTCCGGTCTGCTCTCAGGATATCCTACTTTCCAAAAATTGGAGAGGAATTGGTTTTATGGTACAGTTCTCTTTTTAGCTTTGTTCATTGTGAAACAAGTTGGAAAACTATAAAGGAACAATATCCTACAACAGGTCTGTAATGCCTCCTCAGAAGAAATAATAGGGTGGTTTTGTAATTACACCTCTTTTCTCTTTCTCTTTCTTTCTCTTTCTTTCTCTTTCTTTCTCTTCTTTCTCTTTCTCTTTCTCTTTCTCTTTCTCTTTCTCTTTCTCTTTCTCTTTCTCTTTCTCTTTCTCTTTCTCTTTCTCTTTCTCTTTCTCTCTCTTTCTTTCTTTCTCTTTCTCTCTTTCTCTTTTCTTTCCCTTTCCCTTTCCCTTTCCCTTTCCCTTTCCCTTTCCCTTTCCCTTTCCCTTTCCCTTTCCCTTTCCCTTTCCCTTTTCCTTTTTCTCTTTCTTTTTCTTTTTCTTATCTCTTTTCTCTCTTATCTCTTTCTTTCCCCCTTTCTTTTTCTTTTCCCCCTTCTCTCTGTTTTAACGTTTCCTTTTTTTCTGTTCCTTTCTGTGTCTCCTTTCATTTTTAATTTCTCCTTTACCTTTGCCTTCTCCTTTTTCCTCTTTCCTTTTTCCTTTATCTTTTTTCCTTTATCTTTTTTTCCTTTTTCCTTTCTTCCTTTTTTTTTTCCTATGCTAACATGACATGGACATTTTTTTTGGAACACAGAAGCTGATACTAATATATATGGTTTACAATTGCATGAAGTAACCAATTTCAAATTCAGACGCAGGCACTCTCTAAATCATATTTGGTCAACTTTTTCTTGTACCAGCTGTTGTAAACTACTGCCAGAAAAACAATGTATTTCTCACTTGGCTGCAGACTTTTAACAATCAGTAAAGCTAGAGGGCATGGCCTAAAGTCAGTCATTCAATATGGTCAGGTTATAAGGAAACAAAAAACAAGGAATCCTGAAGTACTGAGGGATGTGAGAACGGTCAAAGGAGAACTGATCTGAATGGTAGCCCTGTGCTGGAACCTTCATTTCTAAGGACATGTAGCAAAATTCCTGTTGTGATAAAAAGGGTAGAAGATTGGGATTTTGTTAGGTCTTAAAATGACACAGAAAAATCAGCTGGAAACAACATGCAGTTTAAGAAACCCTTTACTTACAGTATCACATTGGTATTGTATTTTGACCTTTGGCAGGATGCTGTGACTTGTTTTTGATGATGAAAGAAGAGAACTGCTTGATTTCAAAAGGTTGTACTTTATACAGTTCACATTCAGGATAAGAATATGAAAAAGAAATCCCTTGAAATAATAACAGTCATATAATCTCTCTATTTTATATTCAAATATGGAGGAGAAAGTAGCAAGGAGCACATTTGGACCTTTCTGATTTATTCAGTGCATGAACCAGCAGCTGTGGCTCTGTGTTGTCCAACAACACCTCCCTTGGCAGGGTCACATCAGGAGAATGGCCGCAGGTTCCACAGGAACTAGGGATGCTGTGAAATGCAGATCTTGGCTGTGGAATAATGTGAGACAACAGGGACAGGTGAGACTTCCTCCTCTAGGAAACACCTTGTGCCCAGTCTGGCTCCTTCTTTCAGAGGAACTGCCACAAACTTGACCTCGGGTCCTATTTATTTCTGTCTCCCACATAGGCTGAAAGCCATGCATTGTCTCTGTACTATCATATACCCCATATTCTCCTTCCCTAGTATATTTGTACATAACTGGTTCAAAGAATTTAAGACACTGATAATTCAAAGGAATTATACCCAACACATTTTAAAATAGGGGATGGCAGTGCTGTATTACTTAAATATAGGTGTATTTTAAATGTAAAATGGCACTGTATTTCTGTGCTGTATCTTCTTCTCAGCTGTATAGAACACTCTGGTTTATATCAGCATGTGGGGCAAAAAATATAATCTTTTACAAGACCCATCCCTTTGTAAGACTGTGGCTTTGGAAGAACCATTTATAAAAATCATGGGAGGCTGTGCATGAACAAATCCCATTTGTAGCAATTAAACTCAAGAACTGGGAACTTGCTTTACACTACTGTGTACTTCAAAGGCAACAACAACATAAAAAAAATGTTTACCTGTCTTTCAAATGATGACCTTTTCAGTGAAACCAAACCACTTGTACAGAAGATAATTCATATTCTAACACAGTGTATCTCTCTCACTCATGATCATTTCTTATAAAACCAACTGTATTTATCCAGTTTTGTTGTCTTGTGAGCAAAGCTAAAGCTCAGAAGCATGATTCATTGGACAGACCAAGTCCAGCACTAGATTATGGCTGTTTTATCTTGTAGAGTCAACACTTTTGAACCATAAAGCTCCTGTAACTGGTAGATGGCTCTAAGATATAGGGTCAAATATCATGGGCATGTTCTAAGGCACAGAGCTTTTCTCCTTGCCTTCTACCTGCAGATGGGATGATTTTCATCAGCTGACTAATTTGAATTCCTACTTCTTGTCCTGAACCACCCTTGCTATCCTAAAGTCTGTATACTTACTTTAGGACGGAGAAGCTGTCACAAGAAGTAAGGACATTACAGAATCCCAGAAAATTTGGCTGTAACAGATCTTAAAGATTCACCGAATCTATCCATCTGTTCCATTGTAGGATCCATTACACCCACATAATTCTTGGTAGATTTGTAACCTGGTCCTTAGCACTTCTGACAAAGACCTTCCTGGGCAATATATACTACTAATTCTGTATCATCATCATTAGAATGCTCTTCCAAAAACATATCATACTTGTTCCAAATCCCTTTTGAAATGTAAGATGATTACTTGTTGTATTGCTCATAGGCTTGTATTTCTCCTTTGAACAACACTCAGAACTGTTGCTTTATGTCTTTCTATTCTGCAGAAGCCTATTACAGAATTGAGCATTATCATCCTGGACCCTCTGGGTCTTATCTTTTTGGAACTAAGCTATTAATGGACCTGGCATAAAGCCCTACAGAGCCTAACAGAAATGTTTCAGTTCACTACTGAACACTGGAAAGCAAAAACTTCTCATTCAATGAGATATTCTAGCTGTTTTACAGTCACATGACAGAAGCTTCATTCAGACTATATTGCTTATATTGCCTATGGGAATGTTACAAGAGACTGCAAGCCCCAGGTAATAGAGAAGTATAAAGAGTTAAAAACACTTGACCTACCCATTCCTCACCAGGAATACTGGTAAGTTCATAGTGAATCTTTTTTTTCAATTATTAATCTTCTAAAGCTCTTCTAGAAGGCAAGGAGAATTTGTTCTATTTGGAAAATAATATCTACCTCTTCTATTCCTAACATGGGCTAAAACCTTCAGGAGTGGTTCCTAAACTTTGTTTTCTCTAATTGTGACAGGTACTTGCAAGATCATTTTCTTGACGTAAGTTTAACTATTTTGACAGGTGAATGTTTAATAAAACACAAACTCCTCCCTTGTTTAATCATATGGGTGAATTTACAAGAACAATCCAAGTATTTGTTTTAATGTGCAACTATGTCATCTTTAAGTCATTAGGCAGTTTTCACATTTCTGCCTTTAGTTGTCCTGTAAGATAATGACTAAGACAACACACATCCAGGGAACAACACCAAAATATAAAATTACGACCCTAAAGACTAAAAGCAACAAAGGACAAAAATCTTGCTAGAGGTTTTTGAGGCCAATATCTACCCACTGTCCAAGAAAAGAATAAACATAGGTGGTGGAGCCAGATACCTGGAAGGCACACAACTTGTGATGATGCAATCATGTACATGCTATTAGATGGACTTAATGAAAAAGAAGTAATTCTTAGCAATTACTGCATCTTGGCTGCTATAGCTAAATTTGCACTGTCTCCTCCCCAACCCAAACACAGATGTGTGGTCATAATTCACTTGTGTTTTTTTCTGAAAGTGTGAAAACAAGTAATGAGAAGATAAGTGATAGAGACTAGAAATCTAGAGGGCATATGTCTTTGCCTCTGTGTGCGCTTAAGTGACTCGTAAGCCATAACACTTGGAGTGACACCTTGCATTGGAGACGGGTAAGGTAAGCCACCTGTTACCTAAGGAACAAATTAGAGGTTATGCAGCATCATTTACGTTGGATATATATAATGTAACTATCAGTCTCTACAATAATCAAATTTCTCAAGTGTGTTCCAAAAACTTACAATCACGTCTTCCCAAGATTTTCATCAAAAGGCTTGAATAATAATAAGCTGTTGTTAACACTTGTGGATCTTGACAACTTGAAAACACCGCTTTCTTGAATTGATTGCTCTGTGAGAAACAAAATCAAAAAGGCTGAATTGCATACCATTTCCTGCTTTCTGACTTGAGATACGACTGTTTTGAGCATCTTTAACTTGACAAGGGAAAGACCAAATAATTTTGCATTTGGTCTTTATTAGAATATTGTCCATACTTTACAGCATACAATTTTCCTGCCTTTATACTTTTTTTTTGTTTGTTTTTAATTTTCAGAAAGACTGAATTTATATTACTAATCTAGAGTTTATCCTTTATCACTGAATTTAGCACTTGTACTCTCTCACCAAAATCAGCTGCGTTGGACTGTGTTTAACAGCATATGTATTATACAGCAAAGTTAGAAGTTTACCCTCTTGTTCAAAGATATGCTGTGCACATAGCTCACTACCCTTCACCATTATCTTAAGGACAGTTTTGGCAGCTAGTAATTTGGAAGGTGTAATTGTCCTAACAGCCATGAAATGACAAATTGTAGGCTACTGGCTATGACAAGTTCATCTGATTTTTTCAACCATGCATATGTATTCCACATGTGATTTAAATAGCTCAAACTAGAAAAGTGAGGAAAATACATATTTGAAAACTAGTCAACTGTATCCCAGTACTTCTGCCTTTGTCACTTAGTTGTCCACATCTGCTCAATTTTCTAGAGTTGGTCTGGCATCTGAGTAACTTTTAATGATTTTTTTTTTCTAAAGTCAGTTTCTTGACAAAACACATACTGACCACAATAATAGTAATGTTTTTCTCTGTCACTGGACAACCATTCATACAACATGTGCTACACCCCAAATGACCCTAGTGAAGGTTCCAAAATATATTTTCTTGCAAAAACAAATGTAAAATAATCTTTCCTGGTAAAGTAATCTTTTCTCCATGGAATAAAATTTGCTTGTAAAATATAACTTTTCTTCTCTTAAAAAAGAAAGTCTGGTGACTGTTCAGTATGCTTCTAGAGCAGTGTGATCATTTTATGACAGTGTAAAAGGAACTGGAACTTTGGATTTTCGGTATCTGCCTGTCTGAGGTGTAGCAATGAATCAGACATTAGTTCAAGGTTTGCAGAGCCTTTCCTAAGTTTCAGCTTCTTCTAACAGCTGCAGCGTTCCTGCTTTGGTTACACTGTGAGGGTGTCTAGACAGAGTATCAGCAATTGCAGCACCTCGTTGTGCACATGCTCTGCCTGCAGATTGTACTACATCATGCACAGAAGTTTTCCTTGACATCTCACCACCTATGTCTTTGCTATTTGTCAAGGAGAAGAGTCCTTTGCATTGTGTATAAAGTTGCAGCAATCTAATATACACAAGTATTTTTTACAGTTTTTTCCTTAGCCACTGGCAGCAAGTCATTCCTTCTGAATATGAGCATGCAAAGTCACAGCATCAGTTAATGTGTCAGCAGTGTATGCAACAGCATTGGAGAACCATCAATCCTCTACCTGCATTCTACAAAGTAAATATAGTGCATGATTTATTATGTCTGATTCACAATTCATTCTCCCTTGCTTCTGAGCTACTATGCCTGAGTCTGCATGTCTAGCTTTTTAATTCTGAATTTCTAATAGTCATGCTTCATTCTAAAGTTTGGTAGGAGAATTTCAGTATTTAGGGCAAAAATGTATGGTTCAGTACTATATGGTAAATCTACATTTTATCACAGTCTTAGTCCATGTTTGCTATCACCAGTCAGAGCATCTTCTAAGAGAATGTAAAACCCAAAACCATGCAATTTGTTAATAGTAAGCAGTAGCAGCTTAAAAAAAAATATATCTTAAATAATGTTGTTTATTTTTTAGTCAGAGCTTCAGTTGTGAGCATAAACCAAGAATACCTTGATAATACCCTAGTATGTAACTCAACTCATAGAATCATAGAATCATAGAATCATAGAATCATTCAGGTTGGAAAAGACCCTTGGGGTCATTGAATTCAACCATCAACCCTACTCTACAAAGTTCTCCCATACACCATGTCCACCAACACCGCATCTAAACGACTCTTAAACACATTCAGGGACAGTGACTCAACCACCTCCCTAGGCAGCCTATTCCAGTGTCTGACCACTCTTTCTGTGAAGAATTGTTTCCTAATGTCCAGTCTAAACCTTCACTGTTGCAGCTTGGAGCCATTCCCTCTCATTCTATCACTAATCACCTGTAAGAAGAGACCAGCACCAACCTCTCTACAATGTTCTTTCAAGTAGTTGTAGAGAGTGATGACATCTCCCCTCAGTTTCCTCTTCCTCAAACTAAACAGTCCCAGCTCCCTCAGTCGCTCTTCATAAGATTTAATGCTCTTCACCAGCTTCGTTGCCCTCCTCTGCACTCGCTCCAGCACCTTGATATCTCCCTTGTATTGAGGTGCCCAAAACCGGACACAATACTCAAGGTGTGGCCTCACTAGTGCTGAGTACAGGGGCACAACCACCTCCCTACTCCTTCTGGTCACACTATTTCTAATACAAGCCAGGATGCCATTGGCTTTCTTGGCCACCTGGGCACACTGCTGGCTCATATTCAGCCGCTTGTCAATTAGAACCCCCAGGTCCTTTTCTGCCAAGCAGCTTTCCAGCCACACTTCCCCAAGCCTGTACTGATGCATGGGGTTTTTGTGGCCCAAGTACAGGACCTGGCATTTGTTCTTGTTGAAGCTCATACCACTAACATTGGCCCATCGATCCAATCTATCCAAGTCTCTCTGTAGAGCCTCCCTAATCCTCATAGAGATCAACACTCCCGCTTAACTTGGTGTCATCTGTGAACTTACAGATGATACACTCTATGGCCTTATCAAGATCATCGATAAAGATGTTAAACAGAAATGGTCCCAACACTGAGCCCTGAGGAACACCACTTGTGACCGGCTGCCAGCTGGATTTAACTCCATTGACCCCCACTCTTTGGGACCGTCCATCCAGCCAATGCTTGATCCAGCAGATTGTATACTCATTCAGGCCATGAGCAGCCAGTTTTTCCATGAGAATTCTATGGGGAATAGTGTCAACTCATGTTGACTTAGGAAATTCCTTTCCTTAGCAGTCCTTCACAAAGTAAATATATTTACTGTAGGTACCAAACACCAATTTACTACTAAATTCAGAATATTTAGTATTTTCTGACTTCCTACAAGCAAAAAGAAGAACACACATGGGGAACGTGTGCTAATATTCAGTTACCATTTTTAAATATTTTTCTTTAAGACCTGAGTTTTAGACGTTTAACGCCTATACGTGGACTTCTGCATTTCAGTCCTAATCATATTATGATGAAAATATGTGGCATCTTGGAAGAAGTACAGCTCTTCCTCTGTTTTCTCCTGACTCTGCCTGAATTTAATACTTGACAAGTGATTGAATGTAAATAACAGTTTGTATTAAAAATAATGCATTTTACTGTGCACTCTTTTAAATCTTTTTGATGGATAACAAGTTAATATAATTGTGTGATTCAAAGCGTTCTTTCTAACACAAAGAGTAATTAAAGTACCAGTTACTCAACAGACTGTCACTGGAATGATACTATTCTAGAGGCAGTTATTATTTTGTATTGAATATTCGCAGAGATTGAACATCTTTCTCACTAGAAGAGCATACCAAAATATCACCATCCAGTAAGAAAAGCAAGGAGCACTTGTTGCTTGTTTGTGAGATGGATCCTGGTATCCATTTGTCTCTGATGTGTCTAATTTTGATTCTGCTCTGGACTGATGGCATAAACCAAGCACAGATCCTCTCACGACAGAAAGATTGGTGAGGAAAACTCTACAAGTCACTTAGGATGGTATTCATCTCACTTAACTTCAGACATCTACATCCAAGTTAATCACTGCATACTCCCTTTATAGTCAATGGAGAGAAATAAGCAGTTTTAGGATGCAATTCGTCTGCCCTATTCCAGATAGCTACTTTAGGATAGAATCAATCACCCTTTCAGGCTGTCTTCTTTTCAGCGTTGACTATAAAGGTAGTCCACAGTGACTAGATCAGATCTAAATGTCTGCCTTATAGACATTTATGTTTGATGAGGTAAATCTTTCCATGAGATATAATGGGAGAACTGGTTATACACCTGTGGCACACAAACTGAGGTAAAGTAGCCCTGTATGTCTGTGGGAGTAGTAAGTTTAACTTTACTTTCATTGTAGCTTTCTCAGTCTACTCTTCTGGAAACAGAAGGCGAAGTTCTGACGCAATGTGAATTTCTGTAGTAAGTTATTGTGCTGACTACACATCAGGAAATGCCATATATGTGTTTTAATTCTGTTGCACATAGGTTTATACATACAGTTTCTCAGGTGGGAACCCCCGATGACAATCAAGAGGGGTTTTGCTAACCATGACCCTCCTCATCCAAAATCATCACTTGGTCAATACTGGCACAGCACAACAGGTGTCTCAGTGCTGGGATGTTGCATCTGGTCATTCCATAGAACCGAGATGGAACAGCATTCAGTTCAGTGGGAACCTGAAGAGTATGTTTCCCCTGCCCTGTCAGTTTTCTGCGGATGGGGCACTCAGAAACTGCTAGAACTTGAAGGCCACAGTGTGCTGATAAGTCTATAAAAGTGTATCAAAGTTAATAGATTGCTTCTCTTGTTTTGAAATACTATCATATGAATTCATGGCTCTGATTTTGCATAAGAAGATGAAAGAGCTGCGTTTCTTAATTAACTGGAGAAAAAAAAAAAGAGTTAGCCAATATCATTTGCATGAATAACATTCTCTACATAAACGTTTCAGTTAAAATCCATTAATTATTGGTTGAGAGAGTCATAGATTGTCGTCACCCTTGGCATGCAAACAAAGAATTTAATGTTCCTCAATCAAAAGCTCTGTCTTATACCATATAGCATTGGGATTTAGATCAGAAGAGTGAAAAGAGAAAGGGACTTCTAAATTGCAAGGTGCATGTGTGCTTGTTAGCAAAGGTGCTGCTCAAGTGCCTGGGCATGTTTAGTTTGGAGAAGAGGAGGCTGAGGGGGGACGTCATTGCCCTCTACAACTACCTGTTGTAGGAGGCTGTAGAGGGGGGAGGTTTAGATTAGATATTAGGAAGAATTACTTTACTGAGAGAGTGTTCAGGCACTGGAACAGCCTGCCCAGGGAGGTGGTGGAGTCGCCATCCCCGGAGGTATTTAAGAAATGTATAGACATGGCACTTCAGGGCATGCTCTAGTGGCCGAGATTGTTGGTTTGTGTCTGTTTGCGGGTGGGGTAGTGTGTGGTTGTGGGTGTTCGTTTTGGTTTGGTTTTGGTGTTTGGTGTTCTGGAAATTTTTTTTTGTTTGTTTGTTTTTGGGTTTTTTGTTGGTTTTTTTTTTTTGGTTGGACTCAATGATCTCAAAGGTCCCATCCAACCAAAATATTCTGTGATATGCCACTGAACCAGTATAATACTCGAGCAACAAGAAACTCCAGAAGGCAACTCAAATCCTGGATGGGCTGAATGGATACCTTCTGAAGGTATCCATGAGTGCAGCTATACCTGCCAAGATGCACCATGGTACCCTCAGCCATCCTGCTTTATTGTCTGCCTGGAGCAGGTACTCATGTAATATGCCATAGCTCCTACTTCCGGTATAAGCTTGTGCTTTCTCTCCGTGAAACCTGTATATGACTGAATGTGCAGTTTACAAAGAAAAAAATACAGCATATGCCTCAGTACAAGAAGGTCTCATACCCAAGTTTTATAATGCAGATGTAGCTTATTTGTTTCCTACTGACCTCTTGCAGAGTCTATAGCTACCAGTTCCATGAAATAAATGTCCCAATTAAGTGAGATAGACCCAAACTTTGTAGGATGCAATTGGGGTGTACAGGAAGTGCCATAGGCTTCAAATACTTCTGATGGGGGCCATAGGCCCATCTTTGTTGTTTGTAACAAAGGGACAATAGGTTTTGAACCCAGCAATACAAATCCGAAAAGTTACACAAGTTTGAAGTGTCATTCAGAGTGAAGCAAGCGTCAACAATGGTCAGATCAAAGGCAGATTTGCTGTCTCACAGCCTCTAAGACACGAACATGTTTTGATCAGGAAGAATCTCAAACTGCTTTTGGATGAAGATGGGTGGTGGTACCAATTTCAAAATAGTATTCTCAGTGTTTCACTGGCACAAAAATTTGCATCAACAATTTACTGTGCTATTTTTCGTCTTTCACTGGAAGCACTGGTATTAAAAATGCCAATTTTTGAGTGGCATAATTTTGTTTTGAGTCCATTTTTCTGTTATCGTCTGTCTGTCTACATTGAGCTTTTGAAAAATAGCTGCTTTGTCCTCCTATTGGCCATAAAAATGTCTTTTGAAAATGTCTAGACAGTAACGTAGACAGGAGCTTAGCAGGTTTTGAGGGCAGGTGTGGAGTTTTCCGTAATGTTGAGAATGGGAGAATCACAAATAAGCTAGATAATTTGAACTAATATCTGGTTTCCACTTTTCTTGGAGCAGAGAGTCAGGAAACGTTAGAGTCTATTATATACATAATCTACTTTCTTCATAGAAGGATTTAATGGTAGGCTGGAAAAGCTTCACGTACTGGTGTTCTAAGGCTGCATAATTACAGACTTACCCAAGGGACCAGAATAGCTCCACTTTAGTCCAAGAAAGGAGTAATAAGCAGATATATATATCCATATTTTTAAAATTATTTAATTGTTAAAACCTTGGAGACTTATATGGATTCATAGGTAAATATATTTTATACCACACCATGAAAATAAATATTACTTATATTATTATGTTTTCATTAAGGCACACAATTAAGTTAGACACAGAAATGGGCCAGATCCTTGATCTCACTCTTTTTGCTGCTTTAGTGGCATAAATGGGCTATAAAGTCAATTTAACAAAGCCCATGAAGATTCTCTTGAGGAGAGAGAATATGAAATGGAAATATTCCATTTCTTTTTCAATACTGATTGGATTATAGCGGTATGGTTCTGAATGCTGCTGTGTTACAGTGAACCCTTTGAACATAATGGCCCTTTGGAATTAGACTCACAAAATTAGGTTTGGAATCAGCCCCAGGACTGCTATACAATAATTGGTCCTTTATGTCTTACCACCTGTGTCCAGCGTATACAGGCGCAGCTGAGCAGCTGAACCGATGTATTCAACAACTTATTTACACCACAGTCTAATAAAAAAGCCAACAGTCACCATGATACAGTAATCAGACACTCCTTAATTATGTCTAAACTGAGTGTGGACATCCAGTTTGGTTACAAATCTCCCAGTAACATACAGATAAGATACTCATCTGGGAGATACATGTTTTTCCATTGCCAGATTGATGTGCTCATTGCCTTTATTCCTTCACCAAGGCAGCCTTTACTGGTCTGAGTTACTATGAAGAGTAATGTATTCTGCACCTGACTCAATCAGGCTTTTGATCTTTGCCTGACTGCAAGTATGCAAGATGTGGGCAATTACAAAGGTTCATAGAAATTTGCATTTGGGGAGAGAAACGCAGATTGTAACTGTTTCTAATGTTTTCTGCAACTTATGTGACAAGCCCCTCAGGAAACAGTGTTTTGGATGCTAACTCTCTTGTTACCATATTAATTGCCTTTGTCATGACAGTTTTGGCATCTGAAAATGGCTGGGAACATGCTGTGCTCCTCAAGAGACCAATCAAGGGCAGGGGAAATTGGTTTATTGGTTCCCAAAGCAGCCTGTGCTAAAGGTGCCGCTATTCAAGCATAGTTTTGAGTCTCCTAGCTTCAATGAGGAGCCAAAGACACTTCAGGCTAAGGAAAACAGAGCTTTCATTTAGAACAGTGAAGGGGAAACTGAGAAGTTTATTTCTCTGCCAGCATGAGTTCTGCAGTTAGCTTTTGTGTGCAAATCTGTGTGCCACAGTACAGAGGGTGGGACCAGGAATCAAAGTTGCCAGAATCCAGTGAGGTCCCAGGCTTCCCAGGAGGGATCCTGAACATCTTTGGTTTTAAACGAACTTCAGCTAAGCTTGCTGAAGCGCATGCTTTCAATCAAAATTTTCCCTGTGATCAAAGAATATGCTGTCACAAGGACAAGCTGCAAACTGGAGGAAAGGGATCAAGGGATAAATATCAGGGGATAAATAATTATGAACGTTATTTTAAGTGATGCTGGATTTATAATGTAAGAACAAGGAGATGTTAATTTCTGGTTAATTTTTTTCTCTTTGAGAAGAGTGGCAAGCAGCTGTTGTGCTGTAGGTGATAGACTATAAGGGGTTTAGGGACGGGTCAGGATGGCAGGGGGTGGGGCAGCGAGGGGAGACTGAAAGAAAAAGAACATAAGGAGAGGAAGATCATATGCACATTGAAAAGCCAAAGGACTTGCCACAAGACAGAGAAAGACAAAAAAAGCACCTGATTCCATTCCTTTACTTCATTTTATGCCCGGAAAACTCAGATTCAGTAAAAATTTAGTGATGCAGCAGAATTACGTCTATAATGCTAAATAAGGGAAGAGAATCCTTTTCAGCACGAACCGCAGAAGACACAGATAAAGTGTGCAACCTGACCCTATTATCTTTCCTGTGTCTCAAACAGACAGGGAAGACATATTTGAGGTTTTGCTGGCATATGCAAAATCATTTTTTTGACACTTAGCGAAACTAGTGAAATGTTAATGCTGCAGGGCCAGAACAGTAGGATTATTACAGACAGTTTCAGTGAAGAAGGGGAGAAAAAAAAAAAAGGAAAAAAGACTAAAAAAAAACCAACAAAAAAGGCAAGCTTGATTACTAGCTTGGTGAAGGCAGAAAGTAAAGGAAGAAACAGAAAGAAGACTTTTTGTTTAATTTTTTTTGTTTCTTTCTTTCTGTTAAATAATCACAAACCATTCTTCATCCTTAGGCCTAGCTGGTCAAAACAGGTGGGTGGAAAAAGGGTATAGGAGGGCCATGTCCCTGTCCTCTCCCATTGCACTAGCCACCACAGCAGGCTTTATTATAAGAGTCTGCTGCACCGAGCATCACCTGTAACAGCGGCTCACTTATCTCCCACGCAGTACTCATTCACACTGAAGTTCATACATCTTTACATATGCACACCAGAAGTCACAGAATACATCTTCTACGTTCTGAAGCCCTTAGCAGAAGCTATAAGTACTTCCATAACGTGGACATGTCTCAGAATAGCATAGAAATGTGAAGAAACATGATAGGGAGCACTGTGCCTCTGCAAGGATAATGCAATACTTTAGTAATCAATAAAATGATAACTTTTACAGCAGAACTTAGCCCGAGCAATCCATTGAAAGGGATGAAACAAGGAATTATGCAAGGAACTTCCTGTTCTCATCTTCTCCTTATTTAAATGATGTATTTTTGCAGCAAAACAGAAGCTGTGACTCAGGGAGAGGCACCAGGATCAGTAGGATTTAAGTGAGAGCATGAGTACGTCATGACAGATTTTGAATGGCGTTACATCTATTATTCATTACCCACTCACATCCAAGTCTATAGTTAAGGGAAGCAATTTAACAAGCAAGACATGTACATTAAATTGCCCATCAGATGATATAATCTACTACTGAAGGAACATTTCAAAAGGCCCAAAATATGACAGAAAACATAATGCACCCTGCATGCTAAGTACATAATTGTCCGAAATGCATGCTCTGAACTCTACAGCCCTTTTCATTTGCAAATTTCAAGAATTCTTGGGAACTCACAGAACACTATATGAATTTTCAAAACAGACAATACTTCTTCACAGAGTATCCCAGCAGTGGAGAAACTCTCCTGGTGGTAATGTTCAGGGATTTGTCAGGAAAACAGTTAGATAGGTATAAATCTAGCTCTAACTGCTTGTAGATTACAATACTACCAAGATACCAACGTTTCTGTGGTAATTTTTGTTCAAGAGGCTGTCAGATTGCGGCTTTCCTAAGTAGTTACACTGATGAATTTAGGTTCATTTTGTAACATCACTAGCAGTACACATTTCCTTTCTTTTTTCCCAGCTGAAAAGCAAATTAAACAAGACTTTTTGCCTTGAACAGACATTCTACAATAAATATAAAATATCTGATGCCCTTGTTCTTTGCCACAGCATAGAAGAAAATAGTTTCTTACAGCTATAAAGAAACTATTAGGAGAAACAGTTCTTTGTCATCTATGACTTGGCTTCTACACCAGCTCAGTAAATACATAGTTTGTTTCTTCCTCTACAAAAGAGGTCAAACATATCTTCCAGTTTTTCCACCCTTATTTCCTTTTTGTCTGTCACAGAGAGCATTGCTCAGATGGGACTAAGTCTTTTCCATCTCTAGTTTCTGGTTTCATTGCTGCGCAACCTATGGGAATTTGTACATAAGACAACGGTAATAAGTACAGAGAACAAGATATTTATTTTTCTTCCCTGTTGGGGCAAAACCACCTGCTTCCCTGCATTATTTAGGCCCATAGAACAATATTATCAAGGACAGTGATCTGTCTACCCCCCAACTATAGTTTTCATGAACTCCCAGAAGTGAGTTTCTATCTTATGTTCTCTCAGTATCACTATGATACAAATAATAATAATGAGAAAACAAATGGTCATCATGATCATCATCATCCCAGAGAAGAGGAACTGTGGCATCTTTTGATTTATATTTTCCACTTAACCAAATGATTTCCATGTTAGCATGACAAAAAAGGAGAAGAAATACTTTGTCGTATTTAACCAGGAGATTTTACTTATTATTTAGTAGTACAATACATGATGATGCACCTTTTATGACAGCACTGAATGCATTAATGAAGACTTCAGAGGAAGGATAACCAATCTATGAAAGGGTATACATTGTGTCTAGGGAGAAAGATGGAATTCATAAGAAGTAAAGAAATTAGCTTATGAATGTGAGTCAGTTCCCAGTGCATCACTTGGTATAGTTCACCACAGAACTATGCATTCAAGGTGTACTAATGAAGCTTATGCAAGGATTTGTTAACTAAAATGAATTTGGTCCAGGCATTGGTAAGGGCAGGAGAAATATTTCTTTTGTATCTCTTTGCAAACACTATAAGTCACATCTCACAATGAGGATACTAACTGGATGCTGCCTGATTTCTCTCCCCTTCAGGTATCATAACAACTGATTCTAAATCTAACTAATTCTAAATGGACATATTTTGACCTTAAATAGTTTTACAAAGTTGGGAAATATCAAATATTCACTATCGGTTAATTAGATCAAACAAAAAAATATTAAAAGAAGATTACAAAGAAAATAATTGTTTCGGGCTGAAATAATTATTTTATTCCCATCAGATTCACTTTTTTATCCCATTTATAACCTTGTATGGAGTTATTTTAATAACAATGAAAATTCAAAAGAGAACAATGTTTAGAAACAATCAATCAACATTTTGCATTTTCATATTTTAAACATGTTTTGGAAATAAATAACACAGACAAATGAAAAATAATAATTTTTTTTTAATTACTATTCTATATTTTTTCAGAGAAAAAACACTCTGTTCAAAAAAAATTCATTCAACTTTCCAATTTAGAACCACAGATTATAAGACAAAGACAAGGTACTGTCACTGGCTATGCTAGCTCAGATCCTTCTAAATAGGATTATTCATGATATCTAAACAAAGTTTCTAAATTTCTTTTACTACTATTAAATCTTTGCATGAAGTTGCTTTAATGCTTGCTAATCTTTTACACAGGCTTGAAAATTAACTTTGAGCAAAAACTGTAAAAACCCACCAAAAAAAATCATCTTACACAACTTGTAAATTCCACATTGTTGCCATGATTTAGAGTGTCTTTGAAGTCTAGGGTTTCTTCAGAGCTGAAACATTCGTTTAAAAATGGGATGCAAGAGAGTGGTTTTTTTTGTTAAGGGAGCGTGTTTCCCAATATATGTTAATGTAGATTTTACGAGTCACTGACCAGAAGAGCTGACAACAGTTAGCCTTAAGGAGATTCACACTCAGGCAGCACCTTTGAGTCCCAGGCGAAGGTTAGACACAACAAATGATATATAAAGCACAATTCAAATACAAACCAAAAGATGGACCCCGCCCTATTTAACCAATTTGACAGAATATCTCAATAAAATATAATTTTTTTGTTGTTCCACTGTATATTGTTTTTATTAAAACATCTAGCTGCAAATATCTTGAAAAGTGTCTCTACCACAGCATTTACCTGAAAAAGAACTTACCTAAAAGTTTAAAAAATGCAAACAACTATTTTTTTCAAATTTGTACTTAAGGTTTTAAGCTAAATGGAGCACTAACCACAGATACCCTGATTTTTCACAGGAAACACAAGACATTCTTCAAATACTGCTGTAATATGAATACTAAATATGTAGCAACTTAACATCACCAAAGACTCAAATCCCTTCATTTAAATATTGTCAGTCACATATGAATCAGGATTCATTGTACGGAAATTGATGTTGTGAAGTCATCTTATGCAGCCTAGAAAAGGCATCCAAGAAAAGGACCCGCTGCACCTTACGTTACCTTCTCTGAAGCTGATTGAGCAGCACCATATGTAGTCAGTGGAGGAAATAAGCAGGAACTCCCAGAGGAAATTTCATGCCAGCCAGAAATAGCTGTTCAAGACTTGTAGGATGAATCATTCTCTTGCTCGCTCTTTCTCAGTTGTAGACTACAGCCTTAATGACTAGCTTAGATTTGATGCCTAACTTTTAGGCAGCCAAAGTTAGGTGAGATGAATCCTGCCTTCACTGTGAAGAGAAAGATTTTTCTAGAGTTTTCATGGACAAAGAGAGAGAGCAGTCTGTGGGAATGACAAATATTTTAGAAATGCAATGTTTTTAAATGTCAAGACTAGTCAAAAGTAAAAAGCCAGAATTATCTAAAGCATCTCACTAAAGTCAGGAAAGTCTCATGGCATTTGCTAGGTTTTGTAAGTGTTAGTGAAATTGCCTGAAGAAATTTCTCATACATTGTATAATCTGCCACAGAATCCAGTATGAGCAATATTTGGCAAAATCTGCCACCAACCTTCATTAGCCCCAGCTCAGACTGTTTCTGAAACACTGTAAAGAAAATGAGGGAAAAATATTCTTTCTAATATGAACTTTTTTGAGGAATAATGCCTTATATCTTACATTTATCATAAAATGGTTTGGGTTGGAAGGGACTTTAAAGATCACCTAGTTCCAACCTTTCACTAGACCAGGTTACTCAAAGCCCCATCCAAGCCAGTCTTGAAAGAAAGTGTACTTATACTTGAAAGAAAGTGTACTTATACTTGTTCTAAAGTATACTTGTACATATACTTTAGAACTTATATGTTAAAAATACACCCCACCCCCCCTTAAGATCAGACAAGTACTGTGTTGCACTTGCAATGCACAATTCTAAATGTCTATACAAAGGGTAAATCAGTCACTACCTCTGTGCTGCTTTCCAATTAGACTGGAGGAGGTCAGAGACATTAAAAGCCACAGTAGAAGCAGTCTCAGCTATACCATCCATTTTATTTGTCTGTTGAAGAAAACAATGTGCTGTATCCAAGAGCACTTTGTCCTGAAGTGACTAATGCTGCTGCTGTAGTGTATTTGGAGGACAGCATGTTAGGCATAAAGAATCAGGATCCTCAGCAAGAAGCACAGCAAGAAATCAGAGCAGTATATTCTAACCACAGAGAAGAGACAGAAGAGATGAATAGAATACAAGAACTGAATTCTTCACTTTTGCCTCAGGAAACGAGATAGGCATGTAACAGGTTTGTGCTCTGCTAGTGTCTTACTCTATTTAGAGAAGAAATATTATGGATTTGGGCACTATTCGGAGCCTTGAAATGCCCACTCTTCAGATTTATGTGATATACAAAAAAAACCCCAGTAATTTAGGTAAATATCCCTAAATTCTGCTGTTCATCTTTTCTGTGTTCCACCAGTTTTTTTGATTTGCTGCTGTATTTTACCTGGAGATCCCGATTGTTGGATCACAGCAGCAGCAGCAGGTTATCTCAAAGGAAAAGGTTTAGTAGAAGTAGAAAATCACAGAACAAGAGACATGAGGGTTAGCACAGACCTCTGGAGGTCACCTAGGCCAACCTCCCCTTCACAGCAACACTGTTGCTATTATAGAGCAGATCAGTGTTTGACTAGGCTGGACAAGTCTTGCACAGCCCCAAGGATGGTGATAACACAGCTTCACCAGGTAACTATCTCTGTGCTCCCCAACCCTCCTAGGATGTTGCTTTTCCAAATATTCAGTCCAAACCTTCCAAGCCACAACTTGTGTCTGTTGTCCCTTATTTTACTATCCTCATAATCCACCGTACACCTTCTTCCTTCCATCACTCCAGCATGAACTACTTCTTGCAAGGGCTCCATGTAATCTTTTTGCTTTTTACTTGCAGTAGGACTCAATAATCCTATCACTTTTGTAGCTGCTGTTGGCTTAAAAGAGACATCA
Organism: Numenius arquata; assembly: GCF_964106895.1. Lineage (NCBI taxonomy): Eukaryota > Metazoa > Chordata > Aves > Charadriiformes > Scolopacidae > Numenius > Numenius arquata. The sequence goes on along the minus strand of NC_133576.1, from coordinate 104,237,206 downwards.
GACTATTCCTGAATTATTTAGGAGATACATCACTGGAAAACTAATTTCCACAGTTCAAATTTTTTAATTCATGAGAAGCTCAGTGATGATTTTATGATGGACGATAGATGCCATGCCTACGTAACAGCAGACTTCTAGACTTCCTTATGCCACCTTATAGGTGAAAGTGTACACAAAATTCGTCTTCTGTTATGCCTTTAAAATATACTGCTGGCTCCTTTCATCACAAGCATGGCTTTGCTCTGTGGGGTTTTGTTTTATTGCTCATTTGTTTCTTTCTCAGCCTCCTCATTTGTTTTCCTGGCTGTAGATCTTATCCTACTCGTTTGTCTAAGTGAAATTGTCCTTGACTGTTTCTCTTTCCTCATACCCCACCTACTCCAATGAATTCCACTTAGTGTTGTCTCTTCCCCTCTGGTCACTTTGTACCATGGCATCTGTGCAATATTGCAGTACTCATTAATAACCTCCTTGAGTACTTTAGCAATGGAAGAAGACGCTTAAAGAGTCTTTGAGGAGCTGTTTAGAAAAATACCTGTTCACATTTTGATAAAATAACACAGAGATTTTTCTTGACTCAGGTAATAAGCAATAGTTAATAAAAATTAAATAGAAACAAGTGTCAGTAGTCACAATTTACTGTGAAATGTGTTTGTCTTTATATTGTAGTGAATTCTAGCATGCCTCTTATAAATAGTGTTCAATGTGTTTACTCACCTGAAGATGTAACAGTCCATGTAGTTATCACCACTGCATCTTGACAAAATTAAATCTTAACTGTAATCCCTAAATCAGAATCAAAGCTGTGTTCAGCTATACAAACAAAACTTTTGGATGTAAAAATGACAGATACTGTATTATATTGCTTTCCCTTTGGTTAAATAGTTTTTCCTCTCCAAATGATGGACCACAGTTGATCTCCTGAGAGATCTGCTAAAGTGGATTTCCACAGCAGATCTACTATATCAGATGTAAGGCTAATGCCCAGTCCTGACAATAGATCCAATAAAAATCTGTCTGTCAGGAATCAGCAAGTTTACGTGTTCTCAGCTAACAGTATCAGAAGTCTTCAGTTAGAATATCATAGACAAAGATGAGGCCTTTGCCACTGGTGGTTAAGCTTGGAAATCTCGTGATCTTTTTGTCACATTTGAACTCATGCATAAGGGAGTATGACACTGGAATATGAGCGTGTAGCCTGGCTGGTTTTCAGCCTCATCTCAGGTTTTGAATCACATCTCCTTTCCTTTCCCCCTTTCTTCCTCCCTTCCAGCACCATACTTGGAGTTTCACATATGGGAAATGCAGGCAAATGGGTGCATTGCCATCAGTTCCCTCTCTTGGGCAGAGGGCCAGAAATAACAGATGTATGGCAGTGGAAACTTCTATACATGGTGCCTTTGAGTCACCCCTGCAGGAATCAAGCTACTAGCAGCCTCTTCTCTCAGGGTGGAGTTTTTATATACTCGTAACAGACTGCCACCATTAACACTGATGTCTTACGGTCCCAGTATAAGGCATTCAAGAAGCCAGTAAACAAATAATTGTTTCCTTAAAACCAAAGCATTTCACAGGAAAAAACTCTTTGTAACAGTCTATAATCTGTCCATCTTTTCCTAAGGCTTATTATTTTCTGTCATCTAGGAAGACTCCTATTAATTTGAGACTTAAGATCTTGTCTCTATTTTCTTTCCATGAAAAGATCAGTAGGAATATACCCTGTTGTCTCTTTGTTTCTCCTTCTCAAGAGTAGTTTCAACTCTTTGCAACATTGAACTAAACCAAACTGGGTTACTTTATGCTCTTACGTATTGTTGATCCTGGACAGGTAGCATTCATGTCTTACTTTAAAGTTTCCATCATGAAGCAAAATAGACACCGGTTGGGTGCTTTTTTGGTGCCATCCAATTTACCTCCATGGAACAGGCATAAAGTCTCACTTTCCTAAATAAGGTAGAAGCAAACAAGAACTGACAGTTTCCTTGCTCACAATTTCTGTGCTGAGTTTTCTGATATAGCCAGGATTCCTGTCTCTGAGGAACATGCTGCCTGCTGACTTTCCACATCTATTTCTACCTCAGACACAAACAGATCAAATCAGTGACTGTATCTATGAATCCACAGGGAAAGCTTTTGGATTCTCAGGCCCTTCTTTATACCTCATTACACTGGGTTGTGGCCATATTATTTCAACTATATTACTCCAAAAAGAAATGTAAGTACTTCTTGTATTTAGAGCTTGTCTATACGTGGAACTATTTATAGAATCATAGCATCATAGAATGGTTAGAGTTGGAAGGGACCTTAAAGATCATCGAGTTCCAACCCCCCTGCCATGGGCAGGGACACCTCCACTAGAGCAGGTTGCTCAAAGCCCCATCCAGCCTGGCCTTAAACACTTCCAGGGATGGGGCATCCACAACTTCCCTGGGAAACCTGTTCCAATGCCCCACCACCCTCACAGTAAAGAATTTCTTCCTTATATCTAATCTAAATCTCCCCTCATCCAACTTAAAACTATTACCCCTTTTCCCATCACAACATTTCCTGACAAAGAGTCCCTCTCCGGCTCTCCTGTAGGCTCCCTTCATATACTGGAAGGCTGCTATAAGGTGTCCCCGGAGCCTTCTCTTCTCCAGGCTGAACAACCCCAACTCTCTCAGCCTGTCTTCATAGGAGAGGTGCTCCATCCCTCTGATCATCTTTGTGGCCCTCCGCTGGACCTGTTCCAACAGGTCCATGTCCTTCCTGTGTTGAGGACTCCAGAGCTGGACACAGTATTCCAGGAGGGGTCTCACGAGCGCAGAGCAGAGGGGTAGAATCACCTCCCGCCACCTGCTGGCCACACTTCTCTTGATGCAGCCCAGGATGCGGTTGGCTTTCTGGGCTGCCAGTGCACATTGCCGGCTCATGTTGAGCTTCTCATCCACCAGCACCCCCAAGTCCTTCTCCTCAGGGCTGCTCTCTAGCCATTCTCTGCCCAATCTGTATTTGTGCCTGGGATTGCCACATCCCAAGTGCAGGACCCTGCACTTGTCCTGGTTGAACTTCGTGCGGTTTGCACAAGCCCATCTCTCAAGCCTGTCCAGGTCCCTCTGGATGGCATCCCTTCCCTCCAATGTGTCGACCGTGCCACCGAGCTTGGTGTCATCGGCAAACTTGCTGAGGGTGCACTCTATCCCACTGTCCATGTCTCTGACAAAGATGTTGAACAGCACGGGTCCCAGTACCGACCCCTGAGGAACTCCACTCGTCACTGGCCACCACTTGGACATTGAACCATTGACCACAACCCTTTGAGTGTGGCCATTCAGTGAGTTCCTTATCCACTGAGTGGTCCATCCATCGAACCCATGATTTTCCAATTTTGAGACGAGGATGTCATGCAGGACAGTGTCAAAAGCTTTGCATAAGTCCAGGTAGATGACGTCTGTTGCTCTGCTCTTGTCCACCAAGTCTGTGGCAGTGTTGTAAAAGGCCACCAAATTTGTCAGGCATGATTTGCCCTTGGTGAAGCCATGTTGGCTGTCTCCAATCACCTCCTTATTTTCCATGTGCCTTAGCAGAGATTCCAGGAGGATCTGCTCCATGATCTTGCCAGGCACAGAGGTGAGGCTGACTGGCCTATAGTTCCCTGGGTCTTCTTTTTTTCCTTTTTTGAATATTGGGGTTATGTTCCCCTTTTTCCAGTCAGTGGGAACTTTGCCAGATTGCCACGATTTCTCAAATATGATGGAAAGCGGCTTAGCAACTTCGTCCGCCAGCTCCCTTAGGACCCATGGGTGGATTTCGTCAGGTCCCATGGACTTATGCACCTTCAGGTTCCTTAAAAGGTCTCGAACCTGATCTTCTTGTACTGTGGGCAGTTCTTCGTTCACAGAGCCCCTGTTTTTGCCTTCTGTGACTTGGGCAGTGTGGTTAGAGCCCTTGCCGGTGAAGACTGAGGCCAAAAAGTAATTCAGTAGCTCAGCCTTATCCATATCCTGGGAGGCCAGGTCTCCCATTTCCTTCCGGAGAGGGCCCACAACTTCCCTAGTCTTGCCTTTATCCCTGACATATCTATAGAAGTTTTTCTTATTGTTTTTGATGTCCCTGGCTAGATTTAGTTCTGCCTGGGCTTTCGCTTGCCTGATCTGGTTCCTGGCCACTCGGACAGTTTCTTTATATTCTGTCCATTCTACCCGTCCCTGCTTCCACCCTCTATAGGCCTCTTTTTTGGTCCTGAGCTTGTCCAGCAGCTCCTTGTTCATCCACACAGGCCTGCTGGCTATTTTGCCTGACTTCTTTTTTGGGATGCACCTCTCCTGAGCTTGGAGGAGGCGATCCTTGAATGCCAACCAGCTTTCCTGAGCCCCTCTCCCCTCCAGTTCTTTTTCCCACACTACGCTGCCAATCAGATCTCTCAGGAGTCCAAAGTCTGCTCTCCTGAAGTCAAAGGTAGCAAGCTTGCTGCACACCCTCCTCGCTTTCCTATGAATCTTGAATTCTACCATTTCGTGGTCGCTGCAGCCAAGGCTACCTTTGAACTTGACATTCCCCACTAGCCCCTCCTTGTTGGTAAGGACAAGGTCCAGCATGGCTCCTTTCCTCATTGGCTCGTCAATCATTCAAAGAAGAAAGTTATCATTAACGCATTCCAAGAACTTCCTGGATTTCTTGTGCCCTGCTGTGTTGTCCCTCCAACAGATATTGGGGTGGTTGAAGTCCCCCATGAGGACCAGGGTGGGTGAGCGCGATGCTGCTCCTATCTGTCTATAGAGGCCCTCATCCTCCCTGTCACTCTGATGAGAAATAATTACTCAGTAATAGCTCAGAAATGCATGAATAGCTTACAAATGCTTTCTTATTTCAGACATAAGGAAGTATTACATGGTAAATAAGGAAAAGGTACTCTTTACAGTGAGTTCCCAGTGAGATGTTGTAGAATACTTATTCCAGTATAGATAATGTTGTCTGATCACTTCTCGATTATGCATTTAGAGTTGGACAAATCACACATTACTTCACATGTTAATTGTGTTATTTTTGGCTACAACTAATGGAAAAAGGCAGATACCTTCAAGAAATTATTCAAATTTTAGAGAACAAGGTTCTTTTCAGATTTGCAGGGAAGGACCTGGGGATCTTGCTGGACACCAACTTGAATATGAGGCAAAAATGTGCCCATACAGCTAAGAGGACTGATGGCATCCTGGGCTGCATTCAGTGGAGTGCTGCCAGCAGGTTGAGGGACTTGATCCTTGCTCTCTACTCAGCAGTGGTAAGGCTGCACCTGGAGTCCTGTCCAGCTCTGGGCTCCATAGTAAAAGAGAGACATGGACATACTGAAGAGTCCAGAAAAAGTCCACAAATATGGTTAAGGCGTGAAGCATCTGTCCCATGGGAAAAGGCTGAGAGAGCTGGGACTGCTTAGCCTGGAGAAGAGAAGACTCAGGGGGATCTTTGCAATGTATATAAATACTTGAAGTGAGAGTGCAAGACAGAGCCAGGTTCTCTATGGTGGTGCTCAGTGACAGGACCATAGGCAATGGGCACAGACTGAAACTTGGTCTGAACACCAAGAAACACTTTTTTCTTTCTCCCTCCTTGGAGATATTCAAAATCTACCTGCACATGGTCCTGTGCAACCAGTTCTAGATGGCCTTGCTTGAGCGGAGAGGTTGGACCAAATGACTTCCAGAGGTCCCTTCCAACCTCAACTGTACTCTCATTCAGTGATTCTGTTCCTAAAAGTTGCATACCTCAGTTAACAATGAAGAATGTGAGCTCCAAATTGAAAATAGTAAGCCCTTTGTAAATTTGACTCTTTGGCTTGCGAAATTTTCTTGATAATATATATTAAAATATTATATATACATGTGTGTGTATTATATCTCTATATAACTTTATCTATATCCATATCTGGATGGTGGCCAATGTGACATCCATCTACAAGAAGGGCCGGAAGGAGGATCCGGGAAACTATAGGCCTGTCAGTCTGACCTCGGTACCGGGAAAGATCATGGAGAGGATCATCCTGAGTGAGCTCTCACAGCAAGTGCAGGGCAGCCTAGGGATCAGGGCCAGCCAGCATGGGTTTATGAGAGGGAGGTCCTGTCTGACCCACTTGATCTCTTTCTATGACCATGTGACCCGCTTTCTCGATGAGGGGAAGGTTGTGGATGTTGTCTACCTGGACTTTGGTAACGCCTTCGACACCGTCCCTCACGGCATTCTCCTGGAGAAACTGGAGAATCATGGCATAGACAAGTGTACCCTCCACTGGATAAAAAACTGGCTGGATGGCCGTGCCCAGCGAGTTGTGATTAATGGAGCGAAATCTGGTTGGCGGCCGGTCATCAGTGGTGTCCCTCAGGGCTCAGTTTTGGGGCCAGTCTTGTTCAATATCTTCACTGATGATCTAGACAAGGGGATTGAATGCACCCTCAGTAAGTTTGCGGATGACACCAAGTTAGGTGGGAGTGTTGATCTGCTTGAGGGTCGGAAGGCTTTACAGAGGGATCTGGACAGGTTGGATCAATGGGTCAAGGTCAATGGGATGAGGTTTAATAAGGCCAAGTGCATTTTGGTCACAACAACCCCAGGCAACGCTACAGGCTTGGGGAAGAGTGGCTGGAAAGCTGCCCAGAGGAAAAGGACCTGGGAGTGTTAGTGGACAGCCGGCTTAACATGAGCCAGCAGTGTGCCCAGGTGGCCAAGAAGGCCAACGGCATCCTGGCTTGTATCAGGAATAGCGTGGCCAGCAGGAGCAGGGAAGTCATCGTGCCTCTGTACTCGGCACTGGTGAGGCCTCACCTCGAGTACTGTGTTCAGTTTTGGGCCCCTCACTACAGGAAAGACATTGAAGTGCTGGAGCGTGTCCAGAGGAGAGCCACCAAGCTGGTGAGGGGTCTGGAGAACAAGTCCTATGAGGAGAGGCTGAGGGAACTGGGCATGTTTAGTTTGGAGAAGAGGAGGCTGAGGGGAGACCTCATTGCCCTCTACAACTACCTGAAAGGAAACTGTAGAGGGGCGGGGATTGGCCTCTTCTCCCAAGGGAATAACGACAGGACCAGAGGACAATGGTCTGAAGCTGCGGCAGGGGAGGTTTAGATTAGATATTAGGAAGAATTACTTTACTGAAAGAGTGGTCAAGCACTGGAACAGCCTGCCCAGGGAGGTGGTGGAGTCACCATCCCTGGAGGTATTTAAGAAGTGTGTAGACATGGCTCTTCAGGGCATGCTCTAGTGCCCGGGATTGTTGGTTTGTGGTGGGGTGTTGTGTGTGAGGTTGTGGGTGTGGGGTTTAGTTGGTGGGTGCTTTTTTTTTTTTTTTTTTTGGTGTGGTTTTGTTGGTGGTGGTGGTGGTGGTTTTTTTTTTTGCTTGTTTGTTTGTTTTTGTGTTGGTTTTTTTTTTTTTTTTTTTATGTGGTTGGACTCGATGATCTCAAAGGTCCCTTCCAACCACTAAGATTCTGTGATTCTGTGATTCTGTGATATCTGCATATTTTCAGAAATAACAGAAAAATAATAATTATTTTAAAAATATGTTAAAGTGTATTATATGTGACAAATGTTGTGCAAAACACAAAAATCTCCATATATCCCCTGTCTGACAAACAAAAACCAAAATACACTTACAGATCTACAAAATAGAACAATAATCATTTAGACAACAGGAAAATGTGAGTACACATCACTAGCCATAATTTACAAATACTCATTAAACTGTTTGTCACTTCAGATAAACTAACACAGAGGAAGTAGCAGACAGCACCTAAGTGAGAAAAATATGAGTGGTAGGAAAGGGTAATGTCTGATGAAATAATCACTGGGTTTTTTTTTAAATATTCTGATGTAAAGATAAGAAAGAATACATTTTATATTTTGTTAAAAACATAGCAATGATTATAGATCACAGTAATTCTATATTGCACCTAGATTGTGAAGGGACTGCACCTTTATTTTATATATATATATATATATGAGCACTCAATGTGCTTACCACAATGAAATTATAGCCCTGTTAGGGAACTGCAATAGCAACAATAAATAATTAAAATGGTAATAATTTGTGCTTTGAACAAATGCAGAGTACCATGGCATTAAAAAGATATAATTTGTGAATGGTAGAAATTCAATGGGAGTGGGAGCCCACGCAGGAAAGTCTTAGGTCTTAGTTACAACATATTAACTATCCTAAAGCCCAACAGTAGTAGTTTATAGTCAATCTGCTATTTTAGACAGCTAGATTAAAAAAAAAAAAAAACCAGCCATTGAAAAATAAACAGAGTAACCTGTGATGTGACTTCATCAGATATTTCAGTCTAAGAACAAATGCTTTGTTCATAAAATAGTTTTGCCCCTTTGTCCTGCAGTGTGCTGTAAAGACTTTTTAAAGATGAAAATAATCTGAGCTCATAAAAGACAAAGTCTATGTGTGCAAAATTATTCTGGAGACAAAGAAGACCAACAAGTTATACTTCAAACTGCATTGTGTCAGCTACGTAAATTATAGCAGCTATACAAAGTAATCAATAAATAAATCCCCTCCCCCAAAGTCATCATGCTCCTATATTTATATTTTATTTCAGTTCTTAAATCCTCAGATAGATGTGCTTCAAGAGACAATATATCTGCATGTTACTGTTTTGAAGACAGTGGGCCATCATACAAGCGCACAATTGAATGCTTTGAGGCTTCAGAGGATCCTTTTGAGCCTTCCTCTCCTGCCACACTCTTTCCACACAATCTCTGATAAGTCAGCTAGAGTTGAATTCATCTCATCTACTTTCATCACCTAATTTCAAGCTGATCAGCCAGCTGCCCTCTGGAAGAGAAAGAACCACGCACTCTGAGAGACTAATTAATCTTATTGTGGTTGTGGAGGTAAAACCACAGGTTTTTCTCCTCATGGTGGATAGCCTCTATATCCTCTTTCTTGAGACAGGAAATGCTTACTCCTAATAGCTGAGATTCTGATACGTACAGGTGGAGGATAAGACCTACCTTCTCTGAGTTGCTGGACCTCCCAGACCAGTCCTTCCACAGCCGAAATGAAGATCCGTAAGGAAGTAGAAAGATTTTCTTCATATTGCTGGAGCTGGCTGGCCACTGCATCCACTGTTGGTGCCTCTTGGTCTCCTCAGCTCATTGGTACCAATGTAGAAACTTGTCGTAGAAACTTCCGCTGTAGGAGTGGGATACATTGGACTTCATCTGGATCTGTCGTTGGCTACGGGTCATCCAGGTCATGATAAATCAGCTCCTGCAAAGCTAATTCCCTCAGGTACTGGATACTTCTGTCCATGATGGTCCACTTGCCTGGGTGACATATATCCATGAGGGGATACTTTTCCTCCACAGCTAACAGAAGTCGCCTCCAGAGATTGAGGGTTTGTGTTCTTTTTCCAACAACCTTGTCAATGCCTCCTCCCCTAGATAGACATCCCACCTGCTTGGCTATCCTATCCTCTAAATCCAAACTACTGGCCCCATTATCCCAACATCGGAGCAGCCAGGTGATAATTTGCTGACCTGGACGACAACTGAAATTTCTTCATATATCTCGCAGCTCACCCAGAGATAAGGATCAGGTGATTACCTCATGTTTTTCCTCCTTTTCTCATAGTGACTGTGGTTCATCTTCATCCTTTGCTAAATGAACTGGGGGTTTTGTGTATTTCTTCATCTGTATAGGGGCAACTGATACTGGCATAGGTGGGTTCTCTGGTCCAGTAGCCACAGCACTCATCATAGGAGTTGGCGTACCTGCAGCACTCATCATGGGAATTGGAGTAGCCATAGCAGCCATCATGGGGGTTGGAATAGCTGCAGAGGACTGGAGTAGCCACAACACTTGTCGTGGGCATTGTAGTAGCCGCCATCCTCGTTGCAGGGGTTGGAGAAACGTGCCTGCATACGCACCAATGTTTAACCCTAAGCAAGACCTGAAAAACAGTCAGAAGACCAAGCAATAGGAGCATGCAGATTTGAGCATCCCAAGGGCATGCAGAATTTTCAGATACTGTTGTAATTAGCCTGGAGGAGAAGAGAGAGGTGAAGGAAGCTATCTCTCCCACAGACTGGTTCTCCAAGGAGAAAAGGTAAAAAAGTGTAATTACTAAAATTTTCCCCTTTGTTCCCAAAGTACAAAGATGAAACTGCTGCTGCCATTTCCCCTTGTTCATCACTCTTAGTCATTAACATGCACAGCCACAGCATACCCAATTTCATCATATGATAATCCCTCACTACAAGGCACAGCAAAATTATAATCTTGAGCCATTTCCCAGGGATGATGAACACCGTAACAGGGAGCACACATGTGTTGCAAGATGCAATATTGTGGCTATTAAGAATTAGTGCTTATGACAAATTTTATCATTATCTCAGCCCTTCATGCCCCACACTGGATGCCAATAAAGACTGTTGTGGTTTAACCCCAGCTGTCAGCTAGGACCATTCTGGTTCTTGATCATCACCCCTTGCCCTCAGAAGGGTAAGGAGAAGAGGGAGAAAAGGAGGGGAAAGGAAAAAAAAGACCTCCTGTGTTGAGATAAAGACAGTTTAATAGAACAATAACAGAAAATGAAGATATCAATTATAATAATAACAAAAATAATAATGACACAAGTCACACTGCCTGGTGAATTGGTACCATCCTGAGCAGTGATTGCGAGTACCCAGCCCCCAGTTAACCCCATTTATATACTAAGCCTGATGTCTATGGTATGGAATATTCCACTGACCATTTGTTAGGTCCCAGTTCCATCATTCTGTCTGGGCTTCTTCTTAGCGTCTATGGGAAGTTGAAAAATAGTTGAAAACTATAAACATTGCCTGGCAACAATTAAAACAATATATGTCACTGACATTCCTTTTATACCAAATCTGAAACACAGCAACAACTAGAAAGAAAATTATCTCTGTCCCAGCTGAAACCAGGACACAAGTGTTCACACCAAGAGATATATCTAACCTCCAGAATTTATGAAAGATCTCTGTCTTGGTGATAGAAAGTCCCTACACAACTAACTTAATCTATACAGGTAGTTCATATGTGAGACAAACCACACCCATACAGAAAGGTGTTTAGGTAGTCAAAGATGAGACTTCTAGCTGATTTTGAGATTTAGGCATCTAAATTTCCTAGAAATTCCCATCTGAATTGTTAGGTGCTTAATTGCTTTGTCTTGTTGTCTTGACCTTCACATTACCATCTTCATTCCTGAAAAACAGAATGGAAATAATAGCACCTGCCTACTTCAAAGAGAACTCTATTGTGAAGATAAATGCATTGTTTGTGAGGTGATCAAACTCCATGATAATGGGGACCACATAAGTATAAAGACTTTTTATTTTATGTTTGAAAACTACATCATGCACAGTGGGAGCTTCTGAAGACTAGAAATAACCGCAGTAACAATAACTTTCCTGGTCCTTTTTAAAAAGCTGTTTCTGTAGTATAAATACAGATTACTATCACAATTTGGTGGTATTATTACAATATTTTTTGGTGGTATTATTACAAATGTTAAACATGGTTTAAGTGTATATGCAGAGCCAAGAGCTTTTTTTTAGATATCACGTAAATATATATCATACAAAAAGGAAAAACCAAAAAACCGGACAGAGCAAAACTGGAGTAATTTTAAAATCCTGAGCAGTTTGAGACAGGTACATCAGTAACAATACCATTAGAGTTTTCAGAATGCACCACAAGCCTGCAAAGTTTATTGTTTCACCACATGCTGCAGAGTTTATTTCAGGACTGAAATCTACAAACATAATGAAATTGAATTGAATATACAAGGCTGGATATGTACCTTGAGGGTATTTCAAATATTCACACACTGAGAAACTGTAGAGAAGGAATATAAGGATAAACGAAATGTGGCAAATAGAAGTAAGCATCAGAAAACTGAAGAGAGCAAGACTGGAGGAGATAAAACTGGTAAAATAACAGGATGTTTTGGGGTTTTCTTCACATCTTCTTTGCATGCTTTTTCACTATCTGTGTGGATTTTAGAGGTATTATTTTCTTTTACCAGAGAGAGACTACATAAGCAAGACTCAAATATCTAAGCAGCCCACAACTATAAATTCCTCTAGTAACCACTTTCTACCTGAGCCCACTGCAGTACATAAAATCTCCTTAAAAACAGATGTGGCAAAGGATATAGCTTTTGTGGTTAAAGTATTTGAATGGAAATACCTAGAAATTTTACAGATACTTAGTCTGAGTAGAGTGTACTCAGATGACTGGCTAAGTCATCACAGTCTGAGTCCTGCTCAGATAAGCAGTCCTGGGCTGCCTTCTCTAATAGAAGTTGGTGCCAGGTATGTCAGAAAGTTCTGAAGTACCTTGTCTCCATGTAAAACTTTATACTAATACTCAATAATTAAAGGTTGCCTTATAACTTAAAATGTAAGTTGAAGGCCTTTTTTGTACCAAAAGACTATTTCTGTTATGGAAAATAATCTTCAATTTAGAAATTCTCAGAATTATGAATTAGGAATTAAAAAAAGTTGTGAGGTTGAATTAGGGATCACCTTGTTGCTCATGTGTCTAGATCACTTGCTCAGATGAAGTGAACCCTCAGGTAACTAAGGCAGCTAAGAAGGACTTTGCTTTGCTTTTCTTTGCATATTTCCCAGAGAAAGGAGAAGGCCAATGTCTACTGTCCTTGCCATGCCGTTGCCTGTATCTTAGTTAGGGGTCACTTTTACTATAGAGATGATTCCTAGTCACCAACGGCTACTAATCAATGTGTTTTCCTGGTCTTTGAGGGTAACATTGCTATGCAATTGGAAATTAGGATGGAGGTTGATTTTGGGGTTGTTTTTTATCTTTTTCCCCTCTTACAATTTAACCAGAAGTTCACTAAGGCAAAATCTTGAAGAAAATAACCTGCTATGTCGTGAGGGAAGAAACATCATCCCAGTAAGGCCTTGAACTGCAAGTCTACAAGAGAGTTACCATTTATTCAGTGTAGCTAACAGCTGCTTTAAATAGGGGGGAGCAGTGATAATTTGGAGGGCCTGTGGTTCTCAGCATACAGTGCCTCAAGCTTGATCAATCTGGTTCTGGGCCAGGGGAGGGATAAGAAGAGTATCTGTTTTCTCAGGAGTGATGTGTCCAGGGATTTGGGGTTGTCTATAAGCTGTATGTTCCTAATAAGTAATAAAACTGCTGCAGGCTGCATTGCAGAGCTGCTGAATGTGAGTCACATTCTACCTAAAAGTAATAATTTGGCCACCCTACAAGTTAAATATTTATTTTGTTAAAGTCAGTTTCTTACCATTTCCACTTTAGTTTCCGAGGGTTCTTTTGATGGTATTAATGCCATAAGCAGAACTAAATATCTGCAGAGTTATAGCAAGTTTCTCTATAACTTTTCACTTGAATCTTATCCTTCCCTCAATAGATTAAAAGGTCTTTCATCTCTGCAGTTTTAAGTAGTATTTTCCACAGTAACAGAGGGAGTCCACATCTCTGCTAGTCAGTTTTCTGACTGTTTTAATGCTTTATAATTTTGTAATGTTCTCCCCTTAGGCTGTCCAAGGGTGATGCACAAGCCCTGTTCCAATGTCTGATATTAGTTGTCCAAGACAATGCGTTGATCCTTGACTTTTTTCTTTCTTCCACTCAGCTCATTGAAGATAAAGGAAGACTGTGCTGGTAGTGTCAGGGGACCTTGGGATTTTAAGACAAGCTATTTTTTACAATTTTATTTAGGAAGCTTCTCCTAATATTAAGGTAAGTCCCTTCAACAAAAGAGTAATGAAGGATAAAAGACTAACTGTTGTCACATTTTTTGCCGCTCTACCCAAAGAGGCTGTTTCTTATGGCCAAAAATGCCTAGGATGAACTTGTTTTTTCAGTACGTATTATGTAATTGTATTACAGTTGCTTTACAATTGTATTGCTCAACTTTGTCAATGCATAACTGAAGTTCTGTAGAGGTAAATATGCACATGACCGAGGTATCAAAAGACTTCAAATGAGTTTGTTGCTTCCCAGTGATTACATCACAGCTATTGACATTTTTGTTATTCACCAAAGAAAGAAGAAACTGTAAAAACTGTTAGCCTATTTACAGATATTTTTATTGGATAGACTAAGACTGTAATACCAAGGAAATGCCCATACCAAGTAATCAGTATTTAACATGATGAGGCAGAAGGACATGTTTTTCTCGTTCTTTCCTGGCTCTCCAAAAGCATAGCAATTCTTTGGATTGACTGTCTTATTCTCTCAGTTTAGAAAATTTTACTGAAGAGGAGGTTAGACAGATGCAAGGTCTTTGTGCAGGTATTTCTAGCAGGCCAGATAAAAGTTAGGTCAACTCTGGAACTGCATGGGTGCAAAAGAACTGTGGTGTGTCCTAATGTATGCAACTGAAAGGTATGTGCAGGCTTGATACCATGTTAATGTAGCCCTGTGGCATTAGCTTATAGATAGCTCACATCTAATCAGACTGGAGTATGATGTCATGATTTAACCCCAGCCAGCAACTGAGTATCACACAGAGATTCACTCAGTTCTACCCGGTGGGATGGTAGGGGAAAATAGGAAGGGTAAAAGTAAGAAAACTCATGGGTTGAGACAAAACAGTTTAATAATTAAAATAAAATTATTATTATTAATAATAATAATAAAAATTATAATGAAAATAAAATAACAGAGAGAAATAAAACCCAAGAAAGACAAATGATGCAAATGAAAACAAGAAAACAATTGTTCACAACCAACTGACCGATGCCCAGCCAGTCCCTGAGCAGCAGTCCCCTACCAACGTCCCCCTTAGTTTATAGCTGAGCATGACATCTGACATCATATGGTATGGAATATCCCTTTAGTCCATTGGGGTCAGCTGTCTCACTTGTGTCCCCCCAGTTAGGGACTGGAAAATAGAAGATTTTCCCTGATGAATGGATAAAATATTTTGGCTACTATTAGAAGGTAAGACACTTCTGTCCTCAGTGGTAGCTATGTCTTAAAGAACTAAATGTGAGAATGACTTTTAATTCCAGGCCAAGGGATTCAGTGCAATCAGCCATATCTATCAGTCATATGTGGGATGGACAAGGCACAATCACAACACAGAGGAATATAATTCCATGTCCTATGCTCCATATCATCTCAGTTCTGTCTCCCTACCTTCTGGCTCCTTGTTAGGAGGACCCCATGGTCCAGAACAATCTGTGTCCTCAAACTGCTTCCTCCTGCTTTTATCCTGTCAATAAATATGACTGTGAATGATCACTTAATGGAGACCCTTGTTCAGTTCAGAAAATGTCATCTAAGTCTGTTTGCTCTAGGGGTATGATTATTTTCTTAGATCTTGTTTCATCCTGCCTCAAGCATCACTGTTTTATCTGCTTTGCAATGAATTCGATTCCCAGCTCAGTGAGCCTCTGCAACACCTGAGGATAGACTTTGGTGTTTTTCATCATGGAGACAAGCTCCCCGGACTGCATTATTATTCAGATCCTCAAGAAGGGCCATCCTGCTGGTCTCAAGACTTTGCTTGCTTGAAATTATTTCCTAAAATCAACAGAGTAAGAAGCATAGTGCTGAAAGAAGGTGTTAGAGAAATCCTGCAATAATTACCCAGGTGGATGCTGGCATTGCATCCTTAGAGCAATGCATCCTGATTAGGAAATCTACTAAAAGACTTTTTATATAACCAAAGAATTCCACTCAAGGCTTTTACATAGAGTATGGCATAGCAATGAAATAGAACTACAGTGCATGCACCTTGTCTTATACAATTTGGGATATAAGTATAAACCACGACAATGCAGCCAGATACTATCTAAGGAATTACTTATTAATACTACTGGCAGACACTTACCATCAAGAATGGAATTTGCAGTGAACTGAAACAGTTTTAGCTGACAGTAATGCTGTTAAGGCTTTATAAAAGAGATATTTTTTTTTTCCTGGCAGTTGAATATGCACAACACAATACGTACGTAATGATTTATTGCTTACTAGTTAAAGCATGTGATATTAAGTGTCCCAAAGAGTTTATTGTGTCATGCTCTGCTTGAAATCAAGTGCAATGCTAGAGACAGCTTGATTAGCTCAATCTTGTGTGTGCATCTATCTGTGCATCTGTATGTGTTATTTTAATATTTCTGTAACATGCATACATGTATTTAGGTTCTGCTTCAGAAAATTCCCAACCAAAATTTCTATTGATAGCCTGATTCAATGCTGTCTGTCGTCATAACCTGCCCTGGGCTGATGAAAGGTTAGACAATTTGTTCTTAAATGATTACCTCAGTGAAGAAAACATTTTAAGGACAGCAATTGTGGTCTGTCTTCAGTGTTGGAGTTTTTTAAAGTCACATGTTTCACTGATTTAAGCTCTGACTTTGAAAAGGCCAAGCAGTAGGGGAAAAAAATAGAAAACCTGAGGCCCTCTTTCCTAAGGGAAACATATTATCATTATTGACCTGTTCAAGGAGAAGTAGCAGCTGGAGGTGGAGTTGCACACAGTGTTCCCTGGCATGCTTTTACTTCAACTACAAGGACTCCTCTCCAGTTATCAATGTTTGTACCTAGCAGAGCTTTGACTTTCCTGTTTCCTTTTCAATACAGGTCAAACAATCAATGCAGCAATAATGTTCCTCTTCAAACACTTCAATTTTGTAGGGTACCACTGTTACCACAATCATATCGCCTTTAATTTTTAAATCAGCTTTGGATTTGTTCCAGTGTCCCCTTTAGTAAATTGATTTTTAACAGTAAGTGGTTTACATTGTCCAAGTTTCTTCAGAAACTGTCTTGCTTTAGCAACTTAAAAAAGTTTGAGAGAAGAGAGAAAAACTGTTCTGAATCTTTGTAGAGGTAAAGCATCATCTAATATTTATTCTTTTGGGTCGCATTAAATCTCTCTTGCTGTCATATACTTACACATATATAGACACATGCCCCCCTTTCTTTCCAGTTAAGTGTACTTTACAACTTCCTTTCCAGAATCTTGTTCTCAACTATAGGAACTGTCTTAATTCTCATACTACTTTTTCTAGCTACCTGTTTTTATCAGCATCTCTTACATTGTCATCACCCTTTCATTTCTGTACTTGGCTACTTACACTCTGATCCCTTAATTGGTTTTATAAATCTTCTTCTTCTAATGTTTTGTCTCTGTTCTGTATGAAAGATAACCATTCCTTCTTCATTTATTATCATACCATATATCTCCAATTTTCTACCAGTTGTCATTTTTCCTTTGTGGTATTCAGCCTCTTTCCTAATCTTAACCTATTTTTCACAGTAAAAACAAAAAATTTACAAGTGAAAATATACAGAGGATGACTGGCTTTATTATTTGACTGAATATCAAATCATAGATATTAGTATTCACTTCACACCTAATACTTAGCACTTAGTAGAATATTTTCAAAGTATTGTAGAAACATTGGACCAAATTAATCCCTGATATAGTTCCTTGGAGTAAATGGAATTATGCCACTAATTATGTGTCCCATTAATTAATTAATCACCGTGGTCACTTGATGTTATAAGTAACAACTAAAAGTTAAGGTAACTTGCCCAAGGTACAAAACCAGATCAATAGCAGAACTAGAAAAAAAAACCAGTAGTTCCTGGATGCAGGCCCAAAACTTAAATTCAATAGGCCATACAACCTGTATTTCTGAATACCAGTAATTATTTCAATATAAAATGCTGTGAGGCTTTCATGGATTCATGTTTTGCCAGTAAGAACTGTAGTTGAAATCTATCATCTCAGCCACAAACAATTCTCCTCTGTGGTAGAATCCATCCTTCACTAGGGAAGCATGTCTGCAACAAACAAAAAAGCCAGGTATTAATTAATGCCATAACATTGCTTCCTGATATTTGGAAAGATGAAGGTCAGAAGGGGAAATTATAAAAGCATAGAAAATTGCTAGACCTCCAAGATGAAGAGTTTGCAGCCAACACCAAGCTCTCGACCAAAAATATGTGATCAGCATGCGTGATAAGGATTTTTCTTGGCAACATTATTTTTCTTCTTCCTTTCCAGAGTGGTACAGTCACTGGGATTCATTTTAGAAGAACGCAAGTTTTATCTTTCAGCAAGCTATAGGAACAAAAATTTGAGAGAGACCACCACTTTGCTTCTCTTTCCACCAAAAGAATCCTTGACAATAATAGCAGAGAAGGAAGCCCACCCACTGTAGTCTGCAAACTGTGAATCTAAAATATTTCACTAAATTGTTCAGTGGTATTTGCCAGAGATAAGGTGAGGACAAGGGGCACCTGTGGTTTCCTTTCCTATAGCCTAGTCTAGTCTGCTATTCACAGGTCATTCTTTGAATGACTGACAATGAATTTTAAATTCCTATTGAGCTAAAATCTTGACATTTAGTACATTCATTCTTTATGAGAGGCCGAAGAAAAAAATCTCCCAATTGTATTTTGGCTTTTCCATTGCAGGTTCCTAAAAGGTCACTGGCCCTTTTTATTAGCTGCAACCATTGTCAAATCTTTGTACTAGAGGGTAACAGTTAACAAGAAGGAGGTTTTAAGAGACCTGTGGGGAGTAAGGAGTCACACCATCACTAAATTTCAAGATTATATTCATTTTTTAGCACTACAGTTTGCTAAATCTCTCATTTATAGAAATTTAAATAATTTGGAGTTACAATTAACAAATTTTAGGTGCCAACAATGTATACTTTGCTCATCCATACAAATATGCAGATTAAATTTAAAATTACCCATTTGTGATCTCCAAGTGATGTGGGAATTCTTCTCTGCACAAGCAGATATTAGACTATCAAATGTACAGTCTTACATTGTGTGTGCTATTTCTATAATCTATAATTCTAATTTAATAATAATAATCTGTTTTAAAAAACAAATATGAAAAAGGTTCATAACAACTATGATACCAAATTAAGATCATTGAGTGATGCTGAATATTTCACTGCATTGTAGTTTCTGTTCCCCAGAAAAAGTGTACCACTATAAGGAAAAATACAGAAAAATACTCTTGAGAGCATTAGAACTCACCAAAACTAAGCAAGAGTGCACAAACTGATAATCATGGTAAGAACAAACACTGCCATAACATAGGTATTTTACTGAATCAAAGGATCATGGAACATTTGACACTGGAAGGCGAGGTCATCTAGTCCAGCCTCTCTCCTCAAGGCAGGGGCAGCTGGAGCAGGTTGCTCAGGGCCACTCCTCATCAGGTTTTGAACATCTGCAAGGGTGGAGAGCTGACAATGTCACTGGACAACCAGGTTCAAGTCTTCAACCATGCTCACAGTAAAACACTTTTCTCTTATGTTTAAATGCAATTTCCTGTATTTCAGTTTGTGCCGATTGCCTTTTGTCTTTTCAGTGGGCACCACAGAGAAGGGTCTGGCTCTGCTTCTTTGCCACCTCCATCAGCTATGTGCACACAGGTACAAGATCCCCCTGAGTCTTCTCTTCTCCAGGCTGAACATTCACAGTTCTCTCAATCTCTTATCATATGTCAGAGGCTCCCGCCCCTTCACCATCTTTGTGGGCCTTTGCTTCAGTATGTCTCTCTTCTACTGGGGAGCCCAGAGTTGGACCCGGCACTCCACATGTATCTCACCAGTGCTCTGCATAGGGAAAGAATCACCTTCCTCAACCTGCTGGCAATGGTCCGTCAAATGCAGTCCAGAGGGCTGTTTGCTTTCTTTGCCTCAAGGGTGCATTGCTGGCATATGGTCAACTTGTTGTCTACCAGCATCCTAAGTCCTTCTCTACATAACACTTTCCAGACACTTGGTCCCCAACTTGTACTGGTAAATAGGGTTATTCCTCCCCAGGTTCAGGACTTGGCATTCCTTTCTGTTGAACTTCATGAAGTTTCTGTCTTCCCATTTTTCCAGCCTTTTGAAGTCTATATGGATAGTGATATAACCACCTGGTTACATCCCTTTAAGACCATCAGTCTAGCCAATTTTTGATCCTCCTCACTGTCCAATTATCTGGTCTGTAACTCATCAGTTTATCTATGTCAATGTTATCAGAGACATTGTTGCAAGTCTTACTTAAGACTAGACAAGCAATAATCCTGCTCCCCTATCCCTTTCAGAGAATCAAGTCATTTTAAAAAAAAAAGTAATTTTAAAGTTAATCAAGAGTAGCCTCGCAATGACATCAGCCAGCTTCCTCAGTACTCGTGGGCACATCCCATCAGGCCCCATGAACTTCTGTGTGTCCAGTTTGTTTAAGTGTTTCCTGACCTGATCATCCTCCACCAAGGGTAAGTCTTCTTTCTTCTGGAGTTTTCCATAAGTCTTTGAGACTTGGGATTCCTGAAGGCCAGTCTTACAAGTAAGGACTGAAATGAAGAAAACATTGAATACCCCAAACTTTTCTCTGTCCTTTGTTACCAAGTCCCCTCTTCTTGTTGTCCTTCACATTACTCCCAAAACTGAAATCAAGGCGAGTTTTAGCTTTCCTAACCTAATCCCTTCATGATCAGACAGTGTCTATAATCCTCTCAGGTCCTGTAACTACTTCCACCTCTTGTACATTTTGTATTTATGCCTGAGTTTAGTCAAGAGCTCCTCTCTCATCTAAGCAGGCCTGCCCCCAGCCTTCCAATGTTTCCTTGCTTGTAAGAATCAGGTCCAACACAGCATCTTCACTTGTCAGCTCCTTGATCACCTGTCAGGTAGTTGTCCTGGATTGTCTCTTCCCTCTTGTATTGCCCTTCCAGAAGATATTGGGGTAGTTAGTCACACATTAAGACTAAGACCCGCAAATGTGAACTTTTTTCTAGTTGTCTGAAGAAGGTCCCATCTTCTTTCTGATCAGGTGGTCTGTAGCAGACACTCACCACAACATCACTTATGTTGGTCTGTCCTCTAATCCCCACCCTCAGCTCTCAGCTGACTCATGACCCACCCCTAGGCAGAGCTTCATGCATTCCCACTGCTCTCTGACATAAAGGGCAACTCCCCCTCCTCGCCATGAAGGCCTGTCCTTTCTAAAGAGCCTGTATCTATCCACTGCAGAGCTCCAGTTGTGTCAACTATCTGACCACATTTCTGTGATGACCATCATGCACCCTTTGCTTGCCATTCCCTCAATCACTTTCTTACTTGATTGGCAGTCATCTTCCTTCCCCATCATTTTTAGTTTAAAGTTCTTCTCAGTAGGTTAGCCAGCCTGTTGGTGAAGATGTGTTTGCCAAACTTGGTCAGGTGTATCCCATGTCTTCCTAGCAGGTCTTGATACTGAGAAAGGTTCCAATGGTCATAAAAGTGAAACCCCTGTTGTTCACACCAGCAACACAAACAGCTGTTAATCCACAGGATCCATCCACTCCTTAAGACCCTGCCTGCAAAGGAAACCCTCTAGGACTCCAGCCTCTGTGCCCTTCATCCTCACTCCCAGAGTCATGCATTCACACTTGAGATATGCTCCAGATCTCCCTGAGAGAATCATTGGTGCCTGTGAGGAAAAGCAGCAAGGGGTGACAGTCCAAGGGCTGGACAAGCCTCAGCAGCCTCTCCACAACATCCCAGATCCAGGCACCTGGCAAGCAGGAAGGTCTCCAGGGTAGCAAGCCAGGTGGGCAGACGGTGTCCTCTGTCCCCTGCAGCAGCATCCTCCCACTGCTGTCACTCACCCCTTCTTCCTGGTGCTGTGGTGGGGCTGAGGCTCAGCCTGCTTGAGTGCTTCACTGGTCACAGCTCCCAACCCCTCACCTGCTACCAGGGCAGGTCCTATTCCATAGCTGCAGATCTTCAAGAGGACCATTTTATAATGGTCCTGTAAACAAGAAGTACTATGTGCAACATAAACATCCAGTAGGAAATATCTAAGGAATGTAAGTAAAAAGAATATAATTATTGACAATGCTGGCTTGTATGCACATAACTATTTCCTGGCATAGATATACTGAACTAATTATTTTGCCATAGTTCTATCAGTCTTAGCTCCCATGTGAACATCCTGTATGCCAAAACTGTTATATTGTCCAAGAATAATTACTCTAGAGTAATTACTCCAAATAAAATGACTATTATTTTGAAACAGAATATCCATCCTGATCTTAAACCAATACAGCTATAGCAGCATAGATTACAGATATGCCAGGAAATATCTATTTGTAGACAAGCCCTTCAGTAGTATTAAAGTTGCTATGAGCTGCAGTAATTTAAGAGTTTCTTTTCTTTCCATTTTTTAGTTGATTTTCTTTTGTTGGGGTTTTTTTGAGGTTGTTTGTTTGTTTGTTTTAATAATGAGGTAAAGATTTGATTCTGTGGTATGTGAGAATGAAAAATCATCACTAGTGTCACTGGGATCATTTTATATGATTGTCTGTCTGTGTCCTGTTCTTTCAGACTAGGTGGTATTACAGACTGTCCTATGTTTTTCTATGCGATTATGAACTGTGTTTTCTACAGAATCATGCAAAATTTCAGAGCTCAACAAGCAGTAAATTACCGTGATTAATGCAGCTTATTCTATGACAGCTTTTGGGATTACAGCCCATGAAAGGTGTCACGGTTATTGCTCTGAAATGGTTTTCCTCCATGTTAGATGTCCTTATTCCCTTGTCCTCCTTCTGTTGACTCCTTCATCTACTGTCCTCCTGTCTATTGTCTCCTCTTTCTTTCAGCCAATTACAGTATGATTGGTGAAGCATTTTACTTATAAGGTACATTAAATATAAACAGTCAGCTTTACATTTCTAGGCTTCTTAAAAGAAGTGACCTAAGAGTGAAGGGCAACAACCTCACATTATAGTTGTAGATGTTTCTTTTGTTCTGAAATAAAGTAAACAACATTCTAAAAACCTGAGATCCCCAGAAACACATTTTACTGATTGTGTTTGATAGCTCAGCTAATAACAAACCACATTTGGTACACTTTTAGTACCTACGCAGATACGTCAATTCAATGTAAATGGCTTTCTCTTGTCATTTCAGCTAACCTGAAAAAGGACCTTGTCTCCCACAAATACTTTACTAAGGCAACCTTTAAGTTTTCTAGAATTCTTTGATACCTTCAACTTTTCTTGATACGGAAACATTTCCAACGCATTCAAGAGTAATAACCACAGACACATCTTTTGTTCTTTCAAGGATACCTCTAGGTTTTACACAGTGTACTTTTCTTGTTGATAGATGGAAGTACTGTATTCTAGGGATTAAAGAGAGAATACACTCTCTGGTTTTTAAAAGTACTTTACCGATACAGGCATTTAGCAGCAGAGCTAACAGCTTGATTCTTCAGAAAAAAATTCACGCAAACTTGCTCTTTGCAGGGGGGTATCTGTCACTCAATGCAGTGAGAGCAGCAACATCTTATTCTGATCTCATCATTAACAGTGAAACCAGTAACCTATTTCTGCAAATTAGCACACTGAAAAAAAGCAGTCTGAGGAGCCAAGTGGCTGAATAACTTTCTTGAGTTTCATACACAGCATTTTGAGCTGACTAATATTGGTGCAGTGCAGCATTAAGAAATTATAACAGACATCCCAAGAAGAAGAGAGACCAATAGATGTTACTAAAAATGCCTGTTCAAGTGACAAAGGATGACAAACACCTAATTTGCCTGATGATCCCACAGAACAGTAAAAATCAAGTAACCAGGTGATTCGGAGAATGAATGGTTAAAGGTCGTTAGTGTAGATTTAGTACAGCTTGGCAAACAACAGAGCTCAGAGCCCAGGAGCCCAGCATTCCAAGACAAGGAACTGGCCTTGTGTATAAGATAGCAGGAACAGCCTGCATGCTAAGGAGGAATCCAATTGTCTGGGTAAAGTGTCCATCTGGTCGGGACCAGTTTCGTGGTTTGGGGTCCAGCCAGCCCAGCATTCTAAGCCAAAGGTAAAAGTACACGGTGAAGAAGGCTATGAGCCTTCCTCCAGAAGACCCCGGCCCATGACCACGGGGCGACAGTACGCATGTGACAAGGGGAGGAGACTTATGATAATGAGTTCCTAGAAATAATTAGAATAGTAATGCCTTTTCTTAGAATTAGTTATAATAACCCAGCCCACATTAATGAATAGGTATGCTTCTTATCATAAATAGATGCTTGTTTTACGAGCCAGTGTGCAAGTTAGGAGGAGAAATTTCCCTTGCATCTGGTGTTGCAATAAACATACCTGCTTTATAACTCTATTCGAGTTGTGGGGTTTGTTTCCGCATGTCACAGGAGACATATAATATTAAAAAAATGCAGTCAATTGAACATACAATCTTAAAAACTCTTTAGATTCATATTAAAAACATAAGAAGAAATAAAAAAAAATAATTGGAAAATAACAAAATATTTAAAATATATACATTGGGAATTACTGAGCTGTGTAACAGATCTACTTATTTT
Organism: Numenius arquata; assembly: GCF_964106895.1. Lineage (NCBI taxonomy): Eukaryota > Metazoa > Chordata > Aves > Charadriiformes > Scolopacidae > Numenius > Numenius arquata. The sequence continues at coordinate 104,212,866 of NC_133576.1, read as the reverse complement.
AATAAAAGATGGTAGGCTGCAGGCTGTTTGTACCTATCCCAGAATAAATTAATTAGGGAACAATATCTGAGGATGAAAATTCTATAGCATAGCTCTAAATCCAATGTAATTTTCTATTAAAATTCTCTGTTTCATTTAAAAATAATGTCTGTTGAGTTCCATAGGTTTCAAAAAAGTGTCTTTCCTAAAAATACAGAGTTCTAATAATTACGGATCCACACAGGATGATGCGTCCTACTGAATTTCACTCATTGAAAAGTCAGATTCCTAATCTAAGCCAAATGTTTAGGTTTCCTACACGGCTAATGGAAAGAGATGGGATTTCCACATCACTATTCTTTCTCTGTACCTTTGCCGCATATCTTGACGAGCTGCCAGCTGGAGATGCCTGAGAGACCCTAACCAACTATTTTGCACCAGGCATCTAACTTTTAGATAGCCAAGGTGTGCTTGAGATGCTTCCTAATCTAAAGCTTCTAAGAACTTTGCTTTTGGTTCTGAGAATATATAACATATTTTGTTGATCTCCTTGGAATATTTCTTATGTGATCTTTCTGCAGATCAATCAGCAATGTCACACAGGCTTCTGGTTTTCATGGATAACATAAAGCTGCTCCATTTTTTGCTGACAAGCACTTAAGTAGGGAGTGGGTCATCCTATCAATATGTACTCCATATAAAGGAGAAAAGCAGAACTATCAACAACAGTGTCCTCCTCTCCTCTCTTCCCTTCTCAATTAACACTAGGGTCAAGCCAAACAGTTCAAACAAAAAGGATTATAATTTGCTCTTGTAAAAAGAAACACTATTTTTAGAAAGAAAGATATATTATTGATTTGCTTGAGAATTCTTAAACACATAGTTTGTTATTTGTGGCTTGTTGCTCTCCATTTTATCATATAGTTAAAGTATATTCAGTTTGGACCCTGTTTTCTGAAAACATCCCTATTCTGCAATTAGTTCTCAAGAAAATTTTAATCCCAGTTACACTTTTGTGAAAGATTTATGTGAAGTTGAAAAAACTTCAGACAGGATACTGCAGGAGACTGAAGGAAGGTATCCTGACTCAGGACTTATTTCCATTTTTTGTTTGCTTTTAATCCATGTTCTCTGATGTTATTTATAGCAACATAGTATTTGGACGAGTAACTCTCTACTCTTTTCCAGGGCAATGCAACAAATTAGTTATATTGAAACATTTTATTAAATCACTTTAAATAATTTAAATAATTTTATTATTAATTTTGCTGCTGAAACAAAAAGACTGGATACTAAAAACCTTTACAAATTCCCATTTTTTGCTTAGATATGGTGATTTAAGAGTCTGGATTTAGACTCAGTATGACTAAAAACATTAACTTTATTGGGCACTAGACAGTTTCTGCTATATGAAAATCTACATTACTCATTTGCCTCCTATTGTTGGTTAATATATGAAAGCCTAAATCCTTTTTCATTGGGGTTTTTCACTTTCTTTAAAACATCACTTACTAAATTCAGAACAATGACCTTAAGCTTTAAGTTTAAATTCTGTTTCAGTTCATGTTTCTGCAGGGATGATCACTGAAGTTTAGAAACTAAGTTGTATTTGCTCTTGCGTGTGATCCTGTTCTGTAGTCTGCTTTATGAAAGGCTTTGTAGGACGTTTTCTTTTCCTAGAAAAATAAAATTAGTTCATTTTCTTATATCAAACTTTTAGTCTGTGATTTCAGTCCCCTTCTGTCCTCCTTTAAAGTTTGCCCAAATGCTTCAGGAGTCCGTCCAAGCTTGCAAGTCCCAAAAGAAGCTAAAATTCCTGTTCTCATTACCTAGAAAATTATTGATTTTTTTTATTTACAAAACACTGATCATAACAACTTGGCAGTGTTTCATAACTCTTATTCTTAAAGAAATGGAGATATTTTTTACATCTTTTTTATGGTATTACCTCTATAACACAGAGATGACAGCACATATTCATGTATGGGGTTATTCCTGTCCAGGTGCAGCATTTTGCATTTACCATTGTTAATCTTCATGAGGTTCCTGTCAAGCCATTTCTTCAGCATGTAAAGTTCCCTCTGGATGGCAGCATGGCCCTCTGGTGTATCAGCCACTTCTCCCAGTTTTGTGTCTTCGCTTGCTGGAGTGTACACCCTGCACCATCATCCAGATCATTGATGAAGGTATTGAACAAGATTGGACCCAGTTTTGACCCCTGGTGTACACTGCTTGTTATCAGCCTCCATCTAGACTTTATTTCACTGATCAACACTGTTTTGGCCCAGCATTCAGCTAGTTTTCAACTGACTTCACTGTCTGCTCATCCAAGCCATGCTTCAACAGTTTCTCTACAGGGATGGCTCTCTAATGGGAGACAGTGCTGAAATGAAATGAAATATTTAGCTTCAACCTTGACCAAGCAGCTTATCATCTTCTACTTTTATAACCAAACAAGAAATTTTTAGAGTGAACATCACTTTCTAGCCCAATAGCTTGGTCACTCAGCTGAGTGATGGAAAACTTGCAATCTAATTCCTGTTCTCAGGAGTATTTGCATATTAACATTAAGTAGACATTGAATAAATCATTTCAGAATGGTTTCAAGTTTGGTAGGTAAAGCAAAGCAAATCTTATTCAAGTTTAGTGGACTATTCATGCTCCATTAAATTAATGACAAAATCCTATTTTAACTTGAAGAAATGTAACCTTTTCCTGGAAACACGTGACTAACAGACTGCTGGAGTCTTTTGGTTCTGGCCCACATCAAGTCAGGCAAAACCAACGTATACTCTGCTTTATAATATGACCAAGTATTTGTAACTTCAGAACTCATTCAGACGCATAATAAAACCTCTTGGAATATACTGTAGTACTATGTTTACATTCAAAGAAATGACCCTTGGTATGTAACACATAACTGTAAACATTTGAGCAAGATGTAACATCTTAAACCTATTTAGCAGCTTTATGAGTGGAACCTGGTCATAGCTAGCATTTCTTGAGATTTCAGTAATTAAAAATAATAGTGTATAGAAAATCTGAGTAAATTTCAAGAAGACAGAAACCTGGTTTCCTGTTCCTGGAATTTGGAACAACTTAGATCCTATTGAAATAATTTGCTAAATATTAGAAGGTAAGTGGATAACATCAAATGAATTTGGTATTTCCTAATGCAATTAAATATATAGGTTTATCCTTTTAAAGTATTTTTCATGTGAATATGTGCCTGCCATTAATAGAGGTTGGAGGGGTGGCAGGTTATGCACCTCAAAATTTCCACCGGTAATTATAAAGTTCTTCATTACTGCACAGCCTATACAGATTTGATAACTTCTGTTTCTACCAAACAATAATGGAGGGGGCAAGATTTCCATAGAGAACTAAAACATCTCTTCATTGCTTTATGCACATTCACATTTCCATTAGATTGAGTAATAAATAGGAAAAAAAAGCAGCAGCAACAACAACAAAATGAATAGACAGAGACTGACTATTTCGGGTACATCAAAATATACTAAAATGTGGTTAGAAAAAGACACACTACATTATAAACACCACAGGAGGGTGTGTTCTCTTATACAAAAGGGAAGAGTTTTCGGACAACTATTTTCAGCACACAGCTAAAATGGGTTAATGGAATACAATCTTCCTAACAAAATAGAGTGTCAAAGACAGGAATACACAGAAAGGCAGCATACTGGGCTCCTTTTACTGTTTGATCTGATCATTTTTTGACTTTTCAGGTATTTGCACTTCATATCCATTTTATTTTTACATCATGGTTATACATTATTGAAAGAACCGCTAACTGAGCCAGATTTCGGAACAGGACACGCTAACAGAGATAGGATCGGCAGAATTAGCATGGATTCCCAGAATAATGGGCCTGCAAACAAAAAGAACTGGACATGAATGAATGAAAAATGCTGATCCAGCCACCTCCATTCTGCTTGTTTTACTTCACAGTGGGTAGAGTAGGGGTGTCCACATGGACAGTTACTGCATCTCAGCAGATATAATACAGCCAAAGGTGGTAACTTCTTCAGTTAGCCAGATCACTTCTGTCAATGGCCTGTGTTGTTTATAGATATGATTCTTTTACCACGTTTCTCAGACACGAGCCACTCTGCTGTCCCTGTGTTTTCTGTAAATTAAAACTGCTAAACTACAAAAAAAAGAACATGGAAATGACAGGAGAGGTCATATTTAAATAAACTGTTAAATGAAAACAAAAATTCTTTATGAATATCTTTTCTTAAAAAAACAAAAAACAACAAAAAACAACAAACCAACTACTAAAAATCAACAGATTTAGGGAAATCACACTAGAATCACACTAGAATATGTACCATTTCATGCAGATATTTGAAATAGGATTTTTCTCAGGCAACTTCAGAATTGTACTTCTGAATTAATCAACTTAGTGGCTGTTGAAAGTCAAAGAAAATAAGTAAGTTCTTCATATCATTTTTATTTATTTATCAAAATAGATCAGGAGAAACATGCCATAAATTGTTATCTCAGTGAGTTACGACCAGCTTAAATGTCATTGTCAAAGCTTTATACATCTAAAACTAAACATATGAAATGTGATGAACCTTGTAACTGTGCACCTTCCTTAGTTTAAAGAGATGAGCTTAAAAGCCATTTGCTCCTAAATTCTTTTCGACAGCGTTCCCTGTTTTGTTGAAAAAAAAAATAAAAATCTATAAATTCTCAAGCTGCTGATATTACATGTCAACATGTCCACAAAGACTTCTGGTGAATCTCATCCTCTTGTCTCAAGCTTGAGCTGTAAGGTCTTTAAGACAGGCTCTTCTTTGCACCATGCTTAACATGGGACAGAACATTATGTGCTCTTCTGCTTTCTCATAATATTGTAATACCTTGATATGTAATAGGAAACCTGTAATTTTAACATTCAAGGAAGGCAAGACAAAGAATTTGCCTGCAATGAAAGAAGCATGAAAGTGAGCATGGAGCCTACTTTTGAAAACATCACATGCAAAACAAATAATATTCTTACCACTTATTCTAGCTATTGATGTTTGAGTCCTCTCCAAAGGACTGCATCTAGTTTAACTCGCTGACGTATACTCCGGGTCCTCATAGAGCGAGTAAGGCTTTTCTAATCAAGCAAAATCACACCATATACCAGATTTTTTGGGCCTCCCTCTGCAGTAACAACAAAAAAGCAGTCCAGTTGAGTGGATGATAGAACAGATGCATGTGACTCTTCAGCTTGCTGAAAAAGGTCAAAAGAAAAGAGGAGAAGTACAAAAAAATGAAGGGGTTTTGAGCATTTGCTTTAATCTGTGAAGTTTAATATCTGCCTGTGAGAAAGACTTCCAGAACAGGGTTTTGATACTCTGTACCATATATGTGTAAGCACTCGCCGGATAAAAGTGTACAGGGAAATTAAGTGTCGGTTAACAATTAAAAATGGGAGGCAGACGTTCATATTTTTAGAATGCTCTGCAAAGCAGGAAGCACACACTTGTGAAGGAAGGTTACTTTTAAGGGCTTCTGTTACAACTACTGCAAGAGAGTTTCGTTAAACTTCTGAAAGCTACAACAAAGGAAGACAGCCATTACTTAGAAGCCTCATAAGGAGATGTGACATAAGGGATAGAAAGTGGGATATTTTTATCTTGACACAGGTAGATGTTTGAAAAAGGCACATTAATTTTCAGACAAATAGCTGGATTTCTGAGAAGTATCCTGCTGAGATCCAGTATTAAAAAAAAAATCTAATCAAAGGAAATCATTTGAATGTATCAAAAAAGACTGGTCACATAAAGACATGGTTGCTGAATTAGTTACTGGGGGAAGCTGACATGACAGTGCAGTGAAAGTAATGAAATGTGAGAATCAGAATCATGAGGAAGAAACCCCACTAGAGAAAGAAGTGTCTTTACTATTTGCTTAAAGACAGCAACTTGTACTACAAAGCTTTAAATCTTCTCTGATTTTTTTTTAAACACCTAGGGTATTTAGGTATAAGAGTTTAGTTAGCACCAATCCATAGCTAAAAAGTGTATATTGCAAAGCTGTTACATATTTAATTAGTTTGCTGTGCAATTCCTGTAATAGAACTGAGGAAAAGGTTCATTTTATTGAATTTCAGTCAAGCTTGTAGAGAAGCGACTTTGGGAGATTAAATTAGTCATCTGTGCTTTCTCTGAAGTAAATGGACAGAGATAGACACCTCCAGCAGCCAATTCATTCTAGCTTAAGTTAGCTGCCTAGGACTGTTTGAATGAATCACCTTCTGATGGTGTCTATCTCTCTTTATCTATTTCAGAGGGCATCTAGTTAGCTTCAGCTGGCTATTAAATTTTCAAATAATGCTTTTTAGGCAAAATAAACCTTATAAATATTTGTCTACAGATACTTTGAACTGAATAAGCATATACATTTGATCTGATTTTTAGAGTTATTAAACATATTATTGACCCAGATCTGAAAACCATTCCTCTGATTCTGGAAGAATATTCAAAGTTTTCATTAAAAGCAAAGGTAATCAGAAGCCCACCAAAAAAAAAAAAAAAAAAAAAAACAAACCCACACCACCACCCCCCCCAAAAAAAAAAAAAAAAAAAAACCACCACCAAAAAACAAAACCAAAACAACAACCAACCAACGAACCAACCAACCAAAATATGAAATTTTGACTAAGTTTCAATGTACTCACTCACTTTTGTAGCAAGGTAAATCCTTGCAGCTCTGATGTACCTCTGTTTAGGACCCCTAGTTAGAGTTCTTTTCAATCAAACCTGGTTCATAAGATTTAAACTCCATGAGCTCCCCCGTTGCTATGGAGTATCTACAACTGCATCTGATCAGGGCATCAGTTCCACTTGCATTGCCATGATGTCTGACTTTCCATAGAAAAGAAAACTGCAAAACTGCAGGTAACGTACTATGCAAGCATTTATATAAAATTTAAACTTCGAGCAGTAAAAGGAACTGAGTCTTACAACAATTGGCAAAGAAGATGAAAGACAACATAAGATGAGGAATGTCTGAGGGAACTGGGCTTGTTTAACCTGGAGAAAAGGAGGCTGAGGGGAGACCTTATCACCCTCTACAACTACCTGAAAGGAGGTTGTAGTGATGTGGGGGTCAGTCTCTTCTCCCAAGTAACAGGTGATAGGACACAAGGAAATGGCTTCAAGTTGCACCAGGGGAGGTTTGAGATGGATATTAGGAAAAAATTCTTCACCAAAAGAGTTGTCAAGCATTGGAACAGGCTGTCCAGGGAAGTGGTGAAATCACTATCCCTGAAGGTATTTAAAAGACAGGTAGATGTGATGTTTAGGGACACAGGTGGTTTTGTCAGTGTTAGCCTAATGGTTGGACTCGATGATCTTAAAGGTCCTTTCCAACCTAGACGATTCTATGATTCTATAAGAAAGAAGAAAGAAAAAGCCCTCTGTAAGCAACCAAAAACTTTGTTTAATGGACTGCATGAGAAGTAATAAGGACTGCTTGTCCATATTAATTTGTATGTAGTAGTGATCTCCTTTCACTATCAACAGTAAAAATTCCGTTGCATGGAAAAATGACACAATCCTCCTTAACAATTGCCCAACATTGTTGGGACAGGAAAAATACTTGCACAGAGCAACATCTGGGATATAAACACCATAGAGGAGAAGGAGTATTAATGTATTTACTACAACAACTCCTTAAGTCCAAAAATGATTGTTGTTGCAAATATTAAAACAAATTCCATTCTTTTGTAGTGGGGCAATTAGTCAGTTCGGAAAAACTATATTGATGTATCCAAGGAAGCACTTTGTCTGGACCAGTCTGTGGTGCTGTCTGTTGAAATGCATCAGTGGCAATCAGAACTTCTGGTTTTTGCATATTCACCTTCCCTATGATACTGTATATTATTGGATGTTTTTTTAATTGTATGCATAAATCATCATCCCAATCTCTTTATGTCAGTTTACTGGCAGGTACAAAGACTTTTGGTTTTCCAAATATGGGTACTCCTGTTAGAATGTTAATTCTTTTCCAAAACATTGAGCCATTCATCAACAGTACTTAGAAACTTTTCAAAACCGGATATTTCAGTTGGAGGAATTCCCCTCTTTAACACTTTCTTCAGACCACAGAGCAGAAGATGGCCTTAAATCCTACTTTCCTCTTTTGAAGCTTAGATGTTACACTGAAAGATAGGAGAAAGGGATGTGACCTCCACAATATAAAATTATGTGAGGTTGCATGGGTGTGCAGGAAAATAGGAAAGGAGGGAATACTGACTGGAAGATTGTGGACAGTGGATTGTGGATAATCAGCAGTCTTTGCTGATTTGAGCTGCTAGCTATTAGGCATGCTGACCCAAACCTATGCATGACCTGTGTGACCTTTGCCAGTCCAAGACTTAAACTTAACCAAATGACCCCTGATAGAGATACAGTAAATGCAACCCTTTCCCAAATCTGACCACAGTCCTCACTCCAGCCCATTCAGACCCTGGATGCTTCAGATCTAAACCTCACAGTAAAGAGGGAGGGAAGGCGAAGAGATGCTCTGGAGTGCCAGTGTGACACTAGCCAACCAGTACCTTAGGTGATGTACTAAATCAAAGAAGGGTAAATATTGTTATTTGGCCTCGAGCCCAAGTGGCATTGACTGGCTTAAATCCGTGCTTCTGGGCTAGTGAATTTCATAGACTGATTTAGAAATAAACCCATGCAGAACCCTTGAGTGAGGATTTTTCTAGTTATTTCCAAGGTCTTGGAAATGGGCATATGTCAGTCAGGCCAAGTGCAAGAAGTAGTGTGTAGCAGACAGTAAGAAAATTGCCTTCAAGATAGTGGCCATTTTTAGTGTAATCCAACATATGGCAACTAAATTCTCATTTTGTTAGTGTGTTCTTAAGAATCAATTACATGCATTGTTATTGCTTTGTATGATAACTTCTTCTTAAACCTCCTTTGCATTACATACTTGCTTGAACAAACACACAGATTCATACGCATATATATACCACAAAATTTCCCATTGAGATCACCAACAGCAAAAGAGTGTGAGAGCCATCATTAGTGTGGACAATCAGTGATCTTATTCATAAACTGGTTCATAAGCTTGGCTGTTTTCTATTTAGCCACATAGACCTAGCCCATCCACCCCAGCCACACAAACTCTAACAGTACTCTGAAACTAATGCTGATAAGTAGACTCTGCTAACCAAATCTATAAAGAAAGTCCTACTGCTTGTGATTCACTGAATGGTAAATCCAAATTGGTAGCTGCCCAGACTGGCCCCAAATCCATACCAAGCACTAATGCAAGACACGTGATTTCCACCACTTAATACATGGATGACAGGGACAAAGCCAAACCCCTATATTCCTCCCATACTTAAAATTAACACTCATGCATTGGTCCCCAGAGGCTAGAATCAAAGCCTTATTTGTCATTTCATCAGTCCTTGTCAGGTTTAGATCTATTCCTATCCAGTTGTTTCTGCTGTACCTTACCGTGCTCTGGTAGTCCACAGTGGACTCATTTCCAGCTATGACATGTCAGATCCTCCTAAAAAGCAAGTCTCCAGTCCTAACCAACCCCAAACACAGCCACATAGCATAGTTAGCAGAATTTGCTTGCTAAACTTTAACTTTTATTTCAGTCTTGGTCCTTACCTTCTTCCTAATTCAGCAGCTGGAGCCATAACACAGTGTGTCTTAAACCAGCCACCCTATCCTAAACTTACATCAATCCTAAACATATTCTGGTATTGGTACTGAAATATTCATTTGGCAGAAGGTTTCAAAGAATTTTAAAATTTTACCCACATGTTTTTCAGAAAATGAAAGATGCCAATTTATAGTCACAAATCATCACAAACCTTTAATAAAAGTGCAATTGCTTTACTTTATAGGGGATCCATTTTTTCAGATGACATATATTGCTTCACCCAAATACTGCTTCATATTGACATATAGAAGGCAGTGTACAGGATGGAGCAAACTTATTGGTATGATAACACTGTGAGGGCTTCAAGTGAAGTGGTCTTTCCACAAATGATTTGAAGAAACCCAGGAAACTAACAAAACCAGACCTGATATTAAAAGAAGTAATTTATACACCTTAGTCTCCAAGTAAAATTATATTTATCTCTTCCCAACCGATTTTGTTACCCTTGTAAGTTAGATCAAATTGCTTATCTTGACAAAGATTGATTACTAATTAAATATCACATAAGCTAATAAAAAGATACCTTGAAGTTTATCCAGATGGCTTTATTAAAAACAATAATCTTTGACATAAACACTACTTGGAAAGATTGCATTGTTGAAATATTTCAGAAGCTACAGGAAGTTTTAATAATATCTTGATAAAGCAGGAAATCTCAGTAGATATGTAGTGAAACTTAAGGTGACCTTGTAAATAGCCTATATAAAATATTTTATAAAACTCTTGTTTCCTGACATTCTACTTTTTCCACCATTTGATGTCAGGTTACATCCAGTGAAATGAAGCTATATGAACAGCCATCCTTCAAATACTAAGTTCCATCATTTTTCCTGCCTCCCAGGGCATGAAATAGCTACCCACCACCTGCTGTTCACAGGTTGGTTTGTCAGGTTGCAAGTCAGAATTGATATGCACTGACTTTTATAGCGTCCCAAACTATATGATATCTCTGTAGTGCTTAGGATAGCCACTGATGCCCTATGCTGGTCTGCAAGCATCTCTAGAACTAAATTAAAACAAAAATAATTCTAGACTAAACTGTCCGTGTTTGAATTTTACCATATGTCATGCACAGACTTTGAATGAAAATTGTATATTTGGGGCAAGTTACAGAACAGCCAAGGGCAAATTCATTAAGCATCTGCAACCAAAATTATTTTGGGTTCATTGATTCAATGTTTTTCATGAAATAATTGTATGTGGCTATTCAGACTTACAAACACACATTTTTCTTTTCCAAACTGATGACAGCAGGAAAGGACAAGAACTTATTAAAAGAGCTTTCTCTTAGCCAGCATCCTCAAGGTGTACCATGTATATGCACTTATTCAGGTGTGTTTCCCTTTTTTAATTCTTTATAAACAATTCAAATAGCAATAGTATTTGTTTACTTAATTGTTTTGAACACACGAGCTGGAAGTAAGTACAAAATGAATGAGAAGATTCAATCCAGATAAGCAATGGCAAAGCTTTCAGGCTGTATTTTTCTCATCACTGTTCACTTGGTGGAAAGAAACTAAATTCCTTGACCTGGGGTTAGCTATCATAAAATGTAATCAAAATTCTTTAAGCTCAGAATAAAATGTTTTAAATAGGTTAGCAAGCAAAGTTTACTCCATTTCTATGATGTATCATGTCCTGAAACAGGTCATATTCCCAAAAAAATGAATGAAAACAAAACCTTTTTTTTGTAGAAAAAATGCAGGTTAAGAGCTAGTGGTAAACTACTCATAGGACATGCTGCTATTTCTTAGAAACACTGAACAAAACCCAACAGATTCCACAGGAAATGATTTAGCTAAAAATCAGTCAGACTCATGGAAAATGCAAGATAAAATAAAAAAAAAAAAGTCCTAAAATGTATTTTTATTTTAAGAAATCACCAGTGTCAATATGGTTTATATTGTTACTAAATATATTTTTAATGACATATTTACCCCACTACTGCTAGCAGCAACCAGTCCAGGAATGGTGGTCAACTCCAGAAGCTGGCTTTTTGGCTGTTTGTGCCCTTCACATTACTATTTCTGCTGACTTTTTTTTATCCTTCTTACAACTCTTCCTTTATTGACGTGACTATCAAAAGAGTCCTGTAAGTATCGATTTCTCCAGGAGACCAGAGAAATCTGGTAGATCACTCAAACTTGCAATAACATACACCAAAGATATTATATACTGTAGCTGGGTAAACACAGCAGGGAAATTTGATGGCATACCTCCATCCTTTTAATTTAAAAAAACCCAAACCACCACCACAACAATAAACTCCAAAACCACCAAACAAACAAAGAAACAAGAACAGAAAAAAAAAAGAAATTTTGCCCCCCCCCCCAAAAAAAAAAACAAAACCAAAACCAAAAACCCCCAACAGCCAATGACTATGCTTTATTAGCAACACAGATTTAAAACAACTATCCCAAAACATAGTGGAAAGCAAAGACTATATACTCTTGACTGTCAACTTTTTTCAAAAGCAGGTTAGAAGATTCATCCATGTGATTTTACAGCTGCACGAAGTAAGTAGCAAAGAGAGAATTGTCTTTTTTATTAAAAGCTAATAAAAAACTGAATTAAAATGAAGAAACGTTTAGCCATGCAAGTAAGATATTCCCTTTACTAAACAACACAAAACCTTAGCTGGTCATGGAGCAGAAGTGATTGTGGCTAGATAGAATGAATCTTCATGTGATGTCCCTGCATACTATTTGTAGCTGTTGTTTTAAAAAGACTCTCAAATGTTCAAAAATAGTACCTCCATTACAGGAGGATATACTCTGAAAGCACTTTTTAAATTGGTATTAAACCCATGAGGTCTATGAGAATGAGTGTTATTCTGCACAGTCTAAATAACAAATTTTGTATCAGAACATATTTCTGAAATACAGTTGATGTTAGGAATTAATTTGCATAATCCACAGTAAATAGGTATTTTTTTTTTTACCAAACATACTTTTGTAACTTCATTGGGCAATATTTCTTTCTTTTCCTTATTTTTATTGCTTTTCTACTCTCGATTTTGATATCCTGAATTGTCATTTGCATCCAACTCATTCATAAATATATTTAAAATTTATTATGGTTTCATTGACTGAAGTATTGATCTAAAAAATTAAAACAAACAAAAAGCACAAACAAAAAAACGACAGAAAAAAAACCACATGAAATGCCAGTGATGCAATAAGAGCAACTGTTTTCTTAGGCTGAAACTGATTGAAAGCATCTCCTATATAAAAATGAAATGCATTTCTGTGGAATCACTGACACTTCACCATCTGTCTAACATCTCAGATTTACTCTCCCAGATAACTTCATATTTCACCCTGCAGTCCCTAAAGAAACATCACTTTAAACAGGGCCACATGGAAAAATGCACTTCAATAACATCTGAAGGTCTTGCGTTTAGCTGGAAGGGCCTCTAATCTAAATGAATGATGTGCCTATAGAGTAGGCTCCATTTAGAGTTATGGAAATAGGGAGGAGTGAATGTAAGGGAAAGAATGCTTAAAAAAAAAAAAAAAAAAAAAAAAGACAGAAATAAGGAGAAAAAAGACTGGAGAAAAAAGGGGGGCTAGAAAGGGGGAAGAAAAGAGAAAGGAGGGAAAAAAATAACAACAACTCCAGAATTATGGCAGTAAAAGACACGGGGATGTACAGATAAAGCCAGAAGATGCTGGCAGCCATCTGTCAGTCTGTCTTGATGAAACAGGTATTGGAAATTAACTCAGGAACCCTATGAATTACATTCAATCCATGCTCTGGGCTAAGTACTTGTCAATTTTAGCTGCTATTGCAACCTATTACTTACAGACTACACGGCTGGCAAGCTAATGATACTGGGGAGTGTTAAAGAATAGCAGCATAAACTGTGTACAGTGATGCTTGTCACAGTCTGAACATATTTTCCCATAGTCCAATGTGAAAACTGAAAGACCAAACTCTTGGTTCCTCAGTGAGCACTTAACCTTGTATCACATTATTTCACATAGGAGAAAAGTACGTATCTGAAGAATTAATCAGTGATCTGCCTGTCCACAGAAAGCTTTTACCAACATTTTCTGAGCATTGTGAAAAAGTGCTTTGATAAAACTTTTCTTGAACCTTCTTCCCCCTCCCCATAGGATAATCCACTCTGAAGCAGAGCTCTTGAAACTGACAATTTTTTTGAGGACGCTGATAAAAGAGTAGACAAATATGCTGTCCCTATAAAACTTCAGCCTCTTATTTATACAATGTACTGCTTTGTTGTGGATTGGGACTTCCCACCTGACTAATGCTTGATTACTTAGCTTTCAAAACAACCTTCCAGGGAAGGTTAATTTAATTTTATATCTACAAAAACATACATTAATAGTTGTGCACTGAAATACTAGGAAAGCATTTTATTAGAAAGGTACTCACCCGATATACTGGCACTTCTTCATTGTATTTTTCAGCTGATAAGCTTGTCTAACAGTGAAATATTTTAATAAGCAAGTAGATTCAGAGTAAATGTCAGACAGTGTGATCCTGTGACTAACAGCTGGTGCTGTTGTTGGAGAGAGAGAGAGAGAGAGAGAAAGAGAAAGAAAGAGGGAGAGAGAGAAGTACAAGTACCAAAAAAACCAGTAAAGGCCAAATTAGAACAAATGTTTGTCAAGTAAAAAGGGCAGTTTTTTGTCTGATGGAAGAGATTTAATTAGAAAAGTCACAGAAAGAAGCTGCCTTGAAAGTACTAGATCCATTTTCTTCAGATAAGCTAATGAACCTCATTGAACTTTGCAAAGAATTGCTGAACCACTAATATGAGGGGAAAAAAAGTCAGAAAATCTGCTGCAGCATCCCTTAGAAATGAACTAATCAATTATCAATGTGACTCTCCATCCCAGGAAAGGAGTAATATGACACATTTACTTACTGATTTTTCTTCCATTTGAGTGAGCAATGGACAAATAAATGATTACAGAAAGAAATTATTTTTGTACATTGTTTCTCTTTTACAGCAGACTATAAGTTCAAAATTTAAATCACATGTAAGGTCTAAGTCACCTACATGGTACATTATCTACCCAGTTTGTTGTCTAATTCTATCAGGGTTTTTTTTTCCCCTAACAGCAACCATAACAAAAACCTATTAAGGAACATAATATTTTGCATTAGACAAGGGCATCTTGAATGTATTAAAGAACTCAGTAAACAAAATTCTTTTAACAATGACAATGCAATAATAATAATAATAAAAAAATCCCAGTCCAAAGGAAGCTGATTATGTAGAAATTCAGGGTAACTCAAAAATTCTCTTTAAAAAAGAAGAGTCTTTTAAATGCTTTTGGATTGTTTTATGCTTCATTGGTATTCTTCATGTGCTTCTCTCCTTGTTGTTTAGCCTTCCACAGTATATCCATGTTTGGCACAAAGCTGCAGGCCTGGAATTCAAGTATACAGCATGTATGGAATACAATAATAAAGCATCTATACTCCCATGCCACCAATTAAGCAAAAATATCTTTTTATCATAGGATAGACAACTACCAAGAAAGACGTACTAAAAATAAACAGACAAGCAAAAAACATTTATGTAAGTTGGGATTTAAAGATGCATAGAAAATTCATATCATATGGATTTTCAAAAAAAAAAACCCACCTCTTTAAGGGGAACTTCAGTGACTGAGATCTACATTTTCTTTCAGTACATCTTTGCTCTAAAGTTTTGGAATTGAGCCTTTCTGTATGGGGTTCTCAAAAGGCTCCATGAAGTCTATGGAAATTTTGTGTTGGTGTATGGGATGTCATTTTCAAGGGACAGCAAAGTAAAGATAAAGTAAGGATTTTAAAAGCTGTGGAATACATAATAAATCAAACACTTGCCTGTAATAAGAGATACTTCATTTAGCTAACAAAAAACATTCAGAGTACTTGGTGGAGAGTCTCCTACTCTGAGACAGTAAGGAGGAGAATAGACTGAGTTCATACTTCCCCCCTCTTGTAGTAAAGCATGTAACATTTTATAAAAATGATTATTTTAATAAATGTGGTTTCAAATACTCAAAAAAATGTACTTGGTTCAGCAAATATACACTTCTTTAAGACTATATTCTTATTTTTATGAAGGTTGAGAGGATTGTTGGTGTTTGTAGTGGTACATAAGAAAGAAGTAGAAGGAAACTTCTCCTCGTCTACCCTATTACTGCTCTTTTTTCCCTGTTATCACAAGTAACTACAGATATATACACAACATTTGAAATATATAGTGCTTTAACTTGGGGTACGAGTGGGAATATATCTTTTGGGCATTCCTACAGTTGCACTTTCTTTTTTCTCTTTCAGTGTTTGGTTGAGGTAGGAGAAGGAAGAAAAATATTTTTTTTCTTTCCCACTCTGAAACCATACTACAGAGACAGTTACAGTCATTAGGCAAAAAAGAAAGGAGAGAAGTAATAACATTTTCTTAAACATCCAGCTAACACAGAAGCCAGTTGCCAAAAGATTGTACCTCTTGCTACATCTGAAACTACATACATACATAAGTATTCTTCAAAGGAGATTCTGTTTAGAAGTAGTTGAACCTCCTGCATGCTATATTTTTAATACCAAAATATCACCTTTCTGCAGACATACACACCTGTAAAAGTAATGGTTCTATTCAGAGAGGCTGAAAATACAAAGTGGATATTTCTGGAAATGAGATATGCCATCTTACCACATTAGTAAAATTTTTTTTAAGGTTAAAAGACATGCTTGATCCCTGAAGACACCAAAACTCAAACAGATTACACAGATAGTCCATGGTTCATATGGATATGGAAAAAAGTGGTAGGAATTGTGGTAGCATTATACAAACTACTCCTACACCATCATAAAATCTTGACAACAATATGTCAAAGCAGCAGAAAGATGAAGCAATACTAGTGCTAAAATCTGAAATATATTCTACTGCCTGAAGAAGTACTTTTTATTATTATTTTTATTAGGAATGATGCTGTTCTATGCCAGTCCAAAATACCATTGTTCAGAATTCAAGACGTTGGCAAAGGTGATAGTATGCTGTTGCTGGGTCAACTCTACTTAAACATGGGTTTTGCCTGCAAATGGAAAACTGCAGACAAGTCACCTCTCCTGAATGCTGACTTTCTGAGGTTTGGGCCTTTCTGTGGGAACACAAGCAGCTACACTTCTGAAACACATATTGATTATTTTTTCTTCATTAGCATTATTTGCTGTTATTAATTACTGCTCTGTCCAGACCAGGATGGATAGGAATACACAACGTGTTCTGGCATTAATATTTCTCAGAGCTTCTTGATCATCAGTACATACAAGGTGTCCAAACTCTGGTAAGGATAATAAAGTAGTCTGTATAGGTTAGATTGGTTTAGGACTTTGTGCTTTTCTAGCTTGCTATTCATTTAGATCATGTCTTCTGGTAAAGAAAGATAAGAATCCTTGATAATTTCTACTGCTTTGTCCAGACACTGCTTAGCCTGTTGACTGCATAGAATAACAGTTATACCTAGTGGTGGCTTTTCAGCTGTGATGGTATTGGAAAATATTTTTTTATCCCTGCTGCAGCGATGGTGCAAGAACTCCCAATGTTTTTACCTCATTTTAGTACACAGATGCCTAATAAAACCATTGCTGACCTACCGGGTTAAAAAGGGAGGAGGGGGGGTCTAATGAAGTATCGCACCACAGGAATAGCAACATCTTGGTCTTGCAGATTCCTGTGGTTTTGCTTTCCGCAGGAAACTAAGAAACCATTAAGCTTTGAAACCTTTTTTTTCCTTTTTTTTTTTCAGTTTTGCACAGACAGAAGGTAAATAACAATCTTTGGCTGGATGAAGTGATAATCTGATTAAGTGTTATCTCTAGTGTTCTGTGCTGTAAGTCAAGACTATTCCTACATTCTAGTATGCATGATACCAGACATGAATCGTTTTCCACGGAGATAGCATTTGGAGGATGTGTTATCTGTAGGCAGACTGTAGTCTCTGATAATGAGTCTGGGGGAGTCGTTGCCATATTGGGCAGCTAGCTGATGAGTTCCTCTAGCTAGAAACCCTGATAAATCATTTCTGCATAATGTCCAATGCATGCAAATTATGTTTAAGATTCCACCTCAATGTAACTCAGCTCAAAACATTGAAATTAATGGGAATCTTAATTACTCTATTGGGAGCTGACTCATGCATTGCAATGTCAACTAGCTTATATTTTTCCTGTATTTCTGATTTTCCTATGTAGTATTATTGTTCATGTGGTACTGTGGTCAACATTAAAAAGCTGACATTCATTGTGTCTTGCTGTACTATTGAATACAGACACCATGCTGCTTTCCATTAAAAAAATAATAAAAAAAAAAGGCAACACCATGATACTTCAGATTCCCATGTGATTAAAAAAAAAGAAAAAAAATGGGGTTTTTTGCTACGTAGAAAGCCCTTTTCAGGTCTCAACTCTGCCTTAACCACCTGGAAGTGTTCTATCTGTGCACCTGGATGTGACAGAGGTAAGGTGCACCTCAGCTCCCCTTGCAGCCTACTTTTGGTGAGAAGGGAAGCTGGCTACACAAACTTGAGGGAAGTTCCACAACACACAGGTTAGTTCCCTCATCTGGGCAACTGAGAGACCACAAGTACAGAGCTAACCATTGTTTTACAGGCTGTATACAGGTTGTACATGCCAGCTTCAAAGTCAGATAAATGATATCATGATATTTATTGTCAAAAATAAATAGTTAATTAAATGTAAACCACTGAGTCATATTTGCCCTGAAGACAATATAAGAGTTACTTGGATCTAAACAGGATCTGTAATTGCTCATTTGGTTCAAGATTACCCTTTTTAAAGTTTGGGTTTAAGGTATATTTACACTAATAGAGCTAGACTACAGTTTTGATGTATTTTCAGTGTCAGAAAAGATCATAATCTTGCTATTTAGATCTAATCTGCAAGTTATTATTTTCATGAGGTGCATGAAAAATATATTTTGTTTTCTATACAGGCAACTATTTTGTTATGATTTAGGTAAGGTACGTTATTAGACTTATGAATGAATCAGCAATTTTTATTGTATACACTTCTCATTACTGTAAGTTTCTTTCATTTGCCTTGTACTGAAAATATTTATGTTGACCACCAACTACCTGTGGTCTGTCACAACTAGTTTAAGTAATTTTTGATCAGTTCAATAATTTACAATTCTATTTGGCTTGACTTACTTAAACCAGTATGTCACCTTCTTTTCATTTTTCATGCATGGTCACAATTTACAATGAATTTTCAGTAGTTCTTTATGCCTCTGTGAAATATACCTATAACTTTCCTTTTACTTTTATAAAAAATGGAAGTCAAACTGGAAGAATATAGTGTGTGATAAATTGGTATATTTTTCATTACTAAGGAAAGTGAACTGTTTTCTCTACTATATATTTAGCTGGTTTTGGCTTTGAACTTTTGCACTTCAATCAAAGTGCAATTTTGAACAAAACTGTTTCTTAACTTTTATGGGAGGCTCAGCTAGATTTCCTTTTCCAGTGTAACTAAACCGCAGGAGAAAAGATATCAGCAGAGAAGATCTCACTGCGTAGATTAGGATATCTCTAAGAAGTAACCAAAAGTAAGCATGTATGTATATACGTTGCCAGGAAGTGATTACACCTTTGTGTCACAAAAGCAGTAGTTGCAAGTAATACCTAAAGACTTGCTGTCTTTATATGGTATTCCTTCCCCTTAAACTTTTGCTCGTCCTGCTGCCACCATTGAGATAACAGCAGGAGCACTAGCAGAGAAAAAACACCAACTGGCTGCTGTTGTCATTGCTCGAGTGAGGACATCTGCCCATCACAGCAAAAATGTCAGTTACTTTTCTAAATATAAAGTTTTAAAAGTACCTGAAAGGGTCATATTCACACAGTTATTTCTTGTTTTGGTGATGTTAATGCATTTAAATAATCCTGAAGTATTAATGTACTCCTACTATCTACAGTTTCTATTCTCACTATAGCTGCTGTTTGCCTTGCCATTGTTATGCCCGGAACTATCTTCTGTATTTTCCATTGATTGTTTTTTTTTTCTCTTTTAATTGTGATCATATTTCTCATGTTGAGTAGGATAACATTTGGCATTGAGGTGGTTATTCTAATGACTATACACTAGAAATTTTATGAATGGCACATTAATTCTGTTTCTCCATAAATCCACAGTACAAACCTCCAAAGCTAATCTTGCAGTATTAGACAGTTTAGGGGAAAAGAGCTGGCTATTGTCATGTTTTCTGATTTAAGAGAGATTATTTTCCCTTCTCTGTACCACAATAACAATGCTGCGAAATGACCTATTTATCTTTTATTGTCCAGCGCCTGGGAGACAGAAGGTGTAAGCAGAGAGTGGAGCTTGCATGTTCAGCTTGCAGATTTCTTCCACCTTGTCTCCTGTGGAACAACAAAAGAATGTGTGCAGCTGGGATCTGCATCCACCCCATTGTTCACCATTTCTCATGGAAAAGTGGATTTTTTTTCTCCAGAGATGAGTTCATAAGGCTTCAATATGAAATAAGACACTGAAACTGAACTCTAAAGAACAAAATATAATGCATTGCTCTCAAACTGGGGGAAAGGGCAAAGGGGAAGGGAGGACAAATTAAGCTGTGACTTTCTCCAAACTTGTCTGACATACTTCTTCCCCTTCCTGTATCAGCTCTGATCAATGGGCTTGTGGCATAGATAAAATTCAAGTAAGAATTTAAAAGAATAAGTGAAGAACAGATAGTCATTTGTAAGGAGATGATAGAATAAGGGTAGTTATTTTCTCTTGGTCAGACAAACGCTCTGCTATCCCCATTTTTTGTGTGAAGAGAATGAGAATAATGAAAATAAAAAGAATCACCTTCTATACTTGTGAGGATCTTGGAAAACTGAACTTTAAATTGAACTGAACAACATGTGCCACCAAGTTGCATACAGATAGCTATCTCTTTTTTATTTATTTTAAAGCACTACAGATGCATTTAGAAGACAAGTCATCAGTCAACAGTGACAGCCAACATGAAAATGTATAAGAATAAATTGGGCTTTAATTTTTCTTGGCTAAGTATAGACATCTATCATAACTAATGCACTTCTAATAGCACAGCATTTTTTCCCATGAAGTAATCTCATCTATTTTGTTATGTGTCTTAAACCTAATTAGAAAGCAACAGTCCTAGCAGTTGTTAGAAGAAAGGCAATATTTCTTTTGACCAATGTAGGTGAAATCTACTGCAATTAAAGTTATGGCAAAGTTTATGCAAGAACAGAGAGATCATATCTTTGCTAAATAGGCTGTGAAGTCCTCCTACTTTTGGTGCCTAATTACTGGTGTCATGCTTGTAATAGCGGCATCTGTGCACACTCAACACTCTAATGGGCAGCTCCTACAGGACTAATGAATTTTAATTGATGGTGTTTAGCGTGGCTTTTGGTTTCTGTCTCTTGTAGAGGAGGCTATGCCCTTCTGCTCTTCTGTCCCCAAGTGAGCTGCATCTCTGTTGGGGAGCTCATAGATACAGATGGTCAACAAAAGGTGAAGAATGCCAGAACTCTCTGGGCATCAGTTGCTTTTCAGTAAAGATAAAGCTTGAATTGCTAATCAGCTTCCTTTTTTCCACCCAAGCTGTTTACGCTGTGGGCTTAATGTTAATCTCTTTTAGTAAGATGACACATTCCTTTTCAATTCAAAATACGCTTCCTAGATTGACAAACCAGAAGGCGACCTTCTTCCCAGCCTCCCCATAGGCAGTTTTAAATGTAGCGTCCTTTGTCCGAAGCAAAACGAAAACACCACATGATGACAATCATTTTACCCACTCCCAGAGTTTTTGCAAAGGACTGAAAAAAATACGTCGTCTTAAAAGTGCAGTTGCCTCTCTAAATGTTAGTTTTTCTCTATGTATTCTTTTTTTCTCAGATCAAATGTCCATTCTTCACGCTGATACTTCCTTCATTTGTGCTTCCAAAAAGATGCGATAGAAGGGAAAAAATATTTGGGGAAGTATCATCAACTTAATAAGTCTTAAGTTTCATTTGCTTGGTATAAAAGACTTTTAAAAGGGATGGGGAAGTCATTTGAACAAATAATATGAGTAGCACAAAATTATTATTCAAAAATTCTTCCTTCAGGAACAAAAAATTTTAAATAAGCAATACGTCAGAGGCTACATAGAGATATGTTATAATCAAAATCTGGTTCATATAGAAGTAGGAAATTGTCCATCTCCTGTTGGCTTGGCTAATTAACAGAGCTCTTTGTTATTAGTTTTAATACAATTGCTTGCCTGCCTTCCTGTAGCCTATCCACCTAAAGGGAATAACCAAAAAGCAGGAAGGAGAATGTACTGTTTGTGAGTGATATTTCTGAACTGTTGTCATCTGTAGTCCCTTTTTACCAAAAAAGCCAAAACAAAACCACAATGCCCCTTACTTTTAAGCATAATCTCATATTTTTTAAAAGACAAAAAGCTAAGGAAGTTTTTTATCTCAAACATATTAAATACATTAACTAAATATCATTACGAATGAATGCTTCAAATAGTAATCGTTTAGTATTTTTCAGATGAAAAGAAGTCTGACAAAGTTTGATGTGCCATTTTCTGGTTTAAATACTGAAATAAACAATATTTGTGTGGCTTTGCAAAACTCATCTGTTGCACCTTCATGCTGCCCACATCCTCCATCAATTTGTCAGCATGCAACCATGGTGCTGGAACACAATGATGAATTCATGGGACTCAATGTTTTTTTTCTATAACCCATACACAATATCACAAAATTTCATTACAATGTGCTGTGACAACGATTGATTTATGTGGGTTTAATTTTACCAAGGCATTCAAAAACTTATTAACTATAATTAATAAAGCAATAATAATGAAAATTAATAAAGCAGTAAAACAACAAAAAACCACAACATAGGCATATGTCTCACACATGGCCCTTTACAGTTTCTATATCACAGTCTACAGCCTCCCCAGGGACGTCATGGTCCTGCACACCTACCCCAACAGGAGCTGGAAGGAAGAGGGCACGCATGCTGGCTCAGTCATAGTCAAGCATGGGTCATTATAACCATGGTACAGTCTTCCACACAGAAATCAGATCTACCTATGATTGATTCTTGGGAGTCTTCAGAATATCTTTCCAAAATTTTTCTTTACCATGCAGGACATATGTCACTAGTGTCATGCTCTGAGTGTTAAATGGGTAATGAAATCAGTTACTTTTGGTGATTTCATCCAGTCATTATCCCTTTCATGTACTGGCTACTGCCTCATGTTACCTTTCATACTAATTTCTAGTCTCAGTTGTTTACTGCTGGATATTATAATCACTTATTTCCAGCTAAACATTGTTTGCTTCCTTCCACCAAATGCTCTAAGCTCCCCTTGCAGCTCCCCTTGTTCTATACCTAAAAAAGTGCTACTTCTGTATGATGTTTCATAAGATGAGTGTTAATTTTTGGTCTTTACCATAGTTCAACAAAGAATAAGTGATTTATTTGAAGATATACATAGGCTTAATTACCTTACTGAACCAGCCTACCTATGAACAGAAATGGCTCTTCCAGAGTCGAGGCCCTTAATCTAAAAATTTACAGGAAGATGTTTCTGGATCTCAGCTATAAGGAATCCATTGCAAAATCAAGACCTGAGTTTGGCTCAAGCATGGACATCTGAAAGCAACATCTCCCAGCTGTGGCTCTGTCCAGACTTCCCCAGAGCAAGTGCAAGATTCGCCTCATTTAAATGTGGCTATCTGAAAAGCTATATCTGCTTAAAGTTAGGTACGCATGTTTCCTCTGCAGCCATCAGAGACAAGCAGAGATGTTTCCTGCCTACATTAGACACATATTTATTCAAAAGTATTGCAGGAAAAGTATCCAGCAAGTTTGCATTAACAATTTTATCTTTGCCAAGACAATTGTTCGCACCAGAAAGATGTCATAATGCCTAACACATGCATCCAGGTCTTTAAGGAGTTGTACCTTTCTATATGTGGCTCCATTTCCTAGCAATGAGGCCCATGCCCATCAAGCCTTAAGTGCATGTGCAGGCTACTGTGACTACTAGAAATAATATTATAATAAATCTCTTGAGAGGAGCTGACAAAAAGAAATTTATAAAATTAGTCACTAAAAAGTGCTTTTTCTCTGTATTCCAAGCTCCACAACTAAAATATGAAAGGATTTCTGTGAAACTGTCACTGGTTGATAACAAGGACATATCAGTTAAAGGTGATACAGTTTTATGCAAAAGGTGCTCAGAAACTCAAATCTATTGACTTCAACTTGCAAGTAAAACTTTCAAAACAGCCTTTAAGAAAGACGATCCCATCCATTACATTTGCGAAGAGAAGATCTTTAATAATTGAGTCAGGATTTGTTGCGTAACAAGCTTAGGAAAGTTTTAAAACAAGTCAATCTTCCATCATGTTTGTCCATATATTGGGCCATATGTGTTAATATTTTCTGGCTGTACTGGCTTGGTCTATAGGTGTAAGACAACAATAATAAGAATTTAGCTAGCTGTTGAAGCAAGGTTTATACCTGCTTTGAACTGATTTTTCCTGTAGTACCAAGTCTCCAGGTCACAACTATGAATGTGGACAAATAACTTGATATCTCCTTATATTCTAGGAAACAATATCACCAGATGGAATCAGCATAAAAATAGACAGTTAAAGGAATGTTGCTGAGAACTCACAAGATGTGTTTTGTTATGAAAATCTCTTGAAACATTATTGAAAAATATATTTTTATTCAAACATGAACATTATGTGTTTGCTCTAAACAATGAACATCAAACACTGAGTGCTTGGAGTAAGCCCCTCCCCACAGACTAAGATTTCTAATTCAGGAATTATCTGTGTAGAATTTCATACGAAACAAGAGATCTGTTAAAAATGCTTTCAGTAAGCCTGCTTTAATGTCTTCTGTGCCCAAGAGGGTTGGTAACAATATGTGAGGATCACAGCTGGGGTGATCAGACCTTTCTGTTACCTTACAAACTGTAGTCATTGCAGTTGTAGAAATGGCAGTCCATTTATCAAGTAAGTTAGAATGCCAATAAGTGGGCAGGTGAAAAAAGTTACAAAGATGGAGTCAATGAATGAGGTACAAAGAAACAAACAAGAGCAGCAAAATACTCCCCAATGCAGTGGAATACTGAAAAGTAAGATACATGGGAGGTTTCATGGCACCATACCAGGTAAATTATCTCTAAAGTATCAAATTTCTTAGAGAATTTCGTATGTCAGCTTCAGATAGGGTTATACTCCATTCACTGATCATTGTGCAATAAATAGGAAAAAAAAATCTGTGTATTGTTGGGTTTACTTTTGTTAAGTTTGAAGATGCTAAAAATATTTCTACAGCAGATGGAAGGCAGCCCATTAGATCACCATCAGATCGCTCTATATTGTTACATACACATACACATGCACATACACATACACACAAACAAGTATATAAAACACAAGATATCTGGATAAATTTATTGATAACACTGAAATCTGGGAAGCCTATCAAACTTGCTCAGAGTTTCTGGGCAAAACATGGGCACAGAATGCAAATCTGAAGAAGAGTCATTTTGAATGATGAATAGTTACTCTGCAAAAAACTCTAAGGCTTCACATTACAGTTACGCCAATATAATAGCTCCCTGGAAATGAAGGGATAGCTCTGTTTCACAACCCAGTCCTTTTCCTAATCATATAGCTCTGTCCTCCTTTACACCTATATGGTTAGTCATCAGCTCTTCAAGTGAGCCAAAGGAAAGACCTCAAACAGCAGAAAACTATTAGTTTGGGGTGGGGTTTTTCCCTTTTATTTTGGGTGGAGTGGGAAGAGGAGATACATTTTAAATGCATTTTGCATTTCTAAGTCTACCCGTGATGTGATCAGACACCCAACACAAGCCAAGAATAAGGGTGTGGCTACTCCTATAATTTGGAGCTATTTCTTAAATTGTGGTAGCTGAAACACAACACTTAACTCTGGAATCTTCTGAAAATGAAGAAGACTTAACTTTACTACTACCAGGACATTGTGAAGTATCTTCACAATGAAGGTACCTAGTACTAGGCATAAATATCCTTGATAAAATGACGAACGATTAAAGAAAAAGAAAAGAAAGAGGAAAGAAAGAGGAGAAAGACCATGTTATAACAAGCATGCTTGTTATGAACTTTCATTAATAGACCTCCACTATAAAAAATTTGTACCATCCTTTCTCAAAGAAGGTTTAGTATAGATGCATAGAGGGTTTCAGTTGCTATTATCGTTAATGATAGGGATTAAAGTTTTGACCCTATTTCCTTTCATTTAATTTTCTTCCTGTGCTTCATTGCTACTGGATCTTCACATCAGCATAGGAGACCTGGACCCAGGAGAGATGGCAAGTGGCATTTATGCAGCCTGCTATAGATGTTCTGCCAGTAGAAGGCAGCCTTTATTTAATCTAGGAGATAACCAAGAGTTATTCCAGCTACCAATGGAAAAAATCGGTATCAAATCAGAGCACCCTGGCAGGCTTTCTGCCATTGAACACTGCCTGCTATTTAGACCTCTTGTAAAGGGGGCTGCATGTTGTAAATAGCTCCTTGGCAGATTGCCATTCAAGGCCCAGTGCCAGGGGTTTACTCCTGATCTTGTTGTAAGCCTGGACCCATGGGTTCACCTGCCATCATGAGGTCAGAAGTTTGAAAGGCACTCATATTATTTAAGGCTACAGTTTAATTTACTTTAAACATTAAAAACAAACAAGCATAATGAAATCCACTGCAATGGTAACTCCGTGCATGCTCATGTTGAGCTAATATATTGATCACCCTTTGCAAAGCTGTACTTTAATATGTTGTAAAACCTTGCTAATATAGTATAATAAATAAAATGGGGGAGGATTAAGTGCATAATATTAGATCAGCATATTCTGTAGCAGAGATATGAAATAGCTCAGAGCACTTGCTTCCTAAAGGAGCATTAACTAGCTTCCATATGTTACTCCAGTGATCAATAGACAGTTCAACTCCCAGATCTTTGTTCTAGCTCTCAGTAGCAAGATATTATCTAATCCATGTCCAACCCACTGTCAGTAAAAACAAGGGTGGTGTAAACTGGCATACCTCCATCACCTCCAAAGGAACACTGTTGAGATGCTTTTGGCCAGACATCAGTCAGGGTATCTGCTTCCCAACTTTTCTTGGTAAGAAAAAGAAGTTTTAAGGTCACTAAGGAAAGACTGTACAAAACAGCTGCTCTGCAAGCTGATATAAATGTTTTCTTCAAATGGGATGAGCTCAAAGTCAAATACATGGGAGCTTTTGATGTGCAAAGCGTTAGGAGATAACGTTTAAAATTTCTAGTTTTCTTCCCTTTCTCATTTGTTGTTTTGCACATCCCACTCCTGTGATCTATCTTTTCTCTTCCCGTGTTAGCTGCTCACTAGCAAGAAAAACATTATACTGGAAACAGTTTTGTTTTCCAAGTCCTTTGACTACCTGGAGGTAGTGTGAAATACCATACCTACAAAGGCACTAGCAAAAAAAGTAACATGATCCTGAGATTTTGTCCTCTGCTTATGATATGCAATTTCCATCCAGCTCTGAGGTCTTTAATTCACACATTTTCACTTAATGCTATTGACTGAGGAGAAAATGAAACTTGGCTTAAAATGGCAAGGTTTCTTCTAGAGTAAACATAGACTAGTTTTTGGTCTGCAAAAAACATCAAGCAGGATCATGTTATATGTACAGATGATCAGAATACAGAGGAAAGTCTCCTTCCTGAGCATCTAGCAGCCCACAGGAGTAGCTGTCGAGTCCACTTCTGCTTGTTTATTCCATGAGTCACACAAAGCAGCCAGAGACCTGTTTTTTCCCTCAGAAGCACGGGCCAGGATTGCCAAACCACCATAAGGCAGAAAAGGATGAGGTAATGGTTTGTATCACTGGTACTACAATAAGTCATCGTTCTGGCCCCATTTTTTTGGCCCCATTTACATGGTGGCAGGGAGGGAGCTGTACCATCCTCATGCTGCTCATTGAAGGGTACAGAACTGAGTTGCTATGGCCTAGATACGTTGACTTTAATGGAGTAAATCCAAAGCATATTGGTGCAACCAAGTAAAACATCAAAGTTCCACAGTGCTGAGGCTGAAATCAGCATAATTGATGTAATTTCTAGAGTACCATTTTATTTTTAAAAACAAGAGTTTTTTGAGGAGTTGAATCGGTGTGTTAATTCTGGAAACCTTCTGCAACAGGATATTATTTAAATATCTAACAATAAGAACAGTCAGTACAGATGCCTAGAATAATAGCCACAGTTCAAAAGTCTGTGCTGTTTGGGTTTGTTCTGATGATTATTTTTTTTTCCTAACAGCTAAAGCAACTGTTTCTCAGAGTCTGAATACAGAGCACCAGCAATACTTAAATGCAGATTCTTTGGGGAAAAACAGTGGCTACCCCCCACAAACCCACAGAGGAAAGCAGACGGAGGATTTTTTGACAATCAAAGCTTAACAGGAAGAAGGCACAGACAAAAGCTGGTGAGACATGGCTATTAGAAAGCCTGCAAAAATCTCACGTTTGCACAATTACAAGGTAGTATTGCTGTGAAAGAGATTAAATCAATAAAGAGAAAAGGGAGAGAACAAGAAAGGACTGCATTTATTTCTGCCTCTGTTGGTGCTGGTGTATATAATGCAGAAGCCTGGTCATTTCAAATGTTCATCCACGTCTTACCAAACTATGTCTATTTAAATAAATAAATAGACAAATAGTAAAAAAGGGATAAAAATAAATAAATAAATAAATACCAAATAAGGATGCATTTAATCCATTTTTGCCAAGGCAACTTTATTTAGAAAGCTGTTTACCTTTCTGAAAAGCCTCATTAGGCATAAAAACAAAGAATGAAGTTGATTAATGTGCTCTAAGTGTGATGTTCAAATTGTAATTTTCATATACGTAAATGGATGCTTCTGCCATATTTTGTTTGATAATTTACAGAGTTAGCACCGTCCAAACCACTAATCAGTTTCTTTTTATGAAGACAGCTGCAGAAGATCCTTTTAGAATGTTAATTTTCATTAGTGCCTTTGCTCACCAAGAACTAGGGCCTTTCTCACAGATAACCTCATCACTGTAAACTGGGCTTGGGGAAATTTGGTTCACTTGCAATTCAGTTGTTTGGGGATTTTTTGTTTATTTTGTCTTTTCGGTAGGGTAATCAGAAGAGAAGAAAAAAGGGCAGCAAAAAACCCCAAGTGGATGGATTTAAAAGAGAAGATTGCCTATAAATCAAGACCAAGGTAGTTCATCTTTTCCTCTTTTTTTGATATTATCATCTGCTGAGCTGGCAGAAAAAAAGCAACTTGCACAAAGGTAGCATTTCTCTAGGTACTGTCTGTATATTTTGTAGGGTGGTGACATTAATACAGATTAGTTTTAACACACCACTTTTCTAGTAATTCTGTTCTAAAGCTCCTTTAACGCAAAAAGTAGTGCTACAGCCATATGCATTGTGGCAGGAAGCAGAAAAGACAAACGGATTAATACACTGGGTTACCATGTATGAAAAATCAGATTTAAATCAGAAGTAGCTGTATCATGCTATGCTATGTTTTACAGAAATGACTCAGTTTCTCTCAGCAGTGCTAAAGCTGGCTCAGTGGCAGCATTAGTTTCTGATAATTTGGAATTTTCATGCTCCAGTGACAGTATTAATTTTTTATGCCAGTGTAAATAGTAAGTAACCAATCAAATGGTCTAAATATATTAATGTTCTGCCTTTGCGCATAGGTATGAGAAGATTAGACTAATTCTGCTGTACAAAGAAAACAGCCTCATAGAAGCACTGAAAGTACATTTACTGTTGCAAGGAAGAATGATTTTTCTCAAAATATTTTGCACAGGACCAGAACAAAATTAGAGGTAGTCCCCTAGCTTTAATACTGCAAACAGCAGTAATGAAACAGTCTAGCAGGTTTTATAACAAATCCAAGTATAAGGGTGCTAAATAAACTCTGAAAGTTTCAGAAATCAGTCTGAGAACAGCTGACAAGTTCAGGAGTCCCTGCAGTATCTCCACAATGATTAGAGATCTGAATATACATTTCAAAATGGAAAATGTCCTCTGTTGCTTTTTCCAGAAATACGTGCTTATACCCATAAACCCCAACTTGAGTCCTTTCCATTAAATCTTTACATGTTTTCCACTTAGTCTATACTGTGCCTTCTCTTCATCTGCCACTTGATCCTTGTGCATACGGATGCCTGTCCACCCTGATCTAAATCACTGAAATGATACTTAGGGTCAGGCAAGCAGATTTGGGATCCCTCTTGTGGAGAAAGAGTCACACTGATAAGACTACATAAGCAGGATGGGATTTTCCAAAATGCAAAAAGATATTCTGTGGTTAGGCATGTTGAATATTGGTCTGTACGATTGCTGTAAGAAAGAACTTTGCACTTGTGAACTCTTTCTGCCTAACTTCCACAATTCATCTACATGATGTATTTATAAGCAATTTCACAGAAGAATGAGAGAGAACAATTATGGAAGCTATGCCTTAATGAGAGCTGGGCTTGGAAAAGATTACAGTGTACTAATGAACTAAGAGGATATATACTAAAATAGCTTGCATAGAAGAAAAAAAAAAGATTACGTAAAAATTTGTGGGTGTGTGAGGTGTAATAAATGTAACTGGCAAATTGAGAAAGGCTAAGAACATCACTTAGGTTAACTACTAACATGCAAAAAGTAGTACACTGCTTATGCCAAACTGCTTATTTTAGGCAAATGAACTACCAAAGCAACTATCTTTTTAGGTGCATGAGAATGTCAGTCTTCAGCCCAGATATGTCGAAACAAGACTGTGTTGTATAGTGTATGTTATCTGTGATAAATACAGCAGATCAGGATGAGTGAAAGAAGAGGAAATCGAAAATGCTCTTGGGCCATAAATGATTATCAGAGTTAGGATGCCGAAGGCTGATAGCAACAGTGGTATTGGAGACGAGGCAGAGTGTAGGAAGAGAAATGAAGGAGCACTGCTACTATTAAAGAAACACAGCTATGGAGGTGCTACAAAAACTTTCCTTGCTGTTTTCTGTCTATTTTCTTTGTATTTCAGACATATAGACAGTTGGGACTGCTAGACTGTCACTACATAATCCTGTTGCTGCTACTCCTGACTGTGGGATCATCCCAGGCTATAGAAAAAGTAAGTTAACAGAAAGAAAGGAAGGAAGGAAGGAAGGAAGGAAGGAAGAAAGAAAGAAAGAAAGAAAGAAAGAAAGAAAGAAAGAAAGAAAGAGAAAGAAAGAAAGAAGGAAAGAGAGAAAAAAGAAAGAAAGAAAAGAAAAGAAAAAAAAAGAAAAGTAAGTAGGTAGGAAGCAAGAGATAATGACAATTGTGATAAAACTGTCCTCATTTGGCTTTGAAGGGACTTTGACTGCCATTTGGCACCCATAGGAATAATTTCTCACACGTTGACAAGCCAAACGTGGCACCTGATACATGAGCTGTATTCAAAGCTCTTTTTAACATCTGCAAAGTAAAAGTTGCCTATCCATTCCTTACATTTCATTGGTTTACTGCACAAAACCCATAAAAGTGTAAACACGAGCTATGAAGTGCCTAAATAACAGAGGCATCTTAATTGAATATTCTGAAAATGTAGACTACTTGGAATGATATAATAGCTGTATTATTTTGCTAATTTATATCTATTTTCAAGAAAAAATGTTTTGACATGAATAAACACAACATTATCAAGTTGACATAAGTACAGAAAACAAAGTAAAGTATGCCAAAATGAAGAAGTCTAGTAGCATGAAGTGAAGAAAATCTTTCTGTGCTGGTACATTGTGTCTTTTTGTGGGTGAGTTCTTTTCCTCTGAACTCCCCCAAACAATATCTGTCTGAAACATGATTCACTGAAAATACAAAAGTTATGGGCAAATTGCATTTTCACCTAATAGAATCACTAAGTGAAACCTCATCTTTCCACTAAAAAGACACATAGATGTCCTTGAATAGAAGAAAAGTGATGTGTTAACTTATAGCAACTTTTTCTTAGAGTTATAACTGAATCCAGCAAAACAGATTCCAGTGTTAAATGTCACTGTGGGTATCTAGGGCTGTAATTCTATTATTATCAAAGCTCACTTTGAGCCCATATTCTTGCCTTTTTCCCTTGAATATTATTCATATAAAAGACAATCTAAGAGAAAATTTATTTGTATTAAAAATTTTGCAGTCACAAATCACATTTAAAAGACTATAGTAAGTTCAGTACATTCTGATGTACAGTCCAAAATTACAGAAAAACTGACTATAATGGACACTTTCAAAAACTAACATTAAGGAAACCCATTCAGAAAAAAACCCTAGGAGCAGAAGTTATTACATCTTGATCCAAGTATCCACATTCATAGACATGTAGGATAATTTAGGTTGTAAGAGACCTTTGGGGGTCATCGAGTCCAAACCCTGCTGATAGAAGGGAAAAATTCAAAGCTAGAGCAGGTTATTTGCTCGCTGCCCAGCTGAGTTTTAAATATCTCCTGGGAGTGGATTCCACAATGTCACTGGGTAACC
The DNA here is from genome assembly GCF_964106895.1 of Numenius arquata. Classification (NCBI taxonomy): domain Eukaryota; kingdom Metazoa; phylum Chordata; class Aves; order Charadriiformes; family Scolopacidae; genus Numenius; species Numenius arquata. The sequence continues at coordinate 104,180,559 of NC_133576.1, read as the reverse complement.
TCTTCCACTGATTAGCCATCCTCAGTGAGGATTTTTATTGTTTAAATCCAGTTGGAATTTGCCTTGATGAACCTTGTGTCCACCACCTCTTGGCTTTTTGTTCTGTGCATCTGCCAAAAGTCCGTATGACCACCCATTAGGTAGCTGTGTGTGGCAACTAGATCCCCCTTAGCCCTTTCTTCTTAAGGCTGAACAAACTCAGCTCTCTCAGACTCTCGTGTCATGCACTCCAGCCCCCAACCACCATGGTGACTCTCCTCTGGACTCAGTCTACTTTGTCACCGCCTACCTTGTACTGGGCAGCCCAGCCTTGGATGCAGTAAGTCACTTGCGGTCCCACAAGTGCCAGACAGAGGGGAATGGCTACTTCCCTCAACCTATTGGCTATGTTCTTCCTAATGTAGTCCACGCTGCCATCAGCCCCATGGCACACTGCTGATTCTTGTTCAAGTTATTATCCTCCAGGAGGCCTTGTCCTTTACTGCAAACCCCACAAGTCTACCATTTCCCTGAGGCTAGAGCTGGCTCCCAGGCCATACTGGTGCATGGGGTTATTCCATCCCAGGTTCAGCACATCGCATTTCCCCTTATAGACTTCACAAGGTTTTTATTCAAGGTTTTTATTCACAAGGTATTTATCTCCAGCCTCTCAAGATCTCTCTGATTTTCAGCCTTGCCTTACAGCATCAAGTGTTCCCCAACAGAGTTTCTGGGAGTGTACTCCTTCCCGCTGCCTATTTCATTAAGAAAGGCAGTATATACTTTCAGCACTAGTATTGACCCCTCAGGTATGCCACTCATAACTTGTCATTGCTGAACTTTGAATACTGACCCACTGCCCTTTGAGTCAGATGAAGTCTCTACAATCTGAAAAAGGTAAGTTTGTGGTTCTGGATTTCATGAAATAATTATATGAGATGGGTTGAATGGGAACACTGTAGGCTCATAGAAAGGAATAGGAAGAACTGACAAAACAGACACAGGTGGGTAAGAGCATCCCCAGTGAAGAAAAAAAAAAAAAGTTATCAATTTTAAAACTGGAGAAAACCTGCAATCTTATATAGTCCCAGAGGGTTAAGGCAACACCTTTAACCCCAGAAGACCCAATTAGGGTGACTGGATTTTTCTGGGGGGGTGGAGAGGGTTGTTTTTTTTTTAAAGACAACTAATAGTGGATATTATTTTGCAGAGTTTAATAGTATTACCTCAAAAGAACAGAAAAAAATTCTCCACCTCTTCAGTTGACTTTTGATCAATAATCTCATTCCTTTCTTTCTCATGAGACCAATATAACCTTCCTGTCTTTTACAGTGTCTATACTCAGCTTCACTTTGGTCTTTCCAGCTGAGATGCACTCTCTTTCACTTCATCCTCTCTCCATAAATATAAACCCAGATGCCACCTGGTTCAATGAAACAATGTAGACTCCTCCAGTAGAGAGAAAGCTGCCTTATATACCTCATCATAAAGTGTTTAATAACCCTCTTCATGACACTAAAGATTGTTACAGGAAAAGAGGAAGATTAATTGTCGTTCATGTTTACCCTTACAAGACAAGAAAATTACCTTCATTTGTAGCATAAAAAATTTAAAGGGAGAAATTAAAAAATGTTCCTTATTAAGTACAGGAAAAGGCTACCTAAATTGTGAGCTTAATCATAAAGTGTCTTAAACAGAAGGTGACGAAGAGAGCCACATGTACATCATCCCAGAGTACTGAAGAAGATAGCAGATGTTATAGTAGGACCCCTCTCGATCATCTAACAAAGAGCTGGCTGAAAGGCAGAGCTCAAAGGGTTGTAGTGAATGGGACTACATCTGGCTGGCGACTGGTCACCAGTGGTGTTCCTCAGGGTTCAATTTTCCTCAGTTCTGTTCAATATATTTATCAATGATCTGGATGCAGGAGTTGCATGTACCATTAGCAAGTTTTCTGATGCTACCAGACTGGGAGGTGCTGTTGACTCTCTTGAGGGACAGAAGGCCCTTGAGGAGGGATCTAGATAGCTTGGAGCATTTGAGTATGATTAATGGGATGAAATTTAACAAGTTGAAATGCTGGATTCTGCACCTAGGATGGAGTAATGCCAGGCACAAGTATAAAACAGGAGAGGAGTGGCTGAAGAACATTGCCCTGCAGAAAGGGATCTGGGGTTGCTGGTTGACAGCAGGCTCAATATCAGTCAGCAGTGTGCCCTGGGAACCAAGAGGGCAAACTGCATCCTGGGATGCAGCAAACACAAGTGATCAAAATGGGTTATTATCCCGCTGTATTCAGCATTACTATGGCCTCACATTAAGTTCTGTGGGCAGTTCTGAGTCCCACAACTTAAGAAGGATGTGAAGGTCCTTGAATGTGTTCCAGAGGAGAGCAACAAAGCTGGTGAAAGAGCTGGAAGGAATGTCCTGTGAGGATCGGCTAAGGACTTTGGGCTTGTCTAGTTTGGAGAAAAGGAGGCTGGCCTCATTGCTCTATACAGCTTCCTGAAGAGGGAAAGTAGAGAGGGAGGTGCTGATCTCTTTTCCCTGGGATCAAGTGACAGGACAGAAGGGAATGGTTCAAAGCTGCACCAGGGAAGGTTTAGATTAGACATTAGGTAGCATTTCTTTACTGAGAGGGTTGTCAAACAGTGGAGCAGTTTTCCTACAGAGGTGGTTGATGCCCCAAGCCTGTCGGTGCTTAAGAGACATTTGGACAATGCCCTTAACAATGTGATTTAACTTTTGGTCAGCTCTGCATTGGTCAGGCAGTTGGATTAGATGATTGTTGCAGGTCCATTCCAACTGAAAGAGTCAATTCTATTCTACATGTCTCATAACTATCTATACCACGACCAATTCTTGAGACACTTATTTTCCTGTCCTGAGACACCTCAAAATAGCATAAAAGCTACTGTGTGTCATGGCTTTGTTCCTAGGGTTTGTACAGCCAGAACCACAAAGAACCTCAGGACAGATGTTGTGGAAAAAGTTTTCATGCACCAGGCCTAGCAGGTAATTCTGGACCACAGCAATTATATCTATTTTTTCAGCCCTTAATGAAGTGTGCTGTTGGGAAGGGTCTGAGATGAGGGATCACTGAGGGTTGTAGAGCAGTACTGCATACTCAGATCCTGCAGCTCTACCCTCATTATCTATGTGAAAATTAGACACAGGAAGATCTTGTAAGACTCATTGCCTGCTCATCTACAAAGATATATCAATGAATTTTTGTGAATAGATAAGGAAGCCTCCATTAAAAGAAAAACAGCCAGTCCTCCCCGCCCCCTTCCAATTGATGCGCGGATTTTCTGAATCACAATTAACAGGAAATAATTTAGTGAACAATATTAACAGACTACAGTTTTTAGCAGAATCTGAAAAAGTATCCAGATGGGAAATTTAGAGAGGCAGAATGTAATTATCCAGACTGGACTTTCATCAGGACACCAGGGCTAGCATCACTGTTCTGGAAAAAGCAGTGGAACCTCTAATGACCAAAAATGGTAGAAACAATGGTTTTACTCAGCATCTTCCATACAAGTGTTCTCTCACGTTCTCCTGGGGCATCTGCCTGATTGTGAATCAGAGAAAACTGTGCTTGAGCCAACTATTGAATTACCAGCAAAACTGGATGAAAAATCACCAAAAGAAATACAGGATAATTAATTTGAAGAAAATCAGCCACACCTCTTTTAATTCATTTATTTTCAATCTGTCAGTTTAAGGAATACAAGGAATGCTGTCAGTAGGCATAGTCATGGAGAGTTCAAGACTCTTATGTATTCTGCAGAAAGATATTTGCACAAACATTCACACTACATTTGCAAGTCACTCCTTAAAAGATTTTCAGGCATCCAAATAAGGAAAAGAAACAACTCCATGCAATTTATGTAATCATAAGCTACTGGTAGTGAAATCTTACTCAAAGCAAATACACTGAAGTCTGTTGACATAAGTTGATCAAACAATTCTCAACAACAGGATTTCCAAAAATCAAAGTCTATTTGTGGGTAATTTACAAGTAGTAGAAGGTCATGCTTTGTTGATAAATGATTCATTATACATAGTCTGCTCAGTACAGATCATCCACTCCATTAATAAACAGCACAGATGACAATCTAATATTTTTAAACCTCCTTTTATATTCACCCTTTCAGACATCTAGCTTTTATTACAAAGAATAAAGAATCTTCCTAGCTATGTTATTGAAAAGGTGTCCAATGTTAAAAAAGAACCTCGTTTTACCAAACCTAAGTCCTCCACCATCTACAGAGATCCACATAATTCTAACTTAGTAAAAAATGTTGATGAATTAGTCAGAGAAGAAGCAACTTCCAAATCCAAGTATTCAAATACCCTTCCTCTAGTTCCTTTGCATTTAATCCCGAGGATCTGGTCTTGTGCATTACATATAATATGAGCTCAAACACTATCACAAAGAGTGCCTTGGACATGTACTATTTCATTGCATGTAAGGTTTGATTCTGCAGCACTGAAGGCTAAAGAAACTCTTCCTTTGACATCTACAAAGGCTGTGCAAGGCTATGGTGCTTTATAAGTAGAAGATAGGTTTAAACTTACATATAAAAGTACAGTAGAGCCTTTTTTTTTTATGTAAGAAACACCACTTACTGAGAGAGCAGCTGTGTACTGCACCAGATCAAGTTTGAGTGGTTTTAAGAAGCCACCCCATGTAGAGCCCATTACAGTAATCCAATTTTGATGGATGAAATCCAAGTATACATGCTCTCCTGGTGATTTTCTGCCCCGAAAATATTTAAATACAATGAAAGAATTACAGTATTAAACAAATTTCCTTTTTGATATTCAATAGGCATTGAAATAGGAAACTCCTAAGAGCATGGCAGAGCTCTTATACTTTAACTAAGTGGTACAGTGTATATGCATAAGCAGCTCACCACCAGCAAGATTTAACAAAGTTATTCTTAATAGGCACTCTGAGTGCTTTGCCCTCATGAAGTACTGACCTTTTTCTACCTTATAATGAGCATTCATGGATGGCAAGTCACTCTGTGACCGCTACTGTACCACTTCTGCACTCTGCACGTACCACTTGCACAAAAAGCCAATGGAGTTTGCTCTTTTTTGGAATGTCATCTGAAGAAACTGGACAATTGTATGAAGCATTCTCCATAACACAAAGCAAGTCTTATTTTTCAAAAGGACATTTCATGTTAATGACTCCAAGGTGATTTCCGGTATGTATTTCATCACAGGAAAAAGAATTGGAACAATATATGGAGAAGGTAGCATGAGGAGATTGCAATGCACCAAGACTAGAATTATTCCTTTCTTCCCTCAGGTACAAGTGGTCGAAAAAATCTTGAGGATTTCAAGAATGGTGAGTGATTTTTCCTGCTCTTTTCTCTTTAAAGGATAGGAGTACCCAAAGAAAAATATGGGGTTTTTTCAGTGATCTTTTCCCCTATATGGCAGTTGTCATGTTAGTAGATGGTCAGGTTTTGCCAGCCATTTTTATTCCACTAAAATCAGTATCACAGATTACACCCAGACTAGCAAATCACAGCATCAATTCAAAATCCCCTGAATCTCTAGCAGAGTTTAGTCGCATTCTGACACCCAAACATTCACCAGTATTTCAACAGTTACCCTTTTTAGGCCTTGGCTTCTCTGTTAAGGAAATCTGCCTGAAACATTATACCTTAACATCTGTCACAACCATCAAAGGATCAAGACTTGAGATTGGTGAGCTTTGGTTATGTATCTGTAGTTGCATATGAATTACATTTTGCAGGGATAACAGAAACATAATACTATGAAGCAGGGTTATTTTAATTCTCTGTGAGAAAACCAAACTAAGAAAAAAAGAAGCTAAAAACCAATCCTAGGATTCATATGTGGTTTTGATACCATTTCTCTTGGATATGTCTTGAAACAAGTCTGGAGTTGCCCTTCTGGTCTTTCCAGTTTGTAATTTTTAATGAATAAGGATCGTATTTCTTTTTGCTTTGTAAAGTTGTCATGTGTAACCTCACCCAAAAATTGTAATGTGAAAAGCATCAAACATTTACACAATAAAAATAATTGCACATATTACCGTATAATACTGTAAAGGAAGACTGAATGTTAAGGCAAGATTTTACAAAACTGCTATTTATGATGCATGGACAAAAAACAGTGTTCTCATAAAGTTTTATTGAAATCAAAAACCTTATCTCTAGTTCATAGTTCCATCACTGAAGAAGGCATCTATACTATCACAGGTATTAAGGTCCTGGACATGAAGGTCTTAAAATATGATATTTTTTTTCATGTCATACAAATAATGACAGCTAAATTTTTATATGCATACATCTGGAGCATTCCATTTGTTTTGTAGTACTACATAGATTTTAATAAACTGACTTTTTACTGGAAAATTTACCCTTAAGATTCTTATATAACATTGCTTGCATGGGCATACATCAATAAAAGTAAAATTCTCCAATGGAATCAGGTAAACTTGAAAGATAATCAGAAATGAGAAATATATCTGCATTTTACATACATCGGTATTCTGAGAACTAATGATGAATGAATGATAAAAATAATGAACGTTTCTAATTTCAGAGCAACTTTTAAAATATGTTCCCTTCATATATCTTCATGATTCTAGCTTGTTTTCTAGAAAAAAAAAAAAAATTAACAACACATTTTATTAAAAGGAATATTTTCTGAAACAATGAAATATATCCAGAAGTTTTTGAATGAAAATTCATATCACACAGAATGATATGGGGTTGGAAGGGACCTCTGGAGATCATCTAGTCCAACCCCCCTGCCAGAGCAAGTCCACCTAGAGCAGGTTGCACAGGAATGTGCGCAGGCGGGTTTTGAATGTCTCCAGAGACAGAGACTCCACCATCTCTCTGGGCAGCCTGTTCCAATGCTCTGCCACCCTCAAAGTAAAGAAGTTCCTCCTCACAGAATCATAGAATGGTTAGAGTTGGAAGAGACCTTAAAGATCATCTAATTCAAACTCCCCCACCATGGGCAGGGACACCTCCCACTAGACCAGGTTGCTCAATGTTTAGATGGAACTTCCTATGTTCAAGTTTGTGCCTGTTACCTCTTGTCCTGTCACTGGGCACTACCAAAAAAAAACCCCAAAATTGTATTTCTTTCCTTGACTGAACATTTGTAGCTCAAACTGTATGACCAAACAGAACCACATAGATTATATCAATCATTCTACTTGAAAACAAACTAAAGCATAATTTGGAATCATTATTCAGTAAGGATATTTATAGAAGACAATCATAGAGGGTTTTTTCACAAACTGAAGAAGACATGATATTCATCAAATGCAGTTCAAAATTAATAGATAAATTATTCACAAGGTAGTAATGAATGATGCTTACTACATAACTTCCTATAGAAACAATAAAATCTAAGTTTTTTTAACAAAGTCCTGCATAATTTCATGCCTCCAAACCAACCTCTTCCCTCAACTCCTTGTCCTAACCAAAACAGTGTCTACCCCAGATTAAAGACAGTGATTGCAAGTCCATTGGGGTTAATTCTATACCAATCACTGTTTGTAAATGATATCAGATGCAGAAGTGATAAGTATGATCTCCAAATAACCATAGGTGTGTATTCTCCAAAAACATTTTAAATCAAATGTATTGATTAATGTGACTTGAACACACTTAAACATAAGCCTCTCTTACATCACTGTGAGACTTTGCTGATATCAATGGACATCGCTTAAGAGAGTGCTGGTGCAAGAAATCAAGTACTTAAAACCAACGACAACAATAAAGACATATGAATATATTTTTTAAATAAGCCTAAGTGACTCAACAACCTAGAGTAGCTTCTAAAAAAGTATATAAATATTTAGAAGCATGAGTATATTCAAAACATACCTTTGGATTGTTGCTTATATTTGAGTCATGAATAAACAGTTCTTACATAATTAGGTACTTTTGGAAATAATGACCTACATTGTTAGTTGAAATGGCATTTTACACCATTAGTGTTTGGATAATAAGAGTATGAGAGAAATTTGGGAGTATAACAGAACCTTTCATATATCAAGAAGAATTATACCATGTTTAACTTCTACTATTCTCGTCCTCTTAACTTTAAGATTCAGGGCCAGTTTCTTAGCAGGTAGGTTTCACCATAGTAGTATTCAGTCCAACCTAGCCACAACAGTCTGGTTATGTAGTGAGTTCAATGACCGAACGTTCTAAAAACAACACACTGCTAGCCACTGTTGTAAATAAATCTCTCACTATGATATACATGGGTATAAAAATATAGCCAATGACAATATATTTAGTTGGCAAATTTTCAGCAAAAACTTACCCTACAAGATAAGGAAGAGCTCATTCCATTCCCTAAAATTTACCATTCCCCTGCAAGCAGCAGCACCTAATACAGATGTAGTCAAGTGGTTAGAAAGTCCCCACCACCATCTGATCACTCTTAGAGAAGGGATGAGACTTAAGGGTTAGTGGGCTGATCCAATATGAATTTCTCACCTTAAGTGCTCCAACTCTTGACATCATCTATCTGGACTTAGGCAAAGCATTTGACACTGTCCTGCACAACATCCTGGTCTCTAAATTGGAAAGGCACGGATTTGATGGATGTATCACTCAATGGATAAGTAACTGGCTGGATGGTCACACTCAAAGGGTTGCAGTCAACAGCTCAATGTCCAAGTGGAAAACTTCCTCAGGGGTTGGTATCAGGACCGGTGTTGTTTATAACTTTGTCAATGACATGGACAATGGGATTGAGTGCACCCTCAGCAAGTTTGATGATGACACCAAGCTGTGTAGTGTGGTCAACATGCTGCAAGGGGAGGGATGCCATCCAGAGGGACCCGGACAGGCTTAAGAGCTGGTCCTATGCAAACCTCAGAAAGTTCAACCAGGCCAAGTGCAAGGTCCTGCACCTGGGTCAGGGCAATCCCAAACACAAATACAGGTTGGGCAGAGAATGGCTAGAGAGCAGCCCTGAGGAGAAGGACTTGGGGGTGTTGGTGGATGAGAAGCTCAGTATAATCCAGCAATGTGTGCACTTGCAGCCCAGAAAGCCAGCCACATCCAAGTGTGGCCAGCAGCTCAAGGGAGGTGATTCTGCCCCTCTAGTCCGTTCTTGTGAGACCTCACCCAGAGTACTACCTCCAGCTTTGTCCCTCTGCACAAGAAGGACATGAACCAGTTGAAGCAGGTCCAGAGGAGGGCCACGCAAATGATCAGAGGGCTGGAGCACCTCTGCTGTTAAGACAGGCTGAGGGAGTTGGGGTTTTTCAGCCTGGAGAAGAGAAGGCTCTGGGCAGACCTTGTAGCAGCCTTCCAGGACTTAAAGTGGGCCTACAGGAAAGATGGGGAGGGACTGTTCATCGGGGAGTGTAGTGACAGGATGAGGGGTAATGGCTTCAGACTGGAAGAGGGGAGATTTAGGTTAGATATTAGGAAAAAATTCTTTACTGTGAGGGTGGCAAGGCACTGGAACAGGCTGCCCAGGGAAGCTGTGGATGCCCTATACGTAAGGTGTTCAAGGCCAGGCTGGATTGGGCTTTGAGCAACGTGGTCTAGTGGGAGACATCCCTGTCCATGGCAGGGGGGTTGGAAGAAGATGATCTTTAAGGTCCCTTCCAACCCAAACCATTCTATGATAAGTCTGTGTTTCCTGCAAGAGCAATCCATGCAATTACATAGCAAATGTAAAGATTAGAGGACTGGATTCAGTGAGAAGTGATAACAAGACACTACGTGATTAAGTTGTATCTTTAATGAAGAATATTTTGCTCGCTACTAAATATTTTTAGTGTATGAAGTGAGGTGCAGGTCAGATGGAGACAATACTAACCACTTCAATGAAGGAAGTATAGCCTACATCCATATTCATCACATAATGAAAATGATGTTTCAGTTGGGTCGCAAGAAGATCCATAAAAAGAACCACAACAAAGAGCAGAGAGAATAAGAGCAACTGCCCTCATTTAGTAGCCCATACCTATACTATCAAAGTCACAGGGGACAGTAATTAAATTTAATAGAAATCACCCATGATTTGAAGCTGCCCTCATTTTCGGAATGCAAGGGCAAGGAATTCACTGCACAGTTCAGCTTCAATTACCCAAATTATTCAGTGTCCCACGGTAATCAGATGAAAGTGCTCGTATCATGTTAAAAGTAACACTTTTTGAGAAACATACAGAGTATCTAGATATATATGTCAAAGAAGGAAGGCAGATTAGAGAAGCTTTGATGCTCAGCACAGCTGAATTGGGTAGAAAACTTCATGAGAAGAATATTATAATAGATTCAGTTTTGAAAATTAAAATATGGGTTAAATTGGTGGACTTTTATAGGGCATTCACTTCTGTTTGACAATAAACACTGGCATTGTGTTTCCAAAAATGCTTCAGGTAGCATATAGAGGTCAACATGCAAGTAAGATGTGATGCATAGTGTTGTCCAGTAGGAAGAAGGTAAGAAGGAGCATTGGGCTGACCTGCATGCCTTTTTGACAGCTTACTGTTTCTGCCCCACAAGAATATGACAGTTATACTATGATAACTCCATTTTTATTTCAGCACTGGAGAGTCTCTCATATCTCTTTTGTTCTTTGGTTTAACAGTGATCTGGTCCATACTTGTATCCAAATCTTTTAAATATTTTTTATGGCATTTGTTCATAAGCTCGCTAGAAGCTGTCATCCTGCAAGACTGTTAGCTTCATGGTTATCAACAAACCCAGCCTTTACAGAACAAATTCTGTCATAAACAATGCATCCCAAAGTGGAACAAACAAAAAATGATGGTGACTATGCTTTACAAACAGAAGAAAAATCTACAGATTACTCATTTAAAATTCTGGGAAAGTATTTCTTATGCAGAATGGGGATACTAATAGTAGACAATTATCCTTACTATTGCAACAGTGTGATAGGGAAAATACTAATTTGCACACAACATAGATCATTGCACAGCTTGGTCATCATAAGAGGATAAGCCGTAAAAAAAAAAAAAAAAAAAAATCAGCTAAAGATTACTTCATAACTTATAAATCAACACATGGATTGACTGAGAATTTTCAAAAGGGTTTGGCAGAAAGTAATGGGGAGGATTATTGAAAAAATGACATCTTGTAATATAAAGTTGCCATCTTCTAAAAGTTTCATCTCTACAAAGATGACAGTCATCATATAATTTAACTCTAAATAGTATCCTTGAAAGCTCTTTTAATATTTAGATACAGAAAACTGTCCAAGAAATCTGTAATAAAAAAAGAAAGTGTAGGCAGAACAACAAAAGATGCATTATGATAGACCTGCAAAAGTGCAACCAATATTAAATATTTTTCTGTTCATATATGAAGCAATTCAGGAAGAAAATGGAAAATAACAACACAGAGTACATTTAGCATCTTCAAACGTATTTGAAAAAAAGACTGTAAGTAATGCTGGATAATAGCATGAGAAAATAAAATGCAAGATATAAATCTATAGGAAATGTAGAAAAGAATATAAGATAAATTATCTACATCTGCTGCAATATCAGATGATTTCTAAATAAAAAATGTAAAAAATTGTAGACGTTCAGGAAAAGAGTGATGTGTAACCCACTGAAATACCACATAAATATTGACTAGTTGTATGAGAAAAACAGGTATGCTAAGACAAGCTACTCACAGGAAAAAAGAAAAATCTTTTTTCATTTTTTAACCAGAGTGTTTAGTCATTTATAGCAATGGATTAGTATCTAGATTATAATAGCTTGTAAAATAAGGTTTAAGCAAAAGAAATGAATATATACCCGTATTGATATTTAAATGCTAAATACAAAATAATAACACTCTAGTTATATGTTAGTAAATAATACTTTAGTAAAATAAATATGACAAAAAATTCTGGAAAGACTATATTACCATAGATCTATATTTTTTAAACATGTTTTTATTACAGCACATTGAGCATTTGTTGCTGTACCTTGAAATCTACAAAGCTTCAGGATGATCAATGATCGTATCTTGCTACTGTGCAAAGATTTGACGTACTTTTTTCCACTACCTTGCACCTTTCAGCACCAGTTATCTGCATTTTTGCAAGGCAACAGTAAACAAATTTTAAAATGACACTATTCCATCTGAAAACACTGAAAAAATTAGAACACATCTGCAAAGGAGAAGAGCAGAATCTAGATCATCTGGAGCAAAAGCTAAGCACAATTCTTTGTCTTCTGATACCCAGTTTAAAGGATAACTTAGATTCCTCTATCATTTCCGTGTTCTCATCAAGAAAGAATTTAAGGTATGCAAACCGGCAAAGGAACATCACATAAGTCCATTTAACTTACATATACTATTATTAGTTCCTTCCTTAATGAAAACATTATTATTTTTATTATGCCTACCTTAAAGACTTGATTTATTTTTAAAAAAATTACAAAAATATTCTAAAACCATATTAAATGAACTGTTTTCCTGGCTCTAATTTTGCAACACCCTTCTCCTTTCTAATTGATCCTTATGTACATTTTTGGCTGTTGAATCTTCCATCCAGGCCACTAAAGGAGTTTTAAAGAATTTGCCTTGCCGCAATGCTCATGACAGAGCCAATTTGTTGCAACAGAGATTTCAGCATTCTGTGCAGTGACTCTCAGAACAAAGCAAAACATAAGCAGTATTAGAGATACTGTCTTAAAATCTGGCACCATGTTCAAAGATTGATCTGTATAATACATCCTGTCCTTAAGCACAACTCTGAATGTCATTCCTATTAATTCAAAGGTCCTTTCAAAGACCAACCTAGCTGCATTTTATATTTTGCTGCTTTTATAATGAAACTCTTTATACCCAAACCAGGTACTGCAACACAGCACTATTCTGTCTGCTGTAATCCACTATTTCCTCAAAGAGATATATAGAGAGATATATCAATATGTCAATTATCTTTAATTAAATGAATATCATCTCTTTAGAATCAGATCTCTGCCAAAAAAAAAAAAAAAAAAAAAAAAAAGTGTTGCAAGTTGGCTAGCCAACCCTTCATCAATTGGCTGATCGCTGACAGCTCAGTGGTACATGAATCAAGAGCCAGAAAGTCATTTGCTAACATATCGGGAAAATTATTTCTGGCACCAAACTGCACCTGCATGTGATAAGAAAATGATTCTATACATCTCCACATCCAGTGCAATGAGACCAACAGAACAAGTCTGGTTGTCAAGTCTTGTCACTGAATTAATATGGCAGTGAAAAATATTTGATTTCTCTAAATAAATACTAATGAACAAAAATAAGAACAGCAAATTGATACATTTTGAAAGTCAGTAGATAGCATTTACAAAAGACCCTAAGTAGCTTAAAAGCTAAAAATCACTACTGAAAGGAAAAAATAAAGACTTCTGTATATATATCTCCCTAGAGGAGGGACATCCCTGAATTTTAAGAGTGGCAAGACTGAAGACATATGTTTTAGCATTTCTTTATTGAGTAGTTAGTTCAAACCTTTCCTCCTCTTCTTTGAGTGCAAAGGGCCCCTTACATCTTTCTGCAACCCCCATTCCTAGACAGTGTATATGACTGCAGACCTATGAATTTTACCATGGGACTAGGCAGACAGAAGTTAGGCAACCTTGTGTCTTTGGGATGGTTTTAAATCATTTGAGTACCTAAGTGAGAACTTATGGGTAGAATTCAGAGCAAGTGATATCACCAGTGTAACCTCAAGCACTTCATTGAGGTACCTAAAAAGATTACCTTAGATTCCTTCTGCACAGAGAAAAAGCACTCCAAGAAGATAATTTATCTCATTAACATCATGTTGTCTTTCTTCATGGAATACTAAGTTTACAGCAATGGGTTCTTGACTTCTGTGTCTCTGTTAGAAGGGGTGAATTTTCTAGGGGTACATTTCCTAGGACAAACTATCACCTAAATTATTTTATCCATATCTCCCACTATAATATAACAATAATCTGCCTTCCTAGGACTGTATTTCTAAGTGTGTTTGGAGCAGCTCATATCTGTGTATCAAGGTGCCTGTCTCTTGCTTCAGCTTAACTAGGAAGAAATACAGCATTCTGCCTGAGAATCCCTAAGAAGTAGGATGAGAAGTGACCTGAGAGCACATGAAGCATTCACTCCCAACATGAGGTAGCTTATTTTATTATTATTATTTATTTACTTGTTTATTTAAATAACTTTTTGCTCTGTTGTTCTATTGATGATGTATGTTTTTATAACAGCATCTGAACATTACAAACACACTTTGAGGAGATAGGGTTACTAATCTCTGCATCGTGAAGTAGGCTATGGCTCCATCATTCCACATCTGAAACTATGTTACTGTGCAGAATTTGAGAGCCCTGCAATCAGAATCAGAGAATAAGTCCTTCTTTCCAGGAGTGTTTATTCAATTTATGTTAAGATGTTTCTTGAAAAACAAATAAAGAACCAAACAATACAAAAGAACCTAGAAATCACCAGGAAAACAGAAGCCTGAAGTCCTCGTTTGCTAAGCAATAGGATGCAGGGTCACAGCCCTTTCATCTTCTGGTACGTCTTGCACTCCCATCCTCATGAACCAGCATCAGTAAGGCTAACATATTCTATAGCCTGTTAAGTGTATTATTCTTCTAGTACGTATAGAAAGGTGGTATAAGGAGAGCACAGAATATAGATAACCTTTTTCATAAAGGAACTATTTTTAACACTGGACCCAACATTTAAAAAAAGAAAAAAAAAAAAAAAAACAAAACTAGCAAGTACCTTCTTTTCAGTTTTCAAGGTCCTTCATGGTCCTGTCCTTTGACTGTACACTGCTGAGTATTTCTGATTTTGCTCTCCAGCAAAACTGTTTTTGGGGAAGTTTACTACATCCTATAGCCACATAGAATCCGCATTGATCAGGGCTCCCTCTAACCTACCTAATCCTCTAACAAATTTCCAACAGGTGTTGCCACAAACATTTCTGCAAATCTTCATACCATGCTACAAAGTATGCAACACATATTCTCAGACCTATGCTGCAAAATTATGTTCTAGTGGACTGTAGGCTTTTGTATCTTAGTCATAGAATCATAGGATCATAGAATGGTTTATGTTGGAAGGGATCTTAAAGATCACCTAGTCCCAACCTCCCTGCCACAGGCAGGGACACCTCCCACTAGACCAGGTTGCTCAAAGCCCCATCCAGCCTGGTCTTGGACACTTCTATGGATGGGACATCCACAACTTCTCTGGGGAACCTGTTCCAGTATCTCACCACCCTCATAGTGAAAAATTTCTTCCTGGTATCTATCCAGTCTCTCAGTGAGAACAGTGACAAGTGATAGGCAGTCTGAATTTTGCCTGTCTATTCAAGAGAGAGCCAGTCTTAAACAATGTAGAAGCCAAGCCATTCTGCACTGTTTAGTCTCTGGAACAAGAGCTTATTTCCTGGGGCACATTCCTAAAGAAACCAGGGCGTTGCCAGGAGCAACCACAGGAGATTTAAATGGGCCTGGGGGGCACCACTGACAAGCAGTGCTGCAAAAAGAGTGGGCAAACAGGTCATGGCACGTCAGCCAGGGCATGGCACGGAGGATTGCATAGGGCACACATGAAGGGCCCGACAACCTGCTTGTAGATCCACAGCCCAAGGAAGTGCTCTAGGTCTCTGTCAAAATGGTGGGCACTGTACAGCACCAGTGCTCCTACAGAGAAAGCCCCTGAGATGTCTGAAGCATCCACCAGACTGTACTGGTAAAGGAGATTTCAGTACAGGTGGTAGGTTGCAGCAAGTGACCAGACTCTTCTGGTGAAAAGGTAAATAACTGTATAAGCTGTGCACAGGTTGATGATCTGTCATGCCAAGTAGCCTAGTTGCAGGAAACAGTTAAAAGTCTGTGAAGTATTAGAGGAGCCAAGATGGAGATAGATAGGTGGTTTCATAATCATGTTCCTGTAGGAGACACCACTGAGAATCAGGCACCTTGGACACTGATGACCAACTAAAGCAGGACTCCACTTCAGACTCCACCCTCCAGCATCACAACTGTAAACAGATATGAAGCTTTAACAGCTATAGACACTGATAAGCAAGGTCTATAAGGGAAAACTGTACCAGCAGCACACAGTGGATACCATGAAATGAAACGAGTGCTAGTAGTGGGTGACTCTCTGTTAAAGGACACTGACTTTACAGGAAGTCATGAGAGGTATGCTGCCTTCTGGGAGCTAAGATTCGAGACATTGCTGAGAGGGTGCCACAACTTGTCAAGAGCATGGACTACTATCCACTGTTACTCTTTCATGTGGACATGAATCACGCTGCAAGCCAGAACCTGGGCAGAATTAAGGAAGACTATAAAGCCCTGGGAGTGCAAGTGAAAAATATTGGTGCCCAAGCTATCTTTTCTTCCATTTAACCAGTTGGTTTCTGCAGAGCATTGATGATAACTTTTTGACATGCATGGTGAAGAAACAAAGGAGAGGTATGCTGTTGGAGCTCTTACTGACAAACGACTGGCTGGACATGTGAAGGTTGGGGGCAGCCTTGGCTGCAATGCCCATGAGATGGTGGAGTTCAGAATCCTGCATGGAAGAAACAGGGCAAAAAGTAGTACTACAACCCTGGATTTCAGGAAAGATAACTTTGGCCTCTTCAAAGACCTACTTGGAGGAATCCTATGGGTTAAGGCTGTAGAAGGTAGGGGAGGTCCAAGAGAGCTGGTTAATATTCAAGCACCACTTCCTCCAAGCTCAAGATCGGTGCATCTCTATGAGTAAGAAATCAAGCAAAGGATGCAGAAAACCTGCATGGATGAGCAAGCTGCTTCTGGAAGAACTCAAATAGAAGAAGGAAGTTTACAGAATGTGGAAAAAGAGACTGGCCACTTGGGAGGAATATAGGAGCATTGTCAGAGTACACAGGGATGCAACGAGGGAGGCTAAGGTCCACTTGGAATTAAATCTGGTGAGGGATGTCAAGGACAATAAGAAGGGCTTCTTAAGTACATCAGCAGCAAAAGGAAGACTAGAGAAAATGTGGGCCACTGGGCCCTAGTGATGGAGGATACAGAGAAGGTGGAGTTACTGAATGCCACCTTTACTTCAGTCTTTACTGCTAAGGCCATCCCTCAGGAATCCCAGATCCTGGAGGTAAGAGAGAGAGTCAGGAGAAAGGAGCACTTTCCCTTGGACAATCAGGATTGTCTTAGAGATCATTTAGGCAAACTCGACACTCACAAATCCACGGACCCTGATGGGATGCACCCACAAATGCTGAGGGAGCTGGCAGATATTATTGCAAAACCACTCTCCATCATCTTTGAAAGGTCACAGAGAATAGGAGAGGTGCCTGAGGACAGGAGGAAAGCCCGTGTCACTCACTTCAAAAAGGGCAAGGAGGAGGACACAGCAAACTATAGGCCCATAAGCCTCACTTCCATCCCTGAAAAGGTGATGGAACAGCTCATTCTGGATGTCATCTCTAAGCATGTGGAGGAAAAGAAGGTTATCAGGAGTGATCAACATGGACTCACCAAGAGGAAATCATGCTTGACCAATTTGATAGCCTTCTATTATGGCATGACTGGATGGGTAGATGAGGGGAGAGCAGTGGATATTGTCTACCTTAACTTCAGAAAGGCTTTTGACACTCCCCTAGGTCTCACATAACATCGTCATATATAACTTAGAAAGTATGGGTTAGATGAGTGGGCAGTGAGGGTTATTGACAACTGGCTGAATGGCAGAGCTCAGAAGACTGTGATCAGTGCCACAGAGTCTAGTTGGAGGCCTGTAACTAGCTGTGTCCCCAGGGGTCAGTAATGGATCCGGTCTTTTTCAACATCTTCATCAATGACCTGGATGAGGGGATATAGTGTACCTTCAGCAAGCTTGCTGATGACACAAAACTGGGAGGAGCGGCTGACACACCAGAAGGCTGCACTGCTGTTCATTGAGATCTGGACAGGCTAGAGATCTGTGTGGAGAGGAACCTAATGAAATTCGACAGGGGCAAGTGAACCTAGGGAGGAATGACTCCATGCACCAATACAGGTTAGGGACTGACCTGCTGGAAAGCAGCTCTGCAGAGAAAGACCTGGGAGTCCTGGTGGACAGCAAGTTGATCATGAGCCAGCGATGTGACCTTATGGCCAAGAAGGCCAATAGTCTCCTGGGGTGCATTAAAAAGACTGTGGTCAGCAGGTTGAGGGAGGTTACCCTCCCCCTTTACTCTGCCTTAGTGAGGCCAAATCTGAAGTACTGTGTCCACTTCTGTGCTCCCCAGTTAAAGAAAGACAAGTAACCGCTGGACAGATTCCAGTGGAAGGCTATGAAGATGATCAGGGGACTGGAGCATCTCCCTTATAAGAAAAGGCTGAAAGCCCTGGGTCTGCTTAGCCTGGAGAAGAGAAGACTGAGAGGGGATCTTACCAATGCTTATAAATATCTAAAGGGCAGGTGTCAAGAAGATGGAGCCTGACTCTTTTCAGTGGTGCCCAGCAACAGGACAAAGGGCAACAGACACAAACTGGAACACAGGAGATTCCATCCAAACAGGAGGAAAAACTTTACTTTGGGGGTGACAGAGCACTGGAACAGGCTGCCCAGAGAGGCTGTGTAGTCTCCTTTTCTGGAGAAATTCAAAACCCTCCTGGGCATGAACCTGTGCAACCTGCTCTACGTGGACTTACTTAAGTAGAAAGGTTGGACTAAATGATCTCCAGAGGACCCTTGCAACTCATACCATTCCTTGATTTTGTGATTCTGTTTCACCTATTCTTTTTGAAGAGGAGAGGCAGATAGCTCCTCTGAAAAGGTGCAGGACTCTTGATTCCAGATCAATATAGGTTTCTCCTTGCAACTCTATGCTATATAGAGTGCACCCTCAGCAAGTTTGCCGATGACACCAAGCTCGGTGGCGCGGTCGACACGCTGGAGGGAAGGGATGCCATCCAGAGGGACCTGGACAGGCTTGAGAGATGGGCTTGTGCAAACCGCACAAAGTTCAACCAGGCCTGCACCTGGGACATGGCAATCCCAGGCGCAAATACAGGTTGGGCAGAGAATGGCTGGAGAGCAGCTCTGAGGAGAAGGACTTGGGGATACTGGTGGATGAGAAGCTCAGTACAATCCAGCAATGTGTGCACTTGCAGCCCAGAAAGCCAACCACATCCTGGGCTGCATCAAGAGAAGTGTGGCCAGCAGGTCGCAGGAGGTGATTCTACCCTTCTACTCTGCGCTTGTGAGACCCCACCTGGAATACTGTGTCCAGCTTTGGAGTCCTCAACACAGGAAGGACATGGACCTGTTGGAACAGGTCCAGTGGAGGGCCACGAAGATGATCAGAGGGATGGAGGACCTCCCCTATGAAGACAGGCTGAGAGAGCTGGGGTTGTTCAGCCTGGAGAAGAGAAGGCTCCAGGGAGACCTCATAGCAGCCTTCCAATATCTGAAGGGAGCCTACAGGAGAGCCGGAGAGGGACTCTTTGTCAGGAGATGTAGTGACAGGACAAGGGGTAATGGTTTTAAATTGGAAGAGGGGAGATTTAGATTAGATATTAGGAAGAAATTCTTTCCTGTGAGGGTGGTGAGGCACTGGAACAGGCTGCCCAGGGAAGTTGTGGATGCCCCATCCCTGGAAGTGCTTAAGTCCAGGCTGGATGGGGCTTTGAGCAACCTGCTCTAGTGGAGGTGTCCCTGCCCATGGCAGGGGGCGTTGGAACTAGATGATCTTTAAGGTCCCTTCCAACTCTAACCATTCTATGATTATATGATTCTATGATTCTGTATGTCTGAGCTTTGCTAAAGTGGACACAGTGAAGGCATATTCTGGTGTTTCCCAGTAAGTAGGTCTAAATTGCTTCCAACTCACCATACTCATTGCTGGAATCTGAAGTACCTATGAATTCTGAAAATTGCTCTGGACTGTAAGAACTGGGCTTTTTATTTTATATAGCCTACAGACTCATTTTGAATTGGATCCAAAAGTCTTAGTAATTTTTGAAAATGGTCTTCAAGTCTAGCATTCAGTATCTTCAAGTGGTTTTATGTTTTTTCTATAGGATTGAACAGATTATTATAGAATTAATATTCTTGTAACACTGTGATAAGTAATAAAACTGCTTTTAAAAAGGTACTGTTCATCTGCAGTGGTTTGATTGGAAATTTTAAACTTGAGTAGTATAATGTCCTTGTCCAGATTCGTTATTAATGCTTAAACATTCTAAGTTGTCCAAGTGCAACTGCAGTTATAGAAGTAATGAAAAACTCTTCAGCCAGGAATGCAATTTTAAAACCTTCTTTTGCATTCAAAGACCTTTAAAAAAAAGGCAAAAATACTTTTTGATGTTTTCAGATACCAAATTTTAGCCCACTGGTCATTTCTGTTGTGAAGTTGTGAATAACTGGGACACTGAAAACACTTTCCACTACCAAAATCTGAACAAATATTTTTATAAAGACAGAAAAGAACAGCATTCTAAACATTTCATCATTTTGAGGATAATGTATAATGGCTCACTGCAGTATTTATTCCTATTATGAAAACATTTTATATGTGGGGTCAGATAAAATATACATTTTAATTCTTGGATTAATTCTTAGTTCAAATTTAAATTATCTTAATTAAGTTTCTCTTGGAAATGACTTAAGGATATTCAAATCAGGGTCATTTTATTTCTCTGTGATGGGAGGAAAGTCATTGGACCAGATGATAATATAGACTTTAGAGATATCTACGTCTGATAGTCATTTAACACTGCACCTACAATCAGTACACACCAATGGGCATTTCTTATGTGCGATTCATTTGCTGTCACATCATATGAATGACATCTTTGAAAGTGCCTCCATCTTTCTAGTGATAATAAACAAAGTATAAGACAATTGTGTATCTGAGCCTATTTGAAATGCAAATGACTACATTTTAGATATCTCAGAATAATTTGATTTTAATCCTCCCCAGATATCCAAAATTATTTTAATGACTTTTATACTATGTACAACCTAATTTAATTTCTAAATTATTTTTTTAAATACATACCGTATAAAATGATGAGTTACAAATACGAGGCTTTTTTCGAACAAAAGTAGGCTGGCCCATAATAAGTTCTTTCTCCTTTTAGAGAAATTAGTAGTAAATTCAATACTTGCATGAGGACTAGGGCCAATACTACTTGTGACCAAATTATTTTTATCTGCACAAGAAGTCATGCTGAGCTAGGACAGAACAAATGTCCTTATTCTCCTGCACTTCAGGTCTGTTCTACAGGAAATATGTTCAGGAAAGAATTAGGGATTTCAATCAGCTAAATCATTGACAAATCTCATAATCTGCTTCACATGGTCTGGTCATGAATTTATTTCATAAAATAAAGTGAAACTTCACTTTGAAAAATTTGAAGTTCTCAGCTCTGAACTTCCAGACTTTCAGAAAGTTTAAGTCCTACGCCAATTGACTGAAAAAGCCATTTACACCAGCACAAATGGAAAAGCAGATATACTGGTTTTAATGTAATAAAATATAAGAACAACACTGCCTAACAGCTATATTGCCATGATTTTTCATCACTCCTAGCTTGCACTATGTGTGACAATAACTATTTAAGTCTTTGCATCTTACTTCCAGGAGGCTTTGAGCCATAAATTACAGTAGTTCACAGGAGACTAGTATTTGGACTGCCCTATGTCCTTTTGGTCTCAGGCTATGTAAAATGTCCTTAATGGACTGGAAACAGTTAAAAGGCAAAAAACCACTTTAGTACTTCCTCTCCTACTTGAAGGGAGGTGAGTAAGCCCAAGAGACAAGCAGGTAATTTATAGTTAAACATTTTCGTTTGATCTGTATATTGCTTTTTCTATTTTGAGTTAATTTGATTAAGTATGCACAAAGGGGGAGCCAAAGGAGAAAGGTTTTTCTTCAGGCAGCCAGCCAGGAAACACAGTAGCAGAGACCTAATTTTTTATTATTATTATTATTGATCAATCTCCAAGTGATACACATAATTGACTCAAAATAACAGAGGAGCTGAATTAAATGTGAAATATTCAAGCATATTTAACATGGGGTTTTCCAGTGCTAAGAGCTTGGATAGTTTGAACTACTTTCAATACCACAGAATATGTAGGTAAAATTGTATTATGGCTTCACAAATTATTTTATGTCAGCTGAACTTCAATAACTGACAATATGGATGCTGTTACCCCACTGCAAATATGAAGAAAAATACTGCAACTTATGTCTTCTCTTGTTAAGACTTAAGCAAATGCATTTCATATTACATTTCCTGTCAGTTACACAATCAAAGTACAAAGTAATTACCTACATCCGATTTAGTCATCTAGATGCCTTTCATAAAGCACAGGGAGAAATGGCAGCTGTGTGGAGTGATTCATCTCATTCTAAAGTAGATAGCCAAAATATATCAGAAGAAATATGCCTTAAAAGTACCTATTCCTTTTTTACTAGGGACCCTGCCAGTTTAGATGCAGACCTCTAACCAAATTTGCACGAGACAAACTCAGCCACAGTTACAACAGCTCAGCTTACATACCATAATTAATCTCTGGCAATAATTCATTTGTATGTTTGAGCTGGGAAGACTTTTTCTATGTAAAGACAGAAAAATGTAGTGTTGGCTCAAAGTACTTATTGCCTATATACACCCCACATTGTCTTCCTTGCCCTGACTGTGAAAACATAAAAACATGATGAATCATGGGTTAGAGAACTGCCACTCACTTCAGTCCTTCTGTTGCTCCAAGGGGACACAGGTCTATATCCTCCATGGTAAGTGAAACCTGTGGACAGAAGAAGACCCCAGTCGTAGCTTCATAAATTGTAAGTTCAGAATACACACTGCTTTTAACTGCCTTCAACAGGAAATATACAATGGTGTAACCTGGTAAGATAACTAATTCTGGTCTTGCCTATATTGCCATCTTTCCACCAATTATATACTTTTATAATTTTTTATAGTTAGAAACTGTGAAAGATTGGACAGCAAAATTGGACTAGGCGTACATCTACTAGGTATGTACACAGTAATGTGGCAAAGAGGAGCTGTTACAAAACAAAGCAACCAAAACTAATAAGAAACAGACAATCATCATCTGTTAGGTTAGCCAAAAATTTGCAACGTTTGCTCATTCTTCAAATCTCCGTTCTAGCACAGAAAGATTTAATCTCTAGTTGATGGGTCAACCTCACACAAAAAAACCAGACTTCTCTGACACAAAACATTAATGTATATAGTGTCTAGACTAACATTTTACCAGGACAGATGTTACCACAACTCAACTACCAATCAATTTACACCAGTTACAGGAAGAATATGAATTAACTATTGCAAGAAGGTAAAAGAATCCTATGCTTCATATATAAAATATATAAACTGCTATATTCTGGGTAGTTTAGAAATTATTCAAAATGTTTTAAAAGAACATAAACAGTATATAATTTATCTTAAAAATTAAAATAGCTCTTTCACTGCCAAACAAATATTGCTGTCGATGCCTCGTCTAAGGCTGTGATTAATGGTATTTAGAAACAATACTGCTGATATATAATATGTTTTGCAGGGTGGATTCTGGATCTTAGTTACTTAGGAGATTATCTGTTAATTGCTGCTTTTCATTTGAATTCATAACATCACCACTGTAGCAACAGTTAAGTTGTATTTAAGGATGCACTTCATTATAATCCCATGTTTTCAGAGGCTTATAACTTTATATAAATTATCTGCTCATAAAGTTATTCTCAGCCCAAAGAAGGCATTTTGGAACAGTCTGACACAACACTATTTGACTGCTTAGTATTTGCATGTTCAAAAATGTGCTGCTTCTTTTGCCTCCTTTTTGATGATACATTAACATACTTGTCAACTTATGGTGTGCAAAACTCCCCAGGATTTTTAAGGCGCCAGCTTGCAGTTCTCAACAAGTAGAAATGCTTCTGACACATTTGGGAGTCTGCTTAGAAATAACACAGGTTTAAGTGTTGCTCAATTTGGGAAAGGTCAGTGATACTTGAAACTGCCCAAAAGGAGCAATGACACTGAAGAAACTATCGAGGTTTGTTACATTTTCCAAGCAGTCAAAAGGGACCAGTCCACCGGCATAGAAAATTCTGCTTCTGCCTTTTTCCCTCTCAAAACAAAGTAGACATAAATTTGTTTATACTGGCTGGAAAAAATATTTACCTGTCCTAAACAATTATTATCCTGTAAGGATACTACAGCTAAACAGGTGACCATGCGTATCAACATCTGACACTTGGCCACAGCTCACTGGGCTTGAGTCTAGGCATTCTGCAATGAAATATGGGTCTAGACATCTAGCTGCTACTCTCACGTGATCCCCGGTCTAACAGTTTAGTGACAGTGTCAAAGTAATTAAGCACTTCAGAAAAATGGCTGTAGAATCTGAGCTGGCCTCCTGAATAACGCCGATGAGGCACGGGCTGTCAGGTCCTCACATTTGCTTAGAAGAAAACCAAAACCATCGATGTCAGAGTCACTGGGAATTTGCAGATGTAGAGGGAAAGGAAAAAAAAAAACAACTAAACAAACAAAAACCCCAAACAAACGAAACAACTCAGCCTTGGTATGATTTGGGCTTCCAGCACTTGCTGGATCTTCACAAAAATGAAGCTGTATACACCACAATGAGAAACAATGGTCACAAACAGAGGTGCTATCACAAGAGGTATCCCCCTGGTCTTACGAGGCTGTCACTCTACCTGACATATACTGTGAAGTAATAAGCAACACCTTCTCCAGATCCCAGAAAGGAGGGAGATAAATGGCACTGAATTGGCTGTGTTTCCCAAAAATGTCTCAGACAAGCTACAGCCGCAGCAGGCTGAGCAGCTGAGCCCTTGGAGACTGGGCTCAGAGTCTCAGACAGAAAGGGAAGATTTATTGCCATCTGGTAACAATGATGCTGATGTCTCAGAGAGACCCACTAGGCTACACAGCAGCATCTAGCAACTCTAAAAACTAGAGGGACGTAATTAGGTAGCTTAATTACTGGGCTGCTTATAAAAGTTGGAAATTCTACATTATGTTTATAGTATTGTTACAGTTATGTTTGGCAGGAGGAGAAGGATATGGGAAACTGAAACTTTAAGAGGCTAAGATGAGCCAAACCGAAGCACTCACTGTCATCTGCTGTCTTGTTATATTATTCAGGGACTCCTGTTATACAGCATGCATCGCCTAAGACTCAGATGCTGAATGTAGCAACCTTCTATCATGCTGCTTGGCACTGAGTGACTGCTGAAAAACACAGCAACCTTGGTGGCTGACAACATCTATATATTCACAGGACTGCTACAGCATGAACAGCTTATAGTACACGTTTCTCTACTCTGCCTCTACCAAAATATGACTATACTCCCAAGCTTCTTATAGGCGTACAGCAATATAGGAAACTCTATTCCCATTAAAATGCCTGGTTCTCTACAGACTGCTAATTATTAATAGCAGTGGTGGCAGCAATTTGAGGGAGATAAATACTCCTGTAATTTTGGGTAGAGGTTTGAGACAGCATGGCAGAGAAGAGAGACAAATGACTTTTTTGTGCTTGCATCCATAACCTCTTAGCAAACCCAAAAAATATTGTTGGGCAAATAGGGTTGACAGCCACACATCAGACATACAGAATTCAAAGGATGCAACAAAACCAGAAGCTGACTTCCAAGTCTTGAGCTTTTGTAGTTTCCACATCAAGACCAAATATGAATATGAAATGTTTTATTAGTTTTCACTAGAAATCTCCAACTGGAAGGTCAAACTAGCTGGAAATCTGAAATTCGATGTAGAAATTTGGTGTCTTACTGCCATTTTTATTCTCATATTTACTGATCAATCATTGCATGAAATCTCCCACAGTTCCTGAACAATTCAACAGTAATTGATCTGCCTGTTTACATAGAACACTAAATGGCTTTAAACATGCTAATATGACTCCAATAGTACATTTGCTCTTGAGAAGCCATAGAGTAACAGCTTTGTAAGCCATATAGAGCAGACCCAACTAACAGGTGAGTATATTTCAGTTTCAAAATTGTGTGTCACACAACCAATGTATATCATATGTAAATGAATACATTTATTGAAGGAAAGAACTATCCGCATTATAGCATCTTTCCTGGTTTTGTTTTGGTTTGGTTGGGTTTTTTTGTTTGTGGGTTTTTTGTTTGGTTTTTTTTTGTGGGTTTTGGGTTTTTTTTTAATTCTAAAAGGCATGAATAAGAGACTTGAAGCCAAATTCAGTGTCTGGAGAAAGCACTCTACTATGTTAACCCAGCAGCGAAAGGAACAGTAAACAGCTATCGTCAAAATAATCCTTCAGGATTCTGCAGAGCATAAGACAATTACTCATTTTGAGGTGAAGCCCTTACCCTTTACCCACCTTTTTTTCATAGACCCAGATCCAATTTGTTTTTCTTCCAGACAATAACCTGCTTTATTTCACTTTTGAACTCCAACAAACACAACTGCTATGCACATTAACTAGGGTTCTGTGTCAAGGGGCACTGAAAATATGCTAGTATTGTTGAAGAGACAAATGGAAAAGCCTTTATTTGGCAGGGTGTTCTTGTCAACAAAGAACAAACATAAAGGACCCACATGAATGCTGAAAAGCTTAACCAAAAAGGGAATCACATGGAATGGTATTATTTTAGAAGCTCTAAAAAATGTCTCAGAAGTACCTAGCAGGCAAACGAGGACATTTTTTTGCTTGTTTGTTAGGGCTTTTTTGTTGCATTTTACAACATAATCTGAAGCCTAGGAACACGTTATAGTGCTTTGTACTAGAATTTAAGACTTGGTAAGTGTCTGTATTTTGCATAAAACTATTGGATGAGGCTGTGCTTTCTGGCATAGCTTGCCACTGTTTGATAGCATTTTAAAAGCATACTGTGCTTGAACTATCAACATACAATATTTGTTAGTTTTATGCTCCACAAGTTACTTTGTTATGTGCAATGGAATAATTACTATGAAGTTTTGTATTGTAGCACTTTTGTCACAGTTGTTTATTAGATATGGAGCCTCATTTTGAACTTTTTATTTGCTTTCAATGCTGTCAGTTCCGTGGCATTTGTAATGTACTGCAATTTAATTGGAAATTGGACCAGACAACATTAAAGGAAATTTTGGTGATTCCAATCATTAAAATTTTCCCTTGTAAAGAACCCTAAGTGGGGTTCTTTACAGGGTGCTTATTTGTTTGATTTGTGCTTAAAGGATATGTTTATTTAAATCCATTTCATTACATAAAGCACAGGAAAAAAAGGTAGTATCTAGTGGGTTTTCTTTCAATCATTTCAAAACACTAACGTTATGACATGAATACAAATGTGTAACATAGAGTCATAGAATGGTTTGGGTTGGAAAGGACCTTCAAAGGTCATCTAGTCTAACTCCCCTGCAATGAGCAGGGACATCTTCAACTAGATCAGGTTACTCAGAGCCCCATCCAACCTGACCTTGAATGTTTCCAGGGATGGGGCATCTACGACCTCTCTAGTCAACCTGTTCCAGTGTTTCACAACCCCCATTGTAAAAATGTCTTCCTTATACCCAGTCTCAATCCACCCTCTTTCCATTTAAAACCAACGCCCATTGTCCTATTGCAACAGGCCCAGCTAAAAAGTCTCTCCTCATCTTTCTTATAAGCCCCCTTAAAGTACCGAAAGACTGCAATAAGGTCTCCCTGGAGTCTTCTCTTCTCCAGGCTGAACAACTCCAACTCTCGGTCTTTCTTCATAGGAGGTGTGATGTGCTCCATCCCTCTGATCATTTTCGTGGCCCTCCTCTGGACCTGTTCCACCAGGTCCACATCTTTCCTGTGCTATGGGCCCCAGAGCTAGATGCAGTACTCCAGTCCTCAGCACGCACTGGAGTGATTACCTCAGCACATCAGAGACCTAACCCACTTGGAGCTCCTGAAGGCAGATGCAGGTCTGCAGACCCAGCACAGCAGGTCGATGTGGTTCTTCTCAATGGTCTCAGGGCTGGGCATGATGGGCTCCTCTCCTGTGGGATGTGAGGACTAGCTAAGGTCTGTGTCATGAAGTAAAGGAGTTGTAGAAAGAGGTAAGAAGGCTGTACAGCATCAGGGATGATGAGAAAGATGTTGACTGGATCTTCTCTGAGACCCTGCAGGACATAAGAGTCTGACCCTCAGTTACACTGAAGGAAGGACAGGCAGAGCCTGTGACTATTGAGGTGGGAAATGGAAACTCCCAGGATACAAAGACTGGGAGCTCATGAGTTCTGTCACCAGGAGGACAACTCCTGCTCCACCTGCAGATCTGCAACTAGAGATTAAAGCCAGTCACTTACAGTAAACTCTAGTGGTGGATACTGGGTGCGATACTCTTTTAACATCTTCATTAATGACCTGCACTACAGGACAAATTGCACCGTCAGCACTTTCACAGATGATAGAAAACTCTGTGGGAATGGCCGATACGCCAGACAGTTGTGCTGCCATTTAGAGGGAACTCTACAGGCTGGAGAAATGGTTCAACAAAGAGAAATGCCAAGTCCTGAGGAATAATTCCGTGTATCAGTACAGACTGGAGCTGGAAAGTAGCTATGCAGAAAAGGTCCTGAATATCCTCAAGTTCAGCATGACCCAGCAATATGCCCTTGCAGCAAAGGAAAACTGCCTCCTGGACTGCATAAGGCATCACCAGCAGGTTGAAGGAGGTGTTCCTTCCCCTCAGCACTGGTGAGGTCACACCTGGAATACTGTCTCCGGTTCTAGACTCCCTAGTACAAGAGAGACAGTGACAGACAGGAGTGAGTCCAGCATAGGATCATGAAGATGATTAAGGGACAAGACACTTACGTATGAGGAGAAGCTGAGAGAGTTGGGATTGTTTAGTCTGGAACAATATGTATAAATACCTGAGGGAGATAGGAGGTGTTAAATAAGACAGAGAACAAGAGACAATGGGGACAAATTAAAAAACAGGAAATTCCATTTAAACCTAAGAATAACAATCTCTACTGTGAAGGTGATTAAACATTGGAACAGGTTGCACAGAGAAGTTGTGGGGTCTCCATGCTTGGACACATTCAAAACCTGGCTGGTCATAATTCTGGGAAATTTGCTCTAGCTGATCCTGCTTTGAGGATAGTGTTGAACTAGATGTTCTCCAGAGGTGCCTTCCAAACTCAACCATTCTGTGATTCTGTGAATCTATCAGATTTAACAGAACTAAAATATCTCTGATGTTTTTCAAAAAGAACAAACCCAGAACCCATGTCCCTTAATATTTGCCTGCCATCTTTGCTGAAAAGTCAGTATCTGTGTTACTGCCCATCCAAAATGCTTAATCTCTTGGAAAGAAATGATGCATAAAATAGTCCAGCTTCTGACTTCACCTGTTCAACAGATTTAGATACTTAGTTCTGTTTGGTATACCTTGTGAGGTAAACAAAATAGGTTTGATTAAAAAGGATAGGCTGTGATGAAATAATTTTAAGTTTTTTTCCTCATTCTTGCTCATTTTTAAATGTTTTTGGTTAATATTTTCCCTTCTGATTTTAGCTGTTTCAAGTTCCAATTTTACAGGAACAGTTTCTACCCACAACATATTCAAAACAACCAGAACTAGAGCACTTCAGTCCCTAGAACTCCAGGTTCTCTGTTCCCTAGTGAGAATCTTTGAGAAATATAAATTAAAATTAGTTTCAGTGCATTGAATTAATTATTCCATTTATTGGTTATTATCTTGCTTTGTGGTTTTACGTGCCTCTGAACTGTAGATGGAATAAGAAAAGAAGAAGGGAGAATCAACTAATTAATCTTGGGCTTCCAAAAGAAACAAAAAGGTTTGAAAGATGGGAAGAAAGTGAAGTAAAAACTTGATTAAACTAGAAAAAAAACCCCACAACCCAAACTAAAAAAACTTTCATAGAGCATATATCTATATGAATTATATATTTAATTCATGTTTATGCACCGCAATTACTCAGCATATGTGGGTATATATGTGTGCATATAAATTTAATATATTGGCAGAAAATGTCATGTTTCTATAGCACTCCAGAAATTATAAATAAAATATTTAATTCAGGAGGTTGCAATTACATTTGCTAAATTATTTCACTGACCTTTTTGCATACTTATGTTGGCCCACAGTAGACACATGAGCACTGCCAAAAAAAAGAAAAACATCATTTATCAGTCACAGAAGAAAATGATAGTGGTTCAGTAGTAGGTGCTATTCAAAACCAGCTCCTGGGACAAAATTTTAGAACTGGCACATATTATGAAGATAAGTCTTAGACTCAAGTAATATATGCCATGAGTCTAAAATAAAGTATGGCAAATGATGTCCTAGCAGAGATTTTTGGTAGTTGCTCTGTACAGAGTAGCACCAAGCTAGGCGCGAGACTCGCTATTTTGATGCGTGGCACTGCAGCCCAAAAAACCCAAAAAACCTCTGTCGAAAGGAACCATGCTATACTCATGCTGCCAAACTGCATCTTGATTCTTTGTGTCACATCTGTTAAACCTTATTACTACTGGGTCTACACTGGAGTTGGACGTGAATTTTGCAATGCACATTGCATGGTGATGCACATTATTGTCTTATCAGCCTTGGTCCTCAGAGTCATAGACATTGCTTCCCATTTCACAGTGAAGACATACCATGGAACAACAAGACAGCTTCTTCTTAGACCAATCTCTGTACCAGTTCTGTTCTAGATTATACATGTAAATATCTACTTACCATCACTGATATAATATGTCCCTTCCTACCAGAAGCAAGATACCTATATTACCATCTAGCCTAAAACACATAATACACTAGCAGTATTACCTTTAGTAGGATGTCTTTCCTTGTATTTACAAACAAGGTTTATATTTACTCTGGTTAAATTACATTACAGAATCACAGAATCACAGAATGATATGGGGTTGGAAGGGACCTCTGGAGATCATCTAGTCCAACCCCCCTGCCAAAGCAGGTCCACCTAGACCAGGTTGCACAGAAGCATGTCCATCAGGTTTTGAATGTCTCCAGAGACGGAGACTCCACCACCTTTCTGGGCAGCCTGTTCCAGTGTTCCAAACACAAACCATGTTGGTTTATACGAAAAAGAAACCAGTGTAACCAGGTATTTGAAGACACAATGACTTATGCAAAATGCTGATAATTTCAGTACTGTATATGCATATTATCTAAAATTATAGTATACCTGCAAGACTTTATTAACTGGGTACACTTCATAGTTTGAAGCCTGCTTATAGTCTTTCTGATTTTGTAGGAGATCTATCATTAAACACTTCTGAAAGTGCTATTTCTTTTTTTTTTTTTTTTTTTCTTTTAACTAATTCACATTTTATATTTTTTTGAAGAGGTCTAAGACCCAGCAAAAGTGTAGTCTGGCAAGGCTCAATGCTGAATTAATAAACACATCCAGAATTGACTATGTCCTAAAACATTCCAAGACTAGCCCTCTGGCAAGTGGGGTATTTAAGCAAAAACAAATGAAGATGCATCTAGATGATCTGGCACTTTGGCTGCATTAATTTAGTGAGATGAGATTTAATGAAGACCAAGATAATACTCAGTACAGATATAAACAAGAAAGCTTCACTACTAAGTCATAAAGGAAGAGATTTAGGAGCATGCAGAGGATAATTGTAAATAAATCAAATGAACTCCCAGTACAATGCATTTTGAAAAGTTCCACTCTGGAATTTATATACGTATGACACTACTGTAGAGCAGGAGAAATTATTCTTGAAGTTCTACTTTGCTATTCTCCTGTAGGCACTTAAGCACAAAGAACTAGCTGTACTCACAAGTGTCAGTCTAAAATTATTGTATGTATCTATCTCCATTCCAGGAATGCGTAGTTTCTAGTGCTAATTTCCACATAGTAGTGGAGAGTATTAAAAAAAAAAAAAGTTTATAGAATTACCTATTTCCAATATGATAGTTAGGCTTAAGAAATCTATATTTTATTTTTTTTCTTAACCCAGGCAGATTAAAACCAGGGTAGCCAGTTTGTGACAGGCTTTGGCTAGAACTTTGAAGTGAATTCACCTATATCATTTTTTTAAAGTAAGCAAACTAAAACCATCAAAAGGACTGTGAATAACTAAAGTGAGGTTACATTTGAATGCAAATTAAGATAGCATAACTAGAGTAACATGTTCATGTACTGTTTGAGCTGGCATAGTTTTCTGTTTCCTGTGGTCTTCTACTTGAACCCAGACAAGACAGGAGAAACAAGCAATATTTCTTCCCACTGCTCAAGAACAACTTTTTAAAAAATCAGATCAAGTGAAAACATGCACATTCCATAAGTAGTGGCTAAATAAGAAAAAGAAAAAAAGACAAGTCAGTCATAGTGTCAAACCAATCTGCTGCCCCAAAGTGCAGTCTTTCAGTAGCACATTTCCCATCTATTAGTTTGGATTGAGTCACCACTTCTCTGTGCAGGCTTAAAAATGTAAAACACATTCTCTCAATATCTTCCATTCCTCATATAGGTGGAATGTCACTTTTCTTAAAATATTTCCATCTTTGTGTTTCCTGTGATGACCCTTAATAGCCTTTTTTTCCTTAGTTCCTGGTATCAGTCATTCTCTCCTACCCCAAGAGATTTCTACAGCCTACAGGTTCATTTTGCAGTCCAGCCAGCAGAAAAAACATAATTTCTTGTCTGTTCCATCCACTAAAATGTGTTTTTTTTCAGGCAACCTGAGGGTAATTCAGCTGATCTGTTTTACCTGCCTATTTGAGAATATAATGAAATGCAGTTTGAGAATGCTTATTCTTTTTGAAGGCAATCTAGGATAACTATCTCAGACTTGGACATTTGGAACTAGGTGAAATTAATACCACTCCTTGTAACCTAACTTTTAGTTCATTGCATCATAGATGTGTTATCCAAAAGTCAGCTGTTAAACTATGCAGGGAGGAAGATTATATTGGTGCTTCTGCTTCTTCACACTTTGTCAACTGCCAGTCAAGTCTTCCCCTTTCTCAGTTTTTTTTGAATCTAACATTTTAATCGGTTTAAACACATTTGCACTTCTTAACGCCTTCATGCATTCCTGTTCACATTTATCAGCGTGGTTTACAGATCATGATAAACCCTTGGAGATAAATGTGTTATCACTTTTTATTTTGTAATGATCTATGGTGAATCACAGTTTAAAACTTTGCGACTGTTCAACAGTTAGTAGGCCTGAGGAAATTTGGAATAGAATAATTAAAAGGAACCACAAAAACACAACAAGCTGAAATTACACAAAGATAAAAGAATAAGATTATTATTGAATTGGTACATACTAAAGCCGTGGGCTATGCGTTTGAAGTATCCAAATGGTAAATGTAACGGAGCCACCTTCAAAAACAAGCCAAGGGGCTATTGCACATGGCAAGATATCATACTGGTAAGAAGGAAGTGTTTCTGGACTGGAACGACCACAGGTGCACTAGCCCCTTTTATTCTGGCAAAACTGGCGCTCCCTCACAGTGAGATAAGGATCGCTTCCTACAGTGAGGGAGAAGAACTCTCCTGAACGTGTCTGCAGTAGAGGGTTTCTGAATGGATCTACAAGTGTCATTTTCATGCTGCTGGATGCTTCTTCTGGGGAATTTTAGCTGTGTCAAAGGGAAGGTCACCTCTCCTGTTGCTTAGATCTTTAGCAGTTAATGAGGCCTGTTTATAAAGCAAGAGCAGCTTTCTGCTATTCCCATGCAGATTTACTAATCCAGGGTATGCTTTATGTTGCATCTATGAGTGGCATGTGTACACTGCATGCATTGAAAACATTGGGATCAGATTCAGCACACAGCTGGATGACTTTTGGAGGCACATTTTGGAACATGGGACCATGGTTTGGCACACTACTGGTCAATAAAGAGAGCCAGCTCGGGAGCCTGAACCTTGGGCACTGTTAAAGGGTCAGGTCTTTCCCTGGCTCTTTCTTTGGACATTTCAAATAGTTCTGTTGAAGACAGACCTGCTGCAAGAGGAGCTGATGGAAGCCATCTATATATGCCATATGGAATCAAGGCCCAGGTTTGGTTCCTGACACTCTCTGTTAGGTATTATAGACGTAAATCTGTCACTTCAAACGTGACTGCGTCCCTCTGCATAGCAATCTGCTCTGACAAGGGTAAAGCAAACAGAATGAAAAAGCTAAGGAACATTTCAATCCTGCATGATAGGCAAGGTAGAGCCTCCTCTTCTTGTCTTCTTGCTATCTGGGTGGTTTACCCAAAGAGGAAGTAAGGTGCATTTGCAAAGCACAGCGGAAAGGATGGGCAGACTGGTCACTGGCAGGCAGAGAAGCCAGCAGAACTGCAGCTGGAAGAAACAAACAGGATTTAGCAGCATTAAGGAGAGAGGCAGCAGGCAGAGGGTAATAATTTCTGAAGCAACAGAAAGCAACACGGGGTGATGATCACAAGAACTACCAAAATACTATGTATAATTGCTAGCAAGTATCTCAGTTTTGAGAACCATCATTTTTTATCATGGCAGCAGTGTTTTGCAGGGAGGCTGCAGGGACAGGAAACACAGTTCCCCTGATCTGGCTTAGATGTCTCAGATCCTGACATCTACACTGCAGGCGCCTGCATGGGCATTGGTGAACCCTAGCTTTACAATCAGCAGAGGCAAATGCTGTCCTGAGTAGCTTACTCTTCAGCCAAAATACTGCAAAGACAAGATTTCATAAATTTAACCTAATCTAGCTAAGGCTAAGGGAACCCTTACCTAGGTAGAAGTATCAACATGATAGGGGAAAAGATAAAAATAAAACAACCATCAATATGAGAACAGGGTCACATTTAAATAAAAGGAAACTATAGTCTTGAGTACTAGACAGATACCTGTTGAAAAGTTGACAATTCTTCCATTAAAAACGGTAGGTTTTATCTTTGCATCTGGCACTGTGCATTACATTTGTTTTGACAGAAGCTGAGATATTGGGAGTATGCATGAGATATAAAATAAAATCCAACATCAAGATGAGTTGTTGAAAGGGAAACTCATTAAACAAAATGAAATCTATCTTACTTACTAAACAAGGTTCAAAGGCAAAAAGCGAGCTAGGAAAATATAAATGAAATAAGTTACTTTTCTAAGGAGTAAAACCATAATTGTCCAGATGGGAAAAAAATTAGAGCATTGTTAATACTACCGCTACAGTTTTTTCAACATGTGTAGGTAGGTTTACAATGTATATTTGTGATGTAGAATGATAGAGTCAGGGCAGTAGATAAAAAGTAAGATGATGGGTAGAGGTAAAACTGAATGTGCATGAGATGAATGCTTTCCCTCCCTCCCAGCAGTGCAGTTGAGGGTAAGTGCGAGCAAATAGACTTTGCTCACTTCTAAATTGGGCAGAAGATAGTTTATTTGTTTTCTGTCTTCTAGGAATACCATGCAATGTAGCTAATGCGATTTTTTTGTTTTGTTTTTTTAATGTCTTTAACTTTTGCTACTGCAGGTTCTCCTGGGAAAGAGCTTTTCCTAGCAATGCCTCAAGGAAGAAGTGTATTGAAGCTGTGAACCTCTGCAAGAAGTAATTATTTGCAAGGAGCAATTACTGAGGAAAGGCTACCTTCAATGGTCCTAGCTAACAACTGGTTGATAATACGGCCTGGCTATTAAGGATACTCTTCCCCAAGTGCTCTGTGACAATATTTATATATTTTTTAATGCTTTTATACAATTCCCTTGAATCCACGTAAATCTCTACTTTCAACAGCATGTAAGCAAGTGAATTCCCTGAAGATATTTGAAATTACAATCTGAGGAAAGAAGCAGCCCTCAAAAGAAAGAGTTCTTACTGATTTCTAGGATAGGAGTTTAGTACATTTCACTAGAAAACAAGCTTGACTTACTCAACAGCATAAGAAAAATGCTCATTTAGAGAGAGAACATTTCTCAGACTGCCTAAAGCTTCAGTTAAGGTAGAAATTCTCATTTGGTAAAAAAAAAAAAAAAAAAAAAATTTCAATATATCTACAATGACTGAAGTAATAAATTATATTTTCAGAAAAAGTTGGAGTTGAATATAAACCAACTTCAATAATAAATTTAAATAACTGTACGTTATTTGAATTTTCATTCATATACACAAATAGACATATGTACAGCAGTATGTGTATGTGGAACTATTCATTGCCCAAGATGAGAAAGAGTTACAAGAGTGGGTCATGCAAAGTGAGCTATATTCATGAAATGAAATGTCAAGGTCCACTGTGCTAGTAAATCCTCCCAGTGCATTTAGATTCGTGACTTCTCTGATTACTTTCCAAAATCCTTTATGGTCTGTTATGTCAGCAAGACACAGATTAAGAGACATTACTGGCATCCACTGACATGAAGGAATTTAACCTCTTCAAAGGTGCATATCATTTAAAATATAGAAAACATTTCATTGTTCTTTTGTGTGATTAATTAAAAAT
This sequence comes from Numenius arquata, assembly GCF_964106895.1. NCBI lineage: Eukaryota > Metazoa > Chordata > Aves > Charadriiformes > Scolopacidae > Numenius > Numenius arquata. The sequence goes on along the minus strand of NC_133576.1, from coordinate 104,144,124 downwards.
AAATTAAATATTGCATTTTAAAAATTAAAAGAATATCCTTCTCTAAAGTAATGAGTCACAACTGTAGCAACAACTAGTGATTTTGACGGCTCAAGATTATTGCAGATTTTTTGTTTGTATGGTTTTGGTTTTTTTTTTTTTTTTTTTTTTTTGAGGATATTAAAAGGAAAAAAAAACCCACAACATTGATTGAAGGCAAAAAATTCAGAATTTAGGTGAGAACTATCTACTGAACTCTCTCTATGGTGTAATATTCAATCAGCAGCTATTTAATCTATGTTGGTAACATACATTTATTTTTGTTATGGACACTACTGTAGCATGAAATTGGAGGAGGATTTCCTTACAGCTGAAATGGATTACAATACTTTTGTAATGAAAAACGAAGTCCCTGCTAGCTGGAAGTTTCTTATTTTTATTATTATTCTGTCCGCTCAGGGACAGAATAACACTGTGTTGCTTTAATGTGTCTGCATTTCTAGTGTTTTCTTTTGTAGGGTTTGGGTTTAAGTGCAGGGTACAAACACAACCATTGAACTCCAGGTCCATAAGTGGAAGGCTAAATTTTTAGGTCATTTTAGGGCGAAACTTTTCCTGGCACCATGTGTTGTATGGGAAACTACTTGGCTTTGCAGCCAAGTCTAGACACTGGGTATACTGTTATGTGAGGTTTCTCGTGTTTCATTACTCCTCAAGGGAGAGAAGGTGGTTGGGGATATGAGTCCCCAGCTACTCTGTGAAAACTCAGCACAGAGCCCTGCAACGGTCTCCTCTCACCATGAAATCTGAAACTCTGCTTAGTCCCTAAAGAAAGGAGCAGACTTTTTCACCCATGAAGTTGATGGTGATATCAACATGCCAGCATTTCCTCCTCTCCCATCTCTAGATGGGCAGAATAAGTTACGACTGCTGTAATGATTTTTAGTGCTCATTATCTATCATTATTTAAGTTCTCTGAGGACTATGCAAAGAAGAACATCTGATAGACCCGAAGTATCCTATCTCAACTGGTCAGGAGAGTCAGGAGTAAGCTATGTATGGGTTTTAACAGACTTTTAATAAGTCCTAGGGTAGTGTGCTGAAGCTTGGCTAAACCTAAAGTATTATTTAGGACCTGCCATCACCATACCTCAATTACCAACATTTTTACAACATTATGGTGAATTCCTAGTGCTTGAGTCCCATGAACTTTTTGATAACACAATAATATGTGGTTTTTTTGTTTGTTTGTTTGTTTGTTTTTTGCAGTAATGTTTTAAATTGTTTATGTTCTGGAGAAAAACTACAAAATAACCACTGGAAGTCTCAAAAAACCCAGAAGGCAACCAGTTTTACAATTCCAAATTTTTATCTGTTTCTTTGTCACTTTTTAGAACAACACAAAAGACATGAAACTGACTAATGATTTTGACACACTTAGGACTGACAATTATGAATTCCACATATTACTGAGGGAGAAAAGAAACAGGTTTCTTTTAAAGTTGAAGAGGTCACCACCTTTCTGTGCCAGAAAGCACTCGCAAAACCCACATTTCATCTGGTTGTTGCATTTTTTCCCTTCATCATTCACTATTGTACAGCACTTTGCTTCATTTCTGAATTTCATCTCTCCCAGATGGTTGTTAATTGACAGAAAATGGCTTTCACATTTACCATTATAGCTGAAATAATGGTCTGAAATTCAAAACTTAAATATTAAAACTACACATTAGGCAGAAATGTCCAAAAGGTTAGACAATGGAATAATTTGTCAGGGGAGAAACAGTTGAATCATCATTACTACTAGAATTCAAGAACAGACTAGATAAAACAGATTATTAGGAGATTATAGTAAATGTCAAGCACCAACTGCCCTCTGTTGCTTCCTGTTTTCTAATTTAACATGGATAACATATTATGTATCACAAGAATGATCTGCGATACTCTATAATTCGTAGCATGTTATATTGTGATATTGAATATACAAGAGAAAGGGGATCTGAGCATGTGACAGGCCAAGCAATAAAGTAAATATTTTTGTAAGTATATATGTAAGTAATATATATTCTATAATATATAAAAACAATATTAACAAAAATCACAACCCACAGCCCTGAATTTTAACTATGATAGTGCAAAGGGTGCACAGGGCACCATTGTCCTCTCTGGTGTGCAGTAATCTCCCCATTCACATGTTTAAACAATTTTATATTAAATGCTTTTGCTCATTTCCACAACCTTTATGTTCTAAACAATTGCAAGGTGTGGGAGACAGACAACTTTCAAAGACATACTGTTCCTGTTGTACTTTTAATTAATTTGTAGATTGAAAATAACTACAAGGGAAATATATAGAGGAGGGGAGATAGGAAGTACTAAAGGAGTTTTTACCACTTTATTTATGTAGTTTATTTCAAATCTCATCTCATAAGAAACACAGAACTCATTTCATCAAGGAGAGGAACTATATTGTCTCATTTCAGCATATGTCAGTGTAATTAACAGTGTGTTTTCCTGCAAAAACTGAGCAGAAATTTACATAGTTTATTCATAGCAACAAGTCTTCCTCCCCAGCTCCAATACTGCTCTGATAAAAATGACTGTGACATACCAGGACTCCTCATTTCTTTATGTATGTTACTTAGATAATACATCTTAATTTAACATTGATTATCAGTGCTGATATTACCATGCCCACTGAATTTGCATTAGCCTTTGATCGTGACAGATATTAGACCCCTGAATCACCTCAAGTAATAATGTTCAACCCAGCACTGCCTCCAGCTTTTCCCAGTTAATAAAACCCAGTTGAAATCCCTCCCTCGTTTAGCAATAAATCCTGCCGATATCACGAATCTGAATAACGGGTGGTGGGGGAGAGGCGTTGGGCAGGCAGCAGGCAGCCCGGGAGGAGCGGTGCCTGCAGTGCGGGCAGGCAGGCGGACGGGAGCCCTGCCCCGGCGCGCAGGCAGACTGCCGATGAGGCGATGCGGGTCGGGGAAACCAAGGCTTAGAAGAAGGGACCTGCAACTGGCCGAACATCTTCCAAGGTTTTATGTCACCTGCAGAGAGTACATGACAGCTTTATTAATGCTAAGCGTTTTCAGCCTGATTCACTACCACATTACTGCAGCTTCGCGCCCAGTAGCCCCACGCGATGGTAAATCAACAGTCGGCTGAAGCGTGCCCCACTCTCATACGGCCCAGAGCATGGGGACTGTGCCCTGAACCTTTTAGGGGTTCTTTATTACTGAGCACGCCTAGCAGTGAATTTTGAGTAAACATCATCTCTGCTGGGACTGACTTTGTGGCATTAAGCTGAGATGTGGCCCTTAGCTTTTAAACTGGAATTAATTACATAGCCTCCTTTCCAGGAGGTTAAATGATATTTCTGCTAAGTATTTATTTCTTGAGAGGGACTATGTGACTCATCTTAAACTTTTTTTCTGATAAAAGCCATCAGAACTTTTATAAGTGGAAATTTTACATTAACTGGGTTCTAGAGCAACCCACAGGTTTATTTATTAGCACTCATTTCGCATATACACAAATTTATACAGGCAAATATGAAAAAGTCTCCATGCAAATTGTTTTTGCATTTGATGACTTGTGTGGACAGAAAGAAAATATCATACACAAACAGATCTGTGTGCTCAAATTCAGATTTTTTCACTGCTTTCATTCAAGTTCTTAAGCATGAAAACATTTTGCAATGAAAAGAGAAGGACAGATCTGAATCCCTTTACAAGCACTGGATTATTTTTTTTTCTTTAGAAAGCATTCACAACTTAACCCGTGGTGTTCCAAACTTTTGTAATTTATGCCCCAGATAAAATAATTTCAAGATAAATTTCAAGATAAAATAATTTCAAGAGAAATACACAATTTTTTTTTAAAAATGCAGCTACAACAAAAGCTGTATCAGATACATGTTTTTGCATACACATCATGGATGCAGTAGAATCTCTTTCAGCTAGGATACAGTTGATCCATGTATTTGATGACCACTCATAATGACCTTTCTTAGCACAGAACAGCCCAAAGGCTTTCTCTCAGCAAATGTAAAAAATAAGGTACAACTTATTTATCAAAACTTGTCCCTTATCTTATAACAATTTACCTAAAAACAGATTCACAGAGCTCTCAGTACCTTTCCTCCTGCAGTTTAAAAAAGTACTCAGAATACAATATAATAATAGAAATACAGAGAGATCACCTTAAGAACACAGGTACCTACAGCTGCAACCAACAAAAATCATGTCCTTTTCTGTCATCAAGATTGCTGAGAGGACTACCTCCTGTTGATGCCGTTTTTGTTTTTGTTTTTTTTTTTTTTTAAACCACCGAGGCACAATTGAGTGGAAGTGAAATCCAGAGTCAAACAGGTGCTGGAGGACCATGCAAAAACTCAATATCAGCTATACACCACCATAAAAATATGCTTGCTTCAACATATCACTCCTATGGTTATCTATGTATTGTTATTTCATTCTGGTTTTCCCCATAGAACTTACTTTCTCGCTATACTTGGTATTGTCTATACTTTCCTATGGAATATGTGCCAATGTTGCCCTGATCTGCCACATGAAATTCTCACTGAAGTTGGTGGAATTTCCCTCCACAGGTCAAGGGAATCACAATAGTGTAAGTTTATAAAGGATCTCTGAAGGCTGGTACTTTACTGACAGAATTTAATTATGGACAGCTGTCATTCTCTTCCTAAAAGACGAAGAAGAAACAACTACACATCAAAAGGTATTCTTCTTTGCCCCACTCTACTGTATATTTTGATATATATATATTTTTACCAACAAATATAAATCATGCACTTCAGCTAGGACACCAGTAAACCAGTAAGTAATTGCTTTCTTCATTGTTCTTGCTACATTACACATGTTATCTGCCATGTAACTGCTACTCAAACAATGACAATGCGAAGGGCGGAAATAAACACCTTTTATTGTCTTTACATAAATCTATTTTCCAGCCCTTTTTAGCTTTTCCAGATGAAACTCACTTAATTTTTGTGTTTTAAAGCACAGTATTTTGACATTCATTCACAATCAAATGTCAAATGTACTTTATGTACCTGCTGTATAATTATGCAGTTCTCCCAGGTATTGGAAGAGAGTGTATAGTAGAGTGAGTAGAATTTTGCTAAAAATAACATATTTAGAGCTCCTAAACTTTTCTAGATTCCCGCGACAGTAATAGACCTTTCAAGAATATTGTCACTCAAGACTTACTATAGCTTCTTTTTTTCACGTGTTATTTTTATAGGATACCAAGAGGAACACAGTTCTCTTGCAATTCTGGACATGAGTACCCAGAGGACTCCTGAATTACAGTAAGTTAACCAGAATTGACACTGAAACATCAGATCCAGTACTTCTTCTCAAAGTAGTAGTATTTCATATATCATAACTTCTTCCAGAACAAGCCTAGAACTTATTTTATGGAATCTGCCATAGAAAGTTTAATGGAGGATTCATCCGCTTTGGAGAATCCCAGACTACCCATCCTATGACAAAAGACACAATAAACCACCAGCAAGAAATATCAAAACCATCCAGGACTATAATCATGGTATTCAAGCTGCCAGAGGTTGCTTCCATGAAATGGCACCTTGCTAGTTACTGATGTCAATGCTTCTCCTTCAGCAATAGAAAATATTTTAACTTACTCACCAACAGTGATTGAAACAAATCTATTTACTCCTTGCAGTTTGCGCATGTTTGAAAATTTCATGTTATGCTGTGTGATGAAATAAATTAATGGCAGTGTAAAGCACTATCTAATGTCAAGATTTGAACCCTAGTTCTATTATTTTCTGCAGTCAAAAATCTACATTTTTCTTCATGTGAAAGCAATTTTATAAAGAAAATTTTAGTAACAGGTAATGCTGTAATAGTGAGATTTTTGACCTGAAAAATAGATGTTATGATTTTTGGGTAAGAAAAATCTGAAATTTGGGGCGAGAGTGAAGATAATAATTTGACCTTAGAGTTCTAATGAACTGTATATTAAATCTGAATTACATAATTAATCCTGGACAATAAACACTGACAGAAGACAATTTTTTAACTCTCCAGCTTTCTCTTTCTCATAACTAATGAGTAGCTCCAAAAGAACATCAGTATTTTTCCCTCTGTATGAAATCCACATTTTTTTTTCATATTGAAACAACAATTTGGTGTAAAGAAATCAAAATATAAGGTGAAGAGGGATGGGCAGCAGAAACAAAAATATTTTTTTCTGATATATTACTAGCAATTAAAAAATACAAAAACATATCACAACAAACAGAGTCTGGAGGAAAAAAACCTCATTCTCATGTATAATTTAACTTTGTCATGAATTCTTAACAGACCTGTAAATTGGAAAATCTACATCTGCTCAGTGATAGCAGGTGAAGGACATGCAGGGTGGCACCAAGTTTTCACCAGCCTCAACATGAAAAAAAAAAAATCTTACCTTGTTGCCTGTTATTGTAAACATGTCCTGTGTAGAGAAACTATTTTAATTTTTTTCTAAACTTATTATACACATCCTTTTCTAACATAGTTCCCTCTAGATTTTTTCATTTAATATCATCAATATACAATTAAGCTGTGGCATGAAGGAGAAATAAGTGAGAGTATAAAAAGGTAGCTCCCATCTTCCTTTCATGATCTCCAGAACATAGAAAAATGCAGTGTAGCATAAAGTACTCACTGATCCTTCATAGATAATTGTATAGAAATCAGCTGCTGCCCCAAGACACTAGTTATTAATAGACTTTATAGACTTTACACCCTTTTTGTAAGGTTGTCTTCTGACTCATAAGGAAGCCGCTTTGAAAAGGAATAGACAGTCCTGATGTTGCTCTAGAAGCAAGATAGCAAAACACACACACTGTACAGAAGAAGCTAATGTACTGTGAGCATTAAAGGGCAAATTACCATCCACTCAGCAGATCTGTGCAGAATTTCTCCCAGTGGTTTTCATGGAGTGACACATTAGCTAACAATCACAATTTAGCCGTGTTTAATCATTAGCAGAAGCAAGATAGAAAGTTTTCTTGTCCGCACTTCAAGCTGCTACAGTTTTTGTCAGAAGACTTTGGAATTCAGCCACAGAACAATCTCCTTTTAAATCTCCAGAACACAGATTTTGCATGGGCATTAAAGTTTCCAGAGCAACCTATGCAGACAAGAGTATTGACTCATATGAGGTAGCCCCACATGCCCTCGTATGGAAGCATGCCTTTCCTAATGTCACATAGTTGATTTGCACTGAGACATAATAAATTTCATCCTGATCCATTTTTGCCTTTCCTGAGCTATTCTCCCCCTTCTTTAGATTTAAAAATTAAACTGCTGCAGGACAGAGCATGTGGGTTATAGTCTCACAAGCAATTACAGTGTGGGTGTTGAATTACTGCAGCAATAATATTCTGGTCAGTTGTTTTCTGTTCCAGCATATGAACTTCTGTGGAGCATCTGGCCTGTGTCTGTGAAAAGTTCTCATATTTAATTTTTGGACAGGGCTCATCACCTGGTTATGCAGTGAAACTCAAATCATAAATCTCCCTATTCAACAACAAAGATTTGGTTGGGTGACTCTTAGATAACAACATCTGCTTACACAGCAAATGAGATCTATGTTCCAATAAAGAACCTTGTTCTGGGTATCTCAGGGTATCCAGTGTCTCAAAACTCACAATCGGAATAAATTATATGTTTCAAAGGTAGCTTATGTAGATGTCAGACTGGTCATCATGTAATGGTGATTAATATCACATGATCTATAAAACACATATTTTATTTATTATTTGGCTTTCTGGTTACTGTTTCTATGTAAGTACACAAAATATTTTTCTGAGCTCTAGATTCCATTCACAATTACTTCTATCCTCCATTTAAGATCTGTACTGCTCACCATTAAAGACTGACACAGATCCGCTCACATAAAGCAATTCCAAGGAAAGAAGTAATGTCACTAATGCAAACATGAGAGTGACCATATCTACAAAATGTAGATTAGAACATAAATCAAGTCAAAAGGGGTAACTTTCCCTAGAATATTACAATAAAAATTATAGCCCATTTCCTTTTCCTGTTTTAAGTTTCCAACAAAACTCTTAAAATAAAATATGACTTTTCTGTAATGGGACTAGTGTCTGTTAGGGGACTTGTAGTTCATATTGTTCTCATCTTCACAGGTCTTTTGATCTCACTGGTTAGATTAAAACTTCCATGGTGCTTCTCTAGCCATATTACGATAACCACCTGCAAGATATGCTTTCTGGGAAATAATCTCCTGGAGATTATGGTTTCATAGAACAGAATAGCAAGTCAATGGCTCAGTACTCAAGTTTCCATGATCCATTTTTACATGACTTTAGAAAAGAAATATTTGCAGCCAAACTATTTTAGATATTGAGATAAAATACCTGGAATTTGCAGAAGAGCAGACAGATTTGGGTTAGATGAAAATATAATTCTTATCAAAATTCATTTCCATGGAAAATTCTTGACCAGTCCTATTAGAAAGTCAATTTTTTTAAAGACAAAAGCAAAGAAAGCAACATCATTATTAATGGTTCTCATAAATAAATAACATTATATATTGTCATGTCTGTATAAACAATGTAATAATTAGAATAAAGTAAGATATAATTTCCTGATCTGTACTTGAAGGAACACAGCTGACAGCTTCTCTCTGAGCAAAATGTATGCTCCTAACTGAGCATATCAAATGATTTGAATGAGCTGAAAAAAGATACTGATTGTTTTTCAAGCATCAGGCTAGCTTTTTGTTTGTTTTTGTTTGTTTTTTTTTTTTAAAAAAGAGCCTTATCACAAGTGTTATCAGGAATTGGAACTCTAAGCTACCGATAAACCTGTCGTCTGATAAACTGTAAATGAAGATAGCTAAAAACATGCAGTTGTAACTGACAAATGCATCCAGCCTTAGTTCATGATTTGGTACGTTCATTGATGATAATATTCTTTCTTTTCACACCATTCAAGAGAGCGATAACAAAATGAGATTCCTCTGTTCTCTCTAGGGAATTCTTTATCAGCTGATTGTCAATATTGAAAGTCACTTTTCTCCCCCAGCGTTCATTATTCTTTGATGGCTATGGTTGCAAGTCCATTCTTTTATTCTTATGTGCATAAAACAACAACTAGAGAGGTTCAGCTTGCCAGAAGTATCCTGAGGCAAAATCATCCATTCCAAAGCAATGATGAGTTGCACAGTACCCAACACCTGTTCAAGCTGTGGGAAATAACTCAGCACAGGTGTTACCAGGAAGTCCAGTTTGCACAACTGCAACTTTGTGCCCTGCAAATTCAAAAGGTCATCATCCAGATTTTACAAAGACAAACTAATCAGCAAAAAACTTGTAAATATTACATGATAAAAAAAAAATTACCAGACACTTATACTTTAAACAGGATTGAGTTAACTTGAATGACACAATTACAGAATGTGAAGGTCTTTAAGCTACCTTTCAGTGTGTCCTTAGTTGCTTAATATAGAAAAGTATTCTGGATTGTTTTCTGGAAGTTAAAAAATTTCTGTTCTATCTAAATTTTAATGTGTAGATATAACCTGTTACATCAGAAGATTTGCATAGAATTCAGAGCAACTGAAATATTGAAGAACGTCTGATAATGGAACCTACTCAAAAGAAAAAAAAAAAAAAGAAAAAAACACAAAGAACCTGATTCTAACTTAACACAAGCAAGTTTCAATTTAGGTTGTAAAGAAACAACATGGGCATCACCCACTTCAAACCCTGTTAATAGCAGGGACAAATTAAAAGTTAGAGCAGGTTATTTGCTCACTGCCCTGCTGAATTTTAAATATCTCCTGGGAGGGTATTCTACACCGTCTCCGGGTAACCTCTTCCACTGATTAGCCATCCTCAGTGAGAACTTTTTTTTGTTTAAATCCAGTTGGAATTTGCCTTGATGAACCTTGTGTGCATCTGCCCAATGTCCGTATGACCACCCATTAGGTCATAGCAACCAGATCCCCCTTAGCCCTTTCTTCTTAAGGCTGAACAAACTCAGCTCTCTCAGACTCTCGTGTCATGCACTCCAGCCCCCAACCACCATGGTGACTCTCCTCTGGACTCAGTCTACTTTGTCACCGCCTACCTGGTACTGAGCAGCCCAGCCCTGGATGCAGTAAACCACTTGTGGTCTCACGAGTGCCAAACAGATGGGAATGGCTATTTCCCTCAACCTATTGGCTATGTTCTTCCTAATGTAGTCCACGCTGCCATCAGCCCCATGGCACACTGCTGATTCTTGTTCAAGTTATTATCCTCCAGGAGGCCTTGTCCTTTACTGCAAACCCCACAAGTCTACCATTTCCCTGAGGCTAGAGCTGGCTCCCAGACCATACTGGTGCATGGGGTTGTTCTATCCAAGGTTCAGGACATCACATTTCCCCTTATGGACTTCATGAGGTTTCTATCCATCTGTCCATCCATCCATCTCTCCAGTCTCTCAAGGTTTTTCTGAAGTGCTTGGTCTTCAGTGTACTGAAGTGTAATTCAGTGTACTGGCCTTCAGGCACTGTTGAGGCCTCACCTTGAGTACTGTGTTCAGTTCTGGGCCCCTCACTATAGGAAGGACATTGAAGTGATGGAGTGTGTCCAGAGGAGAGCCACCAAGCTGGTGAGGGGTCTAGAGAACAACTCATATGAGGAGAGGTTGAGGGAACTGGGCATGTTTAGTTTGGAGAAGAGGAGGCTGAGGGGGGACCTCATTGCCCTCTACAACTACCTGAAAGGAGGTTGTAGAGAGGTGGGTGTTGGCCTCTTCTCCCACGTGAATAATGACAGAATCAGAGGAAATGGTCTGAAGTTGCGGCAGGGGAGGTTTAGATTAGGTATTAGGAAGAATTACTTTACTGAGAGAGTGGTCAGGCACTGGAACAGCCTGCCCAGGGAGGTGGTGGAGTCGCCATCCCTGGAGGTATTTAAGGAACGTGTAGACGTGGCGCTTCAGGGCATGCTCTAGTGCCCAAGATTGCTGGTTTGTGTCTGTTTGTGGGTTTTTTTTGTTGTTGTTGGTTTTTTGTTTGTTTTTGGTGGTTGGACTCGATGATCTTAAAGGTCCCTTCCAACCATGAAGATTCTGTGATTCTGTGATTCTGTATTGATTGATCTATTCAGTGTGGTGCCATCATTCAAATTAGTTTTAGGTAAAGATACCAAGACTGACAAAATGGAAGATCTTCGCATGTTTAGATAACTGACTGAAAGAAAGAAAACAGAAGGTAGGAATATTTTACCATTTCTCTCAGTCGAATCCCATAGGGATATATGTCTAAGTCTCTGCTGTGTAACGTATCCATTACAGGACTGAAAAAGGGGTTAAACAGCAAAAAGGTAACATTTGCTCCAGTGCAAAAAGTTGGGGGGAACCCAAATGCTAAACCCAGAGATCATTAATGTACATAAAGTTATGAATACATAGAAAAAATATCCCAAGATAAAATAATTTATGTTTACTAATGACTATTGATAGCTAAGAATGGGTTATTTTATGATGCAAATAATTTTGTTAGATTTTTGGATCATAAGAATGGCTTTGTTTGGTGCTCAGAAAATTTTCAATATGACCATGGGAGCTGCTATTGATTTTAATGTAAGGTAGTATAGCTACCTGAGCCAAAGTGATCTTTACTCTGATCTGGTTTGATCAGTCTTATATTTGGTGTCAAAAAAGCCATTATATACACAACCTATCAATGCTTTTCAACATAATGCCCATACAATTATCATGAGGTGGATTCTAATCCATATAACTCTGTGATCTAATTTAGACTTGAAGTCCTCTTCCTAAAAAAAGTACCAATGCTCCTGATGTAGTTAGCTGAAAGCTGCAAGTGTCCTTAAAGCCAAGTTTGAGAATCTCAAGATCCATTTAAAGAAGTGTGATAGTCATTTTCTGTCATTTATTTATCCTTTACCCATAAAGCATGTCATACTTGTGCCTCTTATCATTAGTTATTAGTATGTTCATCCATTGCCTTTTAATGTATTGCCGTTAAACTCAATGGCAAAGAATGGGCAGGGAAAATTATCTGGTCAGTGCCCTAGGGATGTAAGAGTAATGGATGGATGGACAGTAATGATTCACTTACTGCAATCAGTGCTACTCCCAGTCACTTTTGTGCTGCAGTATTGGTTCCATAGGAGATATCAGATGAGAGGGGAAAAAAAAAAAAAAAAACAGTAAAAGGAGATCAATCTACATAAATGGGAAGGAAATAGCAAATAGTTGTGGCTTCAACCCTTCTGTTTATTACTGTTTTCTAGTGCTTTGAAATAGATAGATGAATATTATAGGAAGCACTAAAATGGAAATTAACATTGAAAAAGGTTCAAGGTTGCTGTAGACAGGTTTGAAAGAAAGTAATCTCTGTCTGCAATGCATTTACAACACAAGGTCTCAAGACATAACAAAGCGAGGTGAAACAAACACACTTAGGTTCTGTTCTTTCCTCCCAGAAAAGGGGTGAGTCTCAGTGGACCTAGAATAATTTCTGCATACAAAATCGGTCTATTGAGAAAAAGAAATTTTTATATAAACCTCTCAGATCAGCTAAGAATGAGAATAATCCCACTGAATACAGTAAAATTACTTATGTACTGCAAACTGCAGCTGCGTATAAGTGCTCTTCTAGTAAGGACCTACTGAGCTTGCTTAAAGCACAACAAAGTCCATAGGACTTTTACCAGCTTCATTAGGGCTCTGCATAGGCCTTTTCTTCAAATTCTCTCTTGACTTTTAACTCTTACATGCTGCTAATGCATTACTTGTTCTTAACTTCAGCTAGTTCGGCTGCTGGAAGAATAAAATGCTGATTTTTATACATATATATATAAAAATATTTTTACATTATGGCACACTGTAGATCCTAAAGACACAAGATTAAGTAGAATTAAGTAGAAAGCTCAGACTTTAATGTGATGGTTTTATTTAAATGCTTATTCACAAAAGAACTTTCTAGACATTAGATTCTTGAACTTGTTGAAAAAAAAGAATTAATTGGTGCCTTGAGACAGTATTTTTCAAATTTCTTTTTCTCTTTTGAATGTATTTTGCTGGTGCAATGTCTGAAACAGAAAGCTGTTTTACAAATAGTTTCTGGAAGAATTACTAAGCAAAACCAGATTGAGCAGGAGGTGTTGAGAAAGGCATATATTTTTTATTGATAGGAGAATGCAATGCTGAAAGAATAATAAAGTGTTTAGATAGCAGCACAAGAAGGTTTTCAACTGTTTAATAAAAACATTTTGTTACTATACACATATAACAAGAAACAGAATGCTACTTTAGCTTTATAGGATTTAATTTGCTTGTCTTCTGAAAACAGGCAAATACAGCAGCTGTGTTTCTAACCTTCAACTTCATAAACTTTGCTCTCATCCAGCAAAACATTCGATTAAGTTCTGGAAGCTGGAGGTAAAGATGCAATTTCTTTACATGTTTAGCCATGGAATTATGAAGAAGATAACAACTGAAGGGTTTAAAAATACATCTAGTACACTTCTTGCAAAGCCTAAGTGATGCATATAATTACATTTTTTAGTTCCATATAATATTTTCTAGCATACAGGTATGCATATTACAGCTCTCTAGCTAGACATTCATTCTCAGTGCTTTTATGTAATCTAAGATTTGAAAAATACAATTTACAGTCAAACAATATCAAAGTAATCAAATAATATAGACGTAATCTACTGTGGCAGAACTGAACGTAAAGCTGTATCCCAATAAGGCACATTGCAGTGGAGGGAGGCTTGCTCTTCTGTGGCACATGAGGAGGAGCATGGGCAGAGCAACTACCTCTGCTAAAAAGCGATTGCTATTACCACTGCTTCTACCCATTTTCCTAGTAAAGCCATGCCTGATGATCGTGTATAAACACAGTAATTTTTTTACTCTAAAGATAGTGCGGTGAAGCCAAATAAACAAATTCTCTACCACTCTATCATTTATGTTAAATCAGATCCACAAGCAGTTATTTACAGGTTAAACTAGATACGTCACTTTCTGGCAGAAGAAAGTTATACATTTACCATTTTTCTGCTGTGGAACTGATTTCTTTGTTTCTCACATGAGTTTCTCCTGGATGGTTTGGGAATGCAGGAGGTTATGCATTGCCCTGGAGTTCAATAAGGTTTGGACAGATTTATGGATGAGTGGCATTCTCAACCATAATACAGACAGAACGCAGCCCACAGTACTCCCCAAAATCAAAGTCAGTTTGAAATCTTTTCCTTTCTTCCCATCTATTATCAAGAACAAACCTCCCATACTGTCTTCCAAAACCTTGGAATTCTTCTGCTCTGTTAAAATCTCCAGCCAACCACCTCCCACGTATTGCATGTGCAGAGTGCTATTTTTCATGTGGGCGCAGCCAGTGTAAGACAGGAAGAGAGGGTCCGTGCAAATCTTTGTTTAAGAAAAATAATAGTACAGTTAAAGCAGGTTATATATTTCTTTCTGTCAGAAGGGAAATTAAAAGTTGTCCATAGTTCATAGTAATTCACAGGATCTGAATAGTTTATGAGAAGAATTGGTAAGCCAAGCTGAAGTGTCGATCTATGAGCCAGGATAACACCTGGAAAGGTAGAGCAATAGTGTTTGGGTTTTGTGAAATGATTAAACTAAGTTAGCTTAATTCAGAGCAGCAGGAGCAACAGATGCAGTTGCCTGAGTTTATTTTCTTTTGTTTCCAGATGGGGTTAGAGAAATAAACACTGGAACATGGAAAGATCTGTAATGATGTCTTTCTAGTCCTTCAGCACAGCCCAGCACTGCCCACTACAGTACCTACCATGTGACTTTGGGTCTTGGACACTTCTTTTCCTCAAACTAGCATTGCTGTGGAATGGTTTTAAGGGCTTTTTCAGAGTAAAGTTGTAGTAACCAATTTGCACATTGCAGATCCCTGAAAAAAAAAAAAATCTCCAGCATTATAGAATGGCAACAATACTCTGTGGACCCCTGTAAATTTTTTTTTTTCTTTTTTTTTTTCCTTCCCCCCGCTCCTTTTTTCTTTTTTTCTTCTTTTTTTTCTTTTTTTTTCTCTTTGTTTTTTGATAAACAGACAGTGCTACTGAAAGGACCTTCTTGATGATTCTGTTCACTATGATAGATATTACTGAGACATTTCCAGCAAAGTTATTACTGCTTTGCAGAAGGGTTCCCTGGAAAGATAGGAAACACAAAAGTGTCAGGAAGCATTTTGCAGCATGACATAGGCTTCACACCACCAGTCTGCCTATAAATATGGTGAGATGTTAAATATGATGAGACTCACATACTTACCTTCAAATTTCTTTTCATTACTTAGTTACTCCATCCAACAAAGAGCAGTGCTCAGCTGTCTTGTGCCTTGTAGAACCGAAAAGCAAGAAACAAGTGCTCCCCAAGCACTAACAGTACTAAGCTAGGGCAGACAGTAAGTGGAAAAAACAGCAAAATGCAAACCCAATAGTCTTCATCCTCAAATTTCTCCTCACAACGTCAGACCAATCTCTACAGAACAAAGCAATCTGATGTTTCTTAGAAAATCAAATTATATTGGCTCTAACAGTAATTGTTCCCCCAATACTGCAGTAAGCTATAGCCAGAGAACATTCTTAACTCTGGACTCCTCTCATGCTTCTCCTAAAATAAATAAATAAATAGTTGTAGCTGCCTCCTGGCTGAATAGGGTTATAAATTATTTTTTTAATTATTATTTGCATGCCTAAACTGGTAACTGAAACAAAATCATTTTGAAGGTCTAGTTCTCAGAAATTGCTTTTCAAATTCCTTTTTGAATGCAGATGCTTAATCTCCTTTAAGGGTTCTGGCACATTAGACGCAGACACACAATGTTCTTCTGTAGTCATTCCACCACGGGGTTGACTTGGTGTCTTAAAAAAATTACCAAGTCCTTCCATTAGAAAAGGAATGGAAGAGGTGCCCAGAAAGAGCTCCAGCCGGGATAGACTAAGGGGAAATCCCTGTAGACAATCAAGATTGAAGAACAAGTTTTTGTTGATTTAAAACGAACAAACCAACAAACCAACCAATCAAAAAAAAAAATTACACATTAAAGCATTAATATCAAATCCTGGGAAAGCAAGTACATGGGTACTACTGCAAGTCTTTCAGTTAAGGATAGACCAAGGAGTGATTCAGTTATGGCTGCCTTCAGGTATTACCAAACCATGTAGCTGCTCAGAACCAAGAGCGCTGCATATGGCTATAAGGATGCTGCTTATTCTGCCTGTATTAAATCCCCAGAAAATCAGAGCTTCTGCTGCTGAGAGCAATATTGTAGTGTCTGGAGAAACCACCATTGATGGACTCAGAACAGCTAGCCCCACTAAAGTCGGCCTTCCATCTCTGTTCTCCCTTAATCTAGGTGGGAACAGCAACTCCATATTTCCCTGCCTTACTATTCCAGATCCTCTCCTTCTCATGAGAACCCTGTTATTTGTCCACCTGCTTGTGGCAGCCAACCCCAAAATTAAGTTTCATCTTGCCTTGCTGAGAAGCCAAGGGCTGGCATTTGGTTTAGTGTTCTCTATTATTTGCAAGTAACATAGATTCTTCTAGTGTCATATCTAAAATATGTTTAATTAAGTTGTGAGTTGTTGATTTCAGGTGGCTGTTGATCACACTGACAGGAGTAAATAGGTCATTGGTAATCAGGGGCTCAGAACATTGGAAGAAGTCTAAGAATGACTGCAATTATGTAAAATCATGCAGAACCAATAATAATGAAAAATAAATTGTCCCCTCACTCTGAATGTACAGATAGTAGTGGAAACAAAATGGAGAAACAGAACCATACATATTAATGAGACAGCACCATCTAATCAAAACCCATTGTCTTCTGCCAGCTCAATCAACAAATTATTATAGAGGATAATGTTACACTTAGGAACTCTAAATGTTTATAAACAATCTCAATTACTATACTGCAGTAACTTTTCTTTGAAAGCAATCAGGTTTAATATTTTACCAGAACAAGAGAAGGAGAAATTTGTATAAGATCAAACAACTGCATTGATAAAGACATTTAGTTATGTTGAATAAAAATGCTTAGTTTTAAATTAATGTATGTGATTTTTCTGAGTTTCTCAATAGCATAAAAAAATAAACAAGTTACCAATGTTAAAAGATCGTTCAGAACACAAGTCTTAAAAAACAGTTGAGTTCCTAAGAATCTTAAAGACATTTCTGCAAACTATTCTAAAAGTCTCTGAAACTGGATACATTTGTTTGCACTCACTGAATACTGTAAATGCTTATAGGACTTCTTTCAAACCATCATATAAGTGCTAGTGTCTTATCCAGCATTGATATTTGGGGTTTGTCAATTCAGCACTTTAAAATGTTCATTTTGTGAAGTTACCATGTTGCATACTTTCCTTTCTTCCACTGCCTTTATTTCCCAATGGATACTAGATTTTTTTATTTCTTTTATTCACCACTGCCTTATGTTATTTTCTTTTTAAAATTCTTATTATATTGTAAGTTCTAAGGTTATACACTGCCCTTAGGATTTTTGATAGATTATGTAGTTATATTTGAATTTTTCATAAAGTAATAAGTATATGTGTGTCTGTGTATGTTAGCGATTTTAAGTACATTCACTTCAATATATGTTTATATTGTTACACTTACAACCAACTCTTCTGTAGAGCAAGCACGTTCAGTCCATCCCACGCATCCCTGTACATAGCGTATTTAACAAGTTAGAAATTCTTCTATGTGCACAATTTATGCATAAAAAACCATAAATTTTGTTCAACCTGAAGCACAAAATTTTCACGTCTCTAAAGATTCCATTTCAACGTACTTCACTTCATAGTTAAAGAGGCCATTTTTTCTGCTACTCTGATACTAATTAGGCAGTAGAGTTATTTTATTTTTGAAACATCATATGTTACCATATTTTTATTTTAATGAAGCCATTTTCATATGCAGGACCCCTAGATCTATGTAAGAGGAAAGATAAGTAAAAGTCAACAAGTATTGTAAGCAATGAAACAGTAAAATATAGCTTTTTTTCATTTATTTCTTAGAACAAAAGTCAGAAGTTTTACAATGAGTTGGTAAACTGAGTTTTTAAGAAATGCCAAAAGCCAAAAAGCACCCTAAAATTGTAATTGACATATTATCAACATTTGTATAAATAATCAAGGTTTGCCAGTCAGTTGTTGGAAAAGCTATTCAAATTCAGTCAACGTGTTCTACCTCTGTAGCCAGTGATGAAGCTCCCACTAAACTTACTGAAAAGAACAGTTGGGCTAACATGGACAGCTTGACGCAATTTCTCTGAAGTGTGTTTAAAAACCACAAATATATCTTTATTAAAGGCAACCTAGCTTCCAGGTGCAACATTTAAAAGGCGTTAACATAGAAGGGGTTTTTCATCTCCAGTTCCTCTGAACCTATAACTAATTGAAATAAATATGTGTAATTGTGTATGGCTGTAGTCATTCCCAGCAAGACTAACCCCTGCTTCTGTGTTCCCCTTGGCAATGGCCCTAAAGACAGCTTATCAGTGAGTGATGGCACTATGAAACCACCTTCGCTTTCTTCTTCTTTATTGTTCTCCTCTTTTTTCCCTGGCCTCACAAGAAAAATTATCTAGTGAAAAGCAGTATTATTCAGGAATGGTAAAGGCCTATCATGTTATTTAAACACTGAAGAGAAGCAGAGTGATCTAAGCCTGGGAGTGACAGCTGTGACTGCTGGGATTTGTTGCCAGCTCTGGGAATGGCTTGCTCTGCAGGCTTGCCAACTTTTCTAGCCTATCTGTAAAATGGAACTAACATTTTTTGATGCCATAGAGCTAAGCAGTTTGAAGTACTTTGAAGATGCAAAGAGCTTTAATAGTGTTAAGTATCACATTTTAGCTACATAGACCAAAGAAGAGAGTTTGGAAATTTTTAATTTCTTTCCCCAGAGAGACCCTATAATGCAAATTAAGCCTGATTCTGGCCCAACTATGAATCTGAAACCAGTGATGGATGGAAAAATCATGTTTTCAAAGGATATCCATGTCTAAGCAGGGGAATATTAACGTATAGTTTCTTTGGAACTTGTCTTAAGGAATATGAATTCTTTTTTTTATTTTATTTTTTTTTATTTGTATCTTTTTTCTGCCTGTTTCTCATTATTTTTTGTCCCAGTTCCATGACTAACTCTTCACTTTTACTCTTTATCTCCTCAAAGTTTATGAAATGTTAAAAGGTGGGGGTGATACGAAATGGATCATATGAAAATTTTTCCAGAAAGTTTTAAACAATGGTATTCTAAAACCTAAATAGAACTGAAGCCATTAAAAAAGGAAGCACAACTCTTCTGTGATATCAGAAGAGACCTACTAGAGATCATCAAGTCTATAGAACCATTTTTCAAGGTACCTCCATGCAAAATTCCCTATATTGAATTAAAACAACTAAAATGGTGCAGAAAAGGAATTAAAATGGTCCAGGAAGTATAAAAAGTGCTTCTATGAAATCAGTAAAGACTTATCTTTCCAGTGCAATGGAATACAGCACAGAAAGACTTACATTGATACAGATTGAGGTAGGTACAACTGCATCATACAACATCTAGCAGAAAAACAAGTTTAGACATAGAAAATTAAGTAGGACATAGGTGGCAGGGTATCTTGTATCAAATTATTTCCGGATCATGGAAATTTCCTTTCCAAAAAAATGTTGCTACTCTGCATCCTATTATGGACCTTGTTTAGCTTGCTCAGGCATTTTTATGCTCCATTGTATGGAGGAGAATGTCACTAAAGGAGCTTGATTTCAGTAAACAAAATAAAGACAGAGAAGGTGTCCCGGTTTGTCATGGGTGTATATTTTCGCTTTAATGCAAGCAATAAACCAAAGGTCTGAAAATCTGTATTAGGGAACGCACGCCTAAGCATATGTTGATAATGGTGTAAATGGGCCTGAAAGGCCTGAGTACAGCTTATTTTGGAATAACTATAATGGAGGAAATAGAAAGACACAAGGAGGATAATCAAATAACCTCACAGTATCTAATTTAGTTTTCTAAATGCAATTATGAATAATGGATATTCGTAGGAGGCTTGTTAAGACAAGAGTGAAAGTGTAGAACAACAATACATGCAAGTGTAACCACTGTATACTCAATACCATAATAAACTACTAATATAGATTTATTTCACATTTCTGTGTGTGGTGAGATATTTAACCAAATGTAGCACATAGAACCTTCACAAAAAGAATAAGTTCTTCGCCTCCTTTGTAATTTGTGACTAAAGGTTACAGGAGAACAATTATTCATAGAATCACAGAATTGTCTAGGTTGGAAGGGACCTTTAAGATCATCTAGTCCAACCATCAAACTAACTCTGATAAAAAACCATCACTAAACCATGTCACTAAGCACTATGTCAACCCGTCTTTTAAATACCTCCAGGGATGGTGCCTCAATCACTTCCCCGGGCAGCCCACTCCAATGCTTAATAACCCTTTCAGTGTAAAAATATTTCCTAATATCCAATCTGAACCTCCCCTGGTGCAACTTGAGGCCATTTCCTCTTGTCCTACTATCTGTGACTTGAGAGAACAGACTGACCCCCGCCTCTCTACACCCTCCTTTCAGGTAGTTGTAGAGAGCAATAAGGTCTCCCCTCAGCCTCCTTTTCTCCAGGCTGAACAACCCCAGCTCTCTCAGCCTCTCCTCATAAGACTTGTTCTCCAGACCCCTCCCCAGCTTCGTTGCCCTTCTCTGGACTCATCACTTCTCAGCACCTGAAAACTAGGGATAAGAGGTGAAATTATGCAGCATGATATTTCAGGCAAAATGAAACATCTTTTTCCATGTAACATTTAAACTGAGAAACTCCTTGCCACTTGATTATGGATTTAAGAACTGAGACACATAAATGGAAGGAGAGGCCATCAGTATTTACTAAACATAAAATTATTAATATCCTATCTGGCTCAGAAAATCACAACATCATTAGCAGCATTCTGGAATTCCATGCCCAGTCTATAAAGAGAGTATGAGAAGACAGAACTGAATTTCTGAGGATATTGGAACCAAATACTAAATCTCAAGGGGTTTGTCCTTAGCAAAAGGTCTGCACCCACAGGGGTAACAAGTAACCCCAGAAGGAGGTTAACCCCAGCATATTGTGGACAGTCTAATCTTTATGTTTCTTTCCCTTATGAATTCCTTGATTGCCTTAAGAAACTTCACCAGCACTATCTAAAATACATCTTCTCCAGGCAGCCAGTTTGAAATAATCCACTGAGAGAGGTTTTCAGTCTGTCACTTTCTTTTCTGAACTTTGCCTTAGCTTCTGCATTCTTCTGGGAAGAAACTGAATTTATGTGACTTAGTTGCAGTACCAGTCTGTGAGATATGGCTAAAACGCTTAAGAATTAAAGACTGATTTTAACAAGGGCAAGGTGCCTATTAGGAGGTGAAAGATTATTATCTAGGTGAAAGATAAAGGAATTTCTTCAAACTTAAAAGCAAAACAAAACAAAACAAACAAACAAAAACAAAAACAAACCCAAAAACCCCCCCCAAAAAACAACAAATGAACAAACAAAACCCAAACCACAAAAAAAAAAAAAAAAAAAAAAAAAAAAAACCCGAACTAAACAAAACCACAAAAAACCCCGAAAACCTGGAAAAAAAAAGTGGATTTGGATTTGAGATTTAAAATAAGATTTGAGCTCAATCTGAGTAATTTATTTTCCTGAAACAATTTACCACTGAAAATAGATGTGTAATTAATTGGAATGCCAGCAGACCTATAATTCTACAGATAAAGTTGGTAGTGCCATAATATATCATGGTTTTCCATTGAAAATTTTCAATTTTCATTTTGCTGTGTTGCCAAATTGTAATTTACAGTACACCTGTAAATTTTCAGAGGTAAATAAGCATTGGTTATATCACAGCTAATTAGTAAAAGATAAATAATGAAAATTCATATCTTGTTTCTTGCTTTTTTTCTTGAAAATATCTTGAAAATGCTGACATTACATCATAGAGCATGAGGTTTATGTGTTCGGAGGCTATCTGTATTTTCACCCTTTGTACTCTTCTTCACAGCTGTCATAAATGTTCTGTAACACTTCAAATTTTATGACACTAATTACATCTAAAATGCTTGTGTAACTAATATGTAAGTATATAGTAAGCTTGTGCACAGCTAAATGAACTTCTAGAGAAATTGCAATGCTTCATTTATAATTTATGTAATTATACTCTGAGTTGTATTAGATCTAAGAAAATTTGCACATACTGTACAATCCCTGAACTTACTTAATGAGTACACATAGTGTTAGAACTGATTCATAGTTCCTGCTGCTCAATGGCATAGGAATTATCCCATCAATCCACCTTAGCATTTTATCAGCGAGTAGCATATTTCTTATAGTCAGAAATACTAACTCCAATGTGTTACAAACAGGTTTACAACTGCATTTGTAATTTACTTCATGTGAATTTAAAATAGATTTAAATATCAGAGTGCTATCAATCATCTGCCTATGTTCAGTAACAGTACTTTGGAATTTCCTACTCCATGTACCAGTTCCCCATGCACGAAAAGATATTCCGTCTGCCTTGAGTACAATACAAAAGAGAGGGCACATGTTGGTCTGCAGCAACCCCTTCTCTCCTCAGACTGCTGTTGGTGGGAGTGCATCTTCTTTCCACAGAAGAGGAAAAGAAATTGTGATTAAGGCAGACACACACACACACACAAAAAAAAAAAAAAAAAAAAAGAACAAAAACCCAAACAAACCAAACCAAAACAAAGAGAAACTATTGCCCTTTCTGAAACAATAATGTCTGCAAGGATGAAAGAGGAGCTATCAGACTCCCCTCCATGAAAAATAAAACAAAGGCAGGTGCTACACCAAATATTCCTGTACATCTAGTGGGAGGCAATTGAATTAAAAATAGCCACCCTGAGGTGAAAATAGTTCCTCTGTCTATATTTGTTGCTCTAAACCAAAGACTTCTGGCTATATGACACAATTTCAAGAACTACTTTTCCCCCCTGTGGCAATATTTTACAGCTGCAACCTCAAGTTCCAGAGTCTACCTGGAAGATACCAATAATGAGACTTGTGAGGGTCCTTTCCAGGGATTACAAATGAAAACTGGATTGGATATGATTTATGGAAAGGCAGAGTTCAGGCTGTAGGACTAGAGGCATACTTGGGATCTTGAAGACAAAAGGAAGGAGAATGAGATGAGAACCCACTGAGGAAGACAGTCTTAAAAGAAGACTTCAGCAGAAATACATAGGAAAACAGACAGCATACCAGAAGGATTCAGAAAGGAAACAGGTTAGTAGAATATATAGGAAATGTAGGAAATCACAGAAGTGATTACGCCTAAAGTGTTACACGCAAGAATCAAAGTGAGGGGAAAAAAGACACGTTGTGTAAGAATATTGGTTAAAGTGATATCGCATACTACCATCCCTTGCTCCTTTTCAGATACATACTGGCTTACACTTTCCAGATTTATTTTCTCAACGTGTGGCACTAGCTGGCCCTTGCAGTTTGTGAGGAAACGCACCTCAATTTGCAAGATCATAAAACTTTTCTCTGTCTGGGTTTATGCACAATGCAGTTCTATCTGTCCCTTTTCCATTGAGACCCAATCTGCTTTGTACTTAGTAGATTCCTCTGAATTTTGTGTGAACGCTAGATAAAGTTCAAGAGAAAACAAGCTTAATTCTAGCAAATGAAAGTGTTAAGGTCTTGATGATGAAATCAGAAATAAGTTCCCATGATGGAAAACAAAACAAAAAAAACCAACACCAAAACCAAAACTAACTCTCTTTGGATAAAACTCAACATTAAGAATCATTTAAGTTGTTTCGGTACCTCACCTAACAGCGTCTGGGTAACTTGTCTGTAACTTAGTAGGGCTGGATCATCTCTCTGTTCAATGTAGACTGCACTTTTTTTTTTTTTTTTCTCTTTTCCGTTTATTCTACTTCTTTCTTTACTCTTTTCTTGTTTTTTTTATAATCCATTAGGAAGATAGTTTGAGTAATGGAAACCTCTTTCATAAATATGGCTTCAATAGCTAAAAGTTTTTCACTTTAAATACAAACAAAATCTTCAATGTGGGCTCTTAGGACTCACTAATTGCAAATAAAGTGATCTTTCTTCTCTTTGGAGAGGTATTTCCAGACCATCAAATTGCTTCACTACTTTTCAGATGGTATCTCTTAGAAAGTTTACATTATCCACATACTTTATTAAAATAAATCACAATCTCATTGTTCTTTCTTCAAAGAGACCACATGAAACATAATGGATTGGCTGTCTGACTTGTTTCTTCTGCAATCCATTACGTTTTGTCATTTCAGGACCTTCGACATCATATGAGGGAGCTCACTCCTGAAGAGAGAAGGGGAGGAGGACATTAAAACAGACCTATCCCAATCTGAACGTGAGATCAGATTACTGACAAAGAGACACTCTGTGCTGCTTGGGAGTACCCTTAAACATCAGATACCTGGTCCTCTGCATTGGTTAATTGTTATCTTGCTCCCTGGCTGTACTTTACACTACTCCAGCTGCCTTTCTAGAAGACAAATCTATTAAAGGGAGCTAATCCACAGTGTGGATGCAAGTCAGTCTTCACTGCTTGGTTTCAGAGTCAAGGACCATCTGTCATTTAACCACATTGACATAGTCAACAGAAGACTGAATGAAAAGAGGAATATTTTAAAAGATGTTAAGGTGTGTGAGGAGTACAAGAGGCAAATTAGAAGAAAGTGTTCATGGCAAGTTTGTTATAATAACACTTTGAAAGCATTGTGCTAGGTGTCATAAAACTACAGAACAAAAAGATAAGCTTGGCTTGCACAAAGATTGCAATCAAATTTATAAGACAAGAGGCCAGACTAGGACATTGTCAGACAGCAGGGGAGGAAGAAAGTAAATTCTGAGTGGATGCTCTCCAGTAGTACTGGAAGGGCTTGTTTGTTAGGTCTGTTATTGGAAAACAATAGGTAGTACCAGTATTTTTTCAGGATCTTAAAAGCAAAGGAGGTTTACAAAGCAGGAAAAGCAGATAAAACTAAAAAGCAAGTAACAAAAAAGAAGAGTAAATAAGAGAAGAGATGATACTCATTCTCCTCAACTACATGTCGTGGTTTAGGCACTGAGTGTTTTTACATTCACAAAAAAAGTTCCAAAATCAAGGAGTACTTTTGTCCTCAACTTAGGAATTTCTGCCCATATTCTTAGTGTTATTTCATGTAACTTTTACGACTAATTCACCAGCTGTAAATTACTGAAGTTACCAGTAGGTTTCACTAAATATTTTCTTAATTTTTATAGTTACTTAGTTGAAGAATAATTAAGCACAAAGAATGAAATAAATTTGTCAGTATTTCCTAGAACAATTGGATGTAGTAAATTTTCTTATCTGAAGTTAAAATCTTTATGCTGTTGTTAGATATAATTGTTACGTATCAAGGGAAAGATGCCCATCAGATACTCTCAGGGAGATTCCAATTAACACATATCGAAATGCAATCTTCAGAATGTCATTACAGTCAAATGAATAATGAGGAATCTATTTGCTGTGATTTCTGTTGCTATTAAACTTGGTTTTTGTTCTTTAAAGGAAGCTACGTAATGTTGCTCTGATTTTTCATGATATTGTTCTGATTTTTCTGATCTTCAGTGATAGGAAGAGTGGAAGTTTCTATTGTCCCATCTGAAGGGTCATGAGTACACTAGAATAAGCACCATACAAAAGCACTATGTATTGTATTATTTCATAGAAGAAGGAAGGTTTCAAGGAAGATGCTTAACGGTGTTTGGCAAACAATCTCAACCTCTTTTTTCAGTGACAAATGCCAGCACTCATGTTTCAGTCCAGTACTCTCCTTATTCCAGTATCTTATCTCTAACAGTAGCCAATGCTAAGGCATCCTGAGCATAAACAAGAAAATGAAAAAAAGTATGTTCCTACTTATCACATACAAGCAATTACAATTACCAAATGCACAGAAAGTCCCATACCTGCACAGCCCGTGAGCTGAAGCTTAAAAATTATGTCCTCAAGTTTGGACAATACTATTCACCCAGCTAAACAAATTGTAAAAATAAGTTTTAAAAATCAATTCTAATCTCCTTTTGGAGAACTATCCAGAAGTCTCCATTGCCTACTGTCCTCAAACACTCAGTGGATGTAGGAGTCATGTGGCTAAGTATAGGCAGCAATCCCATTTCAGATGCTCCACTGTATCTTTATTTTGATACAAGAAAGAAATTTACACTGAAAACAATAACTCACCAGAACAACTTCCCCAGGGACGTGATAGCATCCCCACCACTTTTTTCAAGGTGCAATTTGACAGAGCACTAGGTAATCAAGTGTATGCAAGTGTAGGGTCCTGCACCTGGGGAGGAAGAACCCCAGGCACCAATATAGGTTAGGGGTGGATCTTCTGGAAAGCACTACTGAGGAGAAGGATCTGGGAGTGCTGGTGGATAGTAAACTTTCCATGAGCCAGCAATGTGCCCTTGTTGCCAAGAGGACCAATGGGATCCTGGGCTGCATAGGGAAGAATGTGGCCAGCAGGTTGAGGGAGGTCATTCTCCCCCTCTACTCTGCACTGGTGAGGCCACAACTGGAACACTGTGCCCAGTTCTGGGCTCCCCAGTTCAAGAGAGACAGGGAACTACTGGAGAGAGTCCAACGTAGAGCAACTAAAACGATTAAGGGATTAGAGTATCTCCCTTATGAGGAAAGGTTCAAAGAGCTAGGGCTCTTTAGCCTGGAGAAGAGAAGCCTGAGGGGAGACCTTATCTATGTTTATAAGTGCTTAAAGGGTGGGTTGAAGGATGATGGAGCCGGACTCTTTTCAGTGGTTCCCAGTGATAGGATGAGGGGTAACAGGCATAAGCTGGAACATAGGAAGTTCCATTCAAATATGAGGAAAAACTTCTTTACGGTGAGGGTGACAGAGCACTGGAACAGGCTGCCCAGGGAGGTTGTGGAGTCCCCTTCTTTGGAGATTTTCAAGATCCGCCTTGATGCAGTCCTGAGTAATGTGCTCTGGGCAATCCTGCTTCAGCAGGGGGGTTGGACTAGATGGTCTCTAGAGGGTGCTTCCAACTCTGACAATTCCGTGATCCCGTGATTCCGTAATCTCATCTGGGCTCCCCTTCCCACAAACGTTTGCACCAGATGATCTTTCCAGGTCCCTTCCAACCTGGGCTGTTCTATGATTCCATGATTCTATGATTCTATGACTGTATCTGTGGTGGGTTGACCTTGTACCACTGCCAGACAGCCCTCTAGTCACTCCTCTCAACAGGACAGAGGGAGAAAATAAGGTAAAAAAGCTCACTGAGGATCAAGATAAAAACAGGGACATCACCTACCAGCTACCATCATGGACAATACAGACTTGATTTAGGAAAAAATAATTTAATTTAATGCTAATTTAAATAGATTTGGTTAGCGAGAACAAAGACGAAATTAAAACAACACCGGGGTCCACTGAGAAGAGTCTGGTTCCATCTTATTTATTCCTCCCCATCATACAGTTATACAATTCATAAGGTCCCCTCTGAGCCTTCTCTTTTTAAGGCTGAGCAATCCAACCTTACTCAGCATCTCCTTGTACATCAGAGGCTCAGGTCCCTTCATCATGTTTGTAGTTCTTTGCTGGACTTGCTTCAGTCTATGTTTGTCTTGCACTGGGGAACTGAGAACGGGACCCAGCATTCTAGGATGTGTCTCGTCAGAATTTAGCAGAGGGGAAGGATCACCTTCCTCCACTCTTCTTTGCTCTTCTTAAAAGCAAGAGTAAATTTTGTGGTCTTAGATGTTTCAGGAACCTCCACCAATTTCCGTGACTTTACAAAGATAATCAAGAGTGGCTTTCATTGACATCAATTGACATTGACGTTGGCAATCTGGCGAAGTTCCTGCTGACTGGAAAAAGGGGAACATAAACTCAATATTCAAAAAAGGAAAAAAAGAAGACCCGGGGAACTATAGGCCAGTCAGCCTCACCTCTGTGCCTGGCAAGATCATGGAGCAGATCCTCCTGGAATCTCTGCTAAGGCACATGGAAAATAAGGAGGTGATTGGAGACAGTCAGCATGGCTTCACCAAGGGCAAATCGTGCCTGACAAATTTGGTGGCCTTTTACGATAGACTGCCACAGACTTGGTGGACAAGAGCAGAGCAATAGACATCATCTACCTGGACTTATGCAAAGCGTTTGACACTGTCCCGCATGACATCCTGGTCTCAAAATTGGAAAGTCATGGGTTCAATGGATGGACCACTCGGTAGATAAGGAACTGGCTGAATGGCCGCACTCAAAGGGTTGTGGTCAATGGTTCAATGTCCAATTGGCAGCCAGTGATGAGTGGAGTTCCTCAGGGGTCGGTACTGGGACCAGTGCTGTTCAACATCTTTGTCAAAGACATGGACAGTGGGATAGAGTGCACCCTCAGCAAGTTTGCCGACGACACCAAGCTCGGTGGCACGGTCGACACATTGGAGGGAAGGGATGCCATCCAGAGGGACCTGGACAGGCTTGAGAGATGGGCTTGTGCAAACCGCACGAAGTTCAACCAGGACAAGTGCAGGGTCCTGCACCTGGGACGTGGCAATCCCAGGCACAAATACAGGTTGGGCAGAGAATGGCTGGAGAGCAGCCCTGAGGAGAAGGACTTGGGGGTGCTGGTGGATGAGAAGCTCAACATGAGCCGGCAATGTGCACTGGCAGCCCAGAAAGCCAACCACATCCTGGGCTGCATCAAGAGAAGTGTGGCCAGCAGGTCACGGGAGGTGATTCTACCCCTCTGCTCTGCGCTTGTAAGACCCCACCTGGAATACTGTGTCCAGCTCTGGAGTCCTCAACACAGGAAGGACATGGACCTGTTGGAACAGGTCCAGTGGAGGGCCACAAAGATGATCAGAGGGATGGAGGATCTCCCCTATGAAGACAGGCTGAGAGAGCTGGGGTTGTTCAGCCTGGAGAAGAGAAGGCTCCGGGGAGACCTCATAGCAACCTTCCAATATCTGAAGGGAGCCTACAGGAGAGCCGGAGAGGGACTCTTTGTCAGGAAGTGTAGTGACAGGACAAGGGGTAATGGTTTTAAATTGGAAGAGGGGAGATTCAGATTAGATATTAGGAGGAAATTCTTTAGTGCGAGGGTGGTGAAGCACTGGAACAGGTTGCCCAGGGAAGTTGGGGATGCTTCATCCTTGGAAGTGTTTAAGGCCAGGCTGGATGGGGCTTTGAGCAACCTGC